>NC_089651.1:28202200-29588033 GCF_037042795.1 Molothrus aeneus
GGGGGGAAGCACAGGTCAAATTCTTTTTCAACAATGAGCTGTAACCCTGTGATCTTTAATAAGATTTTACTGGGGGGAAAGGACAGGACTCAGCCTTGTGATTGCAGAGCAACTTTTGATTCATGGACTGTGTGGGGTCATCTTGGACACAGCTGATGCCTTCTCCTCCTTGCATTTAGGTGTCTTTGCACTGAAACATGGGGTTTGTTCAGCTGTCCCTAACCTCAGTTCCTACATGCTGACCCTACATGGTCAGCACGGTCCAGCTGCCTGGGGCTGGGCCAAGTCCAGAGGAAGGATGGAGCAGCCAGTGAATAACAGAAGTGACCAGCCATGCTCTCTCTGGCTTTGTGCCCTGGGGTTAACTGACTTTCTAAATGAATCACAGTACAATTCACTCTTCCCTCCTAACCCTTCAGTTTTTTCTGCCTTACAGCTCTCCCCAGAAGCATACTTTGGTGACAACATGCAAGCTGGCATGTGCTGCAGCACTGGTGACTCTCAGAGGAAGTCCTGGGAACAATTTCTCTTTTCTCCCGCACGCAACTCTTTTTGGGTGAAATTTAGAGGACCGGTGCTATTTTTGGAGCCCCTTTCTGGCTGAAATTGGCTAACGAGTTTAATCATAAGGGTGACAAAGAAGGTAGCCCACAAGATTCCCATGGAAGTTCCATAAGAAACAGGTCTAAAACATACCTAAAATTAGGTGAAGTGTGATGTGTTAGGAAGCAGGGCAGGTTTACAAGACAGAGCATGTGCAGCAGAACATGCCCCTCTCCCAGGGGCATCCTTCAGGACCGCCTTCACAGCCAGTCTATTCCAGCCCTCAGCTAGAAGCTCTTCCCACTGTTTATGATGGGCCTGTACTGAAGGATAAAGACCCAGGCACAGCTGAATCACGCATTTGCCACCTCCCACCATCACTAATGCACCATACACCACTTAGGAACGAAGGTTTGGGGTTTCTAGAAATAGAGTGTAATAAAATATCATGTCATCTGCCTGAAGATTCAGCAGCCCACATGTTCTCCCACACACACTGCTATGAAGGTATCATACCAGTGCTTTGGGCAGTCCTTGGGCTGTTGCTTTGGGAGCAGATTACACTCAGGCTCCAGCTCCTGAGCACAAGTGTGCTACAGAGAGACAAGCACTCACACCAGTAACATTTATCAGGGGTAGTGGTCCTTTCTGCATCAGGGCAACCCCTGCAGGAGATCAGGACAGAGGAGTGTCACCAGTAATATTACAAGTACAGCTTCTTTTTTCTCTCACAGAACAGGATGATCTTACTGTAATCAAGCCTGAATTCAAGCCCCTCTTCGCAATACACCCCATCCCATCATTGCAAAATACAAAAGCTGGTAAATAAAATTCCTAGTGTATCCTAGCAGGGAGAAGAGTTTCTTCAGAAAGTGTCTATTTAGATAATCTCTGCAATGCTCAGATACCATGGAAATTAGTAAAGAATAATATCATAGTGAGCCTGCTGCACTGCAGCTTTATATATCATTTGCTGTTGCCAAGATTAAAACTCTTTTGGGGTCTCTTCCCCCTGGCTTGGCCCAGTAAGTTGACATATTTTGTGATTATTTTGCACTTTCCACAAATTTCACCATCATATTGTTTCTTATCATCTTTCCTTTCCCTGAACCTACAGCTCCTTGCTGTCCAGTACTCTCCAGGAACAGTTTCCAGGTAATGCCTCTTCCCTCATTTGGTTCCTGCATGGGGATTTTTCTGAATACAGATTTCAGACTATTTAACATTGCATATCTCATCATTGCTCCCTGATTCCCTTGTGCTCTCCACTGGTACCTTGTTGCCAGCTATCCTATGTTAGCAGAATCTTGGGCAGTTTTAAAAATGGCTAAGTCTATGTCAGAACCAAGGCAATTTGAATCATCTTTGATGAACTCTTTTTAAATGCTTTACTGAGACCCAAATATATTCCACCTTATCACATGCTCCTTGAATCTACTTTGCTTGCAATTCTACATGGTAGATTCATTTAAAATTCATTTTGCTGAAGCATATGCACATTTGCTAGACTGCTTATCCTATATTCGGAGGAAACTGCCTTTTCGGCAAGCTTTTGCTGCTGGGAAGTCTGAAGATCAAAATCCAAAAGGGTTTAGTTCACACCCAGCCCCTGCAATGGTTCACTCATTAGAAGCAATTTCATTTTAGTCTCCAAGTTTGTGCTGCCTTCTGATGGGTCACAGGCATGTTAGAGACTCTCATTTTCTTCTCCTTTTCTGTGATCAGTCAATTGTGATTGCAAGCTCCCAGCCCCGGTACTTCCCTTGCCAGAGTCCTGCAGGAATATCTGATTTCTTCCCAGCCCTGGCAACTACTGTGGAGCTCAATTCAGGTAGATGGGCAGCATCCAGAGGACCTGCCTTGTGGGATAGAGACCAGGCTACAGACTTCCCTGGACAGTTTTCTAGCACATTAATCTGATGACAAAGTCATGCATTGTTTTCTTTAAGTGATTGAGGTAGGAAAAAATATCAGTCCAAGAACTTAGGAAAAAGCTTTGGACTGTCTGTAAATATGTGCAAAATATTAATTATTCAACCTTGCTGAAGATTTTGGGCTTTTTTTCTCTGTTTTTTTAATATCTGTTATTCAGGGAGTAGCCCAATTCAAAAACCTCTCTAGATGTAAAGAAATACCAGAACAGACAGAAATAATGTGTGACTTAGGCTTTATAAACAGTGCATTAGCAAAACACATGATAGGTCCTAGCCCAGAGGTGGCTGCCATGAGTACATGCATGTTGAAGTGGCAGCTGCATACCCCACAAGGTGAGAGGTATTTGCACTGTGCTTCCCTCACCTTGCAGATTCCTGATCAACCCAACTGTGTTTGATCCCTGACCTTTGTAATCTATTCCACGTGCCAGCATCCACAGTTGTAGATTTTCCTGAAGCAGGTATCTCTGTACCATGCATGGTCAGGATTTGTCAAGAACATGGGTATCCTATTGGGAAGCAATAGAAAGACTGAGAGGGTTGCAGGTGGGAAGGTGTTTAATTGTAGAGAAGAGCAGATCAAAAATACTCAGATTCAGAACGGGGTAAGGGTGAACAATCAGTGACAAAAGGAATCTGCATCCATGCAGACAACGACTGGTGATGTACCACAGTCAGTCATGGAAGATGACCTTTCAAATACCCCCAAATACTCTGTTCTTCCCCTACAGCAATTCAGGGGATTCTGTTTGAATAAGCAGATTTGTAAGTAAAGACCAACTCCCCCAACCAGCTACTGCAGTGAGTGTTTAACAGGAACTCCTGGATCCTGAGACCCCTGGTGCCCTTCACCCCTGCCCCAAGAAATACGGCACAGGCACCAATGCAGGGATGTGTCTTTCAACACAGGCCAAAAGCGTGTCCTCAAAGTATTTTCCAATCATCTACTATGGCTTCTAAAGCAATAAAAATGCAAAAGAAAGCATCCTCAAATGCTAGAGTATTTGGACTATTAACCTTCTTACTTTTGGATCTGCATTTAAAGATCTGCCTGGCTAAGCACCCTTTCATTAGCTAACGTAGCTGCAAGTTAGTGGCGGTAGATGAGCGAACTAAACACAATGCAGTGAATGACTCTAAAAAAGGTCAAGGTGAACTGCTAAAAACAAAGCAGCTTTATTTTGCAATTTCTCATCAAAACTAACATTGATTACATGTGCTATTTCTCCAAAGAAAGAAAATTTCTCTGTTTGAGCTGACATTTTTCTTTTTTTTTTTTTTTTACTGGGGTGGTTCAAAGAATAATTTCCACCACTCTGCCTATGAGGCAGGTTTGAAGACTTGTGGTGTTGTCTCCTAAGCTGTTAGCAAAAATTGAATCACTTACAAACAGAAGAATAAGGCTCAAGGGGTTAATGCTGGTAGCACAGGCAAGTGATGACAGGAAAGACCTGAGAGGTTTTATATATTATGAAGACCAAGGACACAATCAGCAAAATACACCAGGATTAAATTAGTATTCAGGGGTAAAGATAGGAAGGGAAAATGGGGAGTTTGAGAAAGGACTTCTTGGCGGTGAGGTATACAAAATTGTCTCTCAAAAGTAATGTGAGAGAAGCTCTACTGCTTAGTATATTTAAAATTAAGCTGGACAAAGCAATAGTGAGTGAATGAGAGATAACAGTTCTGGTCTAGCAGGAAGGCAGACTTAGGCTATTTTCATCCTCAACTCCTTGGAGCTGGCTGTTAGCATGATTGTTTCCAAGCAGAAAACCAAAGTCTTCACAGAATAGCAGGTAGCAGAGAGTTATACCTGTATCTACTACCAGCTCTGGCAATTTTAGATCTGTTTGGCAAACAGTCCTATGAAGAACAGGAAAAAACATGAGGACTGAGACTGTTTTTGAACTCTATGATAAATCCAGAAATATCAAACACAAACCAAAATTCTGAAATAAAGAATGTATGAGAGAGAAATTTAAAAGAACTTTTTTACTTTGCCTTGTAAAAAAGATGGGTCATCAGTATTTATTTTCTGGAGCCAGACTAAATGAGGCAATTTATTACAGGAGATGATGAAAAAAGGTGCACCCTTGTGGCAATAGAAGTCAGGGCTGGGCTGTGAAGGGTTCTACCACTGATTTCCTGCAAAACCCGAAGTCACTTTCTCTACCTTCCCCAGAGCAACTCTGATAACATGACAGTGGATAGGACTATTTGCCAAGTTTGCTTCATCTTCTGCTGCTTGCTCAAATCTCTCTGAAGACAAACCACTCCCATCTGGGCTAAATATTAATCATGCACAGAAGCAGGGACTTCGCTCAAATGTGGTCAGCAAAATCAAAGCCGACTATAGTGAGAATTAAATCTGAGTATTTAAACTCCTGAAAGCTAAAACAGCTCTTTTGCAAAGCTTCTCAGCCAGGTGCTGAGTTTCAGGCAGTCTTAACATGGTGGTGAGCCAAGAAGTTGGGTGGGAGGCAGGGTCAACAGAAGCTTGCTGCAACCACTCACATCAGGATCCGACTGAAGGCATGATGTGATACACTGTGGGTCTGTACCTGTTACATGTTTGGTGGATCCCTGACCCTGCATTACAATAACAGACACAACCCTCAGCAAAAAAGGAAATTGTTGAAAAAGCCTGCCATAACTCCTGAAGACAGCAGGCTTTTGAACAGGCACATAACAAAAGTAACCTGCTCATTTCATGCACTTCAACAATAGCTGAGAACTTCAAGGCCAGGCTGTGCAGCAGCAGCACACCATCATACAGCCAAGGGATACTTAGACTCCAGCAAATTAGGCAGTCCATTTGCTGCCTGTTTCTGCTAAATACTGAGATTTGCACATGGGTAGGACATGATGGGAGGGAAAAGACACAGCAAGTTGGGTTTGTGCTGCTGCCAATGACTGTTATCACAGTAGGAGCATTGTTTAGATACCAGTCTGGGTCTTGAGATCTTGGTCAGAGTCATCCCAAAGCTGTGGGATAAAGCAGCAGCTTTTGATCAGCAGCAGGTCCCAGGGACCAGCCAGGCTGACAGCATCACTGGCTTTACAGGGAAAAGACTGGCAAAATGGAAGTATATTTCATGCTTGACAAATGGTAACTACTAACAGTGATTGTCATCACTTTTTCCTCAATCCACACCTCCAAGTCTCAGGCTTACATTGCAATCTGGTTAATGCTCTGAAGGGAGAACCAGTCACACACACTCTCTCCTATGTACTTTTCTGGGAAAAGTCACACAGTTGTAACAGGAAAAATGGAACAGTACTGAAACATTTCTCAGCTACAGGCCCTGGCCAAGCAGGGAGAACTGTGAAATTATGGGACAGTTTTCAGGCAGAAAGGACAGATCCCAGTTTCATGCTTTGCTCAAAACTAGGTTACATAGAGCCTTGGAGAGCACACTGCAGGCAACAGTCTTGAAGGGAGTTCAGAGGACAAGCAAATAGAGCAACAAAAATTCACCATATACACCCTTCATTTAAATTTCCTCAAGTTCCACAAAACCATGCATGAGGAAACCTGGTTTATGCAGAGAGGCAATTCTGTCCATACCATATCTGTGCTTGTTCTCCTGGAAAACCATCTGGAAGTAGCTGGTACTGTGTTTTCCACTTGGCTTCTAGGGCTGAAAAATTAGAAATACATATTTGTCATATATATTGGCATTCTTATCACCTCTGCAATTAATCTCACTACCTCTCTTGGCTAAGCAATTGCTTTCTAAAGCAGCTGACTGTACCCAATTAAGGAATAAGCTGGGTATATGAAATCACACATTCTCTCAGGAAAGGGGATTTTAAACTAAAGTTTATATTAAGTGAGGTTGGAAGGAAATCTATCCTGGCTTTTATCTTAATGGTCTTTTGAATGTCACCTTTCCATTTAGATCCTCTTGTGATAATCAGTGGCTTCCCACTTACACACAGAGGCTTTGGCAGCTCTTTTCATAATACCTGTCCCTTCAGGCAGCACTCTAATTCAGGCAGTTTGAGTGTCTATGCAAAGAAAAGCAGTGCTTATTAAAAAGAGCACACAAACTTCATCCACTCTGAGCCTTGTACATTAACCCCTGGTGAAAAGGATTTCCAGTTACTCTTCATGGAATTGGAGGCTCATGAATACAGAAAACCCAGTGGATCAGGCTGTTACTTATGCCATGTCCCCTAGCTTTCCTCTAGGACAATAGAAAGCCTCAATTAGGAACAAAATGAATCAGTAAAATATCAGAGAGTAAAATGATCAGACATCAAATATCTATGTGAGAATTATTAATGGCGCACGAATAATTTCAGAGTCACAGAATGAGTCAGGTTGCAAGGGATGATTTGGTCCAACCTTAATGCTCAAGTGGGGTCATCCTAGAGCATACGGCATGGGATTGCATCCAGGTGGTTCTTAAATATCTCCAGTGAGCGAGATTCCACAGCCTCTCTGACAACTGGTACAGTGCACACTCACCCACAGAATAAAGAAGTTTTTTTTTCCTTTTGTTCTGCTGGAATTTGCAGTACATCAGTTTCTGCCCATTGCCTCTTGTCCTATTGCTTTCACAAAGAAGAGCCTGGCTCCATCCTTTTGGTACCCTCCCTTCAGATACTTCAATACATTGATGAGGTCCTCCTCTCAGATGTCTCTTCTTGAGGCTGAACAAGCTGTCTCAGTCTTTCCGTGTAAGAGAGATGTTTCAATCCCCTCTTCCTCTTTATAGCCCTTTGCTGGACTGACTCTAGGAGCTCCCTCTCCGTTTTGTACTGAACAGCCCAGAAGTGAACGCAGCACTCTAGATTTGGCCTCACCAGGGCTGAGCAGAGGGGCAGGATCACCTCCCTTGACCTACTGGCAGTGCTCTTCCTAATGCAGCTCAGGATCCCATTGTCCTTCTTGTTCACAAGGGCACTACTGGCTCACGGACATCTTGTTGTCCACCAGGGCTCCCAGGTCCTTCTCTGCAGAGATGCTTTCCAGCAACCCTCCAGAATGAGGTACTCTTTCCCTTTCCAGGGGCTCGTGTGAGGCTGAATGGCCAGTAGTTCCTTGGGTTCTCCTTCTTGCCATTTTTGAAGGCTAAGGTGACATTCACTTTCTTCCAGTCCTTTAGGCACCTCTCCTGATTGCCACAAAGATGATGCTGAGTGGCCTGGTATGGTATCTGCCAGCTCTCTCTGCACTCATGGAGGCATCCTGTCTGGGCTTACGGACTTGTGGATGGCCTCTAGCCCAATCCTCTTCAGCCAAGGAAAAGTCTTCCAACACTCCTTTACCCTGGGCTCACAGGTCAGGGTTTCCTGATGGCTGGTCTTGTCAGTGAAGACCAATGCAAAAAAGGCATTCAGTGCCTCTGTTATCAGGGCCCACCCTTCATTTGCCAACAGGCCTATGTTACCCTTAATTTTCTCTTTGTTATTGATGTATCTTTCCTGCTGTCCTTGACATCCATGGCCACAATAAATTCCACATGGACCTCAGCCTTCTTTGTCTTATTTCTACTTATTCTGTCACCCTTTCTATATTCACTCTAAGAGGCCTGACCTATTTATTTTCATTTAGAAGGGTGCATCCATTATGGTTGCACAGCACTACCAGTCCTGTCTGACATAACCTCTCTGGACCATTAAAAATTCTACATTCAACTGTTCCTTGAAAGTAATTTTCTTCCTATTCCTTCTACAAAGACAAAACAGCAGGTACTGCCTTTTATTAATGTATCCATTTTAATATGTCTTCTACAAGATCCATTAAAAATGCACCCTCATTGGTAGAAACAGACATCTTTCTTCATCCTGTCTTAACACTCTTAACCATCACCTCCTTCTATGACTTCTGAAAAACACAGCAAGTGAGCAATGCAGGGTAGGCAGTAAATCTTTTTACACTCCCTATCCAATTTTCTGCCGTTACAAAAACAAGTTTCCAGGGATGAGTGCTTACCCCAAAAACGACAGCAAGGCAAAGGTAGAAGCACATATGTTATTCCTTCAGGCAATGGTGTGGTCAGTGGCTTCCCCCTCTTTCTCTTCACAGACTCACCTGAGAGTGATTGCATTGATCACTGACAGCTATGAGCAATTAATCTATCAGGGGCCTATTTTGGCAGTACTTTGAAGCACACAGTATTTGCAGGCCCCCTCACCCAGCACAAACTGATGTAGCTTTGTTGCAACGTGATGGTCTGGCCTAACACAAATGAAAAAGTAAGCATAGCTGCATGTTGAATGGAAAGATCAAGCTGAATTGCAATCTAATCCTTCTCTAATGTGGAAGCACAGTCCCAGCTTCACAGGGCACAGGCACCAAGGGCACTGAGTTGCTGATTAAACAAATAAACCAGCTCTGATGAGCAGAGAAATGCTGAACTCTTCTATCAGCAGTTCACTGAAGCAAGCTCTCAGCACACAAATAAACAGATGCCAGATGCCCCCCAGAACTGTGCAATAATATCAAGAAAAATTCAGGTGATGGACAGATGGATGTCTAAAGCAGTAAAAAGAAAATAAAATCTATTTCCTTGCACCACTTTAGAGCAATAAAGGAAGTACATCTGACACAAAAACTGGCCAGCAGCACTGCAATGTTGCACTTCTGCCTGCTTCCTGCCCATTTTAGTTCATCAGCAAGATTGTCATGAAGGTCAATGCATTTTAATAATGACACCCAGAGAACAAACAGTTCCCAAATTTCAGTAATTGCTTTGTGAAATCTCAGGATAGGATTCCCATCCACTCACAGAATCGTCATTTTGTGGGAGAACCTTAAATTGTGTGAGGGGTTCCATGATAAGCTTATGATGAAAACTCACTAGATGCAATGTTCATTGCTCTTTGCAAGGAGAGCAGAGCATTTCCTGCTATTCCTATACAAAAGAATACAGGGAGTGAAGCTCGCCCTGCAGCACAGCAACCCTGCACTGCTGCTTTCACCTGCTGCCCCTCAGCCTCTGGCTTGCCTCATCCTGGGCTGTGCCAGTGCAGCTCCAGCTCACCTCTGCAGCTCTAGTGGGTTGTCTGTGTGGAGTGATGAATATATGGGCTCCAGTCTTGCACTTCTCACTGCACCTTGTGGCATAAATTATGGCAGCATGATACCACCCCTTCCTGTCTACTTGTGCCACGTCCTTTCCCAAAAGATTTATTGCCAAATGCTTTCCTTTTTTCTTGGTATTAACATGCTGTAAACATCAATTTATCAGAAACTGTCACCAGTATTTGATCTAGCCCTTGGCAACAGTGTCTCTCTAAGAGACCTGCACTGACTATCAGCCTGACATGTTACTCTTTGGGGTTTTTGAAAGGGTTTTTGTATTATTTGAGATATGAATCACACAGGTATGTGTGGTTACATCATTATGTCACCCACAAGTGGCATAAGTCACCAGTGAGAAGAAGCACAATCTCAGTTAGCAAACCTAGGAATTTTACAGGTGGAAATAAATCATCCCTTTCCAACCTCAGCTTTCAGGAGAGCACAGCTGTGAAATGACACCTTCAGCATTTATCCACATGGAAGTTGTTAGCCCAATTTTCCAAATAAGCTGTCACCCTGGAGCAAGAGAAAGAAAAACCTATCACACTCAGACTGACAGACATCCAGACTTACTCATTGGAAGTGTTTGTACCTGACATGTCCACATGGCCTCTGTTTTTCTTACTGATTGGCATTTTGTTTTAGTACAAAACATGACAACAAGGAAAAAATACCATTTAAAAGAGCCTGGACATTTGAATAGGTTTAAATCTTCCCATCAAATGAAACAAATGCATGCTTGCAAACGTCTCATATACAGCCCAGACTGAGGGAACAGAGTCCTTATTCTTTTGATGAACAGCTTGCATTATGCTTACATCATGTTTGAGTTAGCCTTATGAAGCCTAATGACTTCACCTATAAGGTATTAGATAGATATTTAGCTTAAATTGACAAAATGCATATGAATGATTTACAAATCCTAATACAACTACATGTCCAAGCTCATGGAAATCATTCTCCATCAGCAGAACAGTACAAGCATCCTCGTGCACAGGAAGCACATTTTTTTCTGTCTTTTGCCTTGTGATATAAGCACTTGATGCAAAATGTATGCAGATATAGGTATGTATGCAGATGCAGCATTGCTGACACAGCTTAGTTTACAGAGGTGCATGCATCTGAAAATTGCACAGGAATGAACTGACAGCTTTCTGTGGTGCCATAATTCATTCTCCTAGTGTATGTCTAGTGGGACTCTTAATGAAACAAAGATCTAGTGGGGGAAAAGACCCCAAACATCTCTAACTGTATCATTAAAAATGTGATATCTCAGTGCACAGACAAAATGTAGGATCCAGTCCTGACAGCTATCCAGCCTGGACTAACACCATGTGCCTTGCAAGACCAGCTGTGTTACCCAGCAGCCAAAAGCCCCTTCTCTAAGAGAGCCAGAGTTTGGATATGGTCACAGGAACCATTCTCATCTCCCTATCTCCATCCTGCCGATGGCTGTCAAGATGCAGGTGGGTCCCTCCAACTGGATTGCAGAGAACTGCTGGGCAAGGCTCTGACTGATGAAGTTGCTCATGTTGAGATGCTTTCTGTTCAGCATTGAGCTCATAGTCATTGAGCTGATCGTGGGTTGAGGTTTGAGCTACTGGTGCTCTGCTGCTCCAGAGAGAGGATAAAGCTTTAACAATTGCATTAGGAAGCCTCTAGTTTTCCCTCCAGCATCTACAGCATTTGTTCTAGAGAGGATGTTTCCTTACCCTCAGAAAGAACATTTGGTCCTATAGGAAACCATCATTTTTCTAAGATATGCAAAGAAAAGCAGGGAAGTAGTTAACAAGCTCAGTCTACCAAAGCAGAATTGCATGGGTCAGGTGAGGGCTTGTTCATACTTCCACAGCACAGCTGGGAGCTTCTCAAAGAGAGAAATTGCAAGAATGGTTTGTACTGAAAGTGAAGGCACCCTGAGCATGGAGGCTGTCATGACACTGAACACCCATCCTTCTGATATTCAGCTTAGTTAAAACTCATTAACAAGCTGTCAAATAAAAAAGGGAAAGTATGTTACAGCACTACACTAAGGAAATATTGGTTATATTCCAAAAGTGCTAAAGGGTCATGGCAGCAAAGTACAACACAGCTCAGCAAACGCATATTCAACTAAATTGCATCTGTGGGAAGGTAAAGAGGATGATGCCTGAGGGGAAGGATGCCATCCAGAGGGACCTGGATAAGCTCAAGATGGGCTCCTGTCAACCTCATGAAGTTCAATAAGGCTGAATAATAAGGTTAAGTCCAAAGTCCTGCGCTTGGACTGGGGACCCCCAGCATCAATACAGGCTGGGGGTGAAGGGTTGGAGAGCAGCCCTGTAGAGGAGGAGGTCTGGGTACTGGTGGAAGAAAAGCTGGACATAATGGACAACAGTGTGTCCAGTATGACCAGGGCAGTGATCTCCTCCTGTACTCAGCACCAGTCAGGCTGCATCTCAAATCCTGCGTTGAGTTCTGGGCCCCTCCCAACAAGAAAGACATTGAGGTGCTGCAGTGTGGTGAAGACCCCACCTGCCGTGCTGCATCCAGCTCTGGGGCTCTCAGAATAGGAAGGACAAGGACCTGTTGCAATAGTTTCAGAAGACGCCCACAAAAATTATCAAAGGGGTGGAGAACTTTTCCTGTGAGGAAAGCCTGAGAAGACAAGGCTCTAGGGAGACCTCATAGTGGCCTTTCAGTGCTTCCACAGGGCTTATGAAAAAGATGGTGACACACTTTATACTAAAGCTTGTACCAATAGGAAGGACTAATGGCTTTACACCAAAGGAGGGTAGATTGAGGCTAGATGCAACAAAGAAGTTTTTTTACAATGAGAGTGGTAAGACACTGGAAGAGGTTGCCCAGAGACATGGTAGATGTCCTGTCCCTGGAAATATTCAGTCAGGTTGGACAGGTCTCTGAGCAATCTGATCTAGTTGATGTTCCTGCTTATTGCAGGGCTGCTGGACTAGACGACCTTTAAAGGTCTCTCCTAACCCAAACTATTCTGTGCTTCTATGACTTTGTTCTGCTTGTCTCCCACCACTGACTGCAGAGGAACCCTACAGAACTACAGATCACTGCTCACTGCAGCAATCTAGTGGCTCATGCTGAGCTCTGAGCTTCATTGGGTAACCAGATAACCAGCTACTGCTACCCAGAAAAAACATGGTTGTGTGTGGGGGAAGATGGGTCCCTTTAAGGTCACTGGGGAAGAGCCTGCACTATTCAATGCAGTCACTGGCCTTTCTCCAGAAGGTTTGGGTTTTGAAAGCCTTCTGTCGCTGTCACTCACTTGGGGAGGGAGGGGGCATTCAGGGAGAAACAACTGCCTGGTGAGCAGGTTTTTCTGCCCTTCATCAGTGCCAGTGAGTGTCTATCCTGCTGCCCCAGGACTGCACACAGAAGCCCTGTGGGCAAGTAATTCTCTCACTCAGAACAGGCCATGGTAAGCAGGGCAGTCCATTCTGCAGGCACTTCATTTCGTGCAGAAGAGAATTTGTGTGTTGTAGCTTGGGCAGTTAATTAAGAACAGAGAGCGCTTTTCCTGGGGCAATGTGCTTGTTCCTTAGAAAGGGTGGTTGATATTATTTATGGCTTGCATTGATCTAATAGCTTGCTGCCAAGGAGAGAAGTCCTACTTTACCCTCCCTGCATTGACACTAGCCCTGGCAGCCCTCTGAGCTGGCTCTGCCTCCTGAGCTGGCAGAGGCAACCTCTTTATGTCCCAGGGGAACAGAAACTGGGAGCAAGAGGACCCCTTGACTGGGAGCCATAGCAGTGGGAGCAGAGAGCTGTTGGATCACATTGGCTCCAAAGTGCAAATTTCCATTTGGTGCTAAAAGAGATGAGATGAAACCTGCTTAAAACATTGATCTGGCTTCTTGGCATACACAAATAACAATGAAGCTGTTTATGGCATTATTGTCCTGCAGGACACCTGCCTCATTATCTAGGCAGAATGGGCTGTCCAAAACTCTGTTTCATTCACTGCACAACATGAAGCATGTAAGGCAAGAAACGTGGGCCAAAGAGACATATAATTAAGTAATGAACCACCATTGTAGCAAACAGGCATTGACTGTCAAAGTTAAGGAAGAAACCACAACTTTATAAGTGCTTGAATTTGGAGTGCTTCCACTAGGAAATATGTCCTTTTGCATGTAGCTCTTAATGTAATTTTGATTTTACTATGAGAAACTGCCTCCAAAAAATGATTTACAAAACCAAACCAATGCCCAGTTGTGCACAAGTTTATATGAGGGTGCATCATTGTGCCCCCCTTTGATAAATAGTCAGGTGTTTTAGCTAATTGATCTTGTGCTACCTGCACCACTTTAGGGCCAAGGAGTGCTGCCAGCACCTCCTGTAGCTCTGGTTAATGGATATGAATTTCTGCACATGTGCCAGCTACCATCTTGGCACAGGTCTTGAGGCCTGAGACTTTGAACTGAAACACTTGTAGTGATCAGTAGTATCATGTAAGTACTTTTGGGGATCAGATCTCTGCTCCTGTTCCTATTTCCATGATCTGGAAAACATGAGTTTTGTGCACACACAGCATCACTGAGTATCAAGGTTCATTGTTTTTTTCTGAATATTTGGTATTTTTCTTAAATCTCTTGCCTGTGAAGAATAGGAACATCTTAAATTCCATCAAAACCAAAAAAGTGTGGATTATTCCAAACCTAACTTAGTTTGGTTCTAAAGAAAATCTCATAGTCAGGGTGCAGCCTATGGGTGCAGTAGCAGAAGGCACCGTTCCCAGTGCCCGCTCTCCCTCTTCAGCCACTTGCCTCAGTACCAAATAACACAAAGTGGTTTTAACACCTCTGCACAAGTCCAGGATTTAGAGACATGAAATTGGCCAATGACAGGAATTACAGATTCGTGCAGGCACATTGTGCGTGACAGTGCCAGGCAGAAAGTGGGTCTTCAGAGGCAATGAATGGCACCCAGCAAGGCACCTGTCCCACACCCTTGCCCTGAGGAATTGTCCTTCTGGAAGGCCCCACGGCCCCACCAGCTGGGCAGGACCTGCAGGCACTGGGAGTGGATGAGTTGGGCACCAGGCAGCTGCTATAGGCACCAGCAGGCTGTGCCCTGGGAGATGCGCCAGGCATATGCAGCAGCTCTAGATGTGTGGGGTGCAGGGGGCTGGGGTGCACCAGTGCACGCCTTTGCTGGGGGTGCTGCTGCAGAGGCTGCGAGTGACCTTCCAGCTTCATCCCATCACCAAGGACTACACTGCTGCTGGAAAGCTGCTGCTTTAAGCCTGACACTATAAAAATCCTGACAGGCATCACCTGTACTTTGGTGCAGCTTGTATTTAGAAAAGCTGGATAACAAGGAATCGTGGCTTCGCTTGTGATCCTGATTTCTTGCTGCAGTGATGCTGTGACTTGAGTCTAGGGGCAGCAGTCAGAGGCTCTCTGAGAGCATGCTGCCTGCACAGCCTGCTCTCAAAGTCTCTGCCTGGATCCTTGGCTGCACTGGCTTCCAACCAGCAAGGACAATACATGTCACTAGTTTTTAACACAGATGGAGTATTTATAGTTTAGGGCTTTTGTATTTTCTTCTATAGCTTAATTAGCAATATAATTTCCTGTAGCTCTCCCTGTACTTGTGGGAATGGAGGAGAATGGCAATTATTGTGGAAAGCCAGGGGCAGTGGGGGGAGAGGAAGAAAAACAGAGAGACACAGACGCAGAGCCATTTCTTTGCAAGTGGCATAACAGGGAGATGGCTCTGAGCTGCTGCCAGTGGAGGGGACTGTCTGCAGTGGGTTTATGGAGGAGTAATGACTCATTTCTACTTCAGGAAGGTTCCTGTATCGCAGAGGCAGAAATCGCATACATTTTGAAATAAACTAGCTTCAGTCTGCATTGCCAGCACGGCCTGCATCAGCAGTACCTTCACATTTAAACAAAAAGGATCTAAACAATACTATAAAGGAAATCTGAACAGCTGTCAATGCCCTAAAATAATCATGTTACCGCAAGTGTTCAAAGGCCATATTGTCTAAGGAGCTCTACAAACATAAAAAACCAGATTTGTGTGCTGAATGTAGCCTATGGCAAAGTACAATAAGGGAGGAGAAGGAAAAATGAGAAGCAGCGATACAGGAAAGGAGGTCCAGAGCAAAGAGTTCATGAGGCAGTGCTCCTGTGGTGAAAACAGCCTAAGTATCTCCCCTTCCCCTGGGCAGGTATTTCTCACAGAAAACCCTTCTCCTGTCTCCAGCCCTGTCACAAGCAACCTGACTTATGCTGGCACATGGGATGATTAAATCACTCAAAATGCTTTTCTCCTGACCCCTGTGAAGTGCATGGGCTGCAAAGAGGCCTCCACCTCAGAGGTGTGGCTCTGCTAGTGTAGGGAAAGGTGCTACTACTGCAGTTTGGATTTTCTTTGGACATGTTCATGGAGCTAGGCTGCTTTGCTGGTGGGCTTCTAGCTCAGTGTTTACTGAGTTAATTCATAAATCCTGCCTCCCCCCAAAAATGAGAAAAATCTGAAGCCTCCATCTACATCAGTATTAGAAAAATCTTATAGCACAACATATATATACACACTTTTATATATATATGTGAATTGCCTCCCACAACACTTCTCTCTCATGAGGTGGATAAAACTGTTTTCGTCTATGAGAAGGCACAAAAAGGGAGGTGGAAACAACTAAAATTAACCAAAAGTCACCACAGCAGGAGAGTTTTGACAGCAATCCTGCACCCTGTGCCTTGCTGCTCAGCTTCAACCTCTGCACAGGCACGTTCTCCCACAGCATTCCTGGCCCCTGCTACAGCAGCTGCCAGCTGAGTTAGAATTCATATTTTAAGCTTTTCTTGCGCAGTTATGTGTTTTACTTGACTGTTTTGGAATTATCTACATAACGAAGGCACAGCTCCCTTCACTGCTGCCTTTCACATCCTCCCAAATGTCATTTAGAGCTGCAGGAAAACATTTAGAGAACAGTTTAGGAAAGGTGAGCCATCTGCATGTTTATGAAAGAAAGAGAGACCTGGTAAAGCCATGCTTGTCCCCAGGCATTGTTTGCAAAACATTTTCAGGATGAAAAGGAAAAGGCAGTTTCAGCGAACATGTGAGCACTCTGTAGCAAATCCTCAAGCTGGGAAAGCTGGGCTCAGGCGGGAACACTGAGTTACAGCTACAATTTTCTTCCAGCTTCCTGCTCATGCAACCCACGTGCTTTGTGCCTAAATCTCTGTGTGATGCCTGGTTTGCTGCAGACATCCCAGGTCACAGCTCTGCAAGGCAGCCTTCATTTCAGGAGTGTCTGTATAGATACATATGCACACACTTATGCAGAACAGCAGGTCCTGGGAACACTTTAGCAAACCCAGGACTGCCCCTGCACTACTCTGAAAGGTCCAAGAGACAAACCACAAGGCTGAATGATTGTCCTGCCCCAAATGTTTTCTGCAGCTGGGCAAGCAAAGGCTCTCGGCTTGAACACACTGCCAAGATTATGTTTTTCATGGTGTGTGTAAACTTCCTCTCCTTGTCCTCCATCTCCCCACTCGTGACCATGGAAACACCTCAGCCTGTGACAAACTAGAGCTAGAGGCAGTTTCCCAAGGCACAGACAGGGACAGATGCGCCTTGGGCACATCATGCATTGAGATGGCACTTTGGCCATCTTTAAGCAGCAGCACTCAGGCTGCAGGTCCCTTTGTGGGGGCAGCTGGGCCATGGGCAGCCCACCCACCTGGAGGAGGGCAGGAGGTGCTGGGAGTGAGGGTGCCAGTGGTGGGAGCTAGGCAGCATTTTAGGCTTCCTTCAAGGCACTCTTTATATAGCTGGTTACATAAGGCTATGCAATTTGGCTCCTGTTGGGAAAGAAATGCGGGTGTAGGAGTACTGGTACACCAAACCTGACTGTAAAAGTCATCTGTGGGGTTTGGGTTTTCTTTCCCTGTCGTTCTCCACCAATCTCTAGAACAGCCACTGCTAAATACCTAATAAAAAAAAGAATACCTTAGCAGTAAGTCATGGTGTGCCTCCAAAACCTGAGCTGGCAGCTGGAGAATATTCCCCATACAGTTTTCCAGACATGACCATGCCAAGGGCTCACACAGGCAGCACCACAGCGTTTACCCCCATTCCTGCAGTGGGGGTACCAGGCATGGAAGAGGGTGACAATGAGCTCAGGGGGGCCCATTTGCACCCACCCCTGAGGAGCTGTAGCAACCAGGGATGAGAGAAGCAAGGGGCCATTCCCCTCCCTCCTTTTCTCCCTGGTGCTGACAGTTCCTTGGCCACAGAAAAGGGTAAGCATGGGTTTTTGGGCTTAGAACAACAGTGGAAAAAGCACCACTTCCCCCAGACTTGACACTGATATGTATTTACATGGTGTGTTTCATGCCCAAGATGAAGCCCAGCTCTGCTGAGCCACAGTGCATCACCGTTGCCGTCTCCTTCGGGGAACGCGTCTTCCATAATGGAAATCAATTGTGTTGAAAATAGTTAGGGAGCTGAGCATTGTAACAGCACGCACAGACAAACCCGCCATCGCAGGCAGTGCCACGCTCCCAGCCAATTACTCATTCCACTCGCAGCGCTCATCACGCACTCGCAGCTCTCCTGACGTGCTGCACCACGCCAGGCGAGGCCGTGCAGTGGCTGGGTGCTCACAGGGATCATCCAGCACACACCCCAGGGCTCCAAGGGGCTACAGCAGCAAGGCTGAGGTGGTGGCAAGGCTCAGGCAGAGATGTACAGGGCTTTCATTTCACTGAATCATCCCTCAGGCAAATCCCACTTGGTTGTTTGAAATCAGGCTTAGTTGATGATCAGCTTTGCTGTTTCTGATGTCTCGAGCCCCTGATTTCTCACACCCAGCAGGTACCTCATCTTTCATTGTATTAAGGGGCTAATGAGAAAGACAGAGACATTTTAACAAGGCCCCTAGTGAATGGAGGAAGAGCAGCAATTTAAAGCTAAAGGTCAATAGGTCTAGATTAGATATTAGGAAGAAATTCTTTACTATGAGGGTGGTGAGGGTGGGAACAGGTTGCCTAGAGAAGTTGCAGATGCCCCATCCCTGGCACTGTTCAGTGACAGGCTGGACAGAGCTCTGAGCAACCCAGTCTTGTGGAAGGGGTGTTGGATTTGCTAATCTCTGAAAGTCCTTTTGCAACCCAAGCCATCCTACGATGCTACCCCACAGAGGTACCCAACCAGTACAAGTTATCCAGGTGCAAGCTCTCAGGTGGCATCTAATCCTTACCTGGGCTGGAGGGTCCACACAACAAATGGAAGACCTGCCCATACACAGGGTGCCCATTTGACTCAAATATCACCAGTAGAGACACTTTCATAAGATGTTAGCACTGTCTCTTCTCACAGGTGCTGGCTTCCTTGATCCTAATGCACTCTGCATTATGCCAAACTGAAAACCAAGGATGTCTCAGACCTCAGACATGGTTCCCTGTGAGCTGGCAGCAGGAAAATGGGCTGGCAGGCACTGTGGTCAAGTGTGTTGATGGGGTCTGGGGGGAGGTGCATACAGCATGTGCAGCAGTGGGGTGGGACAGCAGCAGGCTCCCTGGATGGCAGTGAGCTGTACCTTACCCAGATACTTCCCTGACAGCAACTAACCTACTTTGAAGTACGAGGCATTTTTCAAATATTTTTTTTTGAAACTCATGTAAGGTACCAGGAAAGCAGATCACCCAGGCTGCAGTCAAGAATCATTTTCAGGGATCATTTTCATAGATTCAGTGACAAAAGACAAGACTGCTGCAGGAAGCTACCACCCAGAGGTTTCCAAGCCTTAGGCAAAGGTAAGTGAAGAGCACTAAAATCAGGGTGCAGCAAGGAGGTTACCTTGTTATTCATAGGAAAGATCCTGAGAAGCTAAGAAATAGAAGCTCCAGGCTCTACCATGGCTGGGAAAGCGAGCTAGGGAGGGAGGCCTTTGCAGATCAAGGGGATGAAACAAGCCCAGTCTCACCGTAGATGTACGCAACACTGATGGACCTAAACTCTCCATTAGTAACAAAAAATAGGGATGACAAGAAGCATGAGGCTGTGGTATATAATTGCCCTAAATATATCTGAGCACTGCTTCTTCCAGAGACAGCTGCTGTCTTGCTGCCTGCAGAGGGACAAGCTACCAGTTTTGCTTTCCACACCTCTGAGTGATGGGCAGAACTTGCAAATGTGCCAGCAAAGACAGAGGATGCAAAAGGCACTAGCTTTCTCCCTCAGAGGAAGTCAGGGAGCACAGAGGGCTCACTGCTCCAGGTGCTGATAAACACAACAGTACAAGAGAGGAAAAGTTAATGTACCACAGCAATGACAGTGCAGGGAGGGGGAGCTGGTCTGTTCCAAACCTCTGATACTCCCACGATGAGGAAAGGAGGAGGGCTGGAACAGTTCCTGTTGCTGGGGAACATCGCTAAGGTCTCTCTGTCCTTGTCAGCCACTGCTGGGACATGTAAAATGTGCTCCACTAGCAAGGTAAAAATTGTTTTCTACAAAGACAGCATTGACTTCCTGGCAACAACCTCCTGCCTGCCTTTTCTGGCACCTGCATCAGACAGCACAAGTAGGCTCGCAGGAGAGCTTCACAAGTGCCCAGGTCCCAAGCATTTGTTTCCACAGCTGAAGTAAAAAAGAGACACTGAATGCTGTGCAAGGTCATGGTACACTGCTCTGAGCCATCGTGTAATGCCTGCCACAGCAGAACGGATGTGGGGTCCAAACAAGCAGGAGAGGCTACTCAGAGCCTCAGCTGACATTTCTACTGCAGTTGCAGTGTGGATACTTATTTGGGTTGCAGGATTTAGACATGCATTCCTAAGAACCACATGTGGAACCAGCAGCTATTTCATTCCCAGCATCACAAAGGGGTAAGAACACTGTGCCCTTTAAACCAAGGTGTAATTTGTAATTTTACCTGAGTGTGACGATGCACCATAATATATACAATACATTGAGTAAAAGAAAGGTGCCCATTATGACTTTTTTTAGTAATTTCTAAGACTGATGTCTGCTAAATCAAAATTACAATCAAAATTAATTTGCACTTTTGAGGAATTCACCTCTGGTTCACTTTGACATAGGGTAATTACTAGAAAGAGGATGAAAAATTATATTAGGTCTGCCTCCTCCATTTCCTTCAGCTTCTGGAGAGTCAAAAGTGGTCTTTCTCTTTCCTCATCTGTGTTTTCCCCAATATCTTTGTCTTCCTTTTTCTTGCTATTTGTTCCTCTCTTCTTCTTACCCTCCTGGTCATGGGATCACTGACGTGAAAGAAAATAATTAGGCGGGTGGTGTCTTGCTTTCTTTGTGATATCTTAATAGACATTATGAAACAGTGCAAAAGAAAAAAAAAATCAGACAAATTCATTCATCCCTCGCTCCCTCCTGTGCAGAGGGAAGGACACGGGGCCGCGCAGGTTCCGGGGCGGCCCAGCAGCGCACTCACCGGTCGCTTTAGCGGGAACAGATGGATGCTGCGGTGAGAATGGGAATTGAAGCGGCATCTTTGGGAGCACAACCCCAAAGCAAGGCGGGAGCAGAGGAGCGGCCGGAAAGGCAGGTGCGGCCCCCACGGCCCCCGCTGCCCGCACAGGCCCAGCGCCCGCCGGCCCCGCGCCCTCACACCGGGCCCGCCGGCCTCCGGCGCCCCCTGCCGGCCGCGGCCGCCCTGCCGTGACCCGGCCGCACCGGTTTCCGCGGCACGGCCCCCGGGACACGGCACGGCCCCCGGGACACGGCACGGCCCCGGGACACGGCACGGCCCCCGCAGGAGCAGCTCCAAGGCGGCAGAGCAGCGCTCGGGTGCCGCGGATTCGCACCGGCAGCTCGGCGAGCCACGCCAGCAGCAGCGCTCTACCAAGTCACGGTGCTCTGCCCCAAGAGATCGGAGAGAAAGATAAACCACTTTCTGATGAACGGAGGAAAATCCACATAAACTGATTTAACCAAGGAGACCTATAAAGTGCCACTACCCAAGCACCATCTTTCTACATGAGAATTATGGGTCATAGAAAGTCCGGGTAAAAATAGGATAGAGGACCATCTCTGGCAATACAAGGAAGCCATGCAATAGGCTTCCAGTCACCCAGACCAAGTGTGTGTCGTAGAAGCAAACACACTGCTCCCAGGTCCTTGATAGGCTCACAAGGATACATTGTCTTGGACTAAGTGAACTGGATTTCTCTCAGGCCAAACTACCTAAGAAATAGCCTCCAACCACTAAACAGCGCTGCAGTTCCCCAATTTTTACCAGTTGCAGGCCGTCTGCTGACACCAACAGCAAGAAACGGTGGACTACAGCAACAAATCTTACCCTTTGCCAGCCCTACAGCAGTCTGGAAGTGCTGCTCCTCCTTTTTTTGATATTGTCAGCTGAAAGGTCAGCTGCCTCAAAAACACAGCAGTTACGAAACTTCTAATCTTTTCACTGAGACTCACTTGCTCACATTAAAAAATACAAGTTCTTTTTCCTTAAGAACACTTGCTCTATGTTCTTCTCTCTCATTCAGCTACGGGTTAAGTGTCACAGGCAAGCAGAAGTTGCAGATGCTTTGTTTAGGTTTTATACAAAGGAAACATCCAATCTTTAAAGACATAGAGTTCTCCAAATCACCATTGTTTATGTTAGAAGTGATCTTTTAAACTGTAAGGTGCAAGATACTGTTGTCTCTGTACAAGTGTGAAATATTTGAGGGAATGGACAGAGAGCAGTTGGCTATTTTTGAACTAGCATCACTGTATCAAAGTGTTGAATGTAAACACAGTCATCAGGAGGACTCCACCCAATGCCACACTTGGCTATCAGATCCAGGATGGCAGAAAATTAGAAATTACTGATTAAACCACTTTAGGTAAGGTGTTTCCCAGAAAAGTATGATGAGTGAAAAATTACTGAGGACAAAGACAGTACAAAGAGTGTTCTGGGCTTTGAAAAACATTCAAGAGAAGGGAAATCACTGATAGAGAAAATGCTTCAACAAAGACAAGACATTTTAACTGTAGAAGAGAGGGCATGTGGCACTTAGTTATGCAAAAGCATGAAAACAGGGATGATGCCGGCAGTAAAACAGCAATAGGTAAGGTTATTCTTTGCATAGCTACAAAAGACAATTTTTAAACAAGAGAATCCTTCATTAGAGGATTATTTGAGTAAACTTAAAACAGTCCTTATAGGGAATTTGTGAAAATGACATCTTAAGAGAATGTAATGGTGCAATAAATGACAACAAGTGAAAAAAGGTTCTTTTATTTCTCAGTGTTTCTCCACTGTCAATACTGTCCTTTTGCTGCAACATGTTGCAAAAAACTCTCTGCCTTTTCCATTTTAAACAGCTACAATATTTACAGGCTGTTTCCAATAACACACGCAGACACATACACACTCACAGACACGCAGGTACATATATCCCTATCCCTGGCAAGGTAACCTTTTGCTGGTAGAGGCAATACATATTTTCATTGTCCATTAAAAACCAAAGCCATCCTCTCATTTATGCTCTACTCCCCTCTCCATTTCCTAACCAGCAGCTATTGTCAGGCTTTCAAGGGCATCTGTGTAAGAAGTTACATATCCAGCTATTTGATTGCCATCTTTCAAAGTTGTGGCCTAAGTGTACTGGGCTTATCTATTCAAACTGTACATACCAGAAGTCATAAAAATTGCTCATATTCAAATGTTCATGACCAAGTGATAGAGGTACACTCCCAAAATCTTTTGGGGCAGCCATCTTAATCACCTTTTTAGAAATATGCATATCATGCTGGGGTGAAACAAGTCACATGCTTTACCTTCCACCAAGGTGTTATGTACCCACTTTTTTACTAAGGCACCAGGAATTACCAGTATAATTTCTGAAAGAGTCCAGCGCCACTGAATGTACTGCATTAGAATACCAAATAGCAAGCCAGACAAGAAAAGAATACATGCCTATATAATAGGTATAAAATTCCTTAATAAAATTAAGTACATAAAACCTGTGGTGGTACAACCCCAAATCCAATATAAGTTGAATAATATTGTTAATGGTAAGAAATGCAATTTATCCAGCTCCATTTTGTGAATTGAGAGTTCTGTAATTGAGAAAGGTCTCTAAAGCAGTGTCTTTCTTATTTACACTCCTAGGTTGCATGGTGGTGTATGCATTATCAGAGAAGGCTGAATCAATCATAAGGCATCTCTCCCCCCCTTGCCCAAATCCAAACAAAGCTTTATAGCCTCTTGCCAAAGGCATAGACCTGTGCCACGTCTTCATCTCACCAGTCATCCAGGCTTCTCAAAGAGTTCTTCAGTTCCCAAAGGAACCATGGGATGAGGAATGACTGGTGATGACTTGACTGGAAAACTGACATCACCACTCAGAAACATGCCAGATGTCCCATGCAAAGTGGCTGTAGGACCACTCAGCCTACATGGAATTACCTCAAGAAATAATCATCATCATCATCTTCCCCAAACTCTGAAACCATTTCACACATGCTGGATCATGAGAGATATCCCCAGAATCCAGCACTAGTATCATCCGCTGCACGTAGCACAGAAGTCTAGGTGTCATCAGTGGTGCCACATACACAGTTCTAGGTTTTTAGTTTTTTTAATCAGAACATTTTAAAAGATTTCACAGAGAAGTGAAATGAGAAAAGGTTTTAAAACATCATGTAGTAGCCATTTTTACTAATGACATTATCTGCTTAATGGGGTTTTCAAGCCCTTTTCTGCAACTGAATGTTTTAGGGAGAAGTCCTTACATATGTACACATAGATACAATGTCCAAAGAAATCTGAGAAAGAAAATAGATTGGAGTCTACCTGGAAGCTACAACAGTAGGGCTTAAATGGAATGTTCTTATGGCAAGAGAATATCACAATGCAAGGGGACAGAGTAAAAGCAAACATCTGTGAGTGTTTTCATAAAAGTCTAGAAAGATCTAAAAAATTCTGCTCTATGGTAAGGTTCAATTTGGACTGACAGGACTAATTTGAAAACACCCATCTTTTCCATCCTTACAACAGGAGAAAAATATTACACATCAAGACAAAGGCCAAGAAAATAAAACAAAAGATGAAATAACTTTCATCTAGAACAGAGGTTTCCACAGATAGGTCTATCCTGTAGGGAGGTGTGCCTACATGGCCAAGAAGGCCAATGGTATCCTGGCCTGTGTGGCCAGCAGGACCAGGGTTGAGATCATCCCCCTATACTCAGGAAGATTAGGTCCCACCCTGAGTGCTGTGTCCTGTTCTGGGCTCCCCAATTTAGGAAGGACATTGAGATGCTGAAATGCATCCAGACAAGAGCAACAAAGCTGGTGAAGGGTCTGGAATACAAATCCTAGGAGGCTGAGGGAGCTGGGGTTGTGCAGCCTGGAGAAGAGCAGGTGCAGGGGAAACCCTACCACTCTAAACTCCCTGAAAGGAGGGTGTAGCCAGGTGGGGATTGATCTCTTCTCCCAGGTAACCAGTGCCAGGACAAGAAGACCCAGTCTTAAGCTGTGCCAGGGGAAGTTTAGGCTGGGCATTAGAAAGAAATTCTTCACAGAAAGAGTGATTGGGCATTGCAATGGGCTGCCCAGGGAGGTGGTGGAGTCACCATCCCTGGAGGTATTTAAAAGACTGGATGTGGCACTTCGTACGTACCATGGTCTAACAGCTGACAAAGTGGTGTTCAGTTATAGGTTGGACTCTATGACCTCAAAGGTCATTTTCAACCTAGTTAATTCTGTGTGATTCTGCGTTAGAAAAAAAACATTTTTGTGTCACTTGCACAGTGACACAAAAGAAGAAAAACATTTGTGTCACTTGCACAGTAGAAACCAAAGATAAACTCTGTACAAACGAACATACAATTGTATGAATCTTAATGAGTTCAGGAAAATCTTTAGAGTTAATTTTCCAAAGCCTTATGGAAGAGTGAAATTTCAACTAAGTGGCTTCTGTTGAGCAGATCTGGAATAGGTACGAGCACTATGTGAATGGCTTCACAAAAGATGTTAGCCGAGTACCTGAAAGGAAATGTTAACCTGTTAGCTGTGCACATTAAAATCCATCTCCTGAAGTCAACATACCAAAAGTCTTATGTTTTATAAAAAATAGAAATATTCATTAATTCTCTTTGCCTTTAAAAAAAGTCTCTTTCTTTCCCTATCTGCTGTTTGCCCATCTAATTCCAGGCAGATACACATATGCACTAAAATTTCCACATTAACAAGCCATTAATTCCTATCACATCTTTTACCAGCAATGGACATTGTCCGTACCTTACCCCAAAGAGAGTGAGAGATTGTTCAGTCAGGGTTAACATAATGAAAGTTTTTTCAGTCAGCTTTAAAAAAAAAAACAAAAAAATCTAACCTATATATTTTGGTTTTCAGTCATTTGTTTACCTCAAGGCTTCAGTCCAAGGGAAAAAAAACCCAACCCTGTGCAACTAAGGTCAAACAGGCTTATTTTCAAACAAACTTCTCCCTTTTAAATGAAGCAATGTTCCTAGTGATACAGAAAACCTGTATTAATTATTTAAAGGTATCAATTAATTAAAAGTATTTACCTGAAGGGAAGGACTTAGAATAAAATCTTCACTAAAAGGCCTTCAATTCAAAACATACACATTTTCTTTGATCCTGATAGCAGCATTACCAGACCACTACAGAAGTTTCATCTTCTGTAGTACATTTTCATATATGCAGGAGACTAATTCAACTACTCTATAATGTGATACATATGATAAGTAATTTTGCTGTTCCACATAGTTTCAAGGGTGGCAGATCTGTGCAATTATACCATGATTAAATGCGACCATGTATGAATAAAGAGAAAAGCAATAAGCAACTTTAAGATACACAGCACTTCGAGGACAAGTTTGCATGGTCTACGATGCAAGCAAGGTCCCAGTATCATTCACTGGGAACAGTAGCTGGAATTGAGTAGCTAACCAGGCACACAGACTTACCCTTTCATGGCCAGATGGCATACAGTGACTTGAGCTGGAATACCAGTGTTTCTTAGGTAGCCGTTTCTTCCTTTTTTCTTATGCCATGTGATTTCACTCTTGCATTAGGTACATAATGGACAATGTTTCTCTGATGTCAGAGAATTAATTATAATAACCTCTGTGGTATATCAGAAATCTCTTCTAATTACAACACATATAAAGAAGTGGAGGTGACTGGGAAGAAGATGGCTGCTCCCAAAAGCTAGAACTGTATGCAAATTCCCCACAGAGTCCTATATAATTACAGGTCAGAAACAGGAAACAATCACAACAGGTACATTTCTTTCTTACGGATTAAGAAAAGTGAGTCATAGGAACTGCAAGTCAAGAACAAACCAGTTTCCCTCTCACACTCCCATGATAGTTCTGAGTTACTTGTTTCCCTGAATACACACTTTTAAAAAAATACAATAAAACCTAAGATATGTAACACAAGAATAATTCAACTTCACAGTTATAAATACTCAAATTACACTTACATAGAATATATAATCACAGAAAATAAAATTCAAGTCATAGAAAAGAATGAAGACTAAAGGGAAAGAAAAGGCAAGGTGGTAAAAGTGATACAAGTTTAGGGCTGTGCCTTCTATAAAAGATCATTGAAAGCAGAAGTCAAGTTTTATTGGGTTCTTTTTTCATTTTGTTTGGGAAGTTGTTGCTGTTTTGTTTTTTTTTTTTTAATTTGATAGAATCAAAAAAAACCTTCAAGCATCTGTGAAGTAATCATGGACCTGCACCTTCCACTACAAAACTAAAACCACTGTGTTTGCCAGAAAAGAGCCAATGGAACAACACAGCCAGCGCTGGGAGTAAAGAAGCAAAGTAGCCATGGCTAGTGAAGGGAAGACAGATGGAAAGTCATATTGGGGCCCTCTTTCAAGCTAGATGTGTTGTACAGGCTTGAGGTACCACTGCCACCACAATAAAGTCTGATGTAGCACAGGGATACTCAGGTGCTTTTCTACGCATTTGTTATTTTACCATTTATTGTGAAGAGAATGCAGCAAATGCACTTGTATGAAATACAGAACATAGAACCAAACCCATGGCACAGCCCTTACCATCAACATGTATATGGAGAGGGAGGGGATTAATCCCAAAGGCAATTTAAATAATGGTATTTTATATACTTATATTTATATATATAAATAAATGTTCTCAGCAATCTCAGGGTTGTTTTTAGTGCATTGCTGTAAAAAAATTAGTGCAGTTCTCATTAATGTTTAGCTCATAAGGAATAAGAATCTATACATCTGTTCAGTCTCTTCTTGCCACACCCGAAACCCTTACACTGTTTCACCAAGCTGAAGGTTTGTAGTCAATTTCATTAAAATAAGGTGGATGAATTCCACACACTCTGTGACAAGACATGGCAATTTTTGGCAAAACAATTAGAAAAATATGAGGTGCTCTGATCTTAGAACTGAAAAGTTTGTTGATTTAAAGCATTACGCAATGCATAACAAAATTTATAAACAAAAGATATGTCTCAACAAATCTATCCTTCATGCAAGTGTTTCTTCAGCAGCTAACAACTTAAAAAAATTTCTTACACTTGTTTATTTGGGGGAAGGGACTTAGACAAATCTGTGTTTCAAGTCCTTTCCTACAACCGGACCAAAGTTTCATGTCCTGGGAGCTGCTTCTTCTGGACCCCTCTCACTTCTGAATCGTTGGAGAAGGGGAAGTTTCAGTCTCAAAGAGATTTACACTTCAGCCCCAAGTTCAAGGACTCCAGTTTCAACAACAGCAACATATTTATCTTCAATTTGAACCAGCAGGATGGTTTTATCTATATGTGACCGACTACTTGGATCTCTGCTGCAAGGCACCCAGCGGTGAATCACCTGGGGGAAAAAAAAAACCAAAGTATAATAAACTGTAAGCTCCACAGGGAGAGCTGTCATATCAAAGTTGTGGCTTATGATAACTCAAGACCTTTACAGGGCCAAAGCAGAAAAAATATAGGTGCTATATGACTTAGCTGCACATTTTTCAATGACAGCATACCCATAGATAAGCTGCACATTGAAGTCTTGCTGAAGGTCTGCTTCTTAAAATCACAGTTAGATCTTTTACAACCATGAGAGCAGCCAGTCTGATTTAGATTTGAGTAGGAACAACTTGACCCAAATCAAAACCAAACAGTTCATCCAAAGGGAGTAGCGACTATAAAAAGGACACACAGAGATTTGGGATATTTTGATGCTCAGTTTGTCTTAGAACACCTCGGTGCTGTGCAGCGCAGAACCACAGTTCACCAGGAGTCAGGTGTAGACTACTGTCTCTTGCAAGTTAAAGCTCTTGCCAGGATTTTGTTACCTATGCACTGTGAATTCAAGGTTGACTTCTAAACCAAGTTATTAAAAGATAATTTTAAATTAAAAATATTACAAAGAAGAAGGGGTTCAGAAACAGTGCTACAAATTATTGTATCATACTTCCTTGGATCTACAGAACTCAAGTACTTTGATCTGCTACTTCCATGGATCTTGCCTGATATTGACTGACAGAAGGTCCCTTTTTTATACTTGTATGTCTTTATTTATCTGCCTCCTTAAAAACACACCTTTAACTTCTGGGTGCCCCAAAGGAACCATAAGGATGCTCCATTAACCTGGTTATAAGTGTCATCAGCTTTATAGAAATAGAATTATTTCAAATTTCCCACTTGTGGGAAAAGAACCCTTAATTCAAGACAAAGTAAGTAAAAAAGCAAGTAAAACTAATTTTTACAAATTCCACAGCAGTAAAGTTTTCAAGAGTCCTAAAGATATAAAGGGGAAAAAATGACAGAAAACCACAGTCTTCCAAAATCAAATCCAAGAGACTCACTTATTTTTCATTATACACAGCTGGCAATTTCTCTTAACACTGGGAGAAGGACATTTAGCTTTGTCCATTGCATGAGATCTATGCTGCATAGATACAGGGCAAGCAGTTCAGCCAGGGAAGCACAGCATCTTTAGCTCCTCTGATGCAACAGTGATATTTAAGTGTCCATTCAAGTCTGACTTCAAAGAGTGTCCATATAATTTTTATGCTGCTGTATGGAATGAGAACAGGAATATCCTGTACCCAGACACAATAAGAAGTGTTCCAATGAAGTCCCAAGTGCTACATACTTGTTGTCCAATTTAACACTGGTGCCTTTGAGATTACTACAGACGTCACTATCATGGCTCCTTAAAAGCTGTGTATCTGCAAAAAGTTGTACACAGATTAAAACTCATCACTGCCATACTGCCACACTCAGTTTTACCATCTCTTCTATAATGACTGGCATTTATTTGGTACATGCAAAATGTTGTCACCAGGTAGTCAAGAGGTGGTAAGAATCTCTTGGAGGAAAAGGGCTCTTCTACACCCCAGTATCATGTACCATAGAAAGATAATGCTGGGCATACCCTCTCAAAACCAGGAAAAAATAGTTACATTCCAAAGAGGACTGGTAAATGTAATTTCTTGGAAGAAACCTTATAACGTCTTCCTGCCTTATACACACATTGCACTGCATACTTAGTAAGATAAACTAGATTAGGAAAAATGCTTTTTTCTACGTAGCAGCAAAGTTTTAAACTACTGAGTGCTGAACTTCATACTGAGAGCAGACATAAGGTAAACTGATTAATGAGCAGCAACTCAGCAGGTAAGAATAATTTCTGTCTCTTTGCAGGAAGGACCAAAGTCACAGGACGAGAAAAGGAAGATTGTCCTAAGAGCTTTACTGATACTAGTATGTTTAACCACAGGCAGCTGAAGCAGGCAGTGTCATCAAGTTAAATACTTTCCTCCTAATCATACACAGGATAATCTAGTGCTTTCCTTCCTTTCTTGTTAGGTTAAAAGATGCTCTTCTAAAAGCACCTGCCTATATGCTGTACCAAAAATAGATGAGAAGCATTCAGAACAACAGCTTACTCTGACCTTTAAATCCTCTTGTTTTAATCCTTCTGTAGCATCAATCACTGTACATGTACATGCAGCATGCTGCAATTCCCAAAAGACACTCACAAACTCCTGAAAAAAATTGTCCAGTGACACCAGGCAAGAGGACATGTTTCATATGTAACCCTTTACATTCACCATCTTTACCACATTCTTGATCTGCATCAGTATGTCTAAACCCAAGATAACTGAGGATATTTACAACAGCATTCTACTAACAAGTGTTACCTACAATGTAACACTACTGTCCTAAGAGTGGACTGTCAACTCTGTTCGCGCCATTTCTTACCTGAAGTTTGCACATATATCCACAGTGATGTGGTCTTTCAAATGGCAAAATCTATCCCTAAAAGTAATTTATAAATAATGCCTCCAACTGAGGTAAGCAGTCAAAGAAATTTGTTCAAAACTGATCTATTCCAAATGAAAATACAGTTGTATTGAAGAATAATTGCAGACCCACGTCAGTGACCCTTCCCTCTATCTCTAAGAGAATACTAGAGCATCTTTACAGACATCAAGTTCTTGGGAAAAAAAAAGTACATCACAGTAAAAATCAAAAGGTTTCAAAGACCACACTGGGTTTTTGCTCATAAAAGGAGCCTAAATTGGGAGATAAGTTTTCTAGCCAATGCAGTGAATTTTTGTAAACTGCAGATGTAACATCCATACAGAAAAGAGAGACACAATTTCAAGTCATGGGCTTTCACAAGTTTTAGTTAGAACAGCTTTCCCTCTTAAAGGAAAGTAAACACCTACCATGTATCTATATTACATAATAAAGTGACATCTAAAGACTATCTTATTTAGGAACAACTAATAAAAGGAACTAATAAAACAACTAATAAAAGGAACAACTAATAAAAGCACGTGGAAACATAAGAACATAAGCTCTCTTTTGATCAGAATAATTTAAAATCAAATACTGTTAATCTTTCAATTAAGGACTTGTTAGTAAATTTGTTCAGGGATTGACAGTTTAAAGAAAGGAAAATGAATGCTGGATGAATGAGAGCAATGCCTGAGAGACCATGACAAGCTGAAAGAAGGCAAGGAAGGAGTGGTGGCTTACAACATTTGAAACATCATCCTACATCTTCTCTACAGAGTTGCAGAAATAGCTCTCTGCCTCAAATTAGGACTCTAGACCTGCTCTTCCAGCAACAGAGACTTTGAGGACAGCTGCTCACCTAACTTATCTACTACATCGATCTTTTCATTAACAGAAATAAAGGCAGACTGCCACAGAATCAAGACACTGCCTTTTTTAAGGTTAGCTTGCCAACTTCCAAGCAAAACTTACATGGCCTTCCATGCCTTCCTGAGGACTCCAGTCTTTCCAGCTGTTTCTTCCAGCTTTTAGCCGTATCACCTCATCTGGCCACTGCAGCTCTTTCCTTTTTGACACGTTGATCCCTTCCAGTACTTGACTGGGATCCATTAACTATAAGTAGGAATTGAGTTTTGACTGTTAGTTCAGCTAAAATTTAAAAGAAACAGATAAACTGTAACCTTTTGCATAATTCCAGATAATTGACTTTAACCCACTGAAATTGATTTCTGACAAATTTCAAGGTTGGAAACTTGAGCTCCAGGCTCTCCAAGCCCAAAGAGCACTGAATTTGGAAATGATGCTGTGGTTTCAGACACCAGTGAATAAGGTGAATATGCCAGTTCACTGAAGCAACAGCCCTGGTTCCATTCCCCACCTCATTCAGTTATACTAGCTCATGGCAGGACTGGGGAGCTGGCACAACAAAAGCATTGGCAGCACACAGTCTAGTAACAGGGAAAAGTTAAGTGATGATGAGCTGTTACGATAGGTTCATTACTTCTTACAGAATATCTTAAGAAACTTGGGGAATTAATTGTTAGGCAGGAGAAGTATTTATCTACTAGCATGGTTAGTTGAGACCCACTCCATGTTTTGAAGTAAACTAGCCTTTCCACAGGGCAAGCAGGAGAAAACTCCTGAAAAATTCTTCCTATTTAAGGACAGAGAGAACTCCATAATGTCCACTATCCAAAGGCACATATCCACTTTATCCTCCTCACACAGAGGATTAGCAAGCAGCTTCATAAAAAGGGCCCTTGCCTGCAAACAAAAGCTATTAAGCACAGACCTGAAAAATTAACTTTGCCCACTATGACGCAATTTACGAAAGATTACTTAAACTGAGGTGGTAACAGCAATGAAATCATGTTTATTATGATCTAACCTCTTGAAAAGGTTAGGTCATAATAAACTTCTTGAGGTTTCCCGCAAGTATAATGCCAAAGACATGTACGTGGGGCTAATAAGAGCTAAGAAAGAATGCAAGAATAAACATTCCTGGATTTTCACAAAACAAGTAAGGCTGCCATGATTAACTTAGTCAATAGTGAATTGTTTGCTGCTCAGTAAACCCTGAAGTGGGTATAACCAAAGAATAAATACATATGAAAGTGAAAGCAGGTATTTTACACTTACTTTTGCAGAAAATCTACTTGGCTTCAAAGAAAAAAAGCTTTCTATCCTGCAAATGAAGCTGTTTACCTTTCATACATTACAGCAAGTAAAGCTAAACTAAATATGAAGTGGAACTGAGTTCCAGTGACATTCTCAGAGCTGCACTACAGCAAAAAAAAAAAAAAAAAAAAAAAAAAAAAAAAAAAAAAAAAAAAAAATTAAACAAGGAACATACAGGAAGGCTGCTTGTCCAGAACACCTTTTCTTTACATTAATTCTCCAAACATAACTGCACAGAAACTGTATACCAGATATTCTAGAACGTGTATTTTTAAGTAGCGATTTCAACAACATATAAAGGAAGAACTAACAAAAGCACGTGGAAACGTAAGTTAACTTGTTCTTCTAGACTATTCACCTGGATTCTGTAAATAACGTCATCCTTTTTGGCTTGCATTTGGTTTGCAGGGCTTGCACTGCCACCTGACTGAGTTTCAGCTGCATTACTCCCTCCTTCTGTCCCTAGAAAGCCCACAAGGGCATGCTGTTTACAGGCTGGGATGCTTTGGCTGGAGCTGCTAGAAGAGGGCAGTCCATGCTGCACGCTGACCCCAGTCTGGCCAGTAGGTTCCATTTGGTTGACCATAGACAGGCGGGACTGGATGGATGAGGGGAGGTTGCGAAGGGATATCTGACTGGTGGAAGAGCGCCGGCAAGGCACAAAGCCCGCTGTGGATGTGCGAAGAGATGAATGACGGCTGCCGTAGCAGTAGGATGAATGGCTAGCGACTGAGGCACGGGCAGGGGAATGTCTGACAAGGCTGGACTGCACAGAGTGGGAGCTGTGACTGGTGCCTAAAAGTAAAAGATACACAATCAGGAAAGTTTGATAAAGCCTCCCAGACACAACAGATTGCCAACACAAATGTTTTGCACAGATATACAAAACTGATTGTCTAACCAACATCATCTGAAACAGATGTACTGCAGAAGATCTCTGCTGCATCTCACATAGCAGTATATTTCAATACATTCCATTCAGCTTATCTCAGAATTTCATGTTCTGTTCAATTCACAATCCCTATCAGACAAGTACCTTGAAAAATGTCTTGCACTTTCTGCATGAACAATTTCTTACTAAACATTAGCACTTCAGTTTACCATACTTGAGGCAATAAGAAAGGTAGATGCCCATGTTTTAAAATAATATCCTTGATCACACATTCAAAGTCTGGGTCAAAAAATTCATTAGAACAAAGTTATTTTAAAACGAGTTCAAATTTAATACATTTGAAGCTATAAACAAATTGCAGTTTATGAGCATTGGTGTAATTTTCTCCTATACTTATTTGCAGATAACTCTCCTCAGCTGATAGATCTAATTATGTTCATACAAATCCATACATCTGTATTTTCTTTGTGAGTAAAGGCAATGTTTGAAAGACTTTCTCAGCTTTAGTGTTTGTCACCTCCTTAACTAGAGTTCACTATGGACCCTTGGATAGATTCAGTTAGAATACTGTGCAAATAAGAAAACTTGTTTCACTGTATAAATAAGAAATATAAACATTCCCAAAAAATGATGAGTTCAGCATTTGCAAACAACAGAAGTGAAATATCCAGTCTGTAGAAACCTGTTTTAAAAAGTTATTTAATCTACTTGTCAGCACAACTATATCCCTATTTATCAGATCTGTCTGGGAACCTTGTATTGCATAAAACAGTACTGTAGTTTGAGATGAATCCAGCAACTCTTAGCACGACATAAAATCACATCACTTTAGTTTGCTTTTTCTTTTAACTTAGGCCAAAGAGCTGAAAGGCCTGTTCTAGCTATAGGACCGAATTTGTATGAAGTTGTCTCTTTGTTTCAACTTTACCCAGAGTGGAGGGATGAGCTGGTGGATGAGCTGCAGGAAAAGTTGTGGGATGAGCTGCCACAGGAGGGTGCTGTACTGCTCCAGGTCCCTGCCCTGCAGTTGCATTCCCTCCTCCTTGTGACATGCTGCTCTGTGACTCATTGATAGTTGCATTGTTACTTGTGCAAGAAGCTCCACCTCCAGCATCTGAATCTTCAATATTTCCACCACTATTGCAGCCAGCTCCACAGCCTTTCCTTAGTCTGGAAACACAATGCAAGTGATACATTAATGCACACCTCCTAATCATTAGTATTCTAAGAAATGCTTCATGACATGCAAAAGGATCAGCACAATCCACAGCATTTCCTAAAATCAGTTAAAACCTGACTTTATTTTCTCAGAATATGCTTTGCAAATATATTTTGCAAAGCAAAATTGCAAAAAATTGCAGTCTCTTAGAAAGTCTCTGCTTTCTAAGAGACTGCAATTTTTTTCATGACAGCTATTCAGTAACCTTATTTATGACAAGTCAAGTGCTCATATAAATTAGCTTTTTAAAAATGATTCCACCTCTGAAATACAATACAGTGATAAAATTCCAACTCAAATGCTCATAGAACATCCTGGTTATTTTGGAACAATTTAATAAAACTTATGCTACTTAACACACTAGTCATGTGTAACTGTTACACTGCAAAAATCTTTGTCTACACAGATTAGCAAGGAAAATGTTTCCTGGATTTTTAATGTATTTGGTTTCTGTTACCTTCAGTAAAGCACTCACAATTGTTTGAAGCACATGCTGAACACTCAGACAGTAGGTTAGCCATCATTTTCCAGCAGACATAACCACAGTTTTTTCACCACATTGTTTACACTAATAAGCTTCAAATGGACACAAACACCACAGCACATTTCCTCCTCCCTTCAATTCCTACTTTCATTTTTCTTTTCTGTCACACTCAAGTACACTGAGCACTCCTTTCCAATTTTTTTTGTCCCAGGACACAGAATCCTGAAGCATAAATCTTGGATTCAAATACTGCTGTGTGTCATGCTTTCACTTGTTATTCTGTCAAGTTGGACAAGCTGATGGCAATAGGAGACAAATACCACAGACTGCAGTAAATGTGGCATTTTTGGCACTCTGGGTGAAGCAGCATGTTCTGTTCTGATATGCTGCAGATGGCTAAGATAAATACAACCATCAGAGCAGCTACAGGACTGTTCAGACCACAGCACAAGCTCCTGGAACTACTAAGAACCGGGATGCACATTTCTGAATGGCACACAGCTCCCACTGTTGCTTTTGGAGCCAGTCATAGAGGGCCAGAAGTGCAGTAAAAGTTCTCATGGCCTATAAAACACAGCACAGCAAGAGTTTGTATTGGATTACCCAGGGGTCATGTGGGGAAACAATTATATCATTCCAGTTACTTCTTCTAGCACTAACATACAGCATTATGTAACATATAAGCACTTGTGAGATTTTGAACAACAGCTAAAGCTTGCATAACTATGGATGAGCATGCTTTAAAGCATTAACATAGGCACTCTCATGCTAAGTATCTGCCAGACAGGAATCCTACCAAACAGTCCTGATTCTGTAAAGATGGTATTAGAGACTGCAAAAGCCATCATACTGAAAAAACACAGTACAGAATTTGCATTGTGTCTCATTATCAGACCTAACATTAGATCTGAAGTTGCAGTTCATGCATCTAGACTTTATCTTCTTGTCTCTGAGCTCTCATTTACATAGTTTGTGGTATATTACTCAGCCTTGGAGATTAATCCTGTACCAAAGCAGTTGCCATATGTTACTGATGTGCCTAAAATAAGAGTCAAGTTTTATTTATTTTAATGTGACTGAATATTATAAATTATGCTGTGTTGGGCCTGTGCAAGACTAGTTAATGGAATGAGAGCATGAACACACACTAATGAGAACCCCTTTCCTCAGTTCACCTGTGCCACGTAGACACTATGAAGTTTCTGATGTTTCCTAAGCTGATGGCTCCCCCAAGAATGTCCTTTAGCTGTTCATGACTATCTGAATAGGAAGTAGTCAAAGGTGAGACATAGATTGGGTATCCAATTGGCTGGTCACAAGAAGAGTTGATCATGTTCCTCAGAGCTTGTTTAGCATTTTGGATACTTCCTCTTTCTGGATTACGATTACGCAGGAAGACAAGCTCCTGCTGTTGTCCTGCCCACAGGCCACGTACACACTCCTTATTGACCTGCAAAAGCCAAGAAGAGAGGCTGTGTCAGAAAGCGAAGCAATGAGAGCATGTGGTGACTGCTGCATTATACCAAAGCCTTTGTGAGCACATGCAGTATTGCACTGCAGGACTGCCAGCATTCGCATGCAGTTCTTTTACAGGCTGAACCTAGGGGCACAGGCTGCAACAGTGAGCATAAACAAATTTAAGAAGGGGATGAGAAATAAGTGAGAGGGAACTGATTTTCTGATACAATACTTGCACTGTATGAGAAGAACCAGCCCTATTAATAACAAAACAGTAAAGATTTCAGTTGAGGCAGCAGTTTGGTATAGTTATTAAAATACACCTCAGCTTGCTGTCACACTGTGAAATGTACACAAAGCTTACCTTAATGACCCTGAAACTGAGATAGCGCTTATTGAGCATAATGATTTTATATTCATTGGTGCCATCGTCCATCACGTGGCGCAGAGCAAGAAGGGACGGAGAATTGGAAAGAACTGCACTTCGCCAAGCAGGGTCCCCTTCATGTGCTATAACTAGATTTTCTTCATGAGTTGTTATAGCTTCATAAAGGACAGAAGGATCATCGTATTCATCTGGAGAAGTGAAGTGATCCTGTTTCCAATAATACATGTTCATTGAACTATGATTAACATTTCAGATGTAACTACATATAAAAATAGAACATTTCACACCTCAAACTTTTAAAATGATCAGTGCATAACACAAAGTTAGCCACAACCAGTATCAAATACCTATTTAAGAACACTGTTAAAGATGACTTATTTTACAACAGATTGGTTCTGTTTGCTTGTATTTGCTTAAACTTAAAACCAAAATGATTAGAAGGACCTGCCTATCACTGATTCAAGTAAATTTCTATTTATACTGCTGGCAGAAGCTTTTTCGTTTTAGCTTCTCTTCTTATTCATAAACTTCCAACTGTAAAACGCTCTTAAGTAAAGCGCTGATTATTCACTGAGACTGTACTATATGAAAATAGCAATAAGAAGAAAAACAATATTTACTATTAAAAAGTTCACATTAATGCTTGAGGACAAACTTCTTCAGCATCAAGACAACTTACATTACTATAAAGACAACTTACATTACTGCCAAATAATGTAGTCAAATAAAAATAGTCAAATAAAAACTAAAACACAAAACAAACAAAACACAAAACCTGCAAGTTTAATTCAGTATTGAGTAACATTACTTTCTGGCTAAAGAAGCATTGTGGTTAATAGCTAAATTTCCACACTGACTGAAGCCTGGGTATGCTGATGCACTGCAAGTGAATTAAATCATTTTTCACAGATTAACAGAATAATGTTCAGAACTTTTATTTTTTCACTGTTACTGTGACCTGTTTTTCTCTGTCTCTTCATTCTTTGACTTCAATCAAAGCCATTTTGCACAGCAACCCTCTGAGAACACTTAGAGAGTTGTTGCAGTGGTACCTCTGCTGGTTTCAACAACAATTTGGTAATTATTCTGCTTTGCTGTATGCACTCCTATCACACACCTTCTCCTAGATTCAGAAAGTTTGTATTACATGAATAAGTTAATTCAATCACTGCTAGTTTTGGGAGGCTCCAGACTGCAATGGAGGCAAAAAAAAAGAAACCTTTATTGTTAATTTTTAAACTGCAACTAAGATTTGATTACTTATTATGATTTTCAAGCAATCTATTCTTCCTGAGTACCAACACTTCTCCCCCCTTACAGAGTGCTTATCACTAAGTATAGGTTTTCTTGTACTTGCTGAGTTAATACGTGCACTGGTCAGAATTTGAGAATCTTTACACACACTTCACTACAAAGACAAATTCTAATTTCAGCTTATGGAAAAGCAACCTTCTCATTCTCACCTGAAACTTGTGATTACAACACTTCAAAGTTAAAAGAACAAGAAAAAAAACTCCCACTGGAGGAGAGGACTATGCAGCTTTGAACGCATAACCTTTTAAACCAATTACCTATGTGTAGGGAGGGAAGAGGGAAAATATCAGAGAAGCTGTTCATAAGGGAAATCGCTAGATAGGTATGAAACAGGGCTTGACATCTTCTCTGATCTACAGTTAATGTAATTTTCAAGCTCTGAGCATAAACAGCATTCCCTTTTCCTCTGTATCACCTTCCAAAAAAAGTTGTAATAAATCAAAGGACAAGACACAATAGTCCCTCGTTTTCAGTAGTCAATTTCTATCACAGTCCTTTTATTATCATCCTCGTTTTCCTTTCTCCCAGCCACTAATTTTTAAAAGAAAAAATGCACAAAATTGAAAAACTAGACACATTGTTCTGTGTAATCTCTCACTTGATGTAGCTTCAGTGACATCCGTATTCCAGGGACCACTACTTTCCTCAGTAATTCCATGTCAGCAAAGATCCATTCATCTCTAATTGAAGATATACGGAAGTCACCCTTAAATAGGGCATGCAGGCCATACAAGAAGGATTCCAGGTTACTGTTGAGGGGGAAAAAATGAAAACAACCCAGATATTAACAGAAGTACATATCCACAGTTATAACTGAAAAGAAACTACTGAGCTGCACAGAAAGGCACGCAATTCTTCTCTACCACGGTAAGCTACAGGATAAGATGGGGAAAAAAATTGTGTGTAAAAAAATTTGGTACATCAGATGTCTACCTGCACTGAACAGGTAATGAACAAACTATACATGCAACAGACTATTTACATGGACTAAAGCAAACAAATATCATGAGGAGTGCCTGATTTAAAGAAACTGTTTTCAATTACTAAGCTAACTTAAGAGTGAAGAATCATACATGCTCTGATGAATCTTGCAAATCCATACATAAACAACCTTCAAGATGGCTAGAACTTAGAGGAATTAATCAACAGTTGCCCTGAAATTGAAGTAGAACAGGTTTTATAGTCAGCATCCAGCTGACCAATAGCTTCCACATCCAATTATGCTTCTTTTCAAGCCATCACCTTGTGATTTCCTGAACCTTATAGCTGTATTTTACATTTGCTTTCTAAAATTGAGGCTGTCAGTCTGCAAGAAAATTGCCATATGACAACAGATTTGAGCTGAAGACTTGTACAAAACACAACTGTTTGCCACAGAGCCGCCTAAACTGTGATATTTACCACAACGATCTCATCTAACATCCACCAAGACATATCAGTTTTTCATTTTAAGAAACTTTCCTCTTTTCCCCCTAAATTCCATATAGGACATCTAGTTGGTGCAGGAAATGGAGCTTACTTATAGATCTCAGACAGTTCTAAACTGGTTATAGCCAGTCCTTACCCATACCAGAACTCCCATCTTGAATTAGTTCAATAAAACAATACACTCAGCTGCAAGTCCTCCCACATTTGCTCTTCTATAGTTACACTTCAGTGGTTGTTGTAATGAAGTTACACAGCACATTTGCCCAGCTTAAGGCAAGACGGCATTAATTATCTATTTCTTCTATGAAAAGATACTAATCTAAAACCTAATCTAAGAACTCAGAGGGATTTTGAGGATAGGAAACTTAGAGCAACAACATTTTATTACCTAGACATATGATGTGAAGCTGTTCCCAATGCTCTCCGCCCCAGAACACACAGTCCATAACACAGTGTCACTAGGGGTGAGTCTTTACTTGAATCCAGTGGCTTGTAATAACAAAAGAAAAAATAAGTTAGGTGAATGGAAAAAAAGACATGGCCACTGAAAAGGAAGATCCTGCCAGATGAAGTAAAAAGACCCCAACACAGCAGTTCTCAAGTGTGTGTATGTACCTACCACAACAGTCACTCTTAAAAAAACAATTCTGATTTAAAGTCTGAGCAAGAGTTTTACAAGTATTTAAGAATATTTGTAAAGGTGAACACCTATATATGGTTATTTGAAATAAGAAATTGTAAGCTAAAGAGATGCATGCTACATTCCTCATCGTGCGTATCTTGCAGGCAAACTGCTGATTAGCTAAATTATAGGGTTTAGACAAAAATATTTTCTGTGCATACAGAGGATTATCACTGGTTATGAGTATTTAAGCCTGATTTACCTGACAACTTCCCTGGACTACAGCTTTAAGTCAAGGGGTTAGTTAGGGGAAACTTACCCTCAGTTCAAGGCCAGTAGTATAGCCAGGGTATATAATGCCCTAGCAAATGGCATCATTCAATTAAGTGATTAAATCTGATTTTCATACATATACAAAATATTTAATGTTCATTTCTTGGAGGGAAATAATTTTCTTTGACTGTTGTTTGTCCTTTGACCACAGGACACTAAGTCTTACCCCTGTTAAAACAGGCTTTAACTGATCTTTTATCTCCAAAGCAAAACTGAACCCTTAAGTCTTGGGTCCTTCACTAAACATGTAAATTCCATTTGCTTCTCCTGATGAATGTCAAGTGTTTTGGGCCTGCAGCCTTAATGGGTGGGAGCTAAGGCTTGGATCTACCCCTGAGACACAGCGGAGCCAGCAAAGATGGGTTATTTTAAATTGTGTGGTGACAAGCTTTTTTTTTCCCCCCTCCCTTTTTGTTCACAGAGGATAGCTGGGGAAGTTTGCTGTGCCAAATAGTTGGAATGTGTTTTTTCTCCTCTTTCTCCCCCTTCAAAACAAAACGAGAAAATTTTATGCTGTGAATTCTGTTAATGGGAAACATAAATCCAAACTGTAGTGCAGCATTACTGGGCCTAGGCACCTATTTATATTCCTGTCGCTTTAATCTCAATCAATGTCTGCTTATTGTCAAAGGCAAAGTTAATTTGACACAGTTATTTTGTAAACAGTAAAAAGTCAAGGCATTCCTCTACAAACATACTAACACTCCTATTTAAAAGGTGGAAGGATTGTGGAAAGAAGAAAAGGTTGAAAGTAGGATGATTGTTTACACAAGCCAACAATTCCAGTGGTCCAAGGAAATGGTATTGTGCGATCACTGAGAAAGAAGGAGTGAGTCTAAGCTGGAAATAGGTATCTTAGGTTTTAGGGATTTTTGTTTTGGAGTTTTTTTGTTTAAGTTGGGGTTGATTTGTGAACACTGATACCTAAGTACGAAACATCAATTCTGCAGACATACCTTTCTAATGTCTAAGATTCAACTGGTTCATTTGAGCTGGCAAATAAAATTCATTAATGAACTGGTTAAACCGTATAGTGCTTGCAGAATCTATTAAATTCACATCTCAGAACTGGAAGATCAAAATAATTTCAATCAAACACTTTAATTATACATACTTATTTTAAAAATCAGCATGAAACCCATCTGTAAGTCAAACCAACAGGAAAAAAGTGACATCATCCTTACCTTTTCTCTTCGAGAGCAGCAATATTCTATCCAGTTCAAATATATCATACAGAAGCTCTCTCGTGAGATCCCTGCCAGACGGTGGTCATAATCCTCATCAATATTGGGGTTAAATGTTGGGTCTACATCCACATAATTGCGGTCTGTGCACAGCCGCAGGCCCTCCTGCATTGTCTCATTAGCTAACCATTCCTCTAGCTTGGGGGAGGTTGTGACATAATAGATAATTCCCTGAAACAGTAGCAGTTAAAAATATGAGTCAATACTGCAATTTAAAAAAACCCCGTCAATCTCAATGTTTCAACTAATTTGAATTTTTGTGGTGAAAATGAACAGAACTGATACACAGTAGCATTGATATTGTTCACAGGTACAACAGATTTGCATAGAAAACACAATACAGGTGGTGCATAGGAGTATTTTTCAAAGACTGTCAGGATTTTGAAGCCTACACTAAAGGAATAAGGAGAGGAAAAAAAGGATGGGATAAGATCCTCACTGTAATTTTTGCAGAAAACAAATACATAGAAATTTTTATTTAGTTAACACAGAGGCTTAGATACAGACTTTCTAAAGAATTCTAAATTTTTTTAAAAAGCTAAAACACTAAACAATTTAAGACCCCTGTGCTAGGGAACAACTTGTGTGCATGTGTGAGTAAGTATCTTGGAAATATATTAACCTGAAAATTTTCAGCTCTCAGAAAGAGTAGCTTATGAAAAATCTCAATTAGTGCACCGATTGCCTAAAAGGATCTGAGGTTACAGTCATCTTAGAATTGGAAGAGAGGGTTTGTTTCTTTTTTAAGAACCAAAGATAGGTTTGGACAGCTTATGAAGACCAAAGCAGCTTGGCTTTCTCTTAAGAAACAAACAAACCAACTTCTTTTTTTACAACAGAGCTATTGTATTTCAGTAACGGTTTAAAGTTCCTATTCCAGCTTCAGCTAGGAGGTGTGCTCTCTCTGATCTAGAGTACAGGGTCATTGTCCTGCTCATGTGCTGGACTTCTGAGTCACCGTGAGTACAAGAAACTGTCCTCCTTTGCAGGAGGTGTTCATACATCTGTAATTATCACCTCACCCCATGATCCTCATGTGACAGACATGATGGGTTCAAGACACTGAGCAGCTCCCAGGTGTAGCCCAGCCAGCCTCCCCCCACAGGCTGCACTGAGCCAAACCGCACCTTCACATAGTAGGTGGTAAGAATTTTCCGGAGATCAAAGACTTGGAGCATGGAAGCTGCACTGTTGTCAGTGATGCTGTAACCCTCCAGAACATACTTTGTTACAAGCACTTCCCAAGCCAGCCAACGCTGCCCAAAGGCTGCATTAAAGGAAAGCATGTGAGGAAGGTGGCCTGGTTCACAGCAACAAAAACCTTCATCTTCCTCTACACCTTCAGTGATGGCCTCTACTTCTCGTTGCTGACAGTAAGTTCCTTAGGAGAAAATAGAGGAAAGAGTTGAATGCTTTATATGATTGCTTTAATGTGAACTTGTGTTTAGAAGACTTGAGATGTCAAGCTATTTCCAATTAAATTCTTTTAACAGTAAGTGAACTATCCACTAACAAACACAAAAGATTTAGATAGCCTAATTTATCACTCTAGGATCCCATTTTAGTTAGGTTTCACTAACAAGTAGCCATGTTGCACTAAAATGGAAAGAGGGACTTAGCGTCAAATGACAGGAGCATCCAGAGGCCCTGCAGGCCATTTTCAAAGCAATTTATTAACAGGACAGAACTGAAAATAACTTCAATTTCTAAAGCAGAAGCCTACTTTTTAGTGCAGACAACTAAGGACATCTAAGACACTCACCTCTGAATTCAAGCCCCCTCAGCTGGAAGGTGACCAAGCCGTTTCCTATCTCTATAAGGTGTACTAGTGCATTGAGGTAGTCAGAGGCTAGGATGAAGCAGTCCCCAGTACTGTAGTTTCCCCAGCGACCCAACAACAAGTCTCCACATAAGCTGTGCTGAAGGGAACGGGTTAAATGCTCATAGAAGATAGAATTCAGGTTGTTATCATCTGAACCTGCAGGAAGATTGGATTTAGGTTATCTGAAACTGCAGAAAAACATCAAGTTTGATTTACTTCACATTGAATCCTATCTTATTCTTAACCACAATACTGTTTCAAGGTCATACTCTATCCCCCACTTTCCCCTTTTTATGAGACAACTACTCCAAATGAATCCCAAGTGACATTTGTATTTTGGACCAAATTTTTTCTTAGTCACTCCTCCATTTCCCAAATTATTCCTTCAGTTCCATTCATGCATCTCCCATCAACCTATTCAAGATAATAAAGTGCAAAAGCAAATGGAGCACAGACATCTCAGTGATGTCTGTTGTACTCATTACCATAACAATGAGACACCCTCAAACAATACTTGGTACTTTTTGAATTACTTAAGAATAAAAAGCAAAACAGTTTAATGCCTGCTGCAATTATAAATAAAAAGGTAAATGCAAACCTAAGAAATCAAAAAACTTATGGGAGAGCCTAAAGAATAAAGCAAGAGAGATGACAGAAGAAAAACTAACAGTAGACAGAGCAACAGCTGTTGGACATGGTTGGACAAGATCAGAGGGCAAAGTGATCATGAATCCTATAAAAATCCAATAAAAAGCCATTTACATTTGGAAAAAAAAGGCACTAGAAGAAAACACAAACCTAAAAAAAAAAAAAAACCCCACAAAAAGAAACCCAACAACCCACTTCCCAAATGCCACCCCCCCCCAAAAAAAAAAAACCAACCCCCCCAAAAACCCCAAACCAGCTGTCAAAATCCATCTAGGAGAGCTACCTGGATTCCGATCCAGCTGCGAAGCCAGTCTAGTATTTGAATGATCCACACGTTTTGTGCTGTAAAGAATAAAATAAAACATACTTAATGCAAAAAACATTACTGCAAGAATGTCTAAGCAAAGAACTAATAATACAGTGTTCAATATTCCCAGTGAAATAGTTTCAAAAAGTTATTTTAAAATAATTTCAGATGCATATTTTCTGCTCTTCTCATATGCAAAAGTATTTTTTGTGTATGATAGTATTATAATGCCTAATAAAGTGTGTCCACAGTAAATAGCAATACGATAATCTTGCACTTTAGATGAAAGTGCATACATTTTCTTGGGTACGAAGTTTTAGATGTGAGAATAAATTAGGACCAATTAAATCAGCCCAGCTAACATTTCAGTAGACTTTAGTGAAAGATTAATTTTTAGACAGTTCTTTCATTATCTGAAATTACAACTATAATGCTTTAATCTAAGATTTGGAACATTGCATTTAAACTGTTCTAATGTTAGAAGGGAAATAAATACCAGAAATATCCATTCAACTTGCCCTACTCTGTTTATATAATATTTTATTGGTCTGATAAGCTCTCTATTGCTGATAGTGTAAGAGAAATAAAACAAAAAGAAACATATTCTGACCTGAAGATTCTTTTACTACTGATCCCACCTTGAACAAAAAAAACCAATCACTTTGAAATATTTTTGTATTAAGTTCAGCCAGTTTTGCTGTGAGCAGAACAATAACGAACACAGGTAAAACACACCTACGAATTGGTCCCCAAAAACTTTTTATACATAAACTCACTTTTTGATTAAAATTACACTTCACAATACCATGAATTTCATGTTTAAAATACCAGGATGGCATAACACTATGTAGAAATTACTTTAGCAGCTGAAGCAAATGATCCTGGTGTAAAAAACAGCTGCTACAGTATTTCAGAAACAAGTTCAGTGAAAACTTTCAGTGCTTTATACTAGTTTTCTCTGGGGAAAAAACAATAACAGAAATTCACAAGTTAAAAAAAAAACAACCAAAAAAACACCCCAAACCAACATTTCAGACATACCTAGTCTATTAAAAACAAATTATTTAAAACTTTCTTGTTTCACCTACTTGTAGTCTCTTTCCCAGAATTTAACAGGCCTGGCATATGAAGTGATGAATATTGCACTTCCCAGAAAAGGATTCAGTGGAGTAGAGAAGAAAGCTGACACAACTGCTTGGACAAATAACATGGCAGAATCTGTAGGATACGAGAATTAAGGAAAGCAAGGCAACAACTACTTTTTTTTTAGTTTCTGTGATTGTGTTCAATACAGACAGCAACACTAATGAAGAGCAAAACAAGATCTCTATGAATTTCTATGCAGCAAAGATGTTTGTAGGATTTCCAGCATTAAGGGGATTCTTTTTGATTTTAAAAACAGAAATAGATGGAAATCTGGCACTAGACATGACAGTCATTGCCAAAAATTCAGTTGAAAATACTAACTCAACACTCCATTCAAACCAGCCTACAGAAGTTTAAAATGCAAAACTCAAGGACTAAAACCATAATGACTCCTGCAAAAGGGAATGACTATCAAAAGGAAAATCATGTGATTTTCAGAATTACTTCTGGTTTCTTTTTTTTTTTTTTTTTAACATCAGGATGCTATTCCTACCATTACCATATAATTCACAGCATTGTAACACGGCAGAAAGTGTGCACAGCTTCTTTGTAAATACTCACTAGACAAACCTGCTCTTTCAGCAGTTTTACCCCATAACACAGAATCCATTACAATGCAGTACTCAGAAGTTATAAATAGATGACTTCAGAAGAAGGCTTGCATTTTCAAAGGATACGTGGCACAGCAAAGGGCTGGGCAAAAGCATGGAAGGCAGACCCCCATGTGATCTGCCAGGGAGCAATGTAGGTATATACAAATCTCAATTTATAAAAGAGTTCCCAAAGCTACAGGGAAAAAAAGAAAGAGAAAAACAATTCAGTATTTTCAATAACAATCAACATGCCTTGCATCCTGAGGAATTTACTGGTCATCCTAGAGTTCTTACTGATCTACCAGAAGCTTTGAGACTTCAAAAAAGGATGTCGTTATAAAAGCAAGTAACATAAGATGCACTTCCTAGTTCTACATACAAACTCAGGAGATGTTTAGAAACTTACATATGGTTTCTCAAGCCAACAGAAATGCTTTGGGAAAGAGACGTCTTAGCTGCCTTACAGCATATCTATTACAGTACAAAAGACTGAGAATCTGCAAGATTACCTATCAGACAGGACTATCCATCTGTTTTCCCCTTTGGATGAACTGAAACACCTAAAAACAGAGTGAAAAGTTACCTTGCTGAAGAGTATGGACATGAAGAAGAGATCTAGCAGCATGGTCTCAGTAAAACTTTTGTAATCAAAAGTAAAGAAGAGCACTGTGAAAATAACAGTGACATACTGGCACGTTGGGCTACTGAATGATGAACGCAGTAACTTCAAGCCAGCTATTGTGATCATTAAAGCACCCAACCTGTGTAAGGAAGTCACACAAAACAGTTATTACCTGTTATCTGAAAGGGGTTTAAAGACCACTTAAGCTGTGCTGTCATGCAATATCAATCTCTTCAAACTTTGACTTGGGTTTGCTTTTGGAATTGGGGGCAAAGGGTGTTAATGATTTGTTGTTTTTTTAAAGATAACATCTGATTTTTTTTTAAAAAAAGGTTACCATCTAAATCTTTTCATCAGTACTCTCAAGCCAATCAATGTTCAAGATTATTTCTAAGCATGCCACTAAAAAAGAAAAAAAAATTAGGAGATGAAATATCCTTGTGGTCTGAAGAAAAATCTGGTCTTTAGGTTATGAATACTAAAATCCAAAAGTGCTAGATTAATCATCAAGAGGATGTTAATGAACACTGGATTATCATTTCCTGCATGACTATACTGCTCTAATTTCTATTGAGGGAACAGCAATTTTTTTCAGACATAGCAACTGACATACCAAAGGGTTATTAAAAAAAGAAGTTAAAGTAACATAACGGCAACGTTCCTCCCAAAGGTCTCATAGTGACTGTGATAATGAGCCCAAAGCAAGAACTTACTAGATGCAAGGATTAAAATTAAGGAAGCCAAAAAAGCCACACACCACCCCACAAAATAAATCTAGCAACTTGCCTCCCAAAATATTTTCTGTTTAGTTTCAATATTTATACTCTTTTATTCCTAAGAATAGAATTTCAAATCCAAAAAAGACACCTGGTTACTGTTTCTTGGAGGCAAAAAATGCAGGGCTTATTATTGAGCTATCATTTGCTGAGACAGTCAGATACACTGCTCAAGGGATTATAACTAAGATTCAATTTAAGAAGCAGTGTGCAATTCCACCTGGATATGGATTATACTTAGGGGCTAGGAAGCCTGGGGAATTCCTTGATGAGTGAAGAAAGGTGCAGAGGGGCAGCACACTGGTACACCAACTCAGAGAGCAAGTCTGAAATTTACACTTGATAAACTACCAGAACATATCAACACTAGCTTGAACTTGCCATTTGGATAAGCATATTATAGACTCTGTAGCTCAACAAGCAAACTTATCACAGTACTAGGTAATTCCACAACATGCCATCTTCACAGTATATGCTAGGAGTTGAATGATTTATCTTTGCAGGAGTGTCCTGTTTACCAGTGTAATACTCCAATCAGTTTAAGTCAGCTTTATGCAGGTTTTCAAATAAAGAAAAGCTTTATTTATTCTTTGCCTTACTCTTAATACAATACCATTAAGGTATTCTGTCTTCCCATTGATGCCAGAAGTCACTATTTAATTTCCCACCACAGCAGACATACTCAAGATTACTTAATAGCCTTTTCTACTTACTCAGTATCCAGTTTCTTTGGACTAGCAATATTCTTAGCGCTGCTACTAAGCTCATTGAGGACTATCAGTGGATAGATAACATTCTTCTCTACAAAAAGGAGCCAAATGTGAAGTTTCTCAAACCACATAACATGTGCAGCATCTGTCAAGATATATTAAAAAGAAGAAATCAGATGGCACTGTCAAATCAAAAACACCTGGTTATAAAATAAAGACTCTTCATTTAATCAACTTGGAATAACTGTTCCCTTACAATGAACTTTGGTAGTTTATTTAAGCAAAATAAAGAGAAGTTCCTGTCAGCAGCCCCAGTAGAATTTTTGCACTGTTCACACAACAACAGAACAGTTGGCAAGCTACTTGCTTACTGTATGCAGAAGGAAACAAACTGGGTTCCACCTCTCCAATAATTTCAACATTGCTCTTGATGAAACTGTTTGAAATGATGCCTTTTGTCTCACACAAAAGGATGTTTTTCAACCCTATTCAATTTGAAGGACTCCTGATTTACAGCTCTACAGAAGAGCCTATGTAACCTGCCAACACAAATGTCTGTCACTTGAGCAACTTCTTTTAAACTTCTACAAGAATTGTAAGGTGTTTCAAATTACTGCAAATTAAGATAAAAAAATTTGTTCTACAATATAGGCTAGAAGATTTAATGTCAAAAGTTGTGGTAAACATTGATGCCTACATAAAGGGCAACAACTGTAGCTTTTCTAGTTTTAGAGATTAAAGACTTGATGCATTTAGTTGCACTTTACACTTCTTCCAGATAAAAATCTGACATCATACTACAATTGCTATTCATATTTATCCATCTTTACATGCAATCACTGGGAAAAAAATCCTACAAGTTAGACATCAATGAAAAGACCACACTGAATGGCTGCTACAAAGGTAGAAAGTTTGTGAATCAATTCTGATAATTCTCTGCTCCTGAAAGCAGCAGAATGCTCCCTTATTTTGACAATTATTTGAAAAGAAAAACCAAAATAGTTCCAATTTTGTCCAAGGCAGTTTAGACAGGAGTTTCTTAAGTCTGCTGTTAACAATAAAAACATTCCAACAGTGAAGTCCCCACAATCGACCACAACATTTATCCATTCTGGAAAACTAATAAGCAGTGTAACTTCATCTTTTTTGCATCTCTGGGGAAAAATTCCATGAAAACATAGGCCTTAGCCTAATGCTAAAGCCTAACATAGGCTAACAGCCTAACATGCTAAGCTGCAAGCACATATCTATGCAGATCAAGTTGTAAGACTGGTCCCTTGGTGTCTTCATCTATCAGTTGACCACTCACTATTTTCTGTGGTTAAACATGTCAACAATACTATTAAAAACCAAATAAGTGCCAGAATGAAGTCTCCACCAGCACTCGTCACACCTAATCCTCTAAAACATCTGAAAACTTAATATATTGAGGAAATACATACATAGGAAACACACTCAATCTTTATGAAAAATTATTGAGGCAATCACAAGCACAAACTTCACCACTCAAGATTTTGAAGACTATGTTTTAATGGAACTGCTCTGAGATAATGTTAACACTCATATTATCATCATCAGTTAAGAGATACATAAAATGTCACGGAATCAAAGCATGAGGAACTGAGAAACAAATACATTTATAGATCAGAAGTTATGAAATTCCAGTGGTGAGAAAACTAAAGAGATGAAGTAAATCAATAGGTAACACAAGTTGGTCAGCAGCTAGCTACAGCAAGTTGAAGGAAGTGTTACAGACAATACTTACTCCGGACTTCAAACTGATGGTATTCCTTGGTTTTCAGCAGCGGGTGAGAAAAGCAATGCCAAGGAAGCTGCTTTCGGAGTTGAGGCAGAACATAATGGGTCACAAAGCCCACCGTACCCACCAATGCATAGAGAACATAACTTAAAATAGGCTAAAAAAAGAATTGAAGAAATTAAGATCTGTGTTTTATAAAAAACATAAAATAATACTTTGCTAGTGTATTTTCCAGCATATGAGCGGATGCTCCTGCAATACTAATGCATCTCTTCATGAGAAACTGTACTACCAATTTTAAGATAAAACAAGAAACCCTGTGAGAAAAAAACCTTCATATCTAACAAATTTTCACTAAGCTGAAATGTACTTTCAAGTAAAAATAGTACACCAATCTTTTTTCACAGTCCATTGCTTCTGACCCATATACATTTTATAAAGGTATTATTCTCTAAAGGCTGAACCCAATTTACATTTCCATCTGCTAGATAAAAGGAGGTATAAGCAAATCATTAGTTTCACATTCACTTGAGAAGGTAAGAAGCCTCCCACAAGACCAATCCCTTCCACAGAAGTCACAAAGTACTGTAAAATTAACAAGGGATGATGGTTGGATTTCACAACAATGCTTTCTACACATTAAAATTTTCTCTAAATTTCTACATTAAGTCTAGATAATTGCAAAACTAGGATTGCATTATCTTGTCATAAGCTCTTGGTGAATTCTGTGAAGCCCAAGCCTATTGAAATATACAACTGGTGAAGAGCATACAGCTCAGTCTCTCAAACATGGGGGAAAGCAACATTCAGGTGGAGTGCTGAAATCCAGCCATACAATAATAGAAGGGATATTTTCCTCAGAAAGCACAAGTACACATGCTTAAGTAATGCACTTCACCATGAAGACGTGAAATTACCTAAATGCATATGCTTTTAAAAATTAGTTTCTTACTTTATGCAGAATGTATTCTAAAATACATGCCAGAAATTTTCATTTGCCTTACATAAGGCTATTCATCAGCTAGCCAATGGTTTCATAATAGGAATACCAAAATAAGAAACTCAGTAACTGCAGCTCTTGAGGGAAACGCTTTACTTAAACTGAAGCACAGGATCTAGTCCCGTGCCATTATCATCAAGAGCCACAGATACACATTAAAAGTATCCAAAGCACTAGCTACAATGACAAGTCAAAAACTTTAAACTCAAATGATCTTTAAAGTCCTGTAAATAATCATTCCAATAATGGCATACTGCCCTATACTACAGTCTACGAAGAGCCACGCCAGCATGGAACTGCTGAGTCAAGGTTCAGCCCCTCATACTTAAGGCACAAAACATTTTAAACATTGTTTTAAAGTTTCATTTTTCCTTATTTCAAAACAATTCTGACACTATCTGAGATCGATGACTCAAAAGAGGGTATTTTGTGTCAGAGGCTATAATAAAAATCTAAAACATAGGAAGAAACTAGGAAAGAGCTAAGGAAGATGATCTTTTGAGCACATAAAAGTGAAGACCTTCAGTCAGTCACGTACTTATCATGCTATATATTTAAATACCAGCTAAAATTACCCAGAAGATGCAGTGAACTACCAGAATACACTTTATATCACACCACAGTATTTGCATACAAAAGGCAAGTTGAAGACACAAGGTAACATCTTACCTGTAAAACTGTAAATACTGTACTGACATGAATTGCAAAATAGAGGACACCAATCACTATACACACTATCAGGTCAGACTGCAATCGTTCACTCTGTGGAGTCAAAATAAAATAATTTTAGAAAATACCAGCTTTGACTGACCTGTTAGAATCATTAAAGTTGGAAACTATCCCCAAGATAGAGTGCAACATTTCAATACCTCCTTAATACACAAATGCAGTAACACTGAAAATTATTAAAGATTTTTAAAATTATGCTATTGTTAACTACTTCTACTGAAGTTATGTGAAATTTCACAAGACAAACCTTACAGCTAAGAGCATCAGTTCAGCTAAGTCAAAGACTCATAGTGGGGCAGGACAAATCAATATATCAAATATTTTCTCTAATCCTGGACTGTGAGGTGGTGTAAGGGTCCCCCGATGAAAGCACTGGAAGGGACAATCAAATTTCCCCTTTATGATCTAAGAAGTGCTTAGACTAGAGGGCAGTTAAGAGCCCTGGAGGAGTGCTGCTGAGGCCAAGGTACCAACCAGGTGAAACAACCAGGCTCTTTAACCCTCTTCTGACATTGTAGAAGGGTACAGGATAGCTTTGGAATGACCCCGAGGAACGAGTCTGAACTTTCCATTACTCCCAAAGAATGAAAATAAGCCATTGATAACGGGCAAGCCCCGCCTCAAGACCTGTAATGCCAGCCGCAGCCACAAGGGGGCAATGCGTACTTAAGGCCTCAAGTGTAGATTTACCACTCTAAAAACAGCATCAATATTTACAGCCCAGAAAAATCATTAAAGGATTATCTGCTCCAAAATTGGACAAATAATTACACACAGCAATTATTGCTGTAAAGCCTTAACTTCCTGAGCTACAACTTGCTTTTTTTTAATCAGTTGTCCTGATTTTAAAAACCACAGTAAGAAAGACTATCAAAATCCTCAGCTCCTCTGCCCCCTTGAAGACTAATACCAAGTTTGAGAGCTAAAGAGGAGCTTGCAGCTCCTGTGGTAACTCTTTCCTGCTAAATGTTAAAAGAATCGCAGTTTCTCTGCTCTAAATATTTATTTGCAGTTTCCACACACTGCACCTCATCATGCTTCTAACTGCTGTATTATGACAAACCCAGCTACAGAGCTCAGCCTAAAGCTGAGCCCTACACAAAGCTAAATGCATATTCAACCTTCTTTGGTACAAGTTAAACATATTAAGCTTCTTAAGTCTCTTACTTATTGCTACATTGTGTCAAAAAGAATAATGTTCAAATATTACTACTTCCATAAATATGGAAGTAGTAATATTTAAACAATATTCTTTAGCAGTAATATTTAAACATTATTCTTTATATTTTTAGTGCATTTCCACTAAAAATTGAAAGTAGTGTTTAAGTAAATGGAAAAGTTACATTCCAAAGAAAGTAAAGGTTACATTCCAAAGAAGGTAAACAACAAAACAACTTAGACCAGCCAAACAAACCACAAAAAGCCCCAAAATATGTTCAATTTTTAATTTCTACTTCTGGAACAGCAAGCACAAAGCTCTTCCTCACAATTATTAGAAACACTGAGTTTATATAGTTTTGCCACCATTAACTCTTTCCCACTAACTTCTACACAAAAACAAGCATCATCTATTATTATCCATGAGATAAAAGAAGATCCTCAGTGATACTTCACTGAATCCACACTAGGGAATTCCAACTTCCTCTGCTTTTAAATAACTTAAAATTGCAATATCAGCATTACACTCCTAGATGTAGCATATGAGTTCAGCTGCAGATTGAAAGGAAATACTGTGATATCCATTCCAATTAGTACCTTGCTAGGTGACAAGTGTGATCTAAGCAAGATCTGGATGGATGCTATATAAACCAACACAAAGTAAATGCTTAAAAGGAATTCAAAAAATAATAAAAAAGCCTACTTACCACAGAATTTCTAAGCTTCTCAGGTAAAGGATCTTTTACTTCAGACAGAGGATCTTCAGGGTTTTTGTCTTCAGAATTAGGAAAAAATTTTGATTGCACTAAAGAGCTTAAAAGAAAGACAAAAATCCCACTAAAAAACATGTATTGTTCTATGTGGTTTTATAACAATAACAAAGTCAGAAGTTCTATTACAAATGGACCACAAAAAACTAATTTTGGCACATCAGTGCTTTCACATAGCTGAGTGAATTCACAGATATTTCAACTTTATAAAAGAATTAGTTCTCTGTTGTACAGAATAGTGACTATTAAAGAGCAGTAGCCAGATTTTCAAACTGCAGTTTCTCTAGTAGCAACACAGGAGTAATTGAACAAAAACTGAATTTTAAGTGAAATTTAGCACTCATGAAACAAAACTTCAACTTATAAAGTTTTGAGTTGAAAATGTTTTTGAGTGAAAATGTTTTGAGTCAAAATGTTTTCCACATTTTGAACAGAAATGTGCAAAATCTGGAAGTAGCCTATTTGGCAATGCCATTTAAAAAACCATTAATTCTTTGGTTTGATTCAACAGCAACAACAAAGGAAACCTATTCTAGCCTGTTTTAATTAATGAATTAGCCACGCTGACCAAACTTCTAAATCCCTAGCAGGCCTTGCTGATACTGAGGCTCCAAAACCTTACACCTAAGCTTTTAGAAGCCCATGTGCAATGTTACTAGTCTTAACAAGCTGTCTCACAACTTCTCAGTGTGATTTTTCTTACAACACCCTACTTAGTGCAGAAATATTATTTCATTTTATGGACAGAAGATTAGTACAGAATGAGTCCTAGATCTTCAAAGGAAATTACAAATTGCAATGTATTACAATGCTTAACTGTACCGCAATCAAACATGACTATCCAGGCTTTAGTTTTTGGAAAGAACAAAAGAACAAGTATCCAGGGAAAAGAACCTCATATCAACTGAACTAAGAGTAACTGGACAAGGTTCAGTAGTCAACCCACAGATAAGAAATTTCCTCTGGTGTAAGTATTCATGAATCATTAGTTTTGTTGTTCACAGAGGAGGTCCTTCACCATCTACCCCAAGCCAATATTTATCAAATTCATCCAACATTATTGGCTACATTTAAATCCAAGTTCAAGCTCTAACTCACCTAGGTATGTGGCTGAGCTTTTATTGGTTATTCGGGGAGGGGGGGGGGGTGTTTTACCTACTGGAATTATTTTGTTTTACATGTATCATTATTAACTGAATCAAACACCCTCAGCATCAGATCAGTAGCATTCTCTACTCCAGCAGAGAATAACAGGAATACCTGTTTCCACATGCTATATGGGAATACTCATCACAAAAATATATCCTTATAATTTAGCATAATTATTTGAACAAGTGCTTAAAGCACACATTCAATAGAAGAATACATCAACAAATGAAGTGGAAGTATTCAAGAAGTCCCCCTGGGGACTTCAGCTTAAACCAGTGCCTTGAGCACCTCTTTAAAGACAATAAAGTATATGTTATTCCCAACAAACCCAGCAGCACAAAGATGGGACCTGACCGATATTTTGGAGAACATCAGCAGGCAATTAAATCAGATTTTGGCATGTAAGCGACTTACCAGAAGTCACAAAAAAGGTCATTGCTAGAGAAGGAACTAGATGCAAAATGTGAGAATTTCTAACTATTGAACCAAGAATATACTACTTTTGATTAGTGCTGGGGAGTACAAGCTCAAACAATACTAAGTAGTAACATTATTTGTAGTTCTTCCTTGCAACTTGCTTCTTCATTAGGGAAGAGATACAAACTAAGTCACTTACAAAAGTACAGAAGGGTCACTGCTTTGTCTGCTGAGATGATATGATATTGCCACTAACAAACCACAAAATATGGAGAAGAGAACTGGAATATGCTGCCCATCCCAGGAATCCTGGAGACAGAAACAAAATCTTAATAAAAAGGAGACAAAGTACACACCACTTTACCTGACGCACAAGAATTATGTGTATCACAGAGAATGGAGAAATTAACTACAACTCCACAAAAATAAGCCAGGCCTTTTTGTACAAAAATATTGTTCCATCTTTACCAATGTCTAACTATAGATCAAGAAGTCTAGCACAGTGTACATCCCTCAAATCTACACCATCTTAATCATTAGAAACAGTCATTATTTCTTGTAACCCTTATGAAGAATTTCCTGTATTCCTTGAGACCACAGACTATTAAGAGCTGCATTTAGCCACTTCTTAATTTTGAACGTTACATGTATGTTATGAATGTTACATGATTTATTTTTCCTAATGTGCTGGATGCAGATTAAACAGTGGCTTTATTTGTGTTTTCCTGATCTGCACTGGATCTACAAAGATGAAAGAGTTATTCCTTGCTAAAGCTTGTTTGTCTTAAATGGATGTGTTTACCAAAGGCTAATGCGACAAGTGCACAAATTCACAGAAAGCTAATGACGTCCTGCAGGTGAGAGTATCATGGGAGTAATCCCTCTAGGAACTTTCTACTCTCTGTGATAAAGTGGAAAAGCCAGCCAACTCTGAATTGGACCCACATGTGCTACAATTCATTGTAAACTGAGCATGTCTGATTATTGACAAACACCTGAAATTAATAAACAGAACCAGCATCACACTCCATACTGTTTAAAAACAACATTTCAAGCAAGGAAAAGAGGGTCGGTGTGGGGGAGTGTATGCGTGTTCCTTGGCCAGCTAACTCTTCAACTCTCCCCTTCAGATAGGCACATATCTTCACTTTGACACTACAAACTATTTCTTGGTTTATTCTCAAATAAATATTAATTAGAAAACACTGTTTCACTTTTGCAGCACCAGAAAAAAATACTTACACAGGCCACTTTGAGAGGTTAACATACAACTACATGCAGACTCTGCTAGAAACAAGTCACCTGCATGATATTTTCAAGAATCGATGTAGAATGGAAATGATGGTAAATGTCACGTGTTTTCAATAAAAAAAAGCCCACCAGAGCAGGCACAAATTACACACCTTTTGAAAGCAAAAAAAATTGCTTTGCTCCTGCATTGCATCTCCTCTATTGACTTCACAGCTGAGCAAGAATAAAACCCTCGCAAATCAAACTAATATTTCTAGTTAAGTAGTTGCATACTTTAGTTACTTAATACAGAAGGAAGCAGAGAACAAACCCCAAAATAGATTTACTCTGCATCAAGTTTTTCTCACCTTCAGGGCACCATAGCACAGTCCATACAACAATGCTACTGCCACAATACTACAGATAAAACTGTAAAGTGCTGCAAGCAGGCTTGTGGTAGCTGAATATCAGAGAAATGAAAAGAAAAGAAAAAACATTATTACCATCTGAAGTTAGAATACAAAATACTTCCATTTGTTTAAGGTATCAGCCCCCTAATTTTCTCTGATGGAAAAAAAAAAGGCAATTCAAACCAGAACAGCTACTTTTATTTTCCCCTACAAATAATTTTTATTAAGAGCATTTTATGTGGCTTTTTTAATCTCCCTAATTATTGAACAGCTTTACCATGGGAATAGTTAATAGAATAGTTAATAGAACTGCAATAGAAACCAGTTGAGGAAGAAGTGACAGATTTATTAGGACAGTAATTCTATTTCTCAATAATCAATCAGAAGATTTCTAGGCTTTTTAAAAACACAAAGTATTCTATGTTTAGAGGGTAGGAATAAAAATAGTGTAACCACTAAATTTTTAAACTAATATACTGATCTTGGCTGCTCCACATCTCATACTTTTTCCACTGAAAAAACACAACACTCACCATTGCCACCAAAGACATGAATGTCCAGCTGTTCACAGAGATACATCACAAATGTATTCACCTGAGGCAGGAGACCAATGAAGAATACTATAGGGAAACATAGTGTAAACACTACAGAAAAAGAAAAGGTAAAAAAAGTGGTGAATATGAAAAAAACAGCATGGTAAGATATTTTTCAGTTTAAGTTCTATGGTATCACACACCCCATTTTAACTCAACAACACTGAAATATTTCTATTATAAATTTCTAAGGAAAATATACATTATGTAAAGTCCTACTTCAATGGCTCAGAACTGACTCAATACAGAGGTCATACTAATCAATAGTACTTTCCTTTTAATTGCTGTAGACATGGACACAAGCCAATTCAGGCTTTCCATTTTTATTTAGCAAAGATCAGCCAGGAGTGTTTACAGATTAGACATGTAAGTTTTCACTCATTGTAAGTGAGACTTATCCAAGGCTAACTGCCTGTCTGGAGTTGCAGGAGCAACCTAACACCAGCCACTCTGACAAAAGGGAGGCCAAGCACCCCCACCTCCAGGCTTTCTGCTACTAATAGTATCTGACAATTTTACTCATTTTCCCACACCACTTCTGAACATTCTAATCCTAAATGACTGGGTTTTCTGGTTTTTTGGGTTTTTAAAAAAGAACAGACAACTGTAGGAATCATGAAAACACCTGCAAATTACAGGATTTCGAAACACAAAGATAAATTAATGCCACCTAATTTCAATACAGAAAAAGCTTATGTCTCCACCTGTACCTATATTTTTTTTATCATCCTAAAGAATAAAAGATGCAGAAATAATCTTCTACGCATGTTCACATATAGTAGTTCAGATCTAATTCACATATAACAGCATATTAAAAGTTTTAAGTTCTAAGTTTTGAAGGATAGAAGGAATAAAGAACAAAAATAACCCTAACAGACACAATCTGGCAGTTTCAGGAGGTTTTTCTACCATCTTATTGACTTGTAGCTCCAGTGACCAAAAGAAGAAACAGACTTTAAAGTATCTTGTAAAGCACCACAAGACTCAAATTTAATTTTCTAATTTTAAATGCACAGAATAGTTGGACACTGAAGGTCATCACATAAGAAATATCTACAGTGAGATAGATAATGAGAACCTGATCTTTTTCCGTACTCCACAGCAATGCTAAACAACAATATAATTCAAAACATGCAGGTTGCAAGCTGGGGAAAAACACTGAATCCTGTATTTTTACTGACACTAATTAGGAAATATAGGACTACAGACCAGCTCTTCAATACCTGACAAAAATACTTTATTAGACTTCTCAAGTCAAACCTCTATTTCAAATCATTACTCAAGAAAGCCAACATAGAAGGCAAATACAGTGTTCTGTCACTGACAGGTTAAAAAGTTTTTTCCCAAAAGTCTGTAAGTCAAACTACCTTGGGCCCATTGGAAACAAAATTACTACACAGATCTGGGAATACACAATTTTTAAAGACTAGTCCAACAAAAAGCCAATATTTATGATGCTTTTACAATCTGTAACATCCTAGTTTTCTAACAGTGACCAACTAGGTGAAAAGATAAAATGATCATTATAAATGTGGAGTAGATTTAGAGCAATTGATCAAGTGCAGTATGTGGGACACAAAATAAAGCATTTATACTAGTCCTCACTTGTCTGTTGGCAAGGAGAAACATTTACATTATCTAAATTGAAAGTTCACCTTGCCCTGTACATGTTTCTTCCAGTAGCTTTGCCTGGGCACAGCAAAAAAGGCAGCTGAGATTTTTACCTAACAAAGTATGTTTGCTAGCAGCCAGCCTGGTCTGCAGTACACACAAAGCATTGTGAAACAGTGGTGTTTTATCATGTTGGTTTTTGGGGTTTTGGTTTGGGTTTTTTATTGTTGAGGGAGTTGTTATGTTCTTTTGGGTTTGGTTTTTTTTTAAGTAGAATAAGCTGTTTTAGTAGTCTGATTTTTTCATTGGAAGAACTGCTAAGAAATATAAACCACATATGCTGCTGCAAGACACCCCGGAAGAACAGTAAAATATAAGGATCAAAACCCATTTAGAACTCCTGAACTAAGAAGTTTTAAAAGGTAATGCCAAGATGGACATGGCCTGGTGAAAATGCCACCATATCTTTTAAAACTGGTAATGACTCACTCTTCAGTACTTTTTAAAAGTTGCTCACTTTCATTGGAGGACACACCAATTTCATGTATATTTATGTATTACCATATGGGGATATGGGTATACACTATGGCAATGACTGACTCCATATGGTGGAAAAGGGAAGAAAATATTTCCAAAACTGACCAAGCATTATCAAGAGAAATTAAGTTAGTTTTGTATCGTGAATGAGTCAAAAGTATCTTCTATCTTCTCGTTTTATTACTGATACAGAATCAAGTATGCCAGTACATGAAGGGAACCAAAGAATTTGTTCAAAAAGCACCTTTGAAAATGTCTGGACAATTTCTGGTCATAAATATGCAGCTTAGACATTTTCCCTCTGGGCATTTAAATCCAGAGTTATTAGCAGAGAAAGTTGAAGGGGGAAGCAGTATGAGGCATAAAACACAGGATGCTCCTAAAATCAAGTAATAAGAACTCATACCCAAAATGCTTGAGTCAGTAATTCTTATTAATAAATTAAAATTTTAAAAACCCACGCTGAGACCAAGTTTTCATTTTTCTTGGACAGAAGATGGTCTGGGGGCACGCAGACAAACATTTAACTGTTGTACTCTTTCACAAACAGATATTTTGATATAACTGAAAAGCAACTGCATTCAGTTTAGATGAATAGATGAATTCTTACACGTTTTCTTACTCCACCCGAAGCAGGGATCCATAGAAGATCACCCAAATAACTTTGCTCCATTAAAACACTGCACAAAGTTCCCACGATAAGATGATCTTCAAATGTTTATGTCTCTCTCTCCTTTCTATGGGCTCTGTTTGAGACTACAGGGCTGTTATTATTTTCATAACAGGGGAAAGGGTTGTTGTTTTGGGGTTTACATTGTTTGTTTTTTGCATTAGGTTTAGTGGGGTAATGGAGTTAAATGTTATCAGTATTCTGAATGCACTGCGCTGCTCAGAAAACAATGAGATTACCTCAAAATGGAAATGCAGCTCAAAAATTGTATTTTTGGTATTGCTGATAGGACTGTTATGAGAAGAAGCACATTAAATAAGACTTAAACTGTCTATAATGTTTTTTAAAATTGTTTCTGTACTGTTCTGCCCAATTGCTAAATACAAATAACCTAAGAGAACACCTACTCATTTGCCACAAGCCCCTCCAGAGAGCGTGAAAGAGTCCAAATCAAAATATTTTTTTAACTACCGAGCAGCTAGGTCCTAGCAAAGGGTAGAGTATGCAGGTCCAAGTCAGATAAGCAAGTTCAAGGATAAGGGCTAAGATATTAGATAATGAAAAATTTTAGTAGAGGGCATATCTGCCATTTGTTACAGCAAAGCTACAGAAGGGGTAAATGTTCCCCTAAAGTTCTACTGTTGTAAAGCAAACAATTCAAATCCATGAAAAAGCCACTCACCTATAACTAAGTCCCTGGCTGACAGCAGCAGCAATGGGTTGGTGAAAGCCATTCCATACAACCTGAACCTTGTCGTAGATATGTTTCTGCTGCCATAATCCAACAACCAAATCAGACCACAACACAAACAGAAATATACAGGCCTACTATAGGCTATGATACGATTGTGACCCTGTTTAAAAAGAAACCACAAAAACACCAATATTTGTTCATTATTAGTGGATAAAGTAACTTTTACTCTTCTGCTACAGATACCTTCAGAATCAAAATTAATCACTGCTCATCAACTAATATACTGTGACTTCATCATATTTTAAAGTTTTCTTCATAAAATCCTTAAAGCATTGCCTTGCAGTGATACCAGTCTGTGCTTTTTGTGGCTTTGATATAACAAAGACACAACAGTTAGATTAAGTTAGACTAAGCTAGATATACCCTTAGTCTCAGCTATATTTTATGCTATGTTGCTTGCAGTACTAAATGCTGGAGAAGCTCTGACTAGGCATGGTAAGCAACTGAGAATAAATCAATTTTAAGGAAAAAGGGATTAAATTTATTGCTTAGATACTGCTTCTGCTGCATGGGGGGACAGAATCTCTATCGGTATTTATCAAAATACAACTTCGTACACAAAATTAATGATTCGCTGTAGAGAAATAATGCTTTTAAACATCTTATCTAGGACATAAAGGTAATATTTTGTCTTGGCAATCTAGCAGATGCACAAAAGAACACAAACATATTGTGCAATACTAGAATGTTAACATTTCCATGCTCAAACATTAATGTTCACTAGAGCTTTGCAAACTCAGCTTATTAGAGTGAAAAAATAAAGCAGTGTGCACACTAGGACAACTGAATGAGCTACACCTCTAAAACAGAACATCAAAGCTGTGTCAGATCATACCAGCAGAGCAAATGACTATATTAAGAATACTTCTCAGTATAATTGCTAGAATAATAAAGACTCTTCAAAAACCTTATTATGACATGGCTCCCTAGCATAAGCTAGGCTCAGGAAGGAGGACATGTTTTGCTAAATACAAAGAGTAAGGCAGGTCCCTTCTCACACACTAAGACAACTACAAGCCTTTTGTGCCTTGTAAGAAGGAACATAGGAGAAATGCCAGAAAATCAAACCAAAATGATCAATTCTCTGTGGGAGTTCTGCATCTGCAGGGTTAGTACAGTGGCACATGCCCGTGACTTACATGTCGGGGGGAAGAAGAATCTGGCTGAACACTCTAAAACCAAAATAAAAAGAGGAAAGTTACCCAACTACAGATAAGTGTGTTCACCTACACACATCCTCTTGGTTGAACTTCTTTTAACAATATCTACAATTAATTGTACAATTGTACATTGCCATGTACAATTGTACATCACAGCCTTTAAATAGCACAATATCGTAAACCATTAAATCTACTTAAAGAGTAGATGTCTATAACCAAAATTCAAAAAAAAATCCCCAAGTCTCTTATTTTTAGGACTTCTACTGTTTTTCAACAGCATTAGGAACTGTGATTTTAAATCTAATTTCCATCCTATTAGTCAAATCAAAAAATAATCAATCATTCTTAGATTACAGTAAACCATTATTAGTCTAACAAAAATTAATTATCTGATTAAAAATATGTTTAAATATAATAGCCTCCTATGAATGCTCTGAGTTGTAGACACCACAGAAAATTAAAACCTAAACCAATAAAACTTCAACTTCAGTTTGTAGTTGGTTTTCAACATGTAAGAATGTGCTCCTCTTCACACACCAAAAAAATGCATGAGAACAATAAATAAAGGATTGTTTAACAAGCATATGTAGAACCATTCTAGTGATGTGACCTTGCATTACCATCTATCAAACTTCCCATGAGGCCAAGTTTACTCATTACTTTATAAATGATAAGCATGCACATTTTTCCTTAAAGCCCTAACTAACCTGCAACACCCAACTGGATTTATATCTATTGTTTGCAGAAAGTAAAGAGAAATTCAAGTACCTTCAACAGTGAGTACTGGCAACTGGCTATTACCAGGCAAAACTGGAAGACCCAAATATCCTTGAAAAAGCCCTCTATAAGAAGTACGGAGCCCAGAAATGCAACTAGAATAGCTAGGATGACAGCTAATACATTTTCAAGGATCTCACGATTCCTGTTTTAAAGGGAGAGAAAAAAAGAAAAAAAAAGGAATTTAAAGCTAACTATGTCTAGAAAAATCCGCAAAAGAGCAGTCAGAGTCAAAAATTAACAGGGGTTATGATACTGGTAGCAAAGTAGTTAAGAATAAATTTGAACTTCCATACTCTACTAGCACAATGTCCTTTAGCAAAGCTAGGAGCTACCAAGATTTCCATGACAGCTGAAAGTAGTTATTATCTTAGTATCTTAGGGAATTTTACTTTAAACAGCAGAAGATAACTTCAGAAGATAATTTTAGAAATAAATCAAATGTTCCACCAGAAGCACGGTCTGTAATGTAAATCTATATTCAAACCCCATCCAAGATGATGATAAGCCTAAGAAAAAAACATAAGTATGATAACTTACCTGTGTATATAATCTGTCATTCATGATTTTCTAATGATGAAACTAAAAATACTCTTGCTTGAGTAAGTTATGGCAAGTGGAATACAGATCATTCCCTATGATATTGCTAGTGCTTCGGAACAGAGTTATGAGTACTCCTCCCTGGACAGAATCACTACTGTCCTGTTTATTTCAAGGAGGTTCATTACCAAAATATAAATACTCTACATATTCCAAAAGCTGGTAACTGGAGGATCAATTTCATTGTATTCCTCTAGGTAAATGTACAGGGACAAGAAGTCACAGTATTAAACGACTCTTGGAAAAATGCTCTGGAACAGCAGGCAAATTCTTTCTGTTTACCAAAAGACTAAGTGCATGCCAGGTTGTAGACTCTTTAATTAATTTTTGGAGAAGGCTATATTCTAGCTTAAAAGATTGGCAATGAATCTTTCTATTTGATCCTTCAAATACATTATTGCCCCACACAGGTAAAGTGGGGGTTGCTTTCCTTTTTCCTTTTTTGATTGCTACAGAAGAAAATGAGAGTAGCCTCCATTATTTTAGATAAACTACATTCAGTATTATTCTTTCATATTCCAGAGTACAGTAAGTAAGTATAATTCTCTAACGATAGTTTTATCTATATTACAGTTTAGTAACTGTTTTCATCTTGCTTTCTAAGGTCTGGCAACATACAAGGATCTCACCTATCAAATAAAGCCAGAAGAGTTAATCTATCAAAATTGATGCTAATCCAAAGTTTAGGCAGGATCCAAAAGCGATAGTACTGCTTGACTTTTTGAGCTGCTTCTTCTTGAGGCTGCATGTGGTCCTGAAGGTCGGGGCTCAGGTCAATATCTTGCTGCTCCAACAGATCTGTATCCATTGTTAGCAGCCTGTTCAACCTGATCTGAGGAAGAGAAAGCTAAAAGAAAGTTAGTATTAACAAAAACTCCTTTATATCAAATCACTGTATATATACTGAAAATTGCTTTGAAGAATATTGCTGGAACCCTTAGTTTCACTTTCGAGGAATTACACGTTAAGCACTGTCACAGGCTTCTACTTACTTTTTCTGTCCTTATCACAGCACATGAATAGGACTAGCAGCAATAACAGTTTGCATACAACAACTCTTTGGCATTTCAGCATATGCCTTATTTCAAATGAATGCATCTTCCAAGCACTTTATCCCATTTACTCTGAAAACTTCAAATTTGAAGACAAGTAAACTGATACATGGACAACAAACATGACAAAAATAATCCAATTATTAATTTAAATAAATTACAACACATTTCTTACAGTCAGCTAATCTGCATGTAAACCCATGCTGAATGGTTCTTTTTGCATGACAATGCAACATACTCATGCACCAGCAGTCAAATTCAAACTCACTGAATCCAGAATAGACTCAGAAATGAACCAAAGAAAAAGCTCTGTCCTAAACAGTCAAGTACTATTTACGACTATTACTTATTTTGTAGTTTGTTTAGAGTTCTCATGAAAATCACAGTAATACTAACAACCATGAAAGATACTAAAGGAGAGTACTCAATGCTAATAAGACACTATAGTACATATTGTATAGTCTAATCCAGTTTCTACAAGGCCAAGAAACATCTTGATGTACTGCCCTTTATTCTTTGGCATTATAATTGTTAAAATGTTCTTTAATGAACAAGCTTCACAATGCATAAGGCAGAGTAAAACTTCAATACTCATGCCACCTTCAAGTGTCAAAACTACAGGTTTAGTGTTTAGAGGGGCTTTTTCCCTACAATTATCTAAGTTTAACATTAAATATCTTGATTTATAAAATTTTTGTCATCACTCCTTAAATCATCAGTGTACTTAACTATGCTTAGCCACTTTCTCCTTCCTAGAAAAATACTAATGAAAAAACAAGCAGGAATACTCCCTTTCTAAAGGCATTTAAAAAACACAAACCATACTATTTAAGGCAAGCTGTGTCAGAAAACAGATCCTTTTTCGACAATTTTTTAAAAGCTTCGTTTCTTAAAAGATAGAATCAGCATAACATTCATGGCACTAATAATAAATTTCAGTGGAAATTTCCCTTTAGGTGCATGGGCTGAGCTTCTACAGTCACAAATTTGCCTTAAAACAGAATCATTCCCTCCAATGGGACTACACTGACAAATCAAAAGCATAGAAGAGGTAATGCAGCCTTTTTTCTAAAGGCTACATGTTTGAGGGGGACTGTGAAAAGCAAAGCAAGTTTCTCTAGCAGACACCAAGTTTAAAAAGCACATTCTTGATCAAAAGCATGGTCAGGCAAATGGAGGTCTCTTGCTCCTCTGCCAAATCCTAAAGCTGTATTTCATTTTCCCCCTTGATTATATATTAGGTACTTCAACATACCTCTCTTCGGTTTGCCAGCTTAAGAATCATGCCCATTTGCACTGTTGTCAGAACATATATTGACTTCAGAATTAAGAGTACAGGTATGCCTGGACTTGACAATAGTGCAAAAGCTTCCAAATCATAAAATTAAGGAATTATAAAGCTATTTGCAGTATGAAACAGTGTAAGCTTCTGCCTTGTTTTGCCAGCCACTTCCCACATACAAATTTATATTTTGTACATCAGACTCCAATGACAGATTTCTAAATTCCTTTCAGGGAAATTACTCAAGTGAAGTTTCTTTTGGTCAAAATACAACATTTAGTCTTTCTGCTGCCTGCTAACCTCAATAATGCACAGAAAGAAAACTGTCTAAATTGTACACATCTTTGGAAACTTTTACAAGGTATTTTAGAATAATTTCTATGAGTGTTTTTAAATCACTAGTTTTTAGATCAGAGGAAACCAACTAAGCTTAAAAGTGCTATGCAGGAAGATTAATTTCTATGTAATATATGAAGGCACTACAATACTAAATACTTTCTCTTCGTTAATCCAGACAAAATTCTTTCATAAGAACAGTGAACTACCACACAGAATGATTAATCAGTGCTATAAAGTTGGATAGTCCTCTGATTCTTTGCATGCTTTAAAAATAAGTAAGAAAAACTTACTAGATCATGTGGATAAAAGCGAACTGAGGTAGAACTCGATACGTGAGAGTCCGTGTCACTATAAGAACAGGGAAAATACTTCAGATTATGAACTACATTTTATTTCATCAGGTCACTCTAATTTTCTAGTGTCCCAAATTAATTTTGATACCTTTTGAATTTTATCTAAATATCTTTAAGTTTTTCCTTCAGTCACTTATTATAAATGCAAGTAGCCACTTAGTCTCATGTATTGTGGTACATTCCACAGCTATAGTAAGCCAGGAGACTCTTTAATCTTACACTTAATGTATTCTCAACACCCACTCCCTAAATCATCTTAAAAAAAACCTACAATGATAGCCATTATTCCACTTGAAAAACATAAATTTTATAAGGTGTTAGCTACTGATTCGTAAAGATACATCAATCACATCTCTAAAGAAGTTCAGAGGCCTCTAGTTGTTCACATGCAGTTTCTCATAATTCTATACTGTTTTTATCAATATCCCAAGACTGCCAAAAATAGCACATACTTAGCACAAGTAAAGTGAGCTACTTAAACTGCTTTTTAAAAACTTAAACCTCTGGTAAGAAGAGCAAAATTACTTTGCAATTTCCATTCATTAGAGATGAAATTTCTCTTACTGTATGAGAGTCCATATCCAACCATTGCTTTTTTCCCCAATTTTGGATAGCTTTTGGATGTTTGTTTTCCATGTAAATCACATGGTTGTAAGACTTGTATCAAATTTATGCAACTTTCCTTCAGTTCCTTGCCTTAAGATAAAAACATTCTTTGTTATCAACTTTACTTCACTCAAACTCAGGTATTCTCTACAGCCGAGATCTGATTATCTGAAATGGCCAGTTTGTTCCTTCCATTAGCACATTCAACTTCATAACAGCAGCCAACAGCAAAGCCATTGCATCTGGAACATGCAAGCAGTAGAGGCAGGGATTGGCAGCTTTGTGGAAGGAATCCAGAACTTTTTGTCAAAGTTCAATTCTACAAAAGGCACTTGCATACTCTCACAAGATTTAAAGATGGGATCTTTTATATTCCTTACTCCATAATTCCAAGAGCTATTCCACGTACGTGTGGTAGGAATTACAGCATTCAGCATGGTGCAATAGCTTCAGAGCAATTCTACACAGTGAGGTGGATTGGGGGCAGGTGGGAAGGCAAAGGAGGTTTTGGGTTGCTTTTCTTTCTTCTGCCTCCTATCCCTTCAGAGAAAGAAAGGACATCTTTCTAACAGCAGATGAACTTTCCAGAATGTAGCTGGCTATTTCAGCCACAAGTCAAATTTTAATCTCAGGCATGTTAACACTTCCATTTACTGTCTGATGCCATCCATGAACTTGAGAATAAATTTATCAGTTTACAACAGCTTCACAGCTGGAAGTTCCATAGCCATTATGGTCAACAGCTACCTAGCTTTCTCAAAAATGGCTTAAATTCTTTAACAAAGACTTTCTATAAGCCCACAAAAAATGCATTTGTCAAGTTCTCAGTTTGGAAGTATACTGGTTAAGCTAGTAGTAGCACTCATTTTCTGAAATAAATATTTAACTTAATGTTATCTTCTAGTAAAAATCACTTGAGTCACAAAAGTAAAAGTATATGGTTAATAGATTGAATTGATTTTTTTGGTAGTCCATACTAAATAACCTTTTAAAATTAAAATAAAATATTGGATTGTAGTAAGACAAGAATCATCACTCTTGACTGGCCTTCACACACACCAGATGTTGGATGCTCTTCTTGCAGCTGGCTCAAAGTTCACAAGCGACATGTCGCAGCCCCCTGTCTCGTAGAGCGCAGAACTGAACTTACCTATTAAAGAAAAGGTCAAAAGCAGGTCAAAATTTCCTCATGTTTCACCCCACTGGCAGCAGCTTCTATTCATTAACTTACTACAGAGATCAATTCAGACATCTAAATTTACATCAGTGTCAAAATACAAAATGTGATTACTCATGAATGCGCCACCAGGGCAGACATTAGCTACGCAGCTGTCTTTCGTACCATTTTACATAACATATATACTGTAACTGCAGTACTGAATTAAAGAGTTTGTATTTACAAGATGCCATCATTAACACAACAGAAGGACAGTGTAAGCCTCTTTTTCCTCTTAGAGACTAACCACATGAAAAATTTGCAGTGCCCAGCTTCTTCAGTCCTTCCCACGCCCAAGAGAACCATCAGTAAATCATTCACTATCAGCATCTAAGAACATTTAGCTACAGCAGTGATAACACAAGTATCCTGAATAAAATTCTTTTGAAACACCCATGTCTATTTGAAAAGAAACACAGAGACTCAAAGAAGTGGCCAGAGATGCTTCATAACTTAACTTAGGAAACTCAAAAAAGGAATGTGCAGAAGAGATTTATTCTATAAGCTAGTGTAAGAAGAAAGGACTGCAAACTAACTTCTTAGATAAACTATTTGGACTTCTCAAATACTTAATTTTTAAAAGTAGCCAAAGATTGTAACTCAAATGATAAATTACCTTACTCAAATATGTTTTCACAGCACCCACCTCCCAACACTGGCCTGATCAGAGAGATAAGTATTGTAATTTTCCCTGAAGGCCAGGTTCAATATATTTCAGCTCTGAATGCCGGGAACCTGATTTTGAAACTGATCTCATATGAAATATCTGCCAATTTCTCCACCTCTGCTAGCTTAAAACCCTCAAGTCATGAAGCAAAACATGCAATATTCCAATATTAGCTCATATAAACAAAAGAAAAAAATCCCACTTGGGAGCGTGTGAAGAAAAACTGTATACGCCTCTCAGCTGTATGTCTTGCAACTTTTCCTTCTGCTGATACAAGATACCAAGCAGTCCCCAGAAGTACCTAACAAAATCAGAGCTTCCAATCTTTCCCACTTCTGTGAAAGCACAACCTGCTAATACCATGGATTTTGAACGTTTTTTTAACACAATCCTGCAGCAGCTTCTCTTCAGACCCATAGACATTTAAGTTTGATTCAGAATTTGAATCTCAGCAGGTTAAATCGCTCAAGCTAGATGCTTAAAACCAGTGAAACAAAGAAAATGAACTGGTATATTGAAAACATCTTCATAAAGCTTTCTACCCTCAGAAGGAGCACTTCAGACCAAGCAGGGAAATACCACAGCTGTGCTCAGAGCCACCACTGTGACAAGACAGTCCCCTACATAGCTCAGGAGGCACAAACAGCATGCACAACAGCTCTCTCCCGATACTCAATTACATCTGCCACAGGCCTAAGTACAAAGTTCACTTGTTAGACCTTTTTCCTCATTGGATAAGATTTTAATGAAGTGCTTTAGCTGATTATCTTTTGGTTTTCAATGCAGTGTGTAGTACACAGTTAATACTGAAGCTTATAATTTAAACTAGTAGATAACACGGGTAATCTTCCCACAACTAATAAAAATCCTTGGTTACAAAGGTATATTTATTAACTCTGTCAATAAAAAAGTTTTAGGAGCAAACATGGAGATACTGGACAATACAAATACACTTCAGGTTCTACTTAGGACAAAAATGTGCATTAATTATTATAGAAAAATCGGGGCAAGCAGCCCTTAAAAAAATGGAAGTTTGGGTTAAATTCTTCATGGTCTTGCATTACTGAATAGAGATCCAGGAAATTAAACTTTTTAATTTTTAACTTAATGAAATTCTAGTCACAGAAGTTAGAATATACTACTTGGACATACAACTTCCCCTTCCCTTGGACTGAGGAAAACACATCAGGCATTTATTTCAGCGGAAGTTTACTGAACTATTACACTTTTTCATATCTACAGTTCCCTGTCACCCAACTGATCTGTGAATCTACTAAAATTTGCAGCATTTATATTGCTGCTGTAAGTATTGCACTGCTGCAGTGGGATATAACAAAACTGATTTACAGAGGTTGCAAACAAACAGAACACTTAATTCCTATTGCTTATACACAAACTACAAAATGGACTCAGGATATGTCATGCTTGCAATTCATCCACCTATTTAAAGAGGTTTCAATTGAAAGTTAGCTCCCTGGCAAGCACAGCTTCTCATTAATACAAAAATTTTTCTGCCCCCTTTTTTGTTTTTCTTTTGCTGTTTTTGATTTGCTTTGGTTTTGTTATTGTCATTCTGTTGGGATTTTTTGGTTGCTTGGTTTAAATAAAAAGATTTTTCAGAAAAGCCTCAACTCATCTCCGTAGAAAACTTGACAGGGACTGTTCATTGCTATTGGTGACACAAACTCCAAAGTCTGACTGGAGATAATAAAATAGGCTCCAAAATCCTTAATTTTTTAACTCTCTGAGACAGGAACAGCTTCCTCACAGTACATAAATTCTAATGAAGAACTTCAATACTCAAGATTCAATACATATGGACATACCTAGCATTTTTATTTACTCTAGTGACTCTTTCCCATTCCTGTCTCCCACAGCATTCTCCATGGGATACTTGGAACAGCACCACATTGAATAAGCTTAAGAACATATTTTCTCTCTCTAAAGCCTGCAGTTTTATCAAGCTGTGAACAAACAGGAAGCTCCAAAGATAATGTTACAAATCAAGAAATATGATCAATAGCATGTCTGCCTGCTCAACATAAATGTCTAAGTTCTCTGAACACAAACACACACAAAAAAAAGAGACCTGTAAGTTCTTAACAAATTAAAGTCACCCAAAAATATTCTATTTCGACCAGGTTACAATAACAAACCAAGACACTGTGATACTCAAGCACACAAATCCAAAATACATCTTCATTCTGACATGGAGAGAAGGTAAATTTGTGTTCTTTGAAGCAAGTTTCCTTGTTCCAAAAGACCAAAATATCAATATCCAGAGATAACCATGTAACAGTTCACACTGTACAAACTCATATTCCCACAGTTATGGGCATCAACAGACAACAGCAACAGGCTGATGAGCTTACACAGACAAAACCTGGAATACTTAAGTGGCTCAGGATTTAACTAAAATGTTGCTCTGATGGTTTCCTCAGCTAAGTTATCTCCAGTGTGCTTCCCAGTTTTACATCCAATATGTACTACTTTTTTTCAAACTGCTCAGACTAGTTCACATGCAAATGCTCACTGACATGATGAAATTACATCATCATTAGATCAAGATATATTTGTCTGCTGCTTCAGTCAGTATTTTTAAAATCCTAGTTAGCAAAAGCAAAGTCATCAGAATTTGACTTCTTGGTAGACTGCTAGGAGCTTTATTTCCAAAGGTCAAAATTAGCTATGGTATGAAGGCATCCATGTTTTCAGTTAGAACACTTCCAAGTAGGTCATTTTTTGTTCCTATATGAAGTTTGTCAAAAGAGTAACTTACCTATTACCCCAAATTCCAGACTACAACATGAATATTTTCCATAGCAATAATGGGAAGTGAATATGTATTTTCCATATGAACTTTTGAACATGCTCCCACATCCATCCCAAATAAATCACATCTATTGAATTATCAAAAGGTACTGACTGCTTCTAAATTGGTATTAATCGAATAAGTAACCAGTGTATATGTCTATCTTTACATAGAAGTTTTGATGTTCAAAACCATTCAACTGCCTTCATAAATTAAAATATTTAAATCTGAAAGATTATTGGTTGTTGTATAGACAAAACAACCAGAGATCCACCATACCACCATAATTGTCTTGTAACGTTCTAGATGAGCAGTTCTCTTTAAGCACAAAAGCAATTTTAAAAAATCATCTAGCCAAGGACAAGAGTCTGTTATTTCACCCCAGCTTCAGACACTGGGCATCTGTTCTACTAACTCAGTACTTGGATTCGTAACTACTTGACAAAATCTAATTTTAATTTAATCAATCTTCACTGCAAGGGCTGAAAAATCCCACCTACCTGTCTAAACAATCAGCTATCAGAACAAAAAGAATCAGTACTGCCACACTCTGCTCTGAAAACTGTCATTTACTTAAGTCATGGCACATGTTTTGTTGCTTTTGAGATTTGTATTACATTAATCCTGCCTATAATCATGGCATTTAGTTTGCCACCTTTCCTTTCCATCCTGCATTCCTTCTATGATTTACTTCATGTTTACCACTCCACATCAAGATACTTTTCCATCCTTTCAAGTTCCTTTCCCCCTCAAGCTTCCTAACAGTATAACTGATAAAAATCTTCCTACTTTGAACCTGGAAGACTGAAGATAATGCCTCAAAGCATCTCTTGCCTTACTCTTAGGGCAGTGCCCAGTTAAAGATAACTGTATAATCACCAGACTGGGTGTGGGTCAGGTATAATACAGTGAGGCTCATCCTTGGTAAAATAAGCCACCAGAATCAAATTATAAGACAAGAAACTTTAAAGTAAACAAAACCAAAAATTGTGTGTCTTGTTAAGTGCTGCATCTTGACATCAAAGTGAATAGAAAAAATGTAGAAATAGATAGCGCACTGGTAAAGGAAAACATGAGCCAAATATGTGAGGCTTTTACAGTAAGTGAATATATTCCCTGTTTGCCTTTCCAAGAGGATTTGAATTAAGAAAATAAACTATTCTATGCACTGTACAGTGATATACAACCCCACCTATATTTGTCACTGATATTTCCAGTTGGAATAAACCAGGATTTGTTTCCAGGTATTTCCCCGGCCACTATGGGTTTTTTTGCCCTGGGCAGTCACAATGATTTCCACAGCAACAAAGAACTGGTCATAGCTCCTTCATTGCTTTTATTTTTATTCTGATGCTGATCATGGGAAAATCAAACTACAACCTTCTCCCAACCCAAACCACAGACAAACTACAGAGTCATCTTTCACTGTAAGGTATTTTGGGATAACATAGCAAAACCAAGAGCCTTAGACTCAATGGAAAGAGAAAAATAGTGTTACTTCATCCCTGACTGAGGGTTAAAAAAAACCCACAACCCAACAAAAGCGCCCAAACAAACTAACCACATACCACTTATAAGGAAAGATACTTTCTTGTCAGACCTGATAAAGGGATCATGCACATGAAAGCTTGCACCATTTTGCCAACTATTTTACAATTAACAAAAGATAGCACCTGTTCCACAAAACCTGCTACACAAACTAGAAAATTTTATTTTCCTAAAATAACACAAGAAGATCCTGCCTATAATAGCTCCTTTCTCTCAAAGGATTCTAAACTAGATGCTCCGAGTCACAAAACAGGAAACAAGTCCCTGTTATACATCAGATTCCTATCTAGCAGATCCCAGAAGTTTTGTGCCTCCCAAAGAGAACATGATGTCCCATATAAGCACAGTACAGGTAAAGTTTAGAAGAACTGAATCTCATTAATTTCTGAAGACTCCAATGCACAAAAAAAACAATGAATATGCCTTTCTACAGATTTCTAAATGCCATGTTGAATTTTATATATGATCTCCTTTGATTTCTGAAAGAGCAAATAATACAATCTCCTAAATAACATAGACCTAGATTGCATATTAAATGACAAATTCTACAGAACTCAACCGTATTGTTTTGGGTAAGAGGAACAAAATCCTTCAAATAAATAATGGTGGCCTCAAGAATATAGCTCAACATTACACTTGGACAGAAATAACCAGTGTAACAATTTCAGAGTTATATTTCAAATATGAAAGAAGAGTCCAAATTAAATTAAAAAATGGGCTTCATGTAACAAGTTTTCATAGCAGAGAGACACAAGCACTGAGACTGAAACAATAAGACTTCTATCTAAAAAACAGTAAAGCAACAGAATCTTCAAGAAAAATTATTAGATAACTAGATCATGTGTATTTATTACATTTGTAGTTAAGTCTTATAAAACATCTCAGAGTAGGTAAAGGTGGCTTTCAGTTTTGCTTCTATTCCATTTTTCCTGCACTAGATGATGCAGAAGAATGAAGACTCAGTCAAACTCACATTTAAAGGGTTACCACAGACTCTCAATTCATGGAACCTTCCCCTCTAGTGGGGTAAGAGACAACTCACTTATCTTTTAGTCCTGGATTACACAAAGGTCTGAAACACACATTTGGTCAGTGTTCTGATCAAACCTGTACTTTTTAGGGTATGAGAGCTGACAGCTGCTCAAAATTCCATCACTAATAATTGTCAGTGCTCAAGATGCCAATTTTAATAATTCAAAGAAGAGTTAGGTATTAATGATGAAGTCATAAGTAATTCAGGCCACGTATAGATAGGTGCAAAGATCCCTGCCAGGAATTTTTCCAAACTGGCCCCTGCACTATGTGGCAGATCAGTCATTTATTAAGACTGTCTTAACTTCATCCTAGCAATTTTATTAGCTGCATAGAAGTTAATTAAGAAGTCAATAATCAAGAATACCACATAAAATGGACCATGAAGAACTAAGAAGACACTATAAAGCTCCATAAAATGATGACATTTGATATATGAAAGAGTCCAGATTTACTTCCAATACCAAGCTCCTAAAATTAAGGTGTACATTCAAAACAAAGCATTCATTTACATAAGTATTTCTTTTTTTGAACAGCAGCTAAACAACTTATCTAAAAAAGCTAAGATCAAAAATTCTTAGGAGCCATAACAAGTTGGTTTTTTTCAGGAACCAGAAGATCCCCAAAGTCTCCATCTCTGCTCAACTGCCTGCAGGACCATAGGAAAGATTTATTACTTGTGTTACATTATTCAAATCAAGAAAGCTCTCACACCATCATTACTTGTATCTATGACTCCTTATTTCTTATCACACATTTGTTAGAGAAACTGCCTGGAAAGGTGATTGAGCAATATAGCTCAATATAGCTCAATGAAGCAAAATAGCTCTTAGTTCTTCCTAGAAACACACCTATAAGATTCAGAAACAATGCTCAGATTAGCTGGGTTTCAGTGCATTATTACCAATAAATCTGCTGTATTAACACTTCCATGTCACCAAGGTTACATAAGGCCTGCATACCAAGTTCATCGTGCAAACTGCTACCGCCTACAGCAGATGCAGTGGCAAGTGATGCTTCTAAGTGGACACTCCCATTTCTCACCAGCAAGGAGGCGCTAGCGCCGGGCACAGCTGCCTGGGAAGGGGGGCAGGACTGCACTCTGACCTGGGAGGAGCACTGCTGGCCTTGCTGACCATCTTGAAGGCTACGAGAAAACACGCATTGGGGACACATTACCAGGAAGAAGTGCAAAAGAGCCAGAAGTGAAGCAAAACAAGATTTTTCAGTTTAAAGAGGAAAACTTTTTTTTTAAATAGTAGCATTAAGCAGTCAACAGTTAGGGTTAAAATAACCCCTACATTCTATGTAACAGAGTATTTAGGCCCTAGTTGAGGCAGTAATCTAGAGATAGTGCTCCTGTCAACTTCTTAGAAGTAGTATTGCTTTCTAAGATCTCCCCAAGTCACCCAACAGGTATTTTCTTCTGTGTCTTAATTTGTGGGTGCAAAAGCAAATTAGTGCCAGTTAGTTTAACTACAGGCTAACTTGAGCTATCACCTATATTTACTACTGACTATTCCAGTCTTCTCACAATAATTTTTTGCATTTTCAAGTATGACCTGATCAGCTGTTTAGGACTTTTTTCTTAGTCATATTACCTTTCTTATTATTAATTCACACTACCTAGAAAACGTCTCTAAGCTTTGTTAATAGCCAAAGGATAATACAGACCTTGAAAATTACTGAAGTAATACATTTGGATCCAGAATTATTTTGAACATATTAAGACTCTCTATATAAAGTTATTAATTGGCAAAACTAAAGTTGATTCTGAAGTTATTTTGAAGTTACAGCAAAAGCTTTATTACTCACCAAAACAAAGGTTTTAAAAGCCAACCTGGCTTTCAGAGAAATTTGTACATTTCTCATAGCCATGAGCGGACAATGTTTAAAAATGTTAATTCTCCTCTTCACAGACTTCAATTGCAAAATTAACTTTATAAAACTATTTACAAAAGTTAGATTCTTTTAATAGCTTGTTTAATATCAGGTATGACAGTGTCAGAGTACATTATGTTTACAGTTGATATCACACCATCTTTGCAAGAGCACTGGTTTTATTATCCTTCATTTTGTGGATTTAAAGAAGTTACAGTAGCTGAGGCCTTATCTTAGACTTTGTATTTTAAAGACTGGAAAATAGTTTAAACACTCTCTTTTGAAAAACAATATATATCACCTGTTGGTTTTAGCACTATTTACAGCATGATGCTAGAGTTGGCAAATGAGGCAACTAAAAAAAACAAGATCTTACTAAGAGTTGAAGGGTTATATCTGATGTACTTGCTTTTAACAGTATTTTCTACATCATCTATTTTTCAGTTCTTTTGTTAGAGCATCACTGGAAAACAAAATATGGATATAAGAATAGGTGTTAAGAAAAGCTCATGCAAAATAATGCAGACATGCACACAGCTCAGGAAGAAAAGAACTGCAACTCATTATTTACTGTGTTCTAACATTTTAACCTGAAATTTAAATTCAGTGTTTTGCTGCAGTACAAAAGGGTTTCAGTGAGCTGTGCAGCAACAGAAGCCCTAAGGAAGTTCACGGATGTGCCAACTTTCACTGCCTTCCTTAAGCAACACCAAACTAATGCTAAACAATACTGCTTTCCCATAAACAGCAGGTACATCTCAAGAGACAGCTGCCCTTTGAATAGTTATCCACATCTGTCACAATTAAAAAATCCCATCAAAGTGTCGATGTCAACCAACTGCAAAAACACCCCGGCTTATTCTCTCCCTGATTATTACAGGAGTAAAATTCTGCTTCATACAGTCACTTACACACATGCATACACCATTGACTACATGGAACACCAGTGAACACTTACTTTTGAAGTGCCCAAAACACTATTCACATTTAGACAGGACAAAAGCGGGGTGGATGGTGTTTTATGGTGCATTTTGGGTTTGTTTTTTTAGGTTACCAGGCAAAACAATCTTGTGTCTAATTTAGCATCCAACCAACAGAATTTACTAGACCTGGTATACTAGGTTTAACTTGTCTACCATTGCCAAAGGCATGCATACATAATGCCATTGTCTCTTTTACTAAATATTTCACAGAGGAAGTGAAAGTAATTGCAATCATGGACAGGAAATTAAAAAAGAAATCAGGTTTAACTCAACAGGTCCTAGGGAACATTCCCCCAACATCCAATTTTATGACAGAGTTAGAAGATTAAAGTTTTGCTGGCAAGAATAAGAAACACATAACATCAGGGCAACTAAAGATTAGTAAATCCAATACTCTTGTAAGTTTAATATTTGAAGTCATGGATTAGCAGTATCAGAAACTAGACTGGGGCAGCTCACCAACAGCATACAGGTGTGATGTCAGTACAATTGCAGTGACATTTTGAAGACTTTTAAGTGGTACCTGCCTAAAAATGTCTCTATATTTCTTCACATTTGCTCCTTAGGCATGATTTAATTAAATATTTCTTAAGGGTTTCCTCTTTCCAGTAATACAAAATTTACACTAAAATTAAGCTACCCGTGTAAAGGAAAGGGTATTTTTAGACTGTTCACCTTGAAATTAGAACATTAATACATATTTTTTTTTCAGATACATTCCACAGTTGACAGCTGAAATGGAATTTGTGTCAAACAAATATAAAAGCACTTTGGTGTTTGGTTAGCAATTTAACTCCACTCCAAGGGACAGTCATTTAGCATCATGAAAAGTACTTTGAGTAAATTACCCTCAATAAGTATTCAATTCTGACTATGTTTATATTATAAAGCATTTTTGATAATGTATGTCATTATGTTAGAGAAAGTACAGTCAGCAGTGTTGGGTGGCTTTTAATTTAAAATAGAACAAATTTAGATAATGAAGATGCTTAGAGGAAATACAAGGCTAGAATGTTTAATCTGCTTTTTTACCCTTGAACATCTTGTCTGATTAAAGAGATACTCCCACTTCACAACATGAAATTCATGATTCATAAAGTTCACAAAGTTACTTCATAGTCTCTCACTGAAGTCAAGCTTAAGCCATGGGAACCTGAATGACTGCACTAGCATGTGGAAATAAGGCTGCTGTCAACCACAGTTTAAAACTGTCTTTCCCTTAGTCTATACCTACAAGAAAGAAAACACTGTTTTCTAACTAATACGCAGTTAAGGAGCTTTCATTAGTCTGCACAGCCTCTTATGTTGCAATACACAAAGCTGCACTACCCTCCTTTACAAAAAAAAAAAAAGGAAAACAAACTCAGAGCCAAGTGAAAGCAACCAGATAAAGCAAAAGTGATCTGAAAGACAAAGTTTTATCATCCTTCACTATGAAGTAAATCATTAGCTTGAAGTTGAACACCCTACATTCAGCAAGACCAAAACCCTAACAAAGAAAAATCTAAAATTACATGATTACTACTTCAGATTGGAATAGCCACTAAAACCACACCTAACTAGTTTCAGTCCTTGATATGACAGAAGTCAATCCTTCATCTGTTAGATTTTTAGGTACCATTCTTACACTCCCCCTCCCTGAGAAAAATTCGCAAAAGTAGTCCTCAAATATTTTAGTGGTGTGACAAAGATGGCACAATTCCTCTGTCACCCTCTATTGTAAGGTATTTTCTTTTTATTTGTTCCTTTTGTACAGGTTTTCCTAGTTCAAAAAATTACATAAATATTCCCAAAACACAATGACAGTTTAGCACATGAAGGAAGATCATTAAGAATATATAAAATATGCAATTACTCCTACATATTTATCATGTAACTGAAGGAAGAATTACTTCAATACTTATAGGGGACTGTTCCCTCTTCTATAGGCCATGTTCTCCTCACCAGATTCTCCAATTCCATAAGCAACCAAGAAATTGAAAGACTTAAAACACATGTTTAAAAACTTATTGTGGCTGCTGTTTCTACTGTTCAGGCTGATGGATCAAACAGAGCTGCTCTATGTAACAAATCACTAGGCTCAGCCTTGTAAATACAGGGGCCAGTAAAGGCTGGGGGACTCCTCAGACACATGTACACAGTACATTTTAAACATTGCCAAGGCATGCAAAGTGCCACACAATTAGATCTTATACTAAGCAATACTGGGCATTCTATTCACTTCAGTATTCCTCTTTTGCTGTAAAAAGATGCAAGATCTTCATAAAGGTTTACCTGTATTTTAGATTTGGAGTCTCTTTTGGAGTGTGTATTTAGCTCTTTATAAAAGTTTTGTCATTTTGCTTATCTCTCACAAATGTCTACAAATGTGAAAAGTGATCACAGTACTAGTCCCTAATGCCTACATTATTCAAGAGATGAAAACCAAAATGGGGAGTGCTGATACTATTTTCTTGGGTCTCTCTTCTTGATTGAAAGTAAAATTTTCTAAAAGTTCCAAAAGTTTTTTGATTAAAACCACTGAGGCTAAGTTTATTGGCATTAGTTAATTTTTATATCAATCTGAAAACACCTATAACATGTTAGAGACTGACTATCCTGACCATTTTTAAAATAGTGCCACATATACATGCACAATTCAACAAGCCCACAGTGACATGCAGTGACAGCTCAAGGAGGTTATGGTGGGGAAGGAAGTAAAAAGTGCTTTTCTGGCAACACTGGTGGGTGTGGGGAAGTGGTCTGCTGCATGCATGCTAAATATGGTGGAACATTTAGATACCCTACCTGAGGGGTGATCCGATGAGCAATGTAGGAGGGGTAGGGTTACTCCCTGCATTGTGCCGGCGTCGTACTGCCTGACGCCTAAATGTGCTGCGTTCACGGCGAAATGTGACAGTCTCCTCGCTGGCTTGTGCTGCTGCATCAAGACAGACTTTAGGTCAAATACGAACCCATCCTAGTTACGTCAACAGTAACTTAAGACTCCTTTCTTCCCTCTGACCCTCCCCAAGTTAACGAACTTGACTCACAACAACACAAGTAGCTTATGTCCTAACTGCTCAAACAAGCTGCCTCGAGACAGGATCACAACACACAGTTATTAGCAAAGACCTGGGTGGTTGGGGGAGTCATATACAGCTTACGTTTTTTTAACCCCAGATCCAAATAGCTAGGTGGCAAAAGAGGTTGGATATCCCAGATCTTTGCCGTTTACGCATGGCAGGAAGAGATGTCCGATCTCCCCATTTATCTCACTGAACGGATCATTAAGGAGAAGCCTGAAGAACTACCTAGCAAAAGTTGTCTACCACTTCTCACCATAATCTTCTCAATTTTTTAACTTCTGCCAAATAGGCAGGGTTGAGGTCAACCTCATCACAACTCTTTCAGGGAACAAAATGAGTAGCTTTTTTTTCTCATAAGCATCAAGGGATACACGTTGCTCCTTCTAAGCTCATTACAATATAATTTACAGAGGCAGGAGGTTGAGAATAAGTAAGAGAATAACTTATTTTTAAGGACTGATGGTTTTGTTATTTCAGGTCCCCAAACAAAAGGTTTGGTTCAAATTTATAAAGCAATATCATAAGAAACAGTTTGCACGTACTCAAGGGATTAAAATATTTATCCACATGTTATCCCGCAAAAAACACCTGTGCTCCTTAAGCTCTACAATCTGAACAATTTCAGATTTGGACTGCTTCATGGTGTGTCTACAATCTGAGAAGTCTTCCTCCTGAGCCAAGGAAGCTCCTAGTCAATTTGAATGCAGAGCACTAAAGAGCTCAAATGAATGGGCAGCAGAGAAAATAGGGTTTGGCAGGCAAGTGGAGCAGAAAAAAAAAATTGACACGATGTCAGTGCAAGAGGAAAATCACAATCTTGACAGGGAAGTCTCAACTTGGTGGCCAAGGAGCCTACTACTGGAGTTAGAAAACCAAGAATTGTGTCAAAGAAAAACCAAACACCACCTCTCCCCCCTACAGAAAAAAACCCAAAAAAACCCAGAGAGAGCAATAGCAGGAACACTACAGGCAGAGTAGCCCATATGCACTTCAGCACACTTCAAGTTACAACACTACTGCCATTAAGCTTTCAACACTTCCCAGCAAAGACTCTAATGCTGGTCTACAGGGAACAACAACCTATAGCAACCTACTACTGTTGTGTGTGCCTGCCATAGCTCAAGTAATATAGGCTGAAACAAGAGTTTAATTCACACATGAACCCCAGGTTACCAAATGAGTTCTCTGTCTGAAACTTCAATTTATAGCTTGCTTTAAAACAAAAGAAGCTACATAAAGAGATTTACTTTACACCAACATTCAAGCTACAAGGATTTAATTATCAAAATTATAGATGTTAAGGGCAACGCTAATTCAGTCTTTCCTGTACTTTCAGAAAAGCCAGGGGTTTCCTCATTCCTCCACAAGTGTTTTTACAATTCTAAGCATCAATAGACTATACTACCTTTTTAGGGTATTTCAGCAAGAAGTTTCTTGTGTGGTTTAATATATAGCTTTATTTTAATACGCTGCCTAATTTCTTTAAGCATTTCTTTGCAGCTCTCACACTTGAAGTACAAAGCAAGTGAACCACACTAAACAAGACAGACTGAATCCTGACACACAAGGTCAAAACCGCCCATTAATTTCGTATTACAATTTATAAAGCTCATTTATTTTAGGATACACATCAACATAAAATAATTCATATTCACAACACAGTTTCCACTGAGTTCAGATGCAAAAGCAATTCTGGTAATCAGACCACAGTTAAGCACCACAAAATAAGGGAACAGTGACTAGTCTTAACTGAAATGTAAATATCTGAATTACCATTAAGATGGTCAACATCAGCATCGTATCTTAATTACTACTTGTAACTACTTAGCAAAAGCAGCATTCAAGTGCAATTCTTTAAGGTAGCATACTTAACACTGACAGATACCTGTCAGCATTCTGCAATAACTGAAACAGAGATTATGAAAACACGATAGGTCCTCACTATATAGTTCCAATTTAACACTAAAGCAAGTCTCAAGAACTAACAGAGGCAGTGTCCTGTGAGAACCAGGTATACAAACATGCTTGAAGTTAAGAAAAAAAGAAAATTTAAAAAACTAATATATAGTTGGGGATTCAATTCAAAGCTGTAGAGGCAAACAGCTTTGGCATTTTCTAACCATTTATTATTTAATTTTAAGTTTCAAAAGTCAAAGTAGATTTTGGTGTAGCTTTCTACCTGTTTTACCGCGAGATTCTTATTTATCATCTTGAAACTTTTGTTCAATGCACATCTTTTATACACATTCTTCCTGAATGCAGGTGGTGCCATTCAGGGTCACTACACAAGTTTACAAGTTCTTTTGAAAAGACTGCAGGGCTGTTCAGACCAACAAACTCAAGTCTGCTAACATTACACAACACTGCAAGAAGCTGCATGTAGAAAACATGACCAAAGAAGTTAAAAAAAAGGCTAGCTGAGCAGAGAGGATTAGCATGAAGTGTAGAAAGCTAAACTGCTCAGTTTGCTTTTGGTTGAAAAGGAAAACCAGAGGGGCTGTGGTTTGGTTTTGTTTATTGTATTGGCCCCTTGGGTTTGCTCAGTCTTCCCCAAGACTTTTCAGTCAGTTTTTGTTTTTAATATAATTTCATAGAAGACATACAATTTAAAATGTACACATACCAGTATGGAAAGCTCTTTATGTTAATTTGTATTATTTGTGTTTCTACTTGCCTTTAATGAGAAGGAGAAGGGCAACTGCTTGTGAGTTCACCAGTAGGAAGACAAAGTTCCTAACTTACCCTCTACCATGATGAGAGCAGTTCTATCACATTTCAATATAAATAAGCTTTAATATTTATCATGTCACATACACTTGTCCAATACTGCTTACAACTTATCCTAGACTCCAGAAATGTAATATCCAACATCTAGTCATGTACAAAATCTAGATGTAACAGGAAGAAGTAACACAGGTAATACTTCTAAAGTTCATGCCTACTTCAGTTTAATCAGTAGAGGAAGATAAGTTTTTCAGCTTACAGAATGTTTGTTAAAAGGTGCTCTATATTGTTTTATTCTGTTTTTTTATTCTATGCTTCTATGCTGAAATCACTGCACTTAATATCAAGAAATGCTGTCATTTGAATATGAGTCCCCAGCACTATCTACCCTCAAGAACACAAAAATCATGTTTGAAGTTCAAGATGCACGAATTAAAAATATAAACCAACACCCCAGAGATCAATCAAACAAGAAGTGGAGACCTAGTGACAACCTTGTAGTAAACTTAACCCCTCACATGCCTATTTCCAAATATAACACAACTCTTTTCAAAGAGGAAATAATGACACTTGTATCTGTTAATGAATATGTGTTTGCATGCAGTTGCATTAAAATTAACTTGTTTAACACTTCTGACTGGAAACAGTTACAGGCTTAAAACGTCATGAGGATATCATTTTGTCATCAGACACTTGGAAAGATGCTTTATATTGAACCTTTTTATGCTCACTTCTGCCGTTTTACTAAGTTTTAAACAGAACCTGAAACTCACAGTTTTATTCTACAACTGTCCAACTGCTGTATAAGACACCTAGCTTTAAGAAACAAAGTACAAATATTTTCCTTTGAACAAGAACATTTACATAAAAACAAGCCAAAACATTTGCAACATCTCCCTGCACCTACTTAATGCTGCTTTTAACCAAAATTTAGAAGAGAGAAGCCTAAGAAGCAAAACATGAAAAAGCAGAACTGACAAAATTTTATTGCATCAATAAGACCATTTCATTTTGCTACAAAAAAATGCTAAACTCAGTGCCTTAGATAAATTCTGAAATACAGAAAAATTTTTCATAAGAAGATTCCTGGAAAGATGTGGTATGAAACTAATACAAGGGTGAAGTATCCATGTGGAAAACCATAAAGTTCTTAGGATAAAAATTGCAATCATTCTAACTAGAAAGCAAGCAAGAAAAAAAAAAACTACCACAGCAGAAAGTCCCCCTCACTCTTCTCAGGAAAAAAAGGAAAAAAAACCCCACAGCTGAAAAACTCAACACCCCTCCCCCATCACTTAAAGCCTAGATGGTTTTGAATATTAGTCAGGTTAAGCATGGTTAAAGGTACACACAGAACCTGAGTGATGCTTGGACACTCCCTTTCTCACCCTATCAAATGAGAAACAGATCTATTTTCAATCACTAATTACTAAGCCTACATGTTCTCAGCAAGAGCTGGAATGAATAGTTTATGGCTCATGTACTCACATAAGCAATGAAATTTGCAAATGCAAGTAAGCAATAAAATTCTTCGAAGACAGAACATATTTTGCCAAACCAAACAGCTGAAATGCTGTTCTCCTCTATTGTGCATCTATATCTCATTTGTGTTTGAAATCCGAGATGTACTTCACATGCATTTATGGGTTAGCACTACTGTTCTCCTCATGGCTGAGGCATCATACAGTTTATCTTCACATGCCCTACCACTATATTAAAACCATACTTGAAAGATACCCAAGTAGAAAGAAGCAGTCTGTTCAGTCCATATCTTCAGTATGGAGTTGTTAATCACCATGCTATTATGCACCTTAATAAAACCTACAGCTGCAGGGATTACTTACACTTCTCTGATAAAAAAAATCAAAATATTGGCTCAGAGTATTATAACTTACTGTGGATATTTAATGAAAAATATCACTAATAACTATTTCTGAAGAACAGAGATGTGTGCAGCAAAGGAGAAACAATGAAGAACAGCGTGATATCTCCAAGTTACAAACTTTTGCTAGAAAAGAGTGCAGAAGAAAACAACACACAATTCAAGAAAGAAAGTAAAGCCCAGGAATTCAATTTTGTGGTTTCATTTATAAAAAAGAAAAAAAGTAAGTCTGAAACTAGCCTGAAGAAATATTTACAATTATGTCAAAACAGTCACTACAGCAACCTGAAAAGCAAAACCCTATCAAGGAAGGAACAAAGCAGGACAATAAAACCATCTGGTTTGAATTCTGAACCAAACATTTTTACAGACTAGCTTAACAGTAAAATTTTTATACTAAGGCCAAAGATAAAAATAGGAGTCTTACTTATCCTACTTCATTGAACTTCCTACTTGAATGATTCCACTTTTAAAAAAACTGGGCTGCTCACATAGACCTCTTGAATATAATGCTGATGTACTTCAGGTCAAAAAACTAAAGCTAAACTCCATCTGACCCCCTGTCCAATGCAGACCCTATATCCCAGAGTTTGGGTATCAATACCTAGTATTATATTCATGTAGCAGACAAATGTTCATAATTGACATTAATCTTCAATAAAGTTAGTTCTGACTTTGTGTTTAGATTTATTCACCTAAAGGAAAAGATGCTGTAAATCTTCAAAACACAGTGTTACCAGCGTATGTGGCAGATGATGCTAGCATATGATATACAGAAAGTCATGTTTGCATTACATAGCCTTAACTAAAACCCCAAACATTAATTAGTGGCCGACTTCAATAAATTAATGAGTTTTATCTCACAGCAACATTTTACAGCAATGTGAACAATTCCATCAGAGCTGATAGATTTTTGATTTTTAATCTAATTCCAAAAATTCCTATTCAACTCCTGTTTGAGATGAATACTTAGCAAATACATGAACAACACATGTCAACAAAATGGAACCACTCTTCCCAAATCAAGCAAAAGTCATCTAATGAAAGCCTCTGTGTCATCCATAGGGGAAAAAAATACAGGACTGAATCTCCACAAAACTTACTAAAATTCTGCTTTACTAGGAAGTGGTTAACAATTAATAGATGCAAGATGCATTTCAAGTGTTATTTCATTGGTAAGTTCCAGAACTGCAGGAATTCTACAGTAGCCTCATATATCACTTCTAACACTGCCTACATCTTTAAATGCTTAACGGTAGCAATCTGACCTCGACTGAGATGACAAGATATCCAGCATCAGAGGAAATTCTGTAAAACTCGCACACAAAAGCTGTGACAGTACAGTAAAATGCTTATGAGAGCCCTTTCTACTGCTGATCCGCTTACCTGGTTCCAGTTACAGCACGGTTCTGCTGAATACACGAATAGAGACAGCCAACATACACACAACCTGATCACAGGAACTTTACACATTTTTCAGTTTCTACCATTTCTAAACTCCAGTTTCTCATGCAGGACTGTTTGGTTCAGTAGTTTGAGCATGAACTGGCAGACGCACAGAAAACAAGATCAGAAGACCCATCTTCTGTAATTATATTCATTCTATCTGCAGGAAAATGTAGCAAAAACTAAAGCCATCAGAAGCATGGAACAGCTCTGCAAAACAGGCAAATCAATGACACAGACCATGTGAAACATCAGTATAGAAGGGAAAAGTCATATGTTGCCAGCAGCTGCCAAGACCATTGGCTGAGAAACAGAGAACTGCACTTTTTAATTGCAGGCAGACACACTAAGCATATATGTACAAATACAGACTGAAGAGGTGAACAGGTTTCCATGTGTCATATGAAACACAAGACTAATCCAAATTCACAAAGCCTTATTTTGCCTGCCTGTAGAGATGTACTGCAGACCTCAAAAGACAGAAAACAGTATGAGCTGTTACTTCAATATTGCTATGCAATGTACAGAAGGAAAAATGCGTCACACTACATGCAGTTTTATTTACAAAAGGGTATGTATCTTAAGAACTAAAAGTAAATAAACCTTAAATTGCAGCAAGCTGTAAATCAGCAGCAACCTAAAGAGCACATCTTTTACAATTAATACAGAATTGGAAAGAACACTTGACTTTTCAGGCCAGCTCAAGTTTTACAAAACATCACTGTGTTACATACAGCATTATGGTGGTTCTCTAAATGGTAACAAACAGCAATCCAGAAAGAGCACACATCTGACAGAAACCAAGCACAAGACAGTGCAAAGAGGGTATTTCCAGAATATCACCATACAGTGGAGCAACTGCAACTAACCCATGACTCATCAATTCACTAGCTACTTTTGGAGTCTGAATAGCTGAACAAGGATAACAACTACCATAAGACGTCTTCCATTTTTTTATTATATATCCACCACACACACATCATTTCAGAATTTCCAGATGCTGTTTCTCTGCATTTTAATGAATTGCAATTTCTATTCAAATGCACATACTATCTCACAGCAAGTGAGTCATTCACTACTTCCTGGCATAATAATACAGAAATGAAAGTACTAAGTTGTATCTGCAGAAGTGAAATATGTACAAGTTTGTACAACATCCTGCTTAGTAGAAGATTAGTAAAGACCATATCCATTAAGACACACATTTTAGCAGTTACATGAACAAGAATGTAGTTCTAGTCTCTAAAGATTGAAGGATAAAATGAAGTTATAATTATTGATTTAAATAATATTTGAAAAATAGAAACTGAAAGCTGCTCACTGGAAAAAAGGAGGTGGTATTAGTATCAGATTTTAGTTATCCTGTGTGCATCTGTTAATTATTTGTTTCAGAAAGTTACCATAAGCAGTCACAGACATTAAAAATTTTTATATAAAATTATAAAATAATCCTTCAGCAAAAGATTGGACCAGACTACTTCTAAAAATCACACTCAACCAATATCCCCTGATTTTGTGAAAATCCAAACCAAGTTGATTCTGTAATTCACTTGCAACAAGTAAATAAAATAATTTCTTAATTTTCTCCAAAAAAATGCTATACATATATACACATGACATGTATATATATTACACATGTATGTCTTTAAAAACCTCCCAAAATATGAATACATCTCAGTAGTAAGAAATACTGGCTATAAAGCACTTAGATTCTAAACAGTTAAAACATTTTCTCTCGTTAATATTAGTCATGGGTAAGCCTAAAGAAGAAATCCACAATTAAAGATACAGATGTTACAAAACTTGTAATATAAGCTATAAATTGTGGGGGAAACTATCCAACAAACCCACACAAGAGAAAAACCAGTAAAGAAGGACACTATGAAAGAATTAGGTTGATCATGAACAAATAAATGCAATGTAATTACTACCTTGCTGCTAGACAAGACTGAGAAAATGTTTAAGCAGTGCTAAAGAAAAATTTGTTCTGCTTTCAAAAAAAAAAAAAGGGGGCAGAATGACATTCATTTCTTACAATCATAAAGCAAATACTTCCTTTTCTCTTAGGAAGAACAATAAGATGGAAGGTAGGAAGCAACAATATACAGCTCGTGTTATTAACCATATCATGTCAGCAGATGCAGAGAACTCAATTCCAGATTGCTTCTTAAAGACAGCCTGCAATCCATTGAGAAGTACAGCTTGGATATTTGCCATTTATTAAAAATACTAACAACTAAAATTTTACATGATGGTCATTTGAAAACTGGAAATGGATCAGGCCAGCAAGAATGACAGCAAGCCATTCAAGCATAAGCTGCTATAAGTTTGTACCTTTAAGATTACTTTGAAATTTCACTCAATGAAATGGTGGGGAAGACAAACTTTTTCAAAAGAGCAATTAAAGTATTTCACGATATTCAGCATCTGTCTTACATTAATTCTTTCAGCCTACTGACAATTAGTAAGCACGTACAAAGTCCAAAGTCTGACATGTTCTAAACTTAAGTTATGTTAATCCTCCTTTGCACGTAAAGGGAGAATCTTAATAGCTTTAAGCAGTAACAACACAAAACAGAATGAAATCAAATTTTGTGCTAAGGAAAGCATAGAGTCAAAATGGTAAACACATAAGAGAGACCTTTTATTAGTCACATTACTCTCAGTAAACATGGAGAGCTCTCACTTTAACAAGGCCTTAGGAAGAATATGTGTTAAGTGTTCAGCTTCTAGGGTTAGTACTAGAAGAGTAACCTTGACTCTTTTATTAAAGCTACTGCAACAACCTGTTCCTAGGAATAACAGAAAAAGTTAAAAAAACCTAAAAAACAAATTTGCATACATCAGTAAGGTGAAGGCATATAAATAGGTCTGAACTAATTGTAAACCAGTCAAAATTCATCAATAATCAATACACAGCTGAACTTCAGTGTGGCATGCTTTCTTCTACTCCCCAGAAATTAATTGTACTGATTTTTATAGCTGTTTTGTTAATACTGGGGGACACACCACAAAAACAACTCCACAAAAAACTCCAAACAAAACCAAAAGAAAACCTCACTATTGGTCATACAACCTATCTCACTGTGGGCTGGAAACCTTTTTAAGATTAATCACTATATATTTTAGGCAGTCTATATAATAGGAACAGTCAAATTAGCCATAGTTTGTTAAAAATACTTGTCTTGATCTAAAATACAATTTTATGAAGGGTTTGTCCACCTAGATGTAAAGATCCAGATTATCTGGTAGGTATTGGCCTTTGAAAATTCCAGAAGTCAGACTGAGTTAATTAGCAACCTTATACTGTCCTGAAAATGTATTTTAAAGACACTTATCTACCTCGAAACAAAAAGTCTTCCAGTTAAGGCAGCAAATATAGTTAACTAAGAAAAGAAACAAACATTATAATAAGCAATAAACAAAAAAAATATTAAGAGTTCCAAATTTTGTTTTAAATGCCACTACTAATCTGTATTAATAATAGCTACTCCAGGTAGCTTATTGTTCACATTACACCAAACAAAACAATAGTGAGGGAAAATAAGAGGAAACTACATTCCTCTCCAGCATTGGAAGGTTATTGTGTTCACATAATCAAGACAAAAAAAACCCAAAAACTCAAAGTAAACAAGACTGTCTAGCCAGCAACGGCAAGGCTAAGCAAAAATTAAATCCCTAGGAGAATTCAACTTAGTAACTAGACCATTGTAAGAATCCACAATTAAAGGCAGCATGGTAAGAGCTTGGGATTGGTTTTATTTCTTGACACCACCTCAAGCCATGCCAGAGAGGCTGCAGTCGTTTGTATTACTCAGTATAATGGAGCAGGTTTGATTTGATCACAAATAATAGCTTTAAGATACAGCTCTAATTAATGAGGACTGATGGTAACAAACCCCTAACACCTCTACTTATAGATTTTGTAAAACCTGTTTGGGTTCAACACCCATTTCAGTAGATCTTTCACGATATTGCAAAGGAAACGCTTTTTCAGTTTTACTGTGCAAGAGTGGAGAAACAGGGAAGATGCTTAAGTATAGTTTTAATTTAAGTCACTCATTAACAAAATATGACAAGGTACTTCTGGTCGGTCATTTACTTACCTCCACTTGCTGATTCTTGCTCTTCCCCTTCAGGAAATGTAGCCTGGCTTGGTAAGCTATTCCTAGAACGAGTGACTGACTCTAAGTGTGAAGCCCTTCCCAACAGAGATAGCTCATCTAGCACCTCTCCTTCTTTGGCTTCCAAATCAGATTTTGAAGTGGTTAACTGTTTTATGTTACCTGGTGCCATTAAACTATTTGGGTCATTTAAACAAGCTACAGTACCACTGTCCAGGCTTAACACTCTGGCACGATTCTTGGCACTGTTTGTGCTAGAAGTCCGTCGTGTAGATCTTTTTTTGCTAATTCCTTCAGAGCTAACGTGGGTTTTGTGAGCATTTTCAGAGTCTGTGCCCCCACGATCTTTAGAAACGTATTTGGTCTTTAAAGCACTGTATTTTCCCTCAGGAGACTGGCATGAATGGGAGGTGGTGCTGGAAGAGCTATCACTGCTGAACTGGTGAGCTGACTGCATGCTTGATGTCCTGCTCAAGTCACTTTGATCACTGGAGTCCTCATCGTGACAAAACACAGCACTGTGAGGTTTAGTACCAGATACACCTCGGAAGGAAACATATTCCCTGTGCCGACTTGAATCAAAACTACTAGCCCGCTTTTTTCCTGTCCTTCTCCGGCTTGATTTGTGGCTAGAGGCTGTTCGATGTATCAAACTAGAAGATTTTGGTCGGACATCTCCTTCTTTTTGTTTTCCACTAGTTTCTTTAGCAGCTCTTGAATCTACTAACACAGCTAGTTTCTCACTCTGCTCATCTCTTTGTTCAGCAGCCTTCCCATGCGGCCTGTCAGCTTGTGTAGTCAATTCATTGGCATGTGGGTTCTTATTGGCCTCTTCTGAAGCAGAGGCACCAAGACCTTTCTGGCTGTGCATCTCATCAGATGCATTAGAACCCTTTACCTCTTGAACACCACCCAGAGGACTCACTTCCACAGCAGTCCTTTCGCTACTAGTCCTTTTGTCAGTAGTAGAACTACTGTCATCCTCTGAGTTGACACCACAGTCTTTTTTCTTACCATCCTTTTCCTCTTCTCTAGGAGACTCCTCCTCGTGCTCTGACAATACACTTTCTATATGCGTTGAGCTAGTATGTTCACTTTTATAGCTACTGATGGTACTGTTGGTGTCACGATCAGTCCCGCTGCAGTAGCTTTCTGTTGAACCACTGCTTCTAGTACTCAGGCTTCTCAGACTGTCCATACTTTTGTCTGCTTTCAAGGATTTGCTCTTCCCACTCTTAGTCAATGGTTGAGGGCTGCTACTTTTCAGAATGTCATCTAATTGAAAAACTCCTGAAATGCAAGAGTTCTCACCCAAAGACTCTCGGGATCCAGAAGGGGGTTTGGAAGCTTCTAACTCACTGACAGGATCTAGTCCTCGTTTTTGCTGATAGAGGGGGAAGTCATTTAGTGAAGCATCTGGAAAAGCAACAGCAGAGCTAGAAGTCCTTGGTACACCTCGAGGTCTATGATCCTTCCTATAGGAGTGAGAATGCAGAGTTACCAGCGAAGCTACTTCTGTGTCACATGCACCGTTTTTAGACTGGTCCACAAGCTGGTTGTTCGAGAGGCACACTTTGTCACCGCTGTCCCTTGGCAAATCCTGTCCAGAGGACAATGAAGGTTGGATGGAGACAAATGAGTCGTTCGACACCAGACGAAAAAGCTTCCGATCAGTTGCCAAATCTGTTTGAGTACATATTTAAAAAGAGTCATGTAGAATGTTCATGTAAGTCGTATAGCTTCCTTTGAAACTGTTAGTTTATATCAGACAAAGTAAATGAACTGAAAAATCCAACTGCAAGTACTACAAATTTGTCACATTACCATTTAAAAATATTTTATAACATTTGGGCAAATCTGACAAGCCTTTTTTTAATAAAAAAAAGAAACCATCACTACCAGCTTATCCCTAGCAACTGGTAAGACAAGGCAATTCTGACAAGTTCCCAACTTCCTCTATTGCTTATGTGTCTCAGACTTAATATTTTTACATATTCCAAAGTTTCTTAATTATAAAAGAGTACCCTGCCTTTCTTTTTGGTTTCTACATGCATTAAACAAACTTTAAAGTTATTAATGAAAACACAGTAAAGTCTATTAACTCTGAAGTCACCAAAAACCCAGCAAGAATCACCTTTCCTACCAGATACCAAGTAAGTTCAGTTAGCAAAGATGCAATCACTGTCACAGGTCTCTTTGTACTATAACGAAACTACCTATGAAGTCACTGAGTTTTACTACCTCTACAAAAAAAAAAAAAGGTGCTTTTGTTGTTAAAGCAAATAATGAAGATTTACTGTTAGCTCTTGGTTAAAACAATCATTCCTGTTACCCATCACAAGCAGTCTCCCGTAAAACTGTCCATCTGCAGGCAGTACTAAAAGTCAGGCTACTTTTCCTTTTGCTACTGTCACTAGCAGATCTGGAGGCTAAGTTGTCAAATTCCTGTAGAATATATCTGAATGCATGTAACTTAAGAGACTTCACAGTTACATTACTCAGCTGAAAGTTGCAGAACCCTGCTGCCTATTACAACAGCATGGCCATCTGTGATGCTCCATTCCAAACACACTTTTTGCACCGAATCACACAGTAATGATTGAATCATTCATCTAATGGTTCTAATCACCCACTAGTGATTAGACTGGCAAAAATGAAAGGTATTCGCAGAGTTAACTTCCTCCTAATCACCAGAAAATCGGCAAACAAAGATTTCCCTTTGGTTTTATGCTCTGTTTTAGTCTGAGCAGGTCTTTTCTGGACAATGAAGCTAAACAAAAAATTGTTTTGTTTTGTTTCAGAACACAAGCTAACAGTTTCCTTACATAGTAGAAAAAAAAAAATTTAAATTAACCAAGCTCTGATAACTTGCATCTTGGAAGCGGCCTATAGGTCTAAGAACATAGAGCTCTGTATGGGGTTATTTACTTTATAGAAAAGCTCGCCACAATTTCATTTGTCTGTACTCATAAGGAAAGCAAATTAATCTACAATGAAGTCCATTAACCACAGGCCACCTGTAGTCCAAGAGATATTGTCTAAAGAAATCAAGTTAGCTATCTTTCAGCAGTAAGGTGACAGTAAATATTTATTACCTGCTGGAAGATGTCAGAACAAGGAACACACAGTCAAAGAATAAAGTTATAAGCATTCAAATTATGCTTCTCAGAAGCTTGAGTAATTAAGAAAGGAAACAGGGAACTTCAAGATAGACTCCAAGAAAGGGTATCAGTAAACTGCATGAATTTATTTAGCATATTGAGCAAAGGGTCTTTGGTAACAAAACACCATGTTTAAATATGGAGAAGAAGAAATTTTACCTTGTTCTTCACTTCCTTCTTTACATAGGCTGGAACTCTGGCCAAGACTCAAACTGATATCATCAGAGGTCTTGGCAGTGTCAGTATCACCTGCAAGTTTTAAGAAAAAAAAGAGTACTAGTGCTCAAAGTATTAACAGATACACCTACATTCTCAACTGTCATGGAAGACTGTTGCTTGTATTTCTTCATCTATAGGTAAGTAACAGTAGTTACAAAATTAGAATAACACAAGATTTCTTTTAGATATGAGTATTGTCTACTCTATTATCTTCCACAGAACTCAATGGCAATCAAGATTGGGTTTTTTTCCCTTCAAAGTGCATCTACTGGAATATTTCTTTTCTCAGGGCTGTCCATAAAAAAAGGGTAGACTAAGAAAATACTTCTAATGGTCAGAAAAGCAAGGAGAAAAACAAAATCAATGTGACAAAAATTTGCATTCAATTTTTTTTTTTTGCCTTATTATTGGCTGGATAAATTCACAAGAAAATACTCATAATATGCAAAATTGTTATCTTTTCATCTTAGAGGAGTTCACAAGGGCTGGAAATTACTTCAGCTAAATGTCAAACAACAAGAAGTAATCAAGTCATTGATATGCAATACCAGAAGGGTAATTGGTTTCACTGAACTCAAAATAGTAGAGAGAGGTCTACCCCAACCAACCCTTTGGCTCTGCATTTTATAGGCAAACGGAAAAGCTGTCATTACATGGGAAGTAGACTATGGACCCCAGATTATTCTCTCCTTATGCTTTGGTCGTATCATTTGCATGTCCAAAGAAGACTTCCCCCAACTAGTAAATGCTATGTTTCACTCAAAAAAGAAAAATCGTCAAGATAGAAGGCAGACAGTATTTGGAAACAACACAGTAAACAATAGTGATTTGAAGTGCTTCTGCAAGGTAATTTAACTAGCTAAAAATCTCACCTTTGATGGTTGCTGCTGTTCCCAGACGAGATAACCCAGATCCAACCTAGAAATAGGAAATTATGTAAACAGCTGTACACTTTCAGGAAATAAACAATTGTTATTTCCTATTAGTCCAACTCATGCATTTGCCTATACACCTAGGAGAGGTTTTTAAAGCCACAAAAGCATCCAGCAGCACAATGCTGTAAAATTCTGACTATGTTTCCACTACAAAGAGATGAAAAATCATATAATTAAGCATCCAAATACATCACAGCACTATTCAATTCAAAAGCCAGTGTTCATGGAGACTTTACTATGCTAATTTTAAAAAGTTTCTAATCTAGGAATTCTCCTGACATAATGTGGCAACAAAGTACAAGTGCAGTGTGACAGTAATAATTGCTGTTGTAAAACTTAACATTTAATGCCAGGATTCTGGTTGTCTAAAATGCTTAAAGAAAACATAATCTTAGTATAAAGCTTATCTGTTCACAATAAACACCAAGCTAAATCCAAAAATTGCTCCCATGTGAAAAGATACATATTTTCCCAGTTAATTTCACATTCAATGGCAAACCAGCAGGCATGGTATCTGCTCATACAAAAAATTTCACCATTTAGGTTTGCAATCTACCTTTCTAAATATATCCTATAATCCATTGGAGATTACTTTGCAGAAATGCTAAAGAGAATTTGGTCTTACCTTCAATAACATTTTCAATACAACCTTTCAACTACAAAGAGCATACAACAATGCAGGTGTCAGATAATTAAATCACTCAGAAATAAAATAGAGGAAGAGCACTCAAAGGCAAAATCCGAACCTATAATACATAAATATGATGGCCATTTGATTGATAGATGTATACTTACTGGGATGCTGTTTTCCAAAAATGCCTAGTTAAAATTACTCTGGGGAAAAGAGCAAAATTCTACTAGTTATTTTCTGTAAGCACAGCAATTTCAGGTAACCTGAAGATGTGTGCAGATCCTATTCAGCCATAGCACAGAAGAACAATGACTTTATGTATAATCTGAAAAAACAGCTAAAAGCTTGTTTAATACATTTGCTTCGCAACATTGTCACACGCACTTTTAGTAACTCATTTTGTCATGTTTCAACAGTTTTCCATTCAATAATATGTCACTGAATACAAATGCATCATCACAGGAAAGCTATTTCATACAGAACAACTGAACAGAACTCAGATGCTAACTGTTCATGTTCCCTTTTGATGCTGCACATTCAATCAGAGGACCAGTGAATACTAATTTTCTTAGAACAAATACACTATACTTTCTTTCACAGTAGCTTGAACTTCTTCACATGCTTTAATATTAAAACTGTTATGTTTGGAACATATTTTTTCCCAAGACCAGTCAAGTAACTAGTCTGGGCATCATGTTTCTATCTTCCTACATGGACTATCACTTCCTATTCCTTTGCACCAGCAAATGCCTTCTCCCTTGGAGGAAAATCTCTTAAGAGTATCTATGCTGCATAACTGAGCTTGATTCAGATAAAACACCAGCATTAGTATACCACTGCACTTGGTTATCTACTGCTTGCTCAGAGACCTAATTAGAAGAACATGATATTGCAATACCATGCCAAGGACTTCCATGTCATTTGAAGACAGGTTCTGTGTCTTTACCAGGATGCTGCATTGTTCATTATCAACATAACTGTACAGCCTGACCACTTCATCTACTTGTCCTCATGAAGGGTTGATAAAAACTAGCCACAACCAGCTAAATGTCACAAGCCAAACAGAAGGAACAGCACATCCAACACTATGGAATTTGAACACATAGACCTGGCAGACGTAATATGGAAACAGAGTAACTTCCCCAGTGAAATTCAAGGCAACTAGAGCATAATGAAGTTACATTAAAATGTAATAAAGCCACGTTCTTCAGCACTTCCATCTGGCAGGACTCCCTATTTATTGCTTTCTTCCCAATCCTGCTGAACAACCAAGGAAGTGAAGATTTTGCAGAGGACATGCAAAAATTAAACAGTTTTAGTCTTTCCATTTCTAGCAGTTTATCTTTCTTTATGCTTCAGCAAACTAACTTTTTTGACCCCCAAATCTGACCTATCAGGAATAACAATCTGCAGAAAGCCATTCACAACTGCAAGAGATAATCAGCAGTGGAAATATTCTAAGATAACTTAACATAAGCTTCCTCAAATACAGCATATAAATTTACAGATTAAGCTTTAAATAGTAGAAGAAACAAAAGTAAGGGAGGAAGACAAAGTTAGAACATCAGCATGAAGATACAGCTTGAGCTACCCAAAGGGACAAGGGAATCCCACTACCTTCTTAGTACTTAGCTCACCATACTCTGAGCCATTTTGATTTCTTAAATCAGAAGAAAGCTAACTGAGGAAAAGGGAATAGTTTCTGATGGGACAGGAGGTTCCCTTTCAAAATCCAGCTATTCCTAATTTAAGTACAAGATGGGTTGAGAGCTACGCTGCTGGGAGAATGCAATGCCTTCCTAATAATGCAGTTACATACAGAAAAGAAAATTGTTTTTAATCTAATATAAATTACCCAAAACCCCCGCAAAATAACAGGAAGAGGTTATCTACGGACTGCAAAGCCAACAATACTAAAGCAACAACTGTAGTAGCTTTAATTCTTACCTGGTTGTTTGGATCTATCCCAGCATAAGAATTGCGTGAACTACAGCCAACAGGGGGAGTTGCTTCTCGTATGAACTCTGACATCTCAATCCCTCCACCAGGGTCACTGAAACATTAAAAAAAAAAAAAAAAAATCAACACATTATCCCCACCAGTTAAACAAAATTTTGTCTATGTTGAGCGCATATTCAAAACAGATTTTCCTTTCTCAAAAATCATGGGCTCAAATATATCCCAATATCTTGGATGAACACTGGCTGTTTGACACAGGAAGCTCAGTCTGAGCCAGAGCACTCTATACACTCTCACAGAAACTGCTGCCCCAAGTCCACTGTCACCAGCCAACACAAACTGTGAAGACTTAGGCCCTATAAGGCATTCCAAAATGCTGACATTTTAAGTTCTCCCGGTCTTTATGTGCACATGTTACTTTTGGATCAGCTGTTCAAACATAACACCCAGAAATCCACCTCTAGAAGAAAATACTACATAGAACTCAGAGCATGGAACAGCCTCTTGGTCCTTTCCTTAGACTGAATCTGGGAGCAAAAGCAAGGATGGCTAATGAAGAAAGCCATATGTGAAAGCTTTTAAACATGCAGAGATATACAGGGCCATAGTATTTCTCCCAGGGATGCAAACCACATCTTTCTACTCAAAAATAACTTCCCTTCAGATACTTTACAGCTCCTACCAAGCAATATTTTGAGGTACAACACATATATCATTGCATCCTAGTGATCTCACCCTTTCAGGATTAATAACTATTGGTTTGAAAGTATTTCCTAGAGCAACACCATCAAATTGTAATTCCACAGAATTCAGTTTGCCAAAGGCAAATATTTTATGAAAAAAAAAAAAAAGGCAAGTTGGATTCATCCATTATGACAATGGGGTCTGAAGTCCGTTGAGGACTAAAACACAAGGATCCAACCTAGCACTGATTGTTAATTGCAAAGAGGAAGCAGTTGAGGCGCTCTTTTTCCTATCCCACTAAAGTTCTCTTCAAGCACCTTGATCCGGGAGTATCTGCAGGGTAATTTGACACTGATCCTCTCTGCTTCTTCCCAGGTATGAACAACAGCTTCTCAACAATCAAATTCCAGCATTTTGCTTAAAGTACTCATGCACAATGCTCGTCCATCAGACCAAATACACTAAAGACAAAGGCCCTCTGAAGAAGGGAACACAAATGGACAGAAGCACTGCAAGGCTTACTGAACAGACAACTAGTCTTATAGGAAAGTCTTACATAATAGGAACAACACTTAATAGGGTGGCCTGTGCAGGGCCAGGAATTGGAATCGATGATCCTGATGGGGTCTCTTTCATCTGAGCATATTCTGTGATTCCAATAGTTTCTGAAATACATGGACATCAATCAAGGATATTGTAAACAAACTGTCTGCACACTAAAGGACCTGACACATGATTCATCCTGCAGCACGACATGTTAAGCTGTTGGCATCTTGGAGAGGTGTACAGGCACAACTTCGGGAATCACTCTAAATAATATAAGAAGCACATGATTCTTCCTACATCAGAGATGACAAAAAAAAGGACAGTTTGAAGTTAGGAATATCTATATACCTTCAGTAAAAATAAGTTAACTTAAAAGACAACCAGCCATTAGCTAGCAGAAGAACTATGGTCCAACTCCAGCAAATTAAAAAAAGAAGTGAGAAGCCACCATTTTGTTACAGCTCAACAATGAGACAGGCATACTCTTGGAGATGGCTGTTTACAGAGCCCTCTCTGACCTAGTATTATCAATTATGCTAAGGCAGGTAAGGAAAATTAATTTTAAAAGAATCAGCACCAGCTTCAGCCAAAGCATTCCTTCTGTAAGCATTTTAAGAATACATAAGGACATAACATGAATTTAAAGACTAAACTGAAAAATTCTCACAATGCTTAAGTTCAGCATACATTACAACGTCAACTGAAGATACAATAAAGAATGCCTTTCACAAAAAGATGAAACTCCTTTCCTGTTTGAATAATTCATTGAGAAACACTGCATGTGATTAAAGTACATCTTATGAAGTAGAAAAATAAGTCATTGCAAATAAGCTTCCATGCATAGAACCAAGTCATTAGCCAAAGAAGGCAGCAATTTTGTCTAAAACTGAACCACCAGATATCAGCATAAGCAACAACAAAATCCATCACCGCCACTCTACTCACAGCTCCTATATTCTGTGATAACACACACAAATGAATGAACAAAAGCTAGTAAAAAACATCAACAAATCAAGTCTGCAGGAAGAAGCAGGAAACACAGATTTCTAGGATTGACCACTGTATGCCTAAATACCCAGACTTCTGCAACATCCAGAGTTCTTTAGGAGCTACTTGACACTAGTGCTGTGGCCAGGACTTCCTGATATGAAATTCTACCATCTGTTTCTTACAGTTTGCTGTCTTCATTCCTTAGGCAACTGTTACACATTACAGTTTGCAAACAAAATAACTGCAGTGAAGTTACAACACAAATCAAGAAGACTGAAAAAATTACAGCCAGCAAGAGAGACTGCTGTGAAAGAGGCACTCAAAGATGACAAAGCAAATTAAAACTACTGTTTCTAATTATCAGTAACTCTGAAGGAAAATTACTATCTGCAGGTATATCTCATCAGCATGTCAGAGACTAACCAAATGCATGAAGAGGCCATAAGTCTACATGAACTCAGGTTTAAAATCTGACTTAGGTGATTGACTACTGAAATCTGACATTCAGACCAGAACTTCAAGGGGTAATCAGAAATAAGTTTCTTTGATTTCTGGACAAAGCAGAGGAAGAGTTTTATTATCGTTTGAAAATCATCATCTGTCCTTAATGTCCAATAAAAGAGTAGGGTAACTAGTCAGGAGGCTGCTGTCGAAATACAAAAGAACCACGGGATGTACTGCAAATGCTAGATCACAACAGATTCAAGTATTAAGAGAAATTTTCTTCCAAGCCTGAGTCACTAATGATAGTCAAAAATAAAAACTAACTCCAAACTCAAGAACATGTCTGCCAGCCACAGAAAACTGCAAGGAGAATAAATACCAAAGGCAACAGTCTTTGAGACAGATGACCTTTTTCAAATTTTATTTGCTCAAATTTAAGTAGACCGTAAATATTTCAAAGATGCAACATTTTCCAACTACTAGCTTTACTTGGTAGAAGTAGACATGAAATTTATGCAGCATCATTATTACAGGTGCTGATGGAGATCAGGAACACCAGTGTCACCAGATGAACACTTTATGACACTTTGAACCATAACAGCCACTGACAAAAAGCTATATTCATATATCCAAAAAAAGATTGACTTAAGTGCTTTAAATTATTTATGTGGGTCCACTGATATCCAACAAAGATCATGCTTGCACTGCTTCTATATTCCTATGAGACCAAGAGCCTCTATCCCCCCCCACTTGCTTTCATGAAACCTCACACAAACATTACTATACTAACACCTGAAGTATGAAAACAGCAACTCGCGTTCCTTTCTCCAAATTAAGACTTTCTTTCAAAAACATTAACTAGAGAATTTCAGCTTTAGAAAGAGGAGAGAAAAAAAATAAACAAGGCATTTCTAAAGGAATGGTAAGTTGTTCTTTGCTTAAACATACCAAAGTTTCATGGAAAGAAACCCCCATCCACAAACCACAACTAACTGAAGATAAATGAGCAGTTCAAGCAAGCCCACAAACGACAGCATATAATTTGTTAGATACCTGAAAGCACCACTTGGATGATAAACATCTTCAGAAAAAAAGAACAGCAGTTCTTAGAAGCTAAACAAAATCCTGAACACAACCACTGCTTAATCCTACAAAGAAATGTACTAAGATTTCTATCTAAAGTGCTCTTCATGACTGTATATGTGGCAGGGTAACAACTCAAGGATGGCTTTGCAAACTATACTATATGCATATCTATTCAGTATCACATGCTGTAGCCTAAGCTATCAAAACTAATATTCTGATTATGCAAATATTTTAGATAGTATCTCTGCTCAGATCTCCCCTATATCCACCTTGGATTAGGGGAGCAGAGTTTAAAAATCAGAAAATCCTACGCACACATTCTCTTCCCCGACCAGTTTGGGTTTTTATTAGTGTTCCAATTTTAACTTGCTAAGGAGGTTACAGCTCAATATTAAACACTCATTCTACATCCCATCTACTGGTTCGAATGCTACCCCAGAGTTCTTGTCAGCTTCCAGGCAAAGATTAGTGTATACTGTACATCCCACTTACCAAAAAGTAACTCCGTAATTTCTGCATTGACCTTGTTCCCAGTTCTAGTTAAGAGACCTGAAAGTGGGAACAAGGATCATATAAAAGTTAATGAAACTTTAGTTGGCAAGCAGGACACACAGCATTAAACTAACCTCTACTTCTGAGCTCACAATGCTTATAATGTAGTATCTCGTCCCATGTCAAGTGCTCCCTAGACAAAACAGAACTGAAACAACCAGAAGTAATTCACAACACTAGCAGAAATTCCCTTACCAACTCTGGGCCCGTTTTGGAAGCAAAAGCTACATAGCAAAAACACCAAACAAAAAGAAAATCCCCACCAAAACCAACTCAGACAAAATGCCTAAAGGTCACATGTAAAACATGCATCACCAAGGTTGCATGAGAAAGAACAGACCACTAGTTTACTTCCATGAATTTTATTAAGCAGAGCAAGCATTAAGATACAATTAGGGAAGCAGCCTGCCAAAATACCTCAGTACAGTGTTGGTAAGGTATAGGGTGATCTAAACAGAGTCACAATTAATATCAGCAGCTTCAGCTGCCAAACACATCATGGAAAACAGGTCAGGTTTATAAAAGATTGATACGAGAAGTTACTGTATATCAGCTTTAGAGGAATCTAAGACATCGTTGTTGCCAACAATACCTGAGCTGAGAGAAGACACGCAAGAACCTACGACCACGAGGAGCTACCCCATATATAGACAGGAATGTCCTTTTACTTCTAGGCTTATCATTTTAAAGAGGAGCAGTTGAACACTTCGTCTCTTTAAAAGCATCACAATAAATACACTCAAGAGGCTTCTTTCAACCACGTTTCCTTAGTAAGACACACAATCTTTTAAGAGTCAGGACATACAAATCATCTCTCTTTCAAAACTACTCATGGCTACTAGTACCGGAAACTCAGAGACAAGAGAATCATCTTGTCTAAAAGCTCTAAAAGCTAACAATTCAAGGTTGATTTATTTCATGCAGTTTAACTTTTAAGGTGGTCTCAAATTATCTAAGGCAGGCAGAGGCTTTGATATTAGAGCTCATAACATCCATAGTCTGATCAAACTGGTCAAGCCAGCCTTGTTGATGAGTCATCTTTTACTCTTCTTTCTCCAAATAGTCTGGTCAGAGGAGGAAAACCTCTGGCATTGTTTTACGATGGCTACAAAGGAGATCTCTGGAAAGGAATCACCTCCTATTGACAGTACTTGAGAATCATTATCGTCATTACTGAGCACAACATTTCCAGAATTTCCAAATTCACAGGACAGTATTCTCCTTGAAAAGACTGACTGGAGTCAAGCATTGTATCCAACTCCTGGTTTTGCAACACTAAAATTGCAACCCAATCAGACACTCCTCCTGGTGAGCAAAGAATTAGCATGTAGTATGTGGTCTTTGACAGCTAGATTTTTAATACTACATCTACTACTGAAATTAGATTACTTGTACTAATTATGTTCATTAAACATTTAGTGACCTAATCGGCTCACATTTCCCATGCTATTGTTTCCGGCATGTTCAATACTGCTCTTGAACTCCTTTGGGGAAGGAACTAGGAAATTATTGTGAATGCATTATTTCAAACCTAACACATAAATAAGTCTACTTTTCAAGACCAGACTTAAAACCATCTTTCAGAACCACAGAGCTCTGTATCTACATTCCCTAGTGTTTAATGTCAATCAGAATTCGAGTTACACAGCTGATGAAGACAGGACCAGTTAGTCATTTGAAGCAGGATGCAAAATTCAGCAGACAACTTACCTGGGCCCATTGCTGTCTTTCCTCTTCACTGAAACACTGCTTTGTTCTGTTTTTGCACCTCTGTCCATATGCTCACTGGCATTCCTCTCCACAATTTCTCCCTCATCCAGTGCCCTGTGCAAACGGTAATTCACCATCTTCAAAACGATAAAGAGAGCTGCTATCACTGGGCAGTAGACAGCTACTATCATCATGGAAGAAGGAAGAGCCTTTCAAAAAAAGAACAAGAAAAAGTTAATGAACACAAGGTCAGATATCCATAAGAACACTCTCTAGATTTTAACTGTTTGTTTCATGGAGAAAATATGATAATTCTGAAAGTTACACCACCTACAGCCAGTCTTCATGTGAAAAATGTTAAAAGTCTAGCAACACAGAAGAAAGAAACCGTTGCACTAGCAAAGATACTAAATCACCACAGCATTGTACTAAATAAACTAGTTTGACTGAAGCTTGAGAACCAAGCTCAACTCTCACTCTTTCCTTCTATGCTTTTGCAATGCAAGACCTAGACTAGGAAATTTAGAGCTAGCATGTGTGAGATATATATTTTTAATTGCTATGAGTAGAAAAAAAGGGGAAGATTTTAAGCACATAAAAAACCAACAAAGCACGGGGTGAGATCTTATTTCCGGGCTAGTACACAGCATCAAGTCCATTTCAGAAAAACTTGATGCACGTTTGACAGCATGACTGGACAGGAGAAAACCTGCTTAGATACCAAACATTGGTGTTTTGACTTCACTTTTCAGCTTCCAACAGCTACTGCTGCATGACAAGACACTGATCAGTCACAAAAGCCAAACTGTTTCCTACTTGCATACATAAAGAGGTTGCTCACATGTGTGACTCACACACTGCACAGCAGAACCCAACCTGCAAGACCACGGGCAGCAAAGATTTGTGCTAGATCATTGTATGCCCATGGAAAGGTAGTCAACACATGTTCTGAAAAAAATTTTTCATCTGTATGAAAGGTGACCAGAAGCCACATTAAAAAAACCCCTCAGTCCTGAACGCAACATTTGAAATTCCGCTCTAAGCTAAGAGTGGAATGCATGCAGCTCTTGCAGAGGTAAGTAAGGCTTTCACAAATCAATCACTTCAGCAATAGGTATTGACAAAGTCCAGCCTGACAGCTATTGAGGAGAAGTGTTCGAAGTACTGGTTAAACTTCAGATTTCACTTCAATGCATTCATCCTTCTAAAACACACTTTATTTGTGTTTTTAAATTTTGCCATTTCCCTAGGCAGTGATTAAACAAAATGAGATATTAAGTCTCAGTATTCATCCAAAATTTGACCATTTCCTTTACAAAAGCAACAAAAGTTTAGGTTGTGAAGTATTTCACTGCACCACTATCCTTTACCCTGCTCACAGTGTAGTTTGAGATATACCTCCAAAATATAAAAATACACACGGACATATGACAATCAGAATTAAACATCAGATATCTAGCTTGAACATTAATGTACTAAATGAGTAGAACAAATGAGCTGTCTTTTTAGACCTCACGGCTGAAGGACAATTCCAGCTTATTTTCCTATCTCCCTAGAGAGACCATGGGAAGGGAAGAGTCATCATTGATAAAAAAGCCCCAGGAACATCTTGCAGAGTCAAAACAATGCTCAGAGTAGAAGACAGCAACGCCTCTCTAACCAGTGCACAGAAACATTTTGAGCCGTCTAAAACTGACTGGCTGATAACACAGTGTAACATTATGCAATGTAACAATCTCCTACCTAAAACTATTGCCCTGAATCCTAGAAGGATTCTAAGCATAACTTAACCATAGTAGTCAGCCAAACAATTTTAAAGGACTCAACCTGGTCATATGTGCTGAATAGAGAGGCCTACTTTTCCTTTTCTCTACTCATTTCCCCTTCTGACTCTTCAAGACGCCCCTGGAACTTTGATCACCATGATGACTCCTTGTAACTTAGGAAGATATTCCTCCAAAACAAGTCAAGTCTGACAACCATCATTAACACCTACCTTTTCCTCCAAAACAAGTTAAGTCAACACTGAATATAACATTTGAAGTAAGCCAGGCCAACTAAGCTGAAGTTTGCTAAGTTTTATTTTGTATGCTGAGCTGAACATCACCATGATGAACAGAGATTCACTCACCGAGCACCAGCTAAGGAGGAGAAAGAGGAAACCAAGCTATTTAAAACCAGCATCAATAAGCAAACAGGATCCACAATGATATGGCAACCCTACAACCCCTGAAGCCATGCTAGAATGGTTTCCTCAAGAAATGAGGTGCCTCCACTTCCAAAAACTTCAGAGTCGGTTTCCTGCCAGCCTGTTAACTTTGGGAAAATGCATGAACTTCCTGTACCTGCTAGGCAGTCTGCTACCCCATCACACACAGTTTCAACTTTCCTCTCCTCTATAATACCCAGTGCTCAGGAGGCATTACCAGAAGAGCCAGACTAATGCTAGATAACAAAAGCTAGAGTTACTCCATAAAAGATGTGCCTCTACTTTTCTGTCTAGAGAGCTCATCAATTTCTCGCCTCTACTCTGTCAGCAGTGAGGTCACAGTATATTCAGGTTATCTTGCAAAATCTACACTTCCAGTTTTTCAAAGGAAAGCTTTAAGAAGAAGTACCAAAAAAAGGCAAAACACCTCATGTAACTTACAGCAAACCAAACAGGGAATTCAAACTTTTTCCTCATATCCTGTTTTCACAGGATTGCAGAAAAAATTTTAAAAAGCTAAGGTAACTGATTACCTTTTCTTCTTCATATTTGTAGTAGGTTTTCATCTCAGAATAGGGTATATATTCTGGGAATAGAAGGCATTTTAGCTAGCTTAGTCTGACAGATGAAAACACTTGACATCGAGTATCATGCTGTGGGGCAGCACTGCCACCCATGGCACCAGCAACTTGTCTGCAGCACAGCCTCAAGAGGAAATTTACTGCAGCCTAAGCTAAACCACTTGCAACTTCTGTTTTTCTAAGCCAAACTTCGAAGCATTCAACATAAATTTGGGGTCTTCTCTCCACAAAACAAAGCAAGTTAAAGTGAGATTTCCATTTCCAACTGTGCTCAGCACTTTACCACATTTGAGGAGAGACGTGTTTCTCACCAGCATCCCATGTGATACCACCTTCAGGACTGGAATACAAATCTGAGTCATAGAAATTTCCCACTAGATTACATCTTAAAATCAAAATAATTTCAAATACTAAAGCATTTTACTTGAGCCCAGCACACTAAAACCTTCAGGCCAGAGTTGTTACTAGACACCAGTTGGCCACAAGGCTACAGCTGCAACAATATTTCAGAGAACACCCATTTTTACTGCACATTTCTACTCACTTGCATTAGCACCAAAAGAACACATACTCCACAGCAGTCATCACAACAGAAGCTCTTGTACAATATAAAGAGCTAAACAGAACCATATAAAAACTGTGTGCTTTTAATTATGTTCTGTTGAAAACTTCAGTTATCTAATTACTGAACAAACCCAACTATTAGGTAAGTTCCTACCCAAAATTATTTCTCTGAGTCTTAAAGGGAAGCTAAGTAGTTCTCTCAAATACGGGGGGCAGAGAGAAGGACACTGATTTTCTACCACCTTTCCGACAAGTTACTTTCCAAATTTAGATCTTTCAAGTGAATTTAACAAAAGCAAGATATTCATATGGACAAAAGTAAGATACAGGAAGGCATAGTTAAGGAGGACGATGTCTTCTGAAACCTCCTGGCTCTTAAATTAGCTCACTTGTATCACAACACACCTTTTCTAAAAGAGTAGGTAAAAAAAGGTTTAAGCACTCCTAGATTCCAATGGTCAAAATAGAAAAGAAACCTCCCACCATCACTTCCAGCACTGAAATATTTCCATTCAAACTACAGAAGGTCACTGTATCTCAAATGAATGTTTCCAGCACATATGTGCCAAGAACCAGAGGAAACTTCATTGATTACAGGCTGTACAACATCCTTATGAAGAAACTAACACTATATGGGTCCTACCTAATCTGATTACCTGGCTTTAGCTAGGCCCCACAGATGTAACAAAAATTCCAGATTATCTTCAAAAAATAAATGCATTACTATGAGTGTTTTTAACAGCTAAGTCTTCAAAATAGAACCAGATTACAGATCCCTACATAAAGGTGTTATCACATAAACATTAAGAAGTAAGTCATCTAGTAAAAAGAGTTAAAAGTACAAGTATTTTGAACCCAGTATTTTATAGAAACAGTTTTACTGGAAAAGAGGACGAATCAGGAAACAACAGACATAGTTTAGGCCTTAATTCTTTTTTATGGACAGAGCCCTTAAGAACTGCCATTATCCGGAAGAAAGTTCAGTCACAAGTTATCTAGTTTTTGACCAAAACCTCAAAGAATACTACTGAAACTTGAGTAGCAAGAGACTGCAAGTGTCTTAGAACAATATGGCATATCAGGAATTGCTATCATAAATTGAATTTCAATTATTTAACATCTTAGTTTAAGAAACAGGACATATTTCAACAACTTCAGTGGAAAAAACTTCCACGTGAAGCTACATTTATATGACCTACTTCTATAACTATGTACACAAGTCAGGAAATTAAGTGAACTGTTGACTAAACGAGACGAGCTCGACTTTGACAGACAAGTTCTGTAGGTACATGTGAGGCCATCACCCCAAGCAAGGTACAGTCCTGGCTCCTCTTCAGTCACTGGCAAAATTCCACAAGTGCCAGAGCCAAGACTTCACCCCCTCATGCACACGTGGTGGGGCTGAAACAGCATTCCGACTAGGGGAAGTGCTTTGGCAGCCTTCTCTCTTTCCCCTCCCCCCTGCAACACTGATGCATCACATTGGCCTCTGTATTCAGGGTATTTTTTTCAACTCTACCACTAGATTTTACAAAGTGATTGGACAGCTTCCCCATATAGAAAGCACATTTTCTTCTCCCAATTTCAGCTTTGCATTAGAGAAAAAGCAGGGATCAGCTCTTACAACAGAAAGGCACATCAACAAGCACAGTTGAGTCTGTTACTGAATACAAGTACACAAACAGGATAGACTTAACTAGTCCAGAAAGCAGAATTTTTGTATGTGTACTGCCAAGCCACAAACGCAAGAACACAGATTCAAGCTGCTTCCCTAAAGCAGGCATAGCTTACTCTAGACCCCAGGTCCTTCATTATTGACATATTTATTTTGCCACACTTCCAACAACCACAGTTTAACTGTATACACAAGAAAAAGTATCCAGATTGGCAAAAAAGGTACATTTAGGTATACACTGTACAGTGTACAACACTCGCACACGCTTAAGCTCAGAAGGCAGATGAGGGACCAAGGAAAAAAGGTTGGTAATTGAATTCTAATGTTAGTTTTTCTAAGTTGATTTGTACCACACATTAAATCCATCAACCCTAACAGTACAGGCTTACACATACAAAGGAACACACAGATTTATGGCATTACTCTCTGACCACAATCATTACCAGATTCCATTCTGAAAATACCAGAGCAACAAAACAAATGCACAGAAAAAAAAAAGAGCAATGTTGGATGCACTAAACCAAGTCTTAGAGCAGTAAGTGCACCTAAATTCCCATATCCTAGTGCATTTTATTCCTGCTGGAGGTTAAATAACATTTGGGGGGGGAAAAGTGATTAGCCTACTGTTAAATGCATTGAAAGGCAGCTACTAGCAAAATTCTTAGAGGATACTTTTGTATTTTGTCTTTGTGGCTACAAACAACTTGGAAATAACTACAGTTATTGCTGATCCAATGCATAAAAGCAATGCTATGATCTTGTAATTCTTTACATGGGGAAGTTTTATAAGTAATACAAAACCTATCAGCATTCTATAGACCTTGATTTTTTAAACACACAGGGTTGTCTGCCAGCAACAAGTCACTTGAAGCTAGTTTAGAAACTCCCTCCTACACACCAGTGAGCCATGCTCAGAATTCAGATTACAATTACCTAAGACTTTTTAAGCAAGTTCTGCTTATTTATGTATGGCCTACAGCAATGCAACACTTACTGCTTTTTATTCTGAAAAAGAGCTTACGAGATGCTAAAGGACTAAGATGACCAACACAATTCTGCCTGTTTAGTTTATGTCTAGACAACACTTAAACTGTAGAGGGTGGAAAGAGGGAAAACAGCCAAATATGATTCAATCTCCTTTAACTTGTGACTAATCTCCCTACTTATTCTCAGGGAAGTTGGCACTTGTTGCATCTTTAACTTGTCCAGAGCTATGAAGCAAGAGAATTTCTCTGACCTCAACAAAACCCAAAGCAGCTTGCTGCTGTCTGTCTTTTCCCTTTATACAGGAAAACTTATTTAAGCAACACTGAAGTTTACCCCATTCTATGGGTAACTGAAGCCTACCTACTGCTTTAAGAGCAGCAGGAGACTCAAACGCTGGCCCAGATTTCACATTTGTCAATTTATTTAAAAAATTGTAAAGCTATATTTGAAACCAAAAGGTGTCTCCTCTTCCCATATTGTGCAGAACTTTCAATAGATACAGATTCATAGTTCTCATGCAAAGTATCTGCTTAGTTAAAAGTTTTATCTAGCTGTTCTCATGCAACTTCAATTTTAAATTTGTCTCAGCCTTTAGTTTCCCTGCCAGCAGCCCAGAAGTTTTCAAACAAAAAGCGTTAGAGTTGCTTTTTCAAGACACTGTAATGTGAATTAAAAACCATAAAGTTGTAACCTTCCTTTCCACTCTAGCTATTTCTTAGTATGAAGTGTCTCATACTGCAACCTTACAAATTGCTTTTAAACAAAGCAAATGCCTGACCTCAGAGCTCTCAATTTTTGCAACTGCACTTGCATATGATTTTATCTCCAACATTTCATTCACTAACTACATTTTCACAAGACAGCATCTACTTTAGGTTGTCACAGCATCTGGCAATCTTGCAAATAATGTTCTACCTCATATGCACAAAACTGGTCAAAATACACATATGAACACACTCTTCTATTGAAAAACCCAAAGTAAACTATTAGCATTTCATAAGTTAAACACAGTTTACACAGGGAAAAAACTACTAGCCAACAGGAAACCGCCCCCTTTTCTTGTATCTGATCACACCTCTCCTCTATGTGCTTTTAAGTCCAAATGTCAAGAAAGTTTCTAGGTTTAAAGGTTAGTATTTTAACAGCTTTGACTGAAGCGTCAGTTACAAAGATATATAGGACAGGAATTCTCACAAACCAAGTACACTGAAATCTGGACACAAACAAAAAAGCCAGACGAACTTCTTGTCGATAACACACAATACATACACATTGCCAGCCAACACACCACACTACAGCCGAATAAAACTTTTAGGTTATGGAACCACATCCCCCCACCAGACTCAGAAGTCAGAAACTGATACTGCTGCCAGTCAGAAACACTGGCTAAATCTGACAGTTCGTATAGAAGCTGCTTTTTACTGACCTACCAGGAGATCAGCAGCGGAAGCTGCCAGAGGTATTTCCAATTTTTAAGGAAAGTAAACAGAAAGACGAAGGCAAAGTGCCAGCGCCTATAGCCCGCCGCGCCCCGATAGCGCCCACCCACAGATTCCCAGGAAGGGGTAGATGCTCCCGAAACGCCGCAGTCCCGATGGCGGGGTCGGGCCCGCTCCCAGCGCAGGGGCCCGGCCGCAGGGGCCCGGGGCCGTTCCCGGGGCCGCGCCGCGGGCAGGGGGCGCGCGCGCGGCGGCCCCTCCCGGCCCTCCCCCCCACTCCGGGCCCCGCCAGGGCCGGCCGAGCCCCGGCACAGGCCGGGGCTGCGCTCACCATGTACAGGGTGAAGGGGAAGCCGAGCAGGAAGAGCCACAGGTAGAGATGCAGCGCGTTGACCCCCGCGCCCTGGTGCGGGTCCTGGTACCAGCCGCCGCTCAGCGCCGCCCACACGCCCTGGCGCAGGATCTGCAGCACCTGGGAGCCCATGGCGGCCCCGCTCCGCCGCGCCGCCCCGCTCTATCCGCCCTGCGAGCCCGGGCAGAGCCGCGCACCGCCCGCGCTCCGCGACAGCCGCAACCGCCGCCGCCGCCGCCCCAGCAACGCCGCCGCCATCTTATGTCCGGGCCCGGGCCGCCCGCCCGCCCCCGCGCCGCCGACGGACCGGCGGCCCTTGCGGCAGGGGATGCGCGCCGCCGCCGCCGGGGGGGCAGCGCTGCGCCTGCGCGCGGCCTGCCCGCAGCCCCGCCCCCGCTGCCCGGCGCGGCCCGCGCAGCGCCCCCTGGCGGCCCGGCTCGGCCCCGCGCATAGGCCCCGCCCCCAGCGGCCCGCGGGGCTCCCGCCTTGTGCGGGGGCTGTGGGACGTGGGGACACGGCCCTCGGAAAGGGCTTCTTCAATTGGGTTAGAAAACACTCCCGAGATCATCGAGTCCAAGCTATGACCAAACACCACCGTATCAACCACACCGTGGCACTATCACATCCCGTCCTTCCTTGAAGGCCTCCAGGCATGGTAACTCTTACCACGATTCTGGGCACCCCATTCCAATGTCTAATCGCCCTTTCTGTGAAGAAACTCTTCCTGATGCCCAACCTGTACCTAAATGCTGCAGGCATTGGTGCAGAAGCACTTCAGCTGTGCTACGACACTGCCCCTGACTCAGGCACGCTGTCTCTGGGTTCACCTCCAAACCTACAGCAAGATAACCTCACCATTTCTTGAGCTGCTCCCACCCCCAACTTACTCTCAATACATAATGCCACCAAACCCCTGGCATGTCTGTCCCCATCCTACAACAGCATTTGTTGTAGGTTGCAACACCTGAAAAAACAGAACCATTAGGTTTTACAGAGAGAAAACAACACAGCCGGCTATGGATGCACCCCAAATCTCTCATGGATTTAAATTTTGACATCCATATCCACCTATTTTTATCGGTCATCAGTTCTCATCAAGTGCTGGCTTTTCAAGCTTTCCCCTGAGACATGCACATCCCAAAAGACACATGTTAATTAGAAAGGGACAGATTAGGGAAGGAGTTCAGACAGTGCTCTCAAGAAGGGACAAGAAGAGTCCTCTTCCTACAAATGCTATGGGCTCCAAAGATGATGAAGGGACTGGACCATCTCTCAAGGAAATGCTGATGGAACTGGGCCTGTTCAGCCTCCAGAAGAGATGATTGAGAGGGGACTTCATCATTGTCCGTAAGTACTGAAGGGAGAGTGTCAGAGAAAAGAGCCAGGCTCCTCTCTGAAGTGTCAAGAAATAGGACAAGAAGCAAGAGGCAGCAGTGCACAGGAAGTTCCAGTGGAACATGAGGAAGAACTTCTTGACTGTACAGGTCATCACACACTGGAACATGTTGTCCAGAGAGGTTGCAGAGTCTCCCTGATAGGTGATATTCAAGATATATCTGGATGCAATCCTCTGCCACATAATCTAGGAGGTCCCTGATCGAGCAGAGAGGTTGGACCAGATGACCCACTATGAGGGTCTCTTCCAGCCTGACCCATTCTGTGACTCTGGGTCTCTACTGCAGAAAAATTGCAGGAGTGAAATAACCCGAGCACTCAGCCATGACTCATGATGATCATGCATTTGGGCTGGTATTTTCAAGAGGCTGCATTAATTCCTCAGTCTCCACCGTCTCCCTGACAGTTAGTGAGCCAATGGCAGCATTTGGCTATTCTTGGAAAACCAGAAGTTACTGACTCGAAGCAAATGTATTTCATCTATTTTTTGTTTCCCCAGTGAGAAAGTAGGGAGAAGGGATGGACACAAAGCCTCAAACACAATGGCTTTCTCCCCAATATGAAATAATAAACCTTTTAGGATAGTGCATTTTCAAATACAAAACTGGGAGCAATATGTTACAAAAGAGCATTTTTTCACTCTGTCAAACAGGATTGAGATATTAAAGGAAATAAAGATGGGGGAAGGGAAAAACCAACAGTGAAAAACTACAGAGGATTACCATGGATGAAGAGGGAGGATTCCCTTTATCCTTTTGCATTAAAGCCAAGCATGACAAGCCTCACAAGTTATAGTACGCTCAGAAAAAAATAAAAGTGTTTCAACTGCAATATTTGCGAAAATACCATTTAAAAGCTAAAATTATAAATACAGTTGTTAAAAGATGTACTTGTTAGACTGTGTTATCCATACATATACTTTGATACTGTGATGATCAGGATTATGAAGTGTTAGTTCTTTCAGCAGCTGTTGTATCAATGTTACATAAAAGCTGTTCACCTTCACAAAGGGAGGCAAGAGGGATAACATTCATTAATAACATGTCTGAAGGCTACAGTAAATGCTTTAGAAACCTTTATGCTCCTGTTTAGGAGCCTTTGATTAAGTCTAGACAGATTAGCCTCAGCATCCTAGTAATGATTCATATTAAACAGTGCCCCTGTGTAAGAGGCAGAATCCTGAGGAAGCTTCCAGCTGTTTCCCCAGCCCCACTAGGAGTTGTTGTATCATTGGGCCAGCCATAGTGTTATAAAGGCTTGGGGGGTATTGCATGGCAGGGGGAGGGAGGGGCACAGGGGTGTGGAAGTTAAAAGCAAAAACTAAACAGAGGAAACAAAACATAATTAATACATATATATATATTTACATCAAATGCAAGTAAAATTATGGACTCAACCCTGACCCAAAACAGCCTAACCTATGTTCAAATGCACGTCATCATGGGAGAATCTGATCTGCAACCAGTAAAATAAGGAAGAGATTATCACATATTTGAGAGGACAATAGAGATTTCATTGTTTAGCTATTTAAATACAGGCAGACTAAAAACATGAAGACACAAGGAGGGGGAAATGATATTTTTTAATCCATCCATGCCCAAAGGTTAAATTGATAACAAGTCCAGTTGTAGGCACTATTAACAAAGCAAGAAAAAAGAAATTATTAGCTTTCATGGGGAAATAATCAAGATCTAGATAGAAGGTAACAGCAATAGATTCAATCTGTGCATGCCAATGAATAAGGAGCTAATCATCTCCACTGTACTTTAGCCTTATGGTTTTTCTTCAGGATGGGTCCAGGAAAAATAGCTTGCTCTAGAAAAAACTGAGAGTGGGCATTAAATCAAGTGATTGGAGACCAACCAATGCGTGCTATGGCAAGAAGAGGAAGTTATCCAAAACAGTATTAAAACACTGAAACTTGTCACAAAAATGCTTCAACACATTGCTATTTCTAAGAATAATATTATGCCATGCTTTGCCCCATTAGAAGTACATTAATCTCTCATCTTCTCATGCAGGGGAATGAGGTTCTACACTTTCCTTCCAGACATCTTTCACAGGATATCCAAAGTTATCATTTTTAAATTAATTATCAAGAGAATTACTAAGTTATATGAGAACATAACTTATAATTAGGACAAGAGGTGAAACAGAAAATTTAAAAGAATATTTTGCCTACTAAATTGGACAAAACTCATTAGTGTCCAAGAAAAAAAGCTTATGACTTGGAAATTTTTGTTACAGTAAATCATCACTGTATGATACCAATCTGTGAACAGCTAATAACATAGTCAGCAGAAAACAAGAAAAGCACCAATTTACTCTCTTTACAGATCTAAGGGCTAGCACTTTTCTCTGTGCTGGATAAAGTATTTATTCTCAGGTGAAGACTGACAAACTAGGCCTTGGTGGCTCACTACCAACTTTTATATATATCTTCTTATTGATTCTTGACTTAGGATCTGTAATGAGGCATCAGCATTTCAACCCCAATTTTTGCATCCTGCTGACACAGACTACTCTACATGAATTGTGTACAGTATCCAAAGCAACAACTTTGGCTCAAAAAAAATGCAAACCAAACCAAAACAAAAAAAAATAACAAGAAAAAGACAGAAGTCAATTTTGTATATAATTGATTAGGCTAGGAGTAAAGTTCACCTACTTTTTGCTTTTCTGAAGAAAAAGTAAAATGTATACTTACTACTAAGGCATTAAGCCTTTGGGTAATTTTATGTCTTCACTTTTTTTCCCCTACCATTCCCTATAATTGCAACAAAGTTAGGAAATGTTTTAGCTGAATTTGAAACACTGCCATAAAGAGCAGTGATGCGTTTTATTCTCTGATCTTTCATGAGAGTTAAGAAGCAAACTTATTTTCAGAGGTGAGAGAAAGCAGAAAGTCATTCTACAATAATATTTGCTAGCCTAGCTTCACTGTAAGATGGCTAATTTTCTTGTAAAGCCTATCAGGAAGTTGTTCTAGGTTAACTTTCAATTACAGTAGAGTAGTTTGTAGCAACTACAGGACTCAACATGTTGCCACAATATCAGCAGCTGATGGCAGCCTGACTACTATTTGCACAGGTTTTAAACAAAGTTCTAAGCATGAACCAGATCCTGCCACAGACGCCATTTCTAGAAGTGACACAGAGTCAGCCTTGCACTTTAATGGAATTCTATGAAATTACTTCACAAAACCTAGTCCTAAACATTACCCTGACTCCCAACTAGAATACAACTTTTAGAAACAACATGAAAAATATGCCTATCCTTTAATGTTTTAGTACAGACCAGAAAGGGATTTACTAGCAGGAAGATCCCATAGTAGGAGACACCCTCTCCATCCTGTGCCAGCAGACTTACCAGAAACATCACATACAACAGCCCCAGCTATATATCAGGCTAGTCTCCACACCCACCTTTATTGCAGAGAGCCACACCACCAATCACATTCTCAGATCCACATGTGCTTTCAGGCTACACCCTTCCCAGCACCTTGTAGGAAAGGCCAAACTCTTCTCTCTCAGTGTGGGAGGACATTGTTCTTACTATCACAATAGAAGAAAGGGGAAAAAAGGTTTAGGTTTGGTTTGGGGTTTTTGTTTTTTCAATTTTTTTTTAAGTTATCACTATGACTAATGCACCTCTTGATATTACCTCACAGTGCTACTGAGGAGATACTGGTGCTGCTGTGTGGAGGATGCTAATTACTCATCTGCAGACAGCTGAACTGTGGAGTCTGCAGTCCCACTAATCCTGCCCTTGCAGTTTATCTCAGCTGCCTGCTGCACCTTTTGAGGATGTAAGCTCTGTTTGTACACTGTCTGAGCCCTTCAGTTTTCTCAAGACAAAATAAGAAGAGCAAAGCGAGAACATTTCCGAATAAGAGCACTTACATAAGTTTCCTATTATCAGGGAGTGCTGAAAGGGGAAAACTGTTCAAAATAGATCCACACAGATAAAGAAATCCTGTGACAGCTAATAAAAACAAATTCCAACCAACGTGTTGATATCAGCTTTCTGTAAGTTGCCACTCAAACAATAGTATCTTCAATTCCATTCCTTTCATTTAATGTTAGAATTTGTATTTATGCATCTTTCTGCTCCACACTTTTAACAGCTATGTAGGCCACAGTTTCCCTATCCTAACTTCTTGGTTCAACCAACTTCTTGGTTGAAAAATCAATCAGAATGGTTGAATAGTTCCATTGCTGGAGAAAGAGTGGAGTTTTAACATGGATTTTCCTCCTAAAAATAGCTCTGTCAGTGCTTCTTACAAGAAAATTGTAAGGCCATCATGGACTTTTACATTAAAGGACCTAATTGTGTGAATGTGTCCATACAGAAATCACAATAAGAAGTATCATCAATGTCCTACTGACCATGAGGTCTCTCTGAAAAAGAAGAATTTGCTAGCATTGCTGGTACATGAATTGCCTAAAAATGCCATGGAGATGAAACATAATAAACAAGGCTAAAATTAGAATATCCAAACACTCAGCTGACAGTATTTTAGCAGCATTTATACCACATTCTTTAAAGTACAGCAGAGTGGTGCCTCACTGTAAGAGATTTCTACCAAACAATGATTCATGATGTCACTGGGATAAATTGCAATTTAAAATCTTTGCAGTTAAAGCTCTCTGTCTGAAGTACAAATCTTCCATAGTATGATAATGAGCCCCCAAGAGTATCTTCCCAGTTTTGAAGGATTTTCTCTCTGTTATGGCTTGTCTTAGCCATTTTTCTAAGTTCAGCCTTTTGTATTAGTCAGTCCCTGCCTAGGAAACAGTTCTGGTTTAAAGTACACTGCCAGAGGCAGAATTACAACATATGTTAAATGCCTATCAATTTCAGGGTACTAAAAAGAGGCAAAAATTGGGAACTCTGAGGAGGAAATGTGGGCAGAATTTGGAGAATAGTGTTAAGACACCTGGCTTGTCAACAGGGAGCTGTGGAAATCTGTGGAATAACTAGTGGCACTGCTAGGTGAGAGTGTGGAAGTGAATATAAGTCACAATTTCATGTAATTACATTTCTTTCAATGATTTACTTGGGAAAATTAGTTGAGAGGTCCTGCAAGTCTTAGCAGTTTCCCTGGAACTTTCTTGGATTTTAAGTTCATTTTGAATAATTAGAAAAGTAACTTCATATTTCTGTCTGATTTCAACTCCTTTGCTAAGTGTGTATGCAAGACTCCTCACTGAATACAGCCTTGTCTGAAGTGGAACATGGCAGTGACTGTGTGCTTTAGTAGGAGGTGTGAAGAATAATTTTGACATTCAAGACTATTTGAAACAGTATGTAATTCATTGCCTTGAGATGGAATGTGGCCATAGTTAACAACCTGAATTTGAGAAAAGAACTGCAGAATCTCAGTTTTAAATCCCTTTTGGAAGGTAGCATCTCTAGTCATATAGTGCTTCAGTGCCAGTACAGGTTGATCACGGAAGAAGTGGTACTATTTTTTAAACAACCAACATTTAAATTACCAGAGATGTTGCATGATTTATATTGGCAAAAAATCTCAGCTGCCTCACAAGATCTGCCCATTCCTGTACTCTTCTTTCTGTTCTCTGGAGGTCTCCCAGAAAAATTCTGAGCAGGTCAGACCTGCTTAGTGTAGAACAGGTTAAATCATGCCCTGAGGTGTTGTGAATACTCTTTTTGTATTTGCTTGAATTGGCAGTGCCTGGAGGTATAGTTGACAGATTTCAGAATGTGAAAATTATTTTTCGGGATGGGGGGGGCAGGGTTGCCCCAAAACACTGCAACTTTATGGCAGAACTAAAATAACTTTTTGTTCCAGCAACCCTTTAAAGAGCTATTTAGAAAGAAAATCCATATGAGCTAACCAGTGAGTAACATTTGCTGTCCTAGACAATTGTTTCTTCTTCCCTAGGCCATGTTTTCTTTGAGCACAAGCTGAAGAAAGCCATCATCCTACAGTTGCATTACTTCATGAACTAAATGAAATCGAGCATAAGTACAGCAGAATGATGGAAGCCTGAAGGAGGTGTGATGAGAGCTTTCTTAGACAGGACATATGGCCTCTAAAGAAAGGGCCTTTGGCAGCCAGTTGGAGATGGCACAAGTATTCATCAAGGAAACAGCAGAAACAAAGCTCTTCTCCTTCTTGTGCTGGCTGAATATATTTGTTACAGCCATTCAATGGGTAACTGGTTTTGGCCGACCTCCAAAAACAGCTTTCCATGTTAAACTGATGTGGGAGGAAGCTCTTAGTGCAATAGAAACCCACAGCTATAGAGAAACACTTGCACACGTTCGACTTGTCTCTCCTTGCAGGCTCTGCCTTCAGCCAGCTCTCTGCTGTAACCCAGTAAGGCAATCCCTGTGAACAAAGATGTACCTGCATCTATGGACCCGTGTGCTTATGCACAGGTGTAGATACACCACAGGTTCTCAGACAGCATCATTTTTCATGCAAATCTTCTTTTCAGCTGCATGACTTGATAGTCTTCAGCCTCTTCTCACATCAGATTGGGTTTCACTTTTTATATTTATCCTTGTGTCCATGAGGTCTGACATCAGAATTCTTTGCCACGCAAGTACAGCCTGATGATACTCATCATGAGCAGTGTCACAGTAGCACCAGATTGATTAGAGAACTATGTGCAGCCAAGAAAAGTGGACTTAGAAATAGATGAACTCTTTGCAATTCAAAGTTATCTGCTAAGTGGCACTGATACTAATGCATGTTGGATATATTTTTTTAATCTGGATGAAAGCAACCTGCAAAGAAGGTATCCTTAATTGCTTTGTACAGATGCTAAAACTGTTACAAATAATCTGCTCTGGGTCATGATGTAAATCATAGGCAAATCCAGCACGTAGATCTCCTGATCCATTAAACAGAGTTAGGTTTTACATGAACATAACATCTGCACAAACTGTCACAGCTTCTGCAGAGTCAGTGGTAGACAAGTGAGTTTTTCTTGGTTCAGAGACAAGGCAGTGGGACAAAACTAAGGCTATTCTTTCCCCTATGCCTATTAATCCCATGAGTGTTCCCTAGCTCGTATGAGGAGCAGATAATGACCAGCACAGAAATGGTGAAGTTCACAGGTCAGAGAATAGCAGGTAGGTGAATTCCAGCTCTCAGCCAGTCTAAGGGGTTTTCTACAAACATTGCTCATTTGTCCATCCCTTCTGTGGAAAAACCCACAGGATGATCTCTGAGAAGGTGCAAGCCTTTGAAGAGTTTCTTCCTGATCTTTTGCTCAGAAATGAGAGAATTTACCCGTCATGGAACAGCCTGTAAATCCCTTATGGCAGATCCTTAGGAATTCCCAGGCATCCAGAGATGCTTGTATTTCCCAACACCGCTTGTATGGGTGCCTTGTGCAGCTGCTGTGTTCTTCACTCCAGAGCACTGCCCATATTAATAGCACTAGTCTTGGTGCATTCTTTATTAGTCCGCAGCATGGAAAGATCTATTCAATCCTTTGGGAAATGTTTGATGGATTAAGCAATGAAAAATGATCAGGCAAATGAAAGCAATGAAAAATGATCAGGGAGAAAACTATTAGAAAGCAAAGGAATTAGTTGTAGCTATAGGATGCTGATTGATAGTTGTATATTTCTGACCACATCTGCCAGAGAAACATATAACCTTCCATTTTTCATAGGCCTTTCCAGAACGGTGGTGACTGCAAAATGGTCTGGAAACACTTTTCTGGAGATAAACAATGGAAATGATCTAACACTAAAAATAACTCTAAAGGCAAAAAAAAAAAAAAATGAAACCACTTTGAAACAAAGGAAGGGTGGAGTAAGCAACCCTTTTGGAGAGACTTATACTCTGTTTTGTGCTGCTTACAGAACCAGAAATGTCAATGAAGGTTGTGTCAGAAATCTGTAATCCATATGCCTATAGCTGTTATGTACAGTGTTCTGAATGTTATAGAAATTAGGGATCCTGTTACAGCATCCCTAGTACAACCCATTACAAAATTTACAGCAGCTAAAATTAATTTTGCAGTAATTTATCTTTTTGCCATTGTTTCAGCATGTGCTGTGACATGAAAAGACAAGGTTTTGTTACAAAAAATATTTTAACCACAAAAAGATATTTTGCAGTAGAACAAGTGTTCCAAAGATTTAATTCACTATTGAGCATTACCAAAATCATAGGAAAAACAGTTTCACTGTGGTAACAAGAGAATTAAGTACAGGTAGCTAAAGTCATTTGACTCTTGGACTACATTTTGAATTTTTTCGCAGTTAGCTTGTAGCAATGCAACTAAATACTTTCTTGTAAATCTTTAAATGACATATGACGGAAAACAAGCAAAGCATTTTAGAATTTTTTAAAGTCAAAGCTTCAGGTGTAATTTTGAAAGCTCTAGATTGAAAAGCCTCTTTATTCATAACTATTACTTCTACTGACATCAGGAAAAGTGTACCTATCTCTGCTTTTCTTTTAATACAGAAAGTGCCTAGGATCTGAATCTTAAAAGTAAAGAGTTCAGAACTTATAATTATCCAGCTTTTCACTGGCCTCCCTTCTGCCTTACTTCTTAGAACTCATCTAAACAACACATACATTCTCAAAAATACTTCTTTGTGATGGGCAGGCCTGGTAGGAGCTTCTGTCAGATGCTATTCTCACTATCTAATTTCATCTCCTTGTTCTGTGTACCTCATCATATCACAAATTTTGAGACAAGTGATTAAATTGTCAGATTTCCTCATAAATACAACAGAGAAATTATGAGGGACTGTGTTTAATGGAGTGATGGATGAATATCAGCTCCAGGCTAGAAATGTTTAGAAGGAAGAGGACTGATGTCTCCAGAAAATCCATCAAATCCAATTAGCTAGAATGACCTTCAAAGAAATTCAGTAGGAAGTGGCCACACACTCTGCATGTGTGGCCTTGTGTAGTCTTAGGAAAAGGAGACATTACTGAAAGCTTGTATTTTAAAGTAACACCTCATCTTTTCCCCACCAATGAGATAGCAATGGCCGTTGTGTGTGTGACCCATCTTTCTTTCTAACACTCTCTATAAAATAGAATGGAAAGAAGTGAGCTGAGAATTAGTCAGTCTTTGAGTGTACAAACCTGAACACCTGTGAATCTGAATCTGAATCCATCAGTAGCAGAGCTGAGGAAAAAGACAGAAGTCCTCGATGTGCGTGTACTGTTACAAATGAATTAAGACTATTCGTAGGTCACGTGAAAGTTAGTTAACCTGCCTTACCTGATGCAGAGTTTTTAAGAAAAGGAAACAAGGTTACATCCAAAATGCATATGTTTCTTTCTTTCCTCACTCTTACATCGCTCTTAGGATTTGTAATGGCAGTCCTAAAATCCACAGAAGGTTAAAAGGGATAAACTGGAGAACAGAAAATAACTGAAATCAGTTCTGAGAACTGAACCCATTTCTGAGCATAAAAGGCCTTGTTTGAGGGTGAAGCTGGAGAAAAATATAATAAGAGTAGTATGAAGCATGGACCATAAAAAGGGGTCTTCCAAGGACAAAATGGGTGTTTAGGGGAGCCTGTGGACCTAAGTCTGCCAGACTACCTTGTGAACCTAGATGGGCCTGGTGGTGTTATTTGTAATAAAATGAAGGTAAGGAGAGTTGATGCTTCTGCTGAAGACAACTGTGATATGGTTTCTCATACATGCTAGGGGATTACTTGATACAGTTCTATTTTCAGTGCTGTACCTCTGGCAAGGCTTACTGGTTGTGGGATGTAAGCAGGGCCTGGCAAATTCCCTCCTGGATGGTGCTAACTTCACCAGATGAAGTGCTCATGAGCTGGATGACTCACACTACTGCATTTCTTCACTATTACACAACTTGCTTTTTTCCCACAGTTAGGTTTTCTTCCACATTTTTTTCTGCGAGTTTTTTTTTCCCTTTCAGTAAAAGCGCCTGCCTTTATCATGATTTCACCCTGAAACAGGCCAGGGAATTCAGTAATGCAGCCTGGCAGGGTGTCAAAAGTCCATTTTCTCAAGAGGAACAGGAAAAAGGTAATAATGGTTTGAGGAACTGGAAAACAAATGCGTCCTATGTAGACTACAATTGGTTCATCTAAGTGAACAAAAACAATGAGCTCCGAGCGCTGAGGAAACAGCGCAAGGCTCCCAGCAGGGCCAAAAATAGACCGGCCGAGAATCCCTCCATTTTTGAGCGCGGAGCGGCCGGAGGCGCTGCGGGGCGGCGGGCGGGACCGCGGGCTCCCGGCGCCCCCCGCAGGGCTCCGGGCGCTTCACCGCCACCGCACCCGGCAAAATTTTAGGTCCTACCGGCAGCGGAGCGAGAAGACTTATGGTCAGGCAATAGATACGTGCAAATATTCTGGCATTCATACGCTCTTACGGCTCTTTTAGCAGCATAATTAGAAGGGGAAATACCGACACCGCGAGAAAGAAGAAGGCATGTATCCTTCATAAGGTAGTCATGTTTATGTTATATTTTGGAAACTGCTCAGGTACTAATTAGACTCAATGACACTGACCAGTCTGTAGTCTGGGACTGAACTGTCTAGGCTCACTCCATGAATCACGCTTCCCTTGTCTTTCAAAAGCTTCAGCTGTACAGTGAACTGTACAGTGCCTTGATGCATGACCAAGCCCACTAATTAGGACCACCAATGTGAGAAAGACAATAATGCTAAGAGCTAACACAAATTATTTCTGGATTGTAAAGGCAGAGTTCTTGACATGGCTTCTACCCTGTAAGAGTCTCTGGCTGTCTGTGGATCTGGTGCTGCCAGTACTGAGAGATAGCATCACAATAAAAGCATGATGTGTCTCTCTGCCCACACTTAACTAAAAGATCAAAACAGACTTAGGTCTATTTTCATGTAAGTATGAGGAAATCTCCTTCTCGTTGCCTTATGAAATATAGAATGGATACAGTATCATATCTGAGCTTAGTCACCAAGCATAGAGTAGACACTGTAAGGGGAAATCAAGACAGAAAATTTTCCAGTAGTCATCCACTTTTTAAAAGAGGTTCCTCTAACTAGTTATGCTAAGGATTTTAACTGGGATTGTAAATAAAAGGAAACAGCAGGCAAAAGTCACCGGTTATCTTAAGACAATGTGTCAAAAACCAATTACAACAACAAATGAGAGAAGAGAAGGCTGGGGGTGGACCTTATTTGCAGCCTTCTAGTACATAAAGGGGGCTCCAGGAGAGCTGCAGAGGGTCAATTGGCAAGGGCAAGTAGTGATAGGACAATGGCTTTAAACTGACAAAGGGTATGTCTAGATTAGATATTAAGAAGAAATTCTTTAGTAGGAATTTCCTAGGAAGGTGAGGGTGGTAGGGCAGGTTGAATCTTAAAAGTTGCTCAGAACAGGTTGCTCAGGAAAGTTGTGGCTGCTCCATCCCTGGAAGTGTTCAGCACCAGGTTGGATGGGGCCCTGGATCATCTGGTCTAGTGAAAGATGTCCCTACCCTTGGGACAGGGGACAGGAGGGTTGGAACAAGACGGGGGGGGGGGGGTTGAAACAAGAGTATCTTTAAAGTCTCTTCCAACCCAAGCCATTATATAATTCTATGATAATTACTACTGCACTGACCTAGTTGGTCTTATTTTAGATTGAGGTTTATTATTCTGAATAGTAAGTTAACTCAGTAAATACAAATTAGGGGGAAAAAGACATCAGCCTCAATCAACAAAATGATTACGCTGCTCCAAATGAAAAGGTTATCTATTCTATGTCCATAACTTTATAATGGCATATTTAGCAGAGTGATGATTTGGGTATAAGGCTATGATTTGCATGTGAATGCTGTTATCTAATGAATGTTGTGTCTTTGTATGTTTAGAAATGAAGTTTGCATCTGTATAGTTTGAACTCAGATGCTCCATTTTTTGTGTTGTCTTTCTGAAACTATTCAAGGGTGGCTTTGGTGATCTGAAAACTGTCCCAGAGGTTTTGTTTGACAAACTTAAAACCTAAACAAAATACCTTGTTTTCCTTCATGGTTTTGTTATTTTCAAACAAAATCTCATTTGCCCTCACAAACAAAGAGACTTGGTCATGGCATGGGCAGGAGGCCTTGAATGGGAGACGAGGTGCTGGAGGCAGTACAGAGTGCTCTGAGTGAGTGCTGCACCATATGCTGGCCATGACACTGCAGAGTAGTCTGCTGCTGCTTTATTTTTCACGTGAAACATGAAAAGAAAGATCAAGGCTATCAGCACCTATAAAGATTTCAGAAACCTGAAAAGTTTTCCTGTAGCGTCTCTCCTAAGCTGTGGTGAGAGCATTTGCATTGCGCTAATCACAGTTCTGCAAATAAGTTAAATATTTTTTCCACACATTTGTGAAACTGTGGCACAATGTTGCCAGTGTGGCAGCATGGTTCTGATATTCCCTTACAGGAACAGCAACTCAGTCTATGACTAATCGAACAAGAGCTGTGTGTGTGGCTTGGTTTGAGTTAATACACAGTGTGCAAATGTTAATCATTACTAAGTCAAAGTTAACCATTATTTCTGTTAGGCATATATCTTCTAGTGCAGACAGAAATCTTACTTGAAAGTGTTCCTTTGTTATATTTTTCTTAGAGGGATGCAGACATATGAATGATTCATGTTGCATGTGAAATTATGCTGTGACCTATAATAATAGCCATTGCTCTATTTTGTTATGAAACCAGATCCAAACTAAATTTAAAATCCAAGTCTGTCTGTAAAATCTACTGCAAGCTTCCAGATTTTGGCCCAGAATTCCCACTCGCCAGTGTTTTTATCTTTTATTTTTCCAGGTAATCTGTTTTATGGAGAAAGAACACATAGCCATCTGGGAGATTAGCATATATATTTTATGAAGCAGGGTAGAGCTCTCTCTTTACTGACTCAGATGCTCAAGACCCAGATTTGCAGCCTGCCTCCTAGCTAGCACAGCACAGTTCATAAAGCTTCTGTTGCCAGTGGCTTACCCCTGTCCCCCTCATCAAGTCAAGAACAAACCTACACTAAAGTGATGTTGGAAAACCAGTACTGTTCTAAAGTGGGGGAAAAAACCCAGTCCAGCTTTACAGCCATGTAGAGAGGCAATTTTTAATGATAGAAAAATCCATTCGTCAGTAAAGCTTACATTGTTTGAGTAGAAATTATCAGCACTTAATCAAACAAATCTGGCTACTGGAGTGAGACTCATCTCCAGAGTAGTATATATGGGGATATAGTCATGGGACAGATCTGTGGTATATCCTCTGAAATGTATAAAAGCCAAATGAGAGTGCTGTGTTAATTTAATATGCAATATAAATTACCACAGGATGTAAAAGGAGTGAGCTGCAATAAGATGTGCCAAGGGGCATCTCCTTAATCTTTTATACTTTCTAACTGTGCTGGTAGAGACGTGCTGTCATTGCAGCTATAGTTGGAATTGCAGTATGTTTCTAGTACTGCAGTGTAGTTGGATGGTGCCCAAAGTATTTCCTTTTTTTCTGGACATTCCTGTAGGGGGATACAATATAAGAAAATAGAAGTAGTATAGAAAGTAATCTTACCCCTTAAGGAGTTGCAGCTGAGCCAATTATTAGAGATTTGGAACAGGCCTGACTTTACCAGGCCACAGCTGTAGCCAATCAGAAGAGTGTTATAAAAGAGTGGATTGGTTGGTTGAGGGAAAACTGGAGTCAATGAGCTACTGTGAGAAGAAGGAAGAATCAGTCCTTAGAGGAGTTGCCTACAAGAAACATCAGGGAGGTACGAAACTCTAGCAACATGGGACCTTTGCAATATAATGACAATAGAACTCTTGCAATATATGACAACACATTCCTCTTCATTTTGTTTTTAATACCATTCTGGTTTTTATCCTTTGTGGAACACAGATACTGGGAGCCTAGACTTCCAACATTTTGATATCCAGTTAGATTTTTAACTATGTACTGCCAAGTTTTAATAAGTTATAGAGCTGCTAAGTCCAGTGGTAGTGTGCACAAGCCTCTAGGAAACACAGGACAAAAGCCAAGATCATAATCCTAAATTTGTATTAATAATGATACTGAATAAGCAGAATGCTTTCTATTGCTTCTTAAAACAAAGACTGGGAATAGTCTGGCCTTTCTGTTAACCATCTAATAATTTGTTGGTACTTTTAAAATGTAGCTGAAGAAATTAGTCTGAATTCAAAGCTTTGGTTCAAAGTTCTCAGTTTGAAGAAAGTTTGAACTAAATTCAGAGTATCATCTGCATTTTGCAGGTTATTCTTTTTTTGAAACACATTATAGCAAATCCATGTCCAAACTTTAAGAAGCACAGTGTGTATTCAAACACAGACATTAGGAACTGGATCTGTTATATCTAGAATCTAATTCCCATTATTCATATCTGCTGAATAATAGTGGGAACAGATACAGTCTTACTAGAAAATGCATAAGAAAAAGCTTTCAATGTAGTGTTTGGGCTATATGTTCGTCAGAAAGGCATGCACCATTTCAAAAATCTGTCTGTATCTTGCCAATGCTAAAATGTCATCTTTCAAAGGCTGCATGTGGATAGTCTTTAACCTTCTTTTCATCTACCATTTGCCAGTTACTGGAATATGAATTTAACATTTACTGACAGTTCTATTTACCTTGATGTTACGAACAGCCTACCCAATTTGGCCAGATCTTTTAATTCAGAAACCAGTCTCTGACGTGGCTGGTAAAAGATGCCAAGAGAAGTCTACAAGAGTGGGAAAAGCTTATGATGGCTCTTCAGAGTATTTCCCTGGACACTCCAGGCACAAATGGCTTCCTGAGCAGTCACACCACTTCTGTAGAAACAAACATATTGTCATGGGAAATAAGAAAAGAAAAAAAAAAAAGGTGGTATCTTTTGAGAAGCAAAGCTGTGTACTTTGATATCAAGGCATTCCACAAGATGGCAGGGTTCTGTCTTGGCAGGTCACTACAGCAGGCAACCTGAGCCTCCATAGTAGCAAATTTTTTCCTGTCATAGTCTTCACCATCAGTAATATAGCTTTCTACTTTAAACCTATCAGTGCTTTATAGCAGTGATCAAAATAAGTGGCAAACAGCTGAAAGATAGGAGGCCTCTGGTTTTTTATGTCTCACATTTTTTTATATTACAATATGTCAAGTGCTGTATTAATGTAAAGCATTGTAATTTCTCACCTGAATTTTTTTTCTGCATAAAATTAGACAGAAAATTATTGCATGCAACTGCAATTACTTTAAGTAGGAGCATCAATAGCCGTCTTTCACATTCCCTCTCGGTAATCTATTATTTGAATTCCAAAACTATGAATACAGCTATTTGTTACCCATTGTCTTCATGATCAAGACAAGGTAACTGAAAGATGGGATGTTCCTGAAAAAGCTAGGGGGATGTCCCTTTCACCTGCCCTGCTTCCTTGTGCTGGCTTTAATGTCTGTGTGTACAGTCCTAATGCAAGTCAGATCAACCTAAAAAGCTGATTGAAAACTAGCTGCTTTTACTCAGAGGCTTAGCTTTCAGCCAGATGAATGAGCTGAAATGACTCCACAGCCACACAGTCGCTACTGTTGCAATCAGGAAAGCAGGTCAAGTATGTGACAAGGGGCAGGAAAGTCGTTTCAGCAACAGAAAATAGTATTGGATAAGCTTACACTAATTGTGAAAACACACCCTTAAGTAACAAAGGAATAAGTGGAGAGGATGCATCCTCAGTTCTGCCCTCGCTGACAAGAGGCAGTGGAGAGAGAGGAGAAAACCTAAGGCTCAGTTCTTAGACAAATTCAATTGAAAACTTGTGCTGAAGCATGCCTAGATCTTGCATGCATCACAGTGAAATGTCAGTTCTGACCTCAAGTAGACATGTTTTGGTCTCTATTTGTAAAATATGGATACTAATAGACCAGCTCTTTCTAGACCATGTCTGTTTAGCTTCTGTGATAAATAAAGGCTCTGAAGTTTGGGGGGAAAAAGCGAGAAAACAGAATAATTGTAGTTCCCAGTAGAGTTCTCTGTGGTACTTGTTACTAAGGTTCAGTTGGGAGGAGGTGTATTCCCAGTGTAAATTTAAGTAAATTCAAATATTTTACAAACAATGATAAGGATTTTGATTTAACTCAGAACATGTTATGCTTAAGATCTTCATCATTCTATTAAAAGCCTGAACCCTGGGGCTCCCTATAATGGTGCTATAGCATAATGCTACTGCAAGGTTAGATAAATAGACAAAACCACAATGCACAAAGTTAAGGAATTAGTAGGAACTGCTCTGTGCATAAACCAAACCAAAGGCCTGACTTGGGGATGGAGAATTTTTTTAAAAATCTGTCTTGCAGAGAAGAATTGTGTAATTGTATTTACTAAATACTAAAGAATAATGAAGCCCTGCATTTTCTGTATAAGTGTGAAGACATCAGGTGTGGTCATGGTACTTGGGCTTCTCATTTGGCATCAGTGGGCTTTGTTATGATGAAGCATGAACAGAGAATTTTCATTTCCAGTTTTACCACTGGAATTCAAATGAAGATTTAAAAAAAAATGGAGTTAAATGCAAAGAAAATTTCCCAGTAATATCACCAAGTTCAAGCAAATTCCATTGACAAGATCTGGTGTCTCCACAAGCTGTGAAAACCCTGGCAGCAAGAAGAAGGCATTTGGATGTTCAGGACCGAGCAGCTACATGCTGATTGCAAGAGTAAGTAAATTCTGTTAATTTTTAACAAAGGCATTCAGCAGCGATACTCCCACGATGACCTCCTGCAGAAACCATCTAACACCCGTGCTTAAGTTCGGACGGGTTACGGAAGCCCATGGCCTAACAGATAACAGAGATTCTGTTGGGTTTTCGACCGGTCCCCGCGGGGGGGCAGTGGCGGTCCCGGCGGGGCGGGGGACACCGAGCCCGGGGTCAGCGGGTGCCGGCCCAGATGTGCGCCGCCTCCGCCTGCCACCAGGTGGCGCCCGCCCGCTCCGCCCTCGGGCCGCCCCGCCCTTGACCCGTGTCATGCCCCTTTCCCCAGCCAATGAGACGCGGCGGGGAAGGCGGAGCTCGGAGCGCGCGGCCCAATGGGAAGCGAGAACTGACCATACGGGGGCCAATCGGGGGCACACCGGTGAGTGCGCGACGCCGGGGGCCGGTAGGGGAGGGGCGTGGCCAAGGGGGCGCGGGCCCTCAATCAGGTGAGGGCGGAGCTGACGGGCAGCGGTGGCAGCCAATGGCGGCGCGGGGGCGGGGCCTGCCCTGCCCACCCCTCGCGCCACCGAAGCTGCCAGAGAGTCAGGTGGCTCCGGGATGTGCGGCGGCGGCGGCAGGAGGCGGAGGCGGGCACGGAGGAGGCGGCGGATGGGGGGGATGCAGCGGCTCCTCCACGGCACACGCTGCCTGGCCTCGCCCCTGCCCGCGCTGGGCTGAGGCGGCCCCGCGCCGGGAAGTCCCGGCAGCGGCGGCGGCACCTGGTGCCGGCGGGCGCCGGGCCGCATGAACAATAGGCGGCGGTCCCGGCCCCGCCGCCCCCCGCAGCGCCCGGCTGCCGCGGGCGCCTCCCCCTATGGAGCAGCCTCGCCATGGAGCCCCTCACCGAGCTCAGCCAGGAGGGCGCGGGCGGCGGGGAGCCGCCGGGCGACGGGCCGCTCTGGACCGCTGTCTTCGAATACGAGGCGTGCGGCGAGGACGAGCTGAGCCTGCGGCCGGGGGACGTGGTGCAGGTGCTGTCCCGGGACTCGCACGTGTCCGGCGACGAGGGCTGGTGGACGGGCAAGATCGACCAGCGCGTCGGCATCTTCCCCAGCAACTACGTGAGCAGCGGCGTGCAGGGGGGCGGCCCGGAGCTGCGCGCCCGATACCCGCCGCCCCCCGCCATACAGCGTAAGGGAGCCCGGGCCCGGCCGGGGGGCTTGGCGCGGCCCCTTTGCCGAGAGGGAGGGAGCCAGGGACAGGCCCGGTCCTGTCCCCCTATCGCGGGCTTGGGGTGCGTATGGGAGGGGGGAAGAGACCGGCGGAACTGCCGAGGCTGTGGGCACAGCCGAGGCTCGGCCCTCCCGATGTCCCTGGGGAGGGGCCTGGCCTGGCCCTTCCGTGGGTCCTGTTGGAAGCCGGTGCCGCCGCTGAGGGGGAAGGGAAGGCCCATCCCGGTGGCGAGTGGCCGTGGGAGGCCGCGGGCCCAGCCGGCGGCGGGGTGGGGGGGCCTGCGGTGGCCTTCGGTGGCGAGCGGAGGGGCTGCGGCGTCTCAGGCCCCCGGCCTGGGGCCGCCCCAGCCCCCGGTGTTTTCCCTTCCCTTGCCCACCCGCGGAGGTATTCCTGCTGCTCCAGTGCCCTCCTGCCTTCCCGGCCAGCGCGCCGCTCCCTGGGAGGCAGAGCTTCAGGCTCAGTGTGGTGGCGTTTCGGCGACGCCGGGAGCAGTTTCCCATTGTTAAGACCTGTCTTTCCAGGGGCTGATACATTTCCATCAAGCAACAAAATCCTGGTGACTGGGCAGTGGTGGAGTCACCAGGGCTCTGGTCATTCTGCCTTAAGAATATTCTTAAAGAAAGGTTGCTGGGAGGGAAGCAGTTTTATGAAGTGTTGATTCACTGCTAATACTTACTTGTTCAGTGTTATCCTACTTACTAACCAAAAGCTTATTATTTCTGACTGAAAAATTTCTAAGTTGACTTGTGTTACCAGGTTCCTCTGCCCTCTTACAAATTCTGTCCTGAAATACCTGTGAGTGAGTTGTATCTGGGCCTGCCTGAGGGTCACTTGACTATGTTGTGATGCTGAAGGCACTGAGGGATTGGTTTGTTTCCCTGAATTTCGGTGCAGTTTTGAAGCCTTTGTTGGAGACAGAGAATAGGGATGTTTCATCTCAACGTTTTTTTAGTCACTATGTACTGTGGAAAGAGAAACAACGTGGAATGACTTTCTAGATGCTGTTTATCTATCACCATTGACAATTCAGGCAAGGATGCTTTTTTTTTTTCAGGGGCAGAGAAAGATCTTCAGACTAGTAGGCTTTTCTAGAAAGTAAAAGAGTGAAAAGATGCTTTGTCCTATCTAGGCCGTATCTCCAAGGAGTACAACTAATAGCTTTTTTTCTTACTTTGTGTTCTTCTTGAAAGCATTTAGGTAAAACTCAGTAATTTGTAGCATTGCCCTTGGGCTCCTGAAAGGACTGGGTGCTGTTCCTTTCTTCCATGCTGCAAGAGCACTGTTAAGTTATTTTTTTCCCTACACACAGAAAAAGTTGTGAATGAATGCTTATTAAGTTTTGCTTTTGAAATACTTAAGAGAATCATTTCTATAGAACCTTTTGAACCCTCAGCTCCCATCCTCTGTGGAGTGTTCAAGTTCAGGCTTTGTAACTGTGGATTGTCCTGTCTTGCTGCCTCTTCTATGGTTTGATGGCTCACCAACAGTTGTGGAGTTCTACTTTGTCCCTTTGTCTTTGCCTTACTCTTCCCATGCCCCTACAGAACTACACTACTTCTCTTCTGTCAAGTCACCAACCATGCATTCATGACAAAGTAGAATTTATTACCCTCCAGAGGTTTTTATAATGCTTAAGGAGTATGGGGCTTCTTTTAAAAAAACAATGCAGTTTGGACAGGGGTTAAAGTTGGTTGCCATTAAGTTGGATTTTCAAGTATTAAAAATATTTTTGAGTATTAAAAATCCTTTGCAAGGAATGCAATCCATTTTTAGAGCTGATGATGTTAGTTTGATAGCTGTTAGGAATAGGAATCACCATCTACTGTTCAATACTTCATAGTCCAGTAAGTCCAGTTTTGCAGGAGTGATGCAAAGTGTTGTTCTGGACATGCACCTCAGCACAGAACCTATTTTTACTGGCTTTTCTAAAGTTTATCTATATATTTAATGAAAATTTGGGAGTACAAGTCCTAGAGATTCTACTTCTACTGAGAGTTGTCCTAGTTTAGCTGGTAATTTTAGCCATCCTTGTAGTGTGCTGGACTTTTGCCTTGGTGAAGATACCATGAATGATAAAAAGCAGACTGTGGTGGCTGTCAGGAGCGGGCCAACTTGAGGGACTCTCATCTGTACTTAAGACTGAATTAAACAATTTAATCATATGGTCTAATAAGGGCTGATTAAACAGCACCTACCTTGCAGTTGTCAACATGGCCACTGGTTCATGGTGTACAGGCTCTATAATTCCTTACCAGCCCACAGAGGAATGAGAGCACTTCAGTTCTTGAATTCTGTACAGTCCTGTACAACACAGCTACCAAATGACACTGGAGTTAGTGTTTGGAAATGTGACAGAAAGCAAGTATTTTGTGTCCTAATGTACCTGTATAACTCAAACTCTGAAAATAAACTAATTCAGCAGAAAATACCTTTTAAAAACCCTAAACAAAACATTTTTTAAAAATCCAGTTTTTTAAATGAATAAGCTACCCATGAGGGTAAGCTGGCCAGTTTGCCTTATAGAAGTATACATTTTCAACCTAAGCGAAGATCGTACTTCCAGATAATAGAACATTCAATGTCATGCATTGGGTTTCATGTGGAAGCTGAAGTCTCTCGGTTTTACATCCCACCCCTATTAATTTGTGCATCCAGCAGGGATGTGCTTTTTCTGATGGAAAATGGGTGGCGGCACACAAAGTGTTCTACTTTCCAGCCCTTCGCTTTCCTTTGCCCATCTTGTTCTCCTGCCTGCCACCTTACTGTCGCGCTTCTCCCCAAAATCGGGGCGGATGGGGGGAAGGCCGGGGCGCTGCCCGCGGGGCTGTCCCGTCCCGTCCCCGTCCGGTCCCCGCTGCCGCCGGAGCTGTCCCTTCAGCACCTGCGGGCCGGCGGCCGCTCGCTCGGCGCCTCATTGACGTCCTCTTAATCCGTGAAACGCCCGAGCAGAACACCCGCTGTGAGCAGCGCCTGAACGCTGTCTGTCCGGTGGTGTGGGATGCGTGTTTGTTCATTTCAGTTTTTTAACTGACCTTGTTCCTAGAAGCAGGTTAAGTGAGGATTCTAGCAGTGCTGAAATTCTATTGACTGAAGAGATAGGACTCAACATCTGATTTCTTTAGGTCTTTTACTAGTGAGAAATACAAGAGTGACTCTTTGTGTATTCTCAGTGGCAGGATAGTCTCACATGTAGAGTTATTGTCATTACAGTCTTGTTCTAAAATTTCAGTGTTTCCACTCAGAATTTACTCCTTTCATGTTTTCTAGTAATCTCTGTTTCAAGCATTTGAACACCAAGGTTGCTACTGTAGGACTGAAATCTTCTTTGTTGCACAAATCCTTGAAGCTCAGAGTGTTATCCAAAATATGTATTCACAGTAGCAGAAAAATAAATTCTCTTCATCTTCTGGAGTGGAAGAGTCCTTTTCTCCTTCTGGCAGACTTTCTTGGTCAGTTTTCTATCTTGTTTCCTGTTAGTCTTTTGTTCATGGAACACTAGGAAAGGCAGCAAAGGCATCCTTATTAAACTAACTTGTAGGTTTGACTAACTTAAAAAAGTAAGCCAACTTCTAAAAATCATGTTCAGGAAGGGTAGAGCTCAGACAAAATAAAAGCCTACAGCTGTGGACAGAAGAGTTTGTATTAACTCCATACAGTTTTGTGACAAAGTCTTGTACTGTAGACTTATACATTGGAAAGGCATTTGATTGGAATAAGGAGACTACTTTATTGAAGTGGGATCTAACCTGCACCCTTCCATACTTAATTTCCTTTCTGCTAGACAAAGCGGGGGAACCATGTCAGATTTGGCATTTCAAATGCAGGAAAATATTAAAAGGCTTGGTGACTTTTTGTTCAAATCTTTCATTATGGTACTGTTCCTTTAAAACTTTTTAAAATGTCATTGACTGTAATTGGTAACCATGCAAATGTCATACAGAGTAGCATCAGTGGTAGCCTTCCACTACTGTAAATTAAGCTGTGTCTACATGTTTTCGATGGTCAGTATGTGGAATTTTATTCTACGTTGGTCAGTGTTAGATGGGTTCTTTTGGCCACCCATATAAACTGTGTTTAGTGTACAGTTGTACAGGATACATTTTCTTATTGCTTTTACTCCAGGTGCAATTTGTGTGCTGAATTGAGACAGCTGCATCTGTAGATTTTTTTGTGTCAGTCTGTTAAGTATAGCTGTCAGTGTATGGGAATAGGAAGTTTTTGTAATGAAAATGCAGTATGCATTAATCAAGAAATGGTTTTCTTATTGCTTGCTCTGTGCACTCAGTATATGGTTTGATCCATCTGTTTGTCACACTGTTGTTGGTTATGTCAGAACTGGTTAACAGATCTCTTGTGGGGAACAAATCTGCAAAGCCTGGGGAGGTGTGGAAGAATTAGTGTGATTTGGGAAGGACTAAAAGATTGTTGTGGCAGTTCAACAACAGACGTTCAAATAAGGGACAAATGGAGAAGCAGATACGTTTTGTGTTGAGTTTTAGCTATTTTACATTAAGCACTGTATTGTGAATTCAGCAAAGATAAGCTGGTGAGTGTGTTTTTCATTTTCAGAATCCAGTAGTGTAATTGAGAGTTTATCCTTAAGGGGAGTAGGGGCAGGAGCATCAGTAGTAAAAGGGTTTAACTGTGGTAAGAGATGGCTATTCTATTGTTTTACCATTTACAGTGAGTACTTCATGCCAGTTTTATGACATTACAAGGTCTGTTTTACCATACTATTCAGCACTAAAAGGTTGTCAGAAAGGCCCACTGCTTTCCTTTGTATTGTTTTGGTGTGAAAATTGGCCCTTCCTCCAAGGGCAGAGGTGAGTCGGCCAGCATGGACCTTCAGCTGATGTACAGAGTGCATAGTTGCTAAATGCTTACATCTTTCTTTGTCTCTTTCCCTAGTCCTAGAGATCGACTTCTCAGAGCTTGTTCTGGAAGAAATCATTGGCATAGGGGGCTTCGGAAAAGTCTATCGAGCTGTATGGATAGGAGATGAGGTTGCTGTCAAGGCAGCTCGCTATGACCCTGATGAGGACATCAGCCAGACCATTGAGAATGTCCGCCAGGAGGCCAAGCTCTTTGCAATGTTAAAACATCCCAACATCATTGCCCTCAGGGGCGTGTGTTTGAAGGAACCTAACCTTTGCCTGATCATGGAGTTTGCCCGCGGAGGATCGCTCAATAGGGTGCTGTCTGGTAAAAGGATACCTCCTGACATACTGGTGAACTGGGCAGTGCAGATTGCCAGGGGAATGAACTACCTGCACGAGGAAGCAATTGTTCCCATAATTCACCGTGACCTCAAGTCCAGCAACAGTAAGTGCTACACAGTGAACAGTCAGGGTGCTGGGACATGGTTTTGGGGAAAAAAATCATACAAAGAAAAGAGGGGAGTAGTGTTAATTTAGTGAACCACTGTATCCTCTAATTCAATCCCAGAAGGGTTTATTTTTATGCAGTATGGTGCTAGAGATCACAGGATACATGCAAATGCTTTCAATCTGTAGAAGCAACTTAAATGATTGGATGGAAAAACAACTGTGAATGAACCATGCTTTGCTAGTATATTCATTTAGTGTCTAGGTTTTATTGTTCATATAGTGTCTAGGCATTTCAACAGACTTCTGTATGTTAGAAAACCTTAGAATAAACTTGAACTTAGAATGTGTATTATTCTTCCTCTTTTTGGAAGAATAACTGCTTCTTTGTAAGGGTAAATGCTCCTAGGCTTTTATTATACTTGCTAGATTTTGCTGTATAGATGAGATGCAAACCTGTTTTCCTTATGGGAGATTTAACCGATCCCAGCAGAATTGGATCTTCTCTTTATCCGTCATAGAGCTGGTGTTGACAGAAACATTAACTCATGTGAATAAAATGTCCTTGTACACTCAGGACTTCAGCTGATATTTACATGGTACAGCTTTACATGGTACAGCTCACCCATTAGAGAGCAAGGGAAACTTTGGTAGTTAGGATTGTGGAAATCATGCTGATTTCAGCTGCTCTATAATACAGCTTTACTGTGTGTTGCTTGGGTGCTGTTCTTGTAATGTGTCTCTTTTCACAAACTTTAACTTCTCAAAGTCAAACACACGCATAGAATATTATTTATGAGTGTGGGAGCAAAGTGCTGCAGTGGTTTAAAGATCATAATTTCCTTTCCCGATGCAGTATGCAGGTGCTTAGCCTTTCTATCTGCTTATCTGTGTCTAGATGGCAAGAGCAAACACAGACCTGCATGTTGGATGTAGTGGTTTAGACTGGTGTGTTAGTATGAACTCATTGTCATCTATGGCTTGAGTTGATAAGAAGCTCTATGAACTGGGTGTCTGGGATGCAGGCATATGTTCCCTTTTGCTTTGAGGGCAGGGACATCAACAAAGAGGTCTGATAGATGGGAATTTTAATATCTTAAATAGATTCACTAGCATTAACCATTGCAATGCTGTAAATTTCCAGTATCTTCCTATGTTTTTGTGGTCTCAAAGATTGTGGCCATGAATTTACTTAGTTGGTTGTGGAAGAGTAAAAAATGTATTATTAGTTTTTGTTAGTGGAAAAAAGGAACTATAAGAGCATTCAAGTTAGTTTCTACAGTATTGTTCTTATAGTAACAAGTTTCCCATTTTGTTAGAGTAAGGCAATCTTAATGTCAATAAAGATTTCCTGATATCTAAAAGATATCTAAACCCTTCCCTTACAGATGGCAAATATATGGCATGGTAATAAATGTTGTAAAATTAAGAAATAATTTGCTACATGACTTAATGAATGACTGGCTGCATCTGTGAATGAGAAATAATTGCCTTTCAGTGTTGTGCCTTTCCTCCTTACCTAAGAAACTATTTACTTGCTTATTTTGCTAACAGGCCATTAATATTTCCTTGCTAAGTGCTAGTTGAACATTTTTGAGGTTTAGAATTAAGTTATTAAGAAAAGTTATTTCTAAGATAAAAATCTGTTAGCTTCTAGTACTTCACGTTTTATTCAGACCAGAGACTTCTAGTTGTAAAAGGGAAAAGCTTCAGCAAGACAACCAGGCCAACCAGAGGGACACCCAGTGCACAGTGTTGCCATCCAGACAGATAGGGATGCTAGAAAACACGTGGATTGTCAACAGCAAGACTAAATGTCTCTTGTCACAAAGAATCAGCAGAGTGTAATTGTGCTGCACTGTTAATGGCCAGTGAGAAGTTGCTACATGTATAATTTCCATCTTTTGGGAGGAAGCAATAGTAAAGAAATGGGAAGAATGAGTCAGAATGCCTCTGAAAGAATTCAGAGATGTTGTGTGTTTGAAGAGGAAAGATAGAGAATTTACATGGTGGTTGTGACCAAGATAGCATCTGATCTAGTAGAGAAATGATGGGTATTGGAAAATTCCATCCCAGATAAGACTGGAGCAAGCAATATTACATTTGGGAAACTAAATGAATGTAGGAGCTGGTACTGGAGGAAAGGACTTAAGATATTTTAAGGAAAAATTATTGGATTGTTTTTCACTTTTGAAATTAGATAAATTAGTAGCCTCGGGTATGGGCTTGACACATTGCAACAGCTGTTTATTAAACAAAATGAAGTTCTTAATTCTGTGCTGTGTGGTTGAAGAGACATTTAAAATGTATGCTATTTTAAACATTTGAAATACACGTTATTTTCTGAGTGTACCTACAGAGCAAGCATCATAAATATTAGATTATGACAATGGTGGAGCTTTTTTGTGGGGATAAGGGATTGTAGGATGAACAACTTTGAGCTGCCTAAGTCATGTGTTTCTTGATTATTCTGTCACTGCGTTGCTGAAATCCCTTTTCTCTTATATGTAATAAGCATCTTAGAAATTTCTCTGCTCTGTTTCCTGTGAAAAGCTTTTTACTAGTTTTGTAAAGATTACTGGACTGAGTACATTATTGCATCCTGATTAATATATAGCTTGCATTTTGTCTGTTTTTCTGATGAACTGTTTTTTTAATTACCATGGATAATGGAGAGCAGGTTATCTTGTTAGCTTTGTGCTTGTAGAATTACAAGCTTGTAGCATTTCCTTTGCACAAGTTACCACCCGCTAGGTGACAGGCAGTGATGTGTCTGTGGTGAGCAAAGAGATTCTGCTGGCAAGAGCTTGGAAAGGATTCTTGCAGATGCATTTCTTACATCTCCAAGTGCTGTAGAGCTGTCATGGCAGCATCAGCTGTATTGATCTATTGATTGCTACTGCCTACGTTAAGTAATAGATTGTGATTCTTGTACATCTCATCTTGCCTTCAGGCACCAGCTGGGATGTACACAGTGCCTCTGAAGCTGCAGGATGAGTTAATCTGGGAGGTAGAGAACAAGATCGGGCAGTTGTTGAGCAAAGAGCAGAGTTGCCTTATTTAAAATCCTTCTTTCTACTAGAATAGGAAAAAAATCAGAGAATGCCTTGTTGTCAGATGTCTGCTTATATTTAGGCAGACACAGAATGCACAAGGACTGTACTTCATGATGAATCTTTTAAGCAGGTCACGTTACATTTTGAGCATATCTAGTGGGCACCCTAATGCAAGTCTGAGAAATTACCCCATTATATAAGGATTTGGAGAAAGCATCTTTTTTTGATTTAAACTGTTGCAGCTTGGTGGACTCAGTGTGTACCAAACAATGCTCAGAATAGTTGTCAGCATTTCTGGTAGTGTAATAAAGAACATAGGGGTTTGATTACTTTGAGAGATAAGTTCACTTTAGTTCATCTGAACTGAACTTCAGATGATTATTTGAAGATTCCAGGAGATGTCTCTTTCTTGAGATACTCCTCATCAAAAAGCACTCCAAATGCTATCCATCTTTTTTCCAAACAAGATGTTATCCATCTTTTTGGTTAAAAGAAGGAAATTTTTTCTGTTCTATAGTTTTCTAAATTTTTTTTTTCTTCTTTACATTTTCATAACTTAACATTTAATGCTAATACATTTAGATTGTAGGAAAAGTGCTTTGTATGTTTAATACCATGTTTGTTTGAGGAAGACTTATTGTAAATCTTGGAGGTTCTGAGGGCTGCCTGTTTTATTGTTTTGGGGATACAATCAGGAAGTGAGTACAGAAAGGTCTTTACAGAATGAATTGTACACCTGTAATTTAGTTTTAGAAATGGTGAAATTATTTTCTTGAGTCTGAGTTCAGCTGGCATTAAGTCTGGTAGACAAGTGTTCTGATGGCATTACCAACTCATATGTCAGTCATATAACTACATGAGAGAAAAAAGGTAATTTATGAAACTATTTGGTTCTGCTGTGTGTGGAGATAAGTATTTCTCTTTCATTTTGGGCATTTGATTTAAGGGATTCAAGTTATTCCATACGAAAATTAATCTTACTAATCTGACAGAATCCCCAGTGGCTGCTGCTGCTTCTCTTCATGTGGTGATATTTCCTTCTTTCCTTCTTCAGTTGCACATTGGTGAGCCATTGAGCATATGCTGTGGAATCCTTAGTAGGCCTTTCCCAATGTGCAAGCACCTAAATAATCTAAATGCTGAGCTGTAGGAAAAAAAGCAACTAGAAATGCCCACTGACATCAACATGACTGCACTTAGAATAGCTCTTAAGAGTTTCCCTTTCTTTTATCTCTCATCTGTGATTCAAGTCTTATTTCTGGCCAGAGAAAAGTGCCTGGCATATAATGCTTAGGATCAAAAAGAAACAGTCCTGCTGTTGGTTTTAGTGAAGTATTGTAAATAAAGAAATTGGTCCTGTTTGTCTGTCCGTGTTAGATATGCCAGCATTGCTATAGGAATAAAGCCAATTAACTAATACTATGGAGAGCTAACAAAAGCATATTTGATCTTTTTTTTTTTTTCTGTCTCAGCAAAACATGTTTGTTATTTGCACTACATTGAAAGATTTTGCTCAAGGTGCCAGTTAGCAAAGTGCTTTTTAAAAGTCATCATGGTTGAGTTCCACAAAGTGGCACAGAAGATTAGCAGCAAAGTGACATTGCCAAGGTCAAAGAAAGAGGAAAGGACAGAGGTCAAAATAAACCCCAACAATTCTGATTCAGCCAAGTCAGTAGTTTTTCCTTTCAAGTTATTTGAAGTCTTTACCTCTCGTACTTTTTGGATCACCAGTGTAAGCTTGTGATGTCCTGAGATTATTCCAAGTTCTTGCTTTCCGAAAGAATTCCAAACTCTGCTATAGCTTTGCTTAGTTAATGTAGTTAAGCCTTTATCTGTTCGTAAAGATGCCAGTAGAGCTGACTTTCCACCTGGTTTATGGATAGTTGTTCCTAGGACTTAGAATATTCCCTGTTTTTTATTTTAATCCAGTCATAGATTTTCAGAGAAGGAACAGTATTTGTAAGCCTCTTCCTCTGTCTGGCAGAGGTGTAGAGGAGAACTCTTACAAGGTCTGCTGAATGTATGTTGGCAGAGCAGTTTGGAACTCCACACAGTTATTATTGCTGCTTCTGGTATTCCAGTGTAATTTGCTGACTAACTCTCCAATGTTGTACCTTCTATCAGAATGGATTTCCTTTGTCAGTGCAATTAAAAGGCTGAGTAATGCTTCATGTAGAATATCGTGAAGCTATTTCAGTGCTATCTGAATGCTTTGCACTGGATGAGTAGTTGGTCTGGCCTTAGTTGGGTAGTCCCTTGGCCTGTAAGAGGAAAGTGGTAAAAAGGTGAAGTTTTATGGCGGGATGGGTGGTGTGAAAGACCGCAGCTGCAAGATGATGGTCACTTGTATTGTAGTTTAAAAAAAATTCCAAATAGCCATAATTTTTTGCTTGTGGTAATATCATGAGGAAATTGATGCCATTAATACTACACATTTTCACTGAAAAGAATGAAAAAAAATATGCAATTAGTGCAGAAGATATAAATTATGCCTGAAAGTGTTGCTAATTTTTAAGATGTTAAAATATCAGGAATTCACAGAAGTAGGGTGACAATTTCTGTGTTGTGCTTTGGTACTTTCCTGGATTTTTTCTTCATTAGCTTTTGTAAATTAGTGCAGCTGTTTTCCTCTCAGAGAGCTTTGACAGATGCTTTCATGTTGCAGTCTTGTTTTCATGTCTTAGTAGATTTCTGAGAATTCCAAAATTACATACATCTTCTGTAAATAGTTTGTTTTAGTTGAATATAGATTGATATATTCACTCTTAGGTGCAAGTCAAAAATATGACTCTTTATGAAATGTTTGATGTCCACAAGGACACTTTGGTGTCCTCCTGCCCACACTAAGTAGTAAAAAGGCAACTTCAGCAATGGAATCTAATAGACAAGTATGGAAAGAGTACCTCTTGTTTTTAAGAAATTAATTTGTGTCTATTACATTTGAAACCCTAGCTAATATCCTTTTGATGTAATTGAGCCACTGTGCACATTTTTTGCTGGGTTCTCTCTGCTCCTAAGAAAAAATAACTTAGAGTTGTGGTATGAAGCACTTTATTCAAATTGTGCATATGGAAGCGTAGAACAGACCTAAGCATGGTCATGCAGCAAGTGTCTGTAGGCATCCTCTGAATTCACTGTCTGACCATCTGTGACAGAGCTGTGTTCTTCTGAAATTTCTAAGGAGCCAGTTAAGGGTGAGAACAGCTTTGTGCTATCTCTGAGAAGCTAGAATAATTCCTTGATCTCCACTTTTTTTTTTGGGTGTTTCTTCCACATCAATAAACTTAATTTTTATTTTGACTGACTTCTGTCAGCAGCTTCACTTCTGCTTTTTTTTATCAAACAATTCCATTCAGAATTTCAACATACCTGAAGCAAACCCGCTCTTGAAGCATCAGACATAAAACACTGTCTTGCTCTTTGAAGTGATGATTCATCACCCAAGATGATTCTTTAATTTTAAGTTACATCCCATCTTGATGACTGCGAGCATTTCCTTATGACAGGACAAGGGAAACCTTAAGTTGTTTGAAAGAATACAGGGCATAGCACATGGTTATAAGTAGCTGCTTTTTGGTATGTGTTTGCTTTCTGATTCTAGAATAGTTTGTTATGTCGGTCGACTTTGATTGCCAAAAGGTTGCCAAAGTTGACTGGAGTGTCTGCTAATTGCTTGTTAATTGTCCCACTGCTAATGGGAAGTCTTCCTCAGACCCGAGCTTTTTGCAGATATGAAAAAGAAATAGTAACAGAACCTCATGCACTGAGAAAACAAACTATTCCAAAGCATAACAATTCAGAATTGTGTTGTTTGGTTTCATCACTGTTTCTTAAGTTCAGAAAGAAGAGCTCTTGCCCACAGAATGGTAGACTGTTGTGTCCCGATCTGTAGAATAGTCATTGTGGTGGTAATGGCAGCTTGGTGCAGCATCACTCTGGATCCTCTTGGGAAGGAAGTAGCCAGAGGACACACAGCCTTCCTATGAAGTGTTTGTATTACTGCCACACACAGCCCTTCCACTAAGCTTTCTAGAGGTGTTGTTGTATTGCTCACACATTTATTACAACACCATTTTTTATTAAAAACAAAAATACCCTCCCAAAAGAGAAAGCATTATCTTGTGCACATATGGATTTCAAATTGTCTCTGAAATTCTGTATGTGTTTTGAATACTGCGTGTCTTACGTCTGGGATAATTTTACAGCTACAAGCCAAGCTCCCAGTTTTCTGTACATCCATCTCTGATGCGTTGTGAAACAGGTTCCTAGAGTTTGGTTTGGCCATTGAGAAATATTTGGATCTCCTGTTTATATTACAACTGGAAAAATCTAAATGCAAACATGGCTTCCTCCTTGCCTATGTATAGACTAATTATTAAGATGTGTAGCAAATGATTGTCAGTGTGCCAGCAGCTCCACTTACTAGTAACAGGTCAGTACTTTTACCACTAAGATTTTATTGCAACAATTTCTGTGCTTAAATTGGAGATTCCTGGAAGGTTCTTGGTCTACTAAAAAGAAATGCTACTATGAATAATTGCTGTAAGGATGGTACATACAAGAGTGGTGGGATGTATGTGGACCAGGCCATGTGGTCTACCTATCACAAAAGCATTGCATTTCCTGTTGTTTCTCCTTTATGAGTATGGGCCTATGGAAAGATGTTAGAGAATAGTCTTTAGTTCCTTTTGACTTCGCATTGTTCAAGGATCCTGGGAATAAGAAAAATACGATAACTTTGATTAATAGAACTTTATATGCCCAATTCTGCTTGTTGAAGTGTTGTCAGTCTTGCCCTGGGTTTATTGATTAGCTTTTCCTTTGTTCATGTAATCAGTCACATAATGTGTGGTTTTGATATGATTATGGTTATCTGGTAACCACAGAATATTCCTAATACTTCATCAGGTTATTGTTATTGTAGTTAGAATCTTTAATCACAGGGTAAGCTGGGTCAAAAAAAATCTATCAGAAGTGCAGCACATCTAAAAGTCAAGAGCTTTTTGATAGCTCTATTGAAAGTCTTGTGTGGACTTTCATGTACAATAGTGCAGGAATCCACTCTTTCTCAGCAGCTGTCAACTTGTTCTGCTCACTTTAAGGTCAAACTTGGCAGTATCCAAGAAACTCTCGAGTTTTACTGTTGTCAGATGTAGCTTGGATTTTGCATCTAAATGCCTTTTAACATTTGTTCTGATGAATGAAAATACACCTCTCTACCTTTTAAAAAATATTTTAGGTTGAATGTTATTTTAAAAACCCCATAAAACACCCCAGCTTATGGTGTGGATTGTGCTGCTGCCTGTGAAGTTTTGTCTTTCTTACCTTCTAGATTTTGGAGTACCAGCTTATTCCATGAATGAGTTGGTGTTGGTTTTACTTACTGTTTCATAAAGATGTCTTAATTGAAATTAAAACAAAACAGTTTGGGCTACCCTTTCCATCATGAATTTCATGTTTATATTTGTGTGGAAACAGCTCCCACTAAACCAGCATATTATTAAATCTCTTTTCAGGTAGTGTCTTTAGTGATGAATGATGAATACCATTCATGTGATTTTACTCTTTCCTTTCCTTTTTTGTTGTTGCCTAATACAGTTCTTGAAGTGTTGCAGGCTTTCAAAGTGATACAATTTAGCAATGCCCTGTGTTGAGTACAGATGTAATTATATTTTTTCCTTGGAGCATTTAACTGATTATGAAGAGTACAATAATCCATGCCTGAGCTAGAGGTTGTTGCAATGTCAGCAGTATGGTAGGATTTAGTCTGAAACCAGAATTGAACAGCTCTTTTTTCCCCAGAAACTCACCTGAGCATTCAGTGTGTTTTGTACAGATCACTAAAGTGATAAGACTTTTTACAGCCTAGCTAGGTGAAAGGATCGATTCTAAATATATCGGGGCTTTGGAGGCCTTTCCTCTCCCCTCCCCCATTATGCATTAGCTCTTTAGAGTTACTGTACTGCATGGCTTAAAATCCAAGAACTGCTGTGCTGTCACATCCATCACTTCTAGGTTGATAGAAGAGGACAGTCATGCAGCTTTATGGATTTGCTGAACCCTGACTCGTACCCAGTAATTAAGGAGGTATTGCTTCCAAGGTGTACATATATTTTTTTAATGTACTGTTGCTGAATGGTTAGTAATAAGAGAGAAAATATGTGCTTATTACTAGAGGCAATATTTATGGGTTTTGGTTTTGCTTCTAAGATGTGAAATTTTGAGTGGGTCTTAAATTCTGTCCTCTCTAGCATCTCATGCAACACTTAGCCTTCTGTACCTCAAACACATATTAGAATAAAGATGCAGTCCTGCTGAAATGAATGGCAGAGTACCCAACAGAAGGTATGTAAAGGCTACATGCAGAAAGCCCGGACTTATTCCATGTGCAGATCTGTTAATCACTTTAAGTACTCTGAATGCAGGATCAAGAGCAGATTGCTCATTATCTGGATACTTGTGAAGCAAAGCTGTGCAGGCTGACTATGGAAGGTAGAGCTAAAATTGCAAATTAGATTTTGGCAAACTGCTACAATATGAGGTCTCATTTTGGAGCGAATTTTTGAAATCCTTTCCCAAATGCTTAGTTCTGTCCTCAAGACAGAATGCCAGTGTACTGCCAAAAGGACTTAATAATTAAAAAAAGGAGTGCCTGGCAACCTCAGTCCCTTGTTCCCTTTGCAATAGCTTTTTTGACTTGTTAGGCTAACTGCAGATGTGATAGCTATCCCCTGTCTCTCTGAGACAATGCAGCAGCATGAAGCAGTATATTAAGGCTATCTTTTTATCTAACATCCAGGTTTTACCACCTCCAGCATCTGAGTTGGACATGTATCTTGGGAAGTTTTGCTTATTTATAGGAGGAAAAAATAGGATTAGAACAATCAGACTAAATTCAGTGGAACAGTCTTCTATTCAAGAATATTTTTGTTTCATTTATGAATACTTGTCTCCTTGAAATAAGGACTGTTCAAAAACTAGAGGAGAATGCTCAATACTTGTATTACTATAGTACCTTACATATAAAAACTCTGAAGACTGCATTGCATTTCTTCAGAGTACAGTGGAACTTATAATTCTTTTTTCAGATAAAAGCAAGTAGAAAAAGTAGTAATTGTCCCATGGAAGAAGCAAAATATGCTTATCTGATTTTTCTGAATTAGTCTTAATTTAAAAGTATTAATCTACATTTGCATGAATTTCACAACCTTGCTGTAGTTGAAAGTATTTGGTCTGGAAATTAGAAGACAGTTAAAGGTATTTGTACAAAGTGCAAATTATACCTATATTGTGGGGAGATGAGTGAAAAAAATTCTGTAGGCTGAAATTGTGTGTCCCAGTTGTGAAATTCCAGGGTCTATGTGTGTCAGTGAAGAAATTAAAATTAAATAAACCTCCTTCAGAGCTCTTCTTGCTTGCCTAAGTATTCTGTGGTCTGAAAAGCATCCCTTAGAAAACATACGCAGTTGAGTGAAAAGATTCTTTGTTCAAAACCAAATTTCCTGTAACAGATTGGCTCAGTTTTGGACGTATTCTTCTGTGGGTGGGTGGTAGAGTCTGGATCCTGTGATATTACTCAGTCTTTTATCTGCTCTGGCAAACCTTTGACTTCAGTAAGCCTTTAGCTTTCTTGGGAGATTTGTGTTAAGCAATTTTTGGATAAATTTGGGTTTGTTTGGAAATGAAAATATTTTCTGTTTCCTTCAACTCTTGCACTTGAGACTTCTGCTGTATTGGCAGCAGAGAGAGGTTTTAATGGTAGTACCTCCCTGTATGGGCCTGGATTCCTCTTAAATCATACCACAGAAATGACTTGCATTATTTAGAACTGAAACCCTGCTCATGTTTTGCATTTAAGGATCTTGGAGTGAAACAGCATTGGTTTTCATAAAGGTTTTACTTTGTTCTTTCATTAAAGTTCCTGTATCTGGGATTTGGTGGACTCAGTATCTGATCTATCTCTTTACAGTACCTGAATTATCTCAATGGAAGAAGTAAATGGGCTGATGCTTATTTACCATCTGACCACTTTTGGTAGTTTGCATTTAGGTATTTTCCATTTTGGTCAGTAAAGCCACAGTAGGCTGTTCTGTTTTCAAAATGGAGGAGGAAATAAAATGTGTCCAGTATTCCCACCCACAATGATACTCCAAGGCAGTGGTCTTTCACATTCCAGCTACAACAGGGTAACATTAGTTCCCTTCTTTACGGTTGGCCTTAGTGGTGTTTGAAATAGTGATTGTACAGTAGCAGATGAGCAAAAGCCTGTGGGAGAACAAATCCAGTACTAGGCTGTTGTGTCCATTGGTGCTTCAGTTGCTCTGGAATGATCTGCAAAAACACCCAACTGTGTCAAAAAGGTGTGGTATTATTCTGGGAGACAAAAGTCAGGTGAAATAATGTCATTTCATGTGAGTTTGACTTCCCTTGCCATTTTTCAGCCTTCCAGGTCATAACTAGTGGTCTTTTCACCCATCTTCAATCTTAACAAAATGAAAGTAGATATGCTGAAGCATTGGAGGTAAAGCAGTAACCTTGTTTAGAGGCCAAATAAAAAGGGAGACTGGGGAAGAAACTTCACCGAATCCAGCTAGTTAATGATTTAAATATTAGAATTGAATGTTTCTGCAGCAAGTGAAATAACAATGACATTTTTTGTATTTATAGTCCTTCCTCTGTTGTCACTCCCACCCATTGCTGTTGCTGCCATCTAGCTCTTGGCCTATGTCAGCAGCTGATGTGGCCCTAAGGGGATGAAAACACTACACAAAGTAATGGGTTGTGGCTCCTGGGAATGGGTGTGAGTGGGATACATTTACAGGCTGAGTGCTTTTGCTGGAGATTTTCCTCTTGTTTTGATGTGACTGCTTTCTGCATTTGTAGAATGTTGGGGGGCAAAGCACTTGACCCACAGCAGTGTTCATGTTGGTGGAGACTGAACTAGAACTACTCAAATGCACTGACACTTACAGGTGTTGGGTGTTGCCAGCACCTTTAAGGGTTTCAAGCCTTCTCAACTCTCCATCCTCCAGGTGCTGTGTCAGGTAGCCAGCAGTCAGGGCCTCACCTGGGACATCGACCACCTGCTTTGTCTCCAGGTACAGGAGGTCCCTTTAAGTTCAGGCTTGCTTGGAGTACCTTTATAGTCAGTTTTATATTGGTGGCAAAAGAGCTTCTGATACTTTGTTCTCCCAACTTGTTTCAAAGCATTGATAGCCACCCTGACCTGCTAGAAGCACTATTGAATTGTATGGGTCTCTATGAAAAATTGATAAAACTTTAAAATATTACTGTAAAATACATAAGTTAATGTTGCTTTATCACTAGGTAGTAATTTTTTCATGGTCTGCCTGTTGTATTTCAATAAAAAAAATAGTTACTCTGGCATTAAAGTCTGACTATATTGTCGCTGCTGGAGAGAAGTTATATGGAAGTTAAGTATGAAGCCAGCAATCATCCATCAAGTTAGAATTATACCCTGGTGTACTACAGATAACAGCTCTTTTCCCCCACAGGTTTCCTTGTCTTCTAACCTTCTTCCTTACAGATTTCTTTCTGTATGCTTTCAGTTTTCATTACACTCAGTCCTGCTCTTATTTCTTTATTTCTCCTTCACCTAATTATTGTGACCATTTCCATCAGGCGTGACATTTATTAGCTAATAGCTTTCTATTCTTGTGCTTCAGGTTTACTGAGTAGCATCATGCAGAGATAATTGACTTGGTGTCAGCTGGACCATACAAGAGACAGTCTTAGATTTTTTTGCAATTTTTTCAGATTTCTTAATACACACATACATTCTCTGGACTGAGAAATGGAGTATGAAGTTGTTGATATAGCTGTTGTCATGAAGTATAGGGGCAATGGGCAGTTTGGTGGTTAATTCTTGTGGTGGTATTGCAGGGTAATCCTGATTTCCTTGGTATTGTTATTACCAACTTTTGCCTTTTAAGTCAGGAACGTCTTTATTTTTTTGGTGTACTGTGTGCCAAATAAACCAGGAATATGACAGCAGCATAGTGGAAAAAGTTGAAGCCAGCTTTGGTATGCCTGGCTGTTCATACTATTTCGTGCAGTAGAGCAGCAACCCCTTTCTTCTACTTTGATAGATAAAAGTGGGATATTTTTGCTGTGGAAGATCATACTGTAGTAGTTCCTTCCTGAATGTTGTTCTACTTCTAAAGTGATGAGTCAGCTTGTAACACAAGCAAAGCAAAGGAGTATTCTGTTCAGCACTAAACTATGCAGATTAACCTAATCCTTTCTCTAGGCTCAGAAACCAGAAAAAGGCATTTATGACCATATTTTTCTGCCTTGACACCTAATGTTGACAGTTGAGGATCCATTTTCTACCAGTTCTTTGATGTTGCTATCAACTGGATCAGAATATGTTTAGGTGTTTATTTTTCCTTACTAGCTGTTCCCCATTGCTTTGGCCCACTGGACAGGAAGAATGCTGTCCAAACTGTTCAAAAGTGTATCTGGAAACTAAAATAACCATTCCAAGAGAAACAAGGGAAAAAAATCTTATGATGTTACCACCTTCCAGGGGGAGTATCTGTTTGTGAAAGGAGATTATAATACATTTTCTTGTTTTGCTAGTGTAATGTGAGCAGAACAGAGAATTAAAACAGCAGCTGTTAATTTCATTGCCAAGCTTTTCTTCTTCATTTACCTTGTGAAAAATTTCCCTTGGTGAAAGCAATCTACCTCTTTGAACTATCTTTTTTGTGCATACAGGAGGTAGTATAGTGTTAGATTAAAAATAGGAGGTATATGACTGAGGTTTTGTAGTGACTAACTTGAAACCTCAGTAAAGATTCATTATATTTGTTTAAGTGATCGGATTGAAAAATTTGCTGCAGATGGTTTTTCTGTTTGTGCAAGATAGAGGAGCATATTTAGAAGGAGAGAAGATGGGTTTAAGAAGAAGAAAATTAAAGGAAAGGGATAGAAATGTGTATATTCTGGCAGAAGGAAAGAAATTCAGACTTAGAGCTTCTAGCATAATTGGAAAGAGGAAAAGCATTGTAATACAAATAAGCTGTGTTAAGCAGAAAGAAGAGTATATCAACAATGCAGTTATTTGCATTGCAGCACTAGAGCAAAGTTCAAAATATTCCCAAAACAAAATTTGCTCAGCAGTTTTAAAGTTCCTAACGCAGTGGCTAAGAAGTAGAAGTGATATGTATTAGATGTGGTTTACCCAGTCTCTTCAGGTGTTTTAAAACATAGGTACAAGTAGATCAAAGGATATATAGCTCTATGCCCCTCAATGGTTATACATCTTCATCCCCCTATTTTTATTTTGTTTTGGTGTATCTGTATATCTGCTCTTAAGTCTTTCTAGTAGATACATGAGTAGTGAAAACACAGCTGTATAGTATCTGAAGTGACATCTTACTTGCATTAAGGCTTCGGGTGTTTCTCAGTGATGTTCACCATTGACTTTTCAACTGATTCAGTGATTATTAAGGTGAATGGTGCAAGATGCAATGAGAGATGACCTTCAGCTGCCTTTGTGGACAAAAGGACAGTTTTACTTACGACTTATTTTACAGTAGTACCAGTTTGGCTTACATTAGCTGTCATACGAATAGAACAATATATTTCTGACTACTTACTTTTGTACATGTTTAGACCACTGAGGTAATCTTGGAATGATAAGTAAATTGGTTTTCACCAGATGTCTCTCTAACATCCATGTGTGTAGGGGAGCTTCTGTAATTGAAATAGCTTGTTTATACCAGACCAGAGAGATTTATGTGGCTTGAGTAAGCACTTAGGACAGATGTGCCTCTTGTCATTACAGGCTCCTGTAGAGGGTAATTCAGACATGTATATTAGATATATGCTTGGAATCCCCTTCTGTAGAGGCTTTGTCTTTTCTCTGACTGTTTGGAGCCTGGGAAGACTGCCTTCTGAGATGCTGTGAGTTGGTTTCATGTAAGCCAGTTTTCACTGTAATGATCCACAGCTACAGAGGGGAGAGAACAGGAAGGAGAAGACATTCACCTTTTGAACATGTGAGGCTGTGGCAGGTGTGCATCTGTTGCAAGCATGCAAGACAGAATTTCATCTCTATAGAAATGTTTATTTAATTTGCCTCCAGGGCAACCCTTCTGTAGTTTTATCTGCTAATTTATGGCAGAGCTGTAACTTAGCTAGCATTTAAACTGTTAATTTTTGTAACTTCAGTTTGTATTCCTTCAGAGTTCATTTGATCATTTGGCCCTCTGTTTTGCCACTTAGAACTAACCAGCGGTTTTCTTGCTGTGCACGATGTCCTTAATAACAAAATTTTGAAGCTGCAGGTGTCAGTATTTTCTCTGCAGTGATTTTTCCTTCTGAAAGGCATGTATCTCCGTAGTGAATTGTGATGATGAAACAGAACTGACGATCCTGCAGTAGGAACTACGTGAAGGCTGAAGGATATGATGGCATTTTAGAAATCTTAACCAAGTTGGTTTTGTATGCTTTGAATACTAAGGCAGATGGTTTTTGTCTTTCTAGTAAAGCATAATAATTTGGAATTTGGTGGAACAGGAAGAAGAGCTGACTCAGTGTCAGATAACATTGTGTCAGTTGTACTTAGGTGGATCTGTTCCTGTGATGTTTGTTTTCAGTACTACAAACCTTTGTTAAAGCAACAAAAGTATCTAAGTTGGCCCTGGCTCTAGAAAAGTAACCCTCATTCTTCTTGAAGCCACTGATACCCAGCTGTGGTTCATGAAACCGAGAACCAAAACCTTTGAGATCTGTTATCAGTAGGATCTGGGTGCTTCCACAGGATTGATGACTTTCTGTAAGAGTGACATTGGAATGTGTGGAAAATCTGCTAGCTATTAATGTACATAGGGAATGGTGCTAATAGTGGGGAAGGTAAATTGGCTTCACCTGACCTCAAGAAGGTGGTTTCCATCACTTTCAACTCTGCTAGAAAAGCTGCTAGCCCAAATCACAGACAAGCATAACAGGATTCTGAGTACATAATACTTCCATACTAAGTAAGAAGACCATCTTTAAATGGTACCAGAATTGACAGAGTTAACACCTCATCATTCTTTGTAGGGATTGAAACTGGCATGCCATGCAGTGTTGCCTTTCCCCTTTGTTACTGCAACTTGTTTTGGCCAAAGCAGAAGCCAAAGCACCGCATAGATGGAAACCTCTATCAAAAAGTACTGAAAAATATAATGATGACAAATTAGAAAATTTTTCACAAGGGTTTGATAGGAAAATAACTTGATGTTTCTTGTAGGGCACCAAAGATGTTCTTGAAGAATATGGAGGAAGCTCAGTAAACATTTTAATTTCAAAGAAAAAGGACTATCTCATCATAACCTAGTTAAGAGGAGGCTCAGTATTTAATTCTAACTTTCTGTCTCAACTCTCTAACGTGCCTTGATTGGCTGTTGTCTTTCAGCACTTGCAGTCTGCCTGGCTCTCATGGGGTCGGATCAAGGCTGGCTCTCAGTGGGGTCAGATCAAGGGTTGGTAATGACTCTTGAAAGTCCATGTGGTAATAAAGTTCTTGGTACACTTTTAGTGGTTGAAATTGCACAGCTGAATCATATGTATCTGTATCTGGATGACTGCCTGATCTCAGGAAGGTTTTGTGAAGAGATACTAAGGCAAATTTGGTCATATTCATTCTACACTCTGACACATGGAGATATTGAAGAGCTATCTTGCTGAACAGAATTTCTGTGAGCTGTAATTAACTTCATTGTCAAATGCTTATTTTCCTAAGGACAAGTTCCAAGTCTTTCAGGACTGTATGAAAACATATGAGCACTAATGGATTATTAGTCCTGTAAGGACACGCACGCATGGTGCACTTCACCGAAGGTTGCTAACCATTTAAATGGCACTTTAGGCCACCATGCTTTCCTTTGTACTTGCACAGTAAGCAAAGAACATGGTGATTTCCTATATAAAGTTGTTTTGCTGCAGCATTTGGATGGTGCAAGCAGTCTGAATGTGCTTGTAATACCTGATTTGCTTCCCCAGTCCCCCTTGTAGACTGCTGGTCAGCTCCTACCATGCTACTTAAGATCAGCTTTTAGCCTGTGCCAGAGAGGAAAAAGAGGAGCAGTAGTACATAGCAGACCTTCATCTACAATTTGGCTGGCTCTATGCCTGCACACAGGAAGAGATTTCTTGCATGGGCCTTATTGAAACAGGGAAAGGCTGATCCGCCCCTAACAAGCTGATACACATTCTTCATGTTCCTGCTGGTTTGGATCTCGTTCTTCCCTGGTTGCTTGCAGACTGGGTCCAGTGTCTTTGCTGCCACTCTCTCTCTTGAAGGCTGGGAACGTGAAAGATTTTCTATTAAATTTGCTACCTATTTTAAACATCTGCACCACTTGCAGATCTTTAAAATCAGTAGACAAGATTGAGATTTACTTCCTTTGTGTATTAGCTATGTTTTGATGTAAGTGGTCTATATCCGCACCTGAACTTGTTTTGGTAGTGTAGTAGGTTGATGCTGGATTCCCCAGGCACCCACCAAAGCCCCTCTGTCACTCCCCTCTGCAACTGCACAGGGGAGAGAAAATATAACAAAGGGTTCATGAGTTGTGATAAGGACCAGGAGAGATCACTCATCAAATACCATTACGGGCAAAAACAGACTCAAATTAGAAATATGAATTGAATTTCTTAGTAAAAAAACTCAGAGCTGGATAATGAGAAGTAAAAGAACACCTTAAAAAAACCCAAAACCTTCCCTCCTTCCCAGCTGTATTTCCTCTCCCCATCAGCATAGGGAAACAGGGAATGGGGGTTATGCCCAGTTCATCACACATTGTTCCTGCTGGTGCTCAGCGAGAGGAGTCCTTCTACTGCTCTGGTGTGGGGTCCCTCCCACAGGAAATAGACTCATGCTGGAGAAGTCCATGGAGAACTATCCTACAGGCAACAACTCCACAAACTGCTGCAACATGGGTTACTCTTCCTGCACTCTTCCCTCACAGGTGCAGTCCTTCAGGCACAGCCTGCTCCAACATGGGTCCTCCATACAATCACAAATCTTGGCAGGAAACCTTTCCCCAGATCTGCAGGTCCCTGCCAGGCGCCAGTTCCAGTATGAGCCCCCACAGGGTCACAGCCTCCTCAGGCATCCACCTGCTCTGGAGGAGGTGTGGGTCTCCTCCATGTGGTACAGGTGGATCTCTGCATCCATGTGGTCCTCCATGGACTGCAGAGAAAGCTCAGCTCTGGTGTCTGGAGAACCTCCTCCCCTTCCTTCTGCACTGACATCGGTGTCCCTAGATTTGTTCTTCTCACATATTCTCTCTCCATTCTTCTCTTGATGCAATTACATCTGCACAATAAGTAACTTTTTATTCTTTTTCTGAAGTATCTTGTCACAAAGGCGTTACCGTCACTTCCAGTTGGCTCACCCTTGGCCAGTGGCACATCCATCTTGGAGCCACCAGGGATTGGCTGTGCTGGACATGGGAAAAGCTTCTAGTATCTTCCACCCATCCCACTACCAAAACCTGGCCAGGCAAACTCAATGCAGTTATGCCAGATGTTAATAATCTGTCCACTCAGATTATTATGTTAATAATCTGTCCACTCTGTTATCTCAGTCCTGAGCAGTCAAATCTGTTAAATTAGGAAACTACATTAATTCTGTAACTGTAGAGAGCATGTTGCTTGTTTGTGTTTCATGTATCTTGTTTGTTTTGTCATGGACTAATACAAGTGCAGAAGTAGTACTTGCAGAAGAGGACTTGCATTGAGAGTATTAAACCAAGAGTAATAACTGATTGTAGGTAAAACTCAGAAGTAAACGAGACCATGTTGATTAGTGTAAGCAAAATGCAGTGTCCTAGCAACCTCCTGTGTGTTCTCTGTAAAAGTCTTTTTTTTATAAGGAGGAGACTGAAACAAATTAAAATTTCACCTATTTACAAGTTCTTCATTGAAATTCAGGCAAAAACAAGAGGGAAGAGTCAAGGCTTTTGGTTTGAAAGTCTGACAGATGGGCGAGGGAGACTCCTGGCAAGTGAGCCTTTTGATACTGAATAGTACAATAAAGAGAACTGAAACAGATGCCATTCTTAAAATTAATTTTTAAAAATTTGGATTTCAAGATTACTATTCCAAGCAATTATTACAAGGAAATAGAAAAGGAGCCAAGGATGTAACTAAGGAATCAGACTTGCAATAAATCCGTCTCTTTTGTTGTCCTTCTCTGTAGTCTTTTGTCATGGTAATTTTTCTTACTACCCTGCCTCTGACAAAAGAACAAGTTCTGGATACAAAAGAACTATGGAAGTACTAATTATTTCGTTAGAATTTAATACAAATCAAGACTTAATTAGATTTAAATACCCTCTTACCAGGAAGGTATGTACAAAGCATGTATCAGTTCTGATATATGGTGCTCTGTCCTGTTATTGACCTCATTCAGACAGAATATGATCTGTGAACGATAAATTTGTTTGTTCCTCATGGTGATTACGGAGGGAAGCAAAAAAAATCCTCAAACCCCCTAAACCCATACTTTCTTGTCTCAGAGTTTTACTTTAACTTTACAACATCACTGTACATCTCTAAATTACTGCATTTAAATTTAAAATTACATTTTGTTATTCTGCCAGTTCTTTAGGCAGAATGGGTACAAGCTAGAAAAAGAAACACTATGTACATTCTAGGAAGCTTTTCACTTTGCAATCAAGGAGTGACTTGCTAGCAATTTCTTTTAGCACCTCTTCATCTGCTAGAAAGAAGTAAAAAAGTTAGACTTAATTTGAAGAAGAAGCCCAAAGGAAGGCACCTTCTCTACCTTGGTTTCTTGTGGTGGTTCTGTTGTGCACTGAAGTATTGCTCTAAAAATGCATATGGTTTTGCCACAATGAAGAGAACAGTAACTCTAGGCCTCAGTCTCTTCTCTGCGATTAGGAAAAAGGAGCATTTGGTCATGTCAGAAATTTTGCAAAAGAAGGAAGAACCAGGAGCTTAACTGTAGGTCTAATTTCTTTACACCTTGAGTTGTCCCACAAAAATCTTTGAAGTAGTATTTTGTGAATTCTATTATTGAAGTAAAAGCTGTATTTTAACATTTTAAATGTGTGTTACTTATAATGTAGAAGGGTTCAAATAACACTTTTGGGTTTTATTTGGTGGGAATCCCCATTTTAATTATTGGAAGGAATGATTCTTCCCTCCCCAAAAAAAGAAAGCTGTATCATCTTGAGGCTGACACTTGAGTCTTCTCATGGACTGCTGAAAATGGTCCTGAAGATTATTTTCTGTAATTTTTGCAGCACATTTGCCTTTTATAGGTTTTGTTATGATCCATGTTTGATTATGGAGGTCATGGGGTTTCTTTTGTTTGGTTGGGATTTTTTGGTTTGTTTTTTTTTTGCAATTGATGCATCCATAGAAAAAGAAAAAACATCCTCACGTTTTCTAAGAACCTCTGTCTATAGTGTCTGTAATGACATGAAAAACATAGCCATGTAGTGATGGTGCGTAATTGGCTTGGTGATTTTTGATGTGAAGTCTTTGGAATAATACCAATACAAATATTTCTTTCTTTGGTGCTTTACAAAGTGGCTTAAAACATTTCAGGGGCTTATGGTTCCATTAGTTATGGAAGATTAGTCCCCTCATATTCTGTTAATTTATGTTGCATTGCTGGAGTGGCTTGTGTGGTCACTTTGCACTAAGATAAAGAAAGAGGATAATGAGATGCTGCTAAAGTAGGGTGGGTACTTGTGGGCTCTGGTTTAAACTCAGTGGTGTAACAGTACAACTTTCCAGCTCCAGAGGAAGGTGTCTTATATCACAGCATTCTTGAGTTCTGCCTCAAGGTATTTTTAAAGTTTTTGGCTGTGGACTCCTTTGCCACAGAAAGGGCAGAAAAAAGTTGTTTAATAATGACGGGGGAGGGAGTCTGTGGGGGTCTACATGTCTTCTGGAATTGGGCATACTATTGCTGATCAAAATAAATTTATTCAACAGTGACTTAAAAAAAAATATTGTGCATAGAGCTTCTACTCCTAACACATTTACATGAAGAGTATATCCAGCCTATGTGTGTGTATCTGGATTTACAAAAAAAAGTCCTCTAAGCAGTTCAAGAAAATGATGCTATTACTGGCTTGCTGAGAGAGGATTAATTAGGAAATGTCTTCCCTTATCTGGATTTCTAGAAGTTACAGTGGTTCACTTCTTCTTAGCAGAGCAATATACAGAATGACACTAGGCACTATATTAAATAATTATGTTATTACATATTTCTTCTCTGGGACTTAGTACTTTGGTTAAATTTGAAGTTATTTGTTAGGGAACTGTTCAGTTGTCAGATGAAGGAATCAGCCTGAAATAACCTGTAAGAGGGTATGGTATGTTTGAATAACAAAAAGCCAGGGAAAGTCTTGAAATTTGGGGGATCTCCAGGAAAATCTGTTTTTGCATAAATACTAGCTTTACTCTGCATACGTTTTATTCCCAACCCCCCCTCTTTTCTCCAGTACTGATACTCGAAAAGGTGGAAAATGGAGATCTGAGCAACAAGATGTTGAAGATCACGGATTTCGGCCTGGCCAGGGAATGGCATAAAACTACCAAAATGAGCGCAGCTGGGACATATGCCTGGATGGCTCCTGAGGTCATCCGCTCTTCCATGTTCTCCAAAGGCAGCGATGTATGGAGGTATTGATTTGGCATTAAGTGATTGGATACTAAAAAGTAACTGGACCTGCCAGGAAGTCTCTTTTATGTGTAAGAATGAGTGATGGTGAACCAAATATTAAAACTCAGGTCTTAAGAAAACTTTATCCACCAGCTTTCCATCTGTCAGACTTATCGTTACTGTAGAAAATAAGTGGTGGACCAGCTACTGCATGCCTCTAAATTTTTGTTGTTCTATAAGTTTTCATTCGTATTATTTTGAGATTCATAATCCAAATCCCCTCTGCTTTATCTTAACCAAACGTTTTGGGCTTATTTGGCTATTGACTGACATAATCAAAAGCCATAATACAATCTGAGAAGTACTTAATTTTTATACTGTTTTACATACAAGGTAATTTTGAGCTATTTTGTTTTGGTAGTAATCTGTCACTAATGTATATGTACACAAATACACTGTACTTAATTGAATTCCCTGTCCTGTTTCAATCACAATACTATGTTTTTTGTTTTCATAATAATCTTATTAATTATTTTCACGCTTCTAGTATTTCACATAGGATAATTAATCTCTTATCTGGGCCCATCTGAGTATGTAATCCATAAATAGTAACCTGCATGTATATATTGTCTTGTTCATTCATGCACTGGAATTTTCGTGAATGAGCTAATATGGTGGGGAGGTGTAAAGGTTGGCCTATATATTTCCAGAAATTGAGTTTGAATACCTCTGTTAAGTGGATTTGTAAATACATAATTCAGTATATAGCTCCAGGACAGTGACTTTTCTGGATACTGGATGACTTAGAATTAGTACTGAGCATCTGAAACAGATAAAATAGAGAGAATTTTGTTTTTCTTGTGGAGAAAAAGGTCATAGCAGTAAGATTCTGTTGCTGGCCAGTAATGCTCCTCCACAAGTGAGTGCATGCTGTAAAACCCATCAGGATAAAGAAATAACCCAGCTGGTAGACATGTCTGGCTGTTATGGCAGCTATTTGGTGTGGGGATTTTCATTTTCCTTGTCCAGTTTTGCTGAATAGATGATGTATTGCCTTGTGATAAGTCTGTGAACTTGTATTTTGCACTCTGATAGTATGGATAAAACCTGACCATGTAATTAAATGTGGTAGCCTCCGTAGCTAATCTGAGACAGATTGAGCAAGAACCAGGCTTTTATTTGGAGTGAAGTCTGGCAGAAATGAAAATCTTAAGGCTGTGCACCTTTTCTGTGCATCTGATTATGGTATTGGTTTGTACACAGCTTGTCAACCTCAAACCTAAACTTGCTGTTCTCTGAAACAGTGCCAGGAAGGGCCTTTAAGGGTAACCTAAGGGAAAGAGGGAACAGTTTTCCTGTAATTGTAACTTTAGTAATACAGGCATGCTATGAACAGATCAGTAGATGTTCTGTAGCAGTATGAATTAATTTTAAAAATGTTAAGAATTATTTAGTTGGTTGGTGATTTTCATGAAGTGCCTCTATGCCCATGCAAAAGTACCAGTTTGATCATTGACTTAAGGACTGTAAATAACTGAAATGATTTGTTCATTTTTCAGAATATTTTATTTCCACTTTTAAGATTCCTTCATCACTTTCTCTTGTTATAGTTACCAGTCTTCCCTTGAAAAGAGGTTGAGTCCCTCACAATACTCTCCCTTAAACAGAGAGTCATCACCATTAAGGGAACTTATATACTGTCTCTGAATAAGTTTTTTCTTTCTGGTGGGTAAAACCTCTATTCATAGTTAAACAAGCTGAAAAGAACATGTATGCAGAGGACAAATGCTTGCCAGTGCAATCACTACTAGTCTGCCAATGATTGTAAGCCCTAGATTTTAGAAAAGCAGTCATGGACTTGTGTAATAATTCCTGTCCCCACCCAAGGATGCAACCTGAAATTCTTAACAGGATGAACTTTTTTATCCTATTAGACTTGCTCCTCCTCTTGTCCAGTTCAACCACTTGGTTAATCACTGGAGTCATAGGGGGTTTTTTTGCCTGACAGCCTTCCAGTTAGTCTATGCAGCATCAACAGAATTGTCTCTAATGTTCATGAGCCCTTTTATTTCAACACCTTTTCTTTAAAGCTTATTAGAGTAATACTGCTGGCTGAACTGTTTCCCAGCCTTTGAACAAGAATCTTGTTCTCCTTGTGTTCTTGCTGCACAAACAGCTGAAGAAGAATCATGCTAGGACTGAAATTTCCTGAGTCAGTCTTATCATAACTGACTGCTTCATCTTTCCAAAACATGTTTCAAGCTCCATTTTAAAAGCTCCATCTGTTTACTCTGGAGTAGGGTTGGCAAAGAACTTAAAAAGAGTGAGGAATGACCACACATGGTATTTATCACCAGTGTCTGGACCACTGTGAAGCTTGTTCATAGTATCAGTACTTAGTAAATCTTGCTAGTGAAAACTTGTTGCTGTGAATTTTTCTGTGCTGTACCCACAGGCTCTAGATATAGTAGAAGCCTTGTGCTTATATTGTACAGAGGACAGTGAAACTACAGCTTTATTTAAATAAGTCCCTTCCTGTAAATCTGTTATGTGTTTGTTTGTATTTGCTTTGGATTTACAGGGTTAAAGTTGAAGCTTGGATATTGCAGCTCATCCAGTACTGTACGCTAATGTTAGTAGGCATATAAATAACATATTTCTGTCATTTGGCTGGTTAAATATATTTCTTGTTTGCTGTACACTTTGTTTTTTACTTGTACTACTTAAAAGACAGTCATAGTGTCAGTACTATCAGTGCGTGGAATATAAAGGCAGCATACAGCCATCATCTGTGTTCTCTATGGTCCTCAATTTAGATGTTTTTAAGCTATATCTACTCTGAGACCAGTGAAATAATTGGGCATTTAATTTCCATTTAGAAATGGAGTACCAGCTCTAGCTAAAACCATCAGATTAGCAGATCAGGAAGTTTCAGGCATTCAGTGCTGGGTGTAGAAACTTCAGTCATTAGAATATTTTGTTTTAAGCAAGCGTTGGTCAAGCACTTGCTTCCATCCACAATTGATCACTTGTAGGCTTCTGTAGTTTTCTGTGCATAATGAAGCACTGTCAAAGCTTCAATACCTGGCAGACAAATGCTGACTAGCAATATTAGGAGAAACTCACCTGGGAGAAGCACATGAGTACTGTGAAAGCACATACGTGAGTGTTGTGAAATAGGCAGGAAGGGTCATCTCTGGAACTGTCAGTTCATTAACATGCAAAATGCCAGCTGTTAATAGCTATAAAAATGTAATGAATAAATGAAGTTTGGGGCTTTTTTTCCTTAATAAAAGTCATGTTCTGGTTGTTGTTGGAACTGGGATCTCTTTGTTGGGTTGATAATTCCTTCCTCATGGAAAGTGTTGAACCTGGGGAAATGGATGAGAAAAGCCTATGGTACATATGCCATGGAACAGTACCAGTGAGAAACAATTACTTGTTTTTTAAAAGTTCACAGACTAACAAGGAAGGTGGCAAAATCACATGTGAAATCCTGCAGACCTCCAGCCTCCCTTGCCCTGAAAATCCAGTGAGTAGGATTGAACCTGATGTTAAATGGCTTAAGGGATTACTGGATCACTGAAAGATGGTTAATTATTCACACAAGTGTCAGTTGACTTGGATGCATGGGTTGTGTCACATGGTTCATTTCATAATTAAAGTCCAAAAATTACTAATAGGTGGTGGAAAAATAAATGAGCTTGATCATTTTTTCTTTCCCCCCCACTGAGAATGTGTAGAGGCCCTTGTTTCTTTCTTTCTATGCCTTTTTTTGGGTAAGTCTTCTGATCTGGCTTTTTCCTTTGTACTTCCCAATTTTCTGCTTTAGAGTTAATAGGAAAACACACTGTTCAGCACCTGTTTTGGTGTTTATTCACTTGGGATTATTGTTCAAGTGCCACAAAGCAGTATTCCCCAGTTCTGTGCAAGCAGTATTCTCAGCAATGAGGTGTAAGTATAGTGGCATTGAGTTCTGTCAGAAGCAAAGTGACCTTTCCCGCAATATACACTTCTGGTGTCACATTAGAAGAAGCACCAATCTGTCTATTCCTTTTTCCTTTAAAAGTACCCTGCAGAAGAAGTGCTTTGAGCACATCTGTAGTGCTTTATCCAATAGTAGTGTTAAAGTAATAATACAGCTCATTGGTAGATTGTACTATCTTTTACTATCAATGGTGATATCCAAACTGAAAAGTAACATGAATGAGCAATCGGATTTAGGCAGTCCAAATATACATTCAGTTCAGTTTTCATTTTCTTTGAGTGTTTTATAAATCCTAGAAGGCCAAGAAGAAATTGGGAACTCCTTAGACTCTAGTTTATTTTTTTCAAATAATGCTCTTGAGACAGTAAGAAATGATAAATTATAATATCAAGAGTGTGAATTACATAAGAAAAAAGCAAAAGACTGTGTAGGTCAAAAAATATATTTTGCTTAATAAAGTAAAATAGCTGTGTTAGCAGCAAAGGTTGGATCTTTAGTTACTAAAATCCTTTATCTAAATAGGAAAAGTACTGTTAAAAGTGTCCAACTAAGTTATCAGCAGTTACAGTGAATGTTAAAGATGTGATGGGCTGGAAGGGAGATGCCAAGGGTACAGTTTGTGATATCCATTTGTACTCCCAAATGGATAGGGAAACTGTTGCTTTGAAATGAGAAAAGCTTAATATTTTAACTTGATATTATATTTATATTTTAACTCTTCCATGGAGCAGCTATTTAAGGAGCTTGTTGGAAGAGAAGCAGTTTCTCATTTGGTGTTCAGTTGTGCTTAGGAGGCCTTCAAGGTGGTATAGTATGACATGGTCCAAATATATATTGTATATTTAGATTTTGTATCTTTGCAAGCACAATTAAGAAAAATTAGTCCATTACAGTAGTGTTTAATCTCAAGATTATTGACTACTGAGTGAATGTATGGGAAATCCTTCAAAAGAATGAAGAAGACAGTGTAGAAAAGACTACTGAAAGACATCTTTTTAAAATCTCAGTCTGTATCCAAATGAGGAAAATTATGCATTGACTTGAGCTCTTTCAAGTTGAATATAAAACAAAGATAAAAGGGTTTTGAAGAGAGTCTTCTGACAGCATAAAACCAAATCCCTTGCTTTCAAATGCAGCACAGGTGAGAACCCTGCAGGAGAGCATAACAGCCCAGAAGTGGGCAGAATATGGGAGTGCAAGGAAGATAAGGCTATACCAGAAAAAAACCTCAGTGACTTGTGTCTGCCAGAATAGAGCAGAGGCATTTTAAGCTGAAAATTTCTCTTTAAGGGAGTCAAGCTTGGAGCACATATCTTTTACTGAAGTAAAATTCACAGAGGTGTTAAGACTGACTCTTTAAATGAGCAGTAACAACTCCTGAGATTTACAGTAACACCCAAAATTTCTACAAGAACATGAGAGTCAGCTGAGTTAGTAGCTGTGCTGGGCAATCTCTTGCTTAGAGCTGGTGTAGTACCAGAGAAATGGAAGGTAGCAGACACAGTGACAGGTCTTAAAAGAGCTTCCTAAGAATTAGCAAGTATGATCTTGAATTCTTCTCAATGGTAGAAACAGCACTAAAGAGCAGGGAGCTGGTGGACATGTGAGCATGTCTGGGGAAGAGTTAGCTTTTGTAGAAGAAAATGTAATACCTTGTGAAAAGTGAAAATGCTTGAAGGAGATACTGAATATGTGGATAAATGGTGAGGTTGCTTATACTGTATTTGGATTTATAAAGACTTTAAGCAAAATCCTGCATCATAAGCTTTTAAATAAAGTAAATTGATGTGGGAAAAGAGGGCAAGTATTTTTCCCTTCATTTAATCAATACTTAATTACTAAAAGAATTAATCAGTTTAATTGGTGGGGAATTCTGTGTTCAACACAATCATAAGTGATTTGAAAAAAACAGTACATGGTTAGGTAGCATGGTTGATGGTACCAAGTTATTCAGGATAAGAAAAATTAATGTTCTGCAGAGACATGAGGAAAAGTTTTACTATAATGAATGATAATATAGATGGTAGTGGTAATAAATTCAAAGTAGTACCCATGGGGGAATTTAATATGTACAATTTATGGGCTCTAAATTTTACTATTGTGATTCAGTAAAAACACGTTGGAGCTACTATGGATAATTTAGCTTATTTTGTAGAGTGAGAAAGGCAACTGGAAAATGAACATTTAGTAGGAAAGAAAGAAAACAAGCAATACCGTTTGTGCCTCTCCCCATATCTTTAAAACTTTGTGATTTTGCTCATTCCAACAGAAGATGTTAAAGTCAATGAAAGATACGAAATGGCTTCTGTTCAGGATAGTAACTAGACTAGGATTTAGCTAGATTGGGATTTGGGGGTCGGGAAAGATGATGATTTAGGCAGGATGATTGGGAGCCTGTGAAATCATGGACAGCATGGAAGGAGCTAATAGGGAACATAGGTTTACTCTTTCTTGTGTTTGAAAGAACTACAGGGAAGCCGATGAAATTACCAAGTGACAAGCTCAAAACACATACACGGAAGTATTTTTTGGCAATGCATCATTAAATCTGTGGAGTTCACTACCACAGAATATAATGGATGGTAAATGGGTTCAGAAGAGAGTAAGAGATCAATGGAAGAAAAAACTGTCAGGTCACCAAGGATGAAGAAGCAGTTTCTGTTTCGGGTTTTCTAGAAGCAGAAAAAATATTCTGAGGTTATGCTTTTCATCATATACTTTGAGGGAGAGCAGTCCTGGAACTATTTCTGTAACTTCACAGGTAGTATTTTGTAGAATATCTTAAGATGACAACTAATTCTGAAGAAATATTTTTCACTTATTTTTAGTAATCACCAGCCACCAAACAACCTTCTTCATATTATTGGGTGTTTTGAGAGGCTCTGTTTTGAAACTAAATTAGAAGATTTATGGTTTTCAAATTGTTTGCAGTTTCAGAGAGAAAATTATTTTTGCCTAAGAGGTGAAAATGTCATCTTATTTCAGAGCTACTAAAAAAAGCAGGTAGAATAGGGCAGATCACTAGCTTGGCATCCATGATAAGCTTGTCCTGCAAACTGCAATTTCTATAGGATACTTAACTCCCAGGTTCAGGGACCTTGTTGCTTAACAAAGGCTATGTTCAAGTCAAACACCTTTTCTCTCTTTTGTTTCCTTCCCAATAGCTATGGCGTGCTGCTTTGGGAGCTGCTGACAGGAGAAGTACCATTCCGAGGAATTGATGGTCTGGCAGTAGCATATGGTGTTGCTATGAATAAGCTTGCCCTTCCAATCCCTTCCACATGTCCTGAGCCTTTTGCCAAACTCATGGAAGGTAAGCCAGCTGTGGTGTGTGTGGTTTATGCTGTTTCTGGAGTGCTGTTGAGCATGGCCTCGTTGTGTTGGGCACAGATTTCTCCAGTGGCTTTATCCAGGAGTGCAGGTTATTGTGGGAGCCAGGCCTGGCTGTAAGTGTGCTCTGACAGTCTATTACCAGAATAATTAAAGATTTTTTTATCAACTGGCTTTATAGGAAAAGGGGGGCTATTGCTGTTCTCTCTTAGCTTGTTTTCTAGTAGTGAGGACTCAGCAACACCAAAACTTCACATAACTAGATCTTGTTTGAAGTCTAATTTGTTTTAAAATTTATAGCTCAAGCATCTTGCTAATAATGTCAGATTGGTTTGAAATAAAACTTTATCCTACTGACATTTCAGGGAGAGGTTTTAAATGTGGCTTTGACATTCCAAAACAACCCATATTTTCAGTCAGAATGATGTGATTTTCTGATTTGTCTGTGAAGGTAGTTCATGCCCAAGGTGGGCTACAGAGAGGTGAAAGAAATACAGGAGTTAGTCATCAGAGCTGCTGTAGTTATTAAAAAGGGTTGTGTGAGGTAATTTTTGGGTGTATTTATGTGACCTGGTCTGCTGGCCATTGAAACTACTTTCATGCTTCCTGAGCTTCAGTTGTTCCTCCCTCCCTCTCTCTTGTCCTCTCTCTCTTCCTTACCTTCAGTATTTTTGTCAGTGCCCCTATTCCCAAAGATTTGTAGGTGTTTATATGTAATGAACATTTTTATACCTATCTGGCAGAAAGGAAAACAGAGATAAAGAGAAATCAAACTTGGTTTATAGTCTTGGTGAGCAAAGAATGAGTCTCAACATAGAACTTACTCTGTGGCCTCTGGTGGTGCTTCTAGCCTCAGGAAAGGAATATGAATCTTGAAGAAAATGTTTCTGCTGGGTTTTTTTTCTGCTTTTGGAATACTTTTGCATTTTTTCTGGTGTTTTCTTTAGGTTACAGGCTACAGTTAATTTAATTTAAAGTGAAAAAATTCATGTATGTTCTGCTAAAACAGAAATATCCTACTGGACAGTAAACAATAGAGTTGCAGGTAGAATAGCTTGAAGGTAGTGTAAAGTGAGAAACTGTGTCTGAAAGACTTGGTGAAACTACCAGCTCAGTGTAGTTTATTTTTTACCAGCCACGTAGTTTATTTTGACATGCTTTCCTGGATTTCTTAACTATAAGTGAGGATTTAAAAATCATGCCCTCTGTTGGGAAAGTTAGGTAGAGGCATTTGGCCAGTGCCTGAACCCAGCAGCCCAGGGGTGAGCACCCGCGTGGCTTTGGAGCACTTGGCTTCTCTGTGTGCAGGGTGAAGATGAGAACAAAAGAACCCAATTACTTTCTGCCCTTTCACCAAAGCTGTGTTTCAAACAGGCTGTTTCCCATCTCGGGTGAGCTCTTCTTCCTCTAATGCTGCTTTCACTTTGGAATTACTGCCATGGTGGTCTTCACTGAGGCAACAAAGCTGAACTTTCGCTCTTCACAGAAAAGTTATATGTTACAACTCTCCTCATTAGTGCAAAGAGTGGCTGATCTAGGGCTGGGAAAATAAAAGCCACAGGCCACCTGCTAGTTATCCTCTTCACTCATTCATGCATTTGGCTTGCTGCAGCATTTTGTTTTACTTTGGGTCATGTTTGCTTTGCCATGCTTAAAACCTGAGGTAAAGAGACAGGGATTATGGCACTGACAGTCCTGCTGTAACACCCATTGCTACTAATTGGCCAGCATCAGGGGATCATCTGAGCACTCTTTAACATCCTCAGTTCTGTATTTTGATAAAAGAAGCAAATTAAAAGCCATAAATACAAATGTGTTCCAGCATGGAACCTGTTGATACCCACAATTTTGAAAATAGGACACCCAAAATCTCAGTAAGGCTAAAATCCAAGGAAAGAACTGCAGAACCAAGCCTTGGCTGTTGCACAGATTTTGTGAAGTGATTTTTATTTTTAATTACAGCTGCCCCTTGGTGTACTTCAATCCACAAAACTGATGAATGAACTTCTTTTAGGACATCACATAATATTTTTAACAATGTTCCCTTTTTTCTGATTTCAAGGTCTAGAAAACTTTTAGAACATTTTTATAGCTCATGTCTTGCACTGCAGTAATGCTTAAGTCCAGTGACCATGTGGAGCAATGCTGTATGATGAGAGAGACCCATGTGTTAGTTACTTCCATTCATGCAGAAAAGTTATTTTCCTTACAAGTACATGTGAATGTGAGTTTTGTGTTTGGTTGCTCTAGAATTTTGCATGCAGGCATCTAGCAGTACTAAAGAGAATAAGGACATCTGTTGAACAAGAACCTGTGTAAGTGTTGGTACAGGACAACATAGAATGAGAATGAGGAAGTGATTTTTTTTTCTGGAGTAGAAATGAGGGAGAAGGGAGAGAGGAGACTGAATGAGTGCAAATTTCCTATTCAAAAGTGTTGTTAAATGTTTTGATGTAATGGTTTGGGGGATTGTTTGTAATGGATTAGGGGTTACTTCATACTATTTTCTGTTTTCTGTGTTCAATTCCCATCACTGTAAAACATTACCTTTTATACTGTTGCTCATTGAGCTGCTTTATGTGGTAAGATGGCTACCTTCTGTTCTGTGTTTTTAGATCTCTGTAATTGGCTGAATAATTGCATTGGATTGTAAATGAAAAAGACTTGTTTACATCTGTGGTTTCTCCTAAAAGCAAAAGAAAAATGACTGATTAATTTTCACTCAAATAATAAAAAAGGACCTGTAAAAGTAGGAGAACTCCAAATGCACCATTTGATGTCACTATTTACTTGAATCTCCTATTTTCACACAAGTTATGTCCAATTTGCTTTGCAGGAGAGGTTTTCCATTCTGAGAAAAGATTCATAATGACTCAGCTCAGTATTAGATTTTGGCATCAGGAAAAGCCCTGAGAGATATCCTCCTGCAGTATGGCTGTTAACTCTGCAGTGTAGCTATTATAAAAGAAGAATTTGCATAATCCTTGCTTAGTATTTCTACTCTGTGAACACATATATGCATCATAAAGCAAAATATTAAAGGAAATTATTTGTTATTTTAAAAAATGCTTTAAGGTGTACCCTTCTGTAAAATTAATAAATCTGTATTTTACTTGTCATATTATTGCAATAGAACCTAGAGACCTAGATAGTTAGGTAGTTCAAGATTTTAAGTGTTGTTGGATATTGTACAAGCATGAAAGCACGAATTCCATATTTGTCAATAGTCAGTGCAAGTGGGCAGTGGGAAAGCTGGGGTAACACAGGTAGTGTGTATGCCACTCTTAGCCACTGGGGATCAGTAAAGTGCTACCTGTCCTCTCAGACCTCCATTCTTAGGGATGCTTGACAGTTGTTTGTCTTTATTCTGTTCTAGATTGCTGGAACCCTGACCCACACTCACGACCTTCCTTTGCCACTATCCTAGACCATCTTACGGCCATAGAAGAGTCTGGTTTTTTTGAAATGCCCAAAGATTCCTTCCACTCCCTGCAGGAAGACTGGAAACAAGAGATCCAAGAGATGTTTGATCAGCTTAGAGCCAAAGAAAAGGTAAGTAGAGAGTAATGCTCCCTGCTTGTGCTCTCTGGATTGTAATTTCCCCATTTCATAGTTCAAACGGGGATCACTGTTTCGTGCGTCCCAGAGCTAATTTTGTCTGTTTTGCTGGAGTTAATATTAAGTCCCCGAATCAGTGGGAGGTTATGATGCACACAAGGATAGAATGATGAGAAAAATAAATATCCACATCCTCAGCTGCTACTCTTTCTAATATTGTAGTGAGCTTCCATCATAATCTGTGCAAATTGCTGTGATGAGTTGATTGTTTATTGCATTTGATAACTGTTTGACTATTAGAATCTTAATTGTGAAACACACTGAAAACTATTAACAGGAGATGTAGGAGGGTAGTTTCAGCATATATATACACTCTAGTTAACATTGCAGCTTTGTTTCTGCTGGGTTTGTGTTTTCAAGGTTTTGAGCATAAACAAAATGCATGGACTAATAAACATGAGTGCTATCAGGGAAAGGGTCCAATAACTGCTATAATTGAAGTCCATCTGGGCAAATAGCAGGAAACAAAAATGCCAGCAGGAATAACAGGAATAGTGACCATCAGCCTTGAAGAGGAGATGTGAAAAAACTGAAGTTTTCTTCAAGCATGCTTGCAGAAAGCACAGCTTGCTGCATCTAATTTAAGGTCCTTACAGAGACTGTCTTTAGTTGTTGGTAAGAAAAACTGGAGCAGAACCAAAATCACTAGTATAATTATATATTTGTAAGTTGACAGTCTCTTGCTTGAAAGTAAACTCATAATAAGCAGCCATCTTGATTTGGGCTCAGAAGTTGGGTTTGGGAGGCAGAGAGAGAAGGAAAAGAAGACTTTGGGTCAGAGGAAAGAAGTCAACTTCTACAAGAATACTTAAAACCTTTCTATTCACCTATTTTAGTAGCTTTTGGGAAGAATAAATTAGCTGATAGGCATTTCCTTGTTACTGTTGTCCCATGGCGTATCTGTGTTGGAACAGTTTTTGAAAACCAGAAACTTCAATAGACAAACAGCTAAACAGCACTAACTGCACTGCCCTCAGGATGGGTACTGTATTCCTCTTTAGCAATAGGGAAATAATTTTATATTAAATGATTTTATTGAAATCTCCCTGGTGATGAGCCAGATAACAATGCCATTATTAAAAACACCTAAACTAAAATCTGTCTGATTATCTATCTGATGTTTAACTTGAATTCTTCAGTTTTTGCCTTCTGCACTGGAATTGGCCATCTGGAGAGAATTATTCAAAGTGCTGAATTCTTTTGTCCTTGTGGTCGAGGAGAGGAACGCAGTGGGATTTTGGGATTTCAAGGACAGTTTCACTTAATTCGTTTTGTCAGCAAGGGATAGATCGAAAGGTTTGCCTTATGTGCCATTGCCAGGACCATGGTGAGATGGCTTTTGAATATCCCCAAGGAGGGAGACTCCACAACCTCTCTGGGTAACCTGTGCTAGTGCTCAGTAATGCAGTAAAAAAGTATTCAGAGAGTGACCCTTGTGTTTCAGTGTGTGCCCATTGCCTCTTGTTCTGTCATTGGGCAGTGAAGAGAGCCTGCCTTTATCTTTTTTTCACCCTTCCCTCAGGGTTTTTTATACACTGGTAAGATACCCCTTCACCCCACCCAAGCCATCTCTGGGCTAGGATGAACAGTCCCATCTCTCTCAGCCCTTTCTCATAGGAGAGGTGCTCCAGTCTCTTAAGGTGCTCTCTCTCTCCATCTTCATGGCCCTTCATTGGACTCTCTCCAGTATGTCCACATCTGTCTTGTACTGGAGAGCCTAGAATTTGACATAGGATTTCAGGTGTGGTTATGTCTGAATTTTAATACTGGAACAAGTGGTTATGTCTGAATTTTAATACTTGTTATGAGGGGCCTTGAATGGCAAGCATTGAAGTCCTTGAAGATTTTTTTTGGCTCTCAGCTGAGCCTTTAACCAGTGGGTGCAAGCCATTGAAGCTGTGCCTTCAGAACCAGTAATGTTGGTCTTAAGCCACAGGTGGCAAGGTAGCCTTTTGTTTTACTTTCTTATCTCCCTGCAGGAGCTGCGCACATGGGAAGAAGAGCTGACTCGTGCTGCTGTTGAACAGAAGAACCATGAGGAGCTGCTACGAAGGCGGGAACAGGAGCTGGCAGAACGTGAGATTGACATCCTGGAAAGGGAGCTCAACATCATCATCCACCAGCTGTGTCAGGAGAAGCCTCGGGTCAAGAAACGCATGGGGAAGTTCAAGAGGAGTCGGCTCAAGTTAAAGGATGGCAATCATATCAGCTTGCCTTCAGGTTGGTGATGTGGTAGGCTGTGCCAGGTGAAATGGGAGAAACCTGTAGGTTTCATAGTTCCTTACTACTGACCCTTATGCACTAGAAAGGATTTGATGTACTTCAAGAAGAACATGCCTCTTTGGGATCAATAAACTAAATTTAATGCTCTTGTGGCTAACATTGCCCAAAGTTCCGATATGAAGGTCAGAAGTAAATTTGAAATGTAACATGTTTGTTAGCTGTTGCCTGAATATGGCTTATTGTAAAAAGGTGGTGTTGCAGTTTAACATGTTAATACTCGAAAGAATCAGTTTTTTAAAGGATGTATGTAGAAGATGATGGGCATTCGTGCTTGGGGAATATTTTACATAATGCTGCATGAGAAACTATAATCTACTGGATTTTTTTGGTGTAGGAATCTAAAAATTACCAAAATACTGATATATTGATAGCTGTGAGATTAAACGCTTAGATTGCTAGTTCACACGTGAACTCCTATTAACACGGAAGCAACTTCTGGAAGAAATGTTAAATATTAGTAAGATGTTGCTAAAGTCACTCTTAAGAGTGAAGATGGTGATGTTAGCATTTCTGCTGCAGATTCTTTATGGAGATTTAAATTTGTCAAAATCCAAAAGTGTGGTGTTTGTAAATCACCTAGTACTCATTGTGGCATCAGGGATGATGACTTGCACTATATTCTTTGTTTTCTGGGAGACACTGGCTGTTTAGAAGAGAAGATAAAATGTGTTTGTTACCTATGCCTTTCTTTAGGTATGCAAACACCTATTTTTGGTGGTGCTTAAGAAACTGAGAGGTAAGGTACAAGGATTTACACAGGGATATAATTTGGCATGACACTCAACAAAACGTCTGTGTGTGTATGTGTTTCACACATACACTAAGATACATTTTCAGGGCTGTGAGTACACATCTTTGTTCTAAATTTTTGTTGTGTACAACGGGGAAATAGCAATACAGCTTTTCTACATAGATCCCATAAGTTGCGCTCTTTGAAACTTACCATAAATTATTATTTCTTTTTTTCTTATATTAAAAAAAAGAGAATTTTAACCGTGTCTTTCTGCTTTTTTTTTTTTGCTAAACAGATTTTCAGCATAAATTCACTGTACAGGCTTCTCCAACGATGGACAAAAGGAAAAGCTTGATCAGTAGCTGCTCCAGCCCTCCTGCAAGTCCTACCATTATTCCCAGACTCAGGGCCATACAGTGTAAGGAGCTCAATGTAGTATTGAATTTGGGAAATGTGCAGTCTGTCAGCGTGGTAAGATGCCAAGATTCCATACCTAGGACAGGACTGTTAAAGAAAGCACCTAAAATGTTTGCCTTGTGCCTTGCATGTATACATTTGGAGAGAAAAATGGAGTGTCTTGGTGATGGAGGGAGTATCACCACCTTTGGAGCTAAAACCATGCTTACTCAAGTTTGTGAAATACTGCTGTTTCTATAAAAAATAGATTCCTTAGGTGTACAAGTTAATTTTAAAAAACACTAATTTGTAGAGTAGATCTGTAAAACATGGCTGTAGTGTATTAAGTTATTGTTTTAAGGAGATAAGAACAAGAGCGCTTCTCATGCAAATAATGTTCCCATAACACAGAATTAGGCAGACATGCACGTCCTAAAATTATGAAAGTCATGTTTAATTAATGTATAGTGTTTGTATTGGATATCACAGCACCTGTGTGTTTGGTTTCAAACTGGTGGTTCTAAAGAGAAACTGGTGATGGAATAAAGCTGGAGAGGCTACTTATACTTGAAAGGATTAGGGAATGCTTAATTTGGCATTTAATTGTTAGATTTGTATTGATAAATGGTCAGAATTATGGGAAAATCACTTTTGTTACTATTCCTGTTCTGGTCTATGTTTTATTCTTTATTTTGCCATGGAACCAATTATTTTAATTTGTGTATCTGTTTTTCCTTCCCATTTTGCACTGTTCTTTCCACTTGTGAAGTGACACCTGCTGAAAGCAGTAAAACATGGGGACGAAGCTCAGTCCTTCCAAAGGAGGAAGGAGAGGAAGAAGAGAAGAGAGGCCAGAAGAAAAAGGGACGCACTTGGGGACCAAGCTCACTTTGTCACAAGGAGCTAGGTGCAGGAGAAGAGGGGTAAGAGAGGGCCTGGAGGAAGGCTCATTTCTACATTCTAAACAGCTTCGTGAGCTGGCTCACAGGGTATTTGTCTATCCACTTGCAAATGCCTTTCTGCTTCCAAACTTCTTTCTTCTGCCAGACATGTTAGAGATTCAGAGCAGTTTACAAAATTGCATTCAGTTCATTTGCCTAGGAACTGATGTTTCACTGTCTGGTATTACGTTGTTAGGTGTATTTGTAAGCTGTCAAACTTCTTAGCTGTGCAAAACTCTGTAGAAGTTCTTCTGTGTTTTAAGGCTCAGCTTTCTGTAGTTGTCTTAAATGCTAGTATATAAGAAGTATCTGGTAAAGCCAAGCAAATATCTTCTCTTTAGTCTTTTGAAAAAGACATGTACTTTGAGTGAATCAGTCCTGAAAGTGATTTTCGCAGAAATACAGGTTGTACCTCTGTACCTTGTTTCTATAGGTTATTGTTCTGTGGCTTCTTTTTTTTTTTTCCCTTGTGTGTGTGAATTATTTATATCAAGACTCCAATGAACCATTGCTGGAATGCTGCTTTAAACATAGGGCTATTTGGGCCTTCTAAAAGATTTGAAAGCTTGGTAATTTTTAATAATGTTTGAGTGTTTTCCCCCTGAGAAATTGATAGTCTGACTCTTGCCATGTTTTTTAGCAGGGAAAATAAGACAGACGGTTTTAATCTTTATCTTTACAATGTGTGGTCAGGTGTGAAATGCCTGAAAAATTGATGTTTGCATAGTGCATCAGTATTGTAGCCCCCTGAAGACCTGGATCTATTAAAACATGTACTCTGAGATACTCAAGACATGTTGGCAGGACAATGTGGAGGAAGCTTCTTTGACTGCTGCCTATGCTTTACCTGTTCTACAGATGAAGGATAGCATAGCATTCTAAGGAATTAAAACAGATGTCACACTTTACAATCATTATTTATGTAAAAGAGAGGGAGATCACTGAAGCTGGAAAAAACACTTCTACCTTCAAATCATGTTCTTAGAATTCTGGGAATAGACCTCATCCATTTTCTGTTCATTACTGTACAGTCTAAAGCACTGATTGTTTTGGGCACAGACAGCTGGAATGGAGTTGCATGCAAACTGTGGTTGCTCATAAAACTGTCCTGTTCTCTCTCCAACTGAGATGCTCTGTAGTACTCAGAGTCTCTTCTAGGGAGACTCGATACAGATACCGCATTTTGCAGTGTCTGAAACATGAGAGTTTTGCTGAGAGGGCAGTATGGCTAACATACAATGAACCACTCCTCGCTAAGATCATGCCAGACTGCAGACTTTAATTTAAAGGGAGCAGAGTTGCAGTAAATATTAGTGACTCAAAAGATAGTTCTTGCTATTTCTTAGTATTTCTTAAATTCTTATTTTACCTAGGGTAAGGCAATAAAACTTCATTGAATATTTAAGGTTGAGAAAGACCTTTAGAATTGAGTCAAACATTAACCTAGCCTCTACTTTGTTCACCAGTAAACCATCTCCCGAAGTGCCACATCCACACACCTTTTGAACATTTCCAGGAATGGTGATTCCACCACTTTCCTGGGCAGCCTATTCCAATGTCTGGGCACCCTTTCAGTGAAGAAATTTCTCCTAATACTTAATCTAAACCTCTCCTGTTGCAACTTGAGGCCATTTCTCTTGTCCCATGACTTGTTACTTGGGTGAGGAGGCTGACTCCCACCTGGCGAGAACCTCCTTTCAGGGAGTTGTAGTCAGTGATAAGGTCTCCCCCAGCTTCTTTTTCTGCAGGTTAACCAACCCCAGCTCTCTCAGTTGTGCTTCATATGAGTGACCTTCCCCTTTCCCAGCTCTGTTGCCCTTCTCTGAACATGCTCCAGCTCCTCGGTGTCTTTCTTGTAGCAATGGCCCCAGAACTGAACTCAGGATTCGAGGTGTGCTCTCGCTGGCACTGAGTACAGGAGAGCAATCACTTCCCTGCCAGGATGCCTTTGGCTTCTTCACACTGCTGGCTCATGTTCAACTGCCTGTTGACCAGCATCCCCAAATCCTTTTCCACCAAGCAGCTTTCCAGCCACTCATCCCCACTGATGGGGATTAATAGCATTGCATGGGGTTGTTGTGGCCGACTTATTGTACCTTATACAGCAGGCCTTGATTTGTCATCGATGCAGCCTGTCCAGATCCCTCTGCAGAGCTTCCTACCCTCCAGCCGATCAACATTTCCACCCAACTCAGTGTCACTGCAAACTGACTGATGGTGCCCTCAATCCCCTCATCCAGATCATTGATAAAGATATTAAACAGGGCCGACCCAAATACTAAACCATGGGAAAATTGTAGTGAAGTGGAGAGCTAAACTAAGAAGTATCCTGTGCAGTCCTCAACTGCATTGCAAGCCCATCCTCATTAACCATTCTGGCACAGTGTAACAAATGAGGAACAGACCTTTTTTTTTTTTTTTTTTCTTTTAAAGTGCTTTAGAGATGTCAGAAAATTTCTTGCTGTGGGAGGACTTCAGATCTATATAGTTGAGATGCATAGAAGCATACCCTAAGTAAATCAATAGAGAATATATAAGGGGAGGGAAGAATGGAAGCTACTTGTGAGCATGGTACATTTTCTCACATTCTTCTACTATTTTTAGTCTGAAAGCTCTGGTGGAAGGATGCAAACAGTGGTCATCCAGTGCACCAAATCTTGGGAAGATCCAGAGAACTGCACCTGCTTTTCCAGGATTCACCAGCTTAGCAGAGATTGGTAAAGAAATTCCCTGAACTTGGTACTCTCATCCCCACTTCCATTCACATTTCAATGAACCTCTTTCCTGACCTTCAGCTGGTACCTTACAGCAATGTTTTAATTTTGTTTGGTATCTGTTTTTCTTTTATTCTTTGTCAAGTATCCACTTTCTGCTTCTGAATTTTCTTCTTTTTCTCCTCACTGCTTGTGCTTCTCCCTCTGTCAAGCTAACAGCCTTCTGCTAATTCTCCTCTAGCTCCATGCTGTCTCTCAGCTCCTTTACTGAATAATGATGTTTACATGTGCAGCATGCTTACACCTTCACTTGCAAGGAGAAAGCCTTAAAATGTTTCTACCTTTTGCTTCTCACTCGCAAACACATAAATTTACTCTAGAAGTTACTGAGGTGTAGGTTGCCTTTGAAATGCAGTTCTGCAATTAATCCCAAGTGGATGAATGCTTCACTGATTTCTTTCACTTTGATAGTGTTTCCAGTTACTTCTTTCAGCCTGTCTTCTTTGGAAACAATAGACTGTATTTGGGAGTTGATAAATGATGTTTGTGAGGAGAGCACTTGCATCTTTTGAGGAGAATCTTATTTTGAAGTATATTTGTGAGACAATTAAATTTGACGGTGAAAATTTTACATTGACACAAAGTCTATTTTCATTTGTTTTCCAGATGATGAGGACAGTGAATGTTTTAATGGAGAGGGCAAAGTGCACCCTTCACCTGTGCATAATCAGTCATACCTCTGCATCCCATTTCAGAAGAATGAAGAATGGGATGGCCCTTCTAGTGATGCCAATGAGGAGTCCACCCCTGTAAACTCTGCTACCAGTACCCCACAGCTGACACCCACCAACAGCCTCAAACGTAGCGGCTCCCACCACAAGCGATGTGAGGTTGCATTGCTTGGCTGTGGAGCAGTGCTGGCTGCTGCAGGCCTGGGTTTTGATCTGTTAGAAGCAGGGAAGTGCCAGCTGCTGATTGAGGAAGAGCCAGAGGTGCCCAAGGAAGAGAAGAAGAAGCGTGACAGCATTTTTCAGCGAGCTGGACGCCCACGCAGGAGCACTAGTCCACCTTCCCGGAAGATCTTCAGGAAGGATGATCCCCTGTTGTTGCTAGGCGAGCCATCCACATCCCTCACCCTCCTTTCCCTGTCTTCCATTTCCGAATGTAATTCCACCCGGTCCCTGCTGCGCTCAGACAGTGATGAGATTGTGGTTTATGAGATGCCTGTCAGCCCAGTGACAGTCAAGGCTCCCTTGCCAGCTATTACAAACCCATTGGTCAATGTCCAGATCGAGAGGTTCAAACAAGACCCCAACCAGTCCCTGACTCCCACACACGTGACGGTCTCTTCCCACACCCAGCAAAGCGGACACAGGCGCACACCTTCTGATGGAGCCATCAAAGGGGGTGGACTGGTTGCCAATGGGTGCCCAACCAGTGGATGCCCTTCCAGTAGCTGTTTAACTGGAGCACTGGGAGCAGGTAGGTTTTCAGCCATCTTCCTTTTCCTCTTCAGAGTAAAGACAGAAGCAGTATAATTACTTGTTGCTTATGCATTTATTGAGATGACCAGCCCACAAGAATTGCTTGTGGAGGCTGTCTTTATACAAGTAGCTAACAGAATAATATGGCAATGGTTTTGGTTCCAGCATCTTCAAATTGCCATAATCTTGAAGATACGGTGTTTGTAGATTCTGAATGAAGACTTTCTACTTTGAATATGTTTTTCCACTGTATATACAATAAACTAAGATTTGTAGGAACCACTTAGCAGTGACAGCTAACATGTTTTTCCCTCTTCTCTTACATTGTCTGTTTTGGATAGGTGTATTAAAAACACCTAGTCCAAGCAGAGATCTCAGTGAGGTCCCTCGCCTGCCAGACCCCAACCTTGTTTTTCCTCCAACCCCGAGACGATGGAATGCACAGCAGGATCCCACACTGGAAAGACCCAAGACACTGGAGTTCCTACCCCGGCCGCGTCCTGCAGCCAGTCGGCAGCGGCTCGATCCCTGGTGGTTTGTGTCACCCAGCAATGCCAAGGGTGAATCTTCTGCCAACAGTTCAAGTACTGATACGCCAAGCAATCTGGACTCTTGTTTTGCTAGTAGCAGCAGCACTGTAGAAGAGAGACCTGGACTGCCTGCACTGCTTCCTTTCCAGGTGGGTCCTCCTGCAGAGGAACGGACACTGTTGGACATGGATGCTGAGGGGCAGAGCCAGGACAGCACCATTCCGCTATGCAGAAGTGAACTTAACACACACAAAGCTGCAGCATATGAACTCAAGCAAGAATTCTGGTCTTAATATGAAACCACTGGGGGCAGTGAGCCCCTCTAAATTCAATCCTACTTTTTGCACTGAGAATGCACTTTGAAAACAGATGAGATGGAGGGATGCTACAGAGATCATATGGTGCTGCCTCGGCTGAAGATGTGTTGTCAGCTGCCTGATTTTTGTCTGCATTTGGGTGAAACTTGGCAACTCTGAGCTGCTGACTTTTGCTGTGGGGTTTTCCTGTAGTCTTCCCTGCCCTCTTATTGCAGTTTGAATCTGCAATGAGCTAAAATTATCATATCAAAGTCTTTTGTTACTGACCTTGTAGGATTTGGCGCCTGGCAGTAAGTATCTTGGTATCCTGGTATTAATCAGTATTTTCAAATAATAGTCAAATATTACACTACAGCAGACATCAGTGTTTGATGTTTTCCCAAGGAATCCAGAACAGAAACAAATAAATATCTGGAGACTACCTTCTCTGAAATACATTCAGATCATTAGACAGGCCTGGGAATCATCATACCCCCACTGAAATAGCAGAAGTAGCTATCTTAAGACTTGTTTGTCCTCTTTTGCTCATGCAATAGTGTAAGGTGGAACAGATGGCAGGGGAAGGGCATGGCGGCTCCACTGGTGGAGGTCTTTGAGAGCAGGTGAACCAAACTGTTGGAAACAAGTAGGTGTAGTTGATCCTGGCTTCAGGGTAGGTTGGATGAACTTCAGTGAAATCCTGAGGTCCCTCTCAGCCCTATTTATTTTATGGCCCTGTGCTTTCAAGATGAAGGCTTATAGTATAGCTGTTTAGCTTGATTTTTTTTTTTCCCAGACTTTCGTTACCATCAGTCTCTTTTCTTCCCTCCCTGTTACTCAGGCTCATAGTCAAGTTGCCTCAGCTTTGGAAGGGGAGTTAGCAGAAACTTTCTTTAAAGATGTGTTGGCTTGCAGAAGGAAGTAAATTATGTGTTTCCAAATATTTTTCTTTCTATTTTTTTCTCCTTTCTTACACCTTTCAGGAGTGACCAATGAAACCCAAGACTGTTTTTATGCACACTGGTACTTGTTTAAGGCTGTTTTGGAAATGAGGCTTGTTAGTAGTTGGATTGTGCAAACAGGAATCAGAACATCTGGATTCTGTTTTATTTTGTCACTGACTTCACTGTGTGACCCTGGGCAAATAATGTAACCTCTGTGCCTGAATTTCCCCATCTGTAAATAATAGGAATAATACCTACCTCACAAGGGAAGGGGTTGGGACATATATAATAGGGTATAAAGTCCTTTGAGATCTTTGAGTGAAGGGCACTATAGATATGTAGACCTTTATTCTTGTTCAAATATGTAAACCACTCCTAGATCTGGAGCAAGAACAGACCCCTGTCTGGAAGGAGGAAGTCACACAGATAGGGTGTGCCTGTGCTCAGAGTTTTCTGTACAAAGACTTCAAGTGTGTCTGTGCCACTGCAGGTATGTCTTACTGGCTGTAATGAGAGCTTCAATCTTCCCCAAATTTGGCATTATATATAAGGGATGTGGCCTTTATGTGAGTGTAATAGGGTAGTCTGCTTTATTGCAGGGTACAGCATGTCTGTTCACTGGTTTTGTACAGATCTGTGCTTGTTTTGCTAATCCGCTGATATTTGGTTGCAAAGAAGTCATTTAACAGTGCTGCCAGTGCAGTGCTCAGCCTGTTGGGGCAGTCCAGTCCTGCTGTGAAGGCAGGAGAGCTGAATACTTCCTGCAGCTGTCAGCACAGTGAACTTGTGTGTTTAGATGTTTGTAACCTGATTTTAAAAACCAGCATGTTTGAGGAAGAACTGTGTGTAAGGCTTTTTAGTTCTGTCCTCTTTTCAGTGAGGACTGAAACCGGCATGTTCCCATTAGTCAAGAGCACCTTTTTTTTCTTGGAATTACAGTATGTTTTGTTTTGAAAGGTCACATATGTCTTGTTTATCACATTCCATGGAAAATGCTTAATGGCAGGATTACTTTCTGCTGCCTATTAAATGCTCCAGAGCTAGCCTTAATGGTGCTACACTAGATGTTGAAGCTGGAGAGATTGTTGACTGTTTAGACAAGGTATTATGATAAGGCAAGATGGGATTCAGATACGTAAAGAAAACATTTCTGACTATTTTGTTAAATTTAGACCTTTGGCATTATTGATTTCTTAAGCATCCTTTTGCTTTCCATTTCTGAAAACTCAGTTTGTGACCCAGACACTAGCAAAAAGGCAAAACTCATCCAAAAGATTACTAATTTTGATTGTGCTATAAATCAACCTTATTGCAATCTCAGTAAGAGGCTGTGTCAGAGGGATTTGAAAGAAGGACATGAAAATAATTTATTTTTCATAGGCTTCCTTATAATTTTAAAACATCTGGAATAAAACTGGGTCAGCTGTTCTGAAATGTTAGTTTTCTATCCAAAAGGTATCATTATAAATGTCATAGGGAGTATCATCTGCTCTGCAAAGGCATCCCCTGGAATAGCTCCATTTGAACAGAAATCTTTCAAATCCATTTAGTTGCATGAAATGGGAGGACACCTTTCTAGGTCTCACTATATAACTGATATAACTCAGCCTGCTAAACTTTGTAATATCTGGCCAGTTGATTTCACCAAATGAACTGTTAAGGTTTCTGTCAAGTTCCCAGGAAAGACAAATGTAAAGGCAAGTTGTTCAGTCACCTCTTTTACTTAGGAAAGTTGAGGATGAAGAATTAACCCCCTGTTGCCCCTCTCCCCCATTTATATAATCACTTGGTGAAGGTGGCATGTAGCTGAACTTTAAGAAGTACTTTGCTCCAAAGAGTATCTTCCCTAATGCCAAGTGGACATTGCTACATCAAAAAACTTGGTAGGACAGATGACAAGAGTCAAGGATCCAGGTCAGGGTTACCAAACTAGATACTGTTATTACAAAGCTGCCAGACAGACTAGTTGGAAGCATACTGGTTGGTATGTGTTTGTTTTGTGGTTTTTATTTGGGTTTTTTTTTAACCTTTCTTTGATCCAATTATCGTCATTGACTCTAGCATGTGAATTATCTGAGAAAGTCTTTGAGCATCCACCTGTAACTGTCTTCCAGTGGCCAACCTGAGCTATCAGGCGAGAGGAGTCAGTTGTGAAAACAAGGCTGCTGACTTCACTAGGTGGTGTGGTATTCTCAGGCAGGCAGAGAGGGGGCTCTCAAGACTTGTCAGGTATTTCACTTTATGCACTCCAAAAGCTTTTGCAGCCAGTGTCCTGATGCCCAGAGGCTGTGTGCATGTTTAAGCTAGGTCAAAACCTCTCTCTATATCCATCTGTCCCCTCCTGGCTTGAATTCTCTGCTTTCTTAATCTGTTGGGGTTTTTTCTTCCCAGTTGTGGGAACTGAGGTGCTCCAAATCTCCAAAGCAGGGGTTGAGTCTATTCCACTAGACAGTGAGAAGGTATGAGCCCGTCAGCTCAGAAATCTTTTTTTCCTACTTGCTAGTATTTCCATTTGTCAGGGAAACAAAAATCTCAGAATATTGGTCATTGGCCTACCTTTATAGTAGTATTCTTGAGGAAGATGGTGAAAATCTTACTTTAAAAAAATTATAACAAATGTATTGTTTCCTAAATGTTCCTAAGTTGCATTTTTGGTTTGTCAGAGAAAATGAAAAGAGAAAACATGAAAGTCACTGAGCAGTCTAAAAGAATGACAAAAGAATGGAGAAAAATATGTTTGAATACAAGCCTTACAAAGAGGAAGTGGCAGTTCTTTAACTGATAGTAATAATGAGATTGTAGCTGAGACAAATGTTTGTGGTTTAGAAATATATTTGTATTTTTCTTTAGTCAGCTGGCAGTGTGTATCACTAATTTATGTAATTGATGTGCTGATTTAGGAAATGAAATAGAAAGAAGTTTGTCAGGCCTTCAAAGTATGCTATCCTTGTAGCCTGTTTAGTTTTCCTGTAATTGGAATATAATATGGATACTGGGGGGAAGGCACAGACATAGCAACCACTGCAAAAAAGGACAAATTTTTTGATAAATTTCTACTGGTTTCATAGAAATTGAGTGTGGGACAAGTAGAGTGAAAAAGCTTTTGTGTCAAAACTAAGGTGATTAAATAGTTACGGATTCTTTTCTAATACTGTTTCTTCTTACAAGACTGCACAGTGGTCTATTTTACCAGCAAGTAAGTCTTAATCTCCTCTCAATCATTTTCAGAGGTGCAAATGTAACTTTTTATACATATTTTCTCTCCAGTTTATTATTGCAATGCGTTGATATTCAGTATGGGGCAGGGAACCTTAGTGAAAATACTCTTTTTGTAGTAGTTTTCTGACAAAATGAGTATTTTTAAAGTGAATTTTCGTTATTGATGGGGAAAGACCTGTTCTGGTTTAGCATGGTTTTATGATGAAATATTTTTCTGTACCTCTAGGAATGGGAGTAGTTGCCTTCCTCTTCATAGCATGCTGTTATCTTGAGACATTGTGGACAATACTGCATAGAGATGTAACTTCAATATCTCACAAAACTGGATACCTCTCATCCTGTTGAAGGTGAGGCAGTAATGGTCAAGTAAAGAAAGGTCTTTGCCTTTGGAGTGTTTTGTTCAATAAAACATGTAGGAAATCTCCGACCTTGAGTCGCCTTTCTGTCTTGAGATTAATTTTTATTTGAAACCTAATTCATCTCTGTGGGATGAATATGGGGCCTGGAGTCTTATTGGATGTATGGAATCAAACCTTCTCCTACATCCCAAAATTCAGTGATAGCCTGTTATTTTTACAACTAATTCTAAGCTAATGTAAATAGGTTTGTTTCCTTTTGGTTTTTTGAAATGTTTCTCCTTGGAAAGCGTGCTTCTTGCTTTCTAACCTTTTACATGCACTTTGGAGATACTCTCAAGAACTCTTACCAACCCTATGAATAAGAAGGGTTATGTCTTGCAGTGTCATTTAAGTTCTCCTCTCCTTTTGGCTCTTTTTTTTTTTTTTGTATGAAAAGGGACATTTACATTTGAAAAGATTTCTGATCCTTACCCTGTCACTGAACAACAGTTTCTTAGCTTCCATGTTTAGAACTTATTTAAGACTACAATTTGGGTAAAACTGGACATTAAAAGTGAGGGGATAGACATGTATTAAAACATATTTGCAAACAAGCAGTAAATACAGCAAACACAAGAACCAAAATACACTGTTAAAGAGCATAACTTTCAGACTTTATGAATCTTTGGTTGATGATATAATTAAGGTATCTATAGGAAAAAATGCCTTCTTATGATTTTTTTTAAATTTTACTATTTTAATAGTAGAATACAGTGGTTTGCACAGCCAGCCAATATGGTAGTTATCTGGACAGAAAGGATCTTTAACCAAATATGTTTTTTTTTCCTTCTTATTTTCAATCCAGGTTTTGGTTTAAAAATTTTTGTGTCTTTTTTGGTGTTGAACAAACAATATAGTCTTAAGAAGAAGTTATTATTGTCTCACTTTCACAGTTTCATTAGGCATTATGGACATGAATCTGTGGCTTATTCTGGTGCTCCTTCTATTGAATGCATTAGTAGAAAGTCATGCTGCAGTTAAAATGTGCATTTGCTTTTGGTTTTTCCCATGCTTGGCTTTTTTAAACAGTTTTACCACTGGTCAGAGATAAACACAACTTCTGAAATTACCTACAGAAACTTTTTTTTTTTTACGTTGGAAGTAGTCACTGCCAGGCTAGGAAGTGTGTGCTTGACTAACAAGTAGCTTGCCACTGGTGACTGGGTAGTGGGTCTGATGTAGATACTGGAATTATTATTGTTCCTTTCTAACAAGGACCTCCCATTTTTTGCAACTGGAAATTCTTCAGCACTTCCTCAACGTTTGTATACGAGAAATACATTTTAGCTCCTTTTGTACATAGTGAAAAATCTTCCTTTTTCTAATCAGGAACATAATTTTCCTACTGAGAATGGCTTCTTGAGCTCTGTGGTTTTCTTTGTTAGTTTTCTGTTTGGGGAAATTGTTTATTTTGGGTTTGGTTTTTAAGCCTCTCAGTTATATATGTATGTGTTAGGTGCATCCTTGTATGCCAAGGTGCCTTCCATCTCACATATCTCCTTGCTGGGGCCTGGGTTGGTTTTTTGGAGGGACCTCCTAGTTGTAGCTTTCAGTACTTTCAGGCCAAATACCATCACTGGAAACCTTTTGTGTTGTCCCATTTACTCTCCTGTGTCGAGCCATGTGCTATCACTGCCTCTCCCTATTTCTCCACTGGGGTTTTGGCCCCATCCCATCTTTGTTGGTTATTTATTCTTGTTGCCATAGTAACAAGTGTGAGGCAGAAAACCATACACACTTCAGATGTGCTTTGACCTAAAAGATTTCCACGCTACAAGCATAAGATACAACTGAGGGAAGTGGAAGTGGAGGTTGGCAGGAAATAACACAGTGAAATTATCCTTCTTAATATAAGTCAGAGGACAGAGGAATACTAGCTACTTGGTAAACTGTCGGCATCATAGTTAGGTTGGATCCTAAAGAAGAATTTGAGGAATGTACAGTTACTTAATTTGATAGAATGATTTGGGTTGGAACGCACCTTAAATGTCATCTAGTTCCAGTCCCCCTGCTATGCATGGGGATGCTTTCCAGGTTACTCAAAGCCCCATCCAACTTACCCAGTTTCTGGTTGGTTTGTTTTGTTTTACCCTGAACTACCTCATCTGTAGAGATAGAATGGGCAGCAAGTCTAAGTTTTGGTAAGAATTGCTCTAAGTATTTAAGGTTGCAATGAGATGGGAAGGCAGAGGCAAACTTGTATTTGGCTCTTTGACGTGCAAATTCCTGATGCAAAAGTAAAACCAGCTATTAAGTTAAGATTATACTTGCTTTAGATATTAATGTCTCCAAAATAAACAATAAAGGACAAAGTGGGGCATTTTTCTTGATAGTTTCTAATTTGTGGAAGAGTTGATTGTCCAGAGTCAAAAAGGTGGAGATTTCATATTGGTCACAACTGCTTTTAGAAGTGATAGTCTTTTTTCAAAACAGTTTTGTTTTTTTTAATAATTTAATGTGCTCTTAAAGTGGAGCTGTGCATGATCCTGATTGTTTTCTTGTATTTGCAGTATTGTTTTCCTAGTGTATCAGCTCCTAATACAGTCCTTACTATATCTGAATGCTAATAATGTGCAGGCAGCCCAATAGAACTAATATTAAGGAACTATGACACATTTTTAGTGTGCATTATGGTGGATTTATTAACCCAGATTGAAGTGGGCTACTGTTAGGTCTGTTGCTGATGGGTCAGATGGATGCACAGCTAGGAAAAGGGGGCTTAAAACAAATCTGCAGGAGCAATGCTAAAGTAGTATTTGCTTAAAATAAACAATTTGAAAAATAAGCATGGAGGGTGGCAGGGGAGAGGGCCTTAATTAATCAGAAATACATTTATCAGATCTTGTCCATGCTCAAACTTTAAGTTGCCAGGATAGCTAGTGAGAATCTACATTGTGTTCAATGTGGCTGAAACCTCAACATTAAGACAAGAATAATTAATTTTATATATGCTATTTCAGACTGATTAACACTGTCTCCCATTCTACCTTGATTGTTTCAATTCAGCATTTTTTTCAAGAACAGATGTTGAGGTTGGATAAAACTGGCCTTCTCCTCTTGGAGAGGCATATAGGTCTGAGGGAGAAGAAACATGGCTCTAGCCATGTCCTGATCTTTTGTGTCTCGTGATCTTAGCTGGAGAGGTTATAATGGTGCAGCAGGACATGCTGGTGTTGTTCCAAGCTTCATTAATAAGAATTCCTCTAGCAGCAGTTAAGTTACAGAACAAACCTGGCATCTGATTACTGTTTGGCTTAGCTCAGTTGCATACTGAGCTCCTTAAGTCTGACTATATCTGGAGGTGAACAGAGCTTCTTCCTTGAATTCTGCTGGAATTTGTGAATGTGGCCACTTCTCAGCTGGGGTAATTTGTTTTCTCCCAGGCTCGGTCAATGTCACAGAATCAGTTGTCACCCTCAACTTACTGCCCAGATACTCATAGTAGGCTTGTTCTTCTGTCTTGCATGCTTTAGTGAGCAGCTCTTACAATGTCAACAGGGTTAGCATTTGTATCTGAGCAGAGCAGCTAATAAGATCTGACTTTTCGCACTGCATCTCAAGCAGTTGTTACTCCATCAGTTCTGCCATTGCTCTATTTTCAAGGTTATCTTGACAACTATAATATCCAGACTGTAAAGAATATAGCCACATGAAAAAATAATAGGTAAAAAAGAAAGAATATTCAGGAGTGTTTGCCAGCTGAACTGGTTGAATTTGGCCAGTGCTCTTGGCAGAGAGTAGGATCCATTCTTTTGCAACATAGATCTCTTTGGGGGATGGCTTGGTTTGAACTGCAGAATTTACCTAGATTCACACAAAGTCCATGGGCACCAGTGCCCATCATGTTTGGCAGTTATAAGAAGATACCGCATAAACCCAAGAGCAGCTAGTAATAAATGTTTGTATTTAGGGAATTAACTTTCAAGTTAAAAGGGAAGAGGCCTCAATTCAGAAAGCTCTTCATCACATACTTAAATATCACTGAAATCAGTGGAATGTATTTGTGGGTCAAAATGCACAAGACCCCAGCTGAGCAAAGCTCTTTTAATCTGAATTGGGGGATTGTTGTGTTGAAACTGATGGTGAAGGACCTGGTTCTTACCTTGATTGTCAGAGTAAGAGGTCAGTTAACCTGAGGAACAAGTTCCTCAACAAGTCCCTGGGTAAATGCTGTTTGATTGCTGACTCTTGTGGCCTTTCCATGGTTTCACATGCCATGCCTATTTGACTGCTACTTCTAACCATAACCAGGGTAAGCTTTGAGAATGTTTTCTGACATGGGGTGAAGAACTTCTGCATTAGCAGATTGCTAGCTGTAAAGGGGCAGTAAGTGGTGACTGGAGGCTGTGTGTGCAAATGGCAGTTTAACCTGAGGCCTATTCTCAAGTGTTTCTTCTCATTTTACAAATGCATCCCTCCAGGCTGGTGGACAGACCTGACAAGCTCAGTGGTGATCAACATCTGCCATTTTTACTAGAGTTCTAGGATTCTTGTCTATCAGCTGTTGGCACAGCACACTGTGCTGCTATATTTGAGTTCTTTGTCATAAATTCAGAACAAGCTGGAAATATCTGAGATATTTTGCCTGACTTAAGTTGAGAGGCTTATATGGAGTGAGCAGGCAACAGTGGTGAAAAAAATCAGGGAAAATACCTGTGCTTTTAACAATGTCTCTTCTGTGGCTTTGAAAGTCCAAGAATTTCTCAGCCAGAGAATGTATTTCCTCCTTCTTTTTATAAGCTACTTCTTTCTTTTGCCTTATTAATTGTGAATCTGCTCCTGCTTCTATTTCAAGCCAGATGCAAAAATTGGTGACCTGACTTTCCTAGGTACAGTGTTGTGAATCTGAATAACCAGGTGAGTAGATTTCTCTAGTGTAAGATCATGCCCCCATGTCTGATCCTTTGAGATATGGAATAGTTCCCGTTTGTGTTGAAATCACTGTGTAGAGGGTGTTGGGTACTTCATAAGGAACTCCAAACTCTGTAGGACTGGGATTCATCTTACAGCTTGAGTATTTCAGTCTGGTTTTGGAGACCTCTGTATGTCTTCTCTTCCGTTTATGGTATTCAAAAGTCTGTTGCTATGGAAGTAGCACCTGAAGGTATGTTTTGCCCGAAGAACCTGCAATGAAGCAGTTACATTACCAAATGACAGTGTACCCCAGAATTGAGTAAAATGACAGAGGCCACCAAGTTTTTCTTGTTTGTGTGATGAAATGTTGTCAAATTAAGTGATTTGTTGGAGCCTTCCTTTAACTTCTGTACAGCAGTAAGCTTAGAGGAAAAGAAGATTGCATTTTTAAAAAGCTTTATTTGTGACCTGGACTTGTTGCCTCTGACCCTCTTGGGCTTAAATAGTTAAATTATATTAATGTCCAATTTGTTTCACTGTAGGTAACACATCAACTGAATACTCTTGTGCATAATCTGCTGTATCTTTCCTCTGTTCTGTGTCAATGTATTATGTGTATTTGGATTACAGTTCTTTTTGTATTAAATTATTTTATGTTATAGAACAATATTTAAGTGAAGCAAAGAGCTAATGGAAGTTGTTGACGTTTTGGGATTTCTTTTCTCTTTACTCTTTTTTTGGATGTACTGTAAATTGTAAACCAAGGATGCCAAGCAGGCTTGGTTCAATGGCTAAAATTATTGTATTACAGTGTAATGCTGATCTAGGCCTTGTCTCAACACTAGAGCACACAGACTTGAATAAAACTGTTATAAAAGTGATTGTCTTCAGGCCTTGAGTTCTTGGGTTTGTGCTCGAAATAATTTCAAGCAGGTATTTAGAATAAAAGTGGCATTACCTTGCTATGAGGATTTCAGAATTTTTCCCAGTACAGCAAGAAGTTTCTTTTTCTTCACTAGGTACCTCAGTCCTGGTCAGCTAGTCCAACTCTGGGTTCTCCATAGGGCTTTTGAAATGTTTTTGTGAAAACTCAGTTTAGTGCAGGTCTTGGCACATAGTACTTGTCTGCTGAGCCCCTTCTGGCTTTTTTCTGAACCGAAGAATTAGTTGCATACCATTTTTATTAAGGCCAATATTTCTGTTCTGTTAGCTTGAGATTTTTCAACTCTTTCTTTAATATCCCAACTAGAATATGAATCTAAATGGTTGGATATGGAGCTTATGCAGTAACATGTTTTGTGCACGGTGACATTTAACAGATGGTTTAGATTCACTTGTGATGCTGTGCCTTTGTCCCTGCCGCATCATTCAGTGAGACAAAGGTGCATGAACAAGGATCTTTCCAAGCTGTTTTCATCCGCTGTCGGTGTGAAAGCCAGAATAACATGGTTTTGATTCCCAGGTCGTGTATTTGAATCCTAGATTATACTTTTGTTTTTCTCTGCCACAAAACCATAATTTCACATTTCTCTGTTTTAAGAAATGTAGCTGTATTGATGAAGGACTATGTACTACAAGTACTTAAATTTCATAATTTCCTTTGAAAAAAGATTTTTTTTCTAATGCAGGTACATGCAAGAAATCCTCCACACTTCCAACAGATGCAGAGACTGAACAATGCATAGGTAGGCTACCTTTAGTCATATATTCCATTCAGAGTGCTGTAGTGCTGTGTTTTGTGATAAACTAGGAGGACAGTGAACAGACTGTCAATTAAATTTGTTAGAAATAATAGCATGCAAGATGAATTGCTTTTTCACTTGCTTTAACAAAAGGTCTCTTACAGTGTTTTGTTTTTCAAGCTATTTTTCACTCCTCCCCAAATCTGGAGTGTCTTAAACTGAAACAAATACTTCTACCTCCTGTAATGTTCTGCAAAGTAGCATTATGTCTTAAAAGATTCAGATTTTCTGGCGGAATTTACTCACCTGTCACAATGATAAGGCTATCCTAATGTTCAAGCTGGCCTCATCAGCAACAGAAATCTATATGCATCGTGGCAGATCAATTTCTGCCAGCAGCTGCAGCCTCTGCAGAACATGGCAGGAGCACAAAGCACTGGGTTAGAAGAGGAAAATGAAATAGCACTTTTCTAAGCAGGAAAATCTTAACTTCTAGCAGAGAAGGAACGTCTTAAATGAAAACTGGCAGAGTCAGCACCATGCAGAGCAAACACACCAGCAGATGCTTTAGGCTGAGCAACTTGAGTTTTTCATTGTTTGATGTGTAGGTAGGGGTTGGGTGTACAAGTTCTACCGTGACAGTGCAAATCATATGTGGCCTTTAGCTCTTAATGTGCTCAGGTGAGGAAATCACCATGTATTACACTATATTCAGATGGCACATGCTGAAATAGTAAATGCAAGTGGTGCTCTGAAAGTCCATAACATACCTTGATAAAACTTCTAGTGGACTTCCAAGACTATGCAGATTAAGGGAGAAGAGGACAGGCTTTCCTCTATCATGCAGCCCATATAATTTGATTAATCGGTTATTTCTAGTGAAATTTTGACATTCTTAATCCTTCTGACATGGAAGTAAAAGGAGAAGATGACCTACTAAAGCTAGGCTTAACAAGAGCTTAATTACATGTAACATGAAAAGTTTCTAGGCATATTGCTATCAGGCTCAAACAGACTAAGCTCTTGAAAATAATCTGGAGTGAACATGACAATAACAAACATCAGAGTCTTTTAACAAGGATTAACAAGCTTTGTCTTCATGCTTGGGCACAATGGACACTGCAGTTTGCTTTGGCAGGGAAAGAAAATAATTGTAACTAAGGATGAACAAAGCTCTAGCGTTTTCAAGTAGACTTCAGCATGCTTTGTCCCTCTTTGCTGCTTCATCTGAAATCTTATTAAATGGCATGTGATTTACTTGCTGTTAAGTCCTCATTAATTTAACAATGAACAAATCTGAGTGGAATGAAAAGAGGCAGGATCAACTGATAGCACTCCGACACAAAGTGGAACAGAACCATAATCGCTTTACTAAATATAACCAAAGTCTGTACACTTCATGTCTGCAAAAATTGCTCTGAATTTTATTATTCTGTCCCCAGATCATGCTTCAAAAATCACAGGTTTTGAATTTTTTTAAAAAAAAAGCATGAATGGGGTTACCTGTCACAGATTGCAGCCAGTATTAAAAGAACCAGCTCTCATGGATGTGAATGTTGTACACCATCATGGTCTCCAATGGGGCCCTGAGAAAGTAGTTGGAGAACTGCTCATTGTACAAAGAGCTTACTATTTCTGCAGCAGTCTGGAATTTTTGCTTTTGGTGATCTTCCTGCAATTGCATTTGGTTATTCATTTTTGCTACAGGTACATCCAGATCTTGCAGGCTTTATTTAGAGGTAAGAGAAACTTCTAAGCTGGTGCACTGTAAAGGAGAACTTCTTGATAATGACTTATGACTGGAGCTGCTCTGTAAGGGAAGATGAACTGGAGCAAAGGGTGACTGTAGGGCAGTGGCCTCATGGATACAGTCCCAGATCAAGGTAAGCAGAGCAGGTCAAGTGACAGTAACTGGGGCTAGTCACAGTCCCGTGATAATCAGGCAAGTCTGTAGGGATAAGGCAGGTCCAAGGTCAAGCTAGGAAGGCAGAAAGGGGCCTGGGTGAGCAAGGTACTGGCAAGTGAAGCCATAATCATAATTTAGCTGAGGCAAGGATTTTGGGCAAGAAAATGTGGCTACTTGGTCAAGGGAGGAGGCTATGATGAGGTTTCTCATAGCTCTTGTCTCAGCCACAGCCACACAGCTGTATCTGAGCTGACCATGAGCCCAGGCAGCCAAACTGTAGAAGGGGCTGTTGGATACGTAGTGGGGCAGACCGCTATTCAATGACAAAATCCATTAAAGTTCATTATTATCTTTTTCTAGTTCTGCAGTTCAGCATTGTAATCAAGTGTAGTTAGAGAATGAGAGGAGGGGCCAGGAGATTTCACCACCACTGGGGGTTTCAGAGACTCAGTTTTTGCTGAGTCTTGTGGAAGAAGCAGTCCTGCAGCCTCAGTACTTCATATCTTTAGTACAAACAGCTGAGATTCTCTGCTGGCCTTCTCCTCTGCCATGCAATTTTCTGTCTTTATAATCCAATCTCCTTTTCTGCAATCACATGTCTTTCTCTGGATCAATCTGTCATAACTATGTTTGCCAACTGGTTTCTCACCCGCATTCATTTCTGACATTAGGACCACGCTTCTTGCATCTACATGTCATCTCTTCAGGGTTAGCCTGAAGTTTTTTTCCCTTCACGTGCATTGATTATTACAAATTACATGCATGGTAGGACTTCCTCACCAGTTATACACAACCTTTCAGCAGTACTATTTCAAGCAATGTCCTTCACTGTCACCCTGCCTACAGACATGGGTAAGGAGTCAATATTATCAAATCTTAATTCTGAAATGGCATCACAGCCATTTAGTCTGTAGAGTTCCTCAATTTACACATCTATCAGAAAAACAGATGTCTAAGTCTCAATCGCAAATTCTTTCCCATCCAACTAAAGATGGAACAGATTTTTAAAAAATTGTTGTTGGACAGTGCACAACTGAAAATGTCTGGTGGAGTGTAGGAATTTGCTGCAACAACCTGCTCTTTAAGCAAGTCCTTTCTGGGCTTGAATCTACATAGTCTTGTAGATGTAAGTGCTACCTCTCAGCACTTACAATATCTCTCAGGAACAACAGGGCTTTTGGGACTAAGGAGAGTCAAGCAGAAACTTCTATGAGAGCCTTTGAGCAACAATAATGTTAAGTATTGCATAAGCCACAGCTGAGGGTGTTGGAAGCTGTTTTCCTTTCCTCATCTAAACTATGCAGTGGGTGGTTAACTGCAAGATTGCGCACAAGCTAAGAACAGAGCTTTGGAACCATGCGGCTAAGGGAATCTGGGGGCCTGACCAGCTCTGTGCAAATCCTGTTTTGTCTCATACTATGAAAAATTCCTCTCAAGCTGCGTGGCACATCCAGACTGCCTTATTTTGATGCAGTGCTTCTGGCCTTGGGCTCCATCTCAGACAGGAAGTCTTAACCTTGTGTCAGACCGTTTGTAAACGTATTCTTCTCCAAAGGTTTTGGTGTGCATCAGGATGTTGCCTCTACATAATCTGAATAACACCAGCTGAGAGAAATTGCCCCTGAGCAATATCCCCATCAGCCTCTCTCTTGTGACTGAAGTACTATGCCAGCCATTACTTGAAGTGCCACGGGCCTAATCTTGTAACTCAAACAGCCATTTTCTTTGCCAATGGGTCTGCTTCAGTTTGCTGATATTGGCTGCTGTGATCTGCCATAGGAAAGCAGACTGAAGCTAGGAGATCTTAGAGCTGACTGAGCACTTGGATTCATCTTCCCAATGTGTTTCCTATATGGCTCATTATACCCCTTCTTTAACTACCTCTAGAATGGGGATGTTTATTATATACATATGTCTCCATAGGCTGCAGTGCACAATATAAAAGATTTTTTTATTTACTCTGTGCGTAGGAGTAAATGTGATTTAGATTACACAAGGCTCTCACCTTTCTTCAGTTTTGTCTTATCTAAGGCAAACATTTGCTAAATTGACCGAGATGATAGTTGAGTGTGTCTCTTGATGGGTAGTTAAAACAGCAGCTGTTTGGGTTTGTGTCCTGGGATGCCTGTGCATATGAGAAGGGAAACCTCTCTGCAGCAGCTGGGAAGGTTCTGTGGGTACTACCTGTGTCTGCCTTTATACCCAGGTACCTGGTGGACATGTCTAAGCTTTTCAATTCTGGCAGAGGAACAGAAAAACAGCAGGACTTGTCCAGAAATGTTTGGTAACCTTGGAGCAGAGTCCTTATCTTAGTCACCCTTCTCTAGCCAGGGATGAGTCAGAAGCGCACAAATTCTTGGCATTCTCCTCTGTGTCAGTCTGACATCAGTCTCCTGTCCCTCCAAGACTCATTTATCTGCACTTCTAGTTGGGTCCCTACCTTTGGCTTTTAATACAGCTCAGTGGAAGTTCCATATATTTGTTCAGTGATAGGCATGAACAAGGTATTCGTCTAGGTCCTGGCATCAAACTGGAGTTTGAGTGACATATAAATTCAGAGTTATAAGGACAGACAAAACACATGGGTTTGAACATGAAAGGTGTGCAAGATTCTTCACCAGCTATGCTAAAGTGTGGATTAATTTTATCCTCATGACATGCTGGGAAAAGTCAACACTTCATCTCCCTGAAAGACACCATATGGCCTGGCTAGTTTTCTTCCTTTCTAGAAGGAAGGGTTTTGGCAAACACAGTGCTGCTGCAGCTGGGAACAGTGCTTAAAATAACACCAAGGTTCCAGCTCAGATTGGTAGCCTTTGGCAGCTGCACTATGTATTGCCAGGAAGAAACTGTTTGCATCCTCAAACTGCAGGGGATGTTCCTACTGGTGCAGAAATATTATTCATTGCTAAATGCTTTGTGCTGTGACAGGGTGGTAGGGAAGTGTATTTATTGTAAAAAAAAGCAACCCAAGGTATAGACAGCAAGTTCATGCTGCTGTGAGGCTGGATGACTCAGAATGTGATGGTCTGTGTCCTGCTTAAGAACTTGAAGGACAAAACTTGCTGCAATGACTGTTTCATTCCAGCACTTTAATGCCTGAGGAAGTTTACCACATCTGCATCTCCATGCTATGCTGTGACAGGCCAAAAACAAAAGTTTCTTTTATTGCATGAGCATTGGACAACAGGGCAAAGAAACCTCGCTCAGAGAGGTCATTGGATTTGATTTGCTTCAGGTCCTGTGGTAGCCAGCAGCCAACAGTCCTATGCTGTAGAGATTTTCATTCCCCTTATCAGTTACAACACAGAAGCCACTAACACACTCAAGACCTGTTGTACCCCTGAAGGAATTCTGGCACTACAAGCAGGGCATTGCACAGACCTGCTCCCAGCCCAGCCGTGCAATGGCTTGGCAATCCATGGTTAGCACACACACTCCTCGGTATTCCTTCTTGTGAGAAAAGGGCTCCTGCTCACTCCCAGGAGGCTCATGAGGACAGACACCTCCTGGCAGGAGTACAGGACATTTTGTATGAAGCCCTTCCCTTTGCTGGTAGACGGATTGGACCTGGCTGGTTTCAATTACAGCTGATTAGATGCTCTTTTTGATGCTAGTTGCCTCTCTCCCAGGCAGAACAGGAGGACAGTGCCCAGAAAGGCTGAGGCACCTATTCCAGGACTGAAAGCTTCTTGTCTCCAAGACTGTGCATTAACTCCCAACAGCAGCACAATGTGGATGTGAGCAGCACCTTATATAACCTTTCTGGAGCTTGTATTGGCAGACCTGGGCACACGTGTACTTTCTTTCCCATTTCATTGTTTTAGTTATATTCCTTGCCCCAGTTCCTCATCTTTAGGAGTACTGAGCCCTTTTTTTAAAAAAAAGATTGCCTGTTGCCTGTTTCTTGCATGATTACTAGGCAAGAAGCAGTGGTGATGTGGCACACTTTGTGCCAGTTCAGAGCAGATGAAGGGGAAGTGGGAAGAACCACACCAGCGCTGACAAGTCACAAGGGTCCCCATGGGGATGTCACAATTCCCTTTCCATTCAACACCCCTTGTCACTCATCCAAGATAGCTAGCAAAAAAGCAGGGCTGTGCCCAGGGTGTTAGGCCAAGCAGCTCTCAGAGGATCTGGGCAGGACAATGATCATCACTCTGGACACTGTGCAGGGTGAGGGAGCAGTTTGGGCTCTTCAAAGGGCACACATCTCTATCCGGGCAGATAAGGGCTCAGAGTATAAACATGCCTGTGTCCCTGATGTCTCTGGCTGATAGAGAGACTTGCTGATTGTTTTCCTGTCAGGCTCCACATGCCTCTTTGGCAGCTGAAAGATAAAAGGGCTTCTGTGGGTGGAAAGGAAAACATCCAGAGCTCCCATCTGGGTTCTGCAGCCTGAACCACACTGAAGCAGAGCCTTGCAGAGAAGAGATGATGCTATAAAGGATCTGTGGGATGGATTAGCTGAGCTCTGTCAGGCTGGATGGGGAGCTGTGGGTCTGTGGGAAGCAGGTGTGCGCTATGTTCCTGTACCTTGCTGCCCTCCCCTTGTCCGGCAGGCTGCTTGTGCAGAAACCGCATTTCACTGAGGGCTTGAATTTTACAGCAGGCATTCAGTGACTTGGCAGCATGATGTTAGTGCCTTCAAAAGCTGCAAAATGACAGCTTTCTCAGGAGCCCCTGGGCTTTTGGTGTTTTTTGCCAAGCAGCCTTACACATAAGTCAGGAATGAGTTGTCAGATATAAGGATGCCTGCACATCTCCAGGTCTGCTGACTGAGCACCATGAAACCCTGTCTCCTGTTGCTAACTCTGGGAGCAACAACCCCCATATATCCTTCCTGTCCTCCTGCTGCCATTCTGTTTCCCAATTCCCACCTGACCCTCTTGGATGCGTTTCCAGAGCCTCATCTGCCAGCACTCAGTTTTGCAGCTTATGTAGCTGTGCCTTTTCCTGTATTTTCGAGTAGATGAGATACTGATTGCTGTAGAGCACATCTATTTCTAGCAGAGCTGACTTTTTGCATTTATAGGTGCCAACCACAGGCTAGTAACAAGGTACAAAATAATAATCAAGGTGAGTTTATGACCATCACAGAACAACAGCTCCTGCAGCTGCTTGTATTTGATTCTGTAATGGCTTCTCAGATTTTTTTTTTCTCCATTTTCTGTCTATCAGGGCTCATCAACCATTTGTCATTTTTGTCCCAGCTACATGCTAAGGCTTGTGCTGATTTTATCTGGCAGCGAACATCATGATTGAAGTGCAAATTATGTGCTTCCACCTCCCCAGAATGTCTTCCTGGCACTTCTGGTTTCTCTAAGTTATTCAATGGCTAAATTACTCCAGTGAACTGTGACTTGTGTCTTCCACATCTAGTAGGTGGTTAGAGCTATAGCACATCTAAAAAACAACAATGTTTGCTTTCTCTATATTCAAGGAGGGAGACAGATAAGTGAAGTGCTAGTACACACAAACACAAGGTAGGGCCTCTGACTCTGCAAGGCCGTGCAGCACATCCTCACTCCTGGCCTTGGGTGCAGGAGCTTGTGGAAGCAAAGCAAAGCCACATATTGAGGGATGAGAGGTAACTGAGGTGCTGCAGGCAGGACAGCTGAGAGGCAGCAGTAAGGACATGAAACCACAGCAGCACACGGCTGTGACCTCCTTTCTGGCTGTGTGGCCTGAGGATAACAGCACTTTGCAGCTACACAGTAATTGTGGGGCAGGCATTTCTACATGTTTGTTCACTTTCCTTAAACTACATTAGCAGGGAAATCATCATCACCTCGCTATATTTCCTGTTAGAATTGCTTTCCTAACATCCACTACAGATGTCTCTGGCTGCAATTTAAATGAGTGCACAAAACAGCCAAAAAGAAGGATGTCTTGGTTTGAGAGACAGGTGTCTGCCAAGGAAGGCAGGAACCTCCCTTGGAATGAAAAAAATATGACCCCCTTCCCTCCAAATTATTATAACTTTGCAATTAAGGGTCTTTTAGACAACAACAGGGGAAAAGGAATAACAGTTCTTTATTAGTATGTATGGCAAGGCAAACAACAACAAACAGAACCAGACCCAGAACCCCAAGCTCAGCCGTCTGTCGGCCGCAGGCCCTTCCCCTGCACTGCAGTTCCGGTCACGGCCGGCAGGGGCGCTGCTGGCTCCGGGCAGGGCAGCGCGGGGGCGCTGATTCACCCGCGCCTGCAAGGGGGCGCTGTGGCGCGAGCCCAGCCGCGTTTCCCTCACGCCGTAATGGCGGGCGGGCTGGGGGGTGAAACGGGCTGTAGGAGGAACCTGGGAGCAGCGGCTGGAACGGCAGGGACCAACAGACCCCGGTGTAGCAAGAGAAATTTATCAGAAACTCCACAGCTGTGGCAGGAGCTGCCCGGTGTCCTGGCAGGCAGGGGGTGCAGAGTTCCAGTGTAGCGAGAGAACCTGGAGCAGTGGCAGAGAAAGGCCAGGGCGGGGCGGTGGCAGCCGAAAGCAGCTGAGATGGCTCCTGACAGCAGCCAGGAGAGGCTCCTTCAGAAGGGTTTTCCCCTGAGGCACCCGAGCAGATGGTGAGGGTCCTTTCCAGTGTGGTAGGGTGCTAATAAGGTCCCAGTTCAATGGCTGCTCTTACAAGCAAAGGCACAGTAAGGAAGAAGCAGTACCGGGCTGGGCTCCGGCGGTGGCAGTGAAATCTCCCCACAGTAAGCAACAGCTCGACCATTCTCTGCTGCCGACAGTGAGAGAGCGGGCCCCGCACTCCCCGGCTAAAATCTCATGGTATCTCTGCCCTTCCAAAGAGAAAACTGCCCAGGTAAGAGAGTGGCTAGCTGCACCCTTCCCTCACCTTGGCCATTTCTTTTATCTCTTTAAGTATCGATAGTTATTGTCTCTTAGCAACAAATGGGAGAAAATTCACCCCCGACCCGCCCCCCCCCAAAGAAAAAAAAAAAAAAAAAAAAAAGGAGAAATCCTAACCCCCAACAGAGGGAAAACTTATAAGAAGGATGAGTTGAGGATGGAGAAGGGAAGAAGGAGATGGGTAGAATTGCCAATTTACGTTTTGAAAGTGGTGTGATTCAGGGGCACAGGAAGTGTGGACCACCTTTTTTTGAGTGCACTTAGCACCTTAAATCCAGGTCTTCATGGATCATTCAACAGTTTAGAAACTGAGGCAAAAGGAGGTTTGAAAAAATCTTTGCAGATATTTAAGCTCTAAGCAGAACTGGAAGTAGATCCTAGGAGTCCTGCCTCTTAATTTCTCTGGCCACAGCTCTCTTCGGTTTTCTGCGAGTGTTTTTCTCTGTAGGTGTACATTAGCTTGCTCTCTTGAACAGTTGCATTCAGCTCTTAGCAAGGATAATAATATTAATACAAAATGTCTGGATGTCTCTAGAGGTCTACAGGGAAGCACAAGATGCTCTCATAAGAGCAGCACTAACGGGAAAGAGATGAATGCAGCACAAGAATGAGCCTTTTAATGGCCCATTAAGAAGAAAAATTACATATAGAAGTTGAGGCTATTTTTTTCTTTTGATAATTGTTTCCTAAGAATATGTTGCATTCTATGCAGAGGATCAGTCAAATGTTTTGTTGTGAGTTTTGCAGACTTTAGCTAGTAAAGGAAGGTTATTGGTGTGTGAATGCAGAATAGTAAAGCATTTCTCTTGGTCAAAATTTAAAACACACAGTGAGTGTCAGCATCCCTCAGCAATGGTGTATGTCACACAAAGCATCGCTCAGCAGCAGTGCTGAGCCCACACAGTCCAAGGGTCCCCTTATGCACGCCACCAGAGATGATCCCTGAGCTGGGTTTGCTGTCTCCCTCCTGACCTGCTGGGATGGGCAGGGTCTCCCAGCTCTTCAGATAAATGCATTAGCTTCCTGAGTCCCCCAGGTCCAGGGATGCAGGCAGGTGCTGACAGTCAGTGGCAGACAGTGGTTATCTGCCACACAATCCAGCGGGCAGGAAAGCATCCTTAACACCAGTGGGTCCTGAGGGGAACCAAATCATTTGGGCATCAGAGTACATGGGGTCTTTGCTGCTTCTACTTTTCACTCTATGTGCTAGTACTTTTTAATCCCTGTTCCCATTCTGTTCATTTAAAACCAAATAAGTCTTAATGACAGTCTTATTTCCTCCCATTTTGCCCCTTAATTTGCTCATATTTAGGGTGAGCTTACAGGAGATGCCTCTGCAGAAGTTAGTGTGGAGACAGTGAGACAGATTGGGAGGTTGCCATAGGATGTATAGGGAGAGAATAGAGAAAGTCTAAAGCTTTGCTGGGGAAAAACTGTCATTTTCTTTTTTAGTGCCCTCCAGGAGGCCACCTATATGCCTCTCATCCTCTTCCTGCTACAGGATAGCCTTTTGTTTGATGAGATCTTGATAAGCCTGGGCTCAAAGTGTCCTTTTCAGGGCAGGTACAAATTCTTCAGTGTATCCTACTGGGTACTTCTTACAGTACTATGTTGTGCTGATATCCTGGGTCAGCACTCAGAACCTCTTCTGAATAAGCAATACTTCCAATAACTTAGGTAGAACTAATGAGATTGGATACTCTGGGAGTTAAGGAGCTATCTAGCTGGCATCTCAAATGCCCATTGCAAATATAGGCTGGGCACATATTTTAATTGAGAACATCTTCCTTCCTGAGGATTTCATGTGGTTGTGATCAGAGCTGCATAAAGGACTAAGTAGGAAACACCAACCTTTGAGGGGAGGGGAAAAGTGTGCAGATGTAAAATCTCTAAGGTGCAGAAAAGGTGAGGAATTGATGACATGAGGTTTGGTGAAACTAAGTGTGATTGAATGTTTTGACCCCATGCAATATTTGCCACTTGCAATGCTTTGTCCTATATACAGGCCATGGTCTGGAGTTATTCACAGGCATTTCAGAATACAGTTTCTATGAAGATGCCTCCTAAATAAAGCTGTACTGATTCAAAGAAAAGGACTAAACATTACATTACATGAAAGAGGGAAAGGAAATGCTGGTTGAGAATCAGGACCTCAGAAAAGGATTTGAGGCTAGAAATAGAGTTACCTGTGGATTGACATCAAATGCTAACATAAAAACAAAAATGGCAAAATAACTTTTGGTGGAGAAAGGAACAGAACTTTCCTCATAACTAAAGGAAGAAAAGTCCTGGTGCTCTCTCTACCCCTTAGGACCCAGCCTAGCAACTAAAGGATGTGAATGATACAGGAGACATGAAGTCCCAAGCTGTCATTGTATGTTACTGTCCTCCACTGAGGGGGAAATGAGTGAGGGGACGGGAGCCCAGGGAACTAGAGGTGCTTTTGCCTTTGTGCATAGAATATCCTGGAACTGCCCTTACCCTGGGAGTTTGATGCTCTTCCACTCATTTCACTTTGCAAAGTACCAGGTGTTCCTAACAGCTACTTGGTGCTGATTTCTAAGTCTTAGTCCCATTTGATGACCCTCTGATTGGCATTGTGGACCGAATACATATTTCACATACCCAGTCTTTGCTGTTCTAGCTCCAGTGGCAGACAAGGAAAGGAAAGTAATTTCTGGCCTCCCCTAAGGTAGGTGTTACAGATGACATACTCTCCTGTACAGGTAAGAAGAGGCAAGTCAAGACCTTGACACAACTTTAAATTCCTTCTATCCTTATGCTCCTGCCCTTTCCTACCTATGTGTGCTCAACAAAGACAAATTATATTCTGGGCATCACTCCAATAAACAACCTCTTTGTACCAAAGAACAACAAAATGTATAAGCTTTCACATGCAAGTCATATTGCCTGGGGTAAGACTGAGAGCATGATGGGAATAGCTGAGCTGGTGAAGAATAGCCAAGGAAGGATGTGATTTTCTGAGCTGGCCAGCAGGTGCCATGTAAGACATCAGGGATCTCTTGGTGTCATGGGGTCACCTATGTCAAAACAAAAAAATTAATCTGCATGAGAGGAAGTCTGATGTGGAATTAAAATCTGTCTCAGTGAGGGAGAAAATAGCCAGGGAAAGGCTGGAAGAGCTACGCACTGAGCTTCAGAGGCTATTATTCAACAGTCTCCTTTGGCAAGTGGGATACGGTTGAAGGGAATATAAAATACCCCTAAAGTGTGTTCCTGTGCATTCATGTCCTTTCTCACACATGCACCCAAGTATGTGTGAGCTGGGGGAGGCACCCAAACCCAACTCAGAAGAGGACATCCATTCTCTGTAGTTTCCAAGAGGGTGTTACAGCTGGCATTGCAGCAGCCACTGGAGTTCAACACAGAAAAACTGTGATGTGCTTCTCAGCATCGTGAAATCAGGAATTGAAACTAAAACATCTCCTCACTCCTAATGATATTAGCACTCCTACTAGCATTTGCTTGTTATTGAATATAGGTCTAAAAAAAGGCATTTTACTTGTACTGCTTAGAACTGCTGCTTTATCTGCAGTTCTAAGGAATATCTGGTTTTAGGTTGTAAGACTTGATTTAGGTTAAACGTGATGACAAATGGAAAAATAGAAGGAAAGTATTTACTGCTGTCTGGATCATACTGCAGTATATTGCTTTCATAAGATGGCAGGGTCCTCCTATAGCTGAAAAGGTGCAGAGAGGATATGATACAAGCTAAGACTAATTCACCACATCTGCCTTGCTCCTGCTAAGTCAGTAGGGTTCAGGCTGAGCATGAAATAAAAATTGCCATCTATTTTTGTGATCAACTGTGGATGTAATACAGAGCATGAAATCTGGGAAGGAGGTTACAAACCTGATAGAAAGCCTAAGGTACCCTTCCCTGTAAGAAATACTCCAGCAGTGGAAGGAAAGCTTGAAGGCTTTTGCTTTAGGAAGGAAAGGGCTCTGGCACTGTAGGCAAAATGTGCAAGGGGCCCAAAACATTTCTGTATGAATGAGGGGTGCTCTGAGAAGGAACATGTCAGGCTTTCTGCCCTAAAGGCTGTGGGCTGCAGCATTTCAGGAAGCACAACCAAACTATGATCAAAATACTCCTTTTATTGCAACAGATCACAAGATGGTTTTTCAGCAGACATTTAATTATTGCACAAAATAGATGCTTGAGCATAATGGGCAGGTTCTTTTTTTAGACAAAGCTACTCTTGCCTTGGAACTCCTGTAATCAGAGAACGTATTTGTAGCAGCTGGCTACTCCTGCCTCTGCGGGCTTTTTGAATCTACATCAGACTTTCAAAGGTACAGGTTTATTAAAGTGTCTCTGAGACACTGGACTCTAATGTCAGACTAAAGTATGTAAGGTATTGCAGCGCAGGTAAATAATAAATAGCACCTTTCCAATGCTGTCTCCTTCTTAAGAGGAACACTAAAATAATGGTGTTCCTTTCTTTCTAAATTTATTGTCCATCAGTGACTGCGAGGTGAAATCCATTGGCTATACAAAGACTGACAATTGGCTATACAAGGAGTGACAATTGGCTATACAAGGAGTGACAATTTACACTCCCACTACCCCTTCCTCCTTGCCCTCTGCCTCTCCAGCTGCCACTGCCAGCCCTGGGCTTTCTGCCCTGGGATCTGCCACCATCCTGGGGACTTCTCTCCAGCGCTGGAGCTGCCGTGGCAGAGCAGCACACCCTCTGTTGCTCTTGACACTTCTGCACAGTCTGTGTGCTTGTCAGTCACTTTCAGGCTTCTCTTATAATTTGGTAGTGGCTCTTTTTCCCATGCTGAAGCCTCTGATTCAGGGAGCCATGTCCCTGTGCTTTGAAGGTCATGCTGGGATTGCCTGCCTGTTCTGCTCCAAGGGGATACCCTGCTCACTTGCTAACCCATCTCTGCCCTGAAAGAAGAATCCTGTTTTCTATGGTTGGAAAAGGAAAGAATTAACCTTTTCTTGGTCATTGAGTTTTGTGCATCTTCCTTTCTTAAGTATGTAGTTGGGACATGGGGGATGTCCAAAACCTTCATGTCCCATAAAATAGTCCATTAACGTAACTACAAACCTGCCAGGGATATGGCAAATCCATAAATGCAAGTGGGTATCAGGATGAATGAGTACAATGACAGTGCTGAGCAAGGCAGATCAATGTTGATCCAAGAAAGCAAGCCACCTGCAAGGTTCCTGTGGTAAACAGTGAGGTGTTTTAAGTAAAAGTCTCCAAAAAGAAGTACCTGAAAGAGAACTAACGCAAAATCTCTCCAGTGATGGAAAATACAGGGGTTCTTGAATTCACTCTATTATTTGAGGAATTAAGCAGTAGAAACTGGTGTAGAGTTTGCATGGTATTGAAATAAAAAGATGTTTAAAGTATCTCCTGCAAGCCAGATCAAATCAGATTATTCATTATAATTATCATGCAAGTATATGTGTGCATGCCTATCTCAGAATGTACCGATAATATCTGGAATGTTAACATGAAAAAATATCAGTGCAAAAGTGATCACGGCAAAGTCAATGTTTGTGTTCAACCTGAAATATTTTGTTCTGCTGATAGACCCAACGTGGGCTGCGTAGGCAGTTCTACAGCTGCTACTCCATGTCTGCATAGCTTCAGTTGTGCCACAACATAGGTACAAAATGGGCTGTCTCATCTGCAGCCACCCTGAAAGATAGATTGGGAAGTTAACTTGGGTTCAAGTGTCAAGGAAATAAAACCATCACTGTTTTCTGAGGCAGGGGCATTGCAGGCAATGGTGTGATAAGATAATTTTCTGTTGTCTCAAAAGTGACTATAAAAATCCATCAGAGAGTTTCTGGTTTACTCTTTCTACCTTTGTATCTCAGAAGGTGAAAACTTTTTCAATCTGTCTCTATCATTAGCAATACAATTTCTGCTGTCATTTCTTATGTGACCATATAATGGAGCTAAATCAGGGTGTTGGAAATCTAAGAGTCAATTTGCTGTGTTGCTGAGTCTATTTCTGTTTATTGCTACTGTACTGATTCCTCCAGGCAGAATCTCATTGAGGGTTGTTTGGATTCTTTCCTATTTAAACACATATACAGGTAAGAGTAAATGGAATGGATTTGCATCCTACTGAGTAAACCCATGCCTGCAGAAGGGCCTTTTCTTTCTCTGATATCTAATCCTTTCCTTTGGCAAAGTAAATAATGAGACACTTCTACAGATCTGATTAGGCCCTGAGACCCTTTCTAAATGACAGAAGATCAATACTATTACTAAATCCATTAAACAGTTCTTCACACTTCAGTTGTGCTCTCTCTAGGATATATGAGAAAGGACAGAAGGATATTCTGACTATTATATAGGAAATGCATGATAAAGCCTCTTCTCATGTTCCACTTTCTCTCCCTGGCTCCGAGCCATCCCTATCTTCCAAGCTCCCCACCCCTTGAATCTGGCTCACATGTCAGAAATAGCCAGAGACCTGGGATACAGGAGGGATTTTGTCATTCAGTCTCCCAAGCCAGGTTTGAATCTATCAGTAGTATCTAGAAGTTCTGGTTGTTTGTTTATTCTGATTACAAATTGGCTGAAGTAGGTCTCAGTTTCTGGTTTAGTTTTTGATTTAGTGCCTGTTTTTTGCTGATGCTCCAGCCTTTTGGTCATATTCATGGCCCTCCTCTGGACCTGCTCCAAGGCATCCATGTCCTTCTTATACTGGGGATTCCACAGCTGGATGTAGTACTCCAGGTGAGGGTAAAGAAAACAGAGTAGAGAGGAATTAATTTTCTTCCCAAGCCTAGGCAGAGAAAGCTTTTCCTGTGTGATTTAATGAAAAACAGAGGCAGCTCTAAAGTTCACACACTGCAGGCTGGGCTCTGGGAATGCTGGTATCTTTTTGCAAGCAGCAATCTGAAGCACAGAATCTCCTTCCAATTTTTAAAATTTGCTGCAGAAAATTTTGATGTCCACAACATCTGTGGGGGATTAGCAGCTCTGCCCATTCCTCCTGTCAAGAAAACCAATATTGATGTGACAAGATAGTGCCTCCCAGTCAGCAGTACTTACTACTTCTAGAGCCGTATCAGTAATGGTAAGTACTAAAAAACTGGGAGTACTGAATCTTCTTTCTCCACCAGAAATGGTCCCTCCAAATGAGTCCTTGAGTATCTCAAAAGTTAAAGGCAAAGTGATACAATAATTCTGAAAAGGAAGTATGCAACCCAACACACATCTGTGCTTGTCCATGCTCTGATGTCACCAGCAACCAACCTGAGAGCCCCATCTGCATCCTGCTCTCCACAACCACTCTGTAATTATGTCTCATTGTACATCATTTTTGTTCAACAACTTGCTGGCTGTTTTTCACATCAAATGAATTATTCAGCAGCAGACTCTGTTCTTAATCCTAACGACAGCAGCAGTAATACTTCACGCTCATAGGTCCCTTCAAAAGTGTGTTGGAAATCTTATTTGTTGAGTTATTCTATACTCTGCAACAGAAGATGGGGCTTGTTCAATGAAGTGAGAAGTGGGGCTCAGAACAGCTCTCTGACATGGGCTAAGTGAGAGTGCAGAACTAGGAGACAAGTCCAGCCTCTACTACCCTACACAACTTTTCTTCCCCTCTGATCCACTTTCAGCACTGTACCCAATCTGTCAGATCCTCAGCTACTCTAATTAGCATTATTTCCTTCAATGCCTTGGGGAGATAGTGATATTTGTTTCTTACACGTTGATTAAAGGCAGAAGCACTGGAATGTGTGCATTCCAACCCATGACCTACCAAGCCAAGTCCTTGGCTGTACACACTTTCTCTTGCTAGGAAAGAGCAAGCAGCGAGTCAGACATTCAGAATGTCTCTCTGGATGTCACTGAACTACTCACTACCTGTGAGTACAGAATAAAAATCTATGAAGAGAAGCCAAGCCATAATCTTCACTGAAATCAGTACAAACTTCAATTAGCATTTTCTTCCTTTTATTTTTTTTTTCCCTCCATCTTTCATCCTCAGTTTTCATTTCTGTTGAGGAGCACCTGGTTTTCTGTTCATGGTCAGGTGCATGAGCTGCTAAAAAACCAAGACACACAGGAGATTTGGTAATTCAAATCTATGGGCTGCACTGCCTGTGACCTTTGCTTAGAAGCTTTTGAAAGAAACACGAATCTTCTGTCTGACTGGGGTATGCTGGGGAAAGGGCTTGCAAGGTGTGGTGAATAACACTTGATTTTTGTGCCATTGGTCCTTCAATGTTCCAATCTTGCTCAGGCATTATTAAGCCTGCTTTTTGGAAGATCTGAATGTGCCTGACTCTGCAACATAAGGAGTTGCTTTGCATGATCAAAGACACTGTTGAGTGATGATCCCAACAGCCTGTGACTCTCAGCTCTAAGTGTTTTTGTAGCTGCTAAAAGCACTGCTGAGCTTGTGCAGTAGAACTTGTTAACAATGGCACAGAAGTGGAACAAGTATATTGATTTTTCCCCACCCAAAACCTGGTACTTTATGCTGAATCTTAATTTTGCTTCTTCTTAAAATTTGACCACATGCATCCTTTAAAAAGCAGAGATGCAGATCTGTTCTTTCTATGGAAAAGGAGTTGTGATGTCTGATTTTGTGGAATCTGACTGTTTCTCAGCCACATGGGATGCAATTCAGTAAGGAATGTTGGCTGCAGAAATACAAAAGAACATGACGACAACATAGAAGAAAAACTGGAGTGGGTCAAAGCAGTCTGGTGTGAGACTTGAATGTGAGTCAATAATGTCTTGCTAGTACAGCAAATATGTAAGGCAGCCTATCATCTATCAGAAATAATTATCTGAAATAATGCTTCTGCTCTGTCTTGTGCAGGAAGGCCATAGCTAGAGAACTGTCCTGCTTTCAGCACTGCACTCCAATAGATATGTAAACCACCTGGAAGAAATCCAGAGAATGAGTAGAACAAGCAAGGAGCCAGAAAACTTGAGTGTAAAAAATCTTGATGGAAGCTGAAAGATCAGTCCTAGAGAAGAGCCTTTCACAAACATAATGACTTACTGCAAAGACAGACACTAACATTTTGATAATATCTGCTGTAGCTGAAACAAGAAGTAATTAGTTTAAATCACTGCAAAGGAGACAAAGCTGTAGTAAGAAGTCTCTTAACTTTTCATCTATGAAGGCAGTGATATTCTGTCATAGGAGGCTTTTGAGAACAGGTTAGATAAACTAAACTCAGGAGCAGTTTAATTTGATCTGACCTAATTGCCTTAAGGTAATGGGGTGATGCATGTACATGGTCTCTTGAGGATCTTTTCAAGTCCTATTTTCAGAGCTAGTATTTCCTCAGATTTATAGTGTGAGATGACACGGCTTGGTTTGGCTTGCTCATCATGAACAGAGCTGTGAAGTCCCTGCAGGGACTTTGTGTTTATACTGCTGATGAGTGAAAAGGAGAGATCTTATCTTTTATTAGGCAGCCATCTTTCATTAGTGAAGTGAGTCCATCTGACATCACAAAGATGTAAACATCTGGGATCCCTAGAGCTCCACATCAGTCTGTAGACTAATAACAGGTGAAGTGGGACATGGCTGTCCCAGAACACAGAAAATAAGAAGGATGTCTCTCAACAACAGCATATGTCTTAGAAGGAGATTCATTGCTTGAGAAGAAAAATGGAGCTCATTTTATAATCAGAACCAGTATTGATGCTACTGTGGGGTTCTTCGTTCTTCTGTTGATTTGAATTTTGACTGTGTGTTGTGGTTTAATCCCAACCAGCAGCCAAGCCCCATGCAGCTACTTGCTCAGTCCCTCACCAGTGGATCAGGGAGAGAATTGGAAGGGTAAAAGGTAGAAAACCCCTGGAATGAGATAAAGACAGTTTAATAGGGCAAACAGAGGCTGTTCACATAAGCAGAGCATAACAGGGAATTAACTGAGTGCTTCCCATGGGCAGGCAGGTGTTCAGCCATCTCCAGGAGGGATGGGGCCCCATCACATGCAGCAGAGACTTGGGAAGACAAACACCATCACTCCAAATGCACCCCCTCTTCCTCCTTCTTCTCCCAACTTTATACACCGAGCATGATGTCACATGGTTTGGAATGTCCCTTTGGTCAGCTGGGGTCACCTGCCCTTGGCTGTGTCCCCTCCCAACCTCCCATGCACCCCCAAGTTCCTCACCAGTGTGGCTATATAAAAAGCAGAAAAGGTCTTGGCTCTGTGTAAGCCCTGCTCAGCAATAACAAAAACAACTCTATATCATCAACCCTATGTTCAGCACAAATCCAAAACACATCCCCATACCAGCCACTATGAAGAAAATTAACTTTACGCCAGCTAAAACCAGCACACTGTGTATACTGTAAGTTTCAGGATTTTCCAAACTGAGAGTGTTGTATTCCCAACCCCTCATCTGAGAGTCAAGCTGTGCAGTTACCTGTAAACTGCAGATTCAGACTCTATTCCCGTGTACAGCTTTTGGTCTTCTGTCACATGGAAATAATTTTCCAGACATCAATCAAATCTCCCAGACTGACAGCCTGTTGAACAGCAACTTGAGCTTGCCAGGCTGAGTTGATAACTTGAGTTTGTGTTGCTGTGACATGCAGGTTTGGTGATGCTCAAGGCAAGGTTTTCTCTTGCTCAGCTCTTCCATTTTGCTGGGCCACTGACAAAGTAACTATTTTTCTATGTTTATATGGAAGCCCAGGCCTGTGTGAAACAACAGCAGGCAGGATTGCCTGCCACAAACATTAACAAGTGATGACCTGAGCCATTCTGAGCTCCAAAAAAACCTCATGGACTTTTACAGTTTATTTGCTGATGTTTAGAGTCATTAATACTGAAGTTTTAAAGAGCTTTTTGAAAGAGACACCTCAGGGTGACAGTGTAGACCAAGCACCAAAGACTGGGATAGTCAAAGCCCGTGAGGGTTGTTAGCAGTGGGAATGTGCCAGTCAGCTGTCAGCCCTGGCTTTGTGACACCGCCCTGCAGCCTGGGGAGCTGATGTGAGGGCCTGGCCTCTGGACCACAAAAGGGTCACACATCTGTTCTGCTCAGCTGAGGCCAAGCACATTGTTTTTGTGAGCACCCAGGCTCATCCCCCCTATCTTGCTCAGCTAGAGGCCATCCAAAGGACCCCATGAAAGGGCTGGCATCTTGGCTTGTGTCCTTGGGCTCATATGCTCTCCCTGAGTCAATGCTCTGATCCTGCCAAGAGGCAGCTGAGCCTCAAAGACAACCTACTGAATTCAGCAACTGTTAGTTTGGATCTAATTCAGCCCCAACAAAATGCAGGAGACCACCTCTGAGTGAGGAATATGCCATTAGTATGTGGCCATTTCTATAACCAGAAGTTTGTGGGAGGTAATATGAAACAGCTTGGGGTTTATCTGCTGCCAGAAGTTCTGCTGCAACCCTGTACTGCTGCTGTGTGAAGTGGAGGAAGCCTACAGAGGCTGTAGCTCTATCACCTGCTCTTTTCAGGGAGCCAAAAAACATGGTCCATCCTGCACATGGCTTTCCTCTGAGGCTGTTACAGGCCATGCTAAGCTGCTTTCTTTGGGCTCCCATCACAAAATAACACTGACAGCTAGACTGGCTGCCAACCATCCATTGTTTGTTAAATGAAAATCCTTTGTTCCCAACTGTAAATTCCCCACTGGTCCATCTATTTCATCCTGGATTATCTGAATATGTACTTTTTTCTTGTGGCCATTAAAACACACTTTAAATTTAGTATCACATTCTAAGCAACATTTAGAACATGAGTCAAAGATGCTGGTGCAGGAAGAACCAGGTGCAACTACATCTGAGTTTGGGCCGCTGCTGAAGCGGAAGCATTGACAGCAATAGCTCCCCCTACCAAACTGGAGCAGCAGCCTGCTTTTATGGTCAACTTTGGTATAAGGGCTTGAAATTGAAGTTATCAGGAAAATATCAGTCTTGGAAAAAAGCTGTCATTTGCTTTGTTTCAGGGTTCAGAATAACTCTGTCCCCAAAAACATAATGAACATGGCTTACTATTTCCAGCTAATATAGGTCTTAAAATGATGGCCCTGTTATCCCTGTTCCCCCAGCCCTGATGCTGCTGTCATGTGTTAAGAAGTACATCAGAATAAGGCATTTGGGCTGTCTCTTGGTTCACAACATTGAAAGCAACACAAAGGCAAAAGAAAGGGATCAGGATTTAAAGATCCAGCAGACAGCCAGTCCCAAGGTCTCCTCCTTGAGTCCTCAGGGTGATACTGTCCTCACTCTTCCTTCTTCTGCCTCCAGAGTCAGAGCTATGGTAGGGTCTGGTTACCCAGATGCCCAAATCCTACTGGGGTCAACTCTATCTTTTCATTTTTCTACCACATTCTGTTTTTCTATTTCCTCTTCCATTTCACTCCTCATGTCTCCCGTTCTAAAAAGCCCTCTTCTGCCCTGGAGTCAGAGCTTCTGCCAGGTCCTTCAGACTTTCAGGTACGGGTACCTATGTCTCTTTCTCCTGTGTTCCTTTTCCCACCTAAACTGTCCTTTGAGATACTCTCATTCTGCTTTCTTGCTCAAACAAGATCCCAGACTCCAAATTGGATGTGCTCTTATTGATTTGTCAGGACAGTTTTCACTCAGGCTGCCTTTCATATTCCATGAAGCTCTTGCTTCCCTTGGAATACCTTCTCCTTCCTCTCTCTCCATGGAGAGCATGTGTAAGCCGCTATGTTCACAGCAGATTCATGGCCAGAGAAAAGCCTGCAGAACTGGTAACTGGTAACAGCAATAACTGGCAACCAAGCATTTGCCCTGCTCTCATTTTAAGAGAGTTAAATAGTTGGGAAGAACATGTCAGAACTGGTTGAAGTAGAGCAGGTCCTGCTGTGGGATGGACTGGGCAGCAGGATGTGGTCAGGTTCAGCTTTGCCTTGTACATTTCTCCCCCTAGGGCTGCACCCCACGACACCCTTGTGCACCCACCCACATGCACATTCACTTATGCAGAGACTGAAGAGTGCCTCCATAAATGTTGGAAAAAAAATCACTGGTTGAGATGATTTAATATTAAATATCACTTCTGTTATTAGTAACCAGGTATTTTTCCTTTTGTTTTGAAATTATTTTTTTCTTGGCAGAATTCTTTATAGAAAGCTGTTCTGTCATCTTCAGTGCTCATATTTTGCATTTTAGATGTCAATATTACACAAAGTTAATACCAAATCTTTGCAGTAGTGAGGTAAACTGGGTCTAATACCAAAAATGTACAGTTTCAGATTGATCACAGTTTTGATTTAAAGTTCTGACAATAGACAGGAGAATATTTGCTCATATGCTTCTGTTAGCTCAGCTCTGAGGAGAAAATAGTACAATGCAGAGAGTACATGGGTGATTCACCCTTCCTCTGAGCTCATCTGCCATCTCCTCTGTAGGCTCTGGAGCACAACAGGGAGCTCTCTGAGTGCCTTGTGGATGGATATACAGTGATCCCGGGCATTCTGCACCTGGGCACATGGAATCACTGAAGATCTGGTGGCAGTACTTGTGTGAGAATCTGTGTTGGCCCCAAAGCCCCAGCCAAATTCCTCTTCTTATTTCCTGATGCCCTTGCCAATTCCACCTGGCTGCATTACAAATTATTTCCTAACCAGTGATGGGGAGCTGCCAGAGGTAGCTACCAGCTGGCACAGGCTCATGTTCCCTCCAGGCAAAATGTGGTGAAGGGGAGCCCTGTGGAAGGAAAAGCTGTGGAAGTAGGTTTTGCAGAGCTGCTGCTGTGTATAAGACTTGGCTGGCAGTAAAGGAAAAAAGGAGGCTGTGGTAGGGCCTGTGAAGCCTCTCTTGGAGAGCAGCCTCATTCACCATAGCCATGGCTGAATATTGTCATATATGCCCCCTTGTCTGTCATGTCACAACAGGTGCTTTCCAAAGGACAAGGAGTGAGCATGAAGGTAGAGTAAGAAGGTAATTTCCTGGGCATTACACAGTCTATTTATTTCCTGATTTCAACCACAACTGCCACTGGAAAGAGTTTCTTTAGGCATTTTACTGTAGGCACAGTTCTCTGGGCTGAACAGTTTGAGCTAGCCTGTGCTGTGACAGGGGGAGCACCTGTCTCTGGGAAGCAAAGGAGAGGGAAGGTTTTCCCTTCCCTACATCTGTGGGACTGCTTATATGCCCTTCCATCTCACAAGCTGCTAACTGCCTCAAAGTTACATACTGCCACGGGTTTCTTCTTATGTTCTTATCATAAATGCATGAATTTACCTTCCTTGAGTTGCATCTGTGGGAGGAGCCAGGACAGTGCCTTGTCTTTTCATCACTTTCACTGAGGCAGCATGAAGCTGTTGCTGGCAGGGGGAGAGTGGTACACCTGCAGCACGTTAGTAACCTAGGAACTCCTCAAGAACAATCTCTGGAATCCACTTCTCACCAGCTGCAGTGATCTTAGTAATTGGTTATGAAAATATGTGGACAGTATTAAGAAACGTGATCATTTACTGCACCCTCCCAAGCATCCCACCTGGGGGGCACGTTAGCTCACCCCTCTTCTCCTTATTTAATTAACTCCTGCCCAAGCCTTTAAAATACTGTACAGATAAGAAATTTCACCATAGAAACTTGGGAAGAGCATCACTGTCATTCAGGGTGCAGGAGGAAAGGTGAATAAACAACCATAGAAGATGGATAGCCAGCAGGACCTGTGTGAATTTAGTTTGATTTCACCTTCACCCAGTGTATACCCTCCCCTTTCCCTTCTCCTGCTCCTAGGAAAAAAGAAAATCAAAAGGGTATCATCATGGGACTGAGCATAATGAAAACAGTGCAGATAAACCCTGTGGAGATGTGATGTGAGGCATGAGAACACAGCCACTCCTGGGCCTACTCAGTGTATTTTGGGGATAACATTTACACAGATGAGGCTTGCAGAGGAATTCTGGGGAAGCTAAATGGAGATGCATAGCTAAAGGGGTTGCTCTGCACTCAAAACCCTCCTTTTCATCTTAGAGGCTCCTGGATTTCACTAGTAAGCAAGAATATCCAGATCTTTGTTTCCCATCCATTCCAGAAACTAGTCATATCCTCTTCCTAGTTTAAACAAAGATTTCTCCACCCTGTTCAAGCTACCTTTACCAACAGCAACTGCTAGCACATATTTGGAAAACTTCCACAGCCAGCATCTGTTTGTCCTCTCCTTGCACTTTCAAAAATGATTGTGCAGCAGGAAGGAAGCCTCCCCCTCTTTTGCCCCCTCCAAGTGGAAAAATCACATCTAATCTTGCTGTCTTTTTTCCCTGCTGTGCATCCTGCCAAAACTGGGTGCTGTTATGAACTGCAAATAGTGTGTCTAAGCCTTTGGTCAGTTTTTTTCTAGTTCAATTATCATTCTGCCCATGAACCTGGGTTTGGCTCATATTTTGCATCCCGTAATCATCTTATCCCTGTCCTTTCACCCTCAGTTCCTGCTTGCTGTCCTACTGCTCTGCCTAGCACCTGCCATTTTGTTCCTGCTGTTTTACCATGAGATGGATGAATGGGCTCACTTCTCATTGCACTGAGGACATTTTGGCCCTGCTGGGTATAGGTAGGGGCCTGTGTTCATTCCCCTGTGTACTGCATATTGACATACAGATTCACCACCTGGCTGAGCTAAAGCTTTGTTTACTTTTTCGGGGTTCCAGGATGTGTATCTTCCCATTGCTATTTGACTGCTCTGCAGAAACATACCATCAACTTGTAGTGGACATGGCTACCTCCAACAGTGTGTTTCCAGCTCCCTACAACAAGGTCTGTGTAACTTGGGTGGAATTGGGTGGCCTCTGCCCACACCTCCACATCTGGCTGCTATGGACCACTCACTGGAAAAGGTGTGTCCATAATTCTCTCAAACTCAGTATCACTGCATGAAACAGTCCCTGACTCTGTTCCCTCTTTGGTGACTTAGTTCTTCCAGCCTCTGGTGTGAGTGTCACTGTTTACAGGTGCCCTGGCTGTCAGTGTATGTAAGGACAACAGTCTTCTGAAAGAAAATAGGGTTTTGTATAGCACCTGAAGGCTCTCTGAAATATTTTTCTTATGCACATTCAAAAACTTCCCTCTTTCCTCTACCCTTTGCAGTGCTACTGGAGGTAAAGATGCTTAAAACTGAGGAGACTGGAGCCTGCTGTGCCCTTTTTATATTACTATATACATGGCCCTGATGCAGTGACAGTACGTCAATGAAGCCATTGTGAGGGCTAAAATTGTTCCCAGACAAAATGACAGAAATGGCCCTCCATCTCCAGTGGCTGGAGAATGCCCTTTCTCTTACATTAAGGTCATGAGTAACAAGCCTGTCTCTGCTTGCATGAGCTTTCCTGGGGCAGAGACTGTTTGCGTAGGTGGTGTCCTCTTCTGCATTGCCTGCAGGATGAATCCTCATTTCACTCCTAGTGAAGAGACACATGCAGCTGCAGGATGAACTGTCATCAGCAATATGAAGTAGGGGAGAGTGACCTCTATTTGAATTTTTTTGTGTGCTGTGATATATTTAGGAGATAGAGGACTGTGTGTGCCTGAGAACCAGAATCTTACTAATGCAGTACTAGGTACATCTTATAGGCACCCAAGCATAGTTGGCTGTCCTGGCTGCTAGGGCACACTGTTGGCTTATATTCAATTTGCCTTTTCTCTTGATGTTTCTCTAACAACTCTTTTGAATTTTGGCTGGAGAAAAATGTGGCCAGATACCACAGCTGGAATGTGAGATGCCATAGCCAACTGTCTGCAGATACCAAGTCTGCTGGAACCAAAGCACACAGCACTTGGCCGAACTTTGTTTAGCTCTGTTTCAGTTTCTGTGTTTCAGCTGAGGGCCAAGTACTCTGGCTACACTCACTTGACACTGACCACCAGGGGATGAAACCACTCATGTACATCCTGCAACTGGGAACATGTCCCTGTGGGCCACTGCGGGGGCAAGTCACACTGAGAATATGTTTGTGGCACTTACTGATCCCATTATTGGCAGTTTCAGAAAAGGGCCTTTGAGCCAAGGAGACAGAGCTCTCAGAGAAAATCAAACTGCTGGAGAAGGTCTAAACAGGCCCTCTGGACTGCCAAATAGGCTCCAAAGCTGTTGGTCCTGCCCTGTTGTCAGCACCACATTCTCCTACAAAAGAAAAAAAACAGGACACAGGAACAACCAACACAAGGTGGGAGAATCAAGACCTCAATCCAATGTACTAATAATACTTAGCACTGTACATCACTGTACTGTTACTTACAAACATTAACTGATAACATCCTCACAACACCCCTGCGAGGTAGGGAAGTATTATTATCCCTAGTGTACAGATAGGGAAACCGAGGCACCAAGAGGCTAAAAGTGACTTGCCCAAGATCACACAGCAAGGCATTGGTAGAGCCAAGGTAAGAATGGAGACGTCCCTTGTTCCCCACCCCATGCTGACCCCTCCCTAGATAATGTTGCCTGTCTGGACATGGGGAACCGAAGAGGCTCCTTTGAAAAGCATTGCCCAGACTTGTTGCCTATGAATATTTTTTATTTGCCTTTAATGAATTATTTCACAGTTTTTCCCTCACACTGTACACCATGCTTTCATAGTCCATTCAGCGCTCTGTGGTGGCCCACAGCCTTCTCCTCTGGCACTGGGACAGCTCTGCAGGGGGTTCATAGGGTGCTCTGTGCTTTCATAAAGAGGATGTTTAGAAACAGTTTTCACTGACATTAGACTGGGAGCATGTGAGCTCTCACTGGAGACCAATAACACACACCGGAGAAGCAGGCAGAGGGAACTGATGGTAAAAAGGCATTTGCTGTTCCCTGTGGAATGACCAGTGGCTCTCTTGGTTTCTTAGCTCTTCCAAGCTCCAGTGATCACTCAGAGCAGAAACCCTCTGTCTCCAACTTGCCTGGTCAGGAAGTCGTTGTTCTGGGGGTTGCTTCCCTAATAAGTAATAGGCAGTCAGTTTAGGACCAGGCAGGTCCCCCAGCATTGCCTACTCCAGGTGTGTGACACTGTCTGGGAACAAGGCTGGCTGTAGTTGTTGTGCTCTTTTGCCATGGGGAAGGGGTATTACCATGGTTGGCAAGCAGCCATATCCAGCGTCCAAGTCTCTTTCATTTCAAAACTGGTATTCAATGAAGAGCAAGGGAGAGTGGATGGATGAGGAGATGAGGATGAGGCAGAGCAAATGGGAAAATCCACCAAATGAGCTTCTAGGAAGGAAATGTTCCCCCTTGGGCACTTCAGCTGAAGTGGCTTCATTTTCACAAGGTTTCCTTCTCTCTCTGGGAACATCTGCTGAGCTTCATCTCTGTCAGCTGGATGTATCGTATGACATTGGTATCTGCACGGAAAGAACACACAGAGGTATGGTGGTTACACAGCTCCCTGTGGCAGACAGACAGAATGCACCCTCATCCCTGGGACATCACAGGGGAGCAGCACGGCTCCAGCGCTGTGTGCTGGAACAACACCAGTTGGAAAGGGCACTGAACCAAACCCAGAACCTTTGGTTTTGGAGAGCGTGGTCTGATTGCACTCACCATCCCTATTGCTCACAGTATTGCCTCAGCTAGTTTTTACTTTCTATCTGATTACGCAGGTCAGCACAGTTGAAACTTTTCAGGTCATCCTTGCCTGTATTTGTGGAATGACACACGTCTAGTGGCTTCTCTTCCTGCAGTACCTGCATGCAAGCCCCTAAAGGCATTTTGTGTACGGTTATGCTCTGCCTTTTCACTCTCCCACTCTGTTTACAGCCTATTCCACTCTTTTCACATTTTTCCATGATGAATAGAATTGGGAAGAGCATCCTTCACATTGTCTTGTCTTCTTCCCTTAAATTTTCTGCTTGGATGTCCTTCCACCATGACACTCTTTCTGCAATTTTGTCATATGCAATATGCTGCATACTGCCTTGTCTGTCTTTTCTTATGAAGTTCCTAGAGGTACAGAACAACTGATCCCTCCTAGTAGAAAGCTGTGATATCCCAGCAGTGTGAAGGTGATAAGCTGAGCCTTGTTGTTCCTTCCAGAATTTCAGAGCATCAATACACCTCACAGACTATGTGAGTTTGGCTTTATCTCCTGGCCTGAGCCCTAGGGGAACCTGATTCACCCTGAACCACGGGTTGATCTAAATGAGTACATGTCTCCAGACAGAGCTAATGATTCTGCAGTCATGGTCAATCCTCTCTTTAGCTCTTTAAGCTCTTTACGCTGATTTCTATCATGAGGAAAACTTCACACACTCATGGCACCCACAAAATGGCAAAAGCCATGTAGTACCAGAAGCAAGCAAGTAAAACCACAGCAACTTTCACTTCTGTATTAAAAAATGGTTCTTTGCTCACAGCCTTGCTCTGACAGCCAGCCAGAGTCACATTGGTCCCTGAAGTTATTAGATCCTCAGACACCAATCAGAAGTGCAATGCAGTCCAATCAGAGGACAATCTCGTCTCCTCCTCATTCAAACTGCAATGTGTTCCACACCAGCTAGGGAAATGAGAAGTGCTTCAGCTTTCAAAGTGATGAACAAATTACTGGGAACATGTCCAGCACTAGTGAGGGTGAGTATTGCACCCCCCAAAGCAGTTGTGGGTGCGAAGCTTCCTTTAAAGATGAGGACATCTCTGTTGTGCCCTCTGCCAGTGCTGAATCAGTGCCAGACAGATCAATTTCCTGCCACACAGAGCTATCCACAAACATGCCATGGGGCATCTGTGGGCCATGGCTATGCTGTTGTTGTGACTTCTCAAGTTGTCTCTGGTGAGGTGGGTCTCCCTGCTGAGTCTTCTGCAGGTTCAACTACATCATCCTAGGCACTCCAGAGGGTGGGATTTGATGACTAAGCTCCTGGACCCATTTGGGACATTTTAAATGAGTTAAGAATTCTGCTGCTGCTTCTGTCAACAAGATGCACCAGCTGTTTATGCATTAGCACTTCTTACCAGCCCAGCAAATTTTAAAGCAGCTTTTTAAAAAACAGAACTATTTCAGCTGTGCGGCCTCCTGGAACGAAGAAATTCAGTTGAAGTGGTAGTCCTGAATTTTAGGCTTAAAATGAAATAAGTGCAGTTGGCTGACTTAAAATGAAATGAGTGCAGGGCAGGACACACAGCCTGAGCAGGATCCTGCCGTGCTGCCTGCATCTCACTGTGACCTCTGCTCTGTGCTCTTCTAGGCTCTGATGGGCTGTGCTCTGGGTACACATCCCCACCGCCGAGGTACACGCATGGAATGCCTGCCTGGTGCAGGTGAGAATGGATAACTGTGGGCATGTCAGGAGATCCCACCTGCCTGGGCCCGCAGGGACTGAGCATCTCACTGAGGGCAGAGGTGGGCTCATAATTGGGAAAAGCTGCCAGCCTCCTTTGGCTTTCAGGTAACATAGTGACTGCTGATGGCACAGCTTCACTCACCTGGGAGATTTCAACATGCCTGGGAAGCCATGGGCAAAATAATTTGTAGCCTGACAGAGGGTGGGAGACACTCCCATTGCAAGCTATTTATAGATCTCTCAGGCTGGTTATGGCATGTTTTACTTCCTTTGTGAGGGCCATTATTTTACCAAGGAAGAATAATGAGAACAGCACTCTGTTTACAGGAGTGGAGCCCTGTCTTTGTCAAGTTTTTCTACCAAATACTATTGCATCATACTAGCTCTACCTGCAGAAGTATTTCAAAGTTATGTGGAAATGTTAATGAGAAAACAGATCCACTGATCTCTCAGTGCAGAAAAAGTGATCCCCATTGGCTGATGTGGAAATAGGTAAGAACAATTCAGATAAGGGGTCACACCTATGCAAAGAGGTACTGCTAGAGCTCCAACAGGAATGTGTTTCCTGGCTCTTAGGACTGTGCCTGTGTCTCTCTGCAAAGTGGCCTAATGCTATTTTAAAGGTCATTTCTGCTTCCCCTACAGCTTCAGAGCCCAGTTGCTTATCTGCTGTGCAGACACCATGGTCTGGGTTTTGTTCCCAGGATTTCTGAGTCGCAGGGGTGCAGGAAGGCAGTGCCTGAGTGCACGGCACAAAAAACATCTGGTCTGGGCAGCCTGCAGGATATCTGAATGTGGGCTCCCAGCACAGGGACAGCAGGGACCACTGTTTGACAACACCAGGCCATTCCCAGCTGATGGTCTGGTCTCAATCCCAGTCAGTCCCTGCCCTGACAATGCAGCCCCACTGGGAGAGGGCTGAACAAGGCTTGCAGCAAGGTGCATGTTTGGCTGCACGTGCTGCCCCAGCCTCTGGACACAGAGCTCATGGAGGGTCTATGCATGCTCTACATGATTTAACAGCAACTTCCCTCTTCCTTAGTAGGAGGGTTATACAACTATCTCGTGTTATTTCAATCTGCTTTTGTGATTTTTGTTTGGAAGTGGCACAAGAAATCAGGCCAAATCCAACCTTCCTTCACCCTGGGCAGATAGTGAATAGCCATAAGGGATCTGCTGTGCTGACAGCCCTTTAGAAAACTAAACCCCTTTGCTAACTAATTTCTCTTTACCATTCAAAAGCTCTCCCATCAAAGAGAATAACTGCCAGTGATTTGTGCCAAAAACATTCCTTATTAGAAAAAAAAAAGAACACACAGAACATGACTGCAATAATAACCAGTGAGCCTGGTGAAACCTCAGATAAAGGAAAACAATCACACTTTGCAGATGGAGACATTTAAAGTGGAGACACTGACTTATTCCAGGTCACATAATAATTCTTGATAGTGCTACCTAATTCCTATTACTGCATTTTAACAGCCACATCCTTTCTTACTGTACATATTCAATTCTTTCCCCCTGAATGCCCTTCAAGTTTTCCATAATCATAAATAAAACAGTGGAACAACAGCCTTGAATGGTCTACAAATAACAGGAAAGAGTCTGATGCAGAGCTGAAGGCCAGAACTGGGTTTTGTATACATTAAGGGCCTTTAGGGACATTTTTTGGTATTTTTTTGTAGCAAGTAGTATTTGAAATTGTTGCTGTTGAATAAATTAGTATTTATTTCAAGAAGCAATGAGGAATACCAAATAAATAGTATCACGAGGAGAGGGGTGGTAAGGGAGCACAGAAACATATTTAAGAAATGGAAGCTAAGCTGTTCAGCTAAAAGAAATTTTTCACATCTGAATCTAGTCAAAACTTCAAGGTTAGGATAACTTATTTTCCACTGACTACTTTTCTCTTGCATATGCTTCTCCATTTCCTGGTTCTGGCAAGGGCTGAAAGCAGAAGGGCACACTGTAAACTAAAATAGGCTAAACTGAGCTTTGAAACACATTTGCTTGGGGAGTGTGGGGTGCACAGCTGTGCTGTCAGACTGCCCGGAGCCCATGGCCAAGCACAGCAGATGGGACCAAGCACCCTTAGGGGAGGTGGAAGAGGAAGGAAATCCCAGCACATTCCCAAGCACACCCTCCCTGATGGTCCTCCAGGGCACAGCCACTGCAGGAGCCCTGCAGGGCCAATGCCTGTAAGACATCAAGCACAGCCAGTCTACCAGCCTTCCTTCCCTCCTCTAGTTCAATGAGTATCAGTTCCACCATGCTCCACCAGGACCCAGGCTTGCCCCTCTTTCCCACCCAGTTTTCACTTGTCTCAGATTCATATGAAGAGCTTCTCTGTAGGATTTTCTTTGCACATGACTTCATTTTAATTTCTTGAAATTCTTTAATTTTGAGTTCTACAAAATTCCTTTATATTTAAAACCACAGTGTTGTTTTATCTCCCTATGATTTCTGAAAAATAAAAGCATCATCTCTGCCTCACCCTCTGGCCTTTCACCCATGTTCTGAGGCTGGTCAGGTTAGCATGGAAATGGTTGCGCTGGCAAGGCTCAGTTGTTTGGATATATAATTTCATTGCTGTCCACAAATGAACTGTATGGTTTTAACAGATGGATGACAGACACTTAACAAGGAATTGGCTGATTTCATGGGAGAAGCTGAAGCATCCTGATGAAGCTTTGTGGGTAAATGTCTGTCTCCTTGATCAAAGCAGAATACTAACCCTTTACTGAGATGGCAGAAGGCTACTAAGGATGACAAATAGTCTCCTGGCATTGCTAAGGGGAAAAAGCTTTTTCTCAAAGAGTCAGAAAATGTAATGGTTGGGGTACACTCTTTCCCTGCCCTGCTTTCTTCTTCAAAAATAAGTTAGTGTGGAAAAGAGAGGCAGGATCCCCTCCACACTCTCAGCATTCCAGCAATACTGTCTTCTTCCAGGTCATGCTGCAGCCTTGGCAGCAGTTAATATTTGGGCACTGTGACCTTGCTGCACTGCCCCTGAGTGCTTGAAGGGGAGTACAGGCAAAGACATACAGTGAGTCATGCATGCTCTTCCCTGTGGAAATCAACGCAATCAAGTCAGGGACAGATACATCTCATGGAAAGAAATACAAAAGCACTCAGGGCAAAGCCACATCCCTGCTCCCTTCCCCATACCTGTCGGCTGGCGGGATCTTGCTTCTTTCAGGTAGTAGAGGGCCTTGTTGAAGTCACCCAGGTGGTAAAATGCCACTCCCGATCGATAGAGCGCCTTGAAGTTCTCGCCTTCCTTCTGCAGCACTTTGAGGCAGTATTCCTTGACCCGCTCGTAATTCACCAGCTCGGCCTGGAGCAGGCAGGCTGCAAGGACATGGGGAGGATGACAGACAGACAGGAAAACATTAGTGCTGGAGTTTCCCCTGCTCTTGCAATATGCACGGGAGAGCAGCTTAGGTGAGGGAAATGACTCAGCCCCGTGATTCAGAAAGGGATTGTTTGCCAAACCCGATTGTTCGTAATTTAAATACCAATGCTTCTATTTTTGGCATTGCAAAGCAAAGGGATTGTGTTTACTCCCGGGAGACACATAGGCACATGAAACACTGGGGGAGAGAGGGAGAACATAAACACCCCTCCACAGCTCTGGAATGCCACACAGTCTTGTGGCAGTGGCTGGCTTTATTTCTTGTGAAATTGCTTCCCTGACTGAGCTCTGAAAAGTACAAAAAGTTGGACTAACAATTATCCGACAAGGAGAAAGGGGGATAAATTGGATCAGATTTCGTATTTGGCTTAATCCAAGGCTCTTAGGTATAAAAATAATATGTAATTGTCTTTTATCCAGGAGATCCTGTACAGAGTTTTGCTATAGGAAACGACAAGGAGTTCTGCCCTGCTGGAATGTGCTGTCAGCAAACCAGAGACACCTGGAGTTGTAGTAGAGGGAACAAATGTGCTATGCTGCCTGCTTTCTGCTAAGCACTGCAACACAAGTTCATTCCCAGAGGTGAGTTCTGCTGACTTCCTAAAGGAAAAGGCAAACAGTAAATAAACAATATGTTGAGAGTTCTGTGTGCTGAAGGACAATTGTTGCATAAATGTCTAGGAGCTGAAGAAAGTGCCCATTGTGAGTTTCCCACAACTAGAAATGATATAAAGGGGAAGATCCCTGAGCCACGCTTTACAGCCATGTTCATGGCTTTCTGTAGTGCCCCTCCAGTGGGCTAAATCTCATACAGGTGACCTGAGCATTATGAATGGCTTGGGGAACACTGACAAGAATAGGACATGATGCAGTCACAGTTCCAGGGAAATAAAGTTGTGCTGCAACACAAGCCCATCTAGTGCAGCAATCCAAGGCTACTTGGAGAATGACACAATTTGGGGAAGGAAGGCAGAATGCCACTGCAAGGATCAGTTCAGAGGCTGGCAGTCAAGTGCCAGGGCATGGGGAGAAATTTCCCATCGCAGGTGGTGTTACTCAGTGTGTCTCTGGCAAGGAGGAGACTCAGTGCTCCTGGAAATCCAAGTCATCACAGGTCAGGTGTCACCAATGAACAGCCAGATTTAATTTCTTGCATGGTAACTGCAGCTGAGAGGATACTGGGTCAGAAATGTGATGCACTTCTTCATCCCCTTTTCCCATACCCCTAGAGTAAGCCCTACAATCCTTTCTGTATCACACTTTACTTCATGAGAAGGAGGCTGGCTAGATGACCTCCTGAGATTCTTCCAAGCTAAATTAGTCCAAATCTATGATCACTTAATGTGGACAAAATACATTTCTAACACAAATACACCTTCAAAACTTAAACATCTTACTGGGAACAATCATACACAGGCTTCTACCACCAGAGCACTGATGCTAGAGACATCAGTGCTCTGGTGGTAGAAGCAGATTTAACAAGGATTTAACAGGGAGTGCAGAACTTGTCCCACTGCAGGTACATTAAGTGACGGAGCCATTACTAACAAGAGCTTTGTCCTATTTGCTTTAATAATGGAATGTCAGTATATTCTAACACCTCCTGCCATTATGTGCATAGGTATTTTGAAAGGTTCTGATTTGTTATTTGATTTCCACTTAAAAACCACATATATTTCTAAAACCTTAATGGCATTTCCTTATCCAGTTTGTCCCTTCCTATTTGTCACACATTGATTTTTCTCACTCTGTTTCTAATGGAGCTTGAAATGACTGTGCCTTGTTTTTCTTTATTTTTTAAAGCTATTGAAAAGATGACTGTGTAAATTTACTGCTGGCTTCACTGCCCCAGAAACAGGATTGCTTTGTTTATCTGCTGACCAGTAACATGTATAGCAGTGGCAGCAGCTTTCTGCACACTGCCAATCTGAGCCAGCTTTTCACGTTCTGCCTTTCAGAGCTACTAGGGGGTGGATTTCAGTTTCTCTGTTCATTTGCTACTTGGTATTTCCAGTGAGAGTCACAGAAATTACTCTGGGAAAAATGACAGGTGGTCTATTAATGTATATTAACTCAGTAATTCCATACTGTACTTGCTTCACATATTCATTGAAAAGAGAAGAAAAACTTTCCCACATCCTGCTATTTCATAAACCCAAATGGGTTTCCAAATATCCAGCTGGATTCTTTCGGTGACTCATACTCACAGTAAAGCTTCTGCAGGGCATCCCCGCTAACTGTGCACGTGGCGGGGAGAAGTCAGCACCACATGGCCAGCATGAGAGACATGTGTTTATCTGAACAAACAGAGCAGATGGATGTGCAGGAAGCAGTTCTGCTGGAAGAGCTGGCCACTTGGAGAGCCACTGTTGGAAGCGGCTATTGGAAATGAACCTGAAGGGAGTATCTCCCTTATAAATATTTAGACATGCATGCTTCCAGTTCTTGGCGGCCTGAAATGATCTTCATCTACTGTGGTCCGACAAAAATACTGAGGCTGTTAGTAATTCAGCTTTCAGAAATGGAGGAGATATGGAATCTTTGAACTTCTTACCTAATTCAGTCAGGGGAGAATTGTTTTGAAAATGTGTTGTTTTCCTAAACAGATGTGTAACTCTGGCTGGGAGTGTTTCTTTACCATATCAAACACCTTATCACACTCCTTCTAATTTCATTTTAGGCCCTTGGTGAATCCCTCTGAGGAACAGAGCTCACTCAGAGAGACCAAATCTAGAGGTTTATCCAGATCATCCTCCTGCTTTCTTGAAACTGAATGGGCTTGATCCTACACAGCACCAGCTCTAGTAACTCTCTGGTGATTGAAGGGTGCTCTTTACTTGCAGAGGCAAACTATAGTTGCCCATTCCCGGCAGGTCTTGTTGTCATTGTAATACAGCACCTGGGGATTACATCTCCCCCACTCAGAAAGGTTGCTTACCCTGCTTCCAGCAGCATGTGACAGTTATCCATCATATTTGGTTATCGGTCTCAATTTGGCAGCTAATTCATTGTGTCAGCTTAAGCTATAAGTAATTCTTAACTTTTAAGCCTATGTATGTCACATAGTGATGAAGAATCCCCATCTGCTGTAAAATAAAATAAAATCAAATAAAAGCCATCTTGAAACTACTGGGTGTAATGTGCCTTGGGAACAGGGAGAAGGTTAATGCTATTAGCTCCAGAGGAGGGGCCCTGTCCATCACACTTCCCAACTGACTGCTGATGTTTAAGCAAGGAAATAGAAAATGTGGCTGTTTTCCTTCACAAGAGTAATGTTAAACCTAGATTTGTACATTTTAATTAGTGGATTCAAATCTATGGCAGCCAGCTCCATTTTAGAGGTGCAGTACAGATCTGGTACCAGTAGATAAGTGAGCTAGTTTGTATAGCCCTGTTCAGCACAAGGTTGAGCAAAACCAAAGATTAAAGCACCTGTAGAGCCAAAATACATCCACACCTTTAACATTTACCAGCAGCTGTGGTGAGCAATGATGGGAAGTTGTAACTAAAATCAAGGCAGTTCAAGGGTTTGGATTCTACTTTATTCCACCTTGAAATAATTTTGAATTTCAGAGTATCTTTCAGGATGCATCTAGGCTTGACAGGTACCAGTGAGAAGGAATCCATGACAGCTTTTTTATTTCAAAGGCTAATAACTTTTATGTTTAGGAAACATCACTACATTTCCATACTGATTTTTGTTTAGCTTCAATTTGCTAGCCACACATTACCCTGAAAAGCCTGTGTATCCTTATTGTGTTGGTACTTTGAGACTCTGATCAAGTCCTTCATCTTCTCTTTATTAGCTTATATAAAGTGGCATCCGGAATCTCTTACTAAAAAAAAATTAAAAAAACCCAAAAACTTATTTTTTCAGCTTTCCTTGCTTCTATAGCTACTCTCTGAACCCTCAAAATGAAGTTCAACTGATAGTGCTGTCAGCATCTTACTACAGAAACCTTTTCTGTGAGAATACCTCTGCAGGTTATGCAAGAAACTCAGTTTGGCCCTAACTTTTGGCTTCTAATTTTGGCTGAGCTAAAAACTAAGTCTGGGAGTAGCATGTCCAGGCTTTAACATGGAGATTTTGAACAACAACTTCAAGAGACTTGCTTAGCTGGGAATTTTCACCAAAGGGCAAATCTTCATTCCAGAGCAATTGTCCAGACACATTTTATGCCGGTGGCTAAATTCCCACTGTAGGTAAAGCTCAAGGCCTATCCATGTTACAGAAGACTTAAGAGAGTGGGCTGAATTGCTGTGCAAGCAGCATTAGGGCTGTGCAAGCATCCCTACCCTGTGGCATGTTCCTTGGGCTCAGCACACTGAGATGAAAATGCCTTCACCTTACAGGAAAATCTTGGGTTGCAAACTCATGTTTCACAAACTCCTGTTTTGTTTGCTTTCACTGAGGTAAGCTGGTTGCATTGCCTATTTTTAGGATTTTCTTGCGCCTTTCACTGAAAGAGAGAGTCAGCTGCTTATAAGCTGGTCCTTTAAGTTTATGACCTAAAATATTCCACGTGTGATATCCACCTTAGATATCTGCTTTTGGAAAATGTCGGACAAGACTGTTCAGGTATTTTTGAAAAACAGGCTAGGGAAACACTGCTTATTTTCCCCTTGTTAAAGATCTCTGGTGACTTCCTCTTTGAATGCATCTCATTCCCTCATCATTTGGCTTTGCAAACAGAAATCTGGCAGATATCCTTTGTGTCAAGCAAGTGCCTTCTGTTATCCCCAAGGTAATCTTGAGCTGGCCAACTGGTAACCTTCTGAAAATAAAACCAGTATGGTACTCATATACTGTAGAGATATGCTTTAGAATCTGGTACCCAAATCCTTTGAATATTCAGTCCACCCTGGGCACAATCTGATCCAGAAAAATATTGTGATCTGAAAACTCTGAGATGCTAAAATACTCTTTTTGGCTCACTGGTCACAGGAATAAAGAGCAGAAAGTGGAAACGAAGCTAAGAGGCATTGCTTCAGTTATGACAGAAAGATGGGGGGTCAGAGGCACAGAAAGGGGTTTCTGGTGAAATCAGTGCATAAGTGAGAACTGAGGTCTATTGGGGAGGTAAAGTCTGGGTGGAGATGTGAAGTTAAGAGTTTGGGGCATTGTGCTAAGGACATAGCACACAGCGTATCCAGCCTGGAGACCAAGAGGAGCATTTATAGCAGTGTAATCCAGACAGAAGAAACCGATCTCCCTAGCTGTGTATGGCAGCAGCATCTCTAGCACACCACTTAGCCACAGTCACATCCCTGCTCTGAATCCCCTTTTCCTGTGCTGGGATATCACCAAGGGACACTAACCAGCACTGCTGAAAGGCTACCTTTGCAAGCAGGGCAAGGAGTAGGTGTCCTGTACAAAAGTTAATGATAAATCATGTGGTTGAACCACTCTTACATACCTGTGCAGAAAGGTCTGAATCCAAACGACCCTTCCTTTCAACCCTTAGAAGGAAAAAAACATCCTGTATTGATTTGTTTAGTTGCAATGCAGAGAGAAGTAGCTAAACTAATTACTGCTTAAGCCTGAAGTGGATCTTCCCTCTTTACTGTATTTATTCTTGACTCCACCACTAGAGTTTAACAACATATGTGGATTGTTCCTCTTTAGCAAGTGCTAGGTACTCCAGCCACTACAAACTCAACCTGTATTTCACAAATTGACAGTGTCATTCCCAGAAATAACTGCAATTAAACTCTGCAAAATACTTCGCTTTCGGATATGATCTCACCTTAGGTATAGCAGCCCGCAGTTCACTTAAAATCTATTTAATTGCAGGAAGATGGTTCCTATTCTTGCTCTGGGGTTCTACTTTGGGAAACATGATTGATACTTTAATATAATTCCTTCAGGGTTTTATTCAGACATTTGATTAAGACCTTCATATATCATTAAACAGGCTTTGTTCTCACATCTCTTTAAGGCTCAAAATAACAGGGCAGACTAAGAGAGTCCTGTATTTCAGAAGGCTTGGTGATGCTCTCCCTCAGGAAAGAGAAAACATGGTAGTGCTAAGTTGTAGTTTAAGCATTTGGGAAATTATTGGAATATAACAACAATAATAACAATAACAAAACCCAAATCAAACAGGAGGCAGCAGGGCGATAGGGGATGTGGAAAGAAAAAATATTTGTCTTGGATTAGACAGCAGCCTTCTAACCATGCCACTAGTGCACGTATCATTAATCTCTGTTTGCTGCAGACTGTGTAAATGGTGTTGACAAACAGCACATGGAGTTTACAATGTTCACTGGAAGAATTAAAATGACTACCATTACTATATGAGACTGAAAATGTCAGTCATATGTTAGTAATTTGAATATAATTAATTTCTAAAATAGGTAACATGTGACTCACAAGATGATGCTGAAAATGTAAAGGGTTATTTTAGATTTAAAGTCACCTTGGACTTAAATACAATTTTAATGTACAGCATAAAAAGAACTGGCTACTGGAATGCTTATTCAAATTTCTCTGGATTTATTGATCCTGAGTTTGTAAACTGCACGGGCTACATGTAGAAGGCACAGCCCAAGCTTTAACCTATGTTTTAACTTGTGTTAAATTTTCAATAGATTGACAGTAAAAGAAGCCATATAATGTGTGAATGTAAGAAGCCTGCAGCAGAGGAACTGAGAAAAGCATCCATGTCTCCACAGAGCTCCATGTGTGCTGTGCCTTTCAAGAATGCAAACCAGCATTCCTCAAAAGAGGATGCTTAAAATATCTATTTTTTTTCAGAGAAATGCTGCATGCAGTTTCCCTAGTAGACTGAGACACTAATTAGGATCTCCAGTTTCCAAACAACCTCTTCCATTAAATATTTCTCTTCTTTCTCTATAGTCCAAGCTTGCAAACAAAGAGAATTTTCTGGCTTCTCACCAATAAAAAGCTAATTATAGACAGCTTGATAATGTCTGACAATAATCTGGTCAGCTGACTCCTAGTTCCCAGACAACCTTAATGGGATGAAAAGGGAGTATCACAATGACAGTACAACTTTCCAGCCAGTGGCTCTCATTTATTCCTCTCCAGGTACCAAAAAGGCCTAAACATACCTGTATGTTTCTGCTTGCAGGGAAATGGGTGGAAAATTAAAGTCCAAACTGTATGACAGGTTGCCTCTCTCCGTAGGGAGGGATTAATGCTAAATGAAGTGTGGATCCACAAATGTTTGTAGAGCCCAAAGTGAGCCACCTCTTCCAAACAGCCTTCCCCTTCTTCTCAGCCTGACTCAATTTGTGAACAGATACCAACTGTTCCTCCCCCTCCTGCCATCCTGGCAATGCTTTCCTTCCAATACATAGCATGGTCTCTTTCAGTTCTCTGCTGCTCCTGAGTCCTTCATACCCATCAAGAAGAAAGATCCCAACTTCATCATTCCAATTAACTCTTCCAGGAGAGAGAGAGGCAGTAGCAGTGACTGAAGTACGCTGGTGCTTCCACCATGGTACACATTAAAAGGTATTTAGTAGTTCTCAAAGGAGCTGCTGAGTCTGTGTGTTAGGCTTTTTGTGGCTGGCAGCCTACCCTAGGACTAATGTGAGCTGTCAGAACAGATCAGTTAAACTCCAGTCTGTGATAGGATGATCAATCTTGAAGATAAAGGGAAAACAGTAGATATCTTGGCTTTTACACTAGTCTAATGACAAATTTTAGTACATTTTCTTAAGCAAGTTGAAGGAGCATAGTCTAAATGAATAGACTTAATTCTGTTAACAAAATGAAAGGCAACATTAAGTAGTTTGCACTGATGTGTCCTAGGCCCCATGGCATTTGGTATTGTCAATACAGGCCTAAATGACAGACTGTAGACTGTCTGGTCATTTTGCCCATAACTTCTAGATGTGAGAAGCTAGTATCTGTTGGAAGGTAGGGGCAGAATTCCAGAGGATCCCCACAAATTGGTGGTGGTGTTCTGATAAAAACAGGATGCAATTTGACAGTGGCAAGTTAAAAGCTCTACAGATATGCAGGAAAAGACCCAACTGTAAGTCAAGCAGAGGAACAGGTAGTTGGAAAGCAATTCTGCTGAAAATCCACAGGAGGACCCTGACAATAACAAGTGGTCCAGAGAGGACAGGGCCTCACCAAGACAGTGAGGGAAGAGAGGCTAACCTTATTCATCCACATAAAAAGAAAAGAAGTAACTCAAATGCAAAGAAGGTTATAACCAGGAAACTATCTATTCTCCTTGTACTCAGAAAGTAAGGAGAGAGCTTGCATTTCAGCTAGGAAAAACTCTATAGCAGTGAAAAGAGTAAACCTTTGAAAGAGACTGCTTGGGAAAATTGTGAAGGTTCATAGCTTTGCAAATACTTAAGAACAGGTTAAGCAAATGTTACTTGAGATATGTCTTATCTGTACACTTGTACCACTCATGGGTATGGATAGAAGACTCTTGACAGCTCTTCAGTCCCATTCTTGATTGTACTGAACACTCAGAGCATGAACATCCTGGGTTGCCCTTGAGAGCTGCCATTTAGTTCTAATTCCTATCAAAAGGTCCTGTTGGAGGATGTCAGAGCAACATCCTGGCCAGACATGGGGACAGGTAAGCATTTAAGAACAGCTGGCATGACTGCTAACCTTTGCTACGTGATTATATTCCACTATCTCATACTTCTGTAGGTTTGAAGAGCCTATTTAAAAGTGTTCATTATTTCTGTACGATGGTTCTGAAGCTACTTGAAGATAAGTTTGTGATGCTTTTTGCTTCCTTTTTGTCACAAATTCAGGGATGTAGTACTGCAGTTTTCCTTCAAAGAGCCAAGGCTTTGAGAAGCAAGGAATTTCAGCCTACTTTTCATCTGATCCCCATAGCTTCTGTTTTGTAAGAGTATTTTGTCCTACCACTTCCTCTAGTTACTTGTCCTTCAAATCAAAACCAGAGGCTTACTGAAAAATCTTGGCAGTGGTAATATTAAAGCAGTAGTTAAAATCTAGATTTCTAGTGAAAAATCTTGGCAGTGGTAATATTAAAGCAGTAGTTAAAATCTAGATTTCTAAAGAACTTTCTGAATCAAAATCTGCCTCTAGTTATGTATCAGCAAATCTTTATTTTACCAAAATAAAGAGATTCACATGGAGATGATCTTCATATTGCACCTTTGTTTTTCTCAGCCAGGAGAGGTAGGAGCAAAGTCCATCAAAGCACTGATACAGCAAGAGATCCAGTCAGGTTTTAACTACTACAACATTTTGATTCTATAAACTCTAAATTATAGAATTCTATAAATTCTATAAATAAATTCTATTCTATAATAGCTCCTACTGCAGCCACATTAGAAGAGATGGAAGTTCCTTCTGGCTTTTTTTTGCCAAGGTTGTTATTGTTGATCTGCCAGGTTAAACACCCTGGAGGTTTCCTCCTCTATGACTATCTAGTAATCTTTGACCTGTCTTTATCTTTTAGAATCAGTGGTCATCTAATCCAGTCTAGTCCAGTCAACTAGACATGCTTGGCCTTCAGATCTGTTCCAGTTGCTATTTATTCCACTGCCTCTTTGTTGCTGTTTGCTTTTGCTCACCTTGTGTTGCTTTACTTTCTCACTGTGGCACCTTCTCTACACTGTTCCCTTTCCTCCTCTGGGTTCCTGTTGCCACAGACACCCACTGAAGGAATCTTGTCTCTTGACTTGTTTTCACAAGGGAGAAGTACACAGAATTTTACCAGAGATCAGCAGCAGCAGACAACCATCTAGTAAATATCTAGTGTTCAGCAGCAGTCAACTCTAACAACTGCTATCAAATATTTATAATTCTTACTGTAATATATTAAACACTGAAATTAAGGTTTTAATGGAATTATGTTATTTTTTCAAAACCCATATGAGACAAAGAGGTCCTTTTGTAAATAGGGAGGCACTTTGGAGGACATGAGGGATTTCAAGCTGCTTTCTCTGCTGAAGAGAAATGCATACTTTGCTCATTGTAGGTCAAACAATGAACAGCAGTACTGTGAAATGCAGCTGGAACAGCATGAAGGCTCTCCAATGAAGTCTCAGACAGTTGTGCATGCCATGATGGCCTCAAGCCTGGCTTAGTGCAGCATGCTCAGTTTGGGATGAAAGCAGGCACTTTATGCTGTACCATGAACAAGGCACGATGACGTGGCTGGGTAACATCTGTGTGCTGTGCCCTGTGGTGGCTCACGGTTCACCTCCCAGGACACATGACAGAGCTGACCACTGTAGAATCTGCTGAGGGGTGGAGAGCAGGTGGAAAATTGATTGGGACTGAAATGATTTTAGATTTTCCCTGAACTCTCTCTGGCTGAAAAGATTCATCTGACAAGATGGAGATGTCAAATGAGGAGGAATATTTCCTTCATTAAATTAATTACTCATTCATATGTTTTATCCTGATCCAGTGTAGCCTAAAGCTTTTCCATTTTAATGATGTTTTGAAACAGAGAGAAACCTTTATGCCTTTGTGGGAGGGATGGAGAGAAGAACTGAAAGAATCAAAGAGGCAAATCAAAAGTAAACTGTTTTCTAACTGAAGAGAGGTATAAAACAAAGTTCTCAACCTTATTTTCCTTAAAAATGCATTAAACAAACTTACTGAGAAGAATGATTTGTCAGCAACAGCAAACTAACCCTGCCTGTGCCAGGCTGTCACCTGCCTGAGCTTTGACAGGCCACATAGAGGCAGTTAAAGCATCACCCTGTCGTGCAGTTGAGCCTCTAGTGTCCCTGCTTCTTCCCTATCTTCCATTTATACCATATTAGTTTAGTATCATTGATACATCTCTCTGCCTATCAAATCGAGCTGGCCAACAGCTTTGAAAGTTACTGAGAGGGGACTGACAGGCAGACAGCAGAAAACATATGTACTTATGACTCATTTCCTTTGGAAATCAGGCTGAAAACAAATAAACTTAAGACCAGAGGGATGATTCAGAATATTATTTGCTTTAAAAAGTCAGGCTTTGAACTGTGCAAAAGCATAAGCCAGTCCTCTAATAAGATGTTTGCTCTTTAATATAAGCTGTGGCAAAGTGCTTCAGGTAAAAATCTCAGATCACTCCCAAAGCCTTCATAAACCACACTTATGCAGTGAATTGCTGGCAGTGGAAGGATGAGGCAGGAGTGCATCTCTGACTGGGGATAATGTCCACCCCAATAGCAGCTGTGTTCAGGCACCAGGAACACCAAAATCATTGCACTGAACCAATACAATTCTCTGTCTTGACTGTGCCTTTTGGATTAAGCTGAGGAAGAGGAAGATACGCTGTAACAATTACATGATGAATGGGTTCTGCTGACAAGGATGCTGGTCTGAAAAGAGATCACTAGTAGGATATCTCAGGAATAATTTCAGAATGGAGCTTGTTTAGTGCTTTATTAATAGCCCTGTGCCAAAGTCAGAGTGACCAACTGACTGTCAAGTTCAAAGATACTGTCAAAAGGGATGAGGATGACAATGTCATATATAAAGAACTACATGACCTGGTACACAGAAGTAAATTTATTTGCAATAGAATTTGGTGATACAAAATTTAAGACCATACTAAGAATTTTTTGCTAAAATTTTTGAGCTCATGAGTTGGGAAAAAACGAAGAGGAAAAGGACGTGAATACACCAGATGATCAAAGAATGACTGAGTCACTTATGTGACATGGCCATAGATGGGAAAATTAAAATCTTAGAGAAGTTTATTCAAAAATTCAAACCAGTTAGCAGTGGTTCTCAAGCATGAAAATGTAATATTTGCTTTTCAATTTTTATCCTATTTAATAGGGCAGAGAATGTTCTGATTAGCTGTATGTCTAAGCCTTCTTTTCTAACCTTATTAGGTTCTTTAACTCCATGATACCTTCTGGCACTTTACTCCCAAGTTAATCAGACCTGAGGCTTAAAAATTATTTTGTATTAATCTATTAATTTAATTTACCACCCCACCCCATGAGCTACCTCACAGTGGAGGTGATGGAGTTTGAGCTCCATCACAGTAGTTAGGGAATGTAAAAAGGAAAATCAGTCTATTTGCTTTGTACTTCCAGTATAGGTGAGGATCTTACACTGCTCTAGTTTCCTTGCAGCATGAACACACTACTGTGTCTTAAGCAATTAATCATTGCAAAGCATTTAAGAGGACAGTAATCTAGGATTTGAATTATGTTAGTATTAAAAATATATGGTGACTAAAGGAGTTGAGGCTTAACTTTCCCCCACATTGTTTGAAGAAAGAATGATTGCTTCAGGTATGGTACAGAGATTCTGATTTGATCCTTTTTGAATCACTAGACAACAGAAAAGGTGCCTTTGCAGAACAACAGCTACGGCTGACTTAGGATGATTTTCCAGAGCACCCTAAGACACTCCTTCTCTCATTCTTTCAGCTGATCTTGCAGTTCTGCTTCTTCATGATCAGCTGGGCAGTGTGATGTTCTCCCTGGGCAGCTCCTGTTTGCTTGGATTTATTCTCTGAAAGTGTGGATGAAATAAAATCTTTCTGCCCTCTTCCTCTCTGGAAGCAGAGGTGAGCAGAGGTATGTGAATTCTCACAGCTTCTTCCCTGCAGCTGGTTGAAAGATTCTTAGATTGTCCTTTATTTCATAAAGATGCTTTTCATATCACAGTACATTTCTGGATTTCATGGTGACTGCAGGGATAACACAGCACACTGGGGGTAGATGTTTGTTAGTCACATTGGTCCAGGAATAGACAAAGAAAGCACAAAAAGTCTGACATAAATTTCCAAGTCCCAGACATGTCCTGGGCTTTTCATTAATTTCAGGAGTAAATTTCCTCTCCCATACTCTAGGGAATGTACGGGGCAATGGATACCCCACTGCTTGTTTTGTATTCTCATCTCCTTCTGCTTCAGGTAGCAGTAAACAGCTTTGCTGTCTGGAGTAGAGTCTTTCAAACTGGAAAAGGCTGAAGATAAGCAGCATCCAACTGAGCTGATCTGAAAGCAGTCTTTACATGTTAGGCTAGACCTTACAGACTCATCAAATGGGCAGCAAATTTTCACCACTGCCTGATTGGGTTCTACCAAGAGGGCCGTGAATGCTAAGGTGACATATACTCAAGGTAACTCATCTGAGTTTCATCAGGTAGGAAATGAGCTTTCTGTCAGATGTCTCTGATGTGGCCAGGCCAGAACAATGCCAGGGGCGTGGAAACCTTGTAATCGGGGCATCAAAGGAGCTTTGGAAGCAAAATTTGAGGAACACTAGTTTGGTGGCTCTTTGCTGGCTGACCCAGCTGTTTCTTTCCAGCAGCTCCCAGGCAACTGGTTGGACAGCTAGATTATCAGAGTTTTGCTGTCTGCCACTCTGATATGAAAGGAGTTGCTGTTGCCATCGATGCAGAACAATCTACATGACAGCCCTCTAAACTGGCAGCAAGTAAATGCAGTGGGCAGTGCTCCCACTAAAGAAAGAAAGGAATACTGAGCAGTGTCTATAAAAGTAGTTGCTTTAGTAGGGCAGAGATTTGATCTGTCAAACACAGATGTGCTGGAGAAGGAAAAATGATGAAGCCTTGAAAGCAACAATCAGTGTCCTGGGTCCTGAAAAGCTTCTGTAGCAATGTAAGTAAGGATGGTTGTTTTCTGCACAGAGGGACATATACAGGGTTGCAGTTCCTGCCTTGTTGATGGTACATGTGAGTGAAAAGGGCTGAGATAACACCATAGTCAGGACCTTGAGACACAGGACTTGTCAGGCAATGTTTTTCTGGAAAATATCCACAACTACTAAAGGTGCAAACAGCACGGGATTGCTTTTTCCCCCACACTTCTGTTGGGAGGCTATTGCAGAACTATTCAATGATGGTGACTTACACTGCCAAAGACTTTCAAGTTAAGTATGTGCTACTGTGATGGGCAGAATTGTGGTCATGGCCACACAGGACATACATGTGTTAGAATTCATGGCCCTGACTGGAAGAGTTGGTCATTTTATCAAGGTGAGTGACACAGCATGTAAAGATAGGGAATAGAGTCTTATGCTTGCATACATACAGTAGAGAGGTCACACAAAACCAGGTAACCAGCACCAACTGACTGGCTTCCATTTACATGTCACATCACCCACCGAGGGGATGAGAGGACCTCACTGGCATAACAGAGATGGGAGGTGTCTGGGAAAGAACAGAGCTTTGTGTGGGAGGTCAAAAAGTCTGACATAGCTGTGCTGCAACTGGGACAGCAAGTAAAGGAATTCAAAGGGTAGAGGCACAGACTATGCAAGCAGCCCTGACTTCTGTGCTGAGACATATGATGGGAAAACTGGGTACACAGGACAAAGACAAGGAGAAGCAGATGGTGCTATCCAGCCTATGAGCCTCAGGGCAATGGTGTGTCAAGAATTTTGGAAAGTGGGGGAAATGGGGCAGATTTTGAAGTTAAGATCATGACATCAGTCATTGCCTAGTAATAGATGAGTTCTGGCATGTCAAGCTATGACAGCTAAAGACCACTGCTCCCAGCTGCCACTTTTGCCATAGATTATCAGAGAAAAACATGACTGTGCCTAAACCATTTCCATGAACTGTCTTAGTGCTGTTTGTGGCAGTGTCCTAAACTCCAAATGGCTATCCTGAGATTGATTTTTCTGCTCCAGCCCCACATTCAATGGTTACCATTTTCAGCTGCCTAGGCAAGTGTAGAAAACCACTACTACCACCTATTAGCTTCACTCAAGTAAGTGTGCCCCAGCTGGAGTTATGTTCAGCAATTCCAGCAAAGCTTCCACAAACTGCACTGACTCTACAATCGTTGTTAGAGAGAACAGAATAGTAGCACTCCATGCCACCATAAGATTTACCTGCATTCATCCATCAATGTCCTGAGGCTACTGTTTCCCATCCAAGATGCAGTGCAGAAATGAACAAAAGGAGAGAGATTCCTGAGCAGCCATTAGTAACACCTTTCTAGTCAATGATAGTTAATTCTGACTTTTTTCCAAGCATTTTTAACCCTCAATATTAGTCACTGGTATGGTCATCTGAGTAAGCTGAAACCAGAATTTATAGCGGTTGTCTCCCTTCCCTATCAATTTCTCATCCATGAAGCAAGAGAACAAATAAATAGTCAGTAATTTTTCTCAAAAGTTTACTACGTATCTTCTCCCTTTCTTCATTTTATTTCCTCCATTTCACAGTCCTTTGTATGTTACTTTCTGAGACACAACACAATGGCAAGAAGCTAGCAACATTTAGACCTCTCCTTTTATTTACACGGTTTACTTTTACTGTTTCTTTCCTCACAGCAGCTCCTTTGCCATCCTAAAATCCTAATGTGTGAACTCCTGATGATGCTCCATTCTTGGAATATCTGTAGCAATGGCAGAGGACAGTGACAAGGAACTTGGGATGTGCTGCTGAACTGATAAGCAGTTCTGAGAGAGGCTGGAGAAAGAGGCCTGGAGCTGGGTTAGACATTTCTGGGCCTGAGCCCAAGTGAACAGCAAGACGAGAAGGATGTTCCACCTGCTGAACCACTCAGAAGTGGCCCAGCTCCCAGAAAAGGTGGTAACAATGGACCTCATGGGTATATTTACCAATTGACTGGGACCCAGATTTAACACTAGGTTTTACTGAACCAGCTGAACCATCTTCAGCACAGCACTGATGGAAACCTGTGGAGGTGTAAGAGGCAGTGACTCATTGCATAACTCTTGCTGAAGGAAGCTCTAGGACAACATTTCAGAAGAGGATGGAGTAAAGCTGGAAAGATGTGCTACTACAGAACTCAGAAAACAGCAGTGTTCTCATGGTGGAAAACAAGCAGTACTCTTAGGTAAACAAATTAACCATTCTGTTCTTGGAGAGCTTTGTGATTTTCGGTATCTCCTGATTCATCTCCCGTAGTAAGCTGTTGCTAAACTTTGAGGGATCTCAGGTCATCAAGACTGCAGCTCCTCTGGACAGTCTGGCCAGGCAATCTATACCTTCTCAGTTCTTTGTTTCAGGCTTATGCTGACAAGGTCAGCTGGGATAGGCTTGTCGTCATGCAAAGGGAATTAAACTTGAGGTAGAACTGGCTGCAAAAAAACCTGCAACCCACAGAGCCTTAAGTTTTGAAAAAGCCTGGGATAAATAGTGACATATATGGAGAAAAACACATCTGCCTCAGCAAGAGATGGTCTCAGACACATATCACTTAAACCAAGGTTGGTGGCAGCTTGCTATCCTTTCTCTTCCCTCCCTCACGCCCCCCTGGCATCTGGATGTATTTCCATCCCACCCTTCCAAAGCACAAGAAACTCCGTGAACAGGGGAGATCTTTGTTATCCTAAATAAAAAGGAATAGGTGAATACTGAGTATTTCTAAAGAGCAATTCGTGACAATAGCTTTAAATTCCACATCTTTCTTAAATACATGTCAGAGTTTGGGCCTATCACTAAAAAACCACACACAGTCATTGGTGTTTATTCTCTGCTGCAGTTGCACCTCCCTGGAGCAGTAATTGCATCAGTCCTGTAAAACAAGGAGCTTCCAAGCATTTCAGGCTGGTCAGATGTATCTAAAACAAGAGTGTCAGGAAACACCCCCTACCAAGAAGTGAAAATGCAGACCACATCCTGCTGCTCTGTTTGCTGCTGCCCCTCTTTCCCACTGTATGGCATCCTTATAGAGGGTGTTTTTGTTGATGCAGTAGATTAAAAAAACCATCACATCAAGCAACAATCCAAGACTGCTTTAACACCCACAGCACCATGTGTCCTGGTAGAGTGTGTACTTGCTAACGGCTATATACTTGGATGGGCTTTTAGCAGAAACTCCTTTTGACGTCTCCTAGTGGGTGGTCAGTGGAAAGTTTTACCAGCTTTTCTCGAATTTAGTTACATTTTTACTTGGATTACGTATTATAAGTATTTGTGTTTGGATTTCTCACCGGAAATACTCACAGAAGACCACGCAACTGATGGTAATTGGAAGTAGTACCTACACCTCAGCGTGAGGATGCTAGAAGGTTGCTATGCTGCTGGAAGTGTCATGTTCTGTGGGATTGTCACTATGACCTTCATATAGCCATTGAAATGGTACCAGTGCAAATTTCTGCCAGTGTAAGAAGCCAAACATCATTTTCCAGACTGAGATGTATCTAGGAGAGCTAAATTTTTAATACTCTTCCAGGCATTTGTGCCCTCCTGCCAAGACTCCTATAGTCTGAATGGGAATATAAACACTCTACACCTACTTTACATTCATGTAATTAACAGCTTTACAGTACTCCCAGGAGGTCAAAAATGCAGATGGATAAACTGAAGTTTACAAAAGATTTGGTGAAGATAATACAGCTCGTTAGCACAGAGGGAGGATTAGCAAGTAGATCCCCCAGTGCCACTTGTCATCCCCAGATCTCTCTCTGGTTCTGTTTCTCCTGCCAGAATTAGCTCTAGAATTAATGCATACTTAGGAAAATCAGCAGAGGTTTGCTTATCACACTGCAACATTCCCTCACCAGAAAAGCTTAAAACTGTGCTTACCCTTAGCATTTTGCTGCTCTGGAATGACTAGGACTTGTTTCTTTCTGCAGAGTAGACAGAGTGCTTTTAATCCTGTAAACTTTTAGGCAGTAATGGTGGCATAAAATAATCATTGCATTCAGTGGTTGCATTTGTAGTTGATAAATTACCCCCATCTGCATGCAGTACATAAAGCATTTGAGCTTCTTCTAGATCAAATATGCTGTATGAGTGGAAGGGAGATCAAGACCTGAGGTGTATTTGACCAGTTTACTTTTCCACAAGCATTCTTTGTACATCCATCTGTTTTTTAAAAAAACATAAACCACTAACTTGTAGAAAACTCAGCTGAATGCACCCATCAGGATGCGATCGTGGTCCTTGTTCTTAATTTTTCAACAGGGCTGAGAGAGGCAAAAAGAGGTCAAATGACTTCCTCAAGGTCAGAGACCGCCAGTGAGTCATAAAGAAAGGACTGTTTGCATTACAACCCTGCATTCATTCCGGAAGGCTCTATGCTGCTGGTAGGCTTTTGTCTTTGCCTACCCTAGCAATTTCTGGGAGCCTTGGCCATGCTGCTGCTCTTGCCTCTGGTGACATTCATCAGAATGACTTGTGGTAAAATGACGGGGTATTGGCAGGCCCATGCAAGAACGCAGCAGCACAGTTGTGAAGGGCAGTCCCTTTAAGGCAAAACTCTTGGAGCTTAAAATGAAGCCCAGCTAGCAGCTTAGTGAAAGAAACATGAGCAGCTCTGCCAATGGCAAGTTCTGAAAATCCTTGGCTGATTAAAAATAGTAAGTTTTTAAAAATCACAAGAACTTAAGACCCAGCAGATCTGGGATCCTTTGAAATGGGCTAAATAGTTTAGGCTGTGGGTGTGCCTCACAGCTCTACAACAGCAGACCTTGGAAAACACACCAAATATTGGGGGGCTTTTAATAAATATGTGAGCTGGCCACCCCATCTTACAGTAGAATTGCCTGTTGAAGGTGGTCTACAAAACTAGTGGACCTAAACAAGAATCTTTGTGCATATCTCTGCCTAAATTTACCTTCAGCAGGCAATGACAGGCACTGAAAACCGTTTAGTATTTGCCCACATGTGCCTACTCATGCAGTTGGTCAGATTTTAAAAAAAGCCAAACTAACAACACCAGCCTTTACCCGTGAGATCACACAAAATCCCCTCTGGGTTTATTTCTCACCTATGTGTATATTTACCTATAGTTGATGCTCCCCTCTGACTCTCATGCTGCATCTAAACAAGTCAATGTGTGTGTGCATCTGTAGCCGTGATGCAAAGCATCTCTGACAGGTGGATGTGTGGTGCCCACATGAAAAATGGCAGTGCAAAAGCAAGGTGGGCTTCTTAAATGCCAGGCTTAGAGAGTAAGCGGAGGTGCTAAAAGAACTTGATAATAAGGACACTCAGATGACAGCTGGTAATGCTACCGGCTATACTTCAGAGCTAAGTGAAAAGCTGCCTTCTCCAGAGTTAACATGTACTGCTGTTATGATTTCTGCACTATACAGATTTATTTATTTTAGAAACAGCTCTAGGCAGCCATCAGTGCTCAGAAGCAAAACTCCCTGCATCTCCTCTGCTCCCCATGTCAAGTAACACTGATTTCAGCTGTAACAGTACGTGCTGGTGCCTCTGCTAGAGCCCATGGCGTAAAGGAACTGGTGTCTTCTGCTGCATCACACTTAGAAAATGAAGTCTCACTGCTGCATGTCTTGAAGCTGCTATTAGAAATATATACTAATTACCGTTACATTTGTGAGGAAACTCCCTCTCCTCTCTTCCTTTCTCTTTCAATGTGAATTCACTGATCTTCCTGCTAGAATGGGAGCTCTGTGACTAGGAATAAAAACACTGCAATTCCAGTTTAACTGCACACTCCCCTCTCCAGCATGCAGGGCATTTCTTTAAAATTGCTTGCAGATAGCTCAGCAGACACACACAAAGCTGTGCATTTCTGAGACAAGTGCTGTTCTCTGCTCTGTGCATGCCATCTACTGAAAACATGTGACAACCGCCTGTGCAAAATGACAGCTTGACCTGCTGTGAGGTTATCCCAGGAAAAGTACTGCTTGTAAGTCCAGGGTTAATTATACTTACCTCCTCCTGTGTTCATACTGGTTAAATTTAGAAAAAGATCTGTTCATATTTAGGATAAAGAGGGAGAATGTTTCTCACACCGATTGCTACTGATGACAAGATCAAATACAACCAACAGTGACAAAAATTCCTTGCACAAACATGAAACTGTAAAAAAGTGAGCTGGACAATGACAATCACACAGGACAACTCCATCAGCAGGAGTCAAGCCATTTCTAGCAAGTGGAACTTGTGTACTGGCAGAAAGTGCCTCAGAAGCAAATTCCATTTCTCTCTCCCACTTCATTTACCATCTACCTACCACATCTCATTTGTATCTAACAGAGATAGTGCCTGTGAGCCCTTTTTCAAGACCAGGAGCTCACCAAGCTATATTGTTCAGAGTATTGTGGGCTCTTTGTGTAACCCTGCCAATCTAAATGATCCTTGCCAAATACAATCAATGGATATTAATAAACCTGTGAACAGAAATTTGTAGAGAGACAAAATTACATCTGTGCAATTATGGTATCACTCTGAAATCTCACTTGCCTCTCTACCTACGAGATTTCAATAGGCTTTTGAAGGAAGAGTATTTGGAAACATGATGAAAAGGAGCTAAATTGTGCTCCCTATTTCATCCCAAAAGGCGTGTTGAATGTAATAGATTGGCATGCACTATGACGAGGGGATGCTGGCTCAGTGTTTCAAACCATTCCCTTTATACTGCATCTTTTCTAGCACTAGATAACAGGAAATAAAGCTAACAAACTCTGTCTAGAAAGCCAAAAGCTAATGTCCTGATTTGCACCATTTTTACCCCCAAGGATATGAAGGGTGATGAGTGACCCTTCATCCTTCTGCAAAACAGCAGAGCTTTTTTAATGCTATTATTTTGTGTATCTTGTCCAAGTTATGAATGCTCTCTTTCCTGTATGTACCTGGGCACAAGTTTTTGTTGTAGAGATGCTTTCAGGTTTGGAAAGAAAAAAAACGTGCTGCTGGGGACCAAAAATAACATCTGATCCTGCACTTGTTTGGATAAAGCTTCTTGAAGTCAACAGGAGTTCTGTTTCTGTAATGACTTCAGAATCAGACTACAAAGTAGTTAAACCCCCCACCACTCCTCTCCATCTTCCTGCAGCACTTCTAAACAGATGGCAAGGAGCAAAGGGAGGCATGATCAAATGTCTACTGACCACAGTGATGACTGGAAGCTAGCGAAAAGCCACGACTGTATTGGCTTTCAACTTTAAGTGCTAAGGAGCCAAAAAATTCTTTTTATATCTGGTAGAACTATTTGGAGGTATTGCAGTTGCGCCCAAACCCTTCCCCTTCCTTACATCAAATGTGGTTGGAGTCCGTCTCTCTGTAATACCATTAATTACAGGCTCCAGAGCCGGAGCTGCGGCGAAGGGACTGAAGGACATCGCGGGCTGAGGGTACAGCGCAGCAGGCAATCTTGGCCATTTCACAAACCACGATTTCTGTCAGCCGGAGCGCCCCACGCACGCACCGCCGCCCTGCCACCTGTCTCCCGGGGCAAGAGGGCACGGATTCATCGGGGGCGGATGGAGCCGCCCGGGAGAAGGGCTGGGGGTCGCGGGCGAGCCCGAGCACCAGATGCGGCCGTGCGCCCCCTCCCCAGCGCTGCCCGAGCAACGCGGCTGTGCCCAGCGGGAGCGCGGACGCGAAAATGGAAGCCAGCGGAAGGGAAGGAGATGCGGCGAGCGGAGCGGGGCGGCAGCGCTGCTCTGCGGAGGGGGAGGGAGGTGTGCGCGGCGCAGGTGGGGACCCGCCGCCCCCCGCCCGCGGCCCCGCTGACCTGCCAGGCTGTTGTAGCAGTCAACCTCGATGGCCTCCACCGCCTGCCGCTGCTCCTCGCTCAGCCCCGCCGCCGCGGCGGCGGCGGGAGGGCGCTGCCCGGCCGGCTCCTGGCTCAGCAGCAGCAGCAGAGCCTTCAGCTCCAGCAGGGCGCGGTGGTACTTGCCGATGGCCTCCCGGAATTTCTTGTCCTTGTAGCACTGCGCCCCTTCGCTCTTGAAATCCAGCGCCCGTCCGATGAGCTCGCCCGGCTCGGCGCTGCCCGCCGCCGCCGCCCGCGGCTGGGCACCGCCGGTGGGGCCGTGCCCATCGCCCGCCCCGCGGCCGCCGGCGTTCAGCTTGCCCGCCGCCGGGCTCGCCCTCTCCATGGCCGTGCCGCCGCCCGGCTCCCGCGCCGCCCTACGCGGGCGATGCCGCGGCGCCCGCCGCCGCGCTCCCGGCCTTGCCCCCGCGCCGCTCCGCGGCTCCGCCGCTCGCTCCCATCCTCCGGCGGCCGCCGCTCCTCCTCCCTCGCCCCGCCGCCCGCGGGGCGCCCGCCTCCGCCCGCCCCCGCCGCCCGCCGCGGGCACCGCCGCCCCCCGCTCCGCTGCGACCCCTGCCCAGCCCAGCGCGGCGCGGCGGGGGCGAGCCTTGGGCGTGGGGATGCGCCGGCTCCGCTCACCGCTCACCGCTCACCGCTCACCGCGCCGGCCCGGCAAGGGGCGAGCGTACACCGGGACCCTCAGCGCCCGGCACTGGCTGAGCCCACAGACCCCTGTCCTCCGTCCTGCTCTCCCTGAGACTGAGCTCACTCCAGCCCCCACAGCCGTCTGCCTTCTGCCCTCCTGTGCCTTGCCCTCCCGTACCTGAGGGTATCGCCTCCCTGTCGGCAGGCTGGGATTCCACTTCCTCCATTCCCCTCCTCATCCCCGTTTCCCAGCTCCATCTCCTCTCCCAGATCCCACCAGTGTCCATTCACCATGAACACCTGTGCAGGGTCCCTCGAAGTGTTTCGGTGTGTATACTCTGTATCACTGGGCAAAGAAGTGCCAGATCATGAAATTTCCTGTGTGCTCTGCATCAGAGCAGCAGAAGCCAAGGACCAGTAACTGCCCTGGCACCAGTAACTCAGGGACTTTGATTCTCCTGAAACAGATTTTCCTATGTGCTGCTGAAAAATTGGTCGATGCTCATTGATGCCTAGAACATGTCCTGGTTTGGGGGTATCAGTGGAGAGTGACTCTCCTGTTGCAGGCCAACAGCAGAAAAACTGTGTGGAGCATGAGGCATTGTTTTGTTAGGCCTAACACCATGTCTGCATTGAATATTAGAACAGTTGGATGTATTTAGGTGTATTGTTGTGCCAAGATATTTTGTAGGTCTTACCACGTGCTTAAAAACTAGAGGATGGATGAAAAACCCACAGTGTATTTTTTTTCTCAATAATATATTGGAATGCGTATTTCATTACCCATGCAACTGTTACATGATAAGGCTGCAGCTGTGATGCAATGTGTTCAAGCTTCTCTCTGCAACCATGAGAACATTTTAAAATGGAGACGAGTTTTTCTTTGGGGTATGTACAGCCTACTGTGGTGGCTTGTGGTGTTGCAGTGCTGGACAAACTGGGATAGCTGTGTGGCATAGCTCCATGTAAAGGTATTAATGCAGGTCTGGGACCAGTAGTTGGATAATTCCTTGTTAGCAGGGCCAATGAGTTGTGCTTTATGCATTGGTAATGTTAGTCCCTGCTGCTAAGTTTCTGGACCTTGTTGAGGTTGTGGTCACAGCATAGGACAGACACTCATCTATTCACTTGAATCCAAAAGCCAGAGCCACAAGGAGAAGCAAATAGCATCACACTGATTGTGATAGAAATACAATTTTGAAAATGCTTTCACAAGGGAAAATATAGCTAAGGCATTCAGCAGTGATTACATGATTTCAAGTGCTTTCATTTCCAGGTGCCCTACTATCTACATCTTCAAGAAATCTTACTTTATGAAAATGGATGCTCAGCATTTTCAGGTACCTCAAGCCAAGAGTGAGATAAATTACTTACAAATCCTACTCAAAGTACATGTGATCTAAAATCAGGAAATCCTGGGGGGCGGGTGTGGTGGTGGTAGATATTAGTCACAGTAGCTAGAGTGGAATTGATGTGTGGAACCTAAATATTAAGGAAGGAACATTCCTGTTGGGACATTGTTTTAATCTGTCTGCTAGTCATATTACACAAAGTAAATTTAAGTAATTTCAGAGGTTTCATTGTACCATTATTGATTGCAGCTTGGGAGAATTCACAAGGACAACATATATCTCTTGTGCTGGAACGCTGACTTTGCCAGAGGAAAGGAGATTGCCACAGAGGATTAATTGCTGAGATCTGAGCAGCTGCAGAAGCTATTGAAGAAGGAACTGTTTTCTTGGAGGGTGATGTAGCAAAGTGACATTGGGAGTAGTTGCTTCCCTTTTTCAGCATTTGCTTGAGCCCATGGAGTTACATGGCATAGGGGGCACTGAGACATAAGTGACTTTTTCTCCTCTTCCACCCCCTCTGCTTAAGGGATCTTTGCATTTTCTTCCTTTGGTTACAGATCAACAGTGGTAGTCTGAAACAAGCTATGAAAAGTGCAAGTTTTCTTACAGAAGAGTTTGGCAGTGGCCACTGGCATTATGGGTGCAGATCTGGTCAGAAATGGTCACAGAATAGTGATAAAACTGGGTGGTCCTTGCATTAGGAAATATACTGAATCCCAAATTCTGCCTAAGCACCCAAATGAGTTTTCCACCTTGTAGTTCTTGCAGAAATGTCCAAACTCTCTTCCTGACATTGCTGGTGCCTATAAGGATGAATGCCGCAAGCTTGTAAATCCCAAAACAGACCATAACAGAAATGTCGGAATGGTTGCTGTTTATTTGCCAGCTTAGACCCTTTGTTGATAGCAAAGAGTATCCCTCAGCTGAGAGCTGGATCTCTCAGCGAGAGAATTCAAACCTGCCATAAGATGTGCAGGATGACTGGCAAAGGTCAGTTTAGTCCACCAGATCCTTCTTCCTGGAGAGGAGTTAAGTAGTGTTGGCTGTACTAAAATATTTAGGAAACATCACACAGACATAGGGTCACCACACTGACCACAGCATAAGGGACTGCTTTTGTTTGTTTTTTTGCTTTTCAAGAGGAATGTGGTGCTTGGAGGAAAACATGAGAAGCTGTCACCTTTCCAAGACGGACAAGATTTGTGCTTGAGAGATACCTCACATTTCATTTAACATATGATGTGATATTCAGGTCTAGATTTCAGCTGTCTCAGGCCCACTAGACTCCCCATACAGTCTTGCCAATGGTCAACACCTTTAGTGATATTCAGCTTGAAAACATGACAGGAACCTGAAAGCATCAGAAAGAGTTAGTTTATATATTATATTGATGCACTGAACTGTGAAATAAAGCATACATACATTCAGATAAAATGAAGCCAGTTTGCAGTCATTACCTGTGTGCCATGAGATGAGGTCATGGTATTGGTCTGTATTAGCTATTGTGCCTGTCTTTAGCCCAATGGTGAGGGATTTTCTGACCATAGAAGCAGAACACACTTATCTCTCCCATTCTGTAATAGATGGGGTGTACCTGTCTATCTGGATGCCCCCAGGTGCTGTGAGTATCCAAAACTGCCTGAGTGTGCCTGTCTCTCCTCCTCTGCACTGAGGTTTCCTTAGTATGTTCCAAAAGCATACACTTGCATTGCTTAATTATTATTAATAGTAGTATTATGCAGAGGCCACATGCTTCATAGGATATTTTAGGATCTGTGACTCACTAAACCATAATTTCCTGTTCACAGGTTACCTGAAGAAAATTGTCTTTTTGGCATCCTATTCTTGGCTGGAAGATGTGGGGGAAATGGTAAATATTGTGAAAAATACTGGATCTTACATATCTGTGAGCTGTCCCAGCCTTCCTCCAGGTACAATTGCTTCTGCCTGCACATAAGACAATTAATTTACAGGTATATGGAACAGATTCTCTGCATTTCAGGATACTTCAGTAAGGAAATTGGAAAGGTTCCTGAGACAGTTGAGGAGGCTGGGCACTTGGTCTCTGGTGGGGCATGGAAAGGCTGGAGAATCTTTCCAATGAAGAGAGGCTGAGGGAGTTGGGGTTGTTCAGCCTGGAGAAGGCTTGGAGGGAGGGACTTTATTGTAGCCTTTCAGTACCTAAAGGGGGCTAGAAGAGAGTTGGAGAGGGACTTTTAACAAGGGCAGGTAGTGTTATGACATGGGGGGATGGCTTCAAACTGAAAGAGAGTAGATTTATTGGACATAAAGAGGACTTTTTTTTTTTTTTTATGAGGGGGGTGAGACACGAGAACAGATTGCCCAGAGAAGCTTCTAGAGAACACATCTCTAGGAGTGTTAAAGGCCAAGCTGGATGGAGCCTTGAGCAACATGGGCTAGTGGAAGTTGTCCATGCCCATGGCAGGTAGGTTGGAACATGGTGATCTTTAAGATTACTTCCAACCCAAACCATTCTATGATTCTTCTAGATGGATGTGAATCCACTGTAGCATTTATGCTGTTAGGTGAGCTTTTTATAAATTGGAACTCTAAATGTTGCTATGAGGAAGCAAGTTTATATATATTGAAACCAGGTATCAAATTGGAAAGCAGTATAGCATGTAAGACCTCAGTCCAGTTTTTGTGCATTCATTCATGTTGATGGGACTGTTGGCCATGTGAGAGTTGTTTCATCAAATCCTTCCTGCCAAAGCACAAGCCTCACCTATTTCCTATTGTGATGAAAATGGTGTCAATCCCCTGTGAACAGAAGAGCTCCCTCATTGCCTTAATTCAACTGCAGAATTCTCAAACAGCAGCAATCTTCCAGCATATGCAGCTGCTGCTGCTGCTACAGTCTGTCACCAGCTTAGTCAATCATCCATTATTTATTTCCAAACTGTATGTAAAGCTCTGCAGCATAGCCTTTTATGTCCATATGCAGGGAAAAGAAGAGAAAGAACTTCTGAAAGGCCAGGAGAACAAAAACAGAGAAGCCTCTGAAATCCTTTGTTGGGGAAATTTTCTTATGTAGTTGTATCCAAGGAAGAGAGGAAAGGGAAATAAAATCACCTTTAACAGCAGGTAACACTTTGGTACAAATATCTGTGATCTCTCTATATCATTTGTTGCAGTCAAAAATTCCTTTTTAAAGATGAGATCCTTTGTTTACAAGTGTCCATCAAATGCAACACGCTTAGAGAGTATTGTGCATGTCTTCTTCTACAGTCTGCATTCTGTGTTGGGTCAGTTCATCCTGCAGGCTGTTTGATGCCTGCTGACTGCCTGGTTGAGAACGGTTAATCAGGACTACAATGAATCTCCCAGGAATAGTATACAATCAAGGAAGAATAGCCCACAGAAATGTTTGCAGGCAAATAAGAGAGTCTCCATGACAAGCTGTTGCACGTGTGTGTATATGACCAGCATCTTTGTCACAAAAAATGCTTGCTGACAATCCTAAGAGGTTAAACAGAGCAGCTGTTCAGAATTAAAACAACTGTTCCAAGTTCCGGTTTTAGCATTCTGGATTATTTCCTTCTTTTAAATAAATGCGGTAACAAATTGCTTACTAAGAAGTTTGCCCATGAACCCAGGACAGGTCAAATCACAACAATTTAGCACCATTCCCAGTGTTTCTTTTTGCACTTTAATTAAAAGTAGTACTCTGATTTGTAGAACAATCATACTGGAAGGAAATGGTGCAAAAAAAAAAGTTTGAAAAACACTTTTAACCTCTTAAAGTCAGCTGCTGACATCCCATCTACAGGCTACAGCTATAATCTCTCCAGCGAACTCCAGTGTCCTAGGTAGCTCTTGCACTTTACTCAGGCTGGACAAAAAAAACAGCAGCAATGTTGATTCCTCTGTTGTGTGTGAAAAAGAGTAGCTCTGGAAAAAATCACATCCAGATCTTGCTTATCAGACGGATATTGAGAACCACAAAACAGGAACTCCTATATCTTTCAGCCCTCATTCTTCCTCTGTCTTATCTTCCAGCATCCAAAGCTGTCCTGATTCTGGAGGCCCATCTACACTGGGCAAAGGGGTGTGGTGTGAGGTTTTTGAGTTAGCATTGACCTAGATCTGACTTGAGAACAGTGCTTTTTCTGAGACCCTAAGGAAGCAGACCCTCACTCCACTGTCAGTCGCTACTGCCCCAGGAAGACTTACAGAACTGCCTAATGCCACAGCACAGCATTACGGGCTCAAGTTACTGCACATCAGCTGTTCCACCAGCCTGGCAGGGTGCCTGTTCCAACCCTCCATGGAGGTGAAGGCACTCATTCCCGTAATGCTGAAAGACTGCATATTGAGCAGCATTAGTGGGGAATAAGAGACTTCATAGAAGCAGTTACTGCAGGTCTGTTAATGTCTGGCGTCCTCCTACTGCCCAGGTAAATGGCACATAGTTCAATGTTAGTAAAGATCACTTAACTCCAAGTGACCAGGTGACACTTAGTGTTCAGACCTGTACAGGAGTACAAAATAAGTCAACTCAGGTTTCAGTCTAATGAGACAGTATGTGAGTGTAACTGGAAACTGAATTACTGAACAATACAAAAAAGAATCCTAAAATGCACTGACTCCCCATGAACTTTGAATTGCTGGTACTCTGAAGAGAAACGCCATCCAATGGTCACCAGTAGTAAAGCATGCTCAGTTTGTGTTTCCACATTAGGACTGTTGCCCAGTCTTTACACCATGCTTACATCTTCAGGATCAAGCAGTGATTGCAACTGCATTCCAAGATAAGTGCATATTTATCATTATTTGCCCATTACCTGAAGAGCTCACACCAGCACCCTTGGGTTCAACTTGCACATACAGATGTAAATCATAGAGCTGAATTCTCCCATGGTATCATAAAGGCACACATCAGAAGTGCATCTAACTACCTCTAAGCTGGAAAAACCCTCTGTCTCTTAGTTTCGTGGCTTAGTCTTTTTTTATGAGATTAAAAATGACACATGGGAGCAAATAGAAATGCTTGTGCTTCTAATTGCTTGCTGTGTGTGAGACACAGCTATTCCCAACTTCAGCTGTACTGCAAGAGGAGAACTACGAGCAGTAATTTTACAGAGCAAGCAGACCTGATAGAGAAGTGTCTGCTTTTTTAAAATCTGGTCTGTCAGTGTGCAAAGGAGTTAAGATCTCACAACAAACAGAGTTGTCTGGAAAGTTCCTAATTTGGCAATTTCTTTGAAAACCAGGGCTTACAAGAATTGTCTTGCATTGCCCATCCATTTTCATTGTCTTATGTCATGACACAGTCTTCACTAAGGTAATGGTTCAATGCCTACCAACTTTGTCATTCCTGAGGGGTACCAAACCTTGGCCTCTTGGTAGGCTCTTGCTCTGCTAGACATACTTGATTGGGCTGATGTCAAAGAGAGAGTTTGTGCTGTTTTCCTGTCTGGTCTCAAAAGTTCCTGCAAATTGTTGATGATGATTAGAATGGCCTCTGAGGAGAAACAGGCTATTTCAGGAAGTGTGGCTGATGATACAGTAAATGGTACTGTCCCCTAAGAGAGCACTTAGCCACTCTGTTGGCAGACTGGCAGGCCCTGCAGCTCAGATAGCTGTGCTATCCTTGGAAGAGAGGTGAGACAAAGGTGTTTTATGGTCCTGACCTTTAACATGCCTGTGCTGTTATTGAGTTTGAAGGGCAAACTGCAGGACCTGGGTCAAATTTCAGTATAAATGCATTTGTACTTGCTTTTCCAGTTGGATGTAGTTATTCTGTTTCTCTCTCTCTCCTAATATGCTGAGTGTGCTGCAATGCACAGCTAAGCAGATGGCTCATTTCATCCTAGAGACAGATCCATTTCTGAGCACAGGAATACTTGTATCTAAAGAAGTGCTCAAATGAAACCATTTGAGTAAAAGCTACATGGAGATAGTTAAGCTCATTTACCACATATATGGGTGATTTGCTTACAAGAAAAAGGAAGAAAAACTATAAAAGAGGAATGCTTCTTGCTGTATCTCCAACATTTGTCCTGCAGCATATGGGGTTTTCCTGAGGATGTGCATTCCCAGATTTCCTACAAACAAATTTGTGAGGTCTGGTGAGCACAGAGCCTCAGGCAGTGTGGTCACAGACTCACCATCTGTGTGCAATCCCAGTAGCATCAGCCCTGCAGTTTACGTGAAGTTCTCATCTTTCAAATTTTTTTACAAAAATGGTTCTTTTCCCCATCCAGACAGCTTTCCAGGCCAGGCCTCATCTTCCAGGACACTGCAGTGGTGGAAGGTGGCCAGCATTGTGTGGTATCAGTATAACTGTGTTTATACTGAGAGCTTAAATCAATGTTGAGTGAGGAAACATCATTGCTTCATCCTACAAAGAGAAGAGAAATTCTAATGGATCTTGATGTGTGAAAGACTTTCAAACTCATTTAGTTGGTCCATGTAATATTGCCAATGTAAGGTCTCAAGTGTGGACACGTAGAGATTAGTACTATCCCTATTTAATCGAAGCTCACTGAGGAGTTCACTGCAGAAATTTATTTAGTGGTTCCTGCAACACACTGTCATTGCATTGGTAGGCTGTTTGAAAGGTATTTCTTTCCCCATAAGCTGTCATGCACAGCTTACATTAATGATATTGCCCTGAGGAGAGTCAGATGAGCAATCCTTATGGACCTACTTGTCTGTGGACACCTGTCACAATAATTTCTTAGCCCTGAGCAGGAGGAGTGTCATGGCAGCTCAGGAAATAAAGATTTCTTTGTGTTGAGGAGACTGAATAGAATCAAAATTGACTATTTTCCTCCAAAATGAAAATATCTGTATTAATATGTATCTTTTTAAATTACTCACTGACTGTGCCTCTACTTGATTTTTTGATTGCATGTCCTGCCAACTAACTACCCAATGACTGCAGTATCCTCACTTCATTTAATTCTTAACCCACTGGTTTTCAAGTAAGTATGGTTTGTTTATGAGGATCAGCCTAGGTTAATTTCTCATTGGGCTGTTGCCTTCCTTCATAAAGTTGTACAATTATTTGACTGTTTTCATCACAGTTTTAGGCTTAAACATACCAGTACTAAAAAATGCAGGGTAGTTAGAATAATAAGCTATGCTTGAGCTTATTAGCAAGGTTGCTTATTCTGTACTGGGAGGCTTTAGGAATTTTGTAAATTGTACTGAATAAATTTGATTAAAGAGAACTATGGAACAGATAAACGTGCATTTAAAAAATGAAATTTATATAGAAAGAGAAATATGGGATGAATGCAGCTTTCTATGTCTACTTTTATAAATGTTCAAAAACAGAGGAGACATTTGATCTGCCATAAAAGCCAGTATGCATGAGAAAGTAGAAAACCCGTGAGCAACACAAAAATTCAGGCTACTGCTTCTGTATCCTTGATACTCACCTGAGAATCAGTTTGGAGTGATCAATTATTCTGCCCAGAATAGAGTCCAAGGTTTCATCTCGAAGGCTAGTAAGTCATTAGCCATATCATGTTCCTCTCCACTCACCCTTCCTTTTTAGGAAGGAAAAACAACAGTGAGTTGAATAGATGGATAATATGGATGGAAAATATACTCCAGTATTCCTGGAGCTAAAATCTGGAAGATACTGATTTCACCACAGGTCTGATAGTAGATTTACAAAGGCAAGAAAACTCATTTAGCCTACCCTTCCTTAAATTCAAATCTTGTTATGACTTGGAATTAAAAAAAATAAAATAGAGACTTGGTAAGTGTCAGACACTAAACAAGGATTATTTTGGAGCTGTACAGCTGTATAAGACTGTATAACTTAGTAAGGCTTAAGCTGTCCTGTCTCAGTACAAAGCCCCAGCTGATTATGTAAGGACATTTCCTGCTGGGCAGAAATGCAATTTCCCACAGATGCAATTTTTTACAGATGCAGCACTCTACATGTGAACAAAACACTTTGCTGCTGATTTGTCCCATACTGGGGAAGCCCATCCTGGAGAAACAGCCCTATTGATGAAGGGTGATCATTGCCTTGCCTTATGTTTTTTTCCCTTGGACAACAGTATACGCTTCCTGGCACTGAATCAAGCTGTGAAGGACAGTCATGTGGTGTATGCTGATGGCAAATGTAAATTTTTGACAGATTTGTAGGTCATACAGTTTGTCTGTATTCATCTCCTGATGTTCCTATTACCATTATTTATCACTGCATTACGATAGCCTCTGAGTCCCAGTGCAGCCCCACTGTGCTAAGTACTATAGAAAGACATTCCTGCCTTTGCTGGTTTGGCTTCACTCCAGTAGATCAGCTATATTAATGTATCTCCTGCCTTGCTACTCTAATTTTTTCCTGTTCAACAAAAGGAATGATTAAAACACTGGGGAGAAGAGACTGGAGGAATGATCAAATAAGATAATTTGATTTTTAATCCATAAGCATCCTTGGTCTACTCTCTATTGCACCAATAGAAAAAACATGACTAGTTCTTTGCTGGATGTGCAAATACCCCAGCAAATACCATGTTCTGTAAGTTGCCACAGATCTGCTGACTTAGTATGATCTGCAAAGTAAAGAGGTTTTATGGCACTTTCCGTTATACAGACAAGGCTCTGGTATCAGTGTGGGTTCATCACTTGTTTGGAGCAGATGCTGAATCTCTGTGATGTGAGCTTAATTAATTTAACCTACTCTTTTCCACCAAAGCCTGGTGCAAAGTATTTACAGCTGGCTCACTCTTGGCTGATGTTGTTGAGAGAATATTCCAGATGGAGGATTCTAACGTGCAAAAATGTCCAGGACAGTGCCCTCCTGCTAAGCTACTTGGTACCAGCTTTGCACATCCCAAGCTCAGGGTCTCAAGTACAGGCTCTGGAAGTTTCTGTGAAGTGGCATAGCAGCTCTAAAACAGTCTGTGATGATGGACAGTGCAGCACCAGCATGATGGGCTGATACTGTTCTGATACCCAAGGGATCTACCTTGCTTCTTTGGGACCCTAATGAATCAAAGTATAAGATAACCTGTATTTGGATAGGGAAATCTGTAATTTTTAAATGTGGCCTGTGATAGGAATTTTGTTAATCCTGCAGAAGAAGGGATAGATCCCCCTGAGAGTGGGATTTCCCTATAAATTGTAGATATCAGAGCCCATGTTGATCACCAATTCACTAGCAATTTCCTACTCCATAGAGGACCTTGCACCTTAGAGGCTATAGGGCAACAAAGTGAAGCCTATAATGATGCTCTCTGCAGCCACTTCTGAAGGCAAGGGAAAAAGAACACACACTTTCTCAGCCACATTTGCAGTGACCAAGGAAATCCCCTCTCTGGAAATACCTTGATCAGACTAAGCAGTCAAAAGGCCATGTAGCTGTTGAGATGAAAGTCCCCCATAAACTCATGCCACCTCTACCAAACTGGGTATGTTGCCTTTCCTCTCTCCAGAACAGTGTCCTGCCTTTGATATATGCAGTATTATCCAGCAGGGAAGCAACACTTTATTATAGATCATTTTTCACAGGCCCAGAAAATAGGTCAGGTTGCCCACCTTAGACATGAGTGTAAAATTCCTGCTCGCTCTGGACCCAGGGATGAGCAGCCCTGGCTGTGCAGCCATTACCGGGACTCAACGCTTGGGCCACTTGCCAGCATTCAACTTTGGATAGTGTGGAGGCACTAGAAGAAGAACAATGCAGCCGGGATGGAAATAAAATGTTTTTTTCAGTACCTGTTGAGGTGGGGACACATAAAATTTCTCTGAAGGAAGCGAAGGTATTAGAGTTAACAGGCAACCAACACCAGTAAAAAGACAGCAGGGAAAAAGAACTCCGATTAAGGACCTGCCCAGCCCATTGGGTACCTGAGATAAGTGATGAAGTATGCACACTAAGATTTATTGGTAGGTGAGGATATCTGTTTTAGAGAGATGGAAAGTGCAGAGAAAAAGCATTTGTGCCTCAATGGACAGAGCAGAAATGAAAATTCTTCACTGAAGTGAAAGAGACCCCTTTTAGCATCATGAGGCCTGTGGTTGTTGAAGCAGAGATACTGCTAGACAGTTTCATAATGTTCCGCCACCATTGCTCCTTGATGGATTTTGTAGCTCTGTCCAATCTTGAAATATAGAAATTAAGTGTTTCTTTTCACTTCCTGATCTGGTCAGCCTGTCCATGTTTTGCATCCTCCCACTGGGAAGCACAGGGCTCACTGCCAAACTGAAGCCCTCTGTTTTTCAGTAGAAAATACAGTAAATCAGGAAAATAAATCTTGATTTCTTCATCAGACTAGAGAGACTCTATTTTATTAAATAACTCTTTCAGATCAGGCAAGTGCCTAAATTAATAAAAATCAAAGACTTTGCAATTTGGCCATATTTGGGGTTACAATGCACAGTAAAATGATGGCGTTCAAAGCTTACTGAGAGGTATCTACCAAACACTAAGGCTGTGGTGCATTCCAGAGATTGGGAATATTAGATTGCTAGACATGTGCAATACACAGAATGTATGGTGAGAAGATTGTTTTGCTTTTTTCCCCTTCCCTGCCTTGGGCAAGCCTTCAGTGTCAGCAGACTCTGTTTGCTTGTTGGCAGTGACTAGACCACAGCTGTACTCCAGGGCCCTGCTCTGCCCTTTGGAAACTTGGGGGGAAATAAAACATTGGTTGACTAACCAGTCAACAGCTAACATCCAGCTAACAAATGGACACAAGTAGAGCTGTGTGGGAGGGAGGCCATGCTCCAGAATTGCCTTCATCTGCTTCATCTGCCTCTCGCTGGATATTGGCCTGCATGTGACCTGTGAAGCTCTGGGGACATGGGGCAGTTTCTGCTTCTCCCACCAGTCCCCTCAGGGAGATCCAACACCTGTAGATTGTACTTGCTGCATCCTTCTTTGTCATGGGCTTTTGTGTTGACAAAGCCAATGCAGCAGCAGAGATGCTAAGGTCAGAGATGTCTGCAGAGACACAAAAGTCGGCAGCTGCAGTTGCTGGTTTTGATACATGATCATATGCAAGATGACATCGTTTGTGCTCCTTTGCTTGGAAGCTCATTTCCCCTCCTGCCTGCAGTTGTTAGCAGCCATGTGGCATCCTGACATTTCATCTTTATTAACTTCTTGACATCTTTATTAACTATCTTGACAGATAGCCTTTTGGGGCTTACTGGGAGATTAATTGTTTTCAGGAAGCTTTTAGACTGTTAGCAAGGTTTCATATTTTCTTTCCCCATTCTTTCAAACAGGAGACTCTAATAAAGCACTATGAGATGTATTTAAATGCTCTAAGGATGCCAGGAACATTACTCCTAGTGTCCCCCAGTTCCTCTGCTCTTTGCAGCCCAGAGCTGAAAACAACAAGGGATGGGGGGCGAGGGGGGAGGGGGGCGACACAGTTTTGAGAAGGGCACCGGCTGCAGCCATCATTGCAGCCACTTTAGTTAGATTTTCCCAGTGGCATTTTTCCAGGGGGAAAAAAAAAGAGCTTACAAGCCTGGCTATTTTTTTTATAGTCAATGCATGTGATTAGCAGTATTTATAAAAACTGTGCAGAAAACAGCATCTCAGGAAAAGGAAAAGAACATGCAGATGCACTGAGCGAAAGGAGAAATTAACAGACTTTGAAGTCAGCAAAAGTGCCTGATTAAGGATTTAAAAATCAGAATTTTGCAATTTGGCTGTGCTGTGGGTTTCTAAAGCATAATGTAGTGATGGCTTTTGAGGCCTATGGAAGCTATTTTGTAAATGACTGCATGTATAATGCCATCTGAAGATACCAGCAACATAAGTGTTTTCAGGGTGGAAAGAGAGAAACTTCAGAAGCGAAAACGTAAAAACAGAATATGGGTGATGAACTCATGACAGCCCCCTCAAACATTTCCTTTCTCTCCTTACACATTTTGTGATTTCAGCATTTTCTTTGCATTGCCCATACATTTCTCTTTCTGGTTTGTTTACATGTGTTTTCCTCAAGCCATGAGATAAGGATTTAAAGGAGTATTTTCCCATTCCTATTTATTACAAACCAGTAGCAAATTGCTCATTTCATAAGTAATTCAAGCCCAGCAATTTTTCATTAGCATAAGAATTTAAATTTCCTTTGTGCTTCATTGCAGAACTAGATTTAACAGAACATAGAATGGGACTTGGAGATATTTACTATTAATCTGTGAGTTCAAATGCAGGTGGGCAGAATCTGAGGTGCTGTGATGATATGCTTGTTCAGGAGCCTCTGTTGTGTTTTGGTAACCACCCAGAGTTTAATGATAAGGCTTGATAAACAATACTGTTCACCTGATGGCATATAGCTAGCTTATTTGTTCAGTCTCTGCAGACTGTTAGAAATGTGCACAGAGATGGTTTTCCATCCTTTTTTAGATGTAGTCCTCTCAGTTTAGCTGTGCTTATTCATAACTATAAAGGGACTCCTTGGTAGTCTCCCTGCTGTACACAAAACGTGGCTTGGAGGACTCAGTGATAACAATCCTGCATCCACTAGAGATAGCAAACATTGTAAATTAGGGACAGTCTCTTCTGTTACACATAGGGGAGCATAGTAGCATGAGATTCTTCATTAGCTCTGACCATAGAAATACAGAAAAATAATCCATTGCAGGGAGAGTGACACTAAATGACACCTGAACACCAGGACTTGAAAAGGTGTCAGTTTTTATCCAAGTGTTTTATGCATTTTTAAAGCACACATATGGAATGAATATATCTAAATATTCATTGCTTAAGGTGCCTTTCTCTGACATCAAAAGCTGTGTGCATAAATTCCTGATTTTATGTGATAGCTTTCATTATCTCTCCATCTGTCTGGAGGGACAGAACTCCAATGCTCATTAGGACTCTCCCTTTAGAGGAAGCCAGGTGAAAAAGCTCTTGTCTTTTATGCTATAGTAGAAGGTGAAAATGTTACCAGATTAACAATTCTTTCCAGCAGTGCTTTGGCTAGTCTCACCATGCAATTGAAAATTCATTGTAAGCAATCAAGCCCCATTATTTCCCAACCAGTAATCTTTATTTTTCAGCCCCTTGCTCATCTGAAGACATGCTTGCTAAGGAGAGGTGCAGAGTCAGCAGGAAAGATGGGCAACATGAATAATTAAAATAGAGGTCAAGTTTACATTTGCTACTGGAAAGAAATGGTTTGCACAAAAATAGAATGAAACAGGGCATCAGAGATGCTCCAGAAGGACAGCTGTTATGTCTGGTGGCATTTTTCCCTCCAGGAGGATTGTTCATGACAGCATCATAGAGGTATTTGGTTTAGAATGGCAACCTATCGTAGTATGATTTTGAAACGTTCTGGTGTGGATAACACTAGAGAAATGTGTTTGGCAAAGGTAGAAACTGCTAACCAGTAGCAGCTAACAAATGAACGGGGATCTGCAGTGTGCACACATGAGAATTACCTCATGGAAAAGAACATATTACACAAAATATTATCTCAGTGACAAAGACAAGGACCTAGGAATCATGAAATTGAAAAATTAAGGTTAGATTCAATTTTTAATCTATTTTAATCTATTTAATGCTATTAAATGATACCAAGTACTCTGTTTTCATGGCTTTCTTCTGAATTCGGTATTACAGTTGGACAGTGCATTTCTGTTCAGTACTTTTTCTTCCACTGTTCAATCCTTTTTATTTATTTTTACTTATTTTGCCAATTAAACAAATCTTTTGAAAAAAGGATTCATTTTCTCAGAACACTTACCATCCCAGCCTCATATTTTTGCAGATATTATTAAATTTATTTTCATTAACCACTCAGAGCCAAGGGCCCTGTTATCACCTTGTAGAGATGCAGCTGTGAGACACTGAGATTACAAAAATCTTTTCTTGAATAATAAACTGTGAGAGATTTTAGAGACCTTAACTTCCCAGTGTGCAGAGAATTACAAAACACAAAGCACGACCAGTATTACTTTATTTGTATTGAGGGTTCAGCACCTCTATGAATCTTGAGTCTGAAAAAACTTCATTAATCTAATCCATGACTATACTACTGGCAAGACTAGAGTCCAGTTTTCCAAACCAGCATTTTTCTGTCTGACCTTGTCACTTTCTGTAACCTTCGCTTGGTACCTTCACATCTTTCAACACCTGAAACATGTAAAGCAAGTGTTTTGCAGGCACCTCTTCTTGACAGAAAACAATCCAAGAATATTCACAAATGTTACAGTGACTTTAACATATTGAATGAGATAGGAATCCTGGAAGGAAAAAAATAAAAGACCATGTGGTTTTGCAATTACAGTCTGTCTCCTAATGCATTAGTATGAGAGGACTGAATAGGGAGGAAATAAGCAGCATGATCTCTCTTTTGCTCTAACTTCTTGATTGCTCTCATACAATAATAATATTCCTTTCCCGTACTTCATACACAGTAACGTACTTCCTCTACTTTTTTCACACAGGCCTCTAATGGAAGGGCAAGAGATTCCATCACCAATTATGATCATGTTCCATCAGCAAGGTGATAACTCCAGGCTCTCCTGGACTCTGCTACTGCCAGCAAAGGTGTGGCTGATCTTGGCAGCAAAGGCTCAGGCAGGGTAAGTCCCTGGAGGTACAGCTAGCATGACACAGGTATTGGACACTCTGTACAGCAGATTGGTAGACTGTAGTTGTCAATCTAAATAAGGAGCTTATTAATCTTCCGGTTTTTGTATATTCCTCCACCCAACGAGTGTTGTTCTTCACTCTATAAATGACTGATGACTGATGATTTCACTTAAGAGCCAAAATGCCAAGGACCATACCTCAGGACTGGGACCATAACATCTATTATGCCCACATGGCCAACTAAATTAGGGCTACCCCAGCCAGCTCAAGCTGGATAGATGTGATGCTGAGCAGCAACCCGTGGCCCACATCTCTTTCACTTTGAAAGTGACCGGCAAATACCAGCAGGCCAAGGTCAGGTGAAAACGACTGCAAAACCCTGATATCTCCCCTTTTGAGCAAACAGCTCTGAACGAGCATGTCGATTTTCGGCACTGGCGCCGTCGTTCTGGTTATGCACCACTCAGGCGAAGCGAAGCGGAGCTCACTGTTACTTGTGGTGGGACGCCGTACAACCCTTCGGTTCAGGAAGGTGTTTCCCTGGCCAGCGACCAAGTGTCGCGGGGTGAGGGGCGTTCTCCGGGCACATGGCAACCGCTCCGCCCTCACCCGCCCCGCTGGCCCCGCCTCCCCGCTCCAAGGCCGCTTCCTGCGCGCCGCCCCGCCCCACCCCGCCCCGCCCCGCTCCGGACGTGCGCGGCGCGGCCATGGCGGCTGTGGACATCCGAGGTAGGCCCGGGGCTCGGGCGGCGCTCGGGGCTCGCTCCCCGCGGTTTCGGGGCTCTGCCCGCCGGCCTGGGCTCAGCTCCGCCCGCGGGGCAGAGCCCTCCGCGGGGCGGCCGCTGGAGGGGGTCGCTGTGGTGGTGTGACGGTCTTTGGAAGCTGGAACGGCCGGGCAGTCAAGCTGCCCAAAAAGCAGCTTTCTTGGATGTGCGGCAGGCTGCGAGCATGTGCTCAGGGCCGCCTGGGAAAACAAGCTTCCTTCTGGTAGACTCTGCCTTTTCAGGGGGCATAAAGAGGTCCTGCAATGAGATGGCGACGTAAGGGAGCAGCTAAAAAAGAGAGTTCCCTCTCTGAAGTGTGGGGAAAAGTGGGAAGCCCTGGCGTGTGTGCAGGACTTGCACAGGACCTGAGCAGTGAGTAGGGCTGGTAATCTTAAGAGCACTTCAGGTGGATGTGGTGAGGCAGGCCACGTGTTAGGAAAGCCGGAAAGAAAGCTGAAATTTTGGGTGTGGAGATGTGGAGTCAGGAATATGATTTTGAAGAAGTGATATTTGACTAAAGTGTTAAAGAATATTTATGTTGTAAACAAAATAAAAGTTAAATTGTTGTGAAGAATTTGAGCTTTCAGAGAAGTGGGGTTCAGAGTCCACAGTAAAGGAAGTTTTTTTTTGTCCATAAGAGTGTCTGGATGGAATAACATCAGAAGCCTGTGTGGTGGAGTCTCAGAGAATGAACAAGAGCAGGTATTTAGGGAAATCTCATGAAGGGTCTGGTTTGATAATGCCCCAGATGTTTTCTCCTTTTTTATCTTCAAATTTTTAATGATTATGTGTAGTCCTGTGTGTTTTGCTGACTGCCTTCTTTGAGATGTCACAAAGGAACTAGGTAGACAATTAATGGAGGAGTGCTGTATTAAGTTATTAGCTGCTGTGAGAACCTTCTGCCTTACTCCAGCTAATTTAAGCTCCCTCCAAGTCTTTTATCTAATATAGTTTAATATATTAAGTAGATATCTTACAGCCACCTCCACCACCCCCTTCTTCCTGGGCTTAACTTCACTCTGAAATTCTCTAACTTCTCTCCTTCAAGCGGGAAAGGTGAACAGGGAATGGGGTTGTGATCAGTTCATGCATGTTGACATTGCCACTCTGTCCTCCTCACCAGGAGGACTCTTGACAGTCTTCACTGCTCCATGGTGGGATCCCTCCCACAGGAGACAATCCTCCATTAATTTCTCCAATGCTGTTGTTCCTAAATGGGCTTTTTCACCTGGTAGAAGAAGCCCATCTACACAACAGAGTTGAGGTATCTGATTTACTGCTCTTAAATCCTGTACCAGCCTATAGGTCTGAGAACAAGGCTTCTTTACGGTATTAAGTTCATATTGATACTCTGAGCATCAATCAGTACTGTGTCCAGGATGTTCTTTTCAGGTTCTTTTGAGGTCTGGTTCATTGGTAAGCAGATTTGAGTTTTCCATGCCTTTTTCTTTGAGATGCATAGCTATACACAGTTCTCAGAAAAAGTTACTTGAGCATTCAGCTTGCATGGTAAGTCTTGTCCTGACAATGGAAGGGGACATTTGGCATATAGAATCTCATGAGTCAGTTTAGTATGTCCAATTGGGACAGTCCATGAGCTGTAAGAATGGCCATAAAACCCTTTTTTTCCATTGCCCCAGCAATCTGTATTGTAACTTTACTAAGCAGGACCTTGCCTCTGTTTATTACTGATTGTGTGGCTCTGCTCTTGATCAGAAGTCTGTTGTTCCATTTTCTGGTTGTACTGGAGCTATGAGGTCTGCCAGGAATGCCTTGATGTTTTCCACCAGTCTCCTCCTCTCATAGTCAGAAATAATGTTTACATCTAATTGTCCCTTCCTGCCTGCCAAGAGTACATTGATTCAGGCCAGAGGGTGGGAGCCCTTTCAGACCCCAGTGCCCCCTGCCTATTGCTCTCCTTTCGCCTTCTTTAGTACCATTTTCTTCTTCTTCACTGTAAACAGGTATTGAATATAGCTTGCATAACTCCCCCAGTTAGGGTATTAGTCAACATGATAATTTCCAAAAGCTGATACATTCCAGTAAAGCAGATTTAAGCCTAGCCACTTTGATTAAGTATTTAAAAAATGAATGGGACTCAGGTAGGGGTGAAGCTGATAATAATATTCCCTGAATTTGGGGAACAGAAAGCTTAGAAATTAAGGTAGAGTGTTGGATGATCAATGGGTCTACCTATGAAAAACCATCCCAGATTTCTCTGCATGACACATCAAAACTAGTAATGAAAAATCCAGAATTTTGCAGCTCTGAAGCATTGTGTAATTTTACTGTGGATCCCTTTGGGCCTACCATCATGTGGGACTATCATTTAAATTCAAAATAGATATTGCTGAAACTACAACAACTGCATTTTCACCAATCCAAGAGTATTAAAATATTTTATCTCCACAAATTTTTGAAATCAGGCCATGTGTGATCTAAAGTACAGGTCATCAAGAAATTTTGTTTAAGCCATCTTGGTGTCTGAAATTGGCAGAAGTAATAATGCCGATCAATATTCAGCACTTAAACCAACCTGCTCACAATTTTTAAGTACCTTCTGTGCAGGATGGTTAACTTGCTTACACAGGCAATCCCTCACTTTTCCAAAATTACCAAGATTTCTGCAGCACCCAGAGCTGGGTCAGGATGGATAAGTGCCCATCGTCACAGTGAGCATGGCCTCTGACCTGCCTTACCCTCTGGGCCGGCTTTGAGGCTACTTTGCCAGGTGAACGTGACCTGGCAGCTCTGCAGGGCCTGGCAGCTCGTGAGGCTACTTGGCCTGGTTTGTATTGCACTTGGCATTGGGAGAAATGTGAACAAAGTGCTCCAGCATAGGTCTCCCAGAGCGTCACAAGTCCTGCCAGCGAACCTGCTCCAGCTTGGCCTCCTCTGTCCAAGGGACCAGAGGTCCTGTCAGGAGCCTGCACCAGCGTGGCTTCCCATGAGGTCGCATCCTCCCTCGGGCATCCACCTGCTCCAGTGGGGGGTGCTCCAGGGGCTGCAGCTGCATCTCTGCTCTGATGCCGGCAGTTTCTACACAGACACAAACGGGACGGGGCTACCGGGGTCAGCATCGTGAGCTATTTATTTTCAGCATCAGTCTCATTACAGGGTCATGGCAATGAAGAGATGCTAACAGCTCACTGGTCAGGCAGCAGGCCAAAGAAACTTAATGTTACAACATACCATAAATGTGTCTCAGCCAATTACATAGAGTAAAAGCATACTAACAGTAGTTCTGTCCAATCACCTTAAGCACACGTAGCTTTGGTTAAAACAATAGTGGCCTATTCTCAAACACAATGGCTCGTTTGTAAGAGACAACGAATGAAGCTCTATTTATAAGCATAACCTTCTAGATATATACTAAATAAACTTGTTGCAACTTAGAAAGCCAAACTACACAGCCTTATTGTTCTATTTCTCACGTCTTCTCTACAGCTTAGATACCTTTTTCTGCTGTGTTAGCACTTCACAATTCCTGCTGCATCTGAGGCCTGTCTTTTTCACCACCTTCCCAAAACCCTCTGGTTTTTATAGATTCCCACATGCTCCACTGAGGGGGACAGCCACCTTATGGTCTGTGCTTGTCTCTATAGGACATGGGGGAGCTTCCAGCAGCTTTTCACTGAAGCCACTTCTGTAACTCTCCCTACGAAACCTGGTCAGGCAAACTTAGTACCCTGTCAACCTACTTTACTGTTCCTCTTGCTTTGTCAGAGCATAGTGCTGGGCTACCTAGCCAATAAGGCCAGGTTCAGCACATTGTGTGAGTTACTCTTCTTTTTTGCCATGGATTGCTGGCTTATCTTCCAAATTGTCTTGAAAATCATGACAGATTTGCAGTATTGTCACAAGCACTTTACTTTTGGATCTGTGATGCAAATTCCACAAGAAATGCTTTGCACAAGATGTCCTATTTTTGAAAGGAACAGGGAAGGAGGAACGCCATCCTTTCTTATACCCAAAATAAACAGTACACCCTTCAGTATGACAGGTTTGTGGTTTGTTTCATTCTTCCTCTCCTCTTCCCAAGAATAGTTAAGAGAACAATCTTTCAACTTACAAAGGCAATTATAAATACTGGCACTAAGCAGCTGTGGATAATTGAGTATTAGAGTCCAACTTTATATTCCATTTTACAATACATTTATTAGTCTACATACTGCATGATAGCTATATATATATATATATATGTATGTATCTAAAGCTCGCCTGACAATCCTCTAAGAAATGCAGGTATTGTTAATCATACAAACAAAGAAAGTTTGTATTTGAAGTATAATGTGAGAGCTTATTATGAGAAAAATGCAAGTGCTTAAGATTTTGAGATTTTTTGAAAGGTGAGCTCTTTTGGATTTGAATGGCATTTGGAATAAACAGCATTACCATGACTTGGGTGCTTAATAATGGATCTTAGTGCTGTGTTTCTAAGATTTCCTTTTCTGTAGTGAGGAGAGAGAATAGTCTGTGTGAAATAACTTAAATGCCTCTAGACTTCTCAATCCCTTTCCCTGCCTTGCATGAAACAGTTGGGCTAAAAATTCTGACATTAGTAAGGAAAAATGGTTTACATTTAGCTATTTCTGTTGCATTTTCCCTGGTTTGCTAAGCAGGTGGTGTTGCTTTATAACACTTCCTCAGAGAAGCTGCTAGTAGTGTATGAGCTGACATTTTTGAAAGCGATCTTATGATCCTTGAGCATGCTGAATTGTCACAGAAGTAAAATATTCTCATTGGAATAATAACTGGGAGTTCAGAGTATGCATATAATGTGTGAACTTTAGGGAGTGAATCCTGTGAGGAGGGAATTTGAGATCTTCAGTCAGTTTTCAGTGATTTCTCATCACTTAGGGGTTTTTTTAATCTAAACAATGCACGTCTCTTCTTACCTTCTTGTGTCTAGGAAATTCTGTTTGCTGCTGCTGTGATTTAATATCAGTGAATTTCAGGGTTTTTTCCAAGGTTCCTCCTGGATCTCCACTGTTAGCAAATTTGTTGCCTGTGGAACTGGTTGTTGACACTGGTTTCTTTGATGTGCCTGAAGAACATTTTGCTGCAGCGTGATAACAAAATGCAGGGACTTTAATTCATATTTTCCTAAATCTGTAAGAATTTAACTGGCCTATTATGCCTTGTAGCTTATAAAGTATGTTCATTTAAAAAGCTTGCTTTTTTAATATAATTGTTAGTGTTCAATAGTTTGATATACCTGTAATATCCACTGAGTTATGGAACAAGGAATTTTCTGTAGGCAATTGGCAGATTAATTTAATAGTCGGGAGTAGAATCTCTTGTTCAAGGTTACTGGGAAGCATCTGCCCAAAGATAGCATCTTTGTGTTTGCTGTTGTTTTTTTGGGTTGTGTTGGGGTTTTTTTGTTTTGTTTGTTTTTTGTATACTGCTAAGAAACCTGCAGAAGGTTAAAGGTTATCAATTATTATTTGAACTCTATGAAATACTTCTTTCTTTTTAACCAGTGTGTTTGTGTTCCATCTCCTTTCTCTGCTGTAATTGTTAACTGCTTTTACTCTTGGATGTATTTGTAGTGGTTTTGACTGCTTTGATACTCAAATGTAGATTTATTTTCCCAGATAATCTGTTGGGGATTTCCTGGGTTGACAGCTCCTGGATTCCAATATTAAACAATGGGAGCGTGTTGGACTATTTCTCAGAGCGAAGTAACCCTTTCTATGACCGAACATGTAACAATGAAGTCGTCAAAATGCAGCGGATGACCCTGGACCATTTGAAGTAAGTTGTTATTTGCATCTGGTTGATGTGCAGTATCCCTTGTCCCTCCATTCAGAGGCTTTGGTGACTGAATGAAAGCATGCTGGAAAGCTCATTCTGTTCTGTTTTTAGTCCCACCACTTTCCAGCAAGGCCAGCTTTTTCTGTATTTGGATGTTTTCTACTTCTTCTTATGCCGTCTCAAGGAGGTGTTGAGCTTGAAGGATTCTGTGTATCTTTTGAGATTCCAGTACATCATCCTTTAGATATTTCTCTGACATAGAAAAGCTGTCTTCTCTCATCCTTCCTGCTCAACAGCACCTGAGTAGTGTAATGTAGTTAAATGTTTCTTCTGCGGTGAATAGAGTTTATGTTAGGGAATATTTTGAGTTCATAAATAGTTTGTGTTTCCATATACTGCTGGCTGTGTGCCATAATTAGTACATAATTCCTCCAAAGAGCTGGCTTTTTAGTACAGATAACAAGAGTAGTGAGTGTTGTAAATAAACTGGTCACATATGGTTGTGTATTGAGATTGCATGTGCAAGTTAACTTTCTTTTCAGTTCCCCATCTGCTATGCTGAGCACAAGCGAGTTGTTTGAGAACTATTTAAAGACTCCACAATATGATAGGGAGTTTGCAATCAGAGCTAGAAGTCCGTTGGTAAAGTCACTTGTGCTCAGTGTGATTGCAGAGAGGCCTTTACATCAGACACACAGATGGTCACATCACACACCAGTTCTTTGTTGCTGTATTTAAATGACATCTCCATGATGATAGATTGTTAACTTTCTTGCTATTTATCTGTTGCTAATATATTCTACTTCTGTTGTGTCAGGTTGTTTGTCTATGCACCTAGGGTTTGATAGCTCAGGAAAATCCTTTCCCTTTATTTACATTAATGTAGTGTATGATATTGTATTATATTATTATGTGTATATATATGTATATACATATATATATAATTATATATGTATTAATATATAATTATTATTATATTATTATATTATTATATTATTATATTATGTAATGTATAATGTATTATATTATATTATAATGTAATGTAATATATTTATAATGTACTTATGCACATTATAAAGGGCTTTCAAAGCATCAGAACTTTGTTGGTTTGTTGCCCGGCCCTTTAGTCACTCTTCATGTCCTACAGATTTTACTTGGAGGAAAATGCTTACTCTGGTTGTTTCTTTCTCAGCCAGATGGTTGGAGTGGAGTACATCCTTCTCCATGCTCAAGAGCCCATTCTCTTCATTATCCGAAAGCAGCAAAGGCAATCTCCAACACAAGGTACCGTCACTCACTTCTTGCCCCTGTTGAGAAGCCAAATCAGTCAGTTGTTTTTATCAGTTCCTAAACTGTGTCTAAGCATTTCTGCTTCCTCTTTTCTCTCTTAATCTCCACTCTAACTGGGAGGGTATGAGGCTTTGTGGTGGAGAGATCCTTTCTGCAGCAGTTCCCTGCAGTGTCCCAGCAGCAGGGAGTGCCATCTTGTGGGGAAATGGGAACAGCGAATGAGAGAGTGCTGCCCTGTGCTACATTTTCCTACTGGAAATTGCTAATAGCATTCATTCCATTTATCTGTTAGGCCATGCAAGAGTGTCCATATCTTGTTGTGATGGAGTCTTGTGGTAACAGCATCATTGCTTCCTACAGTGTCATTTTCCAGGTTTTAAATCAAACACCTTACCTTTTTTTCCACATCTGCATGCAACTGGCTTTGTTATTCCTTTTTAACCTTGAGTTTGTTTGTGTATGTGTGATTAATCAAACATGTAGCCATATTTCAATAGTTATTGGATTATCTTATCTGTTTACTACATCTTCATATAACATAATTTAGGTTATTTCAGAGTAAGCTTTGTTGGAAAGAAAGGCCGGGTTAGTGCTAATTATTTCTTCTTTTTGTTAGGGGTTTAGGTTCTGTATATGCATTTTGGTCTTTACAGGGCTTTGCCTTGTCTTGTAATGTTTCTTATTTGCTTATATCAGATAATAGTCTGTTTACATTGCAGTTCCAAATTGAGAAAACGTATGATCGATTCTTTAGTATGTTGTTTTATTTCTTTATTAGAGATTTTCAACATAGCTTCTAAAAGTGAGTAGAGAATTATTATACAGCCCTTAATTTCTGGCTTTGACACCTTTCAGATTGAGACTGGAGTTGGAGCTACCCACAGTATGTGTGTTTAGACTTGTGCTGTAAGGCAGATGTATGTTTGGTGGAACTTAACTGTTTTCCCACTGCGACTGTAAAGTTTGTGCTGGGTACCTTAACTGAGTTGCATAGTTCCCTAGCTGAGATGTTACCGTGAGTTTTATTTCATCAGGGTACAAAAATGAGTGTATTTGAGACATGGGAATGGGGATGTTAAACTGAGAATTATAGAGTTCATAGCTAGTGTAGAATACTCAAATACAACTGATGCAGGCTTATCTCATAACTTCTGTGTGTTTTTAAAACAGATGTATTTTTATTTGAAATTCTTAAAGACTGTTTGAAGTGATATTAGAAAAATCTTTAGATGAATGATTAGGGAGAGTTGCCTGTCCAGGAGAGTAGGCCCTGGTACAGAGCTGTGAGACAATAAAACTGCAGTTCTGTGTCTTGCTCCATTTGTAAAGAAGTGCTAAGCATCCTTCTTTTTTCAAGGAGACGTGAGTACTGGTTGTAATATGCACCCAGCTGTCTGGGACTGCTAATTTAAGTAGGTGTCCATGCTTCATAAAATGCCAGTACTGGATGAATTGTTAGTAGAGATGGAGGAACCGGAACACATGTGCACAGGTAACGTCCTTAGGAATGTGAAGCTGGGAGCATTGCTATGGTTTCTCAATTGAACAATGTTTGGCAGAGTTACAGAACCAACTGTAATGTTCCTCTGCACTGCAGCTCTAATGAACAAAAATTTTTGATTGGTCAGTAGAAGTTCCAAATCTGATTTAGCAAATGCCTTTGGAAGGTAGTCTTTTTTGGCAGAATGTTACTAATTTAGAAAAGCATGCTCTGTGTGTGCTTCACTCCATTGGGTCTGGGAAATCTAGCTGAGAGGATTGTAGAAGTTAGAGAAAACTGTGTCCAGAACAATGATATCTTACATTGTAGTGGGCTTCTATTGGTTGCCAAGGCTAATGGAATTACTTCCAGAGCAGTTCACTTGACTAGTAGTAGCTCTAGTATGCTCTGAAAACCCCAGTCTGTGAAGCAGATCATTTGCTTGCAATAGGACAGGACTTTACAGCACATGCTGTAAAGCAGACATTGGTTTTTTCTCCCCTTATCAGTCTGTGCCTAAGGTGCAAATAAAGCACCTTGAAGGAAAAGGTTAACAAGAGAAAATTTTGTGATAAGAGAAATATTGCAATTTCTCAGTTGCTGCTACGACTGAAATTCAGCAACAAATACACAGTCTTCGGCCAGAGCTTGAAATTGATTCCACATTTTTCTTCTTTTCCTTTCCACAGTTATGCCATTGGCTGACTACTACATTATTGCTGGAGTGATTTATCAAGCACCTGACTTGGGATCTGTCATTAACTCCAGAGTTGTAAGTGTTCTGTGCATTTGATGCCTACTGGTTTATATCAGTTTTTACTTTTGGTTCTCCCCCAGGCTGTTTAAATATCTCCTTCACTATTCTGAGGAAAGTTTTAAGTTACTGTACCCTTACATGTAGTAAGGGTGCAGTAACTTAAAACAAACACCACTGGTTAATATTGTGTGCATCCCACATGAAAATGCAAGTTCTTGTGAGAGTGCAGTATTGCCCAGAGACTAGGATACATTGTTTAAGGAGGAGGGATCAGAATAAGCAAAGCTACAAAATTGGCAGAACAGCATGAAGTTTGAATAATCAAAATGTTAAAATTATTTGACGTATGTATGAAATAGTAAATAAATACATAATCAGTCAAGATTGCTTTGGATAGTTAATGTTAAGCTAATATTATATTTATTTTTAAATGAGGCTTGTGTCTTTAATTGATGTGGTATTTCTTCTTATATTGGATGCTCAAGTTTATTTTGATTCCTTCTGTTCTTGTAAATTATCAGGTTTTTGCAAATTTTTCTCTGTCAGTTTAAAAAGGCACTCCAGAAGAGCCTTGTGAGAACCTGTTAAAGAAATTACATTCTCAGTCCGAAACTAGATATTCCAAGTTCCCTTCCCAGAACAAAAATGAATATAGAGTGTTAATTTTAAAATACCTATATTCAAAAATTTACATTGTGTTTTCTCCTTGAGTTGTGAACTCAGTGCCTTACATTCTTGTTCTGAAAGCTCACTGCAGTGCATGGAATTCAGTCTGCTTTTGAAGAAGCTATGTCCTACTGTCGCTATCACCCATCCAAGGGCTACTGGTGGCATTTCAAAGACGAGGAAGAACGAGGTATGATTGCTAGTTTCTCCTGCATACTTTGGGAGAGGAAAGGAATGTAGGGAAAAGCTTGAGGCAATGCACAGTGATGGTGGACAAGTGAGATGAAGTTTCTGAAGGGTAAGTTAGGTCACTCTACCAGGTGAAAGGAATTTTGCCCTTCTGTGCTGGTGGGAATGAGCATGGACGCATAGGTGGGAGATGAAAATAATGATCTGTGTGTCAACAAAGTGGGCAACTCTTGAACCCACTGGGGACCAAAACACATTTTCAGAAGCAAACCAATTTGTCAGGAGGTAGGAATCATCTTTAATCTGTCTTCCACCAAAAAAAAACAACCTATGACAGTAAGAAAATGGAGGAAAAGTTCAGAGGAGAGACAAATACCAACTTGTCATACCACAAAGAGCTGCTAAAAGAAAATAAATTTTAATACATCTTTCTCTGATATTTCTGTGACTTGCAGAGAAAACTAAACCAAAAGCCAAGAAGAAAGAAGAACCAAGCTCTATTTTCCAAAGACAACGAGTAGATGCTTTGCTCTTAGACCTAAGACAAAAGTTTCCACCCAGATTTGTCCAGGTATGACACTCAAAAGCCACAGTTTTACTGTAACTTAGAACTTAAAAGACAGTCACATAGGTATTTAAACAGGGGAAACTGAATGGGAATTTTGTGTATTTCTGCAATAGTAACATGGATTAGACCACAAACTTGACATGGAAGGCTCATAATAGTGTGTAGGATCTCCATTTGTAATCACTGGAGTCATTAAGGCCTTGGCAAAACTATGAGAGTGAATTTTATTATACACCTTCCTTATCTGATCTCAGAGGGTCTGTTCTCAGCTATCTGATGTTGCTGATGCTTCCAGTTTCCTCCTTTGTGAACTCAATCAAGCCCCATCGCAGTATTTTTAGTTACTCCATTGTTCTAGAGACTCATTAGTTAGCATGGAAATTCTTGGCATTCTGTGAAGTTGTTGTGGTTACCTCTGATTGTCTTTGGTAGCCATTTGTTCCACCAAGTCTTCTGCTTGGGAGCAAAGGAAATTGTGTTTACAGCATCTCGCAAAAGTGCTCCTCAGCCAGTCCTGAGAAAGACTGGCTAACTGCATATTTTTTTCTTTAATGTTTTTCAGTTGTCAGAGGAAAAACTGGATGTTATACAATATTAACTGGATTTTGTTTAAAGTGTATATAGGGACCCATTCTACCCTCATTTCTTTAATATAAGAGTGCAAAATGCTTTTGATTTTAATTAATTCCTAAATTACTGGCAGGAAGTGTTGAGAATTACAACTTTGGTTCCACTGATGTGTTGGTTTTTTTTCTTCCCTCACAGCAAAAGCCTGGAGAAAAGCCTGTCCCAGGTAAAACTGTAATATTTTCACAAGACTTAAAAAATAGACTCTGTATGCAGTATCTTTCAGTTGCCATGTAAGCTCTTGCTGCTGCTGCTGTGAGGTGGTTTGGAATTCTGGCATTACCAAATTGTGCAAAGTAATGGATAAGAGTAGAGACTTTGAGTTGATCATAGGCGACCTCAAAACAGAAAATGCATGAATTGTATCACTTCAATCTCTTCCACCTTTTAACTGATATAAGTATGAATTTATTGTCTGCTTATCATTCTTACACCTTTGAAATGAATGTTGCCCTTGTGGCATTAACAATATTTTCTAAATACTCTGAAGAGTGTTTTAGGAATGAAAATCAGAGGTTTAACTTTCTTTTCCCGTTACATCTTTAGTGGATCAAATCAAGAAGGAGCCAGAACCAGTCCCTGAAGCTGTCAAGACAGAGGAAAAAGAGACTGTAAAGAATGCTCAGAGTGCTGGTGCTAAAGGACCACCTGAAAAACGAATGAGACTCCAGTGAAGGGAAAATCTATTGCACATCTGGATTTGTCAGAACCTGGAAAACATAGGATTCTTGCTCTCTTTTCTTTATATTTAAGCTCTTCCACTGAGACTGATAATTCAGGGACTGAGATCCCTGTAACAGCTTTTTCTGTAGAAACCTCTCATGCAACTGTTAACGTCAGGATGTGAGATGCCTCAAAGGAGGCAGTCATCATCTTATTTTGAATGTTGACTTCTGAGAATGGGTTTTACATGGACATGTTCAGCAGCCTCCTGAAGACTTTACAAACTCCTGCATCCTTTGTGTCTAGGTTTCCTATGTGAAAAGAAAAAAAACCTTTTATATATGAAAAGGAATTGGAATTCTTGGCAAATAAAATTCCTGGCTGCTGGAATGCTTTCCTTAAATGTATACCTTTTTAGTAGCAAAATATATCATATGTGCTGGCAGCTGCTTTTTTTTTTTTTTCTTTCCTACTTGGACATTGGAATGTATTGTCTTCTATTCTGAGGAAGAATAGTTAATTCACCCACTACAAATTGCTGTGCCTCTAGTGTGCTTGGGATAAAGATAGAAGATTTGCTAACTGGACCCTCAAATCCTTGTAGTTAGATGTCAGAAGGGTCTCAGTTTCTAGATATTCTTGGACAAGGATTTTACTTAATGGTTAAGCTGATAGTTTATTATAGAAGTTAGTGTTTTGGGAGAGAGATTTATGGTGTAAAACAGGCTAAGATATTTTGATGTTGCACACTCAGTGAAGCTGTTTATATTTCTGATTTTCCACTGTAACTCAAATATATCAGTCACGTCTCTTCCTCTGTGCTCCTGGCACTTCCTTGTTCCTTTATTGGGCATGTGCCTTTCAGACTTGGGGAAATGGGACAGTGGAAAAGAAACATCACTGATACGTGTACACTTATTTAAGCATATTGCTTACATAAACCTTTTTTTTTTCCTCAGAAAAATTAGAAATCATCTGTTGAAAAGAAATTACTATTAGTTTGGTTTTGGTTTTTCACTGAAGTAATGGAGTGAACCTTGAAATAGTTTGCTTTCTTTCCACAACTGTCACCTGTTTTCAGTAAGTAAACTGTAGTTAGCAAGAAAAAGGTTTGTACACAGCAACCAAAATGTAGATAGGCAGAAAGACTAAAGTATGCTTAGATAGCTGTGTCAAATTTATCTTCAGGTTACAAGACACTCTTTTTCAGTAGCTTAGCTCTCCAGTCAGATCTGTTTATTACTGAATGTTAGAAAGACCTGTCAGGTCTGCTTGTTACTGAATGACAGAAAGATCCATGTGAGTTTTGTCATATAATCCAAAGCTGAAATGTTAAAAGATGCAGATATGCCAATAGCTGTTCTCAGTTGATGCAGATACGGATCTGAAATTCATATATTCATGTACTTGAGTGTGTATTAGGTTTATTTCACACCTGGATCATGTTTGAACAGCCATTTCTCAAAATGTTGATAAAAGTAGATAAGAAAATAGTGTGACTATCAGATCAAGTGAAAATATAGAAAGCAGTTACTCTGGGATGCTCAAAACCAGACGAGGTGGTGTGAATATACTTAGAACAAAAGGGGTTTCATTCTTTCTTGTATTATAGAAATTCCTCTGAAAGCAAGTAGAAGAAGAAGCACAAAAGCCATTCCCTCATCCACCCCCATCAAGGAGATGCAGGATTTCCAGAAATAAGACATGAATGGTGAGGCACCTCAGTGGTCCTTGCTGTTGATGGCCAGAAAAAAGTCCTTGGAAATGGCCATTAAATGAGCTGAGAACCTCTATGTATTTTGGGAAAAGTTAGCAAGACAGATGACAGACTGCACTTAATGAAGATCTAGGGTATTTGGCTTCAGTTGTGTGGGTTTTTTTTGTGTTTTTCTTTGGTTTTTGTTTTGTTTTGTTTTGTTTTTTTGGTTGGGTTTTTTTGTTTTGTTTTGTTTGTTTTGTTTTTTAATGGAGAAAATTATCTATTCATGCACCAAGGAAATATTTAACACTACTAGCAGAAGAAAGCTTGCTTATTGGTGAAGGCACATAAAGCTGTGGCAAAAAATGCATGCTGCAATATAGTATGAGCAAAATATTCTATCAGTCACTGGACTTCACCTGAAATAAAGTGTGTTGTGCAAGTCAATGTCTGAAAAGGAATTTCCCTGAAGTAGAAGGGTTTGATTAAGGGCTGTAAAATGAGTAGGACAGAGTTTCTCCTATGATGGCCCCGGGAAGACAAATATTAAGTATTTATAAAACTGAGTAGTGAAACAATAGGAAAGTAGAGGACTCTTGTTCCGTCTTGTAGTACAAGAAGAGAGGGACATGTAAATGAAAGTGAATGGGAGTTAAATGTGGACTGAACCATTATACTCCATGCTCAGAATTTGAGCTGATCAGAGATAAGGGTGGAACATGAAGAGGCAGACTGTCCTCACATTTATATCAGCAGCATTTCTGTCTTCTGTAGAAATGCCTGGTGTTGGCTGGTGTCAAAGGGCATTAAAAGGGATGGATTCCTGGTCTGATCCCGTCTGAGTTAAAGTGCCAGCATCTAAGCTATTGAGAGGATTGCAAATGGCTTCCATTCATGAAACAAGCATTTGAATGGGATAAACCTTTTCCAGGGGAACAATCTTTACCTAAGCAAACTACATTTTAAAACAGTAAGAGATGTTACCAGTGTGTTGATTTCCTAGTAGCTGTCCAGTGCTGAAGGTTTGCTGTATGAGGAACTGAAAGATCTGATCCTGTTACTCGCTGACCAGATATTCGACAATAATTTCATCACTTAAGTGAGCTGAGATATTAATTTACTGAAGTAACATTATGTCAGATATTACTGTTGAAATGTTAAGCAGATTCTTGTTGTCAGTAATGTTTTTCAGTGCATGAGAATCTCAACCTTTTCTCTCTTGGTATAGAGTCTGACTCTGAAGTCCAAAGTCCTTCCAAAGGACGTTCAGTATTTCTAGCTTGTAGATGAAAGGGAAAGAAGCAAGCACTTCTGAAATCTGTTTGTGCGTCACTTTCTTCTGTATAAAGGAGAGATTTAGATGAACAAGAGAACTATCTCTACTTTTTGCTCTTAGTTAATAACCATTTAGACTTCAAAAGGGCTTTTCTTTGCCTAAATCATGGAGTAGCAGGAGCTGAAAATTACGTGGAACTCTAGCAGAAACAATTCTCCTCAGAGCCTGAAAGTACATATAAATGTTTGCATACCCATAAACAGCTACACATATTTGTATGTACACGTGTGTATGTGTACAAGTGCATGCAAAAATCCAGCCAGATTGTAGGAGAGAGGCCCTCTGTCTGCCTCAGTTTACTGTGTAAAGGTAATGGTATCTCAGGTGCAGCAGAAACACTGTAATCTTTTCATTAAGTAAGGTCTGACCAGGCTATATGTTGCTCTCACACATTCCTCTTTGCCACTCTGCCCCCATACTTCATATTTTGGTAGCCCTTTCCTAGGAAAGAAAGTTAGATGCCATCTAGTCAGTCATTATGTTTTGTTTGCCAGAGCAAGCTGTTCTTGGAGCAAGAAGGGTATAGGCAATAGGAGGGACAAGGCAAAGGGGAGAGATAAGCTTTATACTAATACTTTGAGACCTGAGTATTTTCTACTCTTAACTGTATAGCTATGTTTATATTAAAAAAGGAAGTAAGTAGTCGGAAAGTTCATGTTGAGGGATGGAAGGGGTGATAAGGCATGACTCTTGCAAATTGGCAGAGTGATTTAGTAGGGTCTTTTGTATAACTTAAGCAGTGATCGCACAGCAGAAGTTTGTATTTAAAAATAGCACTAGACTGCACGCAGATTATGTAACAGGATTTTCCCATTACTGTGGTCTGAGTTATATTTATTTCAAGAGACATAATCTGATGTAATACTCAATACTGAAATTCAAAACTGATAATTGAAAAATAGTGGACAAACATTCAACAACTAGCTGCACATAAAAGACCCCACCAGAAACAGTTCCTATAATTTTAAAACCAATAGGAAAATAAATCTAAGGCTAAAATAGATAGGTCATGAGTTTGGATGGATATCTGGAAAGATCTTCCTAGATGGATCCTAATAGAAGCAGGCATCCTATATTCATTCTTTTAAACTGAGGTAGTGTATTACAAGGTCTGTGCTGCTAATGCTGGCCATACTTGCAAGGTACCAAACCACAGAATCAAGCACCTTTGGACAATAGTTGGTAATCTCCACAGCTGTTAGTTAGGCCTGCCATGTGCACAGCATAAGGTACCAGCCCTCTCAGGACCTTGGGGCATAAGGCAGCAGAAGGAGGTTCTGAGCATTCTGCCAGCTGCTGCTCTCTTTCTTGCCCAGCCTCCGGAGGGGCAGTGCCTATCTCCAGTAGTTTGAAATGTTAGGTGTTGCTGCCTGTGCCAGGGTGATGGCCAGCACACAGAAGTTGGTGACAAAAAACAGGATTCCTGAGATCCATATGGGATGGTAGAAGGATACACCTCCTGCAGTTGAGAAAGAAAAGGGCCGTAGCAGGTTGGACTTCATCTCAAACATGTTTGCAGTGCTGAAAAGAAAGTTGTAAAGAGTTCCTAAAAGGTAATAGCTGTGGCTATGTTGAATCCCAGCGCTATGTGCTAGAAAACCAGTGTGCATATCTGTGTTGTGCAGGACATCCTGTCTTACCACAACCCAGATCACTGTCTTATGGTTGTGTCTTGCCAGAGCTGTACCCAAAATGGGGATGGTAGTCAGTGGTAGATGTACCTGAAAGTGTTCTCTTTCCAGTGCTATGAAATCACAAGTCTTTAGAGAGAATATGATGTCCTCTGCTGCGTAAGGAAAATGGCTGCTGCATAGGCGCTGTCTGTAATTAATGTGCATTGTTGTACAGCACACTGTGGCGTAGATAGGGTTGAGGATTTTATACTTGGTACTATTAGTTTCCATCTATATTCTAGAACGTAGTGGAAGTGAATTCTCCCCTGGTTCTACCTTTTTTCTTGGAGGGTGTGTATGCTGTAGTAGGGACGTGCTAAGGTCACCACAGGGAATATTTCTGTACTTACTCATTTCTGACTCCAAGCCTTAGCCCATTTCTGATGTCCACTCACAAATTATCCTGTAATAAAAACAGCAAAACCCAACCTTTTGAGATTTTTAAACAGATTTTCCTGCTTGTGATCTACCCAAATGATCCCTTTGCTCAACACAAACATCTGTGACAAGGTGTGTGAAGCTGAACCGGGGGTTGTCCTTGCTATATCTGCTCGGGAGGAGAAATATCCATTAATTTGAAATTAAGATTATTAGAAGCTGGGAACGTGTTTGTGAGAGGCAAATTTACTGATTCCTTCCCACAAGAGCCTCTGTTCTGGCTCAAAGAGCAGGGTGGGCTGCCTGGAGGCGCCCGGGCAGCGGGCGATGCCGTTTCCCGGGGAGCGGGCCCGGCCCGGCCGGCACGGCGGCAGTTGGAGCCTCGGGGCGGTTCCGCCCGGGCTGGGCCCTTCCAGGTTCTATCCCCGCTCGGGCGGGGGCGGCCGGTGCCGGCGGCCGCGATGGGACCGCTGCCGGGGCTCCTGCTGCTGCTGCTGCTACTGGGCGTGGCGGGGTGCCCCGGGGCCCGGGGGGCTCGGCCCGCGGAGCCGCGCGCCGCGTGGGTGACGGTGCCGCGGCAGCTGAGCCCCCGCGGCGGCGACGACGCCCCGGCCCTCTCCTACTGGCTGAACGTGGGCGGGCGGCCGCGGGTGCTGCGCCTGCAGCCCAGGAGGGGCCTGGTCTCCCGCCCCTTCACCCTGGTCACCTACGGCCGCGACGGGGCCCGCCGGGAGGAGCACCCCTTCGTGCGGGACAACTGCTTCTACCAGGGCGACGTGGTGGGGAGCCCCGGCTCCCTTGTGGCCCTCAGCACCTGCAGCAGGGGCCTCCACGGCGTGCTCTGGGTGGAGGACGATACCTACCAGATCGAGCCCGTCCCCAATGATCCGGCCTTTCGGCACATTCTCTACCGTATGGAGGGAGACAACAGCTCCGAGGGAGCCAGCTGCGGACTGACGCCGGAGGTGCTGCAGCAACAAAAGGCTGTGCTGCCGTGGTTTAAGGCTCCCAAGTCAGCGGGGGAGAACGAAAAGCTGAGGGACTGGTGGACGCACATCAGGTATGTGAAGATGGTAGTAGTCGTGGACCACGTGCGGTTTGTACAGTCAGGCAGGAGCAAATCCAAAGTCTTGAAGGACGTCATGCAAGTCATCAATGCTGGGGACATTTTGTGCAAACAGCTTTCTGTCCGGCTGTTTCTTATAGGACTGGAGATCTGGACTGAAAAGAACATTATAAATATTACTAACTCTATTCCCCAGGTACTTAATGCGTTTAACGGCTGGAGAAAGTCAAACCTGTTACCTCGGATGAACCACGATGTTGCTCACTTATTTGCATATCAGTGGTTTGGAAGCAGTCTGGGATTGGCATATATAGGGACAGTGTGTAATATGCACTGGGCATCGGCTGTTATTTCCTTCACTGAGAAAAAGATATTTTCAATTATTATCACATTTGTCCATGAGCTGGGCCATAATCTTGGGATGGTCCATGATAAACCGGAATGTAATTGCAGACGCAAGACGTGCATTATGTATGAACACAATTCTGAGACTGATTCCTTCAGTGATTGCAGTTACAAACAGTACTTTGAGCTGGTTGTAAATGGTGCTCCATGCCTTCGTCAGCCACCAGCACCTGGCAGTTTCTACACCGGGATAAGTGAATACTGTGGGAATAAAATAGTAGAAAGAGGAGAGCAATGTGACTGTGGTTCAGCATCAAGCTGCCGAAGGGATCCTTGTTGCCGCACAAACTGTACATTTACTGCAGGTTCAAACTGTGCGTCTGGAAGATGCTGCAAGAACTGTCAGGTCCTTCCAGCAGGAACACTCTGCAGAGCAAGTACGGGCAGCTGTGACCTGCCAGAGTATTGCAATGGGATTTCCCCTCAGTGCCCACTGGATGTATACCTACAAGATGGAACTCCTTGCAATGATGATGTTTATTGCTATCAAGGAAAATGTTCTTCCCACAATGAAAAGTGCCAGCGTCTCTTTGGCAAACAAGCCAAGGCTGCCCCTTTAGATTGCTTTAAAGCAGTGAATACTCAAGGTGACCGGTTTGGGAATTGTGGTATTCGTGACAATAGCTATTTTGCAAAATGCAGTACTAAGAATGTCTTATGTGGTAGGATTCAGTGTGAAAACATAGTCATAATACCTTTCTTGCAGAACCATGTAACACTAGTCCAAACTCCTGTTCGAGATAAAAATTGTTGGGGACTCGACTATCACATAGGGGTGGCAAGAGCAGATGAGGGAGCTGTGGAAGATGGCACACCGTGTGGTAGTGATATGCTTTGTATCAACAGGACGTGTATGAGTGTATCAGTGCTGAACTACGACTGCAACATGACAAAGTGTCATGACAGAGGAGTGTGTAACAATCGCAAGAACTGTCACTGTGAGTATGGCTGGGCTCCTCCATATTGTGAATCCGAAGGATTTGGAGGTAGTGTTGACAGTGGACCCCCTCCACCTAGGAGGGCTGAGAGAGCAAAAGTAAGACTAGGACTATTGGTGTTTTATTCTGTGTGTTTCGTTGGAATAGTTCTTTCCATCCGTTATAGGCAGAAAGTAGAGGGATGGCTTGCAAAGATAAAAGCCCAATTCCATAGAATATTGCAGTTGTTTCAAAGACCAAAAAAAAAAGAAGTTCCTAAAGAAAAGTCTCCTGCTGGTAAGTTAAAATCCCCCAAAGATAAAAAAGCAGTATCTTGGGATTCTATTGAGGAAATATCCTCAGAGCCATCTGATAACTCATCAGAATAATTCAGCAGGTTCTGAACAGCTCTAATCTCATGTGATATCATTAAATGCAGAGTAAATCTTATCTCTGTATATTTTCTTTTAAGTTAAATGCAGGCAGTAAGGCATGCTGTTCTTTGTACCCTGAGCTCTTAAATTGATGTAGTTAAGTAAACTGCAGGTATTGTGTTTATACTTCATATCAACAGTATAAAAATGCAAACTTCTTAAAACAGGTGTAGATAGATGACATATGGTAGGATTCAGTGTGAAAACATAGTCAAAATACATTTCTTGCAGAACCATGTAACGCTAGTCCAAACTCCTATTCGAGATAAAAATTGTTGGGGTTTCAACTATCACATAGGGATGCCAAGAGCATATGTCAAACTACTTGCTACTCTACTTGCTTCAATTTTCTCCTTCACCTAATGTTTTCTTCAATTCAGTGAGAGAGATGTTTATGAACATTGTTTTTGTCATTGGTTAACAACCAAAGAGAAAAAATTGCACTTGCAGTCTCCACTGGTTCTGTGTCTCTATTTAATTCACATCTATGACACACAAACAGGTAAGGAACAGGTATTGCAGTGAGATACAGCTGTCTGTTTCACAAGTGCTTACAGCTGTTCACAGGGAGCAGCCCTTCAGGAGGGAGGTAGATCATAGGGAACAGGGTCTTCCTTTTGTGGAAGAGTAGAGAAGGATTATCCAGATCACAACCAGTAAGCATTGCATTTCTGAACTGTAAAATATATGTCAACAGGGTAGTGACACCAAATCTGGCATTTCACAAGAACAAATAGTTTTTATTTCCTGGAAATTTTCCAGTGTCTTGACTGCTGACTGCTTCTGAGAAGTGCTGTGTATTTTATTGTCTCTAAGAGGAGCTGTCAGTGGGGCTCCCGAAGTTAACTGAATTTCTAAAGTATTCGGAATTATTCTGCAAGTGTCTCCTACCTAGAATACCTGCAATATTTGATAGATACTTTATCTGACTATCTCAGGGGGTTTCTTTTGGCTTATTCTCTGATTCTTTCTTCAGCTCTAACAGAATGTGTCCTTGCAGCTCTATGGAGTGCTACACAGGAGCATTGTCATTTTAATTTTTTTAACACAACATAAAATATGTCTAACTTCTGAAAAATATTAGGGACATGGAAATACCATTCAGTAAGTTTTATTGTTATTATTTCTATTACAGTAGTAACTAGACCATTCTATCAGATCAGCATTGAGAGGAGTCTGTTATCCAGATCACAGTTAAAAAAAATTTTTTAAAGGTGTTTCAGGATAAAGGGCTATAATGCACTTGTCTGCTAACAAAAGAATTATCTGTATTTAGAAAATAAAGAGCACACTTTTAGCAAACATTCTCTAAAGGCAGGATAAGTACTCCAACACTTGGGAACACTTGGGAAGAAAGATATTGGTGACTCTACAAATTGTTATGGTCAACTCTTGCTGCGTCCCAAATATATATGTTTTTAGAATATGCATTTTCCTGTAATTTTTTATGTGTATTTCTTTGGTGTCCTGTATCCAAAAAGGGCCAATTATATTATGATGGGATGTGAAATAGAAAGCATGTGATTCACAGTTTTTCCCAGCTTTTTGTGTAGAGCAAATGGGTCCTTAAATATTTATCTATGCTGTCGCAGAAATGAGGTAACACATTGTTTGTTTAGGCTGTGCTTATTGTCATGATACAACATGGATGGTTTTGATTAGATGATGAAAACTTGATCCTGCATTTATGTCAAAAGGCAAGATACTGCCCTTGACTAACACCACATTATTCCTCATGACCAGAGACCTCCTTTGGGGGCTGGGGGAGTGGGAGGGGTGTTCTCTAAGAAATAACAATTGTAATTCAGGTGTTGCAAACAAGGGATCGAAGACAGAGAAGAGAGTTGTGAATTAATTGAAAGATGGAGATAAAAAGTAACAAAAGCACTACACCCAGCACCTTCCAAGTACCTGTGCACATATAGTACCTACTAAAACTTTTTTTATTTTGCTTTTTAAATACAAAAAGAGTGGCAGAAGTTTCAGGTTGCTACCTTGATGGCCTGCTGTTGTTGATCAATAGTATACTATAAACTTCCAAGTATGCTCTCTCTATGCTGAGACAGAGAAACACTGGAGTCAGGGAGTTCTTGTTTACAGAGCTGCACACTGAGGAGACAGAGGTGTAAATGAAAGCACAATTTAGCCCAGAAAGCTTACTTGCAAATGCAGTTCTGGGAAAGATAAAGTAATAAAATGCTGTAGGTTCTGTTTTTCTCTGTGCTTAAAGATTGTTCTGGAAAACCAGGACCTCCATAACTGGGAAGAGGCTTTCAGTGAGCTTTGGATAAGAGTATTTTTGTATACTTTTCTCGCATTTCTTCTTGGGCCATATGAGCAAGACAAACATGTATCTCAACAAATCCAGTTTATGTTTCATAAAATGTGTAAGCTCCCTTTCTGAGATTTTTCTCCTTGAAAATATTAGTATTAGTATTAATAGTATTGAGAGTTGAGAGTAACAGAACTCAACAGAAACAAGTGAAGCACAGTACAATTGCTCACCACATGCTGCCTGATACCTAGCCTGTCCCAGAATGTGTTGGGCCCCCCTTACAAATATCTTCCCCAGCTTATATACGGGACATTCTGTGGTATGAAATATCCCTTTGTCCACCTGTCCTGGCCATGCTCCCTCACAGCTTTTGTGCACCTCCTCACTGGCAAGAGTATGAGACACTGGGAAGTTCTCAACTTAGGGTGAATGCTACTTAGCAACAACAAAAAAATCTATCACATGAGTCACGGTTCTGCTCATCATTGCAAGTGTAATTGGACCTTGAATGCCTGTCTCCCACCTCTGAGGCAGGTGTTCTAACACTCAGTTTAGCACTAAGCATTAATGTTGTAGCAGTCAGAGATCCAGTGCCCAGGTTGTCTCTCCCTGTTAAATTCAGGAATCCGGAAGTGCAGATAATCTTGGAACGAATGCAGTAAAAACATCTGTTATTTTTACTGCAATACCAAACAAATAAAATGGTAGTGTAACATGGAGGACCAGATAAGCTGGTCCTCATTTTCATCAGAGAGGTTCCTGCAGCACGTAGATGTGGCTGTCCTCATAGTGCCAAGCAGTCAGGTGGTTCAACTGACATTGTTCCCTGTTGTCATTGTCTATATTCATACACTTATAGCATGTGCTGAAAGAGATAAGGATAAATTTTCCCTTGCTATTTCCCGATAATCTATTGGTTCAATAAACCCTGAGGTGCAGAGTCCCAGGTTCAAGTGGCTCTGTTACATAGCAAGTTGAACTACTAGCCCTTTATTGCTGGGTAACTATCTAGAGTTCTGTAGAGTTCTGAGGAAATTTCTCAAATCCTCAAACCAAACACCTTCTACAGGATCTAGTTAAGTATTTCTTGCCCCAGCGGCAGCACGGTGTTTCTATGCACCGTTTGTGTTTCTGAATCTAGATCACTTTATTGCACCACAGGGTAACTCGGCGTTGGTATGGATGCTCTCTGTGCTGCTTGCCTGTATTGGGCTTTTGCTCCTGCCCAGCATGGTCTGATCTGTTTTTCAGTTTGCTGTGAGGACAGTTAAAAGGGCTGGGAACAGGTCATATATCCCCCGTTCTTCTCTCCTACGCCTACCCCAGATAACTATGGCCTACTCCTTAACCTTCCTAGAGGAAACCAGCTCCAGCCTGGGGAGCAAGGCAGGGCCAGGCACAGATGCCGCGCAGGGGCCTGGGAAGGTGCGGGGGCAGGAGGACGCTGTGGTGCGCTGGGCTGGGCTCCCCTGGGCCCGCAGCTTTACCGCCTCTGCGGTGAGCGCCGGTGGCGGCCCCGAGCGCCGGTGGAAGCGCCCCGTCCCACGGGGACTACAACTCCCAGCGCTCCGCGGCACGGCCCGGCGGCGGCCCAGGAGGTGAGAGCGGCTGCCCGGGAGCCGAGTTCTCCTTCAGGCCGCAGCATGAACGGCAGCGTGGCGGGCGGCGGCTACGCCGAGGAGATTATCCGCCTCACCCGCAGACCCTCAGGTAAGGCAGGGGCGGCCTCTCCGCGCTGGGTCCGCGGCCCCTCCCGGGCCGGGGCAGCCGCGCCGAGGCTTGCGGAGTCCCCGCCGAGCCGGAGCGGAAGCCCGGGGTGGCGGCGGCCGGCGGGTCGGCCGTGACGGGCACCGGGGCGGCGGAGGGAGGGTCCCGGCGGCGAGGATAGAAGCGCAGCGCCCAGAGGTGCCGGGCCCAGGGGCCTCCCCTGGAAATAGCCGTGGCGGATACCCTGCTGCGGGAAAAACTCGTGCCGTGCGTGAGGGAGAGCTGGCCGGGTCAGAGTCCGTCCTCTGCGGGAGCTCCGGTGGAGGCTGGTGTCCCTGCGGACAACTCGCCTCCGGTTTTCCCTGGAAGTTGCCATCTCCGGTGGAGCTGTGCCGCTGAGCGCCCAGCCGCGTTGGACACCCTGAGTGAGTCAGGGGCCATTCGGAAATCATGTGCCCAAGTGGCCGTCCCCTGTGTTGTCAGCTTGGCGTTCATGGTGCAGCGTACCTTGAGACGCTTTGTGGTGTTTAGAGAGAGGAGCATAGGCTGGAAGAAATAGGGAATAGGGCAGTTCGGTGGGGCGTTTTTTGGTTTTGCTTTTCATGTCTCAACAGCAGGTGTGCTCATGAAAATCGTACATTTTTATAGGATTTATGGTGCCATTCAAATGACCTCACTTTCAGAAGTGAGGCAAGTAAACGCGAAATGTACGACTCTAGAGCAAAATCCTGGCTATAGAGAATGGCAGGCTTCAGGAAGGCTTTTGGAGCTAGAGTTGTACTTTGGTGTTTGAGGCCTTCTCTTTAATTTAAATGAGTAGGAACGAAAACGTGGCAGCCCTTCTGTTCTGCACAACTGCTGGGTGCAGCTGCTGGCCAGCCTTGGCTCCAGGGGCTCCCCAGAGACCCCAGCAGCCACGTTGTTGGCGGGTGTGTTTCCTTTCTCTGGGGTGGAGGTAGGTCCCGTGCAGGGCTGGTGTTGGTCCTGGCCCTCATGCTGGTGATCAGAACCCAGAGAGTGTGAGCAGTGCTTTGCCTCCCCTGCTCACCAGATTGGCCTCTGGTCTGAAAGATGTGTAGCCCTACCTGCATAGCCATGAGCTTCAGCTAATGAAGCTAATGTGCTTGTCAGGGAAAACTGTGCCAAATGAAGCTGGTTCCGATGGGAATGCTGTTTCCATACATCTGGGGAGCTAAAATTTTAAGGAAGGTGTAAGGGAATGTTAAAGGGCAGAGTTGAGAATGGTCTTGAGTATGACCACTGTGATTTCAGTCTCGATTACCATGAGCAGCATTTGTCCAGTCATTGAGATGGGCTGTGCATCTTTAGATTTAGGTTTCTAACTATGTTATTTGATTTGAAGGTCCTACATCCCCTTCCGGCCTTGATGCTCTTTCCATGTGAATTATTACTCATTTCTGTGGAAGGAACAAAACACTTATCTGTGAAGTACAATTGGGTACTGTAATCTCTTGAATTGGAGTTTTGACTGCAACTTTTAAAATAGGTCTGATGCTAAACATGTCTGGCAAAAAGTTTGCATTGGTTGTGAATGTATTTCCAGTGGGCAGGACAGTGTATATTTGTCTTTTTCAAATTTTCTTGTATTCACTCTCTCATTTCCTAATCCTGCCAGTCTTGGTTTTTTTTTTTTTTTAATGGACTTAATTTTTGAGGGACTTTTTTAGTTCAGAGAGGGTAAGTGAGGCATAGGGAGGTCTGCAGCCTCAGGGAGGGTCAGTAGTTTAGCCCAGAGCCTGCTTTTAAAGCTCTGCCATTCTACTTCTGATCCCTTATAGACAAGAGATTTAGTGCTATGTCCTCTCTCCCCTTTTCTTCCAGTTGTGCTGTGTCTTTTTCTGTGGCTGCATGAACTGGAAGGAAGAGAATAGCAAAGAGCTTGAGGATTGATAGGGAAGATATTTTTAGGCAGAGTGCAAGTCTGAGTGCTGGAAAGGAAAGACACAGTGAAAAAGCCCTGTGAATACTTAACTTGGTCTAGCACAAACTGCTGCTCTTTGGCATGAAGATCTGCCTCTGCTGATGGAAGCTGTGAATCTTGATTATTTTTCCAGTCGTGGGTAAAAAGTTGCAAAATGTATACTTTTTTCATATATATATATATATATATATATATATATATATATACACACCTATTTTAGAGGTTTTATATTTTTATATATGGGAGAAAATCAATGTGTTCTGAGATCCTGATTCCTTCTTTCTGGCTTTTTAATAAATGTTGATTAAACCTTATACTTTCTGTAGTATTGATTTTCTCCTTTCCTAAGTTAATGGCTTTATGGCAAATAATTTTTAGGAGTGTGGATTTAAATTTTTTTTTCTTTTCATTTTCTATTGAAAGGTGTATTACTGTGCACAACTGGCCATTCTTGGAATAGATATTGTTCTAATTGAAATGTCAGTATTTCTTCAATTTTCTCTCACTTTCATTTTTCCCTCACTTGTCCAAAGCTGCCAGGAAGGGAAGGAAAAAAAAGGTGTGGCAAAATTGCTGCTAATATTTCTTTACTTCCCAACTGTAGATGTACACTTAATATACCATGAGTCATTTTGTAAATGCTTTAGTCTCCTGTGACTAATTTAAAATGCTGCTTCCCAGCAGGCATAAGGTGGTTTTACTTTCATTTGAAACTCTGCTTCCCAAGGTTTCCAGTTCCAAGTTCGAGAGAAAATAAGAAAGAAAACAAAACCAAATAAATCAATCTGGCTGAATGTGGGCAGAACTTGCCCTCAGCTGTTCTTGACAATAGCTTTTGGATGACTGGTTCATGTCATAAAAAAAAGTTGGGTTTTTTTTTCCATTTACTTTGATTGCATATTTGATTTTTGTTTGCTTTTTCCTTGGCTTTTCTCTCTTTTTTCATTGCAGGCCTCTTAGGGAGTCTTTCTTGTCCCTTTTTAGAGAGGAGCTTAGCTGCATGTACAGTGGGGAATCTCATAATCTTTGGGTTTCCAGATTTTTAAATTCAATTTGTTCTTCTGGGTTTTAATGAAACAAGAACTCTTAACTTTAGTCCAGAAGCTGGATCCAGCTAGATATCTGTAACTGAGTCTTCCTTTAAAGAATAATACAAGACGGCAAAAATGTATAGTGGACATCAGGTTTAATAAATGTATGTGTATTCCTGTTTGGTTTGCATTAAATCTGCAAACTTTGTCTTTATTTCCTATCATGTTTGAAATAATGAAACAGAACAAAGTGATTGTGTACAATTTGAAGTAGCTTCATGGAGCCTAATCTTCTTCTTGGAGGCAAAGCACACCACTTCCAGCTCCTGGGATGTGGAAGGGGAGTCTTCTGAGCTCTAGGTGCCCTCAAGCTGGTAGCACAGTTCTCCTTGCCTGTTTCCTCATCTGTAGATAGGGTCTTATGCTCCTTGCCTTTCCTTACCCTGTTTTCCAGATCACAAAACGCTTGTCAGAGATGATTTCTTGTAGCTCAAAGATAGTGATTTACTATAATCTCATGTGAAATGCAGAATACTTTCATTTTCTTTCATATTGTGCTGAAGAAGTTTATTCCTGCTGAGGGCTGAATCAGCATCTCAGAAATGACGGCAGGCCCCTCACTATTCCCTAGCACCCACCTGAAACAGCTCACAGGTGTTTTGTGTAATGAAGTATTACACAAATGGGGTCCTCAGGCATTTAGTGTCTCTCCTCTGCTTTCAAGACCAGTTTTATTAGAATAACTTTCCTAGACAATGGAAAGGTAGTTGGAAAGGATAATGGAGATTTGTGTGCTGTGAGTTTTTGTATGGTGAAGAAAGCAAGATAATGTGGGAGGGTGCAGTCCCCAACAAGCAAAACAGCAAGAACATTTGAAGCTTTAAGCTTTTTCTCATCAGCTTTCTTTTTGGCTTGCCTTAGGGTTGGGCTTCAACATTGTTGGTGGGACAGATCAGCAGTACATTGCCAATGACAACAGCATCTATGTCAGCTGGATCAAAAAGGATGGGGCAGCTTACCTTGATGGCCGATTACAAGAAGGAGATAAAATTTTAGCGGTAAGCCCTTTCTTCTGTTGTCCCCTGTGTTCTTGATCAGTAATTGGATGTGAGAGGCAGGTTTTCCTTCACAGTGCATAGAGAGGAGGGATGTGGTGAATGAATGAGATGATCCCAAGCAAACTCCATGGAGGAGTCACCTTAGGGATCTGGGGAGAGCTCTGAGCACTAGGGATGTGAGTACCTCTACACATGGGCTTATCTCCTCTGCCTTCTTGATTTGCCACAGAAGTGCTCTGTGGTGCTCTGCTTGTGTTTCCTCTGTGACTTGCCTCCCTAAGGTTTTAGAATCCTTCAAGTGTTCTCTTGCTCACAATGGATTATCATTTACACACATGTAAATAAAGGTTTTCCACCTCTTAAATTTCTGGTTTTTGACTGGTAATCCATGATTTCTAATCCTTTTGCACAGGGGGTTTTTAGTTGATAAAATTTCTAGGCCATAATATTCTTCTCTTCATTTCAGCTCCTCAAGAATAACGTAGGCTGCTCTCCTTTTAGAAAATTGTTTTCAAGTATCTGATGTTCACACCCACTGGTTCTTCATATAGCTGGCAATCATGCAAGAAAGCTTTACAAAGTGATGGGTGAAGAAGTAGCCTCTCCTAGTATGATATACAACCTTTTTGTACTCCCTAATTTTATTTTACACTTGCTTATTTTGTTCCACATGTGATCTTTTTAGCTTCTATAGACTACTTTGCACTAATTGGAGCCTATTATTGATCCAGAAAGTGATATTAAGTTAAATGGAGAATATTCACTTTTTTCTGACAGTTTAATATTTATCTACTTGTGTTTGGGATGTCTAAATATGAAGAGAAGGGAGGGACTGGATGTGATCAGTTGGGATAGAGTTAGGGATAATGGGGGTGAAAATGAAAAGGTAGGATGAATTCACTCAGTGAAGGAAATCAAGTGGGTTATAAAACCCTGTGCCAGGATAAATTACTTTAAATTAAAAAAAAACCTAACACTTGCAAGTGGATCAAGTGGATGCCAAGAAGCATGTATGTAATGGGTTTTTTTTGGTTGGTTTTGCTACATCAGTGTGCTTATAAAAGTGTGTTTACAACACTCTCTCAAACAGATGGATTTCAAAGGTACACCAGTAGATGAAACAAGGAAAGAGACTTAAAATAATAATTTTGCTGTAGCTGCTCTTTTATGTTCATTAGTTGTCAGAATCACACCTTTGATTTGTTTCCAGTAAAGCAACAGCATCAGAAGCTGCTATTGACACAACTGTGGTCTTTTATTCTTATTTTGCTTCTAGGTAGTTTTTTTCAGTACCTCTATGTTTTCACTTGGACTTTCTCATGTTCTGTCCTAACGTATAAAAAGACATCATAATATTAATTAATTAATTAGGATCTTTATGACTATAGTATTATGCCCCAAATGCAGAATTTTGTGAAACATGAAGATTTTTATGTCTTATCCTTCATATGTTAGCCTGCATCATTAAAAATTTGTTTGCTTTACCTTCAGCATCTAGATCTCCTTTTCCTTTTTTGCTAGATCAATGGCAAAGACTTGAAGGATTTGCGGCACAAGGATGCTGTGGAACTGTTCAGGAATGCAGGCTATTACGTCTCTCTGAAAATTCAGCGCAGGGTATGTTTTACCTCTTCCTTAGGGTTATTTCTGGCTCAGTTTAGACTGGTTTCTGTGATTCGTGGCTGTTTCATGAGGAAGAAGAGTACTGTGTCCAGGTGCTCAGTGTGATGCATGCATATAAAAATTTCGTTTGACCTATGACCTTCTCTCATTGCCTCAGCTGTGTCTCTGTATGACTTTGTCACCAGTGTAACCTTTGTATCAGTAAAAAAGGTGAGTTTAGAGATGTCCCCAGGTCTTTGTTTTGCTGGAGTGTGTTGTGTTTGCTCACTGTTCTCCCTTCTCAGAGGTAAAGCTTTGTGTGTGAAGACAGAATCTCAAGTTGCCCAGTTTTATTTCAGTGGCTACAGTCTTACTGGAGACAGAACTCCTTTTGTTTCAGAGGCCGTCACTCAAGTTAGTGAATTGTGTGTACAGCCCAGTGCTACAAAACAGACATTGAGGTGCTGGAGCATGTCCAGAGAAGGGTGATAAAGCAAGTGAAGGATCTGGAGCACAAGTCTGGTGAAGAGCAGCTGAGGGAGCTGGGGGTGTTTAGCCTGGTGTTTAGCTCAGGAAGACCCTATTACTCTCCACAACTGCCTGGAAGGAGGCTCTATCCAGGTGGGGGATTGGTCTCTTCTCCCAGGCAACAAGTACAGGACAAATGGAAACATCCTCAAGTTGCATCAGCTCAAGTTTAGATTGGGTATTAGGAATTTCTTCACTGAAAAAACGTTGTCAAGCAGTGGAACAGGCTGCTGTGGGAAGTGGTTGAGTCACCATCCCTGAAGGCATTTAAAAAATGTGCAGATGTGGTGCTTAGTTAAATGGTAAACTTGGAAGTGCTGGGTTAATGGTTGGTCCTAGAGGTCTTACCAACATAAATGATTTTACAATAATAGGAAATGTGGACTGCCATACTTTAAATATACTGGCACCATTTTAGATGTAAAAGGAGAGAAATCATTAATTCCCAGAGAGCATGGAAGTTGACAAAAGAAATACTGATCTACCCAAAGCATGCTGGGGAGAGGTGGCTTGCAATCCCTTTTCTACTCCCTTAACAAAGGAGTATGTCTGCTGGACCAGTGTATAAGGCAGGTAAGAAAACCAGAGAGAATTGCTGATGTCTTTTTCCTGGCAAAGAGAGCAGGAAATGGTGTGGTGGTAAGTGCATCAAGGGGTGACTGGGTATGTGTGTGTCATTTTTCTGCTGTATGAGGTGTGTCCTGCTTCACTTGAGTCCTAGTTTAGAAAATGGCAGAGAACCATGAAGGTGTCTGGTAGTGACTGGGTACCCCGCATTTAAGTTCAGTCCATCCTAAGCTGTTTTAACCCTCCATGTGTGGAGTCTGCAGGTACCTAGGGAAACTATTTTGACCTTTCTTACAGAACCACCTGGTCCAGACACAGAACTGGGGGCTCTCTTGTTATGGGTTCTGACATAAATAATTTTTTTTTCCTGTAGTTGCAGCCACAGAATGGCCCTGTGGGTCATGGAGGAGATGGAGAATCAGGTGGGCTTCCTCTGGCAGCCATTCTTGTGCCAGGCCTGGCGCTTGCTGCGACAGCAGTCTGGATCTTGCTGAGGTATCGACAGCGGATGTGAAGAGTTCACGGCTGGGATATCACTGCGTATTTTACACAGCTATGATGCAATTTAAAGATAGAGAATCAACAATCTTGTCACAGACTGATGCCAAAAAGGATCATTGCCTATCATCAAAGTTGCTGCTGATGTTCATATATATTGTTTTGTTGCAGGGTGGATAGAAGCAGAGAGAAAAAAGGGAAGGGAGAGGACTGTGTTTATGTAAAGAGTGGGATAGCTGTATTTTTTGACAAATTGAGGAGGTTTTGCCATCCTCCTCTATTTTGCACCATGAACTTTCAAACGCACTCATCTATTCCACATTTTAAGGTTTAACTTTTGGTTAAAGGGAGTGGGAGTGATTTTAAATCAAAAAACATTTTCTAGAGGCTTTGCCTTGTTTCCACAGAATTTTTTCTTGAATCTAATGAATTGTGTCCAAACCATGAATAAAGAGAAGCAATGCAAAGGGTTTATTATTTTTACCATTGAAGTTTTGTTGGTTGTTGCTGAATAAATGCCTTAAATGTGTAAAATCTGATCTTTGGTTTCACAGGTAAAATCTTCAGTGTTGCTACTGATTTAACAGCAACATGCAGTATTGGTGAGACATTTTTCCAGTTGTGAAAAGATAGAAGATAGCTTGCTGCTAGAAGAAGATTTTGATTGTCAAAATGATAGTTCATTTTTTGGTCAGAGTTGTAAGAGAAAGCTTTCCACAAAATGCTAGCATACTGGAGAGGGACAAACGGACAACTGAGTCACAAGGATAAGTGGTGGCAAGAGATTCAGGCATGCTGAAGCTGCAGAAGAGTCTTTAAATTAGTAGTGAAGCAATAGTTCCTCCATGCATCAGGTGGGTTGAAGTCTACACCTCTCAGGTTAGAGGTATGTTTTGGGGGTTATTTTTTTGCGCAGGGAATATTTCAGATAAAATTTTCTGTAGCAGCTAACTTGCTCTCTGCAGTCAGGAGACTCTTATGATGATTGAAAAGGAGAAGCTGAGAGCAGGCTGGGATTGTCCTGGCTTTTGCTTGTTTGTGAAGAGTTATGTGATGTTCAGGAGATGGGCAGTCAGCTTTAAGCCAGGGTAAAGCCTAGCAGGTAAAACCAGAGGGAAGAGACCCTCCTCTGGAAAGTATATGGCTGAATTTACCTCCAGGGTCTCATCTCCTCACTGTGATTTGAATAGATTTAAATGCCCCAGCTTGATAGGAGCTCTGTGTGTAAGACCTGTTTCTCTTGTCTCCAAGAAATCAATGTGTTTTGTTGTTTTTGTAAAAGAAAAGTAAAATGCATGGTCTGATCTGTATGATGCCAAAGAAGAGATCACATATGCAATATATGTTTTCAAAGAAAAACTGGTGTCTTGGTGCTTTACTTATCTCTGTTCTCATAGGACATTGCTGATGTATTTGAAATTGTTGTGTTTGCTCAAGGCTGTGTTCCTGCTGTCTGCTGGAGATAGAAGTGGTTATGCTGTTGAACATGGCATTCCTAAATCACCTCGGAGCTTCAGAGCACTTGGATCACATGAAATCTTGCTTTGGCCTATAGACTGCTCTAGTGTAAGGGGAAGAGCAAACAGGAAGAATTTTGCTCCATGTTCTTAGGGGACTTTGGGAACAATATTGATGTTGACTGGCCTGGGCTAAGGCATGCAGTGACTTGCCTTGGCCTGCAAACCAGTTGTGCCTGATAGCAGAAGAGCTGCTGCATAGACAGATCTTTGCAGCTACCAGCAAAGCATGAACCAGCTTGTTTGTGACCTGCTCTGAATATTTGGCTGTGGTGTCCATGTGCAGCACATGTGTGTGTTAAGGTGGGTGATTAGAAATTGATGCTGTTTTATCACAGCCTTCAGAATAAAGAGGCAGACATTAAGAAAATGGCCTGTCTTGTTAGCTTTTCCCTGAATTGAGTTTCTGTGATGAGTAGTAGTATGTGGATCAGGCTAGCAGGATGAGAATTTATGGAAGGTAATGGTTAGTTTTAGTCATTTCCCATTGAAGTAAGAGAAAGCAAAATCTTTGGGATTTTTTGTTTGTTTGTTTAACCTTTCAGCTTTGTGACTTTGATACCATTCAGACATGACTGTCATCTATATTGCAGGCAGTTTATTAGGGAGGGGAGGGATTGTAATCAATGCTCAAATAATTGATGTGGCTTACTAAAAAGGAAAAGGCCCTTCTGGTGCATAGTGTTCACAATTATTGAACTGCCACTCAGTAGCTTTTTCAGAAGTCTGGGTAGTAGTTTTTACTCAGGATTTAAACCATCCAGTCTAAAAGTGCGTAACACCTTTGTGTACCTGCCTGGTACCAAACAACCCTTTCCCAATCCCCAGCCAGCTCTTGTCCCCTTTATTGACAAAACCCAAGTGGAAAATACCTCAGCCCCAAACTCTCCTGTGAACTGTGGCTCATGCTACTTTCTTTCAGCAACTGGACTGTCTCACCTAACCTTTCCATGATTTTCCAAAGTATTTTCCACTGTGTGGTTTCTGAAGCCTTGAGTTTCATCTTTGCACTAGATACTGTATATACATTTTCTATCATTGTAGAAGAAGCAAATTTTAAAAAATCTAGTGACGACAGCTTGTAAATACAAGTGATCAAAGAGAGTTTTGCCTTTTGTTACAACTTAAATCTCTGGAGTTTTTACAAAAGATAAGTTGAAATCCTGAAGACAAACAGAAAGCATCCTAACTGTAGTTTATGTTTGTTTTGTTTAAGAACACATTTGCCATTAATACTGAGGGCAGCTGAAACTCTTAAATACCCATGTTTCTCTCCCATTCTCATTTGTTCCCTCAAATGTATTGTGAATGTGCTGATCTGCTGAAAAATGGATTTTCAGGTCCATAATTTAAGGACAAATCTATCTAGTTTGACTTAATGTATACTCGAAGCATTTGTGTCTCAGTCTTCAGAATTGTATGTGCTAATAATATATATACTACTAGAGCATAACAGTGAGAGCAGCTAAACTTGATCTGAAGATTGGTAGATGCACTACTTCTGGCAGTTTTTAATTAACACAAACTAGAAAGTAGTGTGTGGGAGGGAGAAGTGTCTTGCTTTCAGTTTGCCTTCAGGTTCCAACAACTGGTTTGTTAGGTTATTCAGTGCTAGATTAAAGAGGCCTCTAATAACTGATAGTCCCTCCCTTTGAGGGGATTTGTGTGTTGTAATTGCCTTACCTCTCACATTATTTTTAAGAGATGAAGCCAACTGAGCCCTTTCAGATTCTCTGTTTCTCTCTTTTAGTAGTTTCTGTGGTTCTGTGTACCCTTTCCAGTTTCTGTATTGCTTTGTAAAATCCAGACACCCCAACCACATGGGACTCCCACTGTTGACCGTGCCAGTGCCCCATACAAGGAGTTTTTCATACCGTCTTTGTCTGCAAACTTAATTTTTTTTTGTTAAGGTATGGATAAGTACAGAGCACATTTCAGCCAACTCCCAAGAGCTTGCTTTTTCTTGACTAGACTTTACAAGTCTCTTAATGTGGCATACAGTTTTGCCCTTCTTCATCTGCTGTCTCAAGTGTCCTAAGGAATCTGTAAAAGAACACCATTGCCCCATGAGGGGTAACTTCTCTTAGTTTGTAGATCAAAAGAGTGATTCCATTTGGTCATAGTGGGACACTAGAAACATGTGTTAAGTGCCTGTATATACCAACTTCTAAATCCTTGTCCATACCCAATGTGACCTGCCTGGTGTGAGGGAAGGTGTCTGACGCTGCATTTTGTTGAATGCCTGCACCTCCTGTTTGCATTCACTGTGCACTGACCAGCCAAGATTACTGTCTGGTTTTGCCTTCTGCTAGATCATCAACAAAAATAGTGAATGGAGTTTGGTACAGGGGCAACTTCCCCCCATAGTTATGAGTTTTCAGTAGCTGTGGGCATCTCCTGATTTTGGGATTCTTTGTTTAATGGATGTATTTTGACAGCACATGGCATTGACTTTTAAAAGATACACCTATTATTTTCTTCAGCATAGTACTAAGTAGATTATGTTTGAGTGGTAAGTAAACTTCATCTGTTCTCTTGCTGGCAGAAGCTGATACAAGGATAAGGATTCGGTCAGGCGAGCTTCATGAGCCAGTGTTTTTCCCCATCCTCTCTCCTAACTTATTGATGTGGGCTTTACTTAGGGAAGTTATTTTTCTCTGCTTATGTTGAAGGACAGAATAGATAACTTACTAATGGGATAGTATCCCCCAGGCTGGGGGCCCAAAGGAAGGCTTACACAAAGAATTCTGAAGGAGGGCCTTGACTATACCCTTGTCCTCAGGGTTTTCCTTGTGACACTGAGGCAGGCTCATGCTACATCCATGCTGTGTGTGGTATCTGTCATCTCTGGAGCTCTGTGCTCTTTCTGCCTGTGCAGCTGAGGGGGACTCCAGGCCTTCTTAAGCTTCATTCAAGACAGGGCCATGTGTGATGAGAACATACACAGGTGTTAATGAAGAGCAGGGTTGAACAGACTCAAAATAGCTTTCCTTGTCATATTTGACAGCTTTTGTCCTTGCTGCTGCAGCTGTAACTGATCATGGGCAAACTTCACTGCAGAGTGAGTGTATATTTCCTACCTGGCTGCCCAAACCAACTTTCCTAGGCTGAAACTCTTAGTAAGGAAGAGTAACTGTGATGTTTATGCAGGGTAATTATTCAAAGCAGTGTGTGAATGATAGGAGATTGTTCACCAAGTTGGTATCCTCGTGTTAGTGTCCAAGTCTTCCAGCCATGTTTCCATTTGGTAGAGTTCTCTTTCCTCTTGTATCTCTTTACCACCTCTCAGCAGCCCAGCATTTGTGCCTGGCTTGCATTTTTTTGCCACGACACAAAAGCAGTGATCAGCTGAATATGTGGTTCTGAAGCTGTGGAATGAAGCTGGAAAATAAACCAAACATAATCCTGCTCATGGACTTCTGTGGCTGTGGTTATAAAACAAGAAAACTTAGTCAAAATGCTGCTTCAGAGAAAGCGCTTTGCTACTGCTGTCTCTAAATGCTGTTTCAGATGCTGGTGCCAGAACACGTATGCTGCTGTTTGAGGTGAACAGTGCAATATGGAGATGTGGGCTACTGTGAAAGGCCCTAATTACAGAAGATGGGCTGAAGAGGGAGAAGGGTTTGGATAACCCTGAGGACTCAACAGCTGCTGCTAAAGGACAAGGTTTGTGCTTCTGTTAATACTGGCAAGTATCTCTGCTGATTCTTTGCAAAGCAGGTCCTACTTGCCCAAAAGGCAGGCGTACTGTTTTTGCATAAGGTCTTGATTTTGAAGCAGTTAAATTTAAAGGGATTTGTTCTCAAAGGCTTCAGTTGACTGAAACAGATTCCAACAGTCATGACATTTAACATTTTAGAAATGAGATTGTAGGCTGCCCTTTAACGGGGGCAACCATTTCTGATGTGGAGCAAAACAGCAGAAGATACAGAGGTTCAACATCTAGCATTGAGAAAAACCCCCAGTGTTAAGCTGGTGTTCCCACCATGATTCCCCTGGTAGTGGGGAAAGGTGGGAGGAGAAGGAGGATGGCAGATAGTTATCAAATGACTGTTACTTGTCAAGTGCTGATCTATTTTAAAATCACGAAAATGGAAGCTGTGGCACAGGGATGAGTTAACAGGAGGGCAATCCACGTGTGCCACATACCTGTCCTCCTGAGATTTTCATTCAGAGAGAAACTCAGCTTGTTTAACATGCCTTTTAAAGGTATTCCATACATCTCCCATATGGATTAACTCCTAAGGTGCTAAAAGTAGAATGCTTGCTTTGTGAAACCAGCAATGATGGCATATTTCTGTAATTTAACAATTGTCCGCGTAAACGCTTTGCAATGCATAGTTGCTTTAGCACCCATACTTTTCATGAGGGCGCTTGATACCCTTAATCTATCTGAAGATAGCTTGAAGTGTGTAGCAAAGTATGGATGAAAAGAATGCAATAATACTGTGTAAATACAGAAATGACCCATCTGAACAATCAGTGCCTGTTGAAGATACAATCACTGAGCATTAGTAATTCATTAGCAATTCTCGACCCATTGATTTCCAAGGTGGCAATATCATATTAATGCAATGTTCTTGTCATCTAAATACACATTGGTGGTTGTTGTTTTATAGGGAAGGGTCATACAAATGTTCCTGCAAGTTGGGCAGCATGACTGCTAAGAAGAATGTGGAGCAAAGAAAATGACAGATTAGTGCAAATGACACATTGTGCAGATGGTTAAAGGGATGAGTCAGACTCGGATGTGCTAATAGCTGTTATTGATGAAGGGACTTTTTCTCAAACAGTTGTTAGTATGGTTAAAGTTTATCATCTGGGGGCTTGTGTGTTTATCCCCAGGCTTTAACAACACAGACTGTTCAAGAGCTGACACTCAGCCATTTGCTCACAGCTGCTTGCACACATGGCTGCATGGAGATCTTCTCCAGCAAGATGATCTATGCCAGAATCAGGAACTGGCTGTACTGTTTTCCCTTGGCTAAGGGGATACATGTCAATTTTTGAAATAACCTTAAAAAGGCAGGAAGAGGGCAGAAAATAGAGAGCTTTAATATTTCACCCAGCACATCTTTAGCTTTACAAACCATAACAAATTGCACACTAGAAGTATCTAGTTACATACAGCAGGAGGAAAATCTGCCCATCAGTGGAATTACCTGTGTCAAAGAGAGGGGATGTTCTTCTTGCCTTTCACTTCTTTCACTGCCTAAACAGTTCCCCACTTTTTGAAGAGGCTTATTGATTGTGCTTCTTTCAGGATGATATTAATGAACGTTTGCATGGTAGGGACAACTCCAAACAAGGGAACTGGGTCCATATGTCATACAAATTCAAATACGCTTTGCTGGACCAAGTGTTTGTTTGGAGTGGAGAGAATGCCATAGCTCTCTGAGCGATAGTTCACCGGCACCAACTATTTTCTAGGAATCTGGTCTTTTTCCAAATCCCTGGTTTTGGATTTGCAGAGCTTCTGTTGACGTTCTGTCCTCTCTCTGAATGGAAGAAACCTTCACACAGATAATTTTGCCTCTGGTCAGCTATTGCAAAAGGTGCCTCAGATGGTTATAGGAACTCAGGGAAAGGCACAACTGCCCCATAACAATGAAGATCTGCTCTCAAGTAGAAAGAGATTTGACTATGACCCATAGCAACTGTGTCTGGCCACAAATCCTGCTACAACAGCAGCCTTAGAATACTGAAGTTGTGTAAGAGTCATCAGTATGAAATACATACTTAGGTGCTCTTTAGTTCATTAGTAGCACAACCTATGAAAACACACCATGGAGTGTAGGTACACAGTTTGTGGCAACTGGGAGTGGGGCTGCAACAGAGCCTTAATCCCAATGGGCTACAGCTGTGTGGGCCAGGTGAACAGCATTGAAGGTAATGAGACACAGAGTGCCCAGGTGCATTGACCAATCACCAAAGGGCACACAGGTGCAATGCATGTACCATAAGGGTACAAAAGGCTGGCCTAAAGAACAAGAAAGAGCAGATGCTTGCAGCTTTCTGAAGTGATGTTGCTCTGTTTGGGTAGATATCTGAAGCCTTCTGGTGAAGTAGGTCTTACTCTGTTTGGGCAAATGCTTACAGCTTTCTTATATTGTATGGTGATATTCTGTGTATTGTGGCCATCTCAACTATGACGTATGCTGCTACATGAAGATTTAGAGCTTTTGATCTCTTCTGGGCATGAATGTCTTGCCTTGTCTTCATGAGACAAGACAAACTCTATCTTAGTACCCCTTTCATGAAATTCTGCTTTTCTGACTGTGGGGGACTAAATTTCTATCTGAAATGAAAATGAAATTTGGCTCCTAGATTTTCTACTAGGGAAATGCTGCAGGAAGAAGTATACTTGGCTTCCCAAATGGTTCTTAATTACAGCCCTTGCTCTTAACAGTATAAAACTTCTTTATGTTCTCTGGAAATTAATGAGAAAGCCTTATCAAATCTCTTGGATATTTGAAAAAAATTTTAGTGGGGAGAGCTAGTGGTTGAACTAGATAGGTGATATTCTTTACTAGATGAGAGCTTAGCAGAAGAGCAAATTGAGTCACTAACTAGAAAATCTGCTAAGACAGTTTTATATTTTAAGCTAGTCAGGCAAAGGTATCACCTCCCTGTATAAAACCTACATAGTGGTATCACTTAAAATACTGTTATTGTGTTGCTAGTCTTCTCCTCCAGTTCACGGGTTTTAACAAAATATATCCAAGTGTTAAAAGCTGATGGATCCTGCTGTTGACCTGTCATTGATGGAAAATTGTTCCTTTTCCCCCTTTTTTCTGCCTTCAGTCATGGGTCAGAATAATCAAATTTTACTTCTTGTAATTCAAATAGAAATTATTCATTACTGCATGATAAGGAACTTCACTAGATGCCTCAAAAAAATAGGAGTTGTTCCATTGTTCTTTCCTGCTAAATGTTTTATTGATAAAATTAAAGATTTACAATAGAGGATGCTTTTTCTTTATGCTGTAATCCTGGAGGGTGTCTTTGGGATTCTGCTTTCTAGGAGCCATTCAACTGATTTATTAAGAAAGTGAGCAAGGCCTAACTTGCCCATATTATTATTGGAGCCTTTTGAAATTAGGTAAAGAAAGCATGTTATCCAGCTCTCTGGAAGAGTTGCTGCTCTTAAGGCTGCATGTTTTTACTGTGTATCTAGTCTCTTAGATGTTCAAAATCTAGGCCTCACCCTTTGCTGCACACAGTCCAAATCCCTTTGGGTTGTTAATACTAAATAATGTGATAATAGAATTTAGAAAGGATAGGAATCTTTGATCTTACCTTTCCATTAAAAAAACCCTATTGAAGTCCTTTTCTCATCTAGTACAGCAGGTAGTGTTGTGCTTCCTCCTTGTCTCTTTCAAGGAGTTACCCAGATCTCATCTCAACACTCTCTCCCTGAGTTGGTCTTCAAGACATATTTGCTTGTTCTGTCAGGTTTTTTGCTTTCTTCTCCTACTCTCCTGGTTTCTGTGGTGTTTCTCCTGATTCATCTCTCACTCTCCTGCACCTCTGTATGTGCAGCCCTCTACCAAAAGCAACGGAATCCTTAGCACCTTTTCTAGAGTGCCTGAGTGACCCCAGAAATGCCTTTATTCTGGACAGTGATGTATGTTCATGTTTGGAATGCAGACTGCTAAAGCTCTTCAGAGAGGGTATTAAATAATTCCTAGCTTTTCTACTAGTTTCAATATATACTTTGTTGATTATGATAGATTCTTACCTTTGTTATCAAACTTCAAGTCAGCTAAACTTCCACACATGGAGATAGGCTTCAGGGTGCTGATGTGGCTGGTAGTGTGTCATTGACTGCAGAGATTGTCTACCCAGAGTCGCATGCAGAAGGAGACTGGAGCTCTCTCTTTGGAACAGTCTTGTTGTTTCACTCCTCTATGAACTTTTCCTATACTTTCACCCCTCAAATTTACCAGAAATGAAAGTAAGATTCTTTCTGCTTACGGTTCTCCAGATTGCTTCCTGTGCCTTTTTGTAACAATACAGTGTTTTCTATGCTCCTGTCCTCCAGAGCAGAAGCTGATCTTAAGAGATGGTATGATTTTTGGTTGAGATGCCAATGGAAAGCTGTACGAACTCTCTAGTCTTTTGCTGGTACTTTGCCGGTCAGAAGAGTGCCAGCCTCAAAGACTGCCTCTGGAAGGAGCTTCTCTTTAAGGGACTCTTCTGGGAAGCTGTGAGTTCTCAGCTCATTGAAGAGTCACAGATTGAGTTGTGCCCCCCCACAAACTCTGAAGCTGTATGGTGGTCAGAGCCAGTCCTCTACAGATGATAGCACTGAGAGAGATTCAGGAAGGGATGATCTATTAATATTGCAGTGAAGCAAGTGGAAGATCTCCCAACAGGTAGTGAATTGTTTTCTGGAACAATTGAATAAAGCTATAGTGACCTTGTAGTGTTGAGGGAGTAATACATATAACCATTAGAGGTAGTTATCTTATTTCTGTGGAGAACCGTGTAGTTGGTGGTGTTCTAACAGCTGCTTTCCATTTACAGGTTGTTATATTCTTGTATCTTGTTCAGAACTGAAGATCACTTGAGGATATTGGCAGATAAGGTTCTTTTATCTACAAAATGCCCTTTCCTTTCCTTGGCTTTATCTTTGCCTCTTTCAAGCATCAACTGTTATGGCAACAGGAAGGTGGGAGGCAAGTAAGCAGCTGGCAGTCTTCCTAATGGGCAGAAACATAGGCTGGAATCCCTCTTGAATTCTGCAGCACAGTGGTAGAACTGCACTAACATTGCTAACAGTGGCATAGAGTGCATTTTGTGCTCGCAGGGTAGCTGGATTTAATGACGTGAGATACTGCTCATGCTCAACCTTCTACCAAATGTGAACAATGTCATGCATGCAAATGCAGAAAACATAGTTTAAGGTTTTAAAATGGCTTTCCTTATTTATTTATTTTTTCAGAACAAAATGATAAAATATGGTTTGGGCTGCAAAACTTGGTCTGACCTAGTTGCTTACTTGTTGATTCTGGACTACTTTAAGAAGGAAAAAAGAGGGACATTATGGTTGCCTCTCTTAATCTGGCTTTAATGCGATGCCCTTCTTTTAGCCTTGCTGGTTTTCTACAAATGAGAGGAAGTGTGTGTGTGTGGTTGGGGGGGAAGTAGGTTTGACAACGATGGAATTAATAGTGGTTTTTCCAGGGTTTGATTTCCAATATACCTGTATTTAATTCCCTCTGCTGCTGGTGTCTTTTGTTGGACCCTTACTCTGCAGACTGTTTTTCTGACATATTTCTATTAGGTTTGAATTCATTTTTTTTTGCCTGCTGAGAGTTTCCTTGGCTCAGACCATTCCCAGTTATAGGATAAAAAAGGTCATTTTGCAGTTGATTTGCCAATAAAATAACAATGTTTAGTAACTTACCTTTATTTGACCACACATCAAAATTATGCAGATTTACCAGGTTTAATGTGACAGATTCATTCTTGATGTGATTGGAAGGCTGAATGTCCATAGTTGTCTGTGAATGGAGGTGAATACATATTTCTGATCTCAGTCTTACTCTCTTTAACTTTGATTGAAGTGTCAATCCAAACTCCATTGGTTGCCGTCATCTGCTTATTAACTTGAACTGAATCCAAAGTTTAAATGCTCTCCATGCTTCAGGGCAGTTCAAATTTGAATTTCAAGGAGGAGGAGGATCTGGAGGTAGAGAGGAGGGAAAGCCAGTGGGGTTCCCTAGTTCCTAGAAGTGTTTTAATTAAGTGGAGTAGAGCTACACAAATTTGATAATCTGAGTTCCTCTTCAGACTACTGCTGTCTATTTGGAGATACCTGTGCTGGTTGTGGTTCCTTCTCACATCAACACTGTTGTGAGAGCCATTTTATCCTGTCATTTTTAATGGAAGTTAAACCAGGAGTGATAGTATTTGAAGGCTGTCACTTCTGGCTGACAACTACTTCACCTCCATTTTCGTGCACTCAGCTTTGTTTCTTAGCATCCCCTGCAAAGGTACATCTTAAATATGTGAACTTCTGCATGCCTGTATTATGTATGAACTACCTACAAAGTCCATTTGTTTGAGAGCTGTTCAAAAGTCAACATTTAGACATGTAAGGTATGAGAATGTGTCTCTGGTGGCAGACTTTGGATTTAATCCTAAAACACTTTCCAGGCTGCAGCTATAAACACAACTGCTGTAAGCAGCAGTGGGTATGGCCAGCTCAGCATGTGTCAAGCTGTTTGGTGACAAATGTCAATAGAACAGCTCTTCTAGAGTCACTACTACTTTTATTGTCGGGGCATCCCAGAATGCTGCTGCCTCTTACACCAAGATGCTAAAAGCCTTACTTTGGCCCCTGCTAGCTTCTACTCCCAGCCATCTAGAAACAGAGCAGAAGGAACTGGAGCTATTACAGCACTCTAGGGTTGGAAGGGTGGAGGAATCAGGGCCTGAGCTGCCTGTGGCAGTGAAAAAGTACTGAATTAATTTTCTGTGGTGCTCAGGGCAAGCTGTGCCCCAGCTTTTCAGAACTGAAAAGGAGTTAGTCTTTACAAACTCCCCTGGAAAGTGTAGTAGTGCTGCTCACATAGAGCCCATGAGTCAAAGCCTCCTGGGAAGCATGTTTCCAGAGTGGGCATCAGTAGAGGCAGTGACAGGGATCTCCTCTATGGAGCAGCATGTGCACAGTGATGCAGTCCTGGCTGTGTGACACAGGGGCTGCTGCCCAGGGCCTATTCTGTCCTGTCCCCCTGGAATCATGGTCGCATCCAGACTCTGCCACTGTCTATAAACAGCATGGTGAGTTCAGATAGAATAAGTGTGCATCAACCAGTGGGTGGATATTGAAAACTGTAAGGAGACCCAGCAGCAGGGAGAGTAGGGGTATTCTTTCTTTTTGTTGTGGGAGGAATCACTGGCAATTCCTTTTTAAAAGCATTATAGGAGCTTTTAGGCTTTAGTGAACAGAGGCTTGGCACCACAAGTTCTCATCGCTGTGAGAAGCCCTCAGTAATTTGCAGAATTGGGCTGCACCTCATTATGCAGGTTTGACTAGCACATGAATTTTCCTTCTTTCCCTACACCTTGCCTTGCTCTCCAGGTGTGGTTAGGACCCTTCCTCTTTCCCCCTTGCCATGATTCCCTGTAAAATTGCTCTTGTTTCCTAGCACTGAAATCTGTTCTACTCCCTATGTCTTTTGGGTCTGATTTTGCTTCTGAGCTCAGTGGGGCCTCAGTCCATAGTTTCAATATATTGGGAGAAAGATGTTGCTTATAAAAAGCAAAGCAACCAACATGAGTTCTGAGCAGGAAATCCCTTTCAAAGTGTAATACATTTTAAGGTAAAGTGCTTTAAAAAACAAAGAAAAATCCTAAAACAAGGAGTCCTTTAACTAGACAAAGCAAAATTAATTTGGCACATTGAATGACATGTTAATAAGCATCTTTAAGGTAGATGATGGTTTTGATCTGATTTATTTTCTAGTCCTGTGGAGACAGCTGATGAATTATATATATATATGGTTATGGCACGTATGAATTGTAAGTCTCCTCACAACTGAAGGCAAATGTCAAAGGCACCATGTGTTAGAAAAAGACATTTTGTTTGGTGGGTATTGCTTATTCAGAAAGCAGGCTTCTGTTTTATACATATTCTGCTTTGCTCAGTTGGGTGTATCCATTCTTTGAGCACCCATCCTGTGGCTGCTGCGTGTGGCTGAATGCCTCCTCCTCATTTGGGTAAACAGCATTTTCTTTGATAGTGGAGAAGGAAGAAGGTATGATCAGTGAATCCTTTCTCTTTGGCATTCTTGCACTCTTCTAGTAAGCAGAACATGTCTGTCACCCCTGCAATTTGGAGGTGCGGCATGAGCTGGGTTAGAACTGAGTTGCTGTAAGGAAAAATGTTTGTGGCCGTGTCCTCCCCTCTTGCTGACTTTGTCTTCCTGCCTGAGTGGGAAGCAGGTTTCTCCCACCAGTGCTCAGAGCTCTAGCCTGGCCTTTTTCCAGCAAACAGAAGACTTCCAACATTCAGGCTGAGCAAAGGACATCTGATGCTAAGCTTTTTTCTCCTGATCTTCCAGGGCTTCTCTGAGAGAGGTAAAAGCTTTCCTAGAAGACCTGGATCTGAAATGGTTCCCTGTAGAGTTTTCATCTGGTCTCTTTTAACCTCTCACTTCTGTGAGTGCAGAGAGAAATCTAACAGCCTTGGTGCTGATTTTTGAGAGCAGAGTGAAGGGTCTCTTCCTCCCCCCCCCCCGACTTCTGAGCAGCAACAGCTGCAGTCTGCAGACTTTGCTCACAAGTGGGTGCTGTGCTTCCCAGGCAGTATCTGCGTGATTGTGAGCTGAACAAAAGGGAAATGGGAAGGTGATTGGAAATAGCATAATGCTTGCAGCACTGATAGTGGAGCACCTTCCAGGAAATATGTTGTATCCACCAGAAACCCAAACCAGAATGTTTCCTGCTGAGCCTATGCATGTTCTCCCTTCACCTGAGAATCACCTCAGAAACTAGTGTAACTCAGTGAGACTGGGAGACTCCAGGTACAAGGACCATCATAACTTTAAGACCTGTGTATTGTTAGTCTTTTACTGACCCTGCAGGAAGGAACAAAGTATGGTTTGGGCCAGCATGTTCCAAGGATGAGGTTGGTATGAATGAAAGCAAAGGTATTCATTTCCTTATGGATTGACCTGAGCAAGTCAGACACTGGATAGGGGTATGACCATTGTTGAGTAAATCTAAAGATGAAATTACCAAAGAATTTTGACTCTGTGACTGTTCCAGTAGAACACACGTCAAGGAAAAGTAGAGCCGCAAGGTGCGGCAAGCACCTGTACAAATATTGTCCCTAACAGTCCTGAGTGGCTGGAGATGCCCTTGTGCATGTATGAAACAAGCCTCTGATAGCTGCACCTTGATTCCCATAGCTCTGTGTGGTCTCCTTCTCCTAAATCCTCATCTCTTGCCTACCTGCTCTACTTGCACCCACTGACTGCCATTTTTGTGCTGTTGTTGTCCTTAGCCAATCTCTGTAAACTTGGGGACTCTGCTGGATGGTGGTTTTGAAATATTTCTACTTTCTGCTTTTAACTATTTCCTACTTGCTTCTTTCTGGATGCTGCCTCCCTCACAGATTCTAGAGCTGTGATGAGGCAATGCAGGGCAGTTTACAGGAGCTCTTCAGATTACATTCTGTTGTGGTTCTTCAGTTCCTACAGAAATTATTGATTCCCTGTTGCATTGTAGTCCCAGGAAAGCAGGCTCATGTTTCACCAGTGATGAGTGGTGGAGTAAAGTACAAGGGAGATACAGCCCTGATGAAAGTGCTGTTGGAATGGAACGTAAGGTTACTTCTCTGCTGTTACACACCCTATGGATATCTGAAAGATGTCACATGTGAGAGTTTCCTTTCTGCTAGCAGTGGGTTTCATAGATGGATAGTTCAGGTGTTCTGAGTTCATACAGGAGTATCTTGGCAGTAACACAGCTGAGCTGGAGCAGAAGATATTGTTTATTGTCCCTCAGCTGCTGGGGACAGGATGCATTTCTGGGTTGGATAAGTTTGAGTGGCAGGGAGAGGAGACACCACTAAGCAGATTTTAAGAAATTTCATTCAAACCAACAGTTTTTAGAATCTAGCATCTGAATTTCTCTTCTCATACCAGGTGCAAGGGATATGATTAACACAGATTTCAGAAGCAATGCACTTCAATATAATGGAAAACACTGACCTGTATCTGATTCCATTTGGGATCTTGGTAACATTTTCAAATGTGGCAAAGCTAAATGCCATCATCATAGCAAGATTTCAAGAGCCCCTCTGGAGTATGCCCAGAATATAAAACACAGCTAACACCCCTGCATTTTAGTATGATGTCTCTCTGAGTGGGTGATGTTGGGTGTGTGTGACTTGGTAGCTAAAGGGGAGTTGCACTGCTTGAATTTCTGAGGATTAATTCATTGAGGCCTTAATGCTTGGTGAGGTTGGGATGCTTTTAAGCTGGGAAAGGAGAGAGGTTGATCTCCTGCTGGAATTACATTTTGCAAGGAGTTCCTTTCTTTATATTGACAAGAGTTGTTCTACTGCTATGTGTTTTTCATCCAAAAGGCTAGTTGTTTGGGATTGTTTGCTTGTTCTCCTTTTCCAGGAGACATTCTTTTCCCATGCAGTCCCAGTAGGATTTGCCAAAAGAAGCAAATTTTCTTCTCCATTATCCAGGGAGAGACTCAGGGCAGTGAGCAAAGGAATTCTAGCAAAGTGTTATACAGAGAATAATAGTGCACTGAACTCCAGTCAAAAGTTTGTTATATGTATGTGATTCTATATGTAGATGTGGATATACACTTATTTGCATATATATTTAATGAAAGCCGAGCACCTTTGTGGAAAAATGTCCTTGCCAATATTTTTAGTTTCATTAGACTTTCCTTTTCTGCTCTAATAATCCATGTTCCTTTGGAGGTAATCAAAATCTGTACCTGTAACTTTACCCTTTGGTTAGTTTCAGTCTCTAAGTTGTATTAAACCCTTTCATTGTCTGACTGCCCTCTCCCTCATTCTCTGGTGATGTTTTTGGCCTGTAATCTCTGAATCCTTGTGTACTGAAATTGGTACATTGGTACAGTCTCTGCCATCCCAGAGGGGCCTCCAGAGCATTTCAGATGGTAATTTCAGGGCAGGATGGGGGAGGCCTGATGAATCTTTATCACGTGTTTCTCCTTTGTTACCCTCTACCCACTCATTTCAGCATATCTTCACACTGTGTCTTTTAAAATTGTTTTCATTTTCTTTTGTTGAGGCCATACCCTTGGCTTAGTCACTCCATAGTTCTTGCTATGTCAGAAGCATGCCCTTGTGTTATAGCAGAGTTTAGCAAAGCTTAGTTCTGCTGCTTTGGCACTGGAAGAACTCTCTTCTTTTTCACTCAGATAGTAAAGTTTCCCTTTGGCATAAATAGATTAATTGCAGTCTTTGTTGGTTCCCACTTAAAATTGTGTCCCAAGCATGAGCAGGCTGGTGTGTCTGTCAGCCAGAGCGCTCTGATGGTAGTGCCAATGTGCTGTAGTTCTCATTTGCTCTGTTGGCACATCTAAACCAAAAAAGGGTTTGTGCTGGGCTGCTGCTTCCTGCCAGCCATTTTTATCTTTCTTATTTAATGGTGAGAAGAAAATGTGTAGGACACACCATTTGGGTCTGTTTCACAAAGAACTCAGGTGCTGCTGCTGTAGTGCTGTGACTGAGCTTTGTAGCTGTTGAAGAGTACCAGAAGCAGTTGCTATTTCCATGGCTACTTTGACAAATTTTGTCTCTAGATCAACAAGGACTGGCCATTAAACTCAACTGATTTACAACCCAGTTGATTTATTTTCCCACCAATTTTTTTATCGCTTCTAAAAAGAAATTCTGCCAGCAGCCCAGTTAGTTCCCTATCCTTCATCAAATAATAGAGAGTAAGGACTAAGCAGAGTTCATAGTGCAAATCAAAACAGACTGGGAACAGATAAGAAGCTAAGCCTGGGTGTGGATGGCTTCAAGAAGGGTCAGTTTTCAGCTGCTGCCTCTGACTTTTTCCCCTCTCCTCCTCCTTTTCCCAACAGCTTCTCTGTACATCATCTCCCTCTTCTGGCTGCTTCAGGGTTACAGAAGCAGTGGGGCTGCCCTCTGGCCTTGCAAAGGAGGTGTTGAAATCATTGCATCAGCATGAGCTCTTTGGCCAGTATTTCCTCTTGGACTCAAAGATGTCTTCTGTGGTAAGAGGAAACTGGGAGGAAATTAGATTAGACTAGAAAACAGAAGTTATTTTCTTATCCTATTAGTTACAAAGTATATTGGTGCTGGTTTAGGGGTAGGGGTGATATGTAGAGGCTATTTCTTCTTGCACACTTCTTAATCCTTCTGCCATTCCCCACCTCTGGTGGGTGACATTAGGAGTTAAAAAGGAAGAGAGGTGCTGGTCTGGGAATTCACAGCCCTCTGACAAAAGAAAGGGAGAGGGCTGAGGAGGAGGTTAGTACCCTTCTGCTCCAGTAAGACATATGAAGGATAATGAGGGCAGTCTGGATATAACTGGTGTCTTTGGAACTTTAGCTTAAGGACAACCATTTTATCTCTTTAAGTGCAGTGATGCTAAGTTTTTACTAAATATTCAGGTGTCACTGCAACAACAGTGCATATGAAATCAAGGTAGCAGGTGTGATGTGCTTTGAGGATCACACCATTATCCTGTTGGAGCAGATGAAAGAGCAGATGGCATAATTGAAATTCCCAGGTTCTTTAGACAAGGTCTACTGGAGACTGAAAGGTACAATCCTCATGTGATTTTAAGGCATGTTATAACATTTGATTTAACACAAAGGAAAATATTAGTCATAAAGCAGGAAAGAAAAATTATGCTATAGAAGTAGGTGAAGAATCTGAGAAGTTGGAAGATTTTTTTTTCTGTCTCAAGCCATTATTGGCCTTAAGTGCTGTGACTTGTACTTGCCTCTGTTAGAATACTGCTAAGAATGTTTTGGGCTTTTCAGTAAGGAGTAATTTTCTAAAATCTCATGTAGGAGCTTTTATTCTGGAAACACCTGTCCTTTAAGATCTTCACCCTAATTCAGAGCTGCAGATTCTTCCTTGCTGTTATTTTATACATGAGAATTATTGTTGCTATAGAAGGTGAATGTGTTTACTGCTGTGCTAAGATGCCAGTAAGGGCAAGGCAGACACTTCTTGTTTCTTCAAGATGTAGAAAGATAAATGACATATCTTTGTGGAATAAAATAACCAGAGTCAGGGAGTGGAATCAACAGGCAATAGGTTCTAGGAAGGGGCTTGAACAAGGCTGAAGTGTTAGGTCTGGCGAATTCTGAGAATGCAGAGAACTGAAGATGCATGTGTGTGTATGGAGCAGGTGAGACAGAGAGAAGGTGGGGGAAATGATAATGACAGCAAAGCACAGGGAGGAACAAGCCTGCTATAGGGTTTTTGCTTTGTTGGTGGAAATAAACTCTTGTGTATATTTTTTTGAGCCAGGAGGATGATATGTGCATAACACCTTTACTGCTAAAATAATTTTTTCTTAATAGGAGCATAGATAGTCCTCTGATACTGGCATACTGCATAGGCAACAAAGGAAAAAAAATGCTCCATTATTTTATTTTTAACTTTATTTAATTTCTTATTAGTGTACTTTTTAACCAGAAAGAAGCAAATATCACTCTTTGTTAGGTTATGGCTGTAGGTGGGAGTCTGTGTTCTTTAGTGTTCATGATCCTTATATGAGGAACTCACAGAACAGGCAAACTCTGATATACATCTGAAGCAATGTTGGCTGAAGCAGTATTTTTATATCCTTATTCCATTACATCAAGCAAAGTTATGAGACTGAGCAGTGGGTTCTCTCCCACTGGCTGTTCATTCCAGCACTGACCTTAAGAAATAATGTGCTTAGGCCCATTGCCTTTGGTTTCTTCTGTGATTGAGGGTTGAAGAAATCTATGTTAGCTATGGAGCTTGTTGAGAAGATCACCAAACTCAATTAATTCCAATAATAATAAGCTAGTCCATTAGTCTGCAGTGCCACCTAGCCTCCTCATCCTCTGGGGAGCAAGTAGTATGGCAGGAATATTTAAGAAGAAAAAAACTACTCGGAAAACATTCATGTCATGATCTTTTTCCCACATCATTTAAAGATAACTTCTCATGAGAAGATTTTATTCAGTAGTCTGAAAATTGTTGCCCTGATATTAGCCAGTGCAGAAAAAACAGAGAGAATTAGAGATAATTTTTCTTCAAAATGTTAGTTCCTTGTTCAATGCAAGTATTACTCATAATTTGTAAGGAAGCAGAAAGCTAGTGCATGACTATTAAATTTTTGAACAGTCTGATTCATCTCAAAATGATTCACAGACTATTGATAGTAGTCCTGTCAGCAGTTGCCATCTCTGTGGTGAAGCTGGAGTGGTTAGTGACATATCACTAGGGCTTTGTGGCATTTCATAGCATTCATAAGTTAGAAATATGCAAGATAATGAAGGCAGCAAATGTAGTTTTGCTGGAATGGTGAGATTATAATCTCTGCTGTCTGCTGAAATCATGTAGATTTGGCATCTGTCCTTGGGTGGGGTCACAGGGCAGATTGCTGGGAGCAAAATGGCCCTGGGAAAGGGGAACCAAGACTCTGATGCCTACCCTGTCCACACATGCCTTCAGAAGCCAGGACTGCTTCTTCCCATTCCTCCTTCCCTAATTCTTTACTGGGTGAAAGGCAGTTGGTGTGCTTGCGTTTGGAGAGTGGCTATTGCAGCATAGCCATTTGGCTTTGTTTCATGGAAAGCCATGGTCCTGGAACTGCAGGAAGAGATGAGACATTAGCAAGGATGCAGGTTAGGAACAACAGCATCCCCAAATCTGACAGGATTAATTAGATTAGTGAGGGGCAAAAACCACATCCTTGCATCCATGAACTCCACCAACTTTGCAAGAGGCCTTTGTGCTTCTCCCAGCTCTCTGCCCTAGGTCCAGCTGAACCTTCTTCATCACTGTTGCAAGACAGAATTGTTTGTCCTCACCTTTTGGGTGGCTGGGTTCACATTTTTTTGCTGTTCAGATGATAATCTGGTTTGTGTTACAGGATTGCTGATAAATGTAAGATGGGGAAGATCTATTAAAATAATCTGTTTCTGACCAATACATACCTATGACTTCTGTGATAGCTTCTGTCTTCCTAAATAACAAATGTATTTAATCTGAAGTTTTGGATTTCAGTAGCTCTGTAGAAACAGCACAGCTTTTTGCTTTGGCACAGTTAAACAGAATCTCCCTTCATTTAGACTTGTGAGAGATTAACAGATAGGTCGTTTGTGAAAATCTGCAAATGGTGACTGAGCATGGGGCCACTCTCATGATGCCAACAAGAACAGGCAGAAAATGGAAAACATGGACTGCCACAGGCTGCCTTTGTGCAGTGGGCTCATTTGCCATTGCCAAGTAAAATCATGGACTAAGCTCAATGAGTGTAGGTGGGATGGGATGGAACACCATTACTGGTTGTCTTTGCTATGGATTTCAGCTTACATTATAACAGTGCTCAAAACCACTGGTACCTAGAATATTCACCTAGAATAAATTATCATATAAGCCTTCTGTGTACCATAGAAGGCTTATATGATAATTTGAAGGTGGGAGTAATGAGAGGAAAGGAGTTTCATCTCCAGATCCTGCTAGATTTTTCTTCTTTATCAGCAGACTTTCCTTCACTGTTTAATGATGTTTTTGTATATGAGTTTTGTTTGAGAAGGCACTGCAGTGGGTTTTGGCTTGACTGAGTCATTTGAGAAGTGCACACATGTCTAATGGTTAGGCACAGCCTGTTTGCTCATGTGGATTTCATGAAAGAGCCTGTTAGAGCGCTCTGGGCACATGTTACAGAATTTATTGGGTTAAACAAAACCCATCACTAAGCCTTGTTAAGCTATAAAAAGCTATCCAGATTCAGAGATCAAATGAATCAACTTAAAGGTCTAACACTAAAGCCATACCTTCTTGCTTTTGTGAGGGAATGAGCTGCCCAGTCTCTGTATCTAACCAAACAAGAGATGAGGTACTCCTGGGGAGTTAGAGCTACCATTTTTGCTTAGGTATAGATTGAAGGCTCACTCTTTAAAAATAACAGGGGTTTTAAAGTTAAAACTGGTAAAAAAAATCAACCAGCTAAAGCTGGTCATAGTAGTATGGTGGTAATAGTAGTACTGAAACTATCAAAAGGCACTGGTGGGCACACCTGCTGTTGTCTGTGGTGTTTGTTTTATTCTATAAGCTAAAAGGTTCCTTGTATTGTTGGAATGCTATAATAACTCCAGAGAATGGCAGCATTCTATTGTATGTACTGGCTAATCATCCAACATGAGAGACAAGCAAAATAAGGAAAGGTAATTACATTTCAGTATTCTGAAAAAAACCCAGCAACCAACCACAGTGATTTTTAAGGGAATTCATACAATCAAAGAAGACAGTGGAGCACCTGTAATTACTAACCACTATTAACAAGCTGTAAAGAGTAGCTCTTGCAAGTTGCATTTTACCCTACTTTGAACATACAGTTTAGAAAAGTAATAGGAAAGTTAAAAATTAAAACCAATTTTGAAACACCTTTCAATACTTTTTGTGATTTCTTTATTTCCTTTATAAAAAGTTCAAGGTCTATGAAAGGACTGCAAAAAGAGGTTTAGATACAGAAAAAGGAATACCTAAATTCTGTGACTAATACTGTGATGAGTACATGCAGCTCTTTAATTAATATCCTGTACCACTAGCTTTGATCACTTTTCTGCAGAATATGATAGCTTGACTGAGAAAGAGACCCTGGACACTAATCTATAGACAGCTTGAGAGTGCTGGAAAAATGTCACTTAGTAGCTGGGGAATATGTCTGGGAACAAATGCTGGAGCTTCTGTCTCCTTTTCTGTTGGTTGTCTTCACCTGGTGTTAAATGCATAAAACACTTTGGGAACGGAGCCCAGGCCTCTTGAATCCTGTGTTGTGTGGTGAGCAAGAAGGATGTAAGGTGTTGTGAGAATGTAAGACTAGGCTTCCAGTTCCCTCTAATCTAACCAACAGGTGCTTATACCAAAGGCATTCAGTGGCCCCAACAGGGTGGTTTTGAAGGAGCGTGGCGTTTTTTTCAAGACGCTGTGTTCAACGCAGTAGGATGCATCAGAGCAAATCAGGCAGATTGAGTGATCTGGGGGTATTTCATGCCACTGTACTGATTCCTGGGCCTCTGTCAGACTCAGAGGAGTGGGGAAGCACAGTGCCTCAGCTGGGGTAGCTCTGGGCAGGCTCAGCAGCAGAACAAATATTGTCCTGGTCCAAGAGGGAGGCAGCTTAGACACATTCAGGGTTAAGTAGACTGTGGGTTTTTGGATTGCATCGTATGACATACATTCCTATCTTCTTTACATGTGTGGTATTGCACCTCCCTTCAGCTCTCTTTGGTCCTCACTATATAGCAGACTGTTGTTTGGCTGAAGTCTGATCACTTTGCTTCTGCATACCTCTATGATGTGGGGCTAATGATGTATCTTTTCTCTTGCCATTTTCCTGTCACATCTCTTTAATTACCACTTTTCAATGAGTAGGTGTACTCTTCTCCTCTGTATTCATGTAGAGTCCAGTGCATGGGTCCTGCCCCCTGCCACAGCTTCCAAAAATTATTATAACATAATGCAAATAATGTGAAGATCTTGCTGTGGAAAAACCCTCTGAAACTAAGCCTGCTTTGCTTCCCAGAAATACAGCACAAATTACTGTGTACTGTCCCTTTAACTGCATCTGTTGGCTGCTTCTGACCTGTGATAGTTTGTGCTGTGAATTTTTAATAGCAATAATAAGAACAACTACTTCCCTAATCCTTAGTATAGGGATGTTTGGAATTTTCATCCCAGTGTCCAGGTTGGAAGTCTCTGTGTACATTGTTTGGCTCTCACTTGACAGTGTTGCTTTATGTAAGCAGAGGAGACAGTCCTGTGCTGCCCTGGGGCCTCTCCATGGCCCAGGAGCACCATTTCAGCCCAGCCTGGGGCCATGCCCCTGTGACATAGATGGGATCCTGTTCTCCAGCTCTGCTCTGCTGGGCCTGACACATGGGTGGATGTCCTGGCTTGACCTTAGACCTGACTTATTCTTATAAACTTGCCTGATGATCTGGACTTGTGGCTCAGTGTGGTGGCCATCTGCAGGCCTGCCCTGCACACCTTGCTCATGGCCTGTAGGACAGACCTGCAGAGGGGAGAGACACTGCCCTGTCAGTCATGTTAGGAGCTGTCAGCCTTCATTGCTCCCTGACAAGGAGCTTTATATTAAAAAGTTGTGAATGAGAAGGGAAATGAAATGTAAAATCAGGATTGACTCCATGAGGAATTAAATGTAAATATTAACTTTGTTTCCCCCTTCTACTACTAACACACACCTAGCTTTGAGCTACAAATTCCCACAGTCTTGGATGAAATCTGTTAAAGTATTGAAGTAATCCAGTTTGAGTTTCTTTCCTTTTGTGGTGCAATAAGAAGTTAAATATTTCACATGCTACCTTACACAAGGAAAAACCACATTGCTGGCATCCTGTGCTGATTTTCTCTCCCCATTTTTTCCCATAGCCTATACTCAGGTCTGACTAGAATCTGTCAGATCCTTGGTATATGCAAGTGCCTCAGAAGTGAGATTAAACTCCTTAATCAAAATACTTCTTCTCATACACCCAGAATAAGGTTACAAAGCTCCAGCACCTGTCCAGGTGATGATTTATTCCTGTAGATGGAAGGCAGGAATTGCAACTCCCTTTTCATTCTTCCATACCTTCCACCATTCTCAAGGATCTGAAAAAATGCTGTCTCTAGTTTTTCAACAGCCATTTTATATTTTCTTTAAGGAGGATAGTCCTGCTAATGTACTCAGAACAGGATTATAATGACAATTTGACATGTGTAGAAGCGCTTTGTAAATTCAAAATTACAAGTTGTCAAAAAATATAATGGACAGCTGGGGTGGTGTACCTGATGTCAAGAGAGGATCATTAAGTGTCTTGAGGTTTAAACTGGGCAGCCCTGCTGTGAAATATACTTAAAAGTCCCATTGTCTGCTGAGTTGCTTCTGAGCCTTTGAAAGTCCATGAGGGTAGATTAAGGAAAAATGTTAATTTTAACTAGAATTCCTGAATAGCAATGCAAGCAGACAAACTTGCAGATAGACCATCACCTCTAATGCAGCCATTATTTCTCTGTTGCACTGCTGTTCTTTTGTTCTTGTCCCCAGTGGAATGTCTCAGCTCTGGTTACAGTGCCCAGCAATGCCACTTTTGTGACTGTGACCTGGAGGAGGTGGCTGAAGTTCTCAGCTACTGACTTGACTGCCTTGCCTAATGTACCAGATAATTCCTTAAGGTTGTACCTAATTCTTGTTTTTTTAGTCCGTGCTGGGTAGCAGCACTAATTTCCTTTTAACTCTCTTCACCTTTTTACCTTGTCTCCTCTAGACACCGATCCTTGTGGATGCACTCATACCATAATAGTAAGTGAGGATGAACTCAGATGAACTCAAATACGTGAATCCCTTTAAAAGGAGTGCCAAGAATGTTGGGCTTGCAACAGGCTGCTTAAATGTGAATGAAGGTGCTGTCTAGCTTTAGGTGTATGTATGGAAAAAGTGTGTCTGCTTTGTCCTAAAACCACCATAAGTGCTTAAAAGAAGAATTCAAAACACAACTCAAGGCTTTAGTTCCAGCTGCTCTAACGAGTAGTGAGAAGAATTGACCTTTTCTCTGTATTTGCAATTCATTTATCTTGTAATGTTTTTACAACACAAGATATGGGCTCTGGTGCCTATAGGCAGCAAGGCTATCTGTGGGATTGTACTCATGCTCCTGAAATAGAACAGTTCACTTTCTCAACTGGCATCAGCCTGAGCTGTTGATGAAACATTTCAACACAGCCCAAAGCAAACCAAGCCTTGTGAAGAGTTTATATGACGGTAAAACAACTCATATTAATTAGATCTTTGAATTCAGACTGATCCCTTCTATCTGGAGCTGTAATAAGTTGTCTGGAGTAGAATGGCATAAAAAAAGGAATTTTCAAAGAATCACTGAAACACTGATGAGGCTAAGTCACAATGTGGAACAACTTTCTGTGAAGGGGCAAAAAGGGAGAGCAATGACATTTGTAATGTAGTTCTCACTGTTGTGGATTCTCTCCCTCTAACTTGAAATGTCTTAATGTGCAAGTGACATTTACTGTCTCTCCTACAGCAGAAATCCTTTAAATAACAAATGCACATTTAGGCTGGCTTTGATCTCTTGAAGCAATATGATTGTTTTAAAGACATGTTTTGGTTTTAATTCCCCCCTTCTTCTAGCTCTAAAGTTTAGAAGTGGAATTCTAGTAATCTTTTTTTTTTCCCCCCTAGGTGATGAATTTTGAAAAGTTTTGTGGGACAAAACATTGAAGCTTGTGGCTGCCTGTCACCTTTCCCAAATCCTAAGTATTTGTAGATGCCTGTCTCTGGAATGTGTATCTGATTTAAGTCTCTAATTGATTTTAGTGAACTCTGAGCATAGCAGTCATTGGAGTTAATTTAGCAAATAAGCATGTGGGTAAGTGTGGGAAGACCTTGTAGTGCTGCTTTTCTTTTCTAGTTACATCAGTCTACTATTCCCTCTCCTTTCAAGTCTCCTTAAAACATTACCATCTCTAGAGCAGGACACATGTCCCAAAGTGACAGTCTGGGGGTATCTGTGACAGTTTAGCAGGAGCCTCTGGGTTTCAGTAGGCGGTTTGTCTCACAAGTTAGGGCATGAACCATGCAGCTTAGCTTTTTGCAGAGCAAGATCTCCATTGCTCCATAGCCTTTAAAATGACAGTGGGGGCTCAGTCTATCCTCTGAGGAGTATCTAGACTTGGAGATGGTAAGGAGGAGGAAGCACCTTTACCCACCTGCACAAGCTGCTCCTTCAGATGCAGGTTGCCTAGATTGATGGTTAATGGCACAGTTAGAATTGGTGGGTTGGAGAGCTAGGGAAGGGGGGAAGTCAGGGTGCTGGTCAAGTCCATGTACCATGTGTGTGAGGTTGTCCAGCTCACCCGTGGAATGACTAGTCCAGATGAAATTACTGTGCTGGGGTCCCTGACATGTTGCATGTCATCATGCCTAAGCCTGAACTGTGGCTTCGCACTTTCAGAATGCATACCTAGGGCAAAGCAGTTATGGATCTCCTTTGGCAATGTCTGGAGAAAAAAAATTGTCTGACTTTGTGTTGGCACTTAGCTATGCTGGACATGGACTCACTTCCTTTTCCTACTGCCTGCCTTCGCTAGAAATTCTCCTGCACACTGGTTAACAAGTCTTTTACAAGGCTGCAGCTCTTTGGTCTTGTCTTTCTGCTCCTGACAAGGGAGGTGAGCCCTTCTCCGGACGGGATGGTTCCCATGTGGCTGAAAACGGGGCTGAGGCATGCTGGGCTTTGCTGATGTAACAGGCTCCCTGCAATTTTCATTCAGATCTGGTTGGCTGTGAGCTGGCAGAGAGCCTCAGCCTCAGATACGCCTCCACCTCAGATGAGGTCATCCCTGCTTTTTTTTTCCCCTCCTGCTTCAGAAATCTGTTGTGTATGAACGTTTAAGGTCAGAGTGCTAATTTCCACACCACTGCAAATCTCTGGGAGCAGGAAATCCTTGGTTTCTCTCCCAGCTGCTCTCTTTTCCAGCACCATCACAGACTCTGCTCTCCCTTTAAAGAGAGAGGAGGAGCAAAAGGAAGACGAATTTACCGCAGTGCATTTTATAATTGATTCTCGCATCCAGTTCAGAGGGGAGTGTTTGCTGGCAAGACATTGCAGAGCTTCACGGTCCTAACATGAGTATAAAGTAGCTCCAGGGAGAAACTCCAGACCCTGCTGCTGCCAGAAGTGAAACTACTCGCCCTGCCCAGTCGCTTGGTCCCTTCCCCGCCCTCCCCCCGTGTGCCATGCAGGGATGCATCCAGCCAGCAGGGGACGGGGTGGGTTCCCCCGGCTGTCAGTCAGTAGGAGCTGCTCTGTTCGGGACGAGCTGGTCGCGAAATAAGGACTGGCCCTGCGGAGAGCAGAGCACAGAGAGCTGGAGTGTCCAGCTCTGGCCCCGTGCCCTGCCTGGAAGCATCGTCTGCTCGGCATCTTCCTCCCTCCAGCCCCAGTCCGGTTAATCCCGCCTCATCTCCCGCGAAGAACTGCCTTCTAACTTCGGCGCCGACGCAAGGTCTGCCTGCACGTCGTGGGCAGGATGGGGGTTGCGGCATCCCCTCTCTGCCCCGGGGGCAACCAGCCCCCTCCTCCTCTTCCTCCCACCGCCGAGCCCCGCGCTGGAGTCCCTTTGGCACAGCCTCTTCACCATGTCCTGCCAGCGGCGGAGAGCCCTCAAGCGAGTGCCTGAGCGGGACCGGCCCCAGCACCGCGGGCAGATCCCGGCTCCGGCCGGACCGGCCCCAGCACCGCGGGCAGATCCCGGCTCCGGCCGGACCGGCCCCAGCACCGCGGGCAGATCCCGGCTCCGGCCGGACCGGCCCCAGCACCGCGGGCAGATCCCGCAGTGTCTCCGGGCTCCGCCGGCGGGAGGGAGCTCGGGAGCTCGGCGTCCGCTCCAGCCCCGCTCCCTGCCTTGGTGGCCCGGGTTCCTGCGTGCTGCTGGCAGCCCCCTGCGGTAGCGGCACTCGGCTCTGCCGAGAAATCTCCCCGCACGCACTGCCACCCAGCTTGCTCACGGCGCCAGAAGAGGGCTCGTATTTGGGCTCAGAATCTGTCTTCTGTGGATCGGGATTTAAGAGCTCGGACGGTGCCTGGTTACAGTGGTGTATGAGTCTACAGACCCCGAGGTGCACTACAGAGTTAAAAAGAAACCTTGGATCTGTCACGGCGTGGAGGGCTAAAATAAACCCTATACAACCAGCAAACCTAATCCAGGCCTTCCTGCCTCCCTGCAACCAACTTTACACACACACATCCAACCGTGAGAATTCCCTCCTTTCCTCCTTCAGCGACTGTAGGATGAGGCATTTTCTTCTATCTGGCTGAGGGTAAAAGCATACCCTGGGGGCAGCAACACACATCTGGCAGGGACTGAAAGGTTTTAATCCAGCCTCCACTGCAATCAACAATGGCAAATGAACCAGTGATTCTGAATGTTTATGACATGGTGAGTATGAAATACTACTGACTGGGGGGCAGTGGGGCTGGGTGGGAGTTCATACTTGGAGGGCAGGCACTGTACAAAGAGGAGCCAAGCACAGATCCTCAGAGAGGCTGATTCTTCCCCCCCCCCCCCCCCTTTTCCCTGGCCCAAACTCCTCATCCAAGCCTATCATGCTCTCATGTCAGAGTGTCAGAGATGATGCTGATCCTGCTTCTTTTTTTTTTTTTCTGTTTTTTTTTTTTTAGCGTTTAGCCTATTTGTCCAGTTTACAGGTATTGTGCCAGATTTTCTGCAGGATTTTTCAGGAGCAGCACTGGGTGAGGAGAGGACTTTTTAATTTCTAGTACCCCACTTAAGGAAGAAAATGTGCTCACCTCTGTACATGTTAGAGATAATTTTCATTTAATTTTAAGTGAACAAGCATTACCAGGCTGTGGGGTTGGGGTCAGGATTTCATCTAAGGAGGAGAAACAGCTGTAGAGTTGCAGTAAGAACATAATTTCTAATAATCTGGATGAATTCCTCATATACATAAGATTGTAGTTAATAATGTTCTCTGAAGGTTAATTGCAGCAACAAGAGTAAGAAACTGTCTGGTGAAGTTTCAGCACAGAAAGGGGTATGGGCACATGCTGCTCAGCAATATTTCCTGAAAGCTCACAGGGCAGCAAGTGGTTTTCCTTGACCTCTTCTTGTAAGGGGGAATGTGAGTGGGTGTTTTCTGTGCTAGCAAATCAGAAGGTCCAAATCTTGGCACAAACCCCCAAAGAGAAGGCGGCTTGGCACAGCCTATTTGCTTGCTGGTCTGACAGAAGCTGAGGAGAATCATGTTCACATGAGAAGTGTTTTGATGATTATGTATTTCACCTTTGTTTTTTGATTACCAACTAATGATTTTTAAAAAGTAGTTTTCAGATCGTCCACAAATTTAATAAAACTTTCTGGGGAAAATATGGCCCAGGTGCTGACTGAGCTCTAAATATCCAGCTCCAGACCTTTAAGATTACAGCATAGATTTGCCAGGCAGTGACAACTTTTACCAGGAAGCCCACAGAACAGTGTGGGTTTCCCTGCTGGGGAAATCCAGGGAACAGACACCAAAGAGATTAGGAGTGGGTTGCTGTAAAAGTCAAATGTCTTTTTATCACAAGAATCAAGGGATCTTTGTGAACTAAAGCAGGTGGGTTGTTTTCTGAGGGAAGAGAGAGTGGTAAAGGTTATTTAGGTAGGACTATATCTGCATTGGTGAGCAGTCCAGAAAGCACAAGTACCGTGGACTGAAACTGCCTCTTCCAGAGCAATTATTGGTCAAATTGAGCAAGTCAGTGTAAAATCCTTCCCAAGACTTTGGTCTTGAGTGTTTATTGGTCAGTTGCTTAGCAGCCTGAACTGTTAACTCCCCCAAGTTCTTCAGCTAACGGGTTTGGTAACCCAAATAGATGGTAGCTAGTGCCTGATAACAGGGGACTTACATTGCAAATGCACATGAAAGGATTTATCATTAATCCTTTGAGGAAAATAAAGGAGTTGTATTGTCCTTTTATAATATCCACTGACTTCCTTGCAATTTTTTCAATTTGTTCTGCAGCAGACTATGGCCTAAGCTTTCCTCTCTCAGCCCCTCTTGATCCATCCCAAAGCAGTGGATGTTTCACCACTAAGCTGAAGAGATCCAATACTGGATGGACATGGTCTTTATCTTTTTATGTTTGATTGATTGACACCAAAGATGAAGCCTTAAGTAATTAAGGCAGAAGGAACTTGCTGTTCATGGTCACTGTGTTCTGAGATGGACACCCAGACACAGTGAACAGAATTGAGGTCACCAATTTACTTCAGACTGAGTAGTTTTTGTTGCTTAGCAAACCATGGAAATTGTCATGTGTAAGTACTAACTCCATGGGTTAACCAGTCTATACACAGAAACCAATCTATTTTCATACAGCATCTGTTTGACTACCACTGAGTCACCTGTAGCTCAAGTCCTACCTTATGACTACTGCAGCTACGTGCTTTTCCATTGCTGCTATGATTTTAACACCACGAAGCCTGGAATGTAGCCATGCAAAATCTGCACTTTGTTACACTGTGGTGGGGAATTGCGGGGGAACTGGGAAATGAGCACATTTGCTTGAATGACTGTTGGAAAACTAGCCTCAGTGGAAAAAACCCAACAACAACAATTAAAAAAAAAAAGACAGCTTGGAACAACAATTAACTGGATGTGAAGTTCTGCTTTCCTGACAAAGAACATGACCCCCGTATGGCAACTGGAAGCACTTACACTGCAGGAAAACTTATCCCCAGGGCAGAAGTTCAATTATGGGCTTTGTGCAGCTATGAAATACCCACTCTGTGTAGTCTTGTGTATTCAAAGATTATAGCCATTTATCCTTTTACCCATTGGATATGAAGCAGGCTTCTTTAGGAAAAAAAAGTGCTGCTGTTTAATGAGGTGTTTTGCACAAATTGCTGAAGCAGGTAGATCTATTTGTAGGCTTGTTTTCTTCAGCATAAAATAATGGAGCAAAAATGACTGGGTATTCCCAGTGTTCTGAATATTGTCATCAAAAGCAACCTATCTTCACCCTCAGCACACAGGGTGGTTATACCCATCTCATGCCAAAGAGCTTGTACACTTGCAAAACAGAGCAAGTGGACTTTGCTGCTCAATTAGGACAATTTAAAGAGTAGATATGCAGGATACTGAACTCTGATTTAATGTGTAAGTGTGAACACAGAATAACAACATGGATCATGGGTTTGGTCACTGATGAATCTCTTTGCCAGTCTGAATTCAGCTCTTGCATGGACTTAATCTAAGCCATCTGCTGGTTGGAGACCTGCAAGAAATAACTAGGTCTATAAACTCTGTGACAGAGTTTGCTCAGATTAGTCAGTTACCACTTTCCCCTCAGAGGTACAAATCAAATTTCCTTTCATAACTTCTTGCAGCTCTCTTTCCTCCAGTCTGTCTCAATATACTGTTTATCATGGAACAGATCTACTTAGACCACAGGCACAGGGCTGACTTTTTTTAGTCAGGATATTATCCTGTTCCCTCATCACTTTAAGTATTTGAGACTTACATTGGAATAATTTATTTAGTTGCTGTACGTTAATAAATGTTGCCTACTTCAATCAGGCAGGAGAGTAACTGCAATTATTTCCTGGGTTTAAATCTTTAACAAGCTAAACATATTCCACTAAAAATAGTTTTCTTGGAAGAGATTCAAGTTTGGGGGCTCTCATATTTTCAGCTTATTGCCTAGCAGATTCATGCTATCATATAAGAGGCAAAGATATTCATATCACTATTGTTCCTCTTTTATTACAGCTGAGGTTGTCCTGAATTTCCCCTGTCTTTGCAGTTGATAACATGCAGAACTGTTTTGATCTTTTGGCATTTTTGCTTACTCCTCCTGCTGGGGAAAATGAGCCCCTGAGATGTGCTGCAGAGGAGAATGAAAGCCCTGGTCAGCAGGGAGTCAGGGAGCAATGATGTGGGGTCTGTTTGAATGAGAGGGGGGATCTCTTACTCAGCCTTGTCCCACAGTTACTCCATTGATTCCACTGACAATACGTGTCATTCCCTCTGGAGAGGGAAGTACCGTTCAGGTCACTGTAGATGGAATGAAGAAAGGAAGATGCTTTGTACCTCTGCCTTCAGTACATAAGCAGCCTTTGAGTCTATTATAGAAACAGCAACAGGATTGCAAGCAAAGGACTTAATTCTATAACATGATTGTTTTGAAGCATTGAGTAGATCATGGAGCATGTCATTATCTCTCTGGAGGAAAGAATAAGTCTAGTTACTCAAAAATGTGAACATATTAGTGCTTACTGTAGTGAAAGTCTCCGATGCTCTCAGCTCACTTAGTCAGAAGAGTGAAAAACCCTAGTGCAGGTGGTGGCCCCATCTCTACACTGCTTGTTAGTTGTTTGTGAGCTGCTGTGTGTGGAGAAGCACAGCATCACCTGACTGTATTTGGTATTCCAGGAAGCCACATAGAGAGTAAGGGGAATCTTTTGTCAAGTAAGTTGATAGCTGTGAAATTTCTTGCTGTGATGAGCTGAATGGTTGTTCTAAGTCAATAGTAGAACTTGTGGTCTTGAAAGATTAAGTAATGGACAGTCAATAGGATTTTTTTTTCCCCTTCTCCATATGTTGACCACACATTTTTGTATTTAACAAATAGAGAACAAAAAGCAAAATATTACCTTTGGGAGATTTTGATTAAATTCTGGCAACTCCTAATATAGATATATAAAATTAAATGCCTTGATTTTCCTTCAGATATTTGCGAGTCATTTCTGGTCAAAATTATTAGTCAAATCTGAATCATTTCAGTCCTCCAAAACACACTATTCACTCAAAAGTTTGCCATGTTCTTGCAAAGGCATGGCAGGTGTATCCTATTCTTATTTGTTCTCTGACCAGTCACAAAACTGTAAGAATTCCCTCTTCCATGAATAAGAATAGGCTAGGAAAAATCTGGAGTGTTTTAATCTTCTTCACAGGCTTGTTGAGGAGGTAAGTGTAAAGATTTTGTGTTTAACATTTGACTCTATCACTGACTCTTCATTTATCTAGATTCTTATTCATTCTTCTGTCTTCAAATCACATCAAGCTCAGGGTACTGGGTAACAAAGCAGAATGGTGAGCTAACAGGGGCTTGGAAATGGGTTCCCCACAGTGCTATAGTGTATCCAACAGGAGTGCTAAATGCTCTTTTTTTCTCGGAGTGGTCAGACATAGTGCTGCTCAGAGGTGTGAGGGATCAGACAGCCCTCAGGTGCTTGTTTTATGCATCTTCCTGGAGGTTTGAATTGGCCTTCTGTGCTGATTTTTTGTTTGCTTGGTAGGACTGTGTTTAGATTATTCAACTATGCATATGCTGCATAATGGGTTCAGGGTTCATAATAAGTCTTGTGTCATACTATGATACTTTCTGTTATGGGCCCAAAAACTCTCTGGGAAGACTCTTGGTTAAAGGTCAGAGAGCCTAAATAGACCACTGCTGAGAATGAGGGAAAAGAGCAGAAAAAGCTGGATAACAGCAGAGTCCTGAGCCCAAGGTATGAGAGGTGTGTCCAGACTGCTTCAGTTTTCTTGGATACAACAATTCCCAGTGCAAATGCTCTTGACTTTGGAAAAAAAAACCCCTCAATATTTTTTTTAAAAGAAAGGTGTTATGGCAAATTTGGTGGCAGTACATTAGAGGTTTCAAATAAATCAGACTGAGCAGCCTGGCAGTCTGTGCAGGTGAGGAAAACTAGGCTTTGTTTCTGCATCTCTTTTCCTCCTAGACTGCATCAATTTCATTTGCATGACATCAGGCTGACCTCAGGCAGGGTGGTAGAGTGGGACTGTTCCCTTGCCCTGCTTGAATGCAGGAGCAGAGGGACAAGAAAAGCAATTTGTTGATGCTGAGCACGGTGTTGTAGTCAGTGCCTGCTTTAAGTCTGTGAGATGATGAAATGTAACTAGATATCCTTCCTCTCTTGTCTTTGGAGAGAGGAAATCAATTGGAAGAAGAAGAAAAGATTAAAAAACCTATTACAATGAGCTGCAGCTGAGTTCTTTCCTTCAAGAAGAAGAGATCCAAACATGTCATCTGATTTAAATCAATTAAGGAGAAAAAGAGGAAGTGGCATGGCCCAAGTTAATAAGTCCAGCAATGAAGTGTGCCCATTTATGTATAGTAAGTGAATTTTTGTTGTCTTAGCAACAGCCTAGAGATGTGTTATCCATTGGGGGAGCAGTCTGTTTGGATGTTGTCAGGGTGACAAGCTGGCTACCTGTCTGTGCTACTGCAGATCTTCTCTAGCACTGCAGCCCTGTCACTGACTACTGTATGCTTATGCATGAGATGTCTAAAGAGCTGTCTCTTGACTGCACACAGGCCATTGCTCCTCCAGCCCCAGCATTTATCCCATCAGCAAACTCACTGAGCCAGTGCTCTGTTGCCCAGTGGACTGACTTGAACTGACTCATCCAGGGCAACACAGGAGTTGGCACTTCTGCTAGTCCTGCTTGCCTTAGGAAAACTGCTCCCCAGCATGCACCAACAAAAGTAAGAAACCTGAGGAGAACCTAGGAAAGCTAAAGACAGTGTTAAAAAATGTGTGAACTCTGCTTCTGGAGCAAAAGCCTCATGGATCCTGTCATTAGCCCACAGTTCCCACATCAGTGCTCTTGAGTTGGTTCCTGCAGGTGACAGTCTGACTTGGTATTTCTAAAGCACTTATTTCAAGGCAGTCTGAACCCTTGTGGGGTCAGGAGACTCCTGTGCAGGATTTCAGGTGTAAGCCCAGGGGCTGAAAGTAAGGTCAGCTCTAACCCAGAGATATGGAAGATCCAGAGTTACTTTTGCTGATACTGGAAGCTGTTCTTTCACCCTGTCCACAGGCGAAGTCCCAATCCCCTGGCCTGGCTCTGAGCAGCTCTGAGAGAAATGATTGCTTTGTCTTGAAACCATATGGAAGTTGGTTTCCAGTGATTTTTCTCTGGTGCTTTTTGGGCGTTCCCCTTACAGAAAGGCAGATTCCTTTTAGAACATGACACTTCGGTCAGCAGGATTTAGCTTCTGGCTCACTAGGCTGTCAAGGTTCCTAATTTTACTTGGCTATTCTTTAAAACAAACAAATAAGCCCCCAAACCAAACAAACCCTTCTTACTATTGATGAAAGCTGATGTGTTGACAGTACTGGAGCCTGTCATTCTCCTAACAAATAAATTTATGCTAGCAGTAGGAAAGCAGACCTTTCTCGCTCTACATCCCTACTACATCCCTAGTGTATAGGTTGAGCTGCTCTGGTGTCATGGCTCAGCTGGTCATCCAGCTTCCTACTCAGGCAGCCCACAGGGACTAAGTCATACATGCAATGGGAGCTTCTGTAGGGGAGAGCTGAGCATTAGTGAGCTACCAAGTTGGAACAGCTGTCAGATCCATTTCCAAGTGTGGTGATCAGCAGGTATATAATTGTGCATTAGTGCAATGAACTGAATTTAAATGGGTGTCTTAGGGCTGAAAGCTATGTTAGTGACCTGAACTGCCCTTATTCTAATTCTGTTTGTTTCAGTCCCTCTTGTTCCTGTCATTATGCCAAGATGACATAGCTGGAGCTGGGGAGGGAGTCAGAGACCAGTCAATACAAAAAATCTATATTTTTGCTGGGGAAGGAAAAAACCAAAATTCCTAAGTCTAATGATTCTTTCTCTAACAAGTGGACTCAAACTGTTAGAAAAGAAAAAAAATATTTGCTACTGTTCTAACAACCACTGGATGTTTTTGAGCATGAAAGATCCAGGGCAGAGAAAGCAGGTATCTCCTCATTTCAGGGCTTTATCTATCAGCCCCTGAATCTGTGAGACTTCTCACCTCAGAGGAAAATATGAGGCTGCATCCTAAGATTGGAAAATTGTTTTAATTGGTAACTTAATTTTTAAACAATTAATCTTAAGGTGTCTGGGAAAGCAATGATAAGGGAAATAGAAAATCTGGGAGAAATAAATGATCTGATAGGTGGGAATGCTGATCTACAGAAGCAAGTGTCTGATGCTAGAAATACTGAAAGCATTTCAGCCTGTTTAGTGCATTCATTGTGTGTCAACATATGAGTTGAATGCCATGTTATTCCTGATAGATCCACATCTCTGGGAAAGGGAGGACCTGGCACAGTGTAAGCTCTGTTGATTGCATGGTTTGCTGAACCTTCAACCTTGGATCTGTTATTTTGCTTTCCATATGGTCATACTTAAACTCACAAGGAACTATCAACCCATTTGCTGTTCTCTTCAATATCTGCTAGTGAGTGACTTATACTGGATCCTGATGCCAGAAAATAAGCTTCCTAGATGCTGATTGCTGCCTTGGGGTTTAGAGTGTACAAGGAGCCCAATGTAGCCTTCCAGAGTGAATTACAGGCTTTGCCATAGGTTCGCTTTCCCTAGGTACACAATGTTCTCCTAGACATCTGTTCTTGGCTCATCTGTGTGTCTTGCTCTGTTTGGGATTACTTGGAGCTGATGAATTTATAATTGCCCTGTATTTGTCATCTCCCCTAGCTCTGGATTAGCCTGGTGAATGTGAGAAGTGACAGAAAGGAGTGAGAGGTTAACCATGGGATTAATCTGATAAGTCATTACCTCTGTCATTAACCTCTACTTTTGGGTAGTACCTGGGGTAAGAGCCTCAGCTATCTGCTCTAGTTCCATAAGAAGAGGCTTAGGTTGTGGGTATTTTCAGGCAGGGCTTGATTGCTTTCTTAGCAAATCACTTATCTAGAAAATGAAAGGCTCTACCTAGCAAAGCATCGATATAAAAGGACGTTTTAGGATATTTGGCTGACCTCTGTATTTCTCTCAGGAAAGGTTGAGGTATTTTCCCTCATTGATCTTCTATCATAGCTATCAACTTTGAAGAGATGCCTTGACTATTTCAGGGCATTTGAGATGGCATCACACACCCAGAGGTTTCATCATGAGTGCTGCTTATGTGCTGGGGCAGTAACAGTACTAGTTCTGCATTTGGCTTCTACCATTTAGTGTGCTGATGCATCTGGGGTGACAGAGACCAGGTTAAAATCCCTGGGGGTGTCAAATACAGCTGCCTCTTCACACAGGTCTGCCAGAGAAGCAGACAGCAGGAAACTCTGGATTTGCTTGTTCTGGGTCTCCTGTGTGAAAATATTTCTGTATTGTTTGCTCACTTAGCAGAAGAGTGCATATTTCCAGTGAATCCTAGCTGTTCCAGGAGGTTGTCCAGGCTGGAGCCAAGCTATAGTGCTACTCACACTTGTCCTATGGCCCACTGAACATGTATTTTGTATGAAAGGAATCTATTCCCTACTTTATGCAATTCTAAAACTGCTTCACCACAAAGGAATGAGAAAGCTGGACTCCAGATACACTATGATAGATCAGCCAGGCCACTTCTCTCTGAGGCAGGTGGAGAGTCAAATTCCTTCTGTCAGGCTGAGGTTGTTAGAAAGTTGGTTTGTACCCTCCTGGACAAGTGTTTGGGCTCCTGGTTATTAGGTACAAGCAGAAAGCACTTGCTCCTCCTGGGAATTAAGAGGTCAAGCTTGCTCTTCCCTCATCCTACTTGTTTGTTTTCAGTCAGGGCATTTTTAGACAGATGTCAGGCTTTGTTGTGCTGAGAGGATCTTTTCTGCCCTTCCTTCCTTACCTATCTACTAAGCCTGCAGATTCAGTTACCTGAGGAGCTTTTTTTTCTGAGTCTGTCCCAGCACTAAGAATTCAAGGGCTATTATGCCTTTAGAGCAACCCTGTGATGGAGACATTGTGGAAAGGGGAGAAGGCAGTGCTGAAGGTTTCCAAATCTGTGGAGGCCAGAGCTAAAAAGGCATGTCCCAGGCTGAAATCCACCCACCATCTGTCTCCAGCTCTAACATTCATTGTTCTTGATTGCAGTACCATTTGCTGTACTTTTATTCACTCTAATTTTTATGGCTGCTTGTTATTCAAGACAGCTGGCTATCTTCTCTTTGGCAGTTCTTTGGATGTAGAATAGACCTATTTTCTATTGCTGGAGCACTGTGCCTTGTATGCTGGCTACTGCAAGAACACTGGGGGACAGGGCATTGAGGAATAGGTTGTACTGAATTGAAACAGAACGGATGAATTCCAGTGTAAGCCAAGGAGAAACAGGGGCAAATTAAATGGGTCCAGTTCAAGCTCAGGTATTCTTGGGACCAGAAGAAAGGTAATACTGTAAATCCTTTTTTTCCCCTTATGTGTCTCATAAACAAGAGCTGTGACTTCTGCAGAGCAAAAGCTTCTGGAAGGATGAAGAAAATGCAAACCACATGGATCCCTAAAAATTTCAGTTGTTTTTATTGTCTGGGTCAAATTCTGTCTCCTCCCCTAGGCAGAGTGCTGCTGGTAGGAGATGTTCTATATCATGGTAGCCAGAGGCCTTGGCAAGCAGGCAGGACACTCCTGGGGGGCAAGGGAGGACAGCCCTGGGGGGCATCCCAGCACTGTGTTAATTAGATTGGTTATACATCCCCCTGATGGCTGAGTGTGGACTCTTCTGTCCCTTGTATTCAGGCAGAGCTAATAGGAAGGAACATGTCATCAGAGAGCTGAATTGGGAGGTACAAAATGAATGGGTATGGGGAGGAAGAGACTCCTTACACATCTGTTTTTCAGTTTTTAACTGCACAGTATCAACTAAAAGTTTTTCAATACTCTTTGAAGCACCCTCTACTCTTGATAGAAAGGCAAGGAAGCAGGAAGCAAACTGGAGTAAAGGTGATATTCTACAGCTCACAAGTCCATCTGTGGCTTTTCAAGTGCTGTTTGTAATATGGCATGTTATTGAAATGCTTCAAGGATTCCCTTTGTAATGTGTAATTACTCTCAGATATGCAGTTCGGTGCCTATTGCAGCTGCTGTTCTGACTAATTTTAATGTGGTTAAAGCCATTCATGGATCAAAGAAATTTATGCAGATGAAATTTTAAAGCTAGTGTAAAGAACAATTTAATAGTCTCTAACACATCAGGTACTTAAAAATCCTGTACTTGGTACCTCTGAACTTGGTACCAAGTACAGGATTTTTAAGTATCTGATGATAAGTACCTTGACCTCTCATGTCCAGAGGACTTTGAAGCATATTTCTAACTGTCTGTTACCTCTCCTGAGATCTCAGAGGTGTCTTATTAAAGCTGGTGTTCAAGCCTATTAAATACATGAATGCAGCTTCTAATGATGCATCTCATTTAGGTGAGCTTGACACCAGGAGCTGGGAGGAATCATTGCTGCCCTGGTCCCCCAAGTGCATGGGATAGTGAATTAGTGATAGCCACCTGGAGAAGTGCAGGATAATACCTTCTTCTGTGTTGGAAGATACTAGCAAAGTATCTTGAAAAGGCTGCTGACTTCCAGGGGCACACCAACCTTGTCACCTTCTTACCCTACCAGCTCCCCTCCCTCCCTTCTGAAAAGTGCAGCCTCATCTCCAGGGGATTGCAGATGGGAAGCATATGTCCTTGAGCTCTCAGTCTCTCCAGCCAGTTAATTATTAATCATCACAATATCCCTCGTGCCAAGCATCTGAACTGCCTATGAAGCATGGAGAACAGTTTTATCAGTCCAGTCAGAAAGTTTTAGTCTTCTGCTACTCATTATTGTAAAGCTGTTGTTCTGTGAAAGAACTTAAGCACCCAGAAGTGATAGTTTATCTCATCTGAGCCCACACCAGATGACCTGGTACTAGCAGGGGCAACAAATGTGAAAACTGAGAAAATGCAAGAGAAAGTTAAGCTTCTTTCATGAGTATGGCAACAGAACTGGTGCTGTACCATTGTATGGGATGAGAACTGTAATGCTACTGCAGCTACTGGTATATTGCCCATTATGAACACCTACCTACTAGGAACATACCTCAATATTTAGCTCTCTAAAAGATACCTGCTGGGCTGTTAAATCCTGGGTGGCACAACTAATTTTCTGTGACTGTTGGCTGACTGTTGTGCCTCTCTGTGGTATGCTGCTGTTTGCCATTGCTTAGAATCAGAGACTTGAGGTTGTATGGAGCTCTAGGACTTACCTGTACTCTGATTCAGCTTCTGTGCTATTATAAAAGAGAGACTGAGAGGAGACAGACCAAAGAATAGGCATGAAAGAAGAAAATTGCTGAACTCATCTCAAGGCACTTACTATTGGGAATATTCAGACATGAGAACCTGACACCCAACTCCTAGCTGGGACAATTCTAGTGGAAATGGAATGGCACCAGCACTTAATTTCTGGTTGAGGCAATATTCCACTTTCCTGCTACTATTTAAAATCCTACTGTGGGAAGCCTTGGGTGTTGCATGTAAGTGAACCCATTAAGACAGGATGATACACATGGCTTAAATTTTGCCCTTTAGGATCCCTAGGATATCATTACCTCCTCAGGTACCTCTATGTTCTCCTCTGCCCTTCCTTCTATCCCAGGATGCCCTCATGCAGATTGAAAGAAATTATAGTGGATCGGATAGCATGCTTTTTTGTCTAAGTAAATTGATGATTGAGTATCAATAATTAGCACAGCAAGGGTCAAACTCACTCTTCCTTCATTCTTTTCTAAGATACTATGTAAAAGACCAACTCTTATTTACATGCAATAATAGGTGGTGATTTTTTTTTCCTCCTTTCAATTCAAACATAACATTGTGTTCAATGACACCACAATGTTTTGTGGAAAGTACAAGTGCTTTGAACATGTGGGAATCAAAAAGCTCCAAACAGATTGTTTGAAGCTGCCAACAAAGCACGTCCTTGGACTCTGGCCGAGAACAACCAAACCTTCATTTTGAGTAGAGCACTGGACATTGAGAAAGAGAAATACCCAAACCTTAGTCCTAGTTCCCATCTCAATTGCATTTCTAGCAAGCCACTTCAGTCTCTTCGCCTTGAGTCATCTCACCTGTAAGATAACCTATTTATGGGATGCTTAGGTGTTTAACACTCTGACTGCTTTTTTGGCACCTGAGATGTAGCTGCCTGGGTGGGAATGATTCCCATAGGGATGAGAGGCAGCAGCAGGATTTCTGGGTGGTGAGCTGAGGGGCAGCGGCCCTGCATCCTGCTGGCTGCCTGACCTGTGTCCAGGTGAGCACATGCCCTCCTGCTCCATCCCTCTTGCCTGCCCTGGCAACTGTTCCTGTCCTTCCTGTCAATCAGGGGGTGGTGGTCCCAGTCCCTTCTTACCATAGCCTGCCTGGTGAGGATAGGGGATTTTCTGAAGTAGTCACTCACCACACCTGCTGCCCTCTGACCACAGACAGCAGATGAAGTGTTTAGAGATAGCTGCTATTTCTGTCATTAGCATCCAGACTTCCTGGGAGAAAACTGCTGAAATCTGTGACAGCTGAAATCTGAGTCAGAGGAAGCTTTTAACTTCAGCATGTACAAAAGCAAGGGGAAAGTGGGGGAGGGAAAAACAGAGCCCAATTTGCTATTCATTTAATTCTGTCAGGAAAGCCCAGGCAAATCAAGATGATGGTGTGCGAATTGCAAGCACGCAGGTTGCAGCATGGTGGATGTTGTTCAAGGGATGGAAGATACAGAAGAGGTGGGTAAGAAAACAATGCAGCATGAGAGGGCTGTGTGCTGTGCTTTGTGACAGGATACATTAACTCCCCCTGAGCAGCTCTGTGCTCTGGACCTTGCTGATGGTGCTTGACAATTGTCATGGTTTGACACTGGCACAATGCCAGTGCCCCCATGAAGATACCTTCTCCCTGGTTTCTGCTGTGAGATGTGACCAGGAATAAGCAAAGCAGGCTCCTACTTAGGGAAAAAGAACCAGAACTTTATTAACTACTCTACAACTACAGATAAAAAGGAACACACACATACAGGGAAAATGAAAACCTCACAAATGCATTTCCTCCTCCCCCCACCAAATTTCCAACACAATACATTTGTTCCTCAAATCACCAACTCTCGGTCCAGCACCACTCTTCAGACAATCAATCCTCAGTTCATCAAGAGGAGAGGAGTCCTTCTTGTGCCATGGGCTTCCCCTGGAAACACAGTCGAAGCCTCGTGTGTTTCTGTGTCACTCGTGGCACCGCCCGGAGTACATCTGCCGTCGTGACTTCTTCCTTTCATGTCCAGTGCTCTCACCACTGAACACGGACCAGAACTGCTTCTAGGGTTGTCTTTTAAGGATGCTCTGTCCCGATCCAAAAAAGGCACAGTCTCTCCTTTGGGAGCTCTGCTTTTAACTCCGTGTTCTCAGAGGCGTGTCCATGTCTCAATGGTCAGGTTAAATGCCAATATTAAAGTCTGAATATCCATTGGCCAAAAACACAGCATCTCAAAAAACACATTTCCTGTCAAACCACAACAATTTAAAGCAAATGTATCTCCATGCTGTGTTGCTGTTGCAGGGGGTGGAACAGGATACCCAAGGGATCTGCTTAGCCTTTTCCACTCCAGGGCATGAGCCTTTCTCAGTCTTCTCCAGCGTACTTGCCATTATTTCCCTGGAGAAGGAAAAGGCTGTTATTCCCAATGTGCAGCTGAGGCACTAGCTTGCAGAGAGGCTGGCTAGTCTGATGATAGGACACGAGGAAGGGAATGAAGCTATGTCAGGGGAAGTTCAGACTGGACATTAGGAAAAAGGTTTTCACTGAGAGGGTGATTGGCCACTGGAAGAGGCTCCTCAGGGAGGTGGTCATAGCACCAGCCTTGCATGTTCAAGGAGCATCTGGACAACATTTTTAGTCATTACAGTTTAGATTTAGGTAGTCCTGAGAGAAGCAAGAAGTTGAACTTAATGATCCTTATGGGTCCCTCCAATTTGAGGTATTCTATGACTCTATGATTAGGTAACTTGTACACTCCCTTGGGTTTTGATGTGGAGTTAGGATTGTGAGACTATTCTCATTCTTCTCCAGATGTAGCTGCTGAAAATGGTCTGATTTCTTTTTAAGGACTGTGATATTTCAAAGCAAAGTGTTTTACTGCAGCTTCCTAGTTACCTGTGCTCTCCTTTGACAGAGTTCAGATAGCTTCCAGCACTGAAGGGAACTGTGGGTCAGAAGCACTCTTCCAGCACTCAGTCTTTTCAAAATGAAAGTGCAGGCCCTCTGTTGTTATCATGATTTCCTGTTTGAAAGAAAAGTACCAGGATTTAATGTCGTACTGTGATGCCAACAGGATCAGAGATGGTTCTTTCCAAACTGATTAATTTACAGAGCATCTCTGATGATACAATTCAAGAAGCTCTCTGAAAAGGTGTCACTTAGTAAACAGGGGTAAATGAGTCAGAGCATGAACGATTAGTGCTCCCCTTTCCCCCTCGTGACTCTGTATAAGCATTGGACTGAGAAAGGAGGAGGTAAAGGAGAAAGTCACTCCCAGTTCTGCCCAATGACTTGACAACAGGATTACGTTCATGTTAATCCATCAAAATTTATCCTCTGCTTTAGAAATAAAAGCAATTGCTCTAGACAAGCCTGAAGTTTTTATGCTGATGTGTTTATACAGGGTATAATTTAATTTGATGGCAAATAGATTTGAAAATATTCTTGTTTAACTTGGTACTGGACAAAATAAAATGCTACCTAGGATTTTGGGGGGATAAGGACACGGGGTTACAGGAGGTGATGTGGTTAAGCACTGCATGCACATATGTGGTCTGGGGACAGCTTGACAGACTGCAGGCTTTTGGAAAGATCTAGTCTAGCAAAGGAGCGGGGAGGGGAGAAAGCATCTGCCAGTAAATAGATGGATAAAGATGTTTCTTGCTGCTTTTGAGGAGCACCAATCATCTTTATAACTTTGACAGGTGGCAGTGGGGCAGGAGGGGAGGAAGAGATTCAGAGAATTGTGTGGGTGGTGAAGAAATTAATCCTAATGAATTGGAAGAGCAAATCCACAGTGGGCAGAAAGCTTTGGATTTCTGCCCTGCTGGATATGAATAAATAGAAGAGAATCCCTTTTGCACGCAAGAGCTAATTGGGCACTTACAGCGTGATCTCAAAACCTTTGCTTAAATTGTATTCTGACTACCAAAGTGTGAGGCAGATTCTCTCCCACAGGTTCACAAGGCTTGCCCAGTCTTTCAGACAGATGAAAGCTCATCTTTGAAACACCTCCCCTCCTTGTATTTCCAAGGTTTCCTTTCCATGTTTTCATTCTTATTCACAGAAAAGAACACAAACATAAGAACTGCCAAACTGTTTCAGACCAAGGATCCATCTAATCCAATTTCATTATTCTTCCCTCAATGCCTGCTTGTGGTCACAATTGGGAGATGGAGCAGCACAAGCATATATGACACTTCCTTCTAACACATTCACACATTTTTAGCTCTGGGGCTTCTCTGAGCTTGACCTCTGCTTCTTTACTAGGCCTCCAGGGCTCTTTCTTCCATTCAATTTTCCTGAGCAAATGTAACCTCCTGTATCAACAGCCCTTGCTGGTAGCTTGCAGGTGTATTACTTAGTGGTGTAAACTAAGTCCTCTTCTGATTTCCTCACTCCTCCTACTTCTACAAAAATAAAAGTGGGAGGTTCCAGCATGGGAATCTCACCAGTTTTATTTTGGAGGAAACAAGAAAATTCTGATGGAAAGATTAAATTAATTTTTTCTGTAACAGTGGATGGGTGGATTGAGTTCTCCTTTTGCAGCTTTGCTATCACTTGGCCCTAAAGACTTCTCTTCTGACCTGTTGGAGGAAGGATTGAAGAAATAAATGTTACTGAGGAGGCTATTCTTTTAATTTTTTAGGTCTGTCTAGAAGCTAAAAGTGAAAATGTTTTCATCTGCTCTTGAAAGGACAGGGTCTTGAGACAATTTGAGTGAGGAATGATCAGTAAGAGTGCTGCCTGCAGTGCTCTCTGCTGGACACTCAGGTTCTCCCATCCCTAATTTGTGTGTTCATGATGTCTAGATCTTTATTGTGACTGCACTTGAACTAAGATTTGAGTGCCACAATGCCAAGCAGTTCCACATGCTCAAGAAACAGAGCATCGGAACGCTTCCAAAATCTTGGCTATTCTTAAGGCTTTAAAACTCAAGACTGATTCCTGTTTACTTGAAGCATCTTCCAAAGGCTCATTTGTGACATGAATCATGTTCTTCTCCATCCCATCTCTCTGTTAAACCTAGCTGGCATTCTTTCTCTCCTGAGTGTTTTTCTTTAGGACTGGCACCAGTGCAGCAATTCTTCACCAGGCTGGTCTTGCTCATGTCTGTTCTGTAGTGCCATCTGATCACACAGATGAGGAGCACGTGCCTTGCTAGGACTGAGCTGGAAGGGAAATCAAAGAAGGTATTTGCAAACATGGGTGCACAAAACCCATGGTATAAGTGTTCAAGTGAGGTAGAAACTACAGCTACACAATTACACAAAATAGAAATGAAGCTCATGTCAGAGTAGGTGGTCTTTTTTTTTACAAAGAGAGAGGAAGAAATGTGCATTGCTGGCTATTTTTCTCTATCCAGCACTGTTTTCATACTTGATTACCTGGACATTGCTACTGCAGGGTAGCAAACCAAGCTGTGTGTTTACTTTTGTTGTTTACCACTTACAAATGCACTTTGGAGGATGAAGTAAGTTGAGAATTAAAAAATTTGCATCTTCTGTAGTCTACTTGCTGAAGAGGGCTGTCTTCTGAGCAGGCTAATTATTGCCACAGAAAGCAAAGGCATTCCTAGGGATTCAGCAGCACAGTTGTGTAAGTCACCATGTTCTGGAAGAGGAGGATTAGGAGAAAATTGTTCCTATAAGGAATTTTGCCAAGGACTAATCTGCAGTGCTGTACCTTTGGTGCAATACTGGGCTTGTTTCTAGGCTTGATTACTAAAATAGCATATGTGAAAGGAGACCGTTGGATTCGTGCACAGTCTTGGACATGTTTGCATATTGCTAGCCAGCCACCTGGTGGAAAGCAGAGGGTTAAAGCACTGCTGTTCTCTAAGGCTTTGCTGCACACATACAGACTGCATTTATGTTTGCAGATGTGGTGCATGAGCAAATATGTCCTGTTTGCTTGTGAAGTTTTCTCAATGTTCTCCTGTGCATGGAGGTAATGCTCTCCTGCTTACAATATGCTGGTGTTTGCCTTGTCCTGCTGTTGATGATTCATTTGTGATACCAACAATGAGCCTTAGCCATGAACTGGGATTCCATCCTATTTCACAAAGACACTTTGTAAATAGGAGCCAGAGAAAGAGTTCTGGCTCCAAAGAGATGATGAGCTACTTCTCCCCTAGATCTGATAGGAAGCATGAGAAGAAAGATTGTTTTATGAACACTATCTGGTGACACTAGCCCCTCCTGAGATCTCCCAGTCATGCAAGCAGTTCTTTGGTCATGATGCCCAGTTTTATGTTATCTTAGGGATTTTATCCCTTTGTGGTCTCTTACAGTAAGAGAAGCTAAACAAGATTATTGTGGTGTTAAAGGGAATCACAGTAAAATGAATTATAAAAATGCTACTGAACTCGTACTTCATAGAGCAAATGGAACTTTCACATAAGATGAAATATATCTGGCTGGGCTGCTGATCTTATTTGTTTGATGAATCTGTTTACCTCTTGCATGCATCCATCTAACTTGGGAGAAGGCAGATGTATGGAGTGGGAACTGAATGGTCTCAGACCTATCCATTCATCACCTGCATGACTTTCATTGCTAGAGTGTCCAGATCACTTCCCTGCTAGAAAGGAATAGAAATATTGTTTTCTCTTGGTTTACTCGATAATTAGCTTAATTTATGGCTTTATGACCATTTGTATTCCTTACCTTGCATGAGTGAACTTACAGAAAAGCAGCTCAAGGGAACTGAAATCCACATGTACTGTACAATACCCTTAATCACATATGCAAGTCGTGTCTGTATCAAAGGTGAGACCAACTGAATGGGGTTTTGCCCTTGTTCTGCACTATGGATCACTCTGGAAAGAGGGTGATGACTTTTTTAGGTCTCTGACTCTCTGAGAAGAATTTCTGGGTCAGTATGGAATATGAATTGTGTATAGTGTCCTATTATGAGCATGTGCTCTTATTTTAGATAGTAATCAAAATGGGGGTGTACTTGGAGTGTGCTTCTTCACCTCCAGATATAAGTTGCAATCTGCTTTTGAGGAACTTGACAATGGCTGACCTCCTCAGGCCAAATAAGGCTTTGTTTTTCTACAATAGGTATCTAGGCATCTAGAAGGGTCCAGATATCTTAGAATACCTTCTTCTTAGAAGGGCCAATCTATGGAGGCAGCTTAATCTGAGGGCAGAGGTCTTAGATATTAGAGGATGTTGTGAGCTAGGTGAGGCATCACAGTGCTTACCTCTTTCTCCTACATCAGCCTGGCCACAGTTCAGATTAGATGTCTGCTCTGCATGCAGGAGAAACATTTGGCAGCTCTCTGAGGGATTTGGCAGACAACACCATTTGCACTCCACGGTACAAATACACAACCCTTTCTCTTTTCACTGAAGCAAACAGGAGTCAAGATGTAGTTGCAGTATCTAATGGATTTTTATAGAAATAAATACTAATGGGGGTGGTGAGGAGGAGACCGAGGGAGGAATATTCCCAGAGAAACTAGTTACATAAGGCAAATTCTCCTCTTTGGTCTTATTAAAGTATTTCCTTATCTTACCTTTTCTCCTTCAATTCCTGATCTTACAGGGTATATTTCAGATTGGAGATACTGTAAGATGCAAGTCTGTGAAGGAAGCAGTTGTCTGAATCTCTTGGGTCATTTCAGATCTGTTTCTAGATTTATGCAACATACAGCAGACTAGCACAGAAGATTTGCTTTAATACAAGTGTAAAATCGCTATTGTGCCCAGAAGAAAGGAAATATTTTAAGGGAGCCTGAATACTAGTCCAACACATGCTGTGCTGTTTATGAGGTGGGGGTAAGGAGAAGAAAGAGAGGACAACTTAATGTTTTCCAAAGAAGCTTCACTGTCAGGTTTATGCCTCTGCCTGTGCAATGGTGTGTGTGCCCCTTGGGAGAAGCAAGCACAGAGGCTGTCCCTTTGAAGGGACAAACACCTGCATTTTAACCTGAAGTGGTTTGCACACAAAACAATATCTTCATAGTGCCAAACGCTGTTGCCTCAATGCCACACAGTGCTGCCAACAGCCACTTCTGTCTTTTGGCAAGAGATGGCTGTTAATTGCTTTTGGAGCAGCATATCCAGTGCTGCCCATTAAATAAAGACAGAGGGAATTCTTGGGGGAAAGAAAAAAACAACAAAAACCAAACTTCCTGTAGCCCCCACCCAAACCAAAGCAGAGTACATTACATCAGAGTTGTTAAGACACTCCCACAGCTTTTTAATTGGTTCCCAACCACAGTGGCATGCTGCACATATTAATCATTCTGTTGCATCTTCATATGGGGGGAGCAAAAGTATCCCTAAAACACTTTGTCAGCATCCAGTAGGTAAATGCCAACAATAAGAAATTTCCTCATTTCCTAAGCTGTTCATGTTTACTATCTTTGGTAATTTTAAATAGTGTTACAATCACTCAGCAGAGAAGCCCTAGGGTCATGGGTTATAAACAATTTTCTGTCTGAACTTCCTGACTGCTGTTTCTGTATCAGTTTTGTGCCTTGTAGACAATAATTATTCCAACAACCCATTTTGGCATTGAGCTAGGTTATAGAGTTACCCCTTCTTGAGACAGTTCCCTTCTCAAGGAAATGTTCCTTGCTTTACTGTTTTATTTTTTTTCCTTCTTCAGACCAGCAGAAGTGGGTTTTGAGGGAAGATGTGTTTGAATCTCCATGCACAGCAGCATTTTATCATTGCTATATTCAGGTTCCTGAATATTTTGTGTTTTATCTCTAAAATTCTAACCTGGAGATATCACTGCAATGCAATTCCTCAGTAGCTGTACAGGAAGAACAGAGAGAGAGTATACAATTTGGGCAGAAATGCACATGTATCCATTTACCTGTATGAAGTGCAAAGAGATGAGACACTGTATGACATTGGCACTGTATGAAGAGTTTTATCCAAGACAGGACAAACACTGTAGAGTAGAAGGACAGGTTATTAGCTGCAGGAATCTGTATTTCCCAGTGTTTTTCTAAGCTAAGCTGGTTAGGCACCCTGCCAGCCAGGCAAGGTCCCTGGAAGGCCCTGGAACTTCTCCAGGAAAAACCTCAGCTCACATTGTGAAAGGGTTTCCCCTATCTATGCAGCAGAATAGATTCTCTTCTCAGAAACTCGGAGACAATATTGATTTTTTTTTCTTTTGCCATAGCAAACTATTGTTAGTGGCATGCAGTCAATTTCTTTCATGGACACTATGAGGTATTTTGAATGTGTGCCACCAAAGCCAGCATGGAGTATAGATTGCTTAGTGCAAGCAGGCCCTGCCCTGCTCTTTTCTGATCTGCTCTTGGCTCAAAGGACAGGCACAACTGGTTTTGGCAAGAGAATGGGAATGAGACTGAGTGAGAATTTACAGGCCTATACAACATACAATTTTGATTCTACACAATCCTTCTACAAAGAGAAAATCTGGGGAATCTTACATTCTTTTTTCACTTTCTTGTAAGGATCCAGATTCACCTGTGGGTAGGTTTAACTCCTGGCTATGAGGTGCTTATGCTACCATTAGGAATCCCCAGGGTGACTCCTACTTTGTGGATCTTCATCCTTATTGGGGGTTCTCTTTACCAGAGTGTGGAGCTCACACTGTAGTGGAATGGGAAGGTCTTCCATTCAGATTGCTGATAATGATGCTGTTAAACACTTCAGGGTAGATGGGAATTGGAAGAAGAATTTGGAGGATCACAGTCTTGAATGTGATTGTAGTATCATGCTGATGAAATTTCAGTTTTGACCTGGTCTGGAGTAAATCTGTGGTATGTCCATAGCAGAGCAGGGAATCCCTCTCAAATTCTTGTTTGGCATCCTAGCTGTGGAAACAGCACGGTGAAGCGTATTTGGAACTATACTGTAACTTGAAAGAGATTAGTGTTTTGCATGTTCTCATTAGAAACCCAAGAAGAGATCACAAGAAATCTGCCTCAGGTGGTCAGGCATGGACTGTTGGTGTGCCTGGGGTAACCAAAAAGCAGGTATTTGTGTTTGCCCAGCCAGGAGCATCCAGGCAAAGGAGGGCAAATCAATAAGGAAGAATCAGTGTCATATTAGCATTTGGCTATCATGGAAGAGAAATTCAGGAACCTGAGCAGGGATCTAGACAAGCCTTTAGAAGAAAAGTCTTAGCTGCTGGTTTATTTGGTGGCATGAATCTCTCACTCTCTTCTGCTGGGCAGTTTACATGTGCATGCATCACTTTGATGGAGAAGCTATGGCTGGTGATTAGGGTGTTCATCTTGGATTTGAAAGACTGAAGTTCAAATTTCTGCTAATAATCTGTCAGAGCAGAGATGAACTGTGCTTTTCAGCACAATTTTTGAGGGATATGCTACAGCTGCTTGTCAATCAGCTGTTCTGTGGGGGACCTGGGGTGCATGGTACCTGCAGCCCAATACTCTGGGCAAAGCAGATGCTTTGGCCTGGGCAGGACTGATGAGTCAGCTGGAGTGTGTTTGCAAAGGATCCACTGAATGTCTGTTTTCTCTCTGTAATGCTGGATATCAGGATGGGTTAGGTTCTTCTTTGGGAAGAAACACTGCTACAGATCCACAGAAGACAGCAAAGGATCCTTACCAACCAGGAAAAGGAGATGTTAATGTTTCTTGGTCTGAGCAAGGTCGCAGCATTACTCCACATCTGAAAAATCATTTAACAGCCCTATTTGTTATTACAGTTCTCAGTTACATCCTTTCTGCAAGAGGAAGGACAGAGAGCCCTAAGGCTGTATTGCTGACCCTACCAGATATGTCAGGGTCAATCCAGTTCCAGAGCCAAAGCATCTGCACTGTGCTTCAGACAGCTCTGATGAGCTCCTGTCCAAGCTGTTGGGTGTTTATCTCCCTTGCATTTTTTTTCATCTCATCTGAATCCTCTTTGATGGGAAGCCTACTTATTGACAGTCTGGGCTGAGGGCTCACAATACAGATAAGTGTGTAGTGTCTGAAATACACTCAGCTAAGAATGTTAGCAGACTCCTTGACATTAGCAGAGCAAAACAGTTCAGACCATTCAATACTCTGTCTTGTACAGGCACATTAAGGCTTTCTCAATATCTGGTTTTGAGTCATACAAATGTTTTCTTGTTCTTTTTTTGCTGCCAGGAATCTTCTAAGCACTTAGTCAAAGTCTCTCTTTTTTTAAAGTATGTTGCTCCTACTTGAATCTTTTGTGTCATTCTTAAGAAGTATTCTCCCATAATTCATGTCAGCCCTTCAAATATTTGCAGATTTGTCATTTGAAGTGATTGCTTTGCTAAGCTATTAGTGCTTCTAAATTAATTCTTATATGTCAGTCTTGCTGCTTCCCTGATCATTTTGCTGCTGTTCTTTTTCAATACCTCTCAATCTGTCATTGTGAATGCATCTAAGGCAAAGGTATTATTACTTCTTTAAGCTTCTAACACATGTGAGTTTCTCAGGCACATTCCATGAGTGAATATATTTCAGTGTAATCCTGCAAATGGATGTGCTTTTTTTCATATGCTTGAGATGAAGAGTTTCATAAAAGTTGTCTGAACTAAGGGGATACAACATGTAAAGGGGTGTGCAATAGCATTGATAATCCTTCTTCAGGGCTGCTTATAAGATTACTGTGTGGGACAGGCTCCTGGCACTGGCACATGCTGCAGCAACCCCTCCTCAGTGACTTCTGCTTGATATCCCAGTCCCACCCTGGCTCACTGAGCTGACTCCTTCAGGTACAGTCAGTAATGAAGTTTAGGGAAACAGGTGGAGGTTGGAAAAATGGCATATTGCTTCTTGTATGCTGTAAACAGTCTGCTATAAATGCCATGTTTGGTACACAGCTGAGATGGGCCATTAGTGTGCCTGGTGTGACAAACCCTTGGCCTGGTGGGCTGGCTTTGTGTGAACCTACAAACAGAAGAGACAGGGATGGTCATTCTGCAGGGACAGAAAATAGTTGTTTATTTTAGCCAGCAAGTTGCCCTATGTCTCTGTTTGTGAGGCAGGTTCTCCCTCGAGCACTGAAACATGAGTTGGATGAGTGCTGGCTCTCCTCATCAAGAGAGCTGTGTTTGATGCAGAGCACACCGGGTCAGCTGCCTTCAAACAGCAGCTTCAGATATGCATGCCTTGAGGCCAAGGATGCACAGCAGTCAACTTGTAAACACCTCACAGATGTAGCTGCAGGAGGGAAGCTCTGCTCAGGACAACACCTGCCAGCAGCATAACAGGCTAGAAAGTATAAACAGTAATGGAGAAAGCAGAAAATTGTAAGAGACTTCAAGTAATACGAGTATGCTGAGCTAGAACTGTGCCTACCATTTATAGGATGAGGCTGTAAGTGGAAGTGCTGGAGGTATCCCATTGTCACAGCTAAATCTTGCTTGTGACTTTTAATTAAAATATTCTGAATACACACAAAAGTTAACTTGTGAAATGCTTACTGTTTCATTTCCACAGCATGATTAATATTTTCTTCTGTCCTCGTATTCTTTCACTAAAATGGCATTGCGTCACAACATTGAAGCATAAGTAGATTTCCAATCTCTCTCAGCAGCAGCATCAGTTTTTAATCCATACACAGCGTTTCAGAAGCCTCTGAAATAAGCTCTTTATGCTTCTTGATTGTAAAGGTTTTATTGTTGGCTCATGCATCAGGCAATTCAGATGCATATTATAATAATGCCTGAAAAGCCACAGTAAACTCTGAAGAAATTCTTCCTGAGGAGACAGCCAAAGAATGTATTCAGCCCAACCTGAGAAGAGAAGTTCCTTTGCAGAGCAGGACTTGGCTGAAATAGAAGACCTGCTGAGACAGAGCTGGCTGCTGCAGTCCCTCAGAGGCTTGGCCTCTCATTCTTCTCCAGGCTGCAACTGAGCATCCTGCCTTGGGTCTCCTCTCCTAGTATCTGTGGGTTTGCATGAGGGAATACATTTAGCAGTATCAGTTTTAAGCATCAGGCTGTTGTTTCCCAGGAAATCCTTGTTCTATTAGAGTGTATTAACCTGAAGAGTAGAGAAGTGTCTTTAGCAGAAGCTTCTTTCATTCAAAATGCAGCAGAGCAGAGGCAGTTGCATGCCAAAGGATGCCTTGTCTTTTTCTTCTCTCTGACTCTGCTCCTCAGATGTCTGCTCTTCAGCCAATCCAAGTATGAAGTGGGGTTCTTGAGTGGGGTCCTTGTGTATCCCTGCCTCATCAGAGCTACATCAAGCTCTCTTGCTGCACTGAACCTGCAGAGTTCTCAGTATTTGAGAATGCTCTCCTGGAAGAAAAACTGTAGTTCCTGAGCTTTAATCAGTTCTGGCAGTTGGGTTATTTGCAAGCAGGCCAGTGACTACACCCTGAGAATTGTTTTTCTTGATATTTGAAAGTTACTGCCTACTGCAACTGGAGGCTGCACCTGTTTGTAAACACAGACCTCCTCACTGCAGCATTTTGTTTCTTTAACACTGTCTGGAACTGCAGCTGAAAGTTAACATACCTGACTAAAGCAGGTGCTTTTGGCTGATTGGATTTGGAGTGACCTGATGGGTTTTCACACCCATGTCCTTGACTTGCAGATTGATAACTTTTGCCAACAGTGAAGAGGACCTGATATAGGAGATGATCCTCCAGCTGGAAGAGCCATGTTCTTTGTGTGCTGGAGGGAGGACCCACCCAGGTAGCTTTTCCCAGGTGTGAAGTAGCAAAGACAGGTCTGTGTCATCACTCCTCAATACTCTGTTAAGCTTTATTTAGTTCCTGTTCTGCCCACATGTATTTAAACCCTTTCCTACTTAATGTGTAGTCACTGTAGGAAAAGAGCATTTTAGACTTGATGAATACACAAGCCTTGTACTCCTGGAGAATGGAGTGTAAGAGACACAGGTCACACTGAAATGAGCTTGAGTGTCACCCAATTGCAAAAAAAAACTTGCTAATAGTAGCTATGCTGTAAAATTTGATGTCATCCCACATGATAGTGAGTTTTTACCACTAGAGCTCCAGGGCAGAAGGGATGAACAGAAGGACTGGGACATGTTGCAGGACTGTGTGCCTGCCTGGGGCCGTGGAACAGAAGTGAGCTCTGCTGCAATATGATTGAAGAGCCCTGGATCTGCAGGAAACCCCCTGTTCTGCATGTCTGTAGTTGAAGTAAAGCCTCCTTCATCCCTGCCAGCATTACTTGGGGAATAATCTGTGATGTTTTATGGACCCTTTCAGTCCACTCCTGTGGGACCAAGATTCTGGATCTTGATTTAGAGTGATGTATTGAGGAGACAACTCTTCTGAAGCTGCTGACTGTATGCTGTAAACAGCTGGGATTTTACTGGCTCGTTTCCCGAAATGCTGTTCTCTAGCTTTCCCCTCCAGTTTTATCTTTTGTGCTCTCAAATTTCTGGATCAATGCATCTCAGGACATAATGCTGAGGTATTACTTTGATGTTCCCTAGCTGGTCTCCTGCATCAATCTGATGTTGCCTTTAAAAGACTGCCTTTTGTGCTGAGATTTAACATTGCAGAGCATTCTCTTGGAGTTTGAGATACAGCTGAGCAGTGTATTTGTTAGTGCACACAGTCCTTTGCATGTCTTTGTGAGGCTGCTTAGGTAACTTGACTGCAGGGGCAAGCACTGCCCTGGGTGTTCTCCACTTGGATTTGTTGAGCCAAGGGTCCCTTCAGCAAGCCAGATTCCACAACCTATAAAGAGGAGACATCCTTGTAAAGGGCCAAGTACAGTGTGTGACTTGGCCCTCAAAAAGGAAAGGATTAAAATCAAGCTCAGGTGGTAGGGCTGACAGTCTCTTTTGGGACCTGTGTTGACACAAGTCCCTTAACATGCTCCTTGCTCCCTAGCAATGTCTAAATATAATTATCTACTGTTTTTTTCCTTTCTCCTAGAAGCAAAGCTCTGCCAGTGAACTCACAGGGAAAAGGAAGTAATCCTTCTGAATTACATGCAGATGGTGCTTTGAGAAGAGATAGGAAGAAGTTAGTTACTGTTTCATCATCTGCACCCATCCTTGGTAAAGGTGTCTCATTCACAGTAGTGTGTGGTCATACCTGGACATCAGAGCACCAGATGAGGTCACAGCCAAGCTCTCTCTAGCCTTGTATGCTGGCTCAGACATTGCTTATGTGTGACACCTGATGAAGAGTAGAGGTCTCTGCAAGGATCTATGACACTGGGTTCTCTGAGTTTGCAGCTATTTATTGAAATCAGATCTAATTAACAACTGGTGGATTTCTTTCCTATATGTTAGGTATGATACAGATCATAACAAAGGAAGGCTTAGCAGCTGTTCAGTAGTGGATGGATCTGGTGGAGTGGAATATCCAGTCAGTATTGTGGTGATAAATGGAATACTGCTTAGTGGGTTGGCTGCTCAGAGAAAGCATCAAGTGCTCAGAATATCTGCAATACTCATGGAAGAGGTCTTGTCTCCAGCATCTGGGGAGCTGTTTAGTTAAACTGCTGAGCACATTGATGCAGGAAAGATTTTGGTGACACGCCATGGAAAGTAATGAAGTATGTTTGAAGCTGGGAAGACAGAGTTAGTGACAGAAACTTCAATGTTATAGTACAGTATTAGTTGATGGTGGAAGGTTGGTGTTACATGGACGGGCCACTTCTATCTGGACACTCATGTGTCTGGCATGAGTTCCTAGGAGCTCCTACTCTGAAAACCCCCAGGATGATACAATCTGCCAGTATCACATCATCTGATTCTCCATTCTAGACCTGAAAGATGCATGTCAATATAATGAAGCTTTTTAGTTTCTTTCTTTTCTGGAAAGTTAGGGCATGGTTCACTGTTCTGGTAAGACTTTTACTTCTACCTCTGTGAGATGGATAAATGAAGGGAATAATGCAAGAACTGACTCAGAATATCCCCCAGAATCTAAACTATCTCACTGGTTATTACTGACCTCTGAACCAAACCAACAGAAGATCAGGGAAAACCTGAATAAAACCTGAAAATTTTGAAATTCTACTTCATCAGAGACCTTCATTAAAAGCTATTAATTGGCACACTACAAACTAAACACAGAGGTTCCTCTCTGGGTTTGAATTTTGAGTCTTGGGCTATCTGCTGCTATTATGAGGTGACTATAGCCTGGTTAGCCTTCCTCCCTGCCTCTCTTATCATCTGAGCTGTTCTCTGCTGAAGATGGAAATGAGACAGAATGCTCTAAGTCCCTCCTGTGTATGGTTTAGGGCACAATTTTCCAGGCAGTGTGAAATGCAAGCATGAATCACAACTCCCTTTAAGATACTGCTGTATTCAGTTCTCTGGCTCTTCATCTGACTGAACAGGCTGCCGATTCTTCTTTTTAATCTAAGCAATAACCAATTTATTCCAGAGATGAGCATTTGCTGACTGTTGCTGCTGTTCTTATGCTCAGAATTGTAAACCCCTTGGAAAACAAGGCCAGCTTGTGCATGTGTGTACAAACCTGATTTCAAATCTGGTTTGGATTCTCTTTTCCAGCTCAGCAAGTGACTGACACGTTCACTTTAGCATAGCTTCCTCCCAAGACAAGCTGGGGGCTGTGCCAAAGTGCTCTGAGGCGTTCACTGTGAGTTCAGTCACACACTGGAGGCAGATTCTACAGCACCCTGGAGACAGGGGTGAGATGAGGACAGTACAGCCGTGATTCAGAGCTGCCTTGCACTTTGGTCTTGCTAGTAGGTCATATCAGTATTGTATCAATTGAAGCTAGATGAAAATCAGACTCCTCTTCAGTGCCCCAATCAGGGCATATTCTGAATTAGAAGCTCAGCCTGACCACAGGATGGAGTATACTGCTAAGCTCGATATGGCTAATAGGAAGAGCAAGCCTAGGTTAAGGTCTGCTGAAGAGAATGGAAGGGGCAGCTCAGTGACACCAGACACAGGAAAGATTCAGCTTATTCTGGTTCCACAAGAAGCTGCTACCAGATCCAGAAGAGAATTTTAGTTTAATGAACCTGTCATGTCCTTGTACAGGAACAAGTGAGCAGCACTCATTTTCCTCACAGTGGTAGATTAAAACCAGAATTTAGTTACTAGAATATCTATCTTCATTGCACAGGAACTGTAAGTAAACTGCAAATATAACAGGCATGGGCAGTTTCCTCTGTGCCTGAAAACATCATTTCTGTAGCAGTGCAGCTCTGCAGCTGACCTAATAAACACTGATGCTGAACAGGGCTAATTATCTCCAATGTAGCATTGCCCTGGCATGGCTGTACAGCTTCTTGTTCTGGAATTAGCTTAGCTGGGACTTGTTTGGGTGTCTGCACTGTCCTTCACGGTGTGGTGGAAACAGGCCCTGCGCAGCGCTTGGCAGAGGAGCATCACACGCATGCACTAGACTGCAGTGCTTCTCTGCTCTAAATGTAATGGGGACCTCTGGGCTCCAGACAAAAGAGTCACTTAGCAGCTCCTCTTGAAAATTTCTCTGACCTACTAGGGCAACAAACCTCCAACTCTATGATGTCTTTGCCTAAAACCAAAATAATAAGTAAGGGTGCTGGGAGGTGATGTTATAGGGTGTGTGGAAAATAACTGGGGATTCTCTTACTGAAGATTTTGAAGGTTAAATAAGGCAAGTGAATTGATAAAAGTGACTCAGTGTCAGATATTAGGTGAGAAGATAGATAAATAATCACACATCCTGTAGCAGCTGGGTTTATGCAGGTTCAGGTCCAGTTGTATCTTAATACAGGTTAGTATCTTAGGTGGAAAAGGTTAGATGAGCATTTTTTTGAGAGATAATCCAGTCCAGCTGAATAAACACAGTGCCCACTTCTGTTGGTCTGTAAGAGCCTCAATTTGTTTGTCTCAAGATAATTTCAAAATCTCTCTTCTCCTTAAGAGGAGGTGGGGAGAGGTGGGATATACCCTAGACTAAAATAATGTGTTTCTTTTCCACTAATGCTTCCCAATGTGACTTTTCTCTTACTGTAGTACTGGATAAATGAATACACCTCCACCTTGGGGATTGGTGTCTTCCACTCTGGCATTGAGATCTACGGCAGAGGTATGAAGTATTTCCTTTTTACTGCCTGCAGAACATGGGGACAACTGTATGGCCAGTCTGATATGGAAAAGCATCCCAAACTTACAGCTTTTGGCAAGGAATGTTTTGAGGGATAAAAACTGAAAAACTCAGCCAATTCTCTTTTCAGAGTCCATTGTGGAGTCTAGGAGGAACTCGTGCAGTTCTGTTATGGCTCATGTAGTCCTTCTTATTCAGCCTGTAACTGCAGCCTGTATAGCTTGTGCAGGTGTGTAGCAGGATGGCAGATGGGAGGAGCCATTCTGTAGTGAAGGAGGGAGATAGAGAATGGGAGAAATCGGGGAGGGGGAAGAGAGGTGGATCAGGGGTTGTCTTAAGGCCAGTAGATGTGTTTGTGCTAATTCCCCGTCAGGAAAAATCTTTTCTCCATTTATTCTTTATGAATGTGGTCTAGAATATAGTCTAGAAATCTTGGAATCTGGGTTTCCAGATACTGGAAACTGTTGATTTTAAACAGTAGAGGTACAAAGAAAGGAAATTTTTTTGAAATTGTCTGGATGGGGTACAAGCTGATTAGAGCCACCCATTTAAAAAGTCAAGGGATCTGGAACACATCTGTACTGTGGGGAAGGATGAACTAGCATCACAGACTTTGTTTCCTTTTTCAGGTTTAAATGGGAATGACTTTTGACTACTCACTAATGGTATTTTCATGCAGTGCCATGCAGTAGCCAGAACCCCTGTTGGTGCTATTTCCATCTTGAGCACAGAGGCTCTCACAGGCCCTGTGAGATGGCCTGTGTGACACCATGAGGATCACAGGCTGTGTTTCACTGGCCCTGTATGACATGGAGGGACTCCCTGGCCTGACCTTTGTGCTGAGGCAGCAGAGTACAATCCCACTGACTGCCTGTAAATCCCTCTGGAAGATTTGATTTCTCCCTGCTCTAGAAACGGCTTCTTCCAGCTCTGTAGCACTACTGGAAGCCTCTCACAATTTAGCCAGATGTGCCTTCATTGCAGAACTTTCCACTGAGACAGACTCGGAGTTTTCCTGGTGCTGTGGGAAAGGAGTAGTGCTAGCATGGAGGGAGGCTGTGAGGGCATCCTCAGTCCAAAAGGTAACCCGGCAGCAAAAACGGCTTTCAGAGTCTGGCTGAAACTGATTTTGGCAAGAGCCCAGCCCCTGGTGCTGATGTTGAGCCATGCAGACAGCTGCCATAGACTTTTTCCTGACATGGCGTTCATTCAATTACTCACAGTCTGTTTCTTTTCTTGTCAGAGTTTGCCTATGGAGGGCATCCCTACCCTTTCAGTGGGATTTTCGAGATCACACCTGGCAGTGCGGTAGAACTTGGCGAGACCTTTAAATTCAAGTAAGGGCCCTTTTCTACATCTTCCCTTCTGCCCCTGGTAGCCGTTGGTGTAGGGGGAGCAGGGAAGTCCTGTCCTCTGGGTCCTCCTTTCACTCTCCTCATAAGTGCCCTCACTGCCATCCTTTCCATGATCCTGATTCAAAGGCAACCCTGCAGGGATTTTGGAGGTGGATAAAAGAGTGCGTACAGCAAACAGGGAACAGTGATGCACTGTGTTTGTCAGGGGTTAAAAGCACACGAACGAGTGCAGTTCTCTTTTCCTATTTTATTCATCTTCTGTTCTCCCAGTTTTGCCTGTTACACAAAACAAATGTACAGGGGAAAAATAAGACTTCTCCTTTTATGAGTACCCCCTATCTGTGGATACTGCACAGAATACCTGAAGTTGTCATGTGTGATTTTTTGCTGCTCTGTTACAAGGGACAGACTGGCTGTTAGAGGAGTCTGAGAGGATGCTGCATTCTTGTTTTGTTCGAAATGCTCAGACTGTGGGACTGTGGGTCAAGGAAATGTCCATGGCAGGGGGGCTTGACCTTGCCAGACCACTAGTTTATGTTGAGGGCCATTTTAGAGCAAGTGCTACTGAGTGAATATTGGGAGAAGCAATAGGTTTCTGCATAAAGTTTTCAGTCTGCTCCTTCCTGGCCCAGGGGACCCTCTCAATTGTGGAAAAAACATCTTCTCTTTTGTAATAGAAATTTATCTTCTGGGATGATGGGCAGAGTAGGAGCAGACCCCCAGAGCTGAGACTTCCCTGGTGGTGACCAAGAAGATCTCAGGACTGTTGTCTGTGTGATAACTTGCTTTGTGGAAAAGCTGTGAATATTACTGTGCCCTTCTGTTAGTCAGAGTCTCTGATAGCCTCAGATATGCATGTCCATAACATTTTAAGCCTGTCCTTCTTGCCAATAGCTGATAATTTCCTTCTCCTTTGATATGTATTGCACTTTTCACTGTATCTTTCTGTTCTTCCTGTTGTATGTTTTTATTTTAACTAGAGAATCCATTGCCTTGGGCACTACGGACTTCACAGAAGAGGATGTGGATAAGATTATGGAAGAGCTGGGCAAGGAATACAAAGGAAATGCGTACCACTTGATGCACAAGAACTGTAATCACTTTTCTTCTGCTCTGGCTGAGGTGGGAACAAATAGGGTTTATTTATTCATTTTTTACTGCTTCAGATCTGGAGTAATGTTCACAACAAGGGACCTGGGGTCAGCACACCCTTCCAGGTCAGAGCCCATAGCCAAATATTCTCTCTTTGCCCTTAATATTTTTGGAAGCCCTTTGCTGTTGAAAGGGATGGGATCAGAGATAGAGATGTGGAAGGTTTATCAGTGTTTGGTCCAAACTGTGTGGGAAAATAGGAGTGCTTGTAATTTGGTTCACTGAACAGGCGCTGAGCAGGAATTGAAAGGACAGACCTGGTTAGCATGCAAATGTGCATCATTTTTATTACAAACATAAATAACAGTGTATGATCTGCAAAGGCATAAAAATGGTTTATCAGTGTTCTGGAAACAAAACTTTGTAGTATTCAGAGAGTGGGCATTCTTTTTCTTTATTTAATCTGCACCATCCAAACCGATTAAAAAATAATTAATTTTCTTATGGACATCTTCGGTGCTTATTCCATGTTCTCAAAACCACTGTGAATTTTGAGAAATTATTACAACAGAGCTGTTATTTCTATTCAGAGACAACTGAAGCATAGAGAAACACAAATTTTATTCCATCTATCTGCTGATTTTGGGGTGTCTGATTTTTGATTCCCAAAGATGTGATTATTTTGGGGGGAAGTTGCCTTCCTCCTCAACTCCCAGATGAGCTGGTTAAAGTGTGTTTCAATTAAGATGTGAATATTCAACATTTGTGTAAATCTGATTTCCAGATTAACCCAGTGTCAGAAAATGATGGTAAAAGCAAAAATGGAAGTGATCTTTCATAAAAACTCTTTTGGTGCTTTCCATATTTGCTTTATGGAAAACTCAAGGAGAGAATATAATATGTCATGATATGGAAGGGTATCAGTGAAACTTTAGTTTCTCCCTCTGGAATCCTCATGCTAATTAATTACATGTCTCTTGCCTTTCTTCATCATATGGGGCAAGGGTCCTATTCCTCTTTTGCCACAAGTGTTCATTCATCCCCAAACAAGCCCATCACGGATCCCAAGTGAGATGTGTGGAAAAAGTACTGTATGACTTTGTAAGAAAAAAAACAATTGAATCTGAGAACCAGCAACTGATTTACAAGGGACCTACTTAGGCTCTTAGGAACACCAATTCTCTATTGGTTCCATCCTTATTAATTATATGTAGAGTCCTTTCTGCAAATGTTAGTAAATTAAAACAAACAGGAAGGAATTTAATTGGTAGAAACAGAGGATGAAGTTCCAAGCAGTACACTGAGCAAATCAATGTTAGTCACACTACTAATTTGGAATCAAATATCAAGTATTCTGTTTACTAAAACAGAAAATAGGAACTTTAACAATTATGAAGGAAACTCAGGAGAAAGCTGTGGGATTACTAGGAAAAGATGAACAAAGTCCTTTACCTGCAGTAGTGAAATAAAGTCACTGCTTACTATGTACTTTGAAAGGTAAAATGTCTGTCTTGTCTCTAAGCTATAAGCTCAAAGCCATTCTTCCTTGATTCTACTGCTACACATCAGTGAATCCCTCACTGCCCCTTCCTTGTCCAGCCTTCCTAACACAAGTAAAGAAGTCTTACAGAAAAACTAGTTATGTATTTTTAATTTTGTTTTCAATATGCTTTTAGTGGGCATCTTTATAGGAGTGGAGTTTAGGGTTAAGTTTTCCTGCAAGAGCTTTCTTGGTGGATTTAGAGCACTCATTCATTGCCCCATAACCTGTCTAGATTGTAAAGCAAAAGCCTGAATGGCTGGTTCTGACACTTCTGCTCCCAGGAGCAGAATTTTCTCGAGATTTACGTCAGTTTAAATAAGCCCTTCATAGGCAAGCAGGATTTTTTGTTGCTGTTGCTCTTCACATATGCCTGTGTTTATCAACTCGCTCTAATGCATTACAAATGCACACCCAGAGGAGCTGGACAGCAAGCCCAAGAGCAGAATGTCCTGGATGGTCTCTAGCACAGGGATACAGAAAATGGGAGGTGAAATTCTTATAAAAATAGCTGGTGGTATGACACTAAGCAAAAGTCCCAGCTATTCAATAAGCCTCCATCAGCAACATGAGGAATATGTGTGGCTGCCTTGCAATAGGTAGCCCCATCTATTCTGGTAAGTACAGTAATTGTGAAAATTTGGAGCTGAGTGAGAAGTAGCGTAGCTTATCTTGGGATACTTCTGACCTTGTGGAAGAAGTCTGCTTGAAATCTGTTGAGACAGAACTGGAAGTTTCTATTCTCAACATCTGAATGCTTTCTTTACTTCCCAGCCTAAGTGATTATTTTCTCTTCTTCTTCCTGTAGTTCCCATTAAAACTAAACAAACCAAAAATGACCCCATTGGGAAGCTCCAGTCCCTTCCGCACAGAACTACAAGACGCATCCTCAGAGTGCACAGAACATGATGACTACATGATGACTGGCTCACAAGCCTGCGTAGATAAGTGTCATCATATAGGCCAGAAAACAGAAATTATATTTGCTCTCAAAAATCAATTCTGAGATGCATCTCTTTAGTATTTGTATTGCTCTTTTCTTCAGACTCATCAGCTACGAATGAGTAATAATAACAACAGCAAAACTATTTAGCACCTATTATAGCAAACTTACGTGACAGTTAAAGACAGTAAACTGGAAAAATTTTTCAAAGAATTAAAATAAAAGATGTAGAAATTTTGCTCAACATAATGAAGCACTGGAACTAGGGTTTCATTCCAGCCACAAAAATAAAGATGCCAAGGATTTTGTGTGCAAATTCTCGATCTCTCTGTTGGCTGTAGCCCATCTGAAAGGTGATGCTATGGGTACCACAATGTCCTTTCACCACAGAGAGGGCTTGGGGTGAAGGATGCTTTTTAGCATGAAAGAGGGAATGCCCCTCTCTGCTCCCAACAGCCCTTTAGGCTCTTCTGCTTACAGGCATAAACCATTGTGCACAGTTAAGGAAAGGGTTGTTCTGAGCCTCCTGGGTAATGCCAGGCAGGTCACATCCCTGTGCTGTGCCAAAGTATCCCCCTCCTCGCATATTGGGTTCTTTGCTTCCTTAAAAAGGGGGTCTGAAATCTTGTGATGACAGCTCTCTCACCTGCCAGTGTTAGTTGCTTGGTTTTTGCATGCAAAACCAGAGACAGAGCTTTATAGCTGAGTGGTGATGTCTGAGTTAATGAGTGTTTAGACAGACCTGGCTGGCAGGCCTTGAGGGTTGTAGGCCCTGTGCTGGGGAGCTGTGTTCAGGCACCCTAATTTCCTCAGCTGGCTGTGGGTTTGCTAATACTAATTAGTGTCCATGCAGAGGTTGTCCCCGTGGCAGGGCCATGGGCTGGGAGGATAATGCCATCTGGTCTTATAGCCTGAGGGTAAATGTAGCCATGTGTGCTGCTGACTGGAGTCACAGTTCTGCAGAGAGAAAGGAAAGGAGGTGTAAGATTGGCCCTCCTTCCTGGATCAGCTTCCTCAGAATCATATTGTGAAAAAACAGTCACGTATCCAATTGCCAGGACTTGTAGGACAGGTTCCACATGCTGAGAAGGACTGCTGAAACCACACTTCATTTTCAGATTTTTTTTTGTTTTCTTTTCCTTTACCTGTGTTTTCTCAACAAAGAGAACATCCATTCAGAAATCTTCCATCTACATCTGTTTAGGAAACATTTTTTTCTGTCAAATTTGCATTTAATATGATGATGTCTTGGGTCTCCCCATGATAACTAGTAATAGTCTTTAAGAGCTACATGCAGGCTGACTGCTGATGGTTAGGGACATGTCTGGACCCGTGACTGCCACTCTGCCATTTGGCCATGCATCTTGAAAAATCCCTGGACTACCGAAGTGCAGCACAAAAACTCACTTTGCAGTGCAATTGCAGCCTCATTGTGTGCTGCTGTGGCATTGAGCCTCTCCCTGAATCCACACATCTCTTCTGAGTCTTCTGAACTTCCTGCCCACATCACTTGTAAGCTGCAAGGGGCTTTCTTTGTTACTCTCTCATTGCCACTTAGCTCTGAAGTTCCCTTACTCCCTACTGCACACTGTTGAGCATATTTAACTTGTTCAAGACTTAGTTCTCTCCCTGCTTTGCCAGTTCCCTATGAACTTTTAATGAGCAGCTATTGGAACAATGAGACATGGCTTGGTCTACTCACAAAGCAGCTTCTCTGGAAACAAAGAATGCTGCAGTTTTAGCTGCAGCAGTTCAGACTTCATTGTCTCTAATGCCATTTTATGGCAGCCTTCTCAGTAAGTGAATATGCTGCATGATCAAGAGTCTTTTCCTGTGGACTCTTCTTCACCAGGAACTTTGGGTTATTCAAGAAGTGAAGAACTACCAGAAAGTATAAGTGTCTGCACAGCATATTAATTAGTTTTGAAGGAAGTTCTGACATAAAGCAGGGCATAATTTCCTTATGGATAATCATAAGAAAGAAATCTGATGCACTCCCTGAGCATTTGCCCAGCTCCAGTTTAAGGTCACTCTATACACACCACTTCATACCCCTTTGCAGCCTCCCTTTACCCTCACCATCTATGTCAGTCTGAAAATATGAGGGGCCCTTGAGTCAAGCAGTCAAAATCTTGTCAAGGTGGCCTCAGCCACTTGATTCCTGCAACATGATGTCATGATACCTGCATTTATAAACCTCTTAAGCAAATTGTTTGTGGCTTAAAATGAAGAGGTTCATCAACTGGGATTAGCAACTTGCCTGCAAGAAGCTTACTACTTTCATATTGCTTATATTGACAGTCCCCAAAATCAAGCAGTATCATACTCTCTGGAGAAACTGTCCAAGAGGATGGGCAATCCCTTTGGAGGACTTATGCTTACAATTTATGCAAAGAAAAATCAGTGAAGCCATCATCATCAGATCTCAAACTTCAGGTCCTGTTCTGAGTTTATGTACTATTCTGTGCTTTAGTACTCCAGTGGGGTTTCATTCTGATTAAGTTATGCATGTGTGGGGAATTCAGTTAGGACTATGTCAAGATTGGAAAAAGCCCTTCTGTTTGATCATCTGTTTTAAGTTACTTTGTGCCTAACAATCCCCTGCAATCCTCCCCAATGTACACCTACAGCATTACGTTCAAAGGGCCCTTCAAGTAATTGCAAAATATTTATGTTCTTTATGAGTTGTCCTGGCTGATGAAAAAGACTGTTTAAATTCTGCCAGATGGTAAAAAATACTGGCTTTTGAACATTAGAAAAACATTTTAAAACCAAGAGAAAAGGCTAAAATAATTAGTTCTTTCCATAATGTGAACTGTTGAATTTCCTGATGCTTTTAGAACATGGAGATGTGAGATAGAAAAATGACCGAAGTTACAAATTGCTCTAAAGAAGACAAGAAGGAAGGGAAAAGCCAAACTCAAATTCCTGTACTGTAAGTTCCCTTGCAAGGTCTGGAGGTCTTAGGTCCTATCCTTGCCACTGCTTTGCAGAAGCACTGGTCGCTACAGCAGCAGGCCACAAGAAGCTGTGATGTGATGTGCCAATGACTTTCAATTATACAGTTTGTCACCAAGTCTGTTCTTTGGATATGAGTTAGGGAGGAGCATGCAGACACAGGGAATGGTGAAATTGCTGTCAGAAGGCTCTTTTCAGTACAAGACCACAGCTCATAGTTTCCCTGCAAACAGAATTCGGACTTGGGGAAGGCAGCTCCTGGGTGAGGCAAAAGCACACCTGGCACAGCTTGTGCTTCCAAACACACATAAAGGTGGATGGTTGACTGACAGGGTTTGAGTTTGGGAATGTAAGAATCTGAGCCCTTTGGATGGGTGGGCATATGCTGAGTGTACAGTGCCTGAGAATAGCTTCTGCCCAGGAGATAGCAGCAACTAGAGGTTCAGAGGGAGGATGAAGGTTTACTGCTTTGAGGTTCTTCTCCAGTCTGGTGATATTCCTTAGTGCTGAGTGTAAGGATCATACATGTCACAGGATCTTAAAGACTCTGAAAAAGCTTTTGCTTCTTAGCCCATTCACAAACAGAAGACAACTCATTTGACTTCTCACCAGCAATTTTCTATGCTTCTGCAGCATTCTAAATAAGCTGTGGAGCTGTGTTCTTACCAGAGTGACGACAGTTGCTACAACACATCTCAGAAAAGGACAAACCGCCATGGGAAGAGAGAAAAACACCTCTGAATCAGCACCATAACTGGATGATAAGCGAAATGACTCAAGGAAACCACTCCTCTCCTTTCATTAATGTGATTATTGCCAAGCAACTATCCCTATTTAAGGAAACCCTCCAGTACCTTGCTATTGGACATACAGCACATCATTATCAAAGAAATGTGGCTTCTGAGCATCAGGGAAGGCAGCCCCTTTTATTCCCCAAAAGCCTTAATAGTGGTGGGAAAGCAATGAAGTCACTGGGTCTTATGGGGCCTTTTGGTAACATATGAAGTTGATGCTCATTATAATTAGAAAATTAATTGAGAGGCAGTGGTTTGATTTGCCCTAGAAATTGCTGATGCTGGAGCTTTACCTGAGGATGGCAGTGGCAAAAGGTTTTATTCTTGTATGACATCTTCTTGAAAGAGGAATGATCTCTTTTTGATTTGTATGAGTAATTTATCTTAAGTACTGGAGAAGATCAAAACCCTCTGTATACCCTGAGAAACACTTGAATGGTCTGGTATGAATCCCCTCAGAATTTATGAAAGCAGGACCTCACTACATCACTGAAGGGTGATGAGGCACTGTCAAAAATCCCTATTTGCTTCCCAAATTACTTAGTCTTTCTCTTAAACCCAGAAAAACCTATTAAAAAAGATCAGACCCAACTGTGAAATTAGTGCCCACATTTGATCATTTTTCAGAAGGCGTTTTAAGGTCATTTGGATTTCAGGAATCAAAAACTCTTTGGGAAAACATATTGGTATCTCATTATCCAGCTTCCTTTTGTACCTACTGCTCCTTTTCACCCCTTTACTGCTTTAAATAGTAAATGTTTCCTTATTGCTCAGCATTTCTTGATCCAAATGATTGGATCTAAAGGGCTCAAAAATGCTATCTGGACAAATAGTTAAAATTTGAACTCATTATTAAAGTTGAACTAGGATTTTTGGAGTAAACCAGGTATTCAAAAGCAGAGCCTTTTAGAAGGATTTGATAGTTTTAATAAAACTATTGCTAGGATGTTTTGTTCAAACAGAACTTCTAGCTGATGAGACATTCACAACTAACTGAAAGGGAGAAGATTGCTGAGGTGCAGGAGAGCAAGTTGGACTAAGGATTTATTTACCTTTTGTCCTACATTTCAGGAAAAGTTCTCCTGAATATCAGCCACAAGATGTTCTGAAGTAGGGAATCCCTCAGCCTCTCCTGTGGGAACTCTCCTACCTTAATTATTTACATAAACAGGGAGATAACACATTTCAGCAGAAGAAGTGAGAGGTCTAAATTGGAAATTTTGTCTTTGTTGTTTTAGAAGCTCATTTTGAAGTTGTAGAATTTTCAGAAGTTTCTATAAAGAGATTATTTTTGAGAATTGGTGATCTTGAATCACCTGAAGTGGCCTTGGAAAATACACCTGGGGGTTAACAAAGTGAGCTGGGCCTATCCTTTGTTAACAAAGGAGAGAAAGAGAGTCTTCTAAGTATTTGAGGTTGCTGAAATCAGCCTTTGAAAATTCTTTAGCATCCTAGATGAGGCTGGATCCTAGAAGGCAGGGATTTTGAACCCTGTCCAAATAGTTTGCAGCTAGAGCTGCAGCACTACAATGCTCAGCCTGGGAAGTAAATAGGTTCCAGTCTCCTGAAGTCACCAGGACTCTCAAATCAGCCTAAAAGGATAGTTTCCAACAGGAAATACCCTGAAGATTAACAGGTAGAGTCTGCACAGTGGATTCTGGTGGTTACTGAGGAGTGCAGCAGGCATCTAGCATAATTAATGTCAGCACCACAGGGATATTATTAAACCTGCATGCCAGATGGAAATGCTTGGTAAAGCCACACACCTCAACCTCCTTGAGAGGCAGGGGATGTCCTGGTGCAATCAAGTTTGCTTGCAGGCAGATCACTGGGCCTAGGATGGGTGCTAGGGCTTCTTTACCCCTTCCTTTGTATTATTGGTAGAGATCTGTTCTATTGATAATAGCAGAGGGAGGCATTGTCATTGTATGTCAGTGTGATAGCAGGAAATACGCATCTCTTGTAACTGCAGTGCAGCAGAAGACATCTCTGTGATTGGCTGTACAGCTGTGTCTGGTGTATACTTCCCTGATGGTGTGGCTGTCCCAGCTGTCCTTTGTCAATGTGGCTGGAGTTTTGGTAGAACAGAGGGATTGTATTTTACTTGTGGAGAGTGTAGAGTTGTGCTGAAGTCACAGGAGATGGTTGTCAGTACTTATTATTTTCTCTTTGAATATTCTCCCATCCTTTTTCAGCAAAACTGGCAGCACATAACAAACCTACATCAGAATCCTGCTTTCTTCAGAAAAGCTTGACTTTCAGCAAATTCTCTGAAATACGGCAGGTTTGCTGAGTCAAAGATCAAATGAGAGCAGTTTTTTAATCATCTGTGAATAATTCAAGACTAAAGCTTTTCAGGTCCATCCCCAGGCATATGTGACTTCTTATCATAAAGTTATTCAACTCTAGGAAGCTCTCCTTAGCCTGAAAGCTATCACAGAGAAAGGATTAAACACCAGAGAAAAGGAGGTTCAGGTGGCATTTTTGAGTCACAGTCAAAAGCAGCAAAAGCTTTTATAAACGAACCTTTAGCTAATCCTAAGTAGACAAATAATGCTGATGTCTTCCTTAGTCAACAACTGCTTTTCAGTTGCCTCTGTTGCAGAGGAGGTAGGTGTATTGTTGAGTGAAAATCTATGTGCAATTCTGTTAATGGCAGGGGAGACAATGCTCCAAACAGACATAAAAGACAGAAGAAAATGAAGAAACAAACAAACAGCCACAGGACATGAAAGAACATTAGGAAAGCTTTATTTCCTGGTGCCTGAGCCAGTCCTCAGTGAAGTTGATGGAAAGGCTTGCATCATTGCAGCAGCCTTTGAGTGTTGTTAGCTCCATGGAGAACAGGCGGTGTTTGTTTTCTGGTTTTTAGCTGCCACATATGTTTAAAAGAAGCTTATTTATAAAGATGCCCTGCACCCATAAATTTATACTCATGGTTTCAGATGGATGTGATTTTTCATCTTGCTTCTGCCTGTATGCATCCATAGTTTTGACTGCATACAGTTAATATACTGCTGTATTGCATTCCTGATGTGGTGTCTCTGCAGCAGTAAAACATTTCTAGGTGTAGGTTGTGTATAAGTTGACATTTATGAAGTCGTTGGGAATTCCTTAGAATGAAGGTTTCTATAAAAATATTTTTCCCCCACTGTTAAGCTCTTTAGTCTTGCTATCCTGAATAGCCCAACAAAAATTACTACTGGGATTACTTTTTATTATGCACTTTTCAGCTCTCAGTCCATTTTATTTCCCCATTTATCTATTTGTGCAAGAGAATAATATGAATTGGCAGGTAATTTGAAACTGAAATCAACACCCCTAAATGGCAAGATTTTAGCACATTATTTCAATTTTTGGAAAAAGGTCTGATTTTGTTGTGATATATACCTCTGCAACTATTTAGGTTTTCCCTATAATGTGATCCATAAAAGTGAAGGTATTTTAAGAGGAAATTTAACAAAAGAAAAATATCTCTCTGGGGCTGGTGTAAATGTGGTGGGTTTATCACCTATTTTATTTTATCTGCTTTTTGCATCTGTCTTACCAAATTGAAACCCCTGCTTTCTTATCTTATAAATGAGCATAATATCTTGGGGCTAAGTTAGTTCACACTGTCTGGGGAATTCATTCCTAGTCACACCCTCATGGAGCCTTTGAGTCTCTGTGTGTGCAAATGCCTGAGAACAGTGCCTCCTTTCCACAAATGAAAATGGCAAAAAATACCCCTGTCCTTTTGACCCCAGCCCAATGATAAATGAGAAGTGTGAGGAGTTTAATGAACTGTTTGAATATGTTGAAAGGCTTTTGAGACTGGAACCTTTTGCTTAGGAGTCCTGCTAACAATCATACAGAAGAACTTTCTCAATTTCTCAGAGTTCTTGTATTCTCCCTCCTCATTGTATCTCCATCTGCAGCAATCTGCTTCTCAATGATGTTAGGAAACAAGGCTTGAGACTGAAACACAAGAGTTTTCTGGTTAGCTATGCAGGAAAAATAGACACTCTTAATGTCTGTCCCTCTATGCATATGGGCTGGCCTGGTCATGCTCAGCATGTCCACAACACTTGAAAGGACCTTGTTAAGCAGCAGCTGTTCTCAGCCAGTGCTCTTGAAACAGCATCTGCTAGGAGAAGGCAATTCCTCTTCATGCCAAATTGCAGTTGTTCATTCATTTGGTGGGAGATTCTTTATTTTAAATGACATTAACAAGCCCAAACTCAATTATACCCAGTTTTCCCTAAATGGTCATCTGTTATGAGGCCACTTGCTACCTCCCCTATCACCCTGCAGCTGTTGGCTGTACTTACAAGTGCTCGTTACAAAGACCTTCACGCTCAAGAGGGCACTGCCATGCTCCAGTGTTGGTACATGACTAATCAGTGATGCCACTCAGAATCCAGCTCTCAGTGTGGATCAACAAGATGTCACAATTGCAGCCACTGTCTCTCCACTGGTGGCTGGCCAGTGAAGCTGAAAGAGTGCTGTGAGTGCTGAGGTGCTATGAGCCAGCTGTCTCATTTGACCCAGAGCTACCTACCCCATCATCTGTGCATGCACACCGCTGCAAAAAGGCAACTCTGTCCTTCTACCACATGTCCACAGAGGTGACTGACATGCTTCTAACTAGCTTCACAAGGGGAGCAAGACTATGGCAATGTGCCCCCTCTGTTGACAGAGTGACAAAATTATCCTTCGTCCCCTTAAAAAGGAAGTAAGCCCAGAAGTTTCTCTCCTCAATTAGGTGAAAAAACATCTCATAGGACCCGGGGGACTTCACCTCATACTTAAGGATAACTAATTGGACAGGAGCCAAAAAGTCCCACCTGAGGAATTTACTAGGAAAAGAAGAGAAGAAACTAATCGCTTTTCTGAGTGTTTTACCAGGGGCAAAGACTCTTGCACCTGGCTCGGTTTTTCTCTGTAAAGGGTTTTGTTATTTTGCCTTTTATTAAAACCTTTTTGTTTCCAACACTACCACAGAAGCCATCCTGCTGATTTTATGCCTTCTAAGGTAGCTGAGCTATCTTGGGTGTGAAATGTATCTCCAAGAGCTTATGAGACCTGGCTCAAGGAGACTCATATTTCACAAGACCATAGGTATTAGTTCCTCCTTTCAATGCTTTCCTTTTTTCTTCACTCCTGGCTAGTCTCAGATAGATGGTGCAGATGATACCTCTACTTTACAACACCCACGGTCCTAGAGAAGAGCTGTAGGAGTTGCAGAACAAAAAAGGATTGCATAGGAGAATGGAGGCATTTCAGGCAGTTGCTTAAAATAATTTAAAATTCCTTTGACTTGGCTGCTACCTCCCTGACTTTGACTCAGGCTGCTACCTCCCAGAACATAGCTTCATTACTGAGCTCATTTATCCTCATCTACAGTTTCTCAGCTATAGCCTTTCCTCTGTAAGTCACAGGCCATTCCTGGCTCTGCTGAACGTGTGCTGCAGGCAGCTTTACAGCTCAGTGGCACTTTATCTATTCTGTGTGAAAATACAGATTCCCAAAGGCTACTTGAATTCCCTAGAGTAGAAACTGTAATTTTTACACAGTAAGTATAATATAAATCTGTTTCAAGCAATTGATCTAGCATGCCAAGTCCACCAAGGTGAGACTGTACCTTCAGGTGTGTTGTGAAGGTGGTTATGTCCGTTCCTTCTCACAAATTTTATTTTCAGTGTACACACTATGTGCAGCAGCTGACTGAGGTGCAGAGCTAATAGGTATATTCCTTGTTGATGCACTCAAATTCCCTCAACTCTGCCAGCAATGGGCAGTTATGCTACCAGGTTAGTTTTTGTGAGGTGGCAAAAAAGATGTCCCTGTGTGTTGGGTTACTGGTTTATTCTGGATGTGTCAAAGAAGGACACGGATTGAATTGCCATTTTCTCTTTCCACATATGTGTTTTGGCTGCTCTAGCACAGCCTGCAGGCCTTGCCTGAGCAGATATGCTGGTTTGCATCTAATGGCCTTTTTCTGAAATTATGATCAGGAATAATAAATTCCTACACAATAAACCTATGCTGTATTGTGTAGTCCTTGTAGGAGCCATTTAATGCAAATACTATAATGATTCCCCTGTAGTTCTAAAGCCTTTGCTCTTAAATTGCTCTGAGGTGTGTGTTAGACTCCTCAGGTGCCAATAAAACCCCTCTGCATTCTTTAAGAGACACCAAGGGGAATTCTGTAGAGTAGCTCAAATGGATCCATGCCCCATGTGGACTCCACCTCATCTTTAGCAAGGCTGCTAAGTGGAAGAGGTGGTGGGTGCTTCAGCAGATGTTCAGCACTGAACTCTCCAAGCCTCAGTTTGAAGATAAGAATTGAAGTAGTTAGTTTGTATTGTTTGTATTGAGGAATGTTATGTTGCTTCTGTTCATCTTGATTTTCATGGATTGGAGCACTACATGGATTGGAGCCCCTGAGAGGGCTCACTTACAAAAAATATCCTCAGTGCCTTGAGTTATACTTCCATGCGTGGTTTGAATTGCCCCAGTTGCATCATCCAGCACAGCACAGAACCTATTACATTTGAGAGCTTTCTCTTAGGATCTACAACCGATCAGCTTTTCTCTATATTTTGAAAGGGGCTCATCCTGTTAGACTATCTCAGATAATGTCTAGCCTATTCCCATAGAACCAAAGCCCTCTCAAAATGCAGCACATTGATAACATTGCCTTCTAAAAGGCAGGAGACTCAGGAAATCTTCCATTGCTGGATGGCATTTCAGCCCATATGGCCCAGCTGCTAGGCTGTTCCTCTGCCCACTGCAAAGCTTTACAGGGAAATGTTAAAGCCTTGCCCAGCAGGGACAGGTAGCTCCTAGGATACTTAGGGGAGGAGAGAGGGTGCAGGGCAGTTTGTACATTTTAACCAGTTTGTACATTTGACTGTTTAGTGCAAAATGGTACAGCTTAAGATATTTGGAGGATATTTCCATATCCCAAATTAGTTGTTTCCTGATGAGTTGAAATCCTGGTGTGGATTTGACAGTTGTCTAGAAAAAGCACCCAGACTGTCAGGTCCCATTTCTCCTGCCCATTTGGCTTCAGCCATGGATGGCTGAATGGCTGTTTCCACTTGACTCTGCAGGTGCCAGCTGGGTCACTCACAGTTCTCACACAGGGTCCCCAGAAGCAACTGCAGCTATGGGAGACTTGGCTTTCTGGCAGCTGGCGCTGCTCAGTGGAAGCTGCAAGTACGTGCAGCCTTCACCCAAGTGCCTGAAGCAAGAACTGGTCTGCAATCAGAAGTTGTGCTTGCTGCAATTTCTGACCTGTAACAGTTTATTATTTATTTACATCTCCTATCAGAGTTAGGACCTTACATACCACAGAGAAGTTCATCCCCTTCAACAGAGAAAACCCCACTTCTTTGACAAAAAAAACCCAAAAAACCATGTGAAATTTTCAACTCTAAAAACATCTGAAAAAGGGTTCTGCTGATGGAAACAATGGGTGGTAACAGCATTCAGTGAATTTATTGTTCCAGTGAGTGGTTTTCAGTGCAGAATTTCTCAGAAGAGCTGCAGTAGGTAATTTTTCTGTGACTTCATATGCAGTTGGAAAACACCCACTTCATCTTGCTTGTGCTGTTTTATTTAAACTCAATTGGCTTAATCCCATGGCAGCCAGGTTCATTTGATATTTCTCCATTAGCTAAGCACTGCTGGATGCTCCAGCACAATGTGCTTTATGTCAAGGAGTGAAAAACACAGAAGCAGATTGTAGTGTTGGTAGCATTCCCTGCCATTGCCCTTTTGTTCCTATTGAACATTGTGTTCTGCCGTGAGGCTACACTGACAAGAGGTGACATGGCAAGCAACACTGAGGTAAGGGGAAACCACTTTGCATCATTATCCTTGAGCTCTACAAACTGCCCTTTGTTGCTTGGTGGCCGAATGCCCACACATCTTCATTCTTGTTCTGGCTCTTCCTTGCCTTATTGATTCATTCTGGGTGAAGAAGCTCCTATAAAAATAAGACAAACACCTCATCATTGCTTCTACGTTGGGAAGTGCTATTTCAGTTGCTAGGGGATGTACTTAGAAAATAAACCCAACTCTTAAAAGCAGTATTTCCATTTCAGGCCATCTTACCTTATGCTGTTCTGTTGTTTCAGCTAATTTTCCAAAGAACCATACTTTGGTTTAGTTGTTCTATCTATTAGTATCTGGGAGGAAGTCTTAATTAAAACTTTAAACTGCTTGAGAACTAAACTCACATGCGTGCATATATCACAAGGAGCCTAAACTGAGTCACTTTCTATGGCAATACGTTGCCTAAGTTCCTGAAGAGGAAGAAAGAGGAATGCTACAAAATCTGAGGGAAATTGTAGTGCAACCTGTGATTGGCTCAGGTCAAATTAGTGTAGTGTAGGTAAAAATGTTCGAGTAGAACACATCAAATAGAGTCTTAAACTTCAACAGTCTTCTTGTGAAAATTGTCTGATATGTCTGGTATGAAAATCAAATGGGTCAGCAAATTTTCTATGAATGAGTCTCAAGCACATGTGGAGAAGTTGTCCACCTATGGGTTCAGGCAATAGCTCTAGCAATGGAAACCAGGGAATCTAGATGGAGATAAAAAATTGTAAATTAAATAAGTGGCCCCAGATTAAACATTTCAAAAATACAGATTCATATAGGTGTGTCTAAGGTTAAGTGGAATGCAGCATTGGTAAGAACTGAAATAGAAGTCCTTGGAGTGCATTAGGTAAAGAACAGTCTATGCTTGCAAGTAATTTTAGCAGCTAAATGGCTCTGCTCATTCTCTGATACCTAATGATAATGTCTCCAATTTCACACATTGATTTTTCAACAATGCTTGTCAAAATAAAGTGAGTTCTGTAGTCAAATTAGCACAGTCACAGGTTTGCTGCCTTCTCCACACCTCACTGGAAATGCCACACTGTTGGAGCAAGCTAATTTCCTTATGCTCAAGGTGACTGTTGGAGTGGAGCTTGGAGTGTTCTGCCCTGGCCATTTGCAGGAAGGACCAGCTGCAACACAGTACAGCCCATCCTCTAGAAAATGTTCCATTCTCCCTGAAAACTTCTTGAAACCTCTAAGTTCTACGTTAACTTGCCAATAAGAGACTTCTCACCAAATCATCTTCTTAGTGGACTCCAGACAAACACCCTTGGAGTTTTTGCAGTACTTGGTATTAAATTAAGTGTGGTTTTAGTCAGAAAGTGGGTGGGAGGAAGAGCAGAGGAATTTAGTACTGGCAAAAGGTACAGTATGGACAACCCTGGAAACACTAATTCATGTAAATTGTGGGACAAGGTCTGTGGGGTGGAGTTTCCTCTCTGTCTCTCTTGCTCCATGGGAAACAACACATGGAGAGAAGGAGAATTCAGGTATTATGATTCCTGAACCTGCTACGGACTTTAGGCTCTAGCATGCCAGTATAGGGCCCTACAGACAGGCAGTAAATTTACTAAAGACAGGCTCTTGAGGCATGCCTGCTCATCAGTTCCCTGTGTCTCTTCTGTGCCTGCTAAGGGATTTAGTAAAATGTAAAGGGAAAAACATTTTATGTGGTCTAAGCCAGATACAGCTATTAAAATCTGGCACCTGTATGTCTGCATGGCTAAATGCTACAGAAAAAGGGTCTGCAGTGTGAAGCAGTTTGTTTCATTGCGCTGAATTTGATATGACCTTGGAAAACAGTATCTGTGCTGGCAGAGTGTAATCCAAGTCAGTGCCAGGAGCATCTAGGATGGAACAGAGATACTTACAACCCAGGCTGGGTTTTTTAAATTGCTTTCCCCCCCATATTAGGGGGGGAAATACCTCATTCTCCGCATACTATATGAGGAGAAATTAGAGGGTGGTATGGTAGAATAGGAAAAGGACCCCCAGATACTGTAATTTGACTGGACCACTGTGTCAGCCCAAGGAAGAAAAGGGAGGACCAAGAACAGCTTCTCAGGCATCTCCATCTACCTAGTCATAATCGGCTTCTGGGCTCCTCAAGGTCTTGCCAGCAACAGCTTAAATATTTTTCCCAGACTTTTTGAGCTACTTGCTAAAGGAATGTCATTGTCTTGGTTGAGAAGCCCCAGCAGGCCTGTTCTTTTACCCATGGACTGCCTGGAGAACAGAGTCAGCAAAGCCGCTGAGGGCCACGAACTGTTTTTCCTGGTTTTTGTTATGATGCTGACAAGACCTACAGCTGGCAGGGATCCCTGTGCATGTCAGCATGGAAGTTGGCAGTTACTGCTGTTTCTGACTGCAGGAGATGCTCCTTTCTGTTCTGAGCAACAGGGAATTCACCCAGTTGATGTGGTGGTGTGGATGGGGATGACGTTGCCTCTACACTTGCTTTGGTACTATTAACCATGCTCCCTTTTGGTTTTCTCCACAGATATTATGTGGGAAAGAGATCCCTCGCTGGGTGAACCGCCTGGCCTACTTCAGCTCCTGCATCCCCTTCCTCCAGAGCTGCCTCCCCAAGGAATGGCTGACCCCAGCAGCCCTGCAGAGCCACATCAGCCTTGGTCTCCACAAGGAGGAACAAGGGGACACAACAGATGAGGAGTCCCCCTCCACCTCTGCAGCCCCCTCAGCCTCAGGCACATCACGAACCTGTAGACATACACGAGTGTAAACTGCCCAGTTTGCCCCCAAATAACATCCCTGCTCTCTTGTTCTATTTATTTCTCACACCCTTTCGCACACATTGGTTTCTCTCTTCAACAGACAACACAGGGGAGAGAAGACCCCTTCTGCTTCAGTCCCTTTTCCAAGGACTACCACTACAGTTGCTTGGCAAAATGACTGTGAACCCCAACACAGAACTGAGGATTGTGATGACTAAACTGTATTCTCCTCCAGGGGTCTCCATGATCCTTGATCTACAGAGAACTGCTGACTCTCTCAGGCATGAGAGCATGTGTATAGGCAGAGTGCACATACTGTGATGTTCCTTCTCTGGAACTGTTTTATCTTTTTATCTCTCCCTCTACCCATTTAAGACCAGCAGTCTCTTCTCTATTTTGGCTGGATTTTCCCTTCCCCAATGACAAATCACCTGCCCACACCCAGTGAAGGAACCAGAGCCAGAACTCAATCTTCTCATCTCTCAGACCAGCAACAAACTCCACTCAGATCCATCCCTTTTGTAATTATCAGGTTTCTAACTCATGTGAAGGACAAATGAAAGGTGCTCCTGTTCTACAAACCACCTGTTTTCAGTACTCAAATTTAAGAGCTTAAATGATTGTCCTGCTCTTGAAAATAATAAGAACTTAGAAAATGAATGTGTTACTGTGGCTTTTCTTTGGGGTCAAAAAGAGCACAGGGCTGTGGTGATTAGAGGCAGCTACTAAGTAGATGTAGAGGTTACTTGACCATATTGGTGCTTTTTGGCACAGACCCCTCTCAGTTTTCCTAATCCTAGGCAGTGTTCCCAGTTTCCTTTTTTCTCCCAGATTCCCTAGGCAATCTCTCTCCTAGCTGACATTTGCTGGCTGTATTCAGGGAAATGGCTTTCCTAATCTCAAGGAAGAGGAGAGAGAATCTGTTTGGAAGGTCAGTATTTCCTTCAGATTTTCCTCCTGCACTCACAGCCATAAAACATGGCTTCAGAGCCATTCTTCCCCGGCCTATTTAGAAGCCAGCCCAAGAAGGTAAAAAACAAATGGTGAACCCAAAGAATGTCAACCTGTTCCTTTCTCCTCCCTTTTTAGAGGTGGAGGGGGAAACTTAGGGCCACATCTGGAAAGCAAAAATGACCCTTTCAATGCATGGGCCACCATGGTGCCTTCTGCTGTGTGCACTACTTCAGTGGAATGAAAAATGGGCAGAGCTGGCTCACTGGCCTCTCCAAGCTGGCTCCTGACAAGAACCTGGTCCTTGGATGTATTTATGCTAATTCTGACAGCTTATGAGAAAGCACAGAATGAGGAAAGGACAAGTACACTAACTCTTCCACTCAATTACCTCACTAGGAATTCTAGTCAGAAGGTGTAGGAAAGAATGAAAGGGGAAATCCAGGTCCCCTCCCTCCCTTGCAACTTCTCTTGGCTACACAAAGGAGGATGAAAAAGGAACAGGCAGTCTGTTGAGAGGGAGTTGCCATTTTGGAAATGGTGTTCTCAACAGCAACTACTAAGTCAGGACTTCCATTCTGGACCCAGAGGGAACTACAAGCCCTTAAGATGTTGGTTGTTTCCTTTTTTTGGTCATAAATGCATACTAAATCCAACCAGCTGTTTCTTTAGCTCAGGTATACAGGAGTGTGTCCTTTCAGGGCTGAAGGTCTCAGCTATGATGTACATCATGTCTGCACAGATAACATTTAATGGTTTGTTATATGTGCATGCCCTTAGTGAAGCAGGAAGCTCTGGAGAGATCTATTGGATGGAAATGTAATTCACAGGATGGCCTCACTCCATTGCCTCCTGAAGTGATGCATGTTTAGGCAACAAAACCTTTACAACATGCGTCTCATTTTCATCCTCTGTACAAACTGCTCCAAGATGTCTACTGAACTAAAGTCATGTTCCTTATTAACCTTGGCTACCCACAGCCAGTGCTGCGTTGTGAGCAATTCTGCAGCTCCTGCTAACCAGTCCAATACCAATCTTGATTAGTATGGCTTGTCCAGGGATGTTTAATAGGATTTCCATCATGATCTCTGTGCCACTGCCCAGAAACCATATTGCACAATTTACTGTTTCACTCTGTATTCCCCTGCAGTCGGGGTCATTGCAGCCTAAACCACTGCAGCATTGCAAGCTTCATTTGTCTGAAGTTCCCAGGGATTCTGCCAACAGCCAGCAGCACATTATGTGCAATGAATTTTAAAGGTCCTTCTCAGGGGGAAAGTGAGAAGAGGCTTTCCCAGACCATTTGTCTAGGCCAGGGCAACTGTAGTCAGAAACACCTTGTTCCCTTTGCTGTGACAAAAGCCAGCCAGCCATCACCCTTGTGTTTCTGCTCTGCACCTTCAGATGAAGCATCATGTATACATCTAGGAGATGGGCTCCAGGCATATTTCACACAGAAAATCCTCTCACAGTACTTCGCAAAGTAAAAAATGCTTAACTAGATGAAAACCTGGACAAAAAACCACATTTAGCCTACTTGAGAACATAAATATGTGCTTGAAATATTGGGAACAACATTTGGGGCAAGCTGTGAGTGTCATAAAAACCCCAGATGTTTGTTTACCCATTTTTATATTTGTCTGTCTGTTTATGACAGTATGGGTCACATCAAGGAGGCATCAAACCTCTGCTGTAAATCAAACCCAGAATATATTCCAATCTTCAAAACTGTTTCTCCCTACCCCTTTTTGTTGAAGGTGACTGATCAACTAACAATGAAAAGAACAAAGTGACACTGTGGAAATAAATTATATATTGATGATGGCTTTACCTCTGTAATTTAGCAGCATTTTAGATTATTAAACATTAAGACATTTTAAAATCCTAATTTACTGTTCATCTCTGGCACAGAATGTTTGTCTTAGGCATTTTTATTATTCTTCCAATTATTACAAAATTGTTGTTATTACATAATTATATCATATTTGTATTTAGTTACACATTTACTTTCTCTTGCTGCTTTCTCTGCATAACACCATGTAGAAAATTTTAAATCCAACAGCAGTTATCAATGAAAACAGAAGAACAATGTATGAATCTTAACAAGAGCACCCCATAGCAGTGGAACAAACTCTTAACCTTTCTTCTTACAGCCAGGACTTTTGTGTCCTTTTAAAAGCTGGGATGAGATGGCACCAATTCTGCACATGGGCATCAGCAGCTGTGGGCTGCGTCTCTAGCAGTGACCTAATAGTGTTCAGGTAGGACACTAAGACTGGAGGTGAGGTTAGCCTAACACTGGAATATTAAAGGGACAAAAACTGTTGCTAGGGAAAGCATAAAAGGAGGGAAGCAAGTAATAATATCTTTTCTCAGCATGTCTTTATCTATAGTAGCAATTTCTTTAATTTCATGACATTATTCTTTCTGGTCAGTTACCTTCCTCTTGATTTCTTTCTGGTCAGTTACCTTCCTCTTCACAAGTCTGTGATTTGAGGCTTATATTTCTCAAACCCTTTAGAAGGGACACTTGTGCTTTCAGAGGCCGTGGGTGTGCTGCTTTTCCAGCACTGAGCCTGTGCTCTGTGATGAGCTCATCCCAGGCTCAGCACAGCATGGGGATGGACACTGATGGACCTGTTCTCTTGCTCTCACTGCTCCCAGCTGAGAGTTTGCATCTCACATCTCGAATTCAGACCTATGTTGCCTTTGTGTTACTGAGGTAGTCAATATATAGTAATTTCCTGCTATGTTGTTTTTTATTCTTCAGTTCTGTTTCTTTTTCTCTAGGCTGGTAGGGCTCTCAGAACAAGTTAGTGGATATTGGACTGCAATAATATTAGCTTATCTTACTATATGTTTTCGATTTTATTCTTATTTTAGTTTGTATATATGTGCTATCTAATTAACATGGTCAGAAAACTTTATTAAGTACCTCCACCACTTCCTTGATTAATGGAGAAAACTGAAGGAAGGGATCATCAGTGTTCCATCTTCAAATGTTTTTAAATTACTCTTTGAGTTGAGGCAGCAGGTGCCTTGTTCCACTTTGTCCCTGCCCTGCATGCCATCAGCAATGACTTGGAATGTCATTGCTGGGTATGAAAAGGCTGTGTGGTGATTCAGAAGTATGTAAAGGAGGACCTGACAGTCTCCTGTCTCCAGGAGATTGCTACAGGCTACCAGAACAGGGCAGAACCTCTAGCTACAATAATATGTAAAAACATTGCAGCCTATGCCTGGGGAATGGGTGCTCTTGTCTGTAACAGGTCAGTGCTCCAACACCGTGCGTGTGGCTGTAGCTGACACGTGCTGGGGTGGATGGCACAGCACATTTAATTCCTAGCACATATCAAGGATATTGGCTCTAAATATCAGAGTAAGGCTGTTCACTAGCACCGTTGTAGACAACTCTGTTTTTAAGAGGTTTTTTGGTTCATTTTGGCTGAGACATGGCATAACAATGCAGAAAAACAGATGATCATGGTCGTCAATCTTCTTCGCTTAGGAAGCAGGCTACAGAATGAAAAGATGCAGCTCGTGACTAGGCCTGCTCAACTCTGTTCATCAACGAGCCGTGAAGTAAAGCGTGAGGGGGTGCGTGGGGGATGTGTGGAGGAAAGGGGGCTGGCCTGAGCCGTGGCCGATGCGCAGCGATGCCGCGGGCGCTCCCACGCCGCCCGGGCCGCAGCGGAACCGGCGCGCCGGGCCCGGGCCGCAGCGGAACCGGCGCGCCGGGCCCGGGCCGCAGCGGAACCGGCGCGCCGGGCCCGGGCCGCAGCGGAACCGGCGCGCCGGGCCCGGGCCGCAGCGGAACCGGCGCGCCGGGCCCGGGCCGCAGCGGAACCGGCGCGCCGGGCCCGGGCCGCAGCGGAACCGGCGCGCCGGGCCCGGGCCGCAGCGGAACCGGCGCGCCGGGCCCGGGCCGCAGCGGAACCGGCGCGCCGGGCCCGGGCCGCAGCGGAACCGGCGCGCCGGGCCCGGGCCGCAGCGGAACCGGCGCGCCGGGAGCGGTGCCGCTGTGGCGGAGGGGCCGCTGTGGCGCCGGAAGCGCCGGGGCCGGGCCGGAGGCGGGAGGGCGGCGCCGGGCCCCTAGGGCGGGAGCGGGGCATGGAGAAGCTGCGGCGGCTGTGGAGGGGCCGCACGATGACCTTTGGGGTGCCCCTGCTGGTGAGCGGCGCGGCGGGGGCGGCACAGCGCGGGCAGGCCGCTGGCGGGGCCGGGCCGCGGCGGGCGGAGCTCCGGGCGCAGCTGAGCGCGGCGGGGCCGCGGGTGGGCGCTCTGCCGTCCCCTCCTCGGCAGCGGCTGTGCGGGGCGGAGAGGGGCGGCGGGAGCTCAGGGACGCGGTTATAAAACATACTCCTAAAGATATTCCTGACTGGGAGCTGAGGAAAATGCATTTTGCGGGTGGTTTGTTTTGGTTTTTTTTTTTTTTTTTTTTTCTGTGAAACACCACTTGTATTTCTTGTCTTTCTTTAGCTTTATTATTACATTTTAAACTGCAGTGGTACTGTTGGTGTGATAATTTGTATATCTAAATAAGTGGAAAGATTTTGAGTGAAGTGAGTTGAGGTTATAGGTAGCAGCTGTGCTCAAACTGGTGAGTGAGACATAACTTTTTATAGTTGAGCTTAGGAGAGATCAGTAATGTCAGAGGATTAAAACAAAATTATAAGACTCTCTTACACACACTACCTCTGTAGATAGTGCACATTAGGTTGCACTTCTCTGTCCTAAGTACCTGTGTTCATAAGGGGGAAAGTGAAAAAACGCAGAGGCACTTATGGATAAAAACTCAGGAAGGAAGACAAAAGCAGCACCAAAGTCAGTGTGGTTTCTGTTTGTGCAATTCAGATCTCCTTATCCATCTATACAGTTGGTTTGCAAAAAGTAAACAAATTTCAAGGTGGATAAAGAATAAGGCAAAGGATGATTCCAACACTTTTATAAAGCTATGAGAGAAATCAGTGCCATGTTCCTCAAATATTCAACAGCATACCTTGGAAAAGATGGAGTGGACCAGGGAAGGACATGGACACTTAACAGAGTTAAAAGTTTAAGGCCATTATTTTAAAGGGATATTACTGATGTTCTATGGTAAGGACATTCATTAAAGTTAATAATGAAGTATCTTTTCTCAAAATATTGATGAAGGCATTTGTAAGAAATGGAAACAGTTAAACCAAACAGACCAACAAAACAGTGTGATAATACCATAACTACATGAAATCATTTGCATCAGCAGCTCCACTCCCTGCTGTTGCACAGAAACTCTGCCTACAGCACCTTTCTTGAAGTGATCATGCATAGTGTTACAGCTCGTCAGGTATCCTGCTTGCATGCAGGTGTACCTGAGAGGCTGTCCAGAACTGTGCTGCTTTCATACTTAGACCAAATTTATTTTGGTTTTGGATTTTTCATGTATGAGTGCTCTGACAATATTCTTCAGTTTAATAACACCTTGCTTAGATGTTAAAGGTTGGATTAGTTTTAGCTCATGCTGCTTTTGTTTATGTAATTATTTGAAGCTTGCTGCTTTTCTTCCAGAATCAGGGAAGATCAGGCAGTTTAGTATTGTCCCACACAACTTTAACTCTGTGGAAGGCCTGAGGAAAATACTATGTGATTAAATAATAGATACTTAGAGGTAGTGACCTAGTGGAGAAAAAAAAATCACCCCTGCTTTTTAATAATAAGTATATCAGATTAACTGGTGTGGTAGGTGAGGAGATTCAACTGATACACAAGATTCTGATTTTGATAAAACTTTCTACATTATTTTCCCTGTGAGGATTGCATTTTAAAGAAGTAGGGCAAAGATATGTTTCTTTTCTTTTTAGTTCTCAAAAGGATTAAAAAGATACTATAAAATGTAGTTATCACATGCTTGCCAAATTAAAAGGTTATCTTTGGAGGTAAGGTAGGTCCTGTAGAAATAATGTGGTCTGTATTGTTGTGAAAAAGCAGAAATGTCATTACAAGATGGAGGAACTTGTCAAAAGTAGAGTAAAACATGAAACAGGATTCTTCCTGTGTACTCAGTCCTCAGCTGGAGTAACTTCTTAGCTCTGTGGTGCCATTCTGCCACGGTGCCATGTGGAAGTGACGAAGATGAACTGTAAAGTCTAGAGCAAAGCAACAGAAAAGGTAAAGCTGACATTCCACCTTTCAGGAATGCTTGAAGGAATTGACTTAGTTTGTTTTAGAAGAGTCTGCAAAGTTCTGTACACTGAGAGTGGTGATTGCCTTTCATCACTTAGGAAGGTTCCCCCAAAACAGATGATCCTGTGTTAAGAAAATGCTGCTGGTTTTTAGCAAAGAGCACTCTGATACGTAATGAGGGGTTTTAAAACATCCCACTGGAGCAGTGGCATAGGTTGTCTCAGTTGTGCTTCAGTGCTGGAGCCAGGACTTCAGCGCCCCAGGCCAGGTCTGTCGTTGTACTTTTAGCCATTCCCAGTGTTTTTGCAAGATTTTCCATAGGTCATAGCAGGGATTTTTAAGACTGGTTTCTTTGACTTTGTACTGCCTCATTTCATTCTGTTCCTGTTGCAACAGAGCTCTTTCCTCCAGACACAATATTATATAGAGAAATATTCTATTCTGTTTCTTTCTAGGGTTTCATGTCTCCCTGCCTTAAAATTATTCTCCCTTGTGAATACTTCAGAATGTTTCTGACTTGCTGCCCAAAGGCTTCCCAGGGAGTAAGAGAAAGGAAAATTCATGCAATTGTCAGTTACCCAGCTGTCTATGGAGCTCTGAAGGCACCTCTGAAGCTGAACAGAATTGTGCTAAAAGATCAATTACAGCAAAAATGACAGTGAATCTAGGCAAAGAATCAGAAGGAGCATGCCTTTGCAATCCTTTCAGTTCTGCTGAATTTGTTAATAATACTGAAACCAAAGGTTTCTGTTAGATTATTACATTCTATACATAATTTTCTTCTCTCTAGACTGATGTAGGACTATTCTTCAGTACTGCTGAACTTTTCATCAGTACCATGTTTGCTTTTTTGGCGGGAAAAAAATCAAATGCCTTTCATATCTTGCCTTTTTATACTGCATATTTGAATGAAAAATCCCTGTGTAAAAATTACTAAGGCTCCAAGGTCAAAGAATGAAACATCCTAATTCAAAGAAAATGAGTGTCTCATAACACCCCCCACTCCCCAAAATATATCTGTGAAATATTTCTTACTTTTTAATGTAAATTATTCTGATAGTTTTTTATTTGTTCATTTGGTCTTGGGGCTGCTAGAATATTTCAGTGGGGAAGGAATTTTTGTGGTTGATCTTTAAACCTCATACTGGCAACAGCTTTCAGAGTAAGATGTGTTAAATCACAGTTTTCAGTTGTACTTTCTCAGCAGCTGAAAAAAGTGTTTCTTTGTGAGCAACAACGAAGCTGTAGGGGCTAGGACTTGAACTTGCGGGAGACCTCGATTTGTAAATTTTTCTATAACTTTGTACACTTTGCAGATACAGTATCTCTGTGTAGCACAAACAGTAAGCATTCAGGAGATCGTGATGTAACCTGGTGTGGAATATCCCATTCATCTCAATGGCTTGAATGCAATCAAGTGAGTAGTCCCAAAGCATTTCTGACGATGGTAACATCTGTGTAGATGTTGGGATGAACTCCAGCAACCTTACAGGTGTATCTGAAATTTGCTGTTGCAGTAGAGGGCAGTGCCACCTCTGTGGTAACTTAAACATCTTTGTCACCTATATTGACATCTCTGTTTGCTGTTTTGATTTGGGAACTCTTTCCTAATCACATAAAGCTTAATTTACAAGTCTTGAGCACTCGTGGCTCTATTATAAGAGGAGCTTCAGTTTCTGCTGCTTTATATTCCACAACCAACTCTACCTGAGCAAAAGGGGTGTGTCTGTCAATGTCATATTGCTGCAGTGATGCTTCTGTAAGATCCTGAGAGAGCAAGGCTCCTTGGCTTGCTGCTGGTGCATCTAGCATCAGACCTTCCTTATGGGACACTAAACATGTCAGGTCACCTCTCTGGTACACTTGGAATATTTCAAGTCTGCTGGAAGTTATTTTTTTTCCAACAGGTTTAAATGAGGGCTCTGTATCATTAAGGAAACAAGTTTGGATTTCAAAATTGCTAAGTAGTAGCAAATGTAAAACACATGTTAAAAACCCCCCTATTGTTTTAAGTGGTCACAGCACTTCCCATGACTTGCCTTTTTGGTTGTATATCCACCTGATTCTAGGCAAGGATTTTTCAAACTCTCCAAGCTGCAAAATGAATGTGTAGATGCAGTTCCAGTTCTGTCAGTATGTTACAAGGAAAAAATTATGTTCTGAATATCGGAAGTGACATTCTAGCAGAAAGAAAATATAGTCTGAGGTTCATTTGATGATTTTTATTGCACTCCTAAAATAAGTATATCACACTGTGTGTATAGTAATGAGGATTTTCAGATTTGCACTATGTTACAACATTCTCCATACCTACTGCTGTAGATTTTGACTTCCTTTCATTTTCCTGGGGTTTTGTGGGGTTTTTCCCCTCATCCTGTAATGACTGCTTTTACAAGTACTTTGCTTCTCCTTCTGGATCTTTGGTGTTTTTCATGTTGTGCCTTGTATTCTCAAAGGAGAAGGTACAGGTAGCTTGGAGCAGTGAAAGACTTTACTATGAATAAATATGATTCTAAAATCTATTCCCACGAGTGATTATTAGCACAGACTGTACTACAATGCTATCTACTCTGCTGCCTTGGACAGTGCAAGTTTACTTTGATAAACACTTTGTCAAGGGATGCCAAGAATGCATGTCATGTACAGGACTAGGAAAAAAGGTCAGGTTAGAACAAGTCCCTAACAATGCTGCAGCAATGTGGTCAGTGTTTCTAGGCACCATTAGAGAAGGTCAGTGGCATCTCAGACTCTCATTAATGAGCCAGTTGTTTTGACAAACAAAAGCAAAACAATTTTCAAGACATCAGGACATGAAATTACATGTCCATGGATTAGTTTTGTTCACTGGTGTGAAGTCAGGGTCATCTGGGAGCAAGGACTGATGCCCAGAAATGTTTTGCAGATATATGAAATGATATTTTGTTCTCCTGTGAATTACTTAAAGTGAAAGTTTGCAGGGTTAATGGGTTAAATTTTCATAGATTTCTTTAACTTCAACATTTCTAGTTAATTTCAAGAAAACTTGCTCAATTTGGAGTCCTGGAATATGCTAAATACAAGGCACACTTTCCCCCCACCGATTCTGGAGGATCTGCCTGTAAAAAGATGGTATGAACACTGGAAATACAGACAGTTTTTCTTGGGAGTAATCATGATTCTCAGATCTTTCTGTTGCTTATCAGTGTCTATAAGTAGAAACTGTTATTACATTATCTTCTGATATTGTTTGAAGAAGGATTACTGCAATCCGTATTTTTCACTTTTAGATATGTCAGTGTTATTGCTAACATCTTTCACATTATTGCCTTGAACAATTCATAATACTGAATTGCAGGACTTTTATTAATATCTATTACTTCATGTAACTTCATAATAAATTTTGACATATGCAGAACAGTTGATTTAACTGTTAATACATTTTTGAGAGATTAATAGAAATTAACATTCATCCATGAGAAGATCATTCTGACTTCTAGTATTTGTAGATAAATTGTGACTGCCTGTAAAAGTCACAAGTATTACACTTGCAGCCTAGAGTAGCAATAAATACAAAACTGTTTTTAGAATTAAAAAGTTGTTGCTCTCAATCAGTGACTAACATAGTGTTGCTTTTATGCTTCAGTAACTGGTATTATACATGTAGGGTCTCTAGGCCTGTGATGAGAGGCTTTGCTAGGCTGTGCTTCTGCTTTGCATCTCCTGTTCATCTGTGTGTCTTTGAATCCACAGTGTGGAGCTGTTCCAGACAAAACCAGCCCTGGAACTGTTAGGGCTTGTGTGGAAGCCAGAGTGTTCACACTGAATGGGCTTTTGTGGAGTCCAGTTTGTGCAGTCTGAATTAGCTGACTTCTATCTTTCAATTGACTGTTAGGTCTTAAAACTTCTGAGTTCTCCTTTTGAATCAAGGCCTTAAATTTTTCATTTTCAGTTTTTGAGAACAGTTTTCCAGATATATGTGACAAACAAATAGGCACTCTTTAGTACTTCAGAGTTTCCCTCTGTTTAATTTCAAAACATAAAGGGTGCATTTGCATCATTTAATGCTGTTAGAATGGTCTAATCTGGCACTTGGGGGGTACTGAGGTTTTCTATTGTGCCTCAGAATAGAAGATGTCCAGACTTGCCTGTTTTCACAGGCAAGTGTGTGCTTAGTCCTGCCCTAGATCTCCCACTTCTTCAAGGGGTTGTGATGGTAAAAGTGTAAGATTCATGTTTATTCTACAGAATTTTTAATCTTCATTCCTTGTCCAGGATTAGCAATAGGGAAATAAAACTTATTCTGGTTTCTTTTTATGTTCTTTCATGCAGGTTTCAGTTTACTGCAGTTTTGATCAGGGCCTAACACATCACAAGAATACCAGCTTGCCACAAGATGTAAACACTTTCTCGTTGTAGTTACCTTGGCTATATTTGAACCTGTGAGTTGTAGAAATGATCATTTTAATAGGGAAATTAAATTTTATTTTTTAGAAGCTTATGGAGAAAATGAAGGTGGTGTTCAGAAACTGCAGCTCAACCACCAGGACAGACTTGGATTTCAAACAGCTGCAGCTGCAGAGTGAAATTCCTTTGCTGTCTGACCAGCCCAAGCAATGTGTGTAATGCAAAATGACAATGCTGTGGCTGAAATGCCCTTTTTTGCTCATGTTCACGTTGAGGAACATATGGGTTTCTATGTCTTCTGCATTATTCTTAGATTGGTTTCTATTACATGAATTTTCTTTGGTTTAAAACCTATTATGAATTGGACATTTCACACAAATTGTGAATAGTAAAATAAGAATAACAGAATAACAAACGTTTTGTTTTCTCATAAGACATTGAATAGTAAGATCGAAAGGCTATGGACAGGGGTTTTTTTTTGTTCTCTGGCCTGTAGCAATTCATATTTGCAATCTTTAAAATCATGGCTTTGAACATTCTCTTACTGAGCCAATTAACCTGATACCTTGGGCCAAGTTTAATATTCTGCACATGTTCTACATGCTGTGCAAACTACACTCTGCTTTATCAGTCAGTAATAATTGGCTCCAGTTTATACCAGCAGCTGTGTGCTGAAGGCCAGCATGGTATCCATGTGGTCATCTACTGCTGGATTTCATCCCTTTTTGGGTGCAGTTCCACCTTTCTACAGTGTGTGATTCTAGCATCTGTATCAAGTCAGAGCATTTGCTTACTTGGTGTACCTTTGAATGAAATAACTCCTGATGGATGCATGGGTTTGGTTTCTGTTTTCTCCCAGAGGAGATTTCTGGTGTGAACCTAAAGTTATTTTCATTTTTTGTAGACCAGAGGTAAAGGTAGACTCTCTTTTTCTTCCATTGAGGGTGAGGAGAGGATTTAGTAAGTTTCTGAGAAGATGTTGCACTGTTTTTCTCTCTTCTCTGCAGTTTCAGTGTTAGAGCCAAGTGCAGGAATGGCTGTGGGAAATAAACTTTTGAGAGTTAGAGCTAGCAGAGGGGGGCGCTTCAGGCTAAGATGACTTGTCTGTTTTTTTCTAGGACTGGCAATTTGGCCTGCTACTTTATTTAGGGAAAAGAAAAGAAACTTCAGTCTTCTGGACTGCCAAATTGCCATCTTTCACTGGTCTTGCTCTGCACATCTCGCAGTTCTTTAAAAAGGAACCCCCAAAACTCCCTTTGGTGTGATCACTGCAAACTAAAATAATTCACTACTGCTCTAGTTTTGAAGCTTTTGATGAATAGCTGGAGAGTTCTGTAGCAGTAGTCTTGAAGAAGAGGCTAGAAAATTACCATGTTCCTTCTGTGTATACATATCATAACATCTTCTAGCACCGCATGATTGGCGTTGGCAGCACTAAACATTGTGATTTGGTTAATTTAGGGATTTATGACTTTGTAATTATCTTTCACGACTGGTACTGTAGTAGGAATGGCTTTCTCTAACAACAGGGATGCCTGTAACATGACATTTTGCTGGTACTGCCAGAGAAGCAGTTTCTTATTATTTTGTTTAACCCAATGAAGTGAAGCTGATTGCTTTAGAATATGCAGGAAACTAAAAAAGGGATCTGTTTTAAGTCTTAAGTTCTGCTGGTATGAGCCCTCAATGACCACCCACTGTAGTTTGTGACAAATACAAGTATTTCCCATCCTAAGATGTGGTTCAGGGGATCAGTCTGATGCCATCTATAACTGATTGCATAACATACTTCCCAGTGGAGACATGAACAAATAGAATTTTTAAAAGAACGTTATTAAAGAGAATTTTATGTCATTTTTTTACATAAAATGTTTATTGAGGTTGCTGAGTGTATGTGACAGATGGTGCTCTTATGTCACATCCTATCTTTCATTTTGTTTTGGAACATGCAAGTCTTCCATGCATGCATAATTGCATTACAACATTGTGGGAGGTTTTTTGTGTACTCACTGAAACATAAAGGAATAATCCAATGTGGGATCTTTAATGGGGGTCGTGCTAGCAATGCTATTAAGCTGTTTGCTTTGGTGTTAAGTGCTGGCTAACTAGTGTGGTTAATGATCTTTGCCTCCCTAAGTTAAAATTCAGGTGTAAAGGAAAAATAGAGAAGTTACTATCATTTCATGAATCTGCTGAGAGCATTCAAATAACGAGATAGATGATGTTCACTACATGTTTTTTCCTCTGCATTGTGAAGCAAATAAAATGAATGGTTCCCTCACAATAAAAGAATGCAGGTATACAAGAACTTTGTAGCTTGAGTATCCTTCAGATGCCAGTCCCTTAATATTTTATCATGTACATTAAGTATCTGTATGATTCTAAAATTGTAATGAAAAAAAATTAACTTTTATTATACATGACATTACTTTTCTCTCTTCAGTTAACAGGAGAGTGAACTTGATCCTGACTTCATTAGAATGGTGCCAACCTAACTTATATTTATATTGCATCCTGAATAGCTTCTACTGTCTTTTTTATGCCTGGACTAGTGGATGGAACATACTGGACTTCACTGTTGCTTTTGGGTTAGATTGGGCAAATTTGTACATTGTAGTGCTTTTTTAACTGAAGAGTGTTTTGCAAAGAATGCAGAGATTATCTCTGTTTTACAGTTTGGGGAATTAGAAAAGTATGTGAGACATACAGAATATGCAAAGCCAACAAGCCAATAATGATGCTGGAAATTTTGAGTCTTATCCTGCTTCTAATTATTTTGACTGGTGATTCTTGCTGATTCACTGTTGTCTGTAAATACAGCCAACTGAAATTAAGGTAGTGAGGGCATCTTCCCTCACAGTGCAACAGAAGAGAAAGGAAAGAGTTAAAGCCAAGACTAGTAGTTCAACTCCATGCATTGTCAGTCACCGAGTCCTTTGCTACCTTTAATAGTATTACAGTTGCATAAATTCATTTATACCTTCTTTTATTGGCTTTTGAACACAGTTTTCAAAAAGATAATTGACTGAATAGCTGTCCATTGCTGCTCTGTCTTGCGTAGATGAATGCAATTCATGCTCAGGGCTGTCAGCTGACTATCTTGACATGCTGTTGGTTGATTAAATAAGTGCTGAATATGACTGATTCTGGTCTGGTTTTGCAGTTTTCAGACATCATCTTTGGTTCTTTAGAACATTGGTCAAGTGGGCTTGTAAACATATTATTTATATTCTTTGTGCGTATCCTGTATTTTGCAAAACTATTTAATTTTAGTCCTAACCTTCCAGCATTATGCTGTGTAATATTTCAGCAGCATTAGTATTTTCTTACAGCATCAATGTGCTTTGTCTCTGATGGTGCTTAACTGATGTTTGGAAAGGTAAAGGCAACTGTACTGGTAATGCCTGATAAGCTAAACTTGTTATGCTGCTTTTGCTGTATGAAGAGCAAAGGTACATCAGAAACCAGGTGGGTTTTTTCTCCTCTTAGTAGTACCAAGGTGTTGTGAGTAAAACTGCAACGTCAGGCCAAAACCTGAATTCCAAAACAGGAAGTGAGAGGTGTGTGTATCAACTTCTCTACTGTGTGTAGCTGCAAATATAAAGTGTGCTGTGTTGTGGCTGGTTGCTGTCAAACAAGCAATAGGATGTGATGAGACAAAGTGAGTAGCACGTGACTTACTTCATACAACAACCTTGCAAAAACTTGATTTTTCGTAGTTGCAGTGTACGTTACAGTTTTCAAGCTAAAGAATGTAATATTTCCTCTTTAGCCTGCAGCATGGCTTTGTAAGCCAAAGTCTTCCAGTTGTTCATATCGCATCTCATAACAGGATATGCTCCATGCAAGTTTATTCTTGGGCAGATTAATTTTTAATTGATATCACACGTGTTTGCTGCTTTCTGCCTGGTTTAATAACTGAATCATTTCTAGTGCAGTTGCTTTTGCCTTGCCATAGACATTCTCTGACAACATGCTAATATGAAAAAAAGGCAATAACCTCTGGTTTGTAACAGCCATAAACTTGTCTATAGCATTTCAGATTTGTGTTTATTATGACTTAAAGTTAAAATTAAAATTAACATAATACTTGTTAGGAATTAAAGAAGATCAGCTAATGAAAATTTATGCTGAGGCATCAACCATGTTAAAATTCAATTACAGTCTGATCCTTGAGATTTTTAGCATTATGTGCTACCATATCTTCATCTGACAAATCTTCTGATTTGATTGAATAAATCTTGAATAATGTCCAAGTTCTTTTTAACCATTTCGAACACTTTATTTTCTGCTTTCTGTTATTTTTTTCTTACCAAAATACTGACCCAAGGAAGACTTTTCTTTTTTTTCCCTACTGAGTATTTTGATGATTCAATATCTGCAAGATCATCATTAATCCCTTGAAACATTTATGGCACAAGTATGATGCCATCCAGTTTTTGATCATTCATATTTCTAGTTGCTGGACTTGATACCATATGATGATTTTCTGATTGGCTTTCTGACACTAGTGGTCTGTGGCCTAGCAACTGGGTGTTCATATTGCAAAATTTGTGTCTATTTTTATTATCAGCTAGATTTTTTTGAAAGGGCTAGAAAGAGGCTCTGGAGCCTTTAACTCCTGGCTGTTGATGACGGGTTTTTCTTCTTTGGTTAGAGTACATCAGTTCTGGGGTACCAGTCTGTACCTTACCAGCGTCCAAGTGTGTGCCTGGAGAGAGTGTTCATGTGGTTGTGAGTAATTTTACCTGCTTGGTGAGAAGTAATGCAGTCCTGCAGCTTTGAGAATGAATCAGAGTAGAAGGCAGGTTTTTGTTTCTAATTTCTAATTCTTTGTGGTCACAGTGACATGAACTTCCACTTCCCAGAACCAACACACACTGTGACTACCTGCACAGCATAATTATACAAATTCTTGGACACAGGCCATTGCTGCAAACCTAATATGTAGTAAGAAATCAGCCAGCAGTGTGTAGAAAACAGCAGTTCAGCTACAGCCTGTAATGAAGGACTGTAACAGCAAAGTTGCATGATGAAAGAGGGTGGTGGTGGTGGGTTTTGTTTGGATTATTTTCCTACCTACCTTCACTCAGGTCCTTAGAGCTTCCTCATGCTTCCACTTTCCTTAGATATGCGTCTCTAGATGTGAAGCCTTTTGGCCTCCTGTGCATCTGTATTAACAGAGAACAGCAGAGACTGTGAGGTCAGAGCAGTAGCAAGGGACCTGACTTACACAAAGTAGCTATATTTCTAAGCTAATTTTCAAATCTCTTCTCTTTTTAAACAATACTTGATCTTTGGATGGTAGATGGATCCATTTCTAATGGTAAAAATACATAGGCAGTTTTGTGATAGCACTCTCTCATAAGAAAGAATAATATAATGATTTCTTATGTGAGTATGAAGTCCTCCCCTTTCTGCCTTTATTATTCTTAGGCTTTACAGGCATGGAGGAAATTGCAGGATAACTAAGGAGTAATAAAAGAATGGGTGTTCTGGATGTGATTTCTTAGTCTGGGTGATAATATGTTATTGAACTATAGCTACAGTCATGGTCTGTTCAGAAGCTTAATTAGATCTGTTACCCACAGACACCAGAGTAAGTCAGCGTGGCATTGTTACTTCCCCACAGAGTTTGAAAATTTATGAGAATAAAACCTGTGGCAGTGAGGTAAAGGTTCCTTTGCTGCCATTATGTCAGGAAACCACATGGGGAGGGAAAACAAGGGGTAAGAGGAGAGGAAGTCCCTGGAAAGTCTGAGTCATGTAGCAACTGTCTTTGTATGAAAGAGGAAATGTGTGAAATCCAGGCTCAGAGAGTGGAAGAAGGCACCTGCATTTATTTTCTAAAGTATTGTTTTTTTCAGCTCCTGGTGTTTCTGTTGGAAAAATATCAGAGTCCCTTGGTAAATGAATTGGGTCAGTATGCACGGTATTTTTTGTAGGTGTGCAAAGCGTTCTTTTCTTAGCAGTCCTAACATGTCTGTTTTCATTCTGTTTTTAGCTCTATCTCATTGGAGGATCTTTTGGACTCCGTGAATTTGCTCAGATAAGATACGACGTTCACGAACTACATGGCAAGGTAGTTTAAATTATTTTTTTTGCTTTTAATTTCCTTATGCCTACATGCTGCTTTCTAAAGAATTGATAGGACAAGCAAACTTGGTGTAGGGGATTTGCCTTTCACTGCTTGGCCCTGAGCTACAGCTGAATCTCACAGGCAGTAGGCAGAGTACGTGACAATAAAGGGGCTGACATGATGATGAGTTCTTTGCCATCCGTGAAAAAATCAACATAAATAATAGAAACATTTTATTCGTTTGGTTGATTGCAAGTGGCAATTCTGAATCCTGAGAAGGAACTGCAGCATGTCTAGAAGGAGGTTATTACAAGGGTACTGTATCCAATTTAGACTAAGAAAACTGATATTTTAAAAGGTTCAGTTTTCAAACAATTCTAGGCAGTGAGCTTATAATGTTAGATGGTTTCCAGGCCTTGGCTGGGCATTGACTGAGACAACCAGGTACCTTTGACATTGTGCTACATCCTGTTCTTTAAGCCTTGGGAAGGAAACAGGAGCTAGTCTCTACCCATTTTGTCAGAATATCCTGTATATAAGAAGCCTTTTTTTAAATGAACCTGAAACCTTCTTTCTGAGGGAAATAGCATGTTTACTAGTGCTACTTACCCCTCCAAGTATAACACTAGTTCCAAATTGCATATGAAATGATCTGAAAGGAGTGTGTCAGTTTAGCAGAAAGTAGTATTGGCTTGCTTTCCTTGGTCTGGTAATATGCAGGTCTGCTATTGCAATGCAAAGAGACTTTCTGGTTTCTCAGAGGTGATGACTTGCAGGTTGCACAAAGCTGTTTTAAAGACTTTATGCAACTTTATAGAAAAAAAAGTTGTTCAGGACTCTGGATACTGTGGCTTTCTACTGTGGTGAAATCTTTGAGATCCTGAGCTGTTGAGAGTCAGGAGAAAAAACCCTTTGTTTTGTCTTAGACACTTGTGGACCATGTAAATTACTTTAATCATTCCTCATTGTTCTCTCTGTTGCATACCTGGCTGTGGCCTTCCATGCACCATGTGGCCCACTCCTGCTCAGAACTGTATATGACAGAACCTGTAGATCAGGGAGAGTAATCTTACAAATATTTTCTCTAGTGCTGTCTTCTGGGTGGCTTTTTTTTCTATCATTTCTAGCCTTTTAGGAGCAGTTGGAACCTTTTAAGTTTTTCTCCAGCCAGATGGGGATCACAATGGGGCAAGAATTTGCCTGTTGTGTTTCTGTTAGTTTTTGGGTCAGATTCATACTCAGTGTATTGCATTTGACCCCCATGATGTGCACTGTGATAGGAGCTCAGGGAAAAAACACTGTTAATAGTTGTGCTAATTCAGGTCTATGTGGCTCTTTCTCCCAGCATTTATAATCAAGGGAAGCATTACTGAATTAGTCAGTAGTACATGAAAGCTCTGAGTGGAAGCTACTTCAACCTGTAGTTCTTAAACTCTGAAAAGCTAAAAGAGGCCTTCTGGTTTATGCTCTAGCCAGTATTACTCAAGTCTGCAGCATCTCTTTTGTGTTTTCTTTTTCTTTTCCTTGCAGTTTTATTCAGAAGTAGATGACATTGACATAAAGAACAGTGCAGTATTGGCTCAGAACTAGCAACACCGACTCTGGGCTTGTTTGTAGGGAGAGTAATCTACATCTTGTTTGTAGATGGACAAATCAAAGCAATGTCTTTCATTAATTTCTGTTTCTGTGTCCATAAAAACAGAGTTGAAAGCCATTCTAATTCATGAAATAAGACAGCCAATGAGACTTGAATGTATTTTAATGGATAAAAAAATCTAGTTTAAAACATACCTGGAACTCAGGAAAAGAACATTAATATGAGTAATTTAAAAGTGCTATTAAAATCCTGATGCTTTTCTCTTACAGCACAGTTGGAGTATTTTAAATCCTTATCAGAGCAGGGGCAGATCGACTAGTACTCCTGTTGGGGGGTTGGACAGTTACATGCAATAAGCAATAAAAGAAATAAGATTTTTTTTGTTACAGCTTCTCCTTTAGAAAAATAAAATTATTTAATTAAATAACAGTTTTAATACAAGGAGCTCTGAAAACTTTCACATAATTTAAATGAATTAAACTTGATAGTCCTACTGTCAGAAAAGGTAGGATTATTATTTACACTTTACTGCTAAAAAAATGGAGGTTGCACAAATCTTAAAGCAGGCTAGTATTCATAACACCCAAGTGCCTGTCTTTTTTGATTATATTTTAAGGATGTGCAAACTCCAGTATGTCACCTTTTGTAAGCATGATTCTTGAATGTATTCTTGCTAATTCAACTGCTAAAAAGACAAAAATTAAACAATCCTTTTGTGGTAAATCTCTAATATATTTCAGATGCCAAACCATGATCCTTTGCCTTCAAAAGTACCTGTTCTTTTCCTTTTTCACTCTTAACTTCACACTGTGCTTAGAGGGAAACCCCATTAGTAAGCAACTTCTCAGTCAACAGTGATGTTCAAAGGCAGCACTGCAGTGGAACTGCTGCTATGTAGTCTGTGTTTCAGTGACTGAGGGGCTAGCTTTCACTTTGGATTCCTGTGCCTTAATGAAAAAAGCTGCAGTAGTTATAAAGACTATGTTATTGATGTCAAACTGACTTTTGAAGAACATTTCCTGATAAAGGTATTAAAGTCCAAGAGAAAATGGTGGTTTGGACCTTTGAGGGAGTATGATTTGGTTGAGGTGCGTTGGGCTGGGGTAGCATTAGGATTGGGAGGGAGACAGAGCCTACAGCTGTAGGTGGAGTGGGGCTGGGAAGGGGCTGCAAAAGGAATTGTATCCTCTTGTTCATTTGGGCTGTGTTTTGGGATCTTGGACTGCAGCTCAGCCAATGCAGAGGATAGAGAGAGCCTAGAGCTGCAGTTGAAGAGGGGCTATTAGAATGTAAAGAGTAGATAGTTCATCCATTTAGTTAATCTTTGAACATCAGGACCTCAAATATGGCCATCTCTTGCAAAAGCAAAAAGCCACTTTTATCTTCTCAGGATACCTAGATCAGTCATATACCCTCAGCACAATGAATGTCCTGTGTTTAAAGGAAGCTTGCTGAGGCTCTTACTGATGTAATGCTTGTTTATGCTGCTCAGAATTCTCCTGAAACTAATCGAGGATTTCTCCATTATCTGTTGTTGCCAAAATGTCCATTAATGGAGAAATCATTAGGTTAGGTAATTGTTCACTTTCTGGGAAGAATTTATGCAAATCAAAATTGGTTACAGAAAACCAGGTATGCTTATGGGAAAACCATGTGGAATTAACAGAGAAGAAATTAGTAGGTTTGTATGGGCATTGTTCCAGATGCCTTTATTCATAAATGGAAGACTAGGCTCTTTCTTTGTCTTTCTTCTTGTGTATGTAATTGGAGATGTTTATTTAATTTATATTTTTTTTACTGAAAATGTAATTTCTGTTAAATATACAGAAATTTTTTTTTTCAACTATATAATAATCAATTATTTTTATATACTGTTTACCTATTGTTGTCATTCCAGGTGTTGTACAGACTTGCTGATTCAGATTTAGTTTTGGATATAAGAATCTTGGAACATGGGGTCTGGTCTGTACTGCTGGCTAATAGTACTGTACTGTAGAGAATTGAAGGGAAGTGATATATTAACTATCTGGAAAAGTTTATGCTTTCTTCCCATCAGAAAACCTTTTAGAGTAAGAGAGGTTTTAAGCTCCAAATTGACTCTGTTGAAGAAGTATCATTGCAAGGCAGGTTCTCAGACTTTTGGGATAGGATAGGACTGAATGAGTTCCTCCAGGGTAATGTGCAGCACTTCTAACAAAGCTGGAATCTCCATGCCATTTTGTTAGGAAACAAAACATCAATTAGCCTTCGAAGTCTGCAAATGTTTCCTGCTGTGGGTTATGTACAATAGTATTGTATACTTATCTCTTTACAAGCTATGAAGGTCTTGTTCACTTTTTCTTTGTCCTGTGCAAAGTGAGTGCACCCCAAAAGTAGAATGCTAAGAAATAATACTAATGTTTTCTGCCTTATTGAGGTAGAATGTAGAGGCAGTAAAGAGTCAAAATGATAGAATTTCAATTTCTCCTCCATGAGTTTTACCCTCAAATTGGTTGTTGTTTACATTTAAATATGTATGACACATTGTGTTCCAGGAGTTCAAATCCAGATGAAAATTAAGGTTCCTGACCTATTCTTTCACCATTCTCTATGAGCAATAAGCCTGTAAACCCAGAAAGGGCATTAAAAGAATGGTGGTGGTGGTTGGAAACATACTCAGTAAGCACACTAGGAGTGTAAAACTTGCTTTCTGTAGACTGAAGATTGCCTTTAATATTTCTTAGCTAGTGTTTTTGACCAATTGACTGGCATGTAGCTATCCATGAGGTGTTGCTTATTGACACCTGTGGAGTGTTAGTGTTGCCATTGTGAGTCTTCATTTATTGTATATTTGCTTTGTCTTAAGGTACTAGTTCAAGAAATTATGTAACTGTGAGGATCTCAGCTTTCATTTTACAATCCTGGACCTGAATTGAGAAAAAGAGTGCATGTGGTGCATAGAAGATTATTCTGGAAACCTTGCTGTCCTTTGAAAAATGAAAGAGAAAAGAAAGTTAACATGATCACTTAAGGCGCTCTGACTTTTCTGTTTTACAGCAGTTCTCATAGTGGGGCTCGATAGTGGTGGAAGCACGTTGACTGTCTGGTTGGTTATACTCAGTATTACAGGTTTAGAATATTGTTAGTTTGGTCCCTAGTGCTGTTCTTTAACATTGTGTCTTTAATCTCATGAGTGGATGTCAGGAGACCCACAGCAGTGTGTGATTTAAATAACACACACTGATCTCACTGGAAATTTTATATCCGTCTTGTTCAGGTTTCTCTCTTTAGCTACCTCCTGCACCACAGACCTCCTCTCTGCCTATCTCACTTTCTTAGTCTGTGGAATATAGGTAATTAATGCTGCTCCACTTTACACAGGAAATAGGACAGTTAATTAATTCAAATAAAAGGAATTATTTAAATTCATATGAGTATTAAAAAATTTCCTCAGGTGAGATCCATTACTTCAGGTGTTCTGGGTCAGGGTAAAATAGCTAGGAAGAAATAGGAGCAGAGAGCTGACAGGTTTCCATGAGACTTTATGTCAAGCAAGAACACATCAGACATTTCCTGAGAAAGGTGTGGGAAGTCAGTCCAGCATTTTCTCCCTTCTTATAAGTGTATAGTTAAGAGGTGGTATCTGCCCATTAGAATGCTTTCATGTTGCTGTCAGAACATTGCTCTCTTCACACACGTACTGCAATAAGTTTCACACTGTTGAGTCCAGATGGGTGAACTGCAGCAGCACAGTGTTTAAATGAGGTTCAGCATCCACCCAAAAGAGAGTACATCTGCAAGTGACTGGACAAAGCTGTGCCTTGTTGCTGGCTGGCACATTCCTCTTGCTGTCCTCATGTAAACTACCTCAGGTATGTCTGTGGGAGTTACACATATGGGCATGTCCTGGAGTAGTGCAGTAGAAACTGTCTGTTGGTTATTGCTTCCATTTAATTTGCCTATAAAGTCCATCTGGACAGGATTTCTGTGCCCCAGGAGAAGTTTGGTTTGTTTCTTCAGTTTGTTTGTTTCAGAAAAAAGAAGCATTACAGAATAAAATGTAATTTCAATGTTTAGTGTAATGTTAGTAAGGTTTACAAATAATAATGTGTTTCTGTATGTCACATCATTTTTTTTTCTTTAAATAACATGTTTCATGTGAGGTGAAAATTCACTTAAATTCACAAAATCACTTAGACCTCTGAATATGTCTATAGTGTTTAAAATTACACAAATCATATGGGTTTTTTAACTTAGATTTGTGGAATGTCAGTGGATTGTCTCCATCACTACACATACTGCGAGCTATTGCATGAATCTGGTTTACTGCAAGCTGACTTGTTTATCTTATTTTTGGACCTGCTTCTGTGTTCAAAACCAGTATTTGCTCTATATGAAAGACTACCAGAGATACAAAGAATTTAACTGACATAGGTAGCAGGATGAAAAGGTGTGTTTTTAATTTTCTTCCACAAACTTTTCTATTGACTGCAAACTGCAAGATACATGTATTACAATTCTAAGTAGATAAGCATCCATGTTTGAAATCCTGTTACACCTTGGTGTTCCCCAAGATCCTCAATCTGACCAAAACTTGATGAACTTCATTTCAAGGAGTAATGTGGATAGGGCAAGTCACTGTGATTGGACTGGACTGGCAAAGCCCACAGTGTTCTAATAACAATTAATGGACTTTACTGCTACCAGCCCAGATTGTCACATGCACTCAATTACCTTGTGTGTTCTGCAGGCTTTCTGCTTTATTTTCTTCCAAATAGATTTAGATGGATTAAGACTCATCCTCTGGGCTTCCTGATGTGCAAACACCGCCTACCAATGTTAAGGTCAATTTAAATTACCACTGTTAATACTCAAAAGACTCTAAATGGGTTCTTTGTATTTGAAACCCATGTCAGGGTTTCATCTTGCTCATTTTTCCATTGTCTTAAGTGAGATGCCTAATTTGAGATAGCTATCCAGGTAGTCCAGAAAGGAGGTTTGAGAGGAAATGCCCCAACATAGGTTCCATTCAGTTTTAAAGTAGATACTTGAGAAATATGTTGTCCTCTTTTGATGGATTGAAAAATAGGGAGATTGAGTTTGGTATTTTATTATTACCTCATTGCTGTGAGACAATTACCTTCCTTAGTGTATGAATATGGTTATAATTTATTTGTGAACAACAGTGAATAGTGAACAACAGGTGAGATAAATCTCTACCTAACTTCAAGGTGCAGACTCTTTATAATTTTGCATATATCTTTAAGTGGGTGTCATGGTTTGACACTGGCACAATGCCAGTGCCCCCATGAAGATACCTTGTCCCTGGTTTCTGCTGTGAGATGTGACCAGGAATAAGCAAAGCAGGCTCCTACTTAGGGAAAAAGAACCAGAACTTTATTAACTACTCTACAACTACAGATAAAAAGGAACACACACACAGGGAAAATGAAAACTTCACAAGTGCATTTCCTCCTCCCCCCCACCAAATTTCCAACACAATACATTTGGTTCCTCAAATCACCAACTCTCGGTCCAGCACCACCTTTTAGACAATCAATCCTCAGTTCATCAAGAGGAGAGGAGTCCTTCTTGTGCCATGGGCTTCCCCTGGAAACACAGCTGAAGCCTCGTGTGTTTCTGTGTCACTCGTGGCACCGCCCGGAGAACATCTGCCATCGTGACTTCTTCCTTTTCATGTCCAGTGCTCTCACCACTGAACATGGACCAGAGCTGCTTCTAGGGTTGTCTTTTAAGGATGCTCTGTCCCGATCCAAAAAAGGCACAGTCCCTCCTTTGGGACACTTGTCCCCACAATCTCTCCTTTGGGACACCTGTCCCCCCCATATTTTTTCACCCCCTGGGGCCGAGGGGCACCAACACTGAACCCTCTTGGTTCTGAGGCATTGCCTCCCCCTAGAATGCAGTCTCTGTGTCACAAGGAACATGGGTCTGTCCATGGCTGTACAAAAAGAGTCCAGCAAAAGCCACTCCATCATCTCTTCCCACTAGGATTCTTCTCTACTCTTCCACTATTTCTCACTCGCCCAGACCTCTCTCACACTTGCACATTTCCTTCCTCATCTTCCACTCTATCTTCCAGGAGAGGTCAATGATCTGTAAAGTTCTCATTCTCCAAAAAGGGGTTAAAAGCTCCTACAAGCGGCCGGCTGAACCCCCCCTTCTTCTCCGTCCCAGCCGTGCTGCCGGCACAGGCCCATGTTTATCAAGCTTCAAGGTTACAGTCCCAGGCAGCGGCTCTCTCTCTCTCTCTCTCTCTCTCTGTGTCTCTCAGGGGGGGCTGCCCGATGGCTCCCGGTGTGTCTCTCTCTTTCTCTCTTCCACCCTTCCACCCCGGGGCTCAGGCCTACCTCTCTCAGCCACATGGCTTTCCCCTCCCCCTGCCCAGCCAGCAGCTGGGCCGGAGCAGAGACCCGAACTCTTTCCCGCCGGAAACCCAAGAGACCCCTCCCAGGGGAGAGCTCTGCTTTTAACCCCGTGTTCTCAGAGGCGTGTCCATGTCCCAATGGCCAGGTTAAATGCCAATATTAAAGTCTGAATATCCATTGGCCAAAAACACAGCATCCCAAAAAACACATTTCCTGTCAAACTACCACAGTGGGACTTAGTTTCTCAAGGAATGCCCTTCTACAGATGACTGGAGGAAGAGCCTAAGTAGAGACTTTATGCTTCAAGTCAAAAGTATAAATGAATAAAATGAGGTGAGATGAAGCCCGCCCTAGATATACTCTTTTGCTGGAGCTTCACTGGCAAGCTAACAGATGTCTTGAAGGTAGAGGAACTCTTATTTAATCTGTTGTTTGTGCCTGAGGCATTCCTGTATTCTGAAGAATCTGATTCCATAGGAGTTTGTCTTTAAAACATCTTGCTTGATTTAAGTGTGAACAAAATCAGAATATCTTCAGTTGGTGTTTGGTGGAATGTTTTGGGTGGGAAAGGTATCCTTTCTAAACCTGTCAGCCAAGGAATGTGGAATCTTTTTAGCATCTGGCACAAAACCTGGCAGAATAATCAAGTCTTCTCATCTAGCATTTTAGCATTTATTTATTTATAACTACATCTTCCTGTGTTTAATTGGTTTCAGTAAGCTAATTACACAGGTGCAACATGGCAAGGAATTGATGTTGGTGATTACTGTTTTCTACTTTTTCTTTTCCTTAAGCAGGTCAGGTTGGCCTGGGTCTTAAGTCTAATGATAAACTGGCTAATTTCCTTGTATAAGTAGATTTAGTTTATTTTCAAAGACTAAATGCATTACTGAGCTTGCCCCTAGGTCATCCAAAAATTAAGAAAATAAAACACTTAAATGTTTGGTGCTGTAGAGAATGTAAGGCATACATTTAGGATTGCTTATAGGTAAGAAAGTCTTTGTCAGTCAGTTACCTTTATATCATCAGGCATATTTTACTAAATTAAAGCAGACCTTGCTTTCAGGCATGGCCTGCTTAGTGGGAGGGGTTTGGAATTGTCTATTTAGTCAGGCAGATTGGCTCATTGTTGATGGCTAAACAGGTACCCTTACAGTGACTTTGTTTCTATTTGCAGGCAGAATCTGGAACTTGTTACGTTTTTTGATCATGGTTCAGAACTATATAAGGTAGTAATTTCAGTCCTGCCATGTGGCACAAAATGAAAGGGATAGCAAGAGCTTTTCATACCCAGTATTGTGGTGGTACCAGATGTTCAGATGTTTTCTCTCTCAGTTCAGTTCAGTCCAGAAGGATTGTATGGAAATGAGCTCTTTATCCATGTTATTCTTGAAGATTTTGAGGTTCAGCTGCTAGTGTTTGGTTCATGTTTTTGTATTGATTTCAGCAAAAGCTAATCCATTTTACTTGAGCTCAGATGACTTCTCTACACTGTCTGTGAAGAGCTGTCTGCTGAATTTGCTATTATACCAGACAGAGATGTATGTTTCAGTTTTTCAGACATCCTTTCAGTTCTGCATATAAACCACTATTTTTCTGTAAAAGGCAACACCAGAGTCAACTCTGGGATTCAGTAAGATTTTTGTTGCCACATTCTGAGGCTGACTCTGTATATATACTTTTGAATGGTTTCCAGTGATTGGATCTGGCTAGACCAGGTGCTTATTGTCACCAAAGACAGCTTACAGCACTGTAGGATGACTTTGAGTTAAGATATCACCTCACATTATTGAGCCTCTCTGTGATGAAATACAATATACATTGCAAGTACTAAGAGTTCTTTGTTTTAAACAGAAACATTTTTTCAATTTTTTACTTGATGGTCGCTCTGTTCTCAAATTTAGATTCAGATGAAGAGAAGGTTATTAACTGGAGAAACTCATTCTGATGCCATTGCAAGTGGAACTAATTTCAATACATAACATGTTGATAGCTTTTAGATATTTATATTTTATATACTACAAAGAATTCTGTTTGGTTTATTTAAATCCTGTCACATTGCCAAAATTAATTACTGGTATTTTTGCCTTGCAATTGAAGTGATTACAAGTGTGTAACTTAGCTTCAGGCAGTTTTTAGCCAAAACATAATTAAATATCCAGCTGTTTTTCCCAATGCCTCCCTCAAGCACCAAAAAACATCTAGCTTTCCAGACTCATCTTGAGAAGCCAGTAGCCATGATGTCAGCAGATCCCAGTCCCTAGGATTTTCTGGAGCTCTAGATCACTACCATTTTTACAAAGGAAATGTTGAAAACCTTTTCCCCAGCATGTGTCCATTTTAAGTGCAATTTCTGTCTAAATGGACCTTCCCTTTCTTCTCCTTTGTGTTTTGAGGCTTGAAGCCAAATGGTGCTGTTGCAAACTTCAGCTGTATAGCAATCTAAACAAGCAGAGCCCAAACTCAATTACAGAGAGGATGTAGGAATACAGGCTTTTTGGATACTGCTTAGAGAAGAGAGATGACTTATCTTATTAGTATCTAAAATGTATGAATTAAAATATTTTGCATTCATAATTCCCGCTGATTTTAGTAGAATTGCTTTGTTAACGTTGTATGTTGAGCCCTTAAAAGAAAAACCCTTTGCTATTCATGTTTTAAACTTAATTACACCAGATTTACCCTTGTAACTTTCTCTAAAATACCCATCAGAATGTCTGATCCTTCGACCAAGTAAACATGTTATTTATTAAAAATAGTGGCAAAATATCTTTCAAAACAAAATGGTGTATGATGTACAAGTGTGTTGGAAAGACTAGTAATTTAAAGTATAATGATTTGGTAAATTAACAGCTTTTTGTAAGTAAAAAGTATTAGAATATGATTTTTCTTCTTACTATAAAACTTCACTAGATGTCAGTGTAGAAAGTATTTTCTCTTAAATGCAGTGGGAAATGTAGAATAAGAAGTGTTAATTTCTTCAACATATGCAGATTTTAAGATGAGAGTTACTAGAATTTGGTAGTAATTTTTTGTAGAAATGCATTTTCAGAGCACTGAAAACAATTTTGATGAGTTGACACTAAGAATTGTTTCTGTTCAAAAAGACATTAAAAAGTCAAAATTTGTTTCATTACTCAAAAAATTTCTGTAAAAAACAGATATGTACTGTAAATGAAAATGATGTTTTAAAACATAATTCAAACCATTTTTAGGGTTAAAAATGGTAGACTTTTTGGTGTTGTTTTATATTCCTGTTTATTTTCAGTGAGGAAAAAAGTTAATGTATATTTTCACATAGTTCAAGGTAGGGCTTAGGCACTAACTTACACAGAGAAGAAAAGCAATGCATCTATATTTATAGATGTTTCACTCTGATTAGGGAAAGCATTCCTAATCTGTTAGTGTGCTTGTGCTTGTTTTAACTGTGTTATGTTTTTATATCATGTTTGAGGGATCAGACTATCTCTGTTCCTACGTGAGAAGGTTGATTCTTTGGAGTTCCTTGGGAGCTGGGTTTTTCTGAACATTTTTTGGTGTTATTTTCTTGAAGCTTCAGTGCTTTTATTGAAGGTTTAGTCTCCTATGAGATAGACTTTTCCCTTTAAATTAATTCCTTTGTGTTTCTGAACTGACACACCAAGTGAAAAATAGTGGTTTGGCTATTGTACGGTGCCTCTGGTTTCACTTGGGTTGAAGTGAGCTGCTGCCAGGAACAGTTTACAGGTGAGCCTAATTGAACAGCAGTGAGCACCTGGACACAGGTATTCCTGCTGATGTACAGAACTAACGAGGACACCCTCTCCAATACTCTTCTGTCTGATAGTACAGCACTGAAAAGATTCAGAGGAGATGAGCACAGACTGCTTCCATGCTGCCTTCAGCTGCCAATTCACAATTTCTCTCTTGAAGTTGCTTGCTTTGAACAGAAACTTAAGTGACCTTCATGTTTTTCAGAGCTATCACAAAGGGATTGATTCTGTGCAAAAATAGGATATGACTAAGGAAGCCATAAGGGAAAAAACCCTCTATAAACTATATTTACACTAGTTTTCCAGCCTGGACTTGCATAGTAGGTACATAACCATTAAAAAGGAATCTTCAAAAAAATGACCAAAAAAAATTGACTTTGCTGGAGTTGCATCCAAAGTTGCATTTTAGATTGTTTCTAGCTGTTAAGTATATTTTATTTTGAGGCAAAAGGGTGGGGTTTTTTTCCTAAATACTGGCATCACAAATTTACACCTTTTTTTTTTTTACACCAAAAGGAACATTTTTTTGTACTGAATTTTGCTGTGAAATTAAATTTATGCTAGCATACTCAGAGCCAAGATTTACAGCACTAAGTTGGTGTAAGTCATATAAATAAATGTGCAACTGAAAATCAAACTGGATGTGAAAGCATACCAAAATTAATTAAATGATGAATACTTCCTGTTCAGAACTGAAAATTCTAGAGTCCTTGTTAGTTTCATTGACCTAATATGGGAGAACTCTAGATATGCTTAAATGTTTGTTGAAGTATGGGATAATTTGGCCATCATATTAGCTTTTAATTGCATTTCCCATGACATTATCGCATAAAAAGTCTGGTACAGAGTTTGGGATTGTAGGTCTTTTTTTGATCAATCTGGAAACAAGTACAAGGTTTGGATTTTGAGAGATCGCTGGTGCACCATGTTCTGCAAGTCTGGGAACTGCTGCTGTAACAACAATTTATATTGCTCCTTTGGAAATGCCTGCATCGATTTCTGTCAGAGGCTGGATGAAATGGTTTTTTTTGTTTAGCTGTCTGTATTCTATGCAGATCATAGGAAAAACTCAAAGGACACAAAGCTAGGGTTTACATCTAGTCTCAGTTGTCTCCCCACTCTTTGTGAGTGTTCTGATCCAGTCAATATTCTTGGATCGTATCCTATGCAGTATAGAATCACAGAGTCATGGAGTTGTTTGGGTTGGGAGGGACCTTAAAGATCACCTAGTTTTAGCCCTCTGTCAGGGGCAAGGGCACCTTACTCTAGACCAGATTGCTCAAAGCTCCATCCAACCTGGCTGCATTTACAAGGATGGGGCATCCACAGCTTCTCTGGCAACGTGTTCCAGTGCCTCACCACCCTCACAGGGAAAAAGGTAGCCTTAAGTAAGTGGTTTTTGTGTATTAAATATTTAAGTAATGTAGCTGAAGGATTGTTGTGAATGAAGTTGCACAAAAATGGTATGTTTTGCCTTGCCCTTCTCTGTTACCTAAGACTGTATGCCAAAGAGCTTGGCATAAGTACAACCCTTGTTGTACCTTACAACCTCTACAAGCTTTGTTCCTTTAATTTCTTAAGTAGAACAGCAGTCAGCTTGGCTGTAGTTTACACTGCATTTCCTGAGTCCTGGGATTTATTCTCTCCCATCTACTGCTTCTCACTCTGCTCATAAACCACAACTTAGAATATTTATGACACAGATTTCTGTAGCAATTTATGGGAGTCTTCTCAAAGAAGATTAAAGTTGACTGATCCACTCAAGATTGCTGATTTTCCATTTAGAGGAGTTAGGCATATGATAAATGTTTTCAAAGAAGATATGCTGTGGGAGACTAGAATTGGTGATTATGGTTTACTCTTAAGTTTAAAAAATGGGTGGGGAGAACAAATTGAAAAATTTCATATAAACAGTAATTTTGTGGACTCTCTGTACTGTGGTTACTGCAGGAAAACTGTGTCCCATCTATTCATGCTGGGAAGGGCAGATGAAAAAATGAAAATCTCAATCCTAATTCATGTTCATTAAATTCAGGCCACTGTCTTCTCCCATTTCCAAAGCTGAAATCTTTTTCAGTGGGATATTATTTTGTGGAGGACAGGGTCAGAACAGAAACTCATGTTTTAGTAAAAATAACTAGCTTTAGGGTAGAAATATCTTCCACTGTTTTTCTGGAAATGCTTACTAAAGGGAAAGTCCTGTAAAACTTTGGCATGCAAATATTTGGTCAGTACCTGCCAGGACACAAGTATACAGTATGCTGCACTGACTGATGTGAGAGGAGGCTGTTAAAATCACAATCCTCTTCTCATGATGTGGCTGTCTCCTGACAGTTTCCTTGTGTAGTAACTGAACCCATCATTTTAGAAGATGTAATATATTCAAGTCTTGGTTTGCTCTAAAGCCCATGGCCACGAATAGTACATGGACAAATAACCAGTAACGTTTATAGCAGAGAAAGGCTGCTTGTGAAGATGGGCTGTTTGAGTTACGGATCCAGGCATATGTGTTCTGTGGACAGCTGGGATGCTACCGTGAAAATAAGAATGTGAGTCAACTTGGTGGTCCTCTCTGAATGCTCAACAGGAGTGACACTGCTATTCTGCTTTGTATTCCTGTGTTTAGCAGAACCATATAATAATTGGGGTTGGAAGAAACTTTCAAAACTCTTTTAGTAAAACAGTCCTGCAAGGAACAGGGAGATTTTCAAGTAGATCAGATTGCTCAGAGTCCCATCCAGCATGACCTTGAATGTTCCCAGGCATGGGGCATTCACCACCTCTCTGGGCAACCTGGGCCAGTGTCTCACCACGCTCATTATAAAAAGCATATTTCTTATACCTCGTCTAAATCTGCCCTCTTTTATTTTAAAACTGTCAACCCTTGTCCTGTTGCTACACACTTTACTAAAAGGTTTATCTGTCTTTCTTGTTAGCTCCCCTTAGTGGAAGGCCACACTTAGGTTTCCCCAAAGCCTTATCTTCTCCAGAATGAGCAAACCAAGCTCATTAGTTTGGTGCTCTTAGCCTGTCCCCATATGGAGAGGTGTTTCATGCCTCTAAACTTCAAAATGGGTAGTGATGGTATCCTTTGGGTTCCCTTGTGGAAGAGCTATCCTTTCCTTATCCTGGAGCTAAAGTTAGTGGCATTCACAAATTTCTCAGTTTCTCTCTACCAGTATTATTTGTTTCTGAGCCAAAATGAACTGTGGTCAATACAAAATTGTTAGCAGAGATTTTTTTTTAGTAGCAGCACTTTTAGGTTTATAAATGTACCAAAAATACTTGTGTCACAAACAAAAAATCCTCTTTACTGAGATGAGTGTGTGTTTTTCACAGGGCACTGCAGGAGTCCCTGGTTTGGCAGGGGCTGCAAGGACCAGTTATTCCTGCTTTGCTGTGTAATGATGTCTGCACCCCAAAGTGCACTGTTTTTAACACCTAGAAATGCTGTCCAGGTTCCAATTGAAAAACTGAAATGTCAGCCTTAAAATGAGAAGCATCAGCCTCATTTCAAAAGTTTCTATTACAGCCTCAAGTAGCTGCCTACTAAGATTTCTAAGAATGTTTCTGTGCTTAACCTCTATTACTTTTAGCTGTTAAAGATCTTTTTAAAGTCTGTTTCTTTGGGAACCTTTTGAAGTTAAGTAAGGGTAAACCTGAAGGAATGGTGGGAGTGTAAAATGGGACAAAATTCTAATTTGAAACCTGGATTCTTAAACCTTTTCTGAGATTTTTCTATATTGCACTTGCCCTCGCCCTTTCAGTTGATGTAATATGAGATAAGCCTGTATAATGCAAAATATGGAGAATGTTTTATTCATTTTTACTGCAAGTGCTAAAAGGGAAAAAATACACCCTAGAAAAAGAAAATAAGTAAAGCCTTTAAAAATTGTATTTATAGTACTGATTTCAAAGCCTTGCAGACAGCATCTTGTGAAGGTTGTCTAAATACTTGCATCAAGTATTTCAGTAGTCTTTCAGTAAGAATTTAATGTGAAATTATGCTGTAACTACACATGCACATATCTTTGAATTCTACATTTAGAGATAAACTCTGAATTTAAATGGATCTTAGAAGAGTAGCTGAGATTTTGCTGAACAAGAGGAGTCCTCTACTGTAAAGGAATATCTCTTCTGTTCCTTCCTGCCTCCTAAATACTGGTGGAGAGGACACTGTCAGACTCTTACAGCATTTGGGCTTTGTCTGCTGTCATCATCATATTTACTAATACAGATTTGTATCTGTAATTTAGCTGAAGATCTATTTGCCAGTGCATAGCTGAATACTTCTAGCTCATTTGGCAGTATGTGTTGTCATAGTAGTCATCATGGAAGCAAAATGTATGTTTGTATTTGGATCTTGCGGCAGATGTGTAATACAACAGAGCTACTGCTCTGGCATGGCCATTTTCCTGGCTCTACCCCCATTTGAAGTGTTCTCTGGTTATGATCAGTGATTGTGGCTCATATTGATGTTTATCTGCCTTTTCAGCCTTTTCAGAATGAAAATAGCATATAGCATCATTCACTTTTTTTCTTGTGATGTTTCAAAGATAGCACAGCATCGTACAAACACAGTGGAAACAAAACTTTTTAATACACTTTTTCTCAACTTCTGTATAGGTTCCTAAAACAATTTAAAACCCACCCATCTCATTTGGTAGCTGAAAAGCTGGGGTTTGCAGTCAAGGCATTAGAAAGTGCAGGTGACTGAATTACTGTGCCAGCTCAAGTGTGTTTAAATTATTCTGTGTGAGTAAGTATGTATATAGGGCACAGGAAATATATACTTGCTCCTCTTTTTTACTTTTTTTTTGGTGGAACTTGGGGCAAAAGAATCAGTTTTGTGGAGTGAGCTTAAGGTATATATGAAGTTTGCCCTCAGAACAGGGTTTAACTTGTCTTTTTGGGTAACTTAATTTCCCAAACAAAATTTCTGCTTCCAAAGAAGCAGCACTCTCTTCATTTTGCATTTTCAGGGTATTTTTTAAAAAGAAATTTCAACTAGGCTTCTTCATTTCTGACTTTTTGTTAATATTAAAGTTACAGCATCAAATTGGAAAGCTGTGTCTCAGTTTTAGCTGTCTTTGTGAAAGCAGAGCAGAGTGAAGACAGGAGAAAGTCTGAAGACAGAAAGGGCTGGAAGGAAGGAGAAGCAGTAGTAGCTTAACTGATTGTTTGCCTTTGCCTTACACAAATGTGGCCATGCAAACACCACACATTAAACAAACACACTAAAAATTGATAAAATAAAACTTGATAATAGGATATTGAACTGTCTTTGTAAGTTAAATTCTGGCTGTATTTAATTAAGTAAAAACAATGTTTCAACCATGATACTTTGCCTTATTATTAAATGGAGGGAAACTGTAGGATAAAATAAAACTGTTGCTGCCTTACTTACTGCAGCTTTAATTTCCCCTTGTCCATATGTGTATTGTGAGAACACAAAGCATAACAAATAGTGTTTGCATTTAGTTCTGAATACAGTGAGGTCCATGATCACTCTTCTCTCTCTGAAAGCAAGCTTCAAAGCCTGTCTGGCTGCCCAGAGACTTTGCATTTCTGCACATGTGATGGATGAGTTCGTTGTTCTAATAAAGCATGGCTGTTGTTGGAGGTCATGGTCACAGGAGAAACACAATCCATCTTTAATGAGGGGCACTTCTACAGAGGCCTTGGATGCCAAGACAGAGATGGAGCATTTAATTTTTTATTTGATGTAGAGGGCCAGTGCAGAGACACTATCTTGTTTTACATTTTTTTTTTTTAATTGCTAAGAAGGTGGGAGCTGTATCCGGTACAAACATTAACCATTTTAGATATTTTGGCTTAGGTCCCAAGTGTAATGAATCTGGAGGTTGCAAATGTGTGTATTTCTATGGCCAGATCGCTGATGAGGTAGGGAAATCAAACCTCTGGCCATGCCCAGATGGTGTTAGACTTGCCTGTCTGAGCATCCATCCTTAGGAACTGAGGTCTCACAGGCTGCATGCTAGCTAGCAGACAGTGCCTGTAATCAAGGGGAACATTATGGCCTAGGGAAGTTCTTCAGAGCAATTCCCATCAATTCACATAGTTGATGTGTATTTTAAGTACCTCTGATAAGTAGGAACTTGTGTTAGAAGAGAATCTGAAGGTGGATCTTCTCATTAGCTGGGCAAATTCTGTTACATGTATGCCCTCCTTTTTGTATTCTAAACTATTTGTAGATGTTGGGCCTTGGTTGTGATGAGGGTTACTGGGCCCTTTTTGTTCAGATCAAGAAGCAGCAAATTAAGAGTAACAAGTTTTCTTCACTGGATTAGTTATAGTTGGAGTAGTGTACAAGGGATATAGAATTATACACATTACCAGTCTCCTTACGCATTCATTTTGGTTTTTAAGCTCTAAAAATGAGATTGTTCTCTCATGGTGAATTTATTTGGTATTATAATTATATTGCATAAAGACTATGTCTGAATACTGTGTATGTGGCTGTTTGAGAAGAAGGTAAAACGCTTTCTCTAAATGTGAAGAATGCTAATTATCTTCTTCCCCTTAGCTTCTGCTCTTAGACCTGTGGGAGACAGGCGTTATTTAGCAAAGGGAGGGATGAACATCACTTCTTCCAGGCTCAGAAGAAGTTAAAACATGAAATGTTTCTGCTGTGGTTCATTGACATGTCTGTTCTTAGATTTGTTCTTTCAATAAGCATCTCTGAAAGGTGGCAGGAAACACCAGCACTGTCAGTACAGAATCAAAATTAGGAAAGAGCTGTGTGTTCACCAGAAAATTGGAAATTCAACTCATGCTTAGACTTTGAAAACCAGGAAACATTGTATGCCTATTCCCTGAACTCAACATTCAGGAGTATAATATATTCCACAATCCCAATTTTATTTTTCTTGTGTTTGTTTCATTTAATTAGGCTTTGTTTAGTTTAACAGTTTTAAACTAAACAGGTACGGATTTAAGTATCTAACGTAATGCAAGTGTTGGGCTATAGTGAAAAATGTGTTTTTAATATTTAATAATTTGGCAGTTAATGTGTTTCTTTTCAGCCCAATTCTTGTACTGTGTTCATCGTTCTGATATTGGAACAAATGGCACATAAACTCTTTTAGAGGAGAGGAGGGTTTGCATGTACCAGTACTCAGTTTATTTGAGGTTAAGATTTCTTAAAAAATATACTCTTAACATTTTTGCTGTATTTTTATTTGTCTTTCAGGTTGATCCAGCTTTGAAAGAAAAATTAAAACAGAACCGTGTGACACTGGAATCTGAATATGAGGTAAAATAAATTTGTTGCCTGGGGCCCATAACCTTGGCTACCCTTGATTACTCTGGCCGCTGGTGGGTCGTATCTGTCCCTAACTAAAATTAGATCAACCATCTGCCTTTGACTCACTGATGTCGAATAAAAACAAGGATTTATGTAAAGAAAGGTTTTTGAACACATAGTGCTTCTTTCTGAACACAGCTTTACTTTGATTTCCAGGCATCAAGTACAGTGATACAAATAAATTCACTCTTTCTGTGGTTAACCTAGTTTATAAATGTAGAGCTGATGTTGGCCTTAGAGGGAGTGTGTGTGAATGTACGTCAGCTCTTCTACTGCATGAGTTTGGATGATCTTTAGACCAAATTACAGAACAATGTGCATGATGTACTTTATCCTATTTCTTCTGTATCTTTGAAACAACTGTCATTCCTTTTACATGGTTTCAGAAAATTTTATAGAAAAATAGTTCACTCTTCCCTCAACACTGCATTTTCTTCAAATATTACTGAGTTCTAAAATGTCTGTTTTAACCAGTTCAGTATCCAGAGTCTTATAAATTTTCAGGCCTACAAAAAGCCATGTTAGAAAAACTGGAAAAAGCCTCTCTGTGACCAGAAACAAAGGATAAAGCTATTTAAGATTATTCTTAATGTTTTAAAATTAATTGAATCAAATGTCCAACTAACACTTCATCTATCTCTGTGGCCTTTATGCTGAACACAGATTTTTGTTTTCTTCCCATACCACATTTCTGTCACAAGCCTTTGAAGATCTCGATTGCACCCATTGCTCTCATACTTAGGTGTCCAAATGGCAGTACCTGATCTTGATAATAAAATTTTACTATTTTATTACTGTTTTGTAATTTGTCTGAAATAAAAATAAAACTTACCTTTTATACTTTCACAGGCCTAATTTCACAAAATATTTACTGGTTTTTACCATTATTGCAAATAGTTTTGGGCTTCCTCCTGCTATAAAGAATTGTGCTTTCTGGTGCAGGGAATAACAAGATGGAAAGTTCCAATGGAGACTCAAAACTTACAAATTCATTAAGTTCTGATTGCTTCTGGGATTACTGTCTCTCAGTTTCCATTCAATATATTGTAAGCCTGCTCTGATTTGTTTATGTGGAAGAAAAAGTAAAAAGAACCACATCTCAAACTCAATATCTTACCTCAAAATCAACAGATCTGTATTCAGATATACCATAGTCTTTCTTCAGAAGATGAGTAAATAGGTTAAGGAAAATATTTAAATAGCCATAATTCCATTATCTTTATGGATAAATCAATGCTAATAAAATACATCTGGCATAACAATATATTACAAGCCTTCTTAGGTAATGAGACTCTTTTCTGACGGACAGAAATGACAGAAGCAATCTTACTTTTTCTTAATCTAAACTGTAGAGAGTTCCCAGACTGAAATTCTTCCAGAGTAGTGCTTGGGTGTTATAGAGGGCAGATCAGTTCAACAAAACAAATGGATTTGCATAATGAAAATAGATTTGGATTATTGTTTTGAAATCTAATACCAATATATACTTTATTATGGGCACCAACTTGCAAGCACACTTTAATTTCTTGCTTCAGTGAAACTTGTGAAACTACCAGCAGTCCTGCACATAGTTTGCAGGCTCCACGCTGCTAAGTGTGTGACAATTTTAAGTCACTGTTACCTCTGTATTCTGGTGGATAAAATCTAACCAATCACCCCGTTGCAGCTAACATTTAGGAGAGTAGTTTTCTGTGGACCCCATCTTTTCCACACTAGAGGGGTTTGGCTGGATGTTTTTCTCCTTTCTTTATTTTTGACTTGTCCAAAATACAGCCCTTAGGAACACCTTCTAATTCAATATATAGGTCACATTGAAGGATTACACTGGTGGCTGTTACTAAATATGGTGTGATAAGAGATCAAGGGCAGTTAAAAAAAAGTTGCTGTTTTGATATGTAAAGCCTTATTTTACAATATTATTAGCATTATATCTGCAGTTGTTACTGAGGATACCATGCCAACTCTTTTGAAGCATGGTTGCCTGATAAATGCAAATGTCCTTTGGCCCTCCCCAAGATCTTACTGTCCTTACAGAAGTGTACATATTGAATTCATATGGAATTCTTCTAGAATGTCATAATTTCTTCTATAAGCGTACATATATGCCCTTATGGGCATATTGCAAGAAGTAAAGACATTTCCAGTATTTCAAACATGTTGAAGTCTGCATTTTGTCTCTGATGTGCTGGTCATGGTGATGTAAAAAGATATAATCACAGACCTAATTTATTGTGAGGAAATTAACATGAAGGCATTTTCTTACCTTCTCATTTACTAAATTATATCTCAAACTATAAAAGGAATGTTTCTGGTCAGGATACTATTTTGAGGAAGGAAGAATTTACATGTGTAATTCATACTGCATTTCTTGTATCTCAGATCTGTTAATAATGGCATTTATCTTGTGTCTTGGGACATGCCAGAGGAGCAAGCTACCTTTGCATACACTCTCCATTGTTTATGCATTCCTCTCGCACACTTTTGTGTCCTCATATGACCAATTAGACCCTGCTGCTCCCCTTTGCCTAATAAATCACAGCTCTGTCCACTAGTGATGCTGGTACTAATGTGAATGTAGTTCTGCTGCTGAGCTGGGCCTTGTAGAACACACTGTAAAAAATGTCAAGTGGTTGACCTGTGACAAAAGCCTGAGTATTTTATTTGAAAGGACAAAAATTTGTTTGAAAAAGGGAGATAAAAAACCGGATTATTATGATGAGTGAAAACCATTCTCGTGGTTGTTTAACAGTCATAGTACATTCCTCTTCATGTTTTTAATGCAGTCTCAAAATAGCATTCCTTATTCTAGCACTTGGTTTCTGTACTTCTGTGAAATTAATGGTCTAATAAGCACTAAAAAATCTGGCCTCAGTTACATCAGGCTCCAAAATATAGAATTGTTGTTAGGGGTTTTTCTAGCAAATAAAAGCTTCCTTAAGAATTTACTAACATTTTGCTGTGGGAAAAAATCATTTAAGTTTGAATCAAATATATGATATTCAGTGGGAATCAATAGCAATTGATAGTAGAGGAAAATATATTCCAATAAATAAAAACGTGAAGGATTGCTATGGAAACAGTAAATGAGTTAGTCATAAAGCAGGGAAGACTGATAGAAGATGCTAAGGGCATCAGAGCTGTCTGACAGGTAATCTGACAAGGACAGGGGTGAGAGGATGGTGTTGCAGCAAACCAAGAATAAAATAATGAGGATGTAAAATAATGAGTAACTATGTTGACAAAGTAGCAACATTCGAAAACATATCTGTATTTTTTTAGAGAAAAAAGTCCTTTATATTTGAATCAGATGTGCTTCCAAATCCCTTAATAATCAAACAAGATGTTAAATACCTACTAGACTCTGATGGTTTATAGCTATGTTCTAGGAATGGGCTTGGAAGACTTCAGTGGCTGCTGAAAATTTCAGTCTGGGAATGATGGTTTTCTGAGAATCATCACTAGGCAGGAAGGTGATACTATTAAAAGAGTTCTGGGAAATTTGGGACATTCAGGCACTATTGGGTACTTTTTTCAGTGATGTGAAAGAAATTGTGAAATCATTACTAATGTGCAAGTGATACGAAAATATTGCGATAGTAAAACTGTGGCAAGGCAGGGAGAGAGAGCTGTTCATATAACTTGCTAACATGGGCCCATTAAAAGTGCTAAGTACCTTTTAGAGTAACTGAAGTTATTTATTTCAAAAACTGAAAATGCAGAGTAGACTGCATTCTGAAAAGCAGCAACTCGGAAAAAGATTTAGGAGTCAGTGAATAAATAATTCAGCTTGATCTTCTAGTGTGATCTTGTGGCACAAAAGCTAATTCAGTGTATGAATATGAACAGGAATGGTAGATGTAGGAACAGGTGATTTTACTTCTGAGTGTAGCACTGGTGAGGCTGGGACTGAAATTCTGGTTCTCCTTTTGGTATCTGTGTTTTGAACAGGGCTTTAAGAACAGATTGCGGAACAGGCTGACTGTACTAACTTAGGGCTCTGAAAATTCCTTAAAAGAAAGTTAAAGATGTAAATAATATGAAAGGGACTGAGAAGAATGGTGTTTTCATATAAATACTTCCATAGGAAGAAGGTCATAGGAATTGAACATTGTTTACTGCAGAAATTATAGTAAAATTAGAAGTAAGATCTGTTCTTAATAGCTGGGAAGATCATTTGAACACAACAGCAAGAAAAATGAGTCTTCTGTGTTTCAAAATATCAAAACTAAAACTTTACAAGGTTTTCCTTCAACTGGTTGCAAGGATGGCATAATTGACATAATAGTCAAATGGTCTGCAAATGGTCAGACTAGAGAATGCTGATTTCTTGACTTAAAGAGTATGAATGTTGAGAAGGTTTCACTCCTAATAATTTGATAAATCACAAAAAGTCAACAATAGTTCTGGACAGAAGTTTTTTAATTGTTTGTCCTGAGAATTACAGCAAAAGACTTGTAATTACAGTATTAAAATGTATATTGAGGACAGTTGAAAAATTAAAAGAAGGTATTTGGATAGGTGTTTTGGGAATATAACCTATATATTTACTGTCTTAAAAGAAGAATTTGAATAAGCTCTTCTGAAAAAGACTCAGGCCACTTATTGCTTATTTGACATATCTTCAGGGGCCAGCAGAATGGATGAAACCTTTTTTCAGGGAGCGACAGTGTAGGAACACAGTAATTGCATCCAAGTGTGTGGACAGCAGGAGTGCTCTAGAAAGAAATTCCTGGATGCCAGTCATTGATATCTGCAAGGGTCTTGTTGCTGTCTTTATCAGTACCAGAGGATTACTGATTTTGTTGCTGTTCAAGAATTAACAGATTAGTGTACTGAACTGATTTGCTTCAATGTCTGTGAAGATAGTGGTGGCTAAATGCCTTGAGCTGTTTGAGAGCTGATGGAGATCTTGGGAAAATATCCCTCCTTAGTGAGTGTCATGATAATAAATAGGTTTAGATAAATGAAGAGGTTGAGATACTTTCTTCTTCCTTTAATCACTCTGTTCCTTCCATGCACTCTTCTTTCTTGGTGCATTGTCCAGCCTAGCCCTTAGATTCCAACTGCCCTCCATGTTGTGTCTGGGACAAGCTGAGTTTCTTGTATTTCAGTTTATTCACCTGTGACATGTTCTTTTATGTTTTTATTTCATTGTGAGTCTTCAACACAGTGTTTTGTAGAGAAGTACAAAGTTCTGTTATTTTATCATCAATAGAAACTGCCTTGGGAAAGGATTTTAATCTAAATAGTTTGTGTTAGGCATTTTATTCTGAGTAGATGTACAGTCCATACCCAAACCTATAGTTTTTGAACTTTTCTTTTTGACATCTCAATAGTTTTCTGTACCATAGTTCAATGTGTTCAAACTATAAACTCTCTTCAGAGTTTTTCATAGAGAAACACATGAAGGTGGAATTTGGTGATGGGTATGGTCCGGGAAAAATTCTGGTGGAAAAGTCTCTTGCAGGAAAAAAAGACAGCCTCCAGAGTAAAGTTCATAGGGTATCACTTTTTACTGGTGTTATTTCTGGATGCATCTCTATTTAATAGTCCAGTAAATTCTTTCATAGTCATCTCTTAGCACAGGATTTTTCCTTAACTGAGAGCTGTTTCTTTCATATATGTTTCATTTGCACTTTCCTTATCCAGTAAGAAGACACTGATGTCTAATAGAAGGAAAACAAGGTGAGTGATTATCAGTCAGACAGCCGACATGGTTGGGACTGTTACAAATGATCTCTTCTCATCACCCTCTCTCCAAAATAGAATCCTTAGTATCAATTTGCACTCCATGTGTGTTTTTTTGGTTTTTAATGCCACATGAATTGACCACCTCTTACCATGCTAGTGCCAACACTGTGTGTTGTCTCAGTCACAGAAAAGCCCAAAAGTTTGAGTAGGGCAAGTTGTATGCACACATCATGGCTGAATTCTTTCATTTATTGTGTTAATGAGTGCTGCTAGCTACTGCTTGTTCTAACAGGCTTACTGATCAAACAGAAAAATTATATGCAAGATTCTGGTGGAGGTTGAGCATGGAGTTTGCACACTTCTTAGCTAAAAAATCAAATTTCTAAAAACTGAATGAAGAAGTTCCCAAGTTTAATACCTGACTTCATTGTGTGTCTGGCAAAACTTGGTATTTGCCCAGGGATAGCTGGGAGGCATCACTGAGAAGTTCACAGGCTGAGGAAAATGGTGTTGGTTAGTCAATATGTAATTATCCATCTTGTTTATAGCATCTTCCCCTCAAGTCATTGGAGAGCCAGTGTCCCCCTGTGCCATCTTACAGCTCTAACACAAATAGTCTTTAAGCACAATGCACTTCAAAACCAAACATACCTTCCAGCTCTAGAAAGACCCCAGACCTTATCTTCTAAAACTTCATGCTGTAAAAATTTTAAAAGATGCCTTGATCTTTCTAAGACAGAAGTCTTTCTGATTTGATTTGAAGACCTGTTGGTTCTAATAGAATGACAGGTAGAGTTATTCACATATTATTTTGAACTGTACATTCAGCAGTTTTGCTGAGAAGTAGCTTTACTGTTACTGGTGGGAATAATGGGAATAATGCTCCTATTATTGTCCTCATCAATTAGAAAAGGGATTTTAGCTGTAGAGAAGAAACAGGAGGATGTTTTCCCCTATGAGAAATTGCACAACAGCACAAATCAAACAGTAGCCACTGATATTACTGAAAAACTATTTATGGCTGAAAGATTTGAAATTGCCCTGTTAATGTTTAGCCCAAATCATAGTTTCTCAACAGAGAAAAGCCTTCTCTTTCAGCATATAAATTGATAAGCAAATTCTGGAAGAGAGGTGAGTGGAAAATCAGCAGGGAAGTGTAGATGAGAAGCAGAAGTCCTAAACTACACTAACTGTGTGAATGTTACCTGAACCAACTGAGACCAGGGTAGAGGGGGGGAGCATGTGAGAGGCAGGAGATTGAGCCCACCAATTCAGAAGGGTCAGCTGCTTGGTGAGGTTGACTGCTGATTTGAAGGAGTGTGGTTACATTAAAGTAGTTTCTTACTGGCCTGGATTTAAGTTTAATTTGACACTGTTGTAAACCTTCTCTAGTTGTTTCTTTTCTTATGTCCACACGCTTCAGTTAGTAGTTTCATGGTGGTAACTGATCATTTCTTGTTGTGGTAATCTCTTAGTCTTTTGCTGTGGTGTTCATTGCAGCTTTTCCTTCTCACATAAGAAACCTTGTTTTTCATATCTCTTCGGAAGGAAAAACACCATGTGTGACTCATGGGTCTCATATGTTTTTATCCTGGTACACCTCATCCTTTTTTTATTAGAGTATCTTTTTATCTTTATTAGAAGGACAGACTGTGCCAGATTTTATATACAGAAGGTAAAAAAATGTCCACACTTCCAAGTATTCATAGTCTTAGGAAGTTGTTTGAAATAAACCATTTCATTGGGGTCAGGAGGGCTTTCTGTGCTCCAGATAGAGATGTGCTGTAGAGATCTGTATGGTCTTAGCAGCAAAAGAAATGTAATTTTTTTACTCTTACTGGTCTCCTGCATTGTTAAAGATCACACATCCCCTTCAGTCAAGTTCACCTTTATTTAGTTGATAAAGATGCTGCAAACATCCCAAAAGTCTGTCCCTGGCTGCTTATATTTTAGAGACTTGTGCTGCAGTAACTAGGACATCCCTTTACAAAGTTTAGTATGATATAAACTTAGCAAGAACAAGGAGTCAGATTTGGGAAATTCCTTGGTGCTGTTGACTTGGCTAGGTCTCCCAAGTAGTGAATTTAGGGATAAATCTTAGTAAGCACCACCTCCCTTTCTGGGGCAGGATAACCATAGCTTGATAAAACTTTTCTATATGAGAGAAATTAAAACTATCCTAAATGTACCTAATTGCTTAATTAAATGTGGAATTCACTGAATTTGGGATGTTTGATCTTGAAGTTGTACTACTGCAATCCTGCTATTATTTATGTTGGACCTTTCTGAGTTTCGTTTTTGCTTAGGAAAAGAAGATACACTGAAAGTAAATGACCCATGCATGCATTGTTTTGACTTTGTCATAAAGCTTGTGAATCTTTTGGACTGAGAAGTCCATCTTGGGTGATCTGCAGCTGTAATGCATAAATAGCACTGGATTATCCTCTGATGCATGCATTGTTTTGACTTTGTCATAAAGCTTGTGAATCTTTTGGACTGAGAAGTCCATCTTGGGTGATCTGCAGCTGTAATGCATAAATAGCACTGGATTATCCTCTGAGATTTATTGTGGTTTTTAAGAGATTCTGAATTTTAAGAAGGAAAACTGCTTGTAAATTAGGATGAAATCATGGCAAGGCCTAATTCCAGATGGAAGTTTGTCTCATGTTATTTTCTCTTACGTTAAAAATTCAAGGTTGTGTAATCATGTAGTTTTAACTGAGTGATAGAATTGTTTAGTTTACCGAGCACTTTGTATCACTATAACACCTTCACATAAAGCTATGACAGTACTCTGTGAACATTAATTAAACTCTGTGACACCTCTGAGGTGGAGGCAAGTCCTGTTTGCATGCTTTACATATGGAAAAGGTTGCACAGACAAACTGGTGGTGCAGTTCCTCAGTACACATCTTCTGTGAAATAGTCACTCAAAGATGTTTCACTTCTCTCTTCACCCACTTCTCTCTTCACTCTTCATCCTTCAGCCAGTTCAAGTGTTTCCATAGTCCTATGCTTCTATAGGATTTGTTCATAAGCAGTATGGATTTATTTTCCTAAACTATTTTGTTGTTTCTGGTTGGAGCACAGCCCCACATCATTGAATTGGCATAATTAAAGGGGAAATAATGCATGGGGAAAGAGTCTCTTAAACCAGTTCACCATAGGTTAATTAATTGTGCCATAGATGAATGCTATTGGATCCCACTGAATTAAGCAACAAAGCTTCTATTGGGTTTTGCCAGTCTTCAGTAAAGCCAAAAGGAGAAGCAGCTCTCTGGATACTTACATGCCAGTCCCCCCTCACCCCCTGCAATTCTTCCCTTAATGAACAAAAACTGATCTTATTCTGGCCATATTTTGCTGCTTACTAACTTGCTTGTTTTCTAATATCATAAAAACTAAACATTCTCTAATTGAAAAAAAAACCCTTCCTTTTAAACTGAGGATTCAATCACTAATCATGGGCTATTAAATCCCAGATTATTAAATCACTAATTGCAGATATTAAATTATGTCACTTCCTAGGCAAAGTAACACCCAGTTTATATTAAGAAAATGAGATGTCAAAAAGATGGCTCTGTGAAAGAGTTATATAAAAAACCCCACTAAAGCCATATCAGTGCGATGATGAAGATTTTCAGTTATACACAAGACAGCAGATTCAGTGTTAGCTGTAATTCTGTACCTCTTCATCCATATATCATTATAGAGCTCCTCAATATACCTTTTGTCTCTTTAAGCTTTTTTGACACCTTTAAAAAACAGACTGTTCAATTGGTTTAATTCTTTCACTGCCTCTTACAGCCATGAGGATATTTTTCCCTGGCTCATCTTTTGTCTGCAAATGGGTTTGCTTACTATAATGATGGGAAATAATTTGCTCTCTACATCAGAGCTATTTCTTTCTGTGGTGTTCATCACAGAATTTGTTTCATCAAGCTTTAAAGTAAACAGGATTCTCTTATCCCTCCTTTCACATGTGAGAAACTGAGACTAAAGCCAAGCATTTTTGCAAGTGGCCACCTTGAATTTACTCAGCCTGAACACTAATAGCTCTAAATGAATTTCTGCAGACTTCAGTTTGTGTATTGGGGCATGAAGACTATCCTGCAAGAGTAGAATTCAAGCTCTCTTTCTAAATTTTATCTTTTTAACCCTGTCAGAGGCTTATAACTTGTACTTAAGCCAGGCATTTGAACCAGCACTTAAGAAGTGAAGGTCTTTTTATGTCCTTTTTGGTACCTTTGCACCAGTCAAGCCATTTGATAAGTCTTAAAAGTCAAGTGTGGCAAACAGTTGAGCATATTTTTCCTTTTCACTGTGCCTGTCTGAATAACTGCATTTTTCCCTTGAATTTACAGCTTCTGTCAGTCCTGTACTCTTAAGAGGCAGTTTAGCTGATTTAGGGAGTGAATCAGTAGATTTAATGGACTATACTGATCTTACTTTAAATGGCTAATTTTCAATATCCTTTGGGCTATTTGAGACAAGCAGGAAAAGTGCTGCTGATCTGATCTGATTACATTTCATTGTAGTCTCCAGTGATTGAGTGTTTAGTACATTTGAATTGGGAGAAGTATTTCGAGTTTTAGCCTTCCAGTTCATATGAATTTCAGTTTAGTAAAAGCTGGAAGTAGTTTAACATGTGATGTGATGTCTTCATAAAGTTAGGTAGGCAGTATCCAAGTGGCTCAAATGAAAAAAAGAAATAAGAAATTAAGAAGACCTGGCCAGATAAAATGAAAGATATTTACTTCAGCTCCATGTGAGACCAGAACTAGCTGTTTGCCTGAATTCTCACTGTACAGCTCAGGGAATCTGAAGGAGCTGTGTAACTTTGCAGCTTGTGCTGCACTTAATTAAGAGGACTGGTCTTATTCTCATCACTAAGATGAATTTACAGTGTAGCTATGTGCATGTCTTTAGCCTACATCTAATGTAGCTATTTATTCTGGGATGATTCTGTTGTAAGAATTTTCATGTCAGTGACCAAGCAAAAAGGGTAGGGTTTTACTCAGTTGTATGCAAGGTACTCTCTTGGTTTAACCCCAGCAGCCAAGCCCTACACAGCTGCTTATGCACTCCTCATGATGGGAAGGGGGAGAGATTTGGAAAGGTAAAAGTGAGGAAACTCATAGATTGAGATAAGGCCAGTTTAATAGCTAAATCATAAGGTGCTGGTGTAAGCAAAGCAAAACAAGGCATTCATTTACCAATTCCCATGGGCAGCAAGTGTTCAGCCATTCCCAGGAGAGCAGGCTCCATCACATCTAAAGGTTGCTTTGAAAGACAGACTCCATCTTTCTGAATGTCCCCCTGTTCCTCCTTCTTCCCCCAGCTTGACATGCTGAGCATGGTGCCCTATGGTGTGGGATATCCCTGTGGTCAGCTGGGGTCACCTGCCCCAGCTGTGCCCCCTCCTGTGCACCCTCAGCTCACTGGTGGGGTGGAGTGAGAAGCAGAGACAGCCTTGGCATTGTGTGAGCTGCTCAGCTGTAATGAAAACGTCCCTGTGTTACCAACATTATTTTCAACACAAATCCAAAACATATCCCTATACTTGCTACTATACAAAAATTTAACTCTACCCCACCCAGAACCAGCACAGATACATTTGAAAATAGCTATTCAATAGGAAAGCATTGCAGAACAGATTCTCACATCCCCTTTCAGTAGTGACACTCCTTCTTTTGCTTATCCACATGCAACAGTTGTGCTCTGTTATTCCAAAATTGGATAGCTTCAGTTCAGAAAGTTGGAATGTCAAATCATTCTGCCTTCTGATGACTGATAATTATCCCACAAACTAAATTTTTGCAGATACTGTTCCATGGTAGTAAGGAGGGTGCTTTTTTCTTGAATTGCAGTAAGATACTACAAAGTCTTTATACATGACACAAAATGTTAATGATCTCTATAAATACAATGATAATAAAAAATTATAGTCTTCCTATGTATGCATTAGAATCTTTATTTCTTAATTGATTAATAGATCTTATTTGTCATCTCAGGCAGTGCCATTCATTGCACTGCACATTGTAACCCTTGGTTGTTTTATTCTGTCAGTGCATTCCAGTGTGTTTTCTAGGTACCTTTATGGTTTCTATTAGAAACTGCCAAGATATTTTCTGGTACTGATTTGTTTGGATATGATAGTTTTGAAATGCTTCCTGTTTTTTGACAAACCTGCTCTCTATAAAGCCTCTGTGAAGTTTCAGGGACAAATTAATATGAACCTTTTGGTAAAGATCCTCAGTACGCATGTCTCTTTTGATAGACTTCTTTATGTAGCCTATCTTTAGATACCACAAGTTTTGTTGTACTTATTTTAAAAGTTGATTAATGTTCAGGCTTTGGGAGACAAACAACTTTGGAATAGTTGTGTTCCTCACAGGTGTGTGATACCTTTGTGTTGAATTAAATCAGCATGCATCCTTTCAGTTAAAGCACAAGGTTATTTTAAGTGTAGTTTCCTTGAAGCTTCCATTAGAATCAGATGTTAAATTCCGAATTTGCAATCAGAGGAGATAGTCACTGATGGATGATGTGTACCTTTCCTCCTTCTCTCTCCTTTCATGTCAGTTCAGATCCCTCCTGGGGAAATGAAGTACCAGCTAAGCATAAGATGTATAAAGTAGTAAAGACAATTCTTCAGAAAGACCTATGCCAACTCAACAAAAAGTTCAGTTGCTCTTACCTTGTGAAAGTCTGCTATGTTTGTGCCTGTGTTCTCATGTATCTTCCGTAGAGTGTTGCCTAATTTCTTTTGATATCTGACTAACCTCATTTCAATTTCCTCAATTGTAGAAATGTCAGGAAACTTTCACATAACATGAACTAAGCAGTAGGTCTATTCTATTATAGCTGTTGAATTTTTCTGCAACTATTATTCAAGTCCCTGGGTGTTTGCCATTTATTTGAATGATTGATAGTAGACAAATTAGGCCACAGGCTCAGGGCAGGGTGAAGTATTTTCTGGTGTATTTTTACAGCATTTGCTGAGATTAGGCCTTGATCACAGGTCAGGTTTGAGTCCTACTGCAGTTAAGTATCATTCATTACTGGAATGCAGTGTTGCCCTGTTCAGTAGCACCCAGGACAGCGCTGATTCTGGCAGTGGTGTAGACCCTCTTCTCAGTCTCCCCTCCATGTCCAATGTGCTGTTCCACAGCTGCCCTGTGGGACTTGAGGTCTGTACCCTGGGAAGGGACAGCTAAGCCTCTGCCAATGGGACTGTGGAGATTCAGTACATGTTTGTGTTCTTTGACTGCAGCACATGGTAGGTGAGGTCAGAAGGGCACCTGTTCTTCATTTATGTTGCCTCTAAGTCATTGGTAGTTCTATGGAGGGATGATAGGACTAGGCAAAAAAAAAGGTGATTAAATCTAGTTTTTCAATACCTGACAGTTCAGTCAGGTAGCATATCTCATATATGACTTAGTAAGAGGCCTGTCTGTGGTGGCTGGGTGCCATGGGAAAACTAGTCAGCAGAAAGCATTGCATACCTCTCTCAAGTTAAAACCACATGGATTGAAGGGGTTTGCACCGTTGCTGTCTCTCTTTGTGCTAGATAACGAATCTTTTCCAGCATGCTTTGTATATTTGCTGACAGGATACTTCAGCTCACTAACTACTAATCCTTCTGTTTGAGCTAGACCAATACTTGTCACTCCTACTACTTCAGTGTTTGGAAGACTTGCAGTTGAAGAACAGATCTAGAAAACAAAGTGAGAGGAGAAAAAGGGAATACAAGGTATCTTCAGTCTTGCTCAGATGCTGCAGTGCTTCCTCGCCTTAAATGTTACTTACCTGCTGACAAGCAGATTCAGTAATGCCTATCTTAGTCATTTATGTAGCTGTATGGATAACTACTAGGTTTTTCTTTCTTGCTGAACTTCTCATGCAGACTAGATGAAAGTTCATCCACCCAATGGTGATATTGCGTTTCTTGTGAAAAAAAAAAATCAATTTGGAATCATATGTACTTTAAATCATGGATCTGTCAAGGTGACCCTCTTTTTTTTTTTTTTTTTTGCTGTTTGTCTGCAGAAGCTGGAAAAATCCAACTTGGATAACTGGGAGAACATCAGAGGACCCAGTCTGTGGGAAGATTCCAGGACAGTTCAGAAACAACGGCGGGAGGCTCTCCGTCTCAAGACAGAGTGACTGAGAAAGCTGCCTTTGGTGCCTCTGGGAAAAAAAAGTCTCAGGCTGGACTGTCTTAATTTTTAATCCAGTGTCAGGAACAGACATGGGAACATTTGCACTGAGCAATTCAGCTGGTGTAAATATAAGTAACTGTGAGATCAGTCCAAAAAGCATTGTATTATATGAAGCTCTTTGTTTGCATCCATTTGTGCAGAGTACCATGGGCTGTATATGTGAATTTTCAATTAAAAAAAGCTGATTATTCTACTGAGAATATCCCACTGTTTTTCAGTCTCTAACATTCAAAACTGCTTCAGCATGGAATAACATTTCAAGAGTCACTTGTCTGTACCAGAAGTTGTCATCCTAATGAGAAAAACAGTGCTGTTGTCTAGATGTGTGTGACCAGGTAAGTGCTGCTTCAGGGAGTCCCTGTATGACTTCAGGCTCTTTAGCTTGGAAGGGACTCTACAGGCATATGAGCTGTTCAGAACAATGAGTCCAATTTTGGCTAAGTAATACTCTTGTGTTTCATTTCCAAGGACTGCATAAAGGCATGTAGTGAGTGTCAGCTGATAATTGGTCAAATAACATTTGTTTAGCTGTGGTTAAATTTCTGTGATTAGTTTATCAATACCTTCATGCAGGCTGGACCTCTGCTCTGGAACCTCTCAGTTTAACTTGGAAGAACTCTTCCTCGCAAAGAGCTGTGCTGCCTTCCTGTGAGTAAATATTATAGCAGAATCTTCTTCAACCACTACATAGTGGCAGAGCTCATCTTACATGTCTATTTGTGCATGTGCATAGAAATTTTTTATGTTCCAATCAATTCTTCTGAAATGCTTGTCTTTTTATATTTGTCTTTGTGTGCTAAATCTTTGCTGTTAGAGGACATTGTGCTAACATTCAGGACCCTTCTGCTGAGAAAGCTCAATGAAGAAGCACCTACTCAAGTTTTCAAATGAAATGAAGCTTTTGATAAGGAGTTGCAACAGACTTGTGAAACTCCTCAGCAGAGGAATGGAGCAGTAGAGCACACATTAACAGCAGAATCTCGTTTCAAAACTCTCAGTGACACCTATATGTAAAACCTTTTGGAACTGCTTTGGAAAAGGTGTTCCGCCTTACTCCCCTCTGCAGGATGTGTCAAATGTAATCTGAATGTCCTTTTGGACACTTTTAGGGTAGCCTCCTCATGTAGATCTTCTCTCAGCACTTCATTTTCTTTAGACTGTCAGTGGTGAGGCCCAGTCTTTCACTCGGGAAGAAGAATTAACACTGATTCTTAGGGAGTTATAAAGGAATTCATAAAGCATCACATGAAATATCTTAGGCATGTTTTGTGCATGTTTTCTTCTGATAAGAGTTGTGAAAACCATCAGAAAGTGGTGGATGAAATCTGGAACAAAGTTGGAGCTGTGTGTTTGTGTATTTCCCTGTTCAATGTCATAGATATCTCTGCTTCTAAATCAAAGTATGAAGAAATTAAACCACCCAGGAGAGGAATAAGAGGATCAATGCAAGAGTAGGAAATAACAAATGCTATAGGGAAACCAGTGAAAAGCTAGAATACTGTGGAGGGATAGAATGTAAGAAAATAGTGCAGAAGGTAGTCTCACACCTGAGGAGTTGCAGCTGTACTCATCACCAAAGATTAGGAACAGGCCTGCCCTTAATAGGCCACAGCTGTGTCTAATAAGAAGAAGAGTGCTACAAAGGAGTGGGTTAGCTGGGTGAGGAGAGAGCTGCAGTCTGTTGGTTGTGCTGTGAAAAGAGTTGGAGTTTGTTGGGTGTGCTGAATGAGATGCCCATGAGAAATCAATGAGAAGGTATGGAACTTTTGCAATAAGATGACAACAGAATACAGAGGCATTAACCTGTGCAAGACCTAGACAAGGAGGAAATTGGTTTAATTGTTTTGTCATTAGGCAAATAAAATATAAATGTGACAAATAAGGAGTAATTAATACTGCATAGCTTGTTAAGAACTTTTTCAAGGCTTAAATTCAAGTTCAGGTGCAGTTCCACTGACTGTAAGATTGATCATTCAAAGGACATCAGACCTTTGGCTACACTGACTGTGTTCTCTCAGTTAGGACTCTGGCTGCATCACTGCTACTGTTTCAGTGAGAGCTAGACCATTGGAAATGTATCTTTACATTCCCCACTGGTGTGGACTCTGCAAATTCACTGCCTTTGTGAGAGGATGCACATCTTCCTTTTCCCTGCTTTGATTGAGGGAGATGGGAAGCTGCCATTGCTTTGCATATGGAGAGGCCTGCTCAGCTCCCAGGCTTGCATGGTGCCTCACAACATGAACCAGCACTGCTCCTGAAATAAACACATGGCTTTCTAAGAACAGCATATGGAAAAGAAGCAGCCCCTTTCTCCATGGGAAAAAGCAAAGATATTTCTCTTACACGAAGCCCTTATCTGTTTTCTTGATGAACAAAACACTCACTGAAATATCCTGTGTATTTTTAGTAATTTGATATTCTGTAAAGACTGTTTTGGGAATGGTCATCTTATTTCAGCAGGTTTGGAATGTAGTTATTATAATCACTGATTTGGAGCAATTTCTTGTGTCCTAACTTAGGATCCAGTCTTAGTTGATTGTTTGCTGGTTGTGTGGTTTCCCCTGCCTTTCTTAGGCACTAACTGCTTCTGAGGGCATATGTGTAACTACCTTTGAAGTGGCCTCTCTGGAAAGCAATGGATTTATCTTAGCATCTCTGAGAAAAAATGGTATGCAGTTGGAAGACTTTGCAACTTGCCCTTGTCTCCAACTTACATTTTAGAAGACAGCCTATATCTATTGATTGTCCACTAAAATAAAAACCCACCATGTTTTTTAATGATGACTTATTTTAATAATTTTTTTATGTTGACTCGTTTATGAATTATAAAAAATGCCAAACCAACAATAGCTGGTACAGAAGCTGTACTTTTCAGAAAATGGAAAGGGCTATTCCAGCAATTCATCTTTATTGCCATGCACTTGAACAATGGCTTGATGTTTTATGCTGTGCTTTTCTTAGCCATTGAATTGGAAATAATACCTTTGAAAGGCATGTGAGAGCCAATTAAGTCTCCTAAGTTGTCATGCAACCGAGGGTAGAAGGCACTCCAGAAATGTGGAGAATTATAGTTCATAACAGTAGCAGGAGAGGCAAACTTCAATTAGTTCAGAATTCATGCTCAGTTTGGCTGCTTATTTGGACTATCCTTTTGAAAGCCAGATAGAGCACTTCTAGTTCTCTTTAAGACTCCTGAAGACAACTTTGTTCAGCTCCTGAATCATAATTCTAAACGTCTGTGAGTGGAGGGGGTCAGAGATAGCTAAGTACAATTGTCAGTCTGAGATGCTGATTGACATTTTTGCATTTTTGGTAACTGGCATCCACAGGTCTGAGGAGAATTAAAACAAGGCTTTAGTCAGGGGTGTTCAGTATTACCAAGGTAAAAGAGAGGACTGAAGAAGCCAGATCTTCTAATCAGTGTTGCTGAAATTAGAAATAAAAGAAGCAAGCCTGGCTAGGTGTCTGTGTGTATGTGGGCTGAAAAATCAGTTTCAAAATCCCTGTTCTGACAGTAAAGGAGAAGGTGTTTATCGCTCTCATAAAAATTGTAGCAAGGTTGGTCTTTGGGCTCTTCCATAACAAGAAAAGCAGCAGGACCTAGAATTGGAAGAAATCTGGGGCACCTGTCTCCAGGGTCAGGGAGAGGTCAGCATAGCACCACAGATATGTGGGTATCTGCCTGGATGGTTCCTGGTGGCAGCTGTCTGCATCTCAAAATGCTGTCCAGACCTCTGTGTGAGATCTGCCCTGTGGATCCTGCTTATTGAGAGTTGTTTTCCTACTGTACTTGGAATGTGCAGATGTGTGGGTGACCCAAAATGCTCAATATCTCAGTTTAGCTGTAACAGATGAAGGAGAGCCTTAGTAAAAGCTGTAGCTGCTGTGGTGCAAAAAAGCTTTCAAAACTACTGAATAGCACAGCAGTTGAATTGTGAAGTTCTCCAGATGTATCCTAGATACATCTGGAGGAGCAGTTAGATGTTAAAACTTATAGAATCAGAATGCAGAGAGCAGTCTTGCTCATAGTGATCTTCCAAAGTCTTGAAAAAGGGTCCAGTACCCAAAAAAGATAGATCATGGTGTAGTAAGATATGAATGATGGGAGTTTTAGATCAGAATATAGAACGCAGAAACTTCTGAAAAGCAATTTAAGTCTATCCCATCATCAGCTGGTGGCCAGTCCCAAAAAGCAGAGGAAGAAATCAATTTCTTCACAGAGAAGCAGCAATTTAGAGAAATTTGAAGGTCAGTGTTCATTGGATGTTTTTTTACATGGACACTTCGTGTTTCACTGTGCTTGCCTGTGTATGGGTGAAACTCAAACCAGTAGTTTTCACCCTGTGAAATACCTACACAGACCCTTGTACTCCTTGATGATCTTGCATTTGCTCTGACTTGCTATGTTTGCATTTCCAGCTTGAATCCAGGGCAAGTTTCATTCTATATTCTGTATTTTCTAAAGGCACTTATTTCTGCAAGAAACGGGAAAGCCTAATATTATCCTTTGCTACAAACTATGTCCACTTGGAAAAAAAAAAAAAGAAAAAAAGAAGGGCATGATTTGAAGTCTTAGGAAAGCAGAATAACTATTTTTATATTAAGATGGTCAAAGAATTTTCCTTAAAGCTTTTGTGGTTAGAAGAGCTGCTTATTGCCAGTGTTTTCAGTGGAAAACCACCTTTCATCCTTCAGTGGCGTAAGGTTCACAAAAAAATTTCCACTCTTATTTTAGACCATCTGAGAAGAAACCTTTAATTGAAGGAAGGTAATTGCTTAGTGTTAGGCCTTCATTTCTTACAAGGGCTTGCAACCAGACTCAGCTAACACACAAATAGTCTCTAGACTTAGAAACAAAACCTCCATACAGATGTTTTTCTTAAAATTTGTACTCTTCTCCAGGAGCCAAAAGCAGGCTTTCATACCACTGGAATCGGACTGACCATAGTTTCTTGTTAAGCATGTGTTTAACTACACATGTAACTGTCTTGCTTAACACAGGCAAACAAAGTTTCACCCTCACTGTTTCCATGCTGTCTGGGACGTGTTAAAATCAAATGCAACCAAAGCAACAGGGGGTAGTGCTGCAGAAAGGACACATGAAATATGTTTATACATTGCAAATGTGAATGGTATATGTGTCATAGTCACAGGTTCCTTGAGAAAGGGAAAAAAAAAAGCCACATCAGAAAAGTCCCCCAGAAATAAGGGTGTGCTATACACTGCCAGTGCCTCTGTAGAAGAAATTCATTCCCTTTCACTCTGCATGTTTGGAGCCTGGCATGATGTGTCTCAGCTGGTGGAAAAAAAGGACCATAGCTTTTTAACATATCTGTTTCAAGGCAGTTGATGAGATCCTTGATGTTCAATACCAACTCCACTGTGTGTGCTCAGTGTCAAATCCATTATGGTATCAACCTTAAGGAGTCCTAGTGGCTCCCAGGGTGATCCCTTGAGGACCAGGGGCAAGCCCATCTCTCTGCCTTACAGATCCGTTCTCCCTCCTCTTTCTGTCCTGTCTTCCAGTGTTCCTCCCAAAAGGTAACAATTAATTCTGTGAGCTGTTCTTTTCTAATGGAACTGGCTGTAAAATGTCACCTTCTTTTTCTAAAGTTCATGGTCTACCATGAATTGAAGAATAGTTGTTTCTAAATTAATTTGAATTTAAAGATCAATGTAAGCTCAATGTAAGCTCAGAACAGAGACCAGTATTACATCTCTGTAAGGATGGCACCCAGCATACACTGGGATCTCTTTTTATCTTCAGATACACAATGCTGTGCTCTCTATTTTATGTACAAAGGAAATTAAATGTACTTTTTTCTTTAAAAGATGAGATCTTCATCTATCTCCAGCTGTCAGTTCCTAATAATGTTGCCCAGAGAAGTGTTATCTGTGATTTAGTGGCTTTAGTGGACTATCTTTTGTTCAACAGAAAACAGCAGAATAAAATTTCAGCTTAATATAGCTCTTTTCTTACTCTTTCTGAATAAACAGAGGAAAAGAGGAGAGCAAGAGCAAAGAACCTTGAGTTCCACACTCAATTTTCTTCTGCTTTTTAGTAGATAGGGCATTTTAAGAAAGGAAGGGAAGTAGAAAAAAGAAATACGGAAAGCAAAAACGCTTAGGGACAAAAATAGTAATAGAAAACAGTTTTTTTGTTCTGACTGGTCCCTCTGGATAGAATAGAAAGAAAATTATTTTTGTCTCAGGAAAAATGTCTGAGCTCAAAAAATACTCAGGTCCAAATGAAAAGTCAGGTATAATATTTTGCAAGTCAGTGGTTTTAGAAATACCTTTATTTGGATGAAGTACAATGTTTTATTTTGTTTTTCATGTTTTTCCATTCTTGATTCTTTTTCATCAAGAACCTTAACTTTGGAAATGAAAAACCACCACTGATCTTAAAAATGTAGTTTTGACTTAAAAGATTGACAGCACAAAATGCTTCAACGGTTTTCAAAACTTTTCACAGAAAGTGTTCTCAGTTAGAGTAAATCTATCAAAAATAGGTCTTTCTCAATGAACAGATTGCAAAATGTCAATCAAGCAGATTTAAAAAAAAAATTGTAAAAGATCTTTTTTCAGGATTCACCAGTCTGTTTCTCTGTTAGTTGGTGAGTGCTGGTGCTCTTTACTGATGAGGATACGACTGCACACCCTTGTGACTGTGCCTGCCAGCCTTCTCCTCACCAGATATGCACACCTGCATTCAGAAAGTGGAACTCTTGCAATTCAACAGAGCACTTCACTGCTCAGTAAATCGTAAGAAAATACCTACCCCATATTGCATTCACTATTCTGCTGTGCCAGATAATGTAAATGTAAGTTTTACACCAACTGTTGAAGTTTCCTTGAAAATTAGTTCCTTTTCCTCTCTGCTTTTGCTAATTCCACAGCCTAAATTTGTTTGTCCAGTTTCTGTTAAATTATGTCACTTTTAGATATTCAAACAGCATGCTCATATGTCATGATACATTAAGAAGAAACCCAAGATTTTTCCCAGTGTAAAAAAAGACATCACTGCTGCTTACATGCTTCAGGGTTTCCATAATTTTAAGTTACCTGTCTAACAACAAATTGGCAATCAAAGATGGAAGTACTGCAGTCCTACTGATGTTCATGTGTATTTGAAGTGTCTACAGTCCATACAGTTCAGGACTCATGTCTTTCTATTATTTGGCTATCCACCCCACCACCACAGATGCTCTTTTGCCTTGCAAACATCCTGACTCAGATGCAATTAAAGATGTGATTAAAGATAAACACATATTTTCAGCACAAAAATCTGAGATTACACATTCCCTATAACAGGCCTTTTGGGCTGAGGGCTCCTTGAGAAGTATAAACATCTTAATTGGCTATGCTGGAATAATAGCAAAAATTGTAGGTCTTGTTTTTATCATCCCTTAAATCAAGATGAACTTGAATACAGTTTGATTAAATTTTTAAAAGTTCCCCCTAGCCCTGATACGGGTTTTTGGGGAAGATTTAAAAGAGAGTTATGACAGACAGTGTTTTGCAACTGGGCTTAGAGAAGTCATTGCAGAGAAACTGCTGGGAATACTCACAGTATGTTTTTGTTAATGTAAAACCCCCTATATTTTAAATAATCAGAAATGGAAACATCTTAAGTATTTCTTTGAATGTTTGAATTTTAGTGTATCTTCTAGGACCAGCATAGAACATGTCCATTTTTAAGTGGGCTGAATTTTCTGACTTTGCAAGCAAAAGCTGGATATGGAAGCTTGTACTTTGTATGGATGGACCCAGTTGGCTGGGACAGACAGTTGGCTGGGCAGAGATTTGGAATATGAATAGGAGAAGGAGACCTTTATCTCCTATCTTTCATCTATTCAAGAAGATTTCTTAGCCCTGTAATGAATTATTCACAACAGAAATTAAAAATTGAGCAGTCTTTGTCCCTTGAAGCTACACGGGGTTGTGCAGTGTTACCTGACAGGTCCATTTTTCTCACACACACTGCTCATGATCTTAAAAGTTCTGTCACTGGTGTGCACTATCCACTTTAACAGCCACATACTCCACACAGTCTTTGTGTATCTCCCTTTCTGTGTGTTCAGGTAGTGCCAAAAAATGAGAACTCGTGTTAGTTCTGTACTCTCTGCCTGGAGATGCTTTAATCTAGGAACTGCTGCAGGAGTCGATGAAGGTGTCTCTGTGCCTTGTTCTTTTGTCCTTAGAGAATTTCTTCTGCCCATGGAGGATTCACAACTCTGCTTTCTTTGCATAAGGGGTGTAACAGAAAATCTGAGATTTGGAAAATATATAATACCTTAAAACCATTAGCTCTTATGGGTTTTCATATGTCTATAAAACTGTTTTTTAGAGGGCCTGAATTATATATCAAATATATGTGTTGATAGAAACACACGTATTTCGGCAGCCTCAAAGAATGCATTTTCCTCTCTGTACACATACAGCAGAGATCTGGAGAATAGTGCCCCTTCACTATCAATGCCCTGCCAAGGTGGGGACTTACAGGGATCACCTCTGAGAGAAATGGATGGTTGCCTTAGCAGGAGCTGGGTCTGCCCAGGTTGCACAGAAGAGGCTTCATTTTCCCACTGATGTGTAGTAGCTTCATAGAAGTCAAGTGTCTGTGCAAACATTTACATTGTCACATGCAGTGATCATATAATTCAGGGTAGATGTCTGCCAAGGTGTTGAACTGTGCTCTGCTGCTTCCCTCCTTCCACTGATCTTGGAAAGCACTTGAGTGATGAATTTTGATCACTTTGCCTTTGTAGGTCTTGTTTCGGGTGAGCTGGATCCCAAGAAGTCTCCTTGTTTGGCTTTCATGGATGTTAAGGCCAAACTTTGGAATGAGTGCTTGCAAAAACAGCAAAGGCTTGTGTACCTCTGCAAGTGCTTTTGGCCTCTCTCCCTTGACTCTCTGGTAACAGGATTACCAGCTCTGAATGAGTTTGAATATTTGGGCAGCTCTGATATTGCCATTTTTGAAAAATTTATTATTTCTTCTTTCTCTTGAAAATTTGATACGTTTCTTGACAGCTTAAAAAAAAGATTCTCTCAGTAAATTCTTATTCCAATGATCAATAAATATCTTAGTGTGTCACACTGGTGTTTAGATAGAAATTGCAATCCCAGCATTGCCTAGTACAGGGGCAATATATGTAAGCTACTTTTCTGACAAATCTGGAAAATCGTGGCATGGACAAGGGTAAGTTATATTATAGACTGAATGCAGTCCTGTCTGCCAGATGAAATAAGGAAATACATCTTTCCTACTTCAAAAGCAAAGTTTTGCTTAGACCATCCTTCAGCCAAAGCTCATGTTGTGTGGGCAATAAGGTCAGAGGATCCACAGCCTCCTCTAAGTCATCAGGGAGCAATAAAAAATACTTTCTGCCATTAAAGATAACCTTGTGTACAGCAAGGGCACAAACAGTGTGTCAGCAAACTGGCCCTGTGAGACTACTTTATTGATGCTGCTTCAGGTGTCTTGCAACATGCAAAACAGCATTATTATTACAGTAGATAACTGCAACAGACCTTTCAGGATTATGTATTAAGAGCAGCCAGTCAAATGCCATCTGCCTAACATGATAAATTTTAAGTGTTATTCCAGAGAGGTTTGCCTACATCTCCTCTGCAGAGGACATAGAGGCAGCTGTAAGTCACTTTCGTCCTCAGCCCCCTCCCCATCATAACTTCATGACCTTTTGGCTAAGATCAGTTGTGGTATCAGTTGAAGTCTTGGCTTGTGCTGCCTTTGGGGGCTCTGCCTGGCCTGGCAGCAGGCTGGGCTCAGTGACCTCTTAACTTTTACCCATCTGTAGCTGCTATCGTTCCTGCTCTTTAAGAGACCTGGGAACTTTTAGAAGTCAAGTTTCGTTTAATGTGCCTTGCAAGTACAGCTGAAATGCATTGCCCTGAATTACTTCTGTTTCAAAAGGCAGGTGGGTCTTGGTTCTCTAGAGTGGGAGAAATTGTAGTGTAGGGCTTGATTCCCTTCTATTGAAAGCTACTAAAAACATTTATCTGCAACAGAAGAGTCTTTACTTTTTTAAGATTGCTTTAATGATATATAACCCAAACATTTTTGGAAGATAACCACAGGTAAATCCTTTGAGAGTTTTTCACCCTTGCATGAATGGGGTTCTGGGGCCAGGCAAAAACATCTCGGATATAGGAAGACCTTAAAATACAGTGATAATATGTTTGTATCTCTCTAGGTTTGTAAACTTCCTAAATCCAGAGCTAAGTATTCACAAGGGATACAGTAATTGCCAGCCAGACTTAATGTCTGAAAACCTTATCTAATCCTGGCTTTTATACACAGATCTATTAACTTGATCTGGGTGGTTTGTTATGGTTTGTGTTTTTCCCCAACTCACTTGTGGAACCAGAAATAATATATATTATCTCTAGAAGAGACCATAAAATGATACAATGGAACGTTGTGTGTAACTCAATTAAAGGCATTTCACTCCAGTATTCCTATATCAAACACAATAACTATAGGATATCTTCCATTCTTTGTGTCGGCAGAGATCACTTAAAAACTTCACCTGCAGCTGTCCTTTGTAGAGAAGGTACATGTAGGATGCTGTGAATTTGCCTTTCACCTAGGGAGGGCTGGCCATGTGCCCTCCAAAGCCACTTTCTGGGTCAGCACCAGCCAGCCCTTTGCATAGAGAGGGATGTAGGAGATTTCTGCTGCAAAAACTCTCTGGCTGGCTTTTATAAGAAGGCTGCAATATCTTCCAGAGTGTTAGTCTCTCAGCTGATTTTTGTCTCAAAGATCTGTCTGGTCTAATGACACAAATTGTTGGAGGCCAGGTTTTGTTCGCTGTCTCTTGCTGCTATTTTTGGGATGTGATTTTTCTATTTTGGTTGGCTGGGTGTGGAGGGAGTGTTGCTATGCTTTAGGGAACACTGCAATTAGATTCACTCAAAACAATCATGATTAATAATTATGACTGGTTTGTTACTAAAAAAGGGAAAGGTAGAAACAACTAATAAGCCACAGTTAATTTGAAGGCCATCTCTGTCTCTGTCTCTTTGAAGAGCAGACCTAGGAGCATTTGGGCTCTCCTTAGGGGATAGGAAAGCCCTTGTTTCTGTACTTGGCAGTGAACCTTGCTCCAGTGTAAGTAATCCGACGAGTTCTCTGATGGAAGAACCTCACTTACTAGTCGGTGAGTCCCAGATAACTGCAGCATCTGGGCAAATCTTAGCTGTGTTCCAAATAATTAACAGAAGTATTTGAATCCATAATGGCAGGGAAGCCAATGAAACAGCTTTCCCAAAACAAATCGGTGAATAAACACTGAAAATTTTCAGTCCAAGTGAAATCTGTTTACCCAGGATAGCTTCCTTCTTCTGTGAGTACATGGCCTCAGGCCTGCGATGTGGAGTAGGAGCTGTTACTACCTGAAATCGCACTTCATTATCCCATTAGAAGCTGAATAAAGAAGTGTCACACTAGCCTGCGGCCGCTTGCCCGCCTGATGTCGGGGCCAGGGGATGTCTCCATGTCGGGAAAGAGAGCTGAGCTGGGAAAACTGCTGCCTTGCACTGCTGGCTCGGTGCAGAGCCTTGGGCAGGACGGGGTCACATTCTGGTGGAGGCAGAGCAGTGACCCTGTGCGCTGGGAGGGCACTGCTCGGTGGCGGGGAGCTCTGCATTTCTGTAGAAATGGAATGGATTTGCCGTGCAGGAAGGGCCTGGCAGCGCTGCTGTCACTCTCACAGATGCTGCAGCTCGGTGCCTGCTCCTGGCAGCACTCAGACGAGCAGGCGGGGCAGGGGTGCAGCTGTGCAATCCTTGTGGCAGCAGCCCCGCAGAATATCTTTGGAGCTTTTTGAAACTCTCTTAGTTTTTATTTATGTATGTACACACACGCATCTATTACATAGTCAGTTCACTTTTGACTTGGTTTCATAGGAGCTGAAAAACTGTTTCAGCTGGTTCAAGCGCATGAGAAAGTTCTTTAAGTAAAATAATCTCTTAAAGTAATGAATTCTTATATCCTGTAGTTGAAGCAGGTAATCTTCTCTCTGCTTAATTTTTCTGTAGAGAGAATTCTTGTTTCTGACTTTAGTAAGGAACTTGCTTCTGTGTGTTCCCAAAGGAGCAATTCCTTAGCCCTTAATACAAATTCTATACTTAAATGATCTCTTGATCAATAACTGCAACATAAAGTAACGTGCTGGGTTTGTACATAAAGAAGTCTTCACCATGAAGTTGTTATACAAGGCTTATGTGCTGCTACAAAATGTCCACCTCAAAAAGCTTTTATCATGTGTAAGAGTAAATGCCTGATTTTAAGAGAATCAAAAATTTGGGGACAACAAAAAATGCTTTCAGTTGCCCTTTTCTTCTATGACATTTTGAAAAATTTGGAGTGTATTTAAACAAGTACCTTTCAATAGTCCTGTGCTTTTGTCTGTACAAATTAGAGACATAAAGACATTTTCTTTTGAAAAGACAAAGAAAAGCCAATGTCAGTCTCTGAGTTGTGGGATACTGATACTGAGTAGAAATGTTTGTATTTTCTTAATTGTCCTAATACAGAAGTATTTCATAGAATCTGTCACTTGAGGGGAAAATTTTCCCTCTAACAACTGAGGTCCTATACCATACTAATGTGTCCTGGTTTTAGATAAAAACAACTGTGTTACTGGGTATTCTTTCCTTTTGATCCCCTGTTGTTGAGATTTATTGCCTGCCGTTCATAGCATTTGCAGCTTGCAATTAAGGCTTCTATTTTGAATACCTAATGTATAAGCAGGAATTACTGTATTTTGATATGTCTTTCAAACCACAGCAAAAAAATTACATGTTTCAGATGTAACATAAAAGCATTTAAAGCTAGATAAAGTTTATAGTGACCTAATGTTATATGAATAAACTGTAATTTTATTAAATTCTTTCCCATCCCTTAGAAGATTTCCTCTGCAAAAAGTCAGTCTGATATCATCCATAAGCTGATTTTTAAATTTTTTTCCCCCCCAAAGAATTGTAAGTGCATTGAGCATTTGCAGCAAGGGAAGTTTAATGTTTGTGTAGTTAACTCTTTGTTTTCTTACACGCTCTTGGTTTTAAATGCTCAGCTGTGTGCAGGAGAGACTGATTGGGCATTCATCTCTGGTCTGGAATGAATCTTGGAGCACCTGATCTATGCATCCATGTGCCCTATTCCCTCAGGAAGGACAACTTACCCAGCCTGTGGACTGGGCTTCCTAGGGATGTCAGGCAGCTGGCAGGACCTCTGTGGTGCCCAGCTACTGGGAGGCTTGTGTTCTGGGGGAGTGTCTGGCTGCTGCATGTGTGATGAAGCTGGGCTCTGTGTGTCTGCTTTATCCTCAGCCTTATGGCGAGGAAGAGGCTGTGAGGACCTCAGAGAGTAGCAGAAGGGGACAATAGCAAGGATAGTTTGGATGCTACTGGGCTAGACTGCCCTTTAGTCAGGCTGAAGGGCTGGAAGATTGAAGGATGGGCAGGAGAAAGGTTCTCTCCCCTTTGGCTGGACGAAGAGAGTGCTGACTAATGGTCATCCAAACAACTAGACTGGACTCCTAAGTCTGAGCCTTGGTTGCTGGTGTTGCATAAAAGGAGGAGATGATGAAAATAAATCAGAGGTCTTGTTCCCCCACATGCCTTTCAGATTAAATCACTGTTTGTGTCTAACAGGAAAGCTGGAAATTTTGTTCCACCAGGACGGGGGAGTGGAATGAAAGCCCATGTGTATTTTTAGCGTTCCTTGTAATCATGTCACCTTTTGAAATGAAAGCATCAGTGCATTAGACTGGAGAAAGTGGGGAGAGGACATCTTCTACCAAGAGAAATGTCAAGCTCAGGGTGGATTGACTGAGTCACACATTGACTGAGTGATATTTGTGCTGCCCAGGACAGAACCTATCTCCTCCCTGCTGCATGCTTCCTCCCCCTTCCGGCTCCTCAGTTTTATGTGGGTTCCTCTATCATGCATCTCTGCTGGTTGCCTCCTCACGCATCTCTTCCTAGGTGATTCTACCCTCCAAACTGTATCCAGCTGGAATAAAACCCAGCACATGAAACATACTTTGGGATGTTCACCCAGTTTCCTACCCAGAGGGTTGGCAGCCCTGGCAAGATGATATGTGCCTTGATGTAAGCTACTTAGCAACGACTTTTTCTTTTATATTTTCTTTTGCCTATGAAAAAATCATATCTAACACAAAGAAGAGAGCAGGGTATCTGTTCAGCTATGAATGTTTACTTGCTGTTCACCTTTGAAATGCCAATGAGCATTTGTGCTGTCTAGTTTGAACTGACTGTTGGCCTTGGAGAAATTACTGATGTTGCTCTTGAATGAAATTGTTCCTTCCTTTCTAAGGAGGTAGAAAAAGTCTGTCAGTGTCTCCATTTGTAATTAGACACATCTTTGCTACACCCAGGAAAAGGGAGTAATTCCTTCTTATTCCTAACCCTTGTCTAGCCTTTATACACTGGTAAGAAGATGAAACCCAATTCACACTACCCATAGCAACATTCCTCTGCAGTAGACAAATTCCTTGGTGCTGTCAGTGGGCAGCTCAAGAGGTCCCTTGTAGCTGGTCTCTTGTTGCTTAGAGGTCTCTTGTAGCTGTTAACTCTCTGCCCCCTGGCTCAGCTTTGGCAGGGAAATGGGAGCACCAGCTGTGAGAATTAGAGGAGAGGTTGGCACTTGCTTTGAGCACATTATTCAGTGCTGGGTATTTGCCCCTGCAAGATAAAGAAGCGTGAGGGATACCAAGTGTTTGAGGAGCGTGGCTGCCATATGCCCAGGCACGTATCCATTCACTGCACTGCTCTGTGCTTTGGTGAAGGTGTCATCTGTGGCTCAGGTGACCTTCCTTACTGAACCATGTGGATGTGCAATTAATGCTGTAATCCTTTAAACAGGGCCTGTTGTCTCAGAGCTTCCTTCAGGTACCCAACAGTGTCAGGCAATCCTTATCTCTTCCCCCTTCCTCCCTCCACTTCTTCCCTTGTGTATTGTATTAAATCTCTTCTCCACTGTACTGGCAGCAAAGTGTGCTGTTTCTGCACTGTGCCAGGACTTGGGTCTCATGTTTACACTTCTCCTGCTGCATGGCAGCCACCCATAAGATTTACTAAGCCACGGTGCTGGCTTTCTCCTCTTTCTTGTATATTTTCACTTGATATGCCACTTCATGACTTGACTGAAGGTAGAAATGGAACCTTCATGCTAAGAGTATGAGACTCCCTGAGAGCAGCCAGGCCATGAGTCCAGCAAGCAGGCACCAGTGGAGGGAGCTGGGCTGGGCAGCAGCATGGTCCCCCAATCTCTCTGCTGCCCCTGGAGCTGCTGCTGGAGTCATGCTAGCAGGTGGAGACGTGCAGAGTTGTTGGGGAGATTTAGGGCTGCCCACTGCAGTGTATGAATGGAACGGGATAGCCTTCCTCAGCCTGCATCTGTCCCCCCACCTCCCTTCTTCCAGTAAAAGTGGGTTGTTTTCACCCAAAGTTGCTCTCTTGGTGACTTGGGCTCACGGTACAAATTTGGGGCGTGGCTTTGTCATCCACTTGTATGCACATCAGTATGGTGCCTCACTAAAGCATCCCCAGTGCCACCCAAGCGAGGCCTCTCTGGCTCTCCAGTGAGTCTTGGCCGAGTTAGGGAGCAGCCCTGTGTACACATAAGCATTTGCTTTAGGGACTCACCCATCAGTTAAAGTGGAATTACATGCTTAACTTACTAAATTACTCTAGGCTTTGCTTAAGTATATAATTAAGAATTATGCACTCAAAGATAACCATTTGTAGGGTTGGGGCTTGCTGTCCTGCTTCCATTACCGTAAAACCACAGGCAAGTTACTTGTGTTCTTGTCTTTTTCTGCCTGGGCAATGTTTCCAGCTGGGATCAGAGTGTTAGGGAGACAGGAGGAGAGACAGAGCATACAGACCCATAGGAACAATTCACTGTTCTGGGAAACCACCTCAAACCATGGGAGTATTTCAGAGGTCCAAATATGGCTGAGGAAGCTTACTTAAATATTGCACAGGGCCAAATCCTGGCTGTCCTCCAACTCAAAGTCTTTATTTGAGGCATCTTTCCCTCTGTGGGTGGGTTGGGAGGGAACTGGCGGCAATGGTTGCCCTCAGCCAAGCTGCTGGCAGGGCTGTGTCCCAGAACTGCCACCTGGCCAAGGACTCCACGGTGTTCAGCAAACTCAGCTTTTCAGACCAAGCCCCTGTGCACCTCCCCTGCCAGCGTTTTCTCCCAGTTCCGTCAGCATCCCAGGGGACAGCACTGGGGCAGGGCAAGCTGCATCTCCCTTGTGGTTAAACCAGCACTGAAGGCTCAGAACAAAGAAGGCTGACCTGACTGGGCAGTGTGACCATAGCCTCCTCCTGGAGACACTCATCTGCAGAATGAGCCCAGGAAGACCATTTTGCTTGGGTACCAAGCAGCAAGCAAGGACCTCCTGTGTAGGAATGGGTCTGAACCAGTAACAGTCACACGCAAAGCCCTGTATCCATCAGCTCCTACATGCTAGTGTCTCCTACTAGTACTTTTCAGAGGGAGAGGTTCCCTAGTCCCTCTGTGATTTTGGAAAGCTTTGGCTATGACATGAGAATGGTCAGAGGAAAGCTGTATTGCCTCCTAAAGAAAGGAGTGTACTTTGGGGATGCCCACCGCTATCCTTCATTGTCACCCCTCTCACCCTTCTCATTTTATCTGCATGACCTGTATTTGTAAAGATGGAGAATGCAGATTAAAGAGTGAAAACCCATCTAGTGTTTACGTGATTTTGAAATACAAGAGGCAGTTTGGGGGGTAGTTCTTCCTTATCTTCTAAGCATTTGCACTGCTTTTCCAGGAACAATTTGCCACAGCTCAGAAAAGGTCTGCTTTGCACTTTGTTTTTGTTTGTTTGTTGGTTTGGTTTTGGGTTTTAAAACCCATTAATTTTATTTGCTTGCTCTTTGCTTTTTTCTTCCTTGCCCAGACTGGACCTGATGCTTTGTGGTGCCTCTTGCACCACCATCTTCCCCTCTGGGCTCCTCAAGGTGTTAGTGCAGGTGGGATGTGTTAGTAGGCAAGGGCTGTTGCATGGTTCCTGTGGGCAGCTCTTCCTCTGCCCACACTGCAGGGGCAGAAAGATGTGCAACCACCTGAGCAGAGCTGACAGAGATATCTTCCTGTGTATGTGCTGTGCAAACAAATAGCAGGGGTTGTGAGAAGTCCTCTCTTCTGATATTGGCATTGTCACAAAACCTTGGAAAAGTGTTGTACCTCCTCCAGGCTGCCTTCTTACACAAGCCACACTGTCTAAACACGTTGAGTAATCCCTGCCTCAGGCTCAAAAACTTCTGCTTGAAATAGTGTAGATCAGTTAAAAGATATTATAAGATATTAATTTTAACATCTTAAGTTATTGAAAGCTAGCTGTGTTCCAGAATGCATTGTACCACAGGCTGGTTGCTCCCATAACTCAACATTTGGGACCTGACTCTATCCAATTCTTGCTGTCAAATGTCACTTGTCTATGCGGATGCTTCCAGATTTAAAATCCCATGTCCCCTAGGAGCTTTCCCCTAGGCAACTCCAGTGCTGGTGACTTCCCTTTATCTGCAGAAATGTATTCTCCAGTGGCATTTGGATGCTGTCTTCTCCATGGTGGTATGGCTATGGCTAATGAAATCTTTGCTTTCTCTTTCAAACCTTTTCATTTCCATGGTGAAAGGACTTATTCTGGGTGGTTTGTGAAGTAATTTTATGAAGATTTTTCTTTGATTCTTGGACTGCATCATGGCTGGTACATATCCTTGTTTCTGCAGCAACAAGCTGTTTACAGTTTATTTTCTGTGTACTAAAGTGCTAACCAGCTTGAACAATAATTTAAAAATGGTGTCATTAACAGTATGTCTAGTATCTAAGGAGAACCAAACCATATATCTGAGAATATGTCTTTGGAGCAGGCACTCGCTACAGCCTAAATTGGAAGGAAAGATCCTGTCCCACAAAATGAGTGCTATGTTCAGTGCTGTAGGACTAATCTGGTTCTCACAGTAAGCCTAAAAATGCAGTTTCCACTATTCATATAGAGGATTACCCGCCCATACTGAGTAATTTCCACTTTTTTTTTTCAGTACAGTGATCCCAATGACAAATTTTGTGTTGCTTCATTGTTATTGTTCATCCTATGCACTCAATTCAGTCTCCCACAGCTTTTAGCAGCACTGTTTGAACACTGCTTCACCCAACATCTCCTTCCTGCATAACTCCTCTATGAAATAAGCCAGGAAAGGTAGGTTTGTGTGTGTCTTTGAATTAGAAGCAGCTCTTTCCAAATTCCTGCCCATCACATAGCTGTTCAGCAGCCATTCAAGTTGTTTTTTTTTTTTTTTTTTCCAGAGGCGCCTCCGTGTCTCTGATCTGATAGCAAATGTCTCCTTTCATGTCCTACATCAAGGCTGCTACTTTGGCCTCCGATCCCATTTGCTCCTCTTTTTTAATGCCGTGCCAAACATATTAATGTCAGGCAGAGCTGTCCTGGATCCCTCGGCAACATTCCAAATGCAAAGCCCTCCCTTTGCCCACTGGGCCCGGGCTTCGGCGGCCCGGCTGCTCCCCGGCCCTGCGTGGGCTGTAGCGGTGGCACCGTAGCACGCACGGCCTGTGTGCTGCCCGTTTGCTGTTCGCAGGGCCGGGTGCCTTTTGGCCCAGCTGGCTCTGCAGCATCCATCCATAAATGCATCAGGCTGCCCTCTAGTGAGAGCTGCCCGCGGACCCTCGGCCCCGGGAGGAGCAGGGGCCCGTGGGGCCGCAGGTGTGCAGGCAGGCCGGGCTGTGCTGCCAGCGCAGGCTGCGGAAGGGCCGCTTGCCGCCCAGCTCCTTTGGTGTCCGTGCCACCTCCAGCCCCAGCCTTTGTGGGTACTGCTGCCTCCAGCGCACCGGCTCAGCTTCATCCTCAGGCTAAACAGACTGCAAACCCTTTGAAAATCAGGGAGTGGAGGAAGGAGTAAGCTATTTGACAGGTGATTATGGTTAGGGATTTTCTTCCTATTTATCCGGGTGTAGCTGCATGCAAGCCGTTCACTATGGAACGTTCACTATGTGCCCTGGCAAAACGGAATTTTGCTGCATTGCCCCATTGCAATACAGAGGGAAAAGCTCCTCATCATCCACACTTCTAGTGCACAGGAGGAGTTTATCCAAGCCGAGTGATGCCCTGGCACATGCTGCCGCCGATGCCCAGGTTGTGAAGGCAGGGGAGGATCTGGTCACTGCTTTAGTGACAGCCCTCCTGGGCAGCCAGAGCACTGCACAGTGTGACAGCTCTTGCTGGCTCTGGCTTAGCTGGCGATGAGTCACCTTGAGTGCCTGACTTCTTGATAAATCCTGGGAAAAACAGGGCAGTTAAATGTCAGCCAATGGGGAAAATTTCAGCTGGGGTAAGTTAAACTAGCTCTGCAGCTGTGAGGGACACTTGGCCACCAACCACTCACCTGCACGTGTGGCTGGTTCAATAGCACTCTTCTGCTTTGAATCTGCTGGGAGGAGGCTGGTAAAGTAGGCCACAGTTTTAAAGGAAAGTTTGAGATGCTGCTATGGTCATCTCTCTCCTGAGGTAACAGAGTTTGTCTTATTTTTGAGGCCAGGTAGGTAAAGAAAGAGGCTTTGTCTTCCCCTCCTTCTCAGGAACGTGGACAAAGATAAAATGAGAAAATGCCTCTGTTTTTGCCTAATGTATGGTTCTTTCCAGGTTCTCAGCTGTATCTTAGTCACTTTAAAAGTTGATAGGAATTATTGATCTCATTTACTCTCCTTATAGCTTGACTGATTAATTGTTTGGAAACTGGAGTATTGAGATACAAAGAAAAAGCAAAGCTCATCTCATGGACTGGAACAAAAATGCACTTTTGAGTATCTGAAATCTGTCAGGTGGCTTTGTATTTCTATGGGTTTTGTTGAAATACTGAGTCCCGAGAAGGGGACTGTGACCCACTTCTGTGCTGTGGAGAGGATTCTGGCCTCCTGGTCCTCTGGAGAGAGGCTCTTTTGCTACTGCCCTTGTGTGCTTTTCCTCAGCTTCCCTGAACCTGCATCTCTGGGGAATGGCAGCTTCTGCTAGGAGAAAAGGTGGAAAGCTGCAGCAGCATTTCTGCATCTGCCCAGGCAGCTCTTGCCCTTTAGGGTTGATGGTTCTGTGGTGTAGGAGACAGATCTAACCCTTCATTCCCTTTCCTTCTGCAAAATTAGCTTTGCACAAGCTTCCCTCAGAGCTGTATCTCATTTTAGGTGTTTTAAGTGGGCTTGATGGTCAGTCAGAAGAGCACTGTGGGGAAAGCTCAGTAAAGAATATGGTTGACTCTTTAATGCTAGGAGAAGTGAGAGCCACCTTTTCCAAAAGCTGTGCTCAACAGTGAGAAGTTTCAGATGACTCACCTGCTGGAAAGGAAAAAAAAAAAGTAAAGTAATTCCTAATTCTGGACACTTCTTGACCTACTTCCAAGCCATATTCCTTCCCCACCACCACCCACTGTGAGAGCACAAGCTTTGCAAGGAATATTGCTGTGTGGCTGTTAATGGTTAAATGCAATTTTGTTTATTGGATGTTTTGGAAAACATAAAAAACGGCTAAGTGCACAGACAGACTGTTGTATCCAAAATTATGTACTGCTTTGCCTTTTACAGCTTTTGATTACATCAGGTTGCTGCATCAATATCTTGTCTGTACAGTCCAGCCTGGTGGGGCAGCAAGGCAAAGAATATTGTTGCTGGGTAGTTTTCCAGGTGGTGTGGCAATTAAAGTAGCTTTCCTGGGGGACGTAGGGCTGATCACCCAAAGCTGGGAAGCAATCTAAACTCATGCATGTTCAGATGCTTGCCCAGCCCATAGACATAAAATAAAAATGCAATGTTTCAATGAGTGAGATATTTGGGTTGTTTTGCTTAGGACTGCCTGGCTGTACTTGAGCAAAAACCTTGCCTGAGTATTTTACTACAGCTGTCTTTGTTCAGGTTGCAGTCTAGAAGTACAAAAAGCTGTCCATAGCAAGGGATGAGTGAAGGCTGTGAACCCAGCTTTGCATTTTAAAGCCTCTAGAATGTGAAGCTGTTTGGATCCACTTCAGAAATAGGCATCAGTAGCAATGCCTTCCCCCCAGTCTGGGATTCACAGGCTTTATCTCCTTCAAAGTATCAGTAGGGTAGGATCCAGAACTTAGTGCCCAGTGACATGTTATGGCTGTCTTTGCACCTGCAGGTCTCGTGGTCCTTGTAGAAAAGTGTCCTCCTGACTGCCCAGCAACTGAGGAAGCCAAAGAAGGGATTGAACTTTGAGGATCCAGCAAAGCCCATAGCAGGAACAGATTCCCAGTGTTCTGATATCTCCTGTGAGGCCAGATCTGAATCCAAAGGAGATTTTTTTTCTTGTATTAGAAGATCTTCCCCTCCACTGTTGTGGTCCACTCCCTTCAGCAGGTAAACCAGCTTTTCCTGAAGGATGTAGGAGACAGCAGAGGAAAAGTGACTAAGGTGGTGTGCTCAGTGTATTACCTCCACAGTGGCCCAGAGTAGCTGGGACAGGAGGGAAAAGGGCTCAGTGCACTGAAAGAGCTTTCCTCATAGAGGACAGAAAAAGTGGGGATAGAAAAGCAAATACTAAAACAGTTCTCTTGGTGAAAGAGGCAATAGTTGTGACCTTAAGCCCCAGACAATACAGAATGGGGAAGGCCATGAGAGACAAGGAGGCTCCCTGGTGAAAACCATTTTCATCAAGAGTTCAATTTCCTATTGTAGCCAGAGCTTGTGCCTGATGAGTGTACATCTTAAAATCAGATAGACTTTATACTCCTGTTCTTTGGCTGTGCACTAGACACAAGGAGTGATTGCAGGAAATTGAACGCAGGACTGCATGTCTGCAGCTCTGGGGAATGTGATGGCATTAGCAACCCGACCAAGGGTCTCCTTCTGGTGGCTCCAGAATTCACAGAAATACAGCACAGAGCCTCAGATCCAATTTCCTGCTCCCCTTTATCCTGGGTGAACGTGTCAGTCAGAGCGACCTCCTGTCATTATCAAGTGATCCATCATATTAAAACAAGGGGGAAGGAAAAACCACAGCAGAAAGGAAAATTAATGTGTTGCAGACTTTGAAGTACTTCCCCTTTCATCCTAGCCCATAAAACTTTGATTTAGTTTTGTATCCTGGGTCAAGGGTTTCTGTCTGTCCCAGTGTTCTGATCAGTTTGGTTTGGACACTGGTGAAAACCAAGCAGTACCTGTACCAGTGTGTGCTAACCTGGCCCAAGGCAAGTGCCCTGGGGGACTGTCACTTGACTCATGCTGGCTAACAGCATTGCATGCCAGGGAAGCAGGCTCATTGGTGCTGCCCCAGGTTTGTGCCCCTTCCCCTCCAGGTTTATTAAACAACAAACTGTCAGAGGGTAATGCCAGGGAGGATGGTGACCTTGTGCCAGGCTGGTGTGTGAAGGAGAAGGACCTGCAGCATACAAGGGGGATGCAGGCTAAGCCAGTAAGTCTCCATGTGTGTTGCCTGCTCCTTGATGAGACGATCAGGCCATACTAGTGGGACTGTAATAACTTCCAGTCCAGTTCAAGGCCAGGAGCAAACCAATGACCTCTTTGTCTGTCATCTTGCCTTTTAGTAGCAGGTATCAACTAAACAGCTGTTATTAAAGGTCTGTTGTGCTCCATGAGAGAACTGGTGGCTATGACATTCTGATCAGAGTACAGATTTCCTTCTGCTTCTGCAAGTTCCCCTTGGAAGGAGTTGGATGCAGCATATTTTCCTTTCTGCCCTTCACCATTCTGCACTGTTTCTCCTGACTCTTCAGCAGCTCTCATAGAGTGGTGTGGACTATACTTCTCACAGTGAAAAGTTCCAGCTGACTTCCATCGGTTCAGGATTTGGCTTGATCCCATGTACTCTACTCCAGGGACTGGAAGCTCCCTGCACCACCCTCCAGGCACTGCAGTAGCACCAAGCTGGTTGGAACCTTGTTGCACTTGTCCCTGTGACTGCAGAGGGTGGCAGAGAGATCTCACATTGGCAGCTGTGGATGTGGGTGAGGAAGGATTATCTGCAGGTCCTCTGGCTGTCCAAAGTTCATGAGTTTGCATTTCCTGAATTGGTCTTACAAGTTGTGGGGACCCTTTACCTAGCCAAGAGCAGTGAATGCTCAGACAATTCAGACAATGCCTGGTGGCTGAGTCTGGGTCCTTAATGCTCCACAGCTGGAGCACCTGGGCTCAGAGCTCTGCCCTCACTGCTGCTGAGAGGTGCAAGAGCCAGAGGAAATGTGAATGTGTCTTATTTACTCTGTGCTGTTGAGAAATCTGTGAAGGAAACATCCCCATCTCAGTATCTCAAGCACCTTGAGACATTTCTGTAGCCAAGACTGGCACTTGTCTGCCTGTTTTCATCAAAGAAAAACGGTGACCTGGTTTGGACAGCTGTGTCTCATCCTTCCCCAGTGGTACCTGAGGTCAGGGGGAAGACTCGGTAGGTGAGAATGAACCCACAGCTGCAATTGCATTCAGAAGGTGGTTTCACATCCCCACCTTCTGTGATGAAAACCTCTGTCATGAAATTAATCGGTGATTTCACACTTCCTGATATACTATGCAAATGATTAGACACAGCAGCAGCTGGGGAAGTGATGAGACTCATCGAGGCTTTGCTCCTTCTAATAATATCTTCTCTTATCTTTTATTTTTTCCCTTTTCTGAACACACATTCATTGTTCATGGAAACGGACCCAATTGCAATATACCTACCAAACAAGTCCAACAAGGGAGCTGCTCTTGCAGCCTGTCCATACCACATGGCAACAGCTCTGTCTCATCAAGGCAGTATAAAAAACTGTAAAACCACTAATAAAGAGATAAGGAGGAAGTTGTCTATGCAGGGGCTAGAAAAAATGTGTTTTCTGGCTTTTGCCTTTCTGAAGGTATGATGAAATAAGCCTCATCTCACGCCTCTGTTGCATGCTTTTGTCACTGCTTGCTGTTACAGCGATGGGATTAAAATCCTTACAGCATGTGAAGTGGAGGCTATACCCTTCATCTCCCTTAGGAGCACAGTGGGTCTGTCACTGACCTGAGCCAGGGAGCTCCTGCCAGGCTTCTGGGGGTACTAGGTGACAGGTAGCAGCCTGAATGCCTAGAGGCACGGTAATCCATGGGATAGTGTTGGGCAGAGGGGAGATGCCAAGGGGGAGATGCTCTCCCAGCCAGTGGAGAGGAGGGGAGCAATGATCTTTTCCCAGGGATTGCTGTGGCAGCTGATGGCTTTTCTTTCCCTAGATCCCCAGCAGCAGTCACAGTGCTGTCTGTGCCCTGTAGGACATGAAGCCATCCCTATACTCTTCTTCTCAAGAAAGTACTTGAGGGGGGGCCCTAGAAAGATGTTAAATAGAATACCATATGAATGTAACCATATAGAGTAAGTGAGGGCTCAGTCCATTTCTAAATGCAGCTGAAACCAGTGAGATGATGGCAGTAGGGTCATCAGCTGAAAGGGGAGTGCAGTGGTTCATAGCAGAACCAATTGAAAGGGAATCACTGCAGGGTTTATTGCTCTTTCAGTGTGAGCAAAACCACATGATGCTGGGGGAGGAGGCTCCCTGGTAATGCTGTCACTCCTGGGATGCCATTTCCCTTGCCCAGTAAATACTGCTTCTGGAATAAGCTGCATAATGAGTGTGCTGAACCACACCTTCATCTTCCAGGCAGCATCACAACAAGAGTCAAGCAATTAGCCCATGTAGTGGCTTTGGGAGAACTGTAATGCCCCCTTTGCACTTGAGGAGTTGCCTGCTGCTGCTGAAGCTCCTGGAGTAAGCCAGCACAGGGCAGGGCTGGGACCAGCAGGTCTGTCCCTCCCATAGCTCTGGGACTTGCTAACCTACTGTAGGGGAATAGAATATAAGAAAATAAAGGTAGTATAGAAAGTAATCTTACCCCTAAGGAGTTGCAGCTGAGCTAATTATTGATGATTAGGAGCAGGCCTGACTTTAACAGGCCACAGCTGTAGCCAATAAGAAGAATGAGTGTTCTAAAAGAGTGGATTGGTTGGTTGAGGGGGAACTGGGGTCAGTTGGTTGCTGTGAGAAGGAAAAGTCAGTGCTTAGAGGAGCTGCCTATGAGAAACATCAAGGAGGTATGAAACTCTTGCACTAAGGAGACAACAATATGGGACCTTTGTAATACAATGACAACAACCTACAGCAAGGAAATTTGGTAGCCAGGTAGCAGTTTCCAAAATCCTAATTTCCCACTTGTGAGCAATTAGGCAGGTGGAAGGAGAGGCTTGGAATTCCCAGTCTGTGGGAAGTATATGGAATGTTAGGGCTCTTCTGTAAGACAGTCAGTGCTGCCAGCTGGCTCTTGTCTGCTGTCAGCTTTGCTGAGTGATGCTGGGTCACTCCTGTTGTGTGTGGCTCGGGTGGCTGGTACAGTGGTGAGCCCTGACAAATCTCTTAGTGGCATGTGGAGATGAGGTGGGTTTTTCTGCATTGTTTCTGCTCCTGGCCTTTGGGGTGAGGTTGGTGTATTTGGTAAACAGTGCTGTGAGCAACTTGTGTGACTAGGATTTCTGGAAGCTACTGCTCTGTAGCTGCAAGATGGTCAGCAGTGCAAAAATGAGTGTCAGAAACCACACAGACCAGAGCCTGTGCAAAATGGCCATAGCCTCCTTCTGCCAGGAGAGAGCCAGAGGTAGGCAGCCCAAGACTGTCAAGGCTGAAGTGCTTCAGCCATTCCAAATTATTCCCCCTGCTATCTCCAGAGCAAAACTTGTTCTGCACATTCTGGGATACAAATCAGTTATCAGGGAGAGTTAATTCAAGTTTGGAGTTTATGTGAAGTGTTGAGAAGAGCAACAGCTAAACCCATGTCCCCACAGGAACAACATGAAGAGGGTCTTAAAGACGGTGTCTGATGAGAGGAGCAAGGGCAAGAAATATGTGTGTAGGTGGGAGACAGTGCACAGAATGGGGCAGAGGAGAGAGCAGAGGCTGAATGTAGGACTCTGTACAAAGTACAGGACAAAATACACATTGTGTGTAGAAGAAACCCCAGGATATGAAAGACCACCCTATTTTTTTTTTGCACACGGGTGTGTCTTTCTCCACAAATTAATTTCTGTCTGAGTTCTTTTGACTGCTCTGAGGGTGGGATCCTGTTGTTGGAGCAATCCTGTGGGACTGCTTCAGGTTGTGATGGCATGTCTAGGGCATGTGGACTGTGTTCAGCAGGATATAAGCATGTATAGGTATATAGGTGCTCTAGAATGACCCTGCTTGAGCAGGGAGGTCAGACCCGACAACCCAGTGTGGTCCCTTCCAATCTAACACATTCTGGGATAGGAATATTGCATGTGCCAAAGTCCTTTTCTGGCTGTGCAATTTTTTTAAAACAAGAGAAAATATTCTTGTAAATTCAACTTTCAGGAGAACCTGAATAAATTAATATTTAAAGGGATAACCAACATTTTATCATCCACTTAATCCCAAAACATGAAGGATGGGTTTTTGCAACAGTCATCAGAAGGATGATTTGCAACACAACTAGATATTTAAAGTCAAGTCTTTGGTGCTGAGGGAGGTATCAGGCCTTGTGTGGTGTCATGATGACAGTCTTCTTCCCAGGGAAACTGTCTCTGTCTTACCATCATCAGAGCAGTCTGGGGTCAGACTTTGCACCAGAAGCATTCATCCCATATGTGTCTCCTGGATCCTGCCAGATCTGGACAGAAGCCACAGGTATCCTAGAGATGGATGGGTCTCTCCGTGCACAAGCTGCTCACTCCTTTAATTAAACTCCAAGCTTTCATTAACAGCTGATCTTAATTTACTTTATAGTTCTTTTTCACATATAGCCCCCCCCCCTCGCCCCCTGATTTTTTTATAAACCTGGATCAGATTCTCCTGGAGGGAGGCACAGCTTTCTTCTAACTGCTCAGGGGGAAAAGACAATCTGGCATTCTTCACTTTGTCCCAGATTTGTAAAGGAAGAGACACCATTCCATAGGAGACTTTTTTTTTAGTAGGTCTCAGCTGTTTTGCTAAGAAAATTATTACACTGACCTTTAGGGAATTGTAAAATTTCATTCAATCTTTACCCAGCATTTATTGTTATCCCCACTATCAAGGTCTGTAGCTTTGCTCTCTGGTAACATCCCCTGAAGTTGGGGAACTTCAGCTTTGGCATGTTGCATACTCAAAAGCGGAGACAAATGATAGTGTGAAGCCTTGTTTGCCAGCCTGCCAGAAGCTGTTTGTGAGGTTAAGGGCGGGGCACCCTCAGCTACACCAGCGCTTGCTGCCCATGAGCTGAGCACCCACAACCCCACTGCATGTGAAAGTGGGCAGCTACAGGACAGCTGTAGGAGAGTCTGAATTGCTGTGGAAGACCCTTAGGAACTGAAAGCCAATACAGGGATTACATGCTCCTGCTACTGATGTGCTATCCACAATATAACATAACCTGAAATGTATTTCATTACAGCACAGTTTTAACCTGTTAGCAAACATGCTGGCCAGGGAGTAATTTACCCAGAATGTGAAGGCACAGGATGCAGAAGGAAGGGTTTGAAAGAGGTGTAAGAAAACCAGCCTGTGTACAGTGCATGGCTGAAGCACCAGCTACTGCTCTAGAATCACTGTGAATCATCCTCTCCATGAAGCACTAGCTTAGTTTAAGAAACACGGATTTTTTTTTTCTTTTCGTGCTATTAGCCAGCATGTGGTGCAGGAAGCAGAAGAAAACACCTTGGTGCCAGTGTTTAACAGGGAAACCAGAGTGGTGGTAGTGCAATTGATTTTTGTCTTTGTTGGGTTTCAAAATCAATGAAATATGAACTTTTCCCATTGATTTTTTTGAATTCAAAATTATTTTGGGAAGCTGTTAAATGAATTGACATCTTTGTGAGCTAAATCTTCTTCGATGCTTTGTAAGACACGTGTGAGAATCCATCAGAATGTGCTGAAGTGCAGGCCTCTTGCCATCTTACTATTTGTTGGTATCTTCTGTCATGCCAAACCTCTTCCTCTGTGGCCAGGTTCCTTGGTCCTCAGTGAGGGTGGGGTAGGAGCAGATCCAATCCACTGCTGTAATCTGAGCCTCATGTTCTTGTTCTGCAGCTGAGAAAAACGGTGTATCTCCTGCAGTGTTGATGCTGGTTGCTCATTAGTAGTCACTGCAGTTGAAATGGCCTTTTTGAATGTGTCCCTTGTCCTGGCACATAGCCTGATGCTGTAAGCCCCAGAGTCCCATTGGTCCTCCCTGGAAAAAAGCCCTCAAAAACATACAACCTAATTTGTAATAGAATTGCTATTAAGCCATTGCTCTAAGACACCAAAAATATGGAAAATCTCAGAGTTCCTCAACCTGAGAAGGTCCCCCTGACCACCTCCCATGGTTGGCAGTTAAAATGTGGAAAAAATCCCCTTTGAATGAGTCTTGTTTCCTGCCCCAGGACACACTGGCTTGCCAGGCCAAGGCTCGGGGTGTTTGTCCTGAACAGAGGGTGTGCTCCACTACAGATGTCCACTTCTCTGCAACCTGCAGTGGTCCGTCCATGGACCATGGATCAACACAGTTTTTGAAGCCAGTGCTAAAATGGAAGACTTTGGAATTAACACGTGTTAATTAACACGTGGTAAGTCCTAAATTCCACCATGATCAAAATCTGCTTGTCAGCTGTACCCTCATTTTCTATTGTCAGATAGAGTCTTTGGAAGATGTCACTTCTCATCAGAAGTTTTCTAGGGTTTGAATTGCCTTGAACTTCCAGTGGCTAGTTGCTATCCTCAGTTAGGTTTTTTACTTTTTGAGGGTTTCTGCATGGTGTCTGAATGCTGTCTAAAATTTCTTTAGGTCTGTGTTCCCTTGCACAGAAGACCTTTGGCAAGCTCAGGCCAGGACATGTTTGTGGTATCAGTCACCTGCGTGTGGGCTGTCTCTACATTACTCTGCAATCATTTGTGAAGATGACCACACAAAGAATTGCCCTTCATTGTAAGCCAGGCCTGAGGAAGGTGGCCTTTGACCCCAGACTTAACCTCTTGGGAAACTCTACAATGAGACTAGAGGATCTTATTGCAACCTACAGCTGGCACAGACACATCTGTGGGTCAGAAAGTTTAAACCCATAATTTTCTCTTTTCTGAGCACTGTACAAAGGATACACAAAGAATCTTTACCCATCTGTGGCAACCCCCTGTCTGCTAGGACCTGTGGAGGAACTGTCCCCTGGTTATGGGGAAATGCCATGAAGAGTGCATGGACTGTCCCAGGTGTCCCAATATAACATTTGGGATAAGAATTGCATAGTGTTGTGTGTGTAAAGCTCAGCTTGGCTTTCAGGGCTCTAACCATGTTTGCAAAACAGGCTTTCATAGGAGGAAAAAATAAAGAACTTTACATTTGAACTGGGTTCATTTGCTCTGTAATCATGGATAGGCTTGAAGCTGGCTTCTACATTGTGGTTCCTTTCCTCTTTTGCCCAGAAAGTAATTTTTTTCTCAGATTTAAAACTTCATTTCAAGGCTCTGCAAATGCATCATATTAATAAAATGTCACATTATCTCATCCCTTCTGACACAAATGTGAACAGGCACCTGATGAAAGCTGGTGAGGGAGGAAAAGTAAAGCTATGGAAAAATAGCCCAAAACATAACACAGGTTCACCAAGATCAGATCTCGAATGAGAGAAGGGGGCTGTGCCAAGCCCTTTTGTACAAAATTGAAGTCTGCAGCAGTTAGTCTGCTTGTATTCAAGAAAAAAGGGCTGATATGGTGTTTGTTTCTTTCTTATATCTAGTCTAAATCAAATTCTTGGATCATTAGGCCAAGGGCCAAAAGATTTCAGGACAGCAAGAGTAGGAGCACTTTTTAAAGCCTTGCTCAGCTAGAAATTTTTCAAGGAAGAGCCAAACCTCCAGCCTGTCATGTCTGCCATAATAAAACAATAATATGGCCCTATCCATCTGAAATTTTGGATGGTAACTGTGAAATTCTTATCTGTATGTGTGAAGTATATAGCTGGTGAATGAAGGGGAAAGAACAAGTCCTTTCAGACTCAGCTAACACACTCACAGAGTTTCCTCTGGAACTTGTAGGACACTGGCAGGTTTTTATGTTAATAGATGCTGTTGGCCTGGCAGAGCAAGTCAATGCCTGTTATGCACATTGTCTTTAACAACAGCACTGCTGTCGAGTACATTCTGCTGTCAGCATCTTTATTATCAGCATGGTTGCCAGCAGAAGGCTGAAGTCATGGGATGTTGAAACTATGGGTTGTGTTAAACAAATCTTACCTAGTTTTAGGTGGACAAGGAAAGGAAGAGGAAAGCCTCCATTTCTTGTTCTGCTTCAAATCTCAAGAACTTGGAGACAGGTTTGAGAGAAGTATTTAAGGTCCCAGTTGTTCATGGGATAACTCCTCTCTCTTTCATGAAGAACTTCTTTACTGTGTGGGTGACTGATTACTGGAATAGTTGCCCAGAGAGTTTGTGGAGATATTCAAAAGCTGTTGGTATTCAATCCTGTGTAAAGTGCTCTAGGGGACCTGTGTGAGCAGGGAGGTTGGACCAGATGACCTCTGGTTAGAATGGTCCATTCTAACCCTACTCATTCTGTGTTCTTTTAATATTCCACTGTTTGGTACAATTCCAGTGGTTTTGGGTTAGAATCATACAATAATTTAAATTGGAAGGCATCTTTTAAAGGTCACCTAGTTCCAGCCCTCTGCAATGAGCAAGGACATCTTCAATTAGATCATGTTGCTCAGAGCTCCATCCAACCGGGCCTTTAATGTTTTCAGGGATGGGATGCCTACCATCTCTCTGGGAAACCTAGGCCAGTATTTCACTGCCCTCTTTGTAAAAAACTTCTTTCTTATATCTAATCTATATATATATATCTAATCTATATATAGAACTTCTTTCTTATATCTAATCTATCTTATATCTAATCTAAATCAGCCCTCTGTCAGTTTAAAACCATTAGCTCTGGTCCTTAGGTAACACTTGAAACATCAAGTGATCTTGGTAGTCATTAAAAACTAATATCCGTGCTTGTTTAGTGAGATTGTGCTAAACAGCCCAGGAATTTGAGTACCCTGTATTTTAATTGTTAGAGCTAATATAAACAAGAGGTGGTTGGTTTTTTGTGGAGTTTTGGTGTTTTAAAAAAATTTTAAATCGTATTTTTATATAAACACTTTGGTTGCTTTTGTCTTAGGTTAGTACTTTGCAAGCACACCTTTAAGACTAAGGAGATAAAAAATTTCATATACTCCCTCTTGTGATGAAAATTTTTTGCTTGCGCTGAGCAACATAAGATTAGGTCCATATGGAAGGGAGGGAAAGAGGGAAATGCCTGGGAGCATTTCTTAAATGTATTAGGCATGATTTTATGTACTGGGATGAGGTGAAATGAAACATCTGTGTACCATAAAGAGCTCTGTCTGTCTTAAGTTATTGTCAACTGTAAATCTGTGTATTGCCCCCAGGGCTAGCTCCTGCTGACGAGCATTTTGTACTGCAGTTCCTCAGCTCCAGACCCACTCTTGCTGAGCCTTAAACACAAGCAGTTGTTTGGAACTGCCTGATGATGAGCTGGGCATGGGTTGGTGAGCATGAGATGGGTTGGGAGAGTTTCCCTGGGCCAGCTGGGGAGGTTTCCTTTGCTTGGTGTTCGGGGTGACTGGAGAGCTGCCATCCTTGGGGTTGTCCTCCCTGGTAGGGGTGTGAGGCTTGGAGGTGGCCACCTGGAGATCAGGTGACACTCGCCAGTTCCAGAGTCCCTGCATCCACACAGTCTCTCTGAAATCCTGGTTTCAGCCACTGATGCTGTGCTGTTGACTTTATGTCAGTAAGGGTTCTTCTCCAGCTCAAGTGAGACTGCTGGGCACTTAAATGCCACGGGCCACACATGCATATGTGCCTGTGTTCCCCCAGGCACTGGGAAGCCCTTCCCCTCCCTGACATCACAGAGGAGCGTGCAGGGGTTGCAGCCCTGTGCAGGGCTGGACAGCACCCTGAGGTCAGGCACTTCTGTATATGTTGGATCTTGCCATGTCTCTGGCCCATGTGCGTCCTTTACCATGTTCCTACCTGGTAAGCTGCCTTGCTGGGTTGTTTGAGGACACCAGGAATAGCAGGTGGCATTTGGGGAGATAAAAGGCTGAGTCTGGGACCCACAAGGTGTTCTGCCACTATCTTTTGTACCTCCATCTTGTACTTACTTGCAGCAAATCTGTCCCCTTATGCCTCCTCCTGCTGTGCATCTGTCCTGGACTTCCATGCCCTGTTCTAAATAACAACAGTGAGTAGCTAGACCAGAATGGATAATTGCTCTTCCAGGTCTCTGGATCTCTTCTGTGCTGAGGTGTGGGGCCAGGGGCTGCTCTTATTATGGAGCCATAACTGTTATGGAGCATTAACTGGAGTGTATCAGCTGACTTCCAGGGCCTTAGTGGTCTGTGCTGTCCTGCAGGGGACCACAGCCCATTTGCAGCTTTTCTTATCCACTTTTGGCAGCATGAACCTGTGCAACTCTCAGACAGGTCACCCTCTTGGTAACTGTTCTGCCCTTTTCTCTTCCATCTTTGTATGTCCGCTGCCTGTGCCTGGCTGAGGTAAAAGTTCTTGCCCAGTGTAGGACTTGGGCTCAGGTTTCTCATGGCAGTTTATTCAGCTGCTTTTGACAGGGATGGTTTGCACTTGCACATGTGCTCAGGTCTCACCAGAAAGCTTCAGGGCCTTCATCGCCTCAGGGGGTATGGGCAGTCACTGGCTATCCTGCCAAAGAATGGTCTGTTTCATCCTCCAGAGAGAAGCTGTCCCCAGACTAAACAGACTGGGGACAGCTTCTCTCTGGAGGATGAAACAGACCATTCTTTGGCAGGATAGCCTGGTGTTAGGGATTGTTGCCTTGTAATACCTGGTCTTTAAAGAAATGAGAAGCCATGCCAGTAGGTAAATCTCCTGGAGGCACATGTCTGCCCATAGCTGCTGGAGCAAAACCAGAGGGGATCCTAAGGGGAGACAAACATGTGTACAAATACTGTGATGTGTCTTATGTGAGCCATAACTATGCTGCTTTGCTCCATGGTCCAGGAAACCAGCCCCCAGCAATCTTCTGCCAAAGCCAAATAGCAACTTTGGAGGCAATGTGTATTTTTTTACCTTAAAATTACTTGCTGTCTCACAACTTGTTATTTTACTTCGGTTAAAAAATAACTGGGTGGTTTCTGCAAGCACAAAATAAAGCATGCAGCTTCAAATGGATACCAGGACCAATCTGGCTGTGTAATTATATTGCCTATATTTAATCTCTCAGAAGTGTTTGGCAGATGCTTTAAATTTCAGATATGCAATCAATATCTTCTTCTCTGAGGCTCAACTACCATGTTCTTGCCCCACCTTGCTTGAAATACACGAAGTCAAGTCAATATACTTGGACGGTACAGGAGTGATCCCCGCTCAGTGAGTGTATATCTCTATCTATATATACCGATGGAGACCTCGTAGAGGTGTGTGCGCGCGTGTTACATGCAAGACGTGCTCTGCCTTTATTTATTTTGGGAAGGGTTTGCCTTGGTTTCGCCGTGCCTCGCTTTAAACGATCCGAAAATCCCCCCTGGATTCAGAGGAATAAATATGCATGGCTTGTAATTCTGTTGCAGCGCTCGCTCCCAGCTGATAGGTGACGTGGAGTTTGGAGGCTCGCAGATTGGCTTTTTGATTTGGCTTCTTGCTGCAGTTGTGCAAACCTCGCTGGCTCCCAGAAATCAGGCTCAGCGCTTTGCCGTGCACCGTAATGCTGGGAAACCTGCACCGAGCCCCGATGGTGTGAGCGCGGGAGCGGGGAAAGCCCAGCAGATTCAGTGGCAATCTGGGGTACAATCCATTTTCTCTTTCCCCCTCCTCCCATTCATCTCCGTCCTCCTCGCCCTCCTCCCTCTTCGCCAAATCTCCCTTCCCTCCCCAAACTCCACCGCACGGAGCTGAAGATCAAGGCTGGTGGATTTATCAACATTTTACCTCCACCCCCACCCCCTTTTCCAGATGCACCTCCCCGCTCTCCCTGACAGCTGCAAAAGGGAACACAGGTTTTGTAGCGAACGAAGCAACTCGGACTGACATGCAAAGGCGACCCCCCCCGTACCCGCACACACCGTCGGTGAATCACCGGGAGATGCGATGAGCTCCCTTTAGGAACCGGAAGGATTTGTGTTGGGGAGTCAGTGGAGCCCCCCCTCCCCATCCCCCAGCCCGACCCTCCAAAAAAAAGTCAGGAAAGCCGCCAGAAAGGGTAAGTAAGGGGGTGCCACCATCGCTCCGTGGGAGACGCGAGGCTGGCGGGCAGGTGTCCTGCTGCCAGTCGGGGCTCCATGCCTTGCACGCGAATGGCCGTGAGCGGGGGGTGTTGAGGGGTGGGGGGACGAGAGCTCTTTGCAGGCTCATTTCCCGGGATAGCGGGGGGAATTAGCGTTGCCCAGGCGCTGGGAGCTCGCTTCATTCCCGCTATCTTCCCGGCGCCGTGGCGGCTCCGTGCCCGTTTGTGTGTGTGTGTGTGTGTGCGTGTATGTGTGTGTGAGGGGGGATGCGTGTGTGTGCGCTGCGGAGGGAGGGAGGGCTTTGCCTACGGCGCGGAGCGGGCGCTGCGGGGTGGATGCGCGCCGGGGAGGGAGCACCGGGCCGGGCCGGGCGCTGCGGGGCCGGGGCCTGGCGGAGCGGGCGGGCTCCGGCGGGGCGTGCGCGGCAGGAGCTGCCCGGTCCCGCGGCACCGCGCGCGGCCGCCCCGGGATCCCTCCCGCCGCCGGGCGGGGGTGCCCCGGTTCGGCGGCGCGGCGCGGCCCGCAGGGATGCCGGGGAGCCCGGGGGGGTGGTTCTGCCCGGGGCTGCCAGGCGGGGGAAGCGGCTCTCATGCAGTGCTATAAATTTCCTTTTTTATAATTTCCCCCCCCCTCCCCCACCACTCCCCCCTTTTAAATTTCCTTTTTATTTTTAATTTATTTTTTTCTTCCGCCGGGAGAGGCCGGGCCGGGCCATCCCCGGCCGTGGGGCGGGGGCGCCGGGGCCGCCGTCCTGGGCAGCTGTCGCGCTCCGTCCGCCGGGGCCGGCTTGTTTACCCCGGGTGTCAAATATAGCTGCTGCGCCAGGCGCTGCCCTAAATAGGGCAAGGGCCGCCGGCAGGCCCGCAGCCCCCATGGCAGGGGGACAGGAACTCCGCACACACACATGCACACGCATGAGAGCTGACCTAAATGTGGGCTGGTTTTACACTCTACCTGTCTCCCTCTCTTGCTTCAGAGCTTTATGTTTTTTCACCTGTGTCTAAGTATTGATCATCCTGGGTGAGAGACGAAACCATTGCAGTTGGTTTTGGGGTTTTCTTAGCTATTATTCTAAAACGTGACCGTTCACAAGCATGGTCATTTCCCCCTCTGCCCCCTCCAATGGAGCTGTAGTTTAATGGTTGGGTTCCTGACTTTTTTGGGTTGGTCCTTGGCTTGTTCTGGGAATTTTACCCTAAAAATCTATTTCAGATTTAGGGGGAAATGCTCGAGGGACAGTCAGAGTGAAAAGAGGTGCCTTACACACATATTCTCCCTCTTCATGCTTATATGTATGTTCCTTTAATTCCACACATCTGTTTTTAAAGCAAAAGAGTGATTTTTTGGAGCTGTTTTTTTTTTTGGTTCGTTTGTTTGTTTTTTAATTTATTTTATTTATGGAGATGACAGGGTTGGAAGACTTAGGTAACAGCTGGTAGCACCTTTCCATTTTAGAGCACACATCTCATGGCCCCTGGTGGGAGGCCCAGGACAGCAGAGCTGGCTTTAGGGGACACAATACACAGGGAGGGGACACAGAGGCCTTGAAGGTGCTCTGTAGGTTCGGTGCAGCAGGGAGAGGCATCGCTCCCCTGCGGCACCAGCATTTCTAGGGAGTCCCTAATCCTGCTCCATCCACTGCTGTTGGAAGCTTTTGTTTACCCTGATCATGGTTTAGCTGAGAAAGTCACATTTGGTGCTCATGTTTGTGCTTCTGTGTTCAACTGGAACGAGACTTGCTTCCTGAATAGAAGTAGTGATGTTGGAAAAGAGCATGTCCAGCTGCTGCCGAGGGCTGGCTGGGGAGGAGTGGGAGCAGCCCAGGAGCCCTCAGTTCTGCCATGAGTGTGCAACATGAGGCGAATTGGCTACCCCGTATTGTAAATAGAAGGGTGTAGTATCAACCAGTGTGGGGAAGGAGACGACTGATGGGTATAGAGAGCCTTACACAAAACGTGCAGTACAGCAGTCTGGTTTCTTTTCCTTAAAGCCAAATATGAGTCCTGCTCTAATAAGGAGGTAGTTTAAGAATTGCTTAAATGCCCAAGGTAGGACAGACTCTAGTTATCCCACTGCTGAGGTCCTAAAGTGAGGGCAGTGGAAATGCAAGTAAGCTTGCTATGTTTTTTGCGTACCTCCAGTGTGCTGCTAGGCACATCTCAGGTCCTGGGTTTCACTTGTATAATGAATGGTATTTTTCTTCCTGGGTGGGGATTTGGTAACGATATGGTTACAATAACTAGTGGGTGACAGGGTGTGAGAGGGAAGGCAGATACGTAGCCATCCTAACACCCCTCTGCACTGCACTTGTTTTTGCAGAGATCCTGCTCTTGCTTTGCAAAGCTGCCACGTGACAGCATGGCGCTTGGGATGGCAGATGCCATCATCAGGAGAGAATAGTCCTTTCTGTTGCCCTAGACAGTGTGGGAAGCAGTCTTCAGCACCCAGAACAGGACATCACATGTGGAGCAGTACCAAGCACAGCCTGGATCATGTATCGTTCTGTGCTCCATAGGTTCTTGCTGGGCCAGTGTAGAGCAGGAGCTGCCCTGTCTGATCCAGTCAGACTGGAGCACACTGTGTTGTTGGGAGTCATGGGCAGTTGTTCTTCATGGCAATCCTAGGATGCTGAAGGCACTGCTCCTCAGCTTGGCTGGCTTGGAGGAAGGAAAGAGATACCCATGGATGAATCCACCCTTCCTGCTTCCTCTGCTTTTCTCTGAAACTGGTGGGTTTGAAGTCAGAGGAGGCTGGTCCAAGCTTGGCAGATGCTATGATATTGCAGGTTGGACAGGTAGAGAGATTGCTAAGGGCTTAGGCTGACCTGCTGCTGTGTTGTGGCAGATCCCTTATTTTTAAAGGGTCTTTCCTGTGGGAGGCATCCTCTGTCCCCAAGGCAGGGCAAGGCCACAACAGCGTGTGTCAGCACTTTTATTAGAAGCCAAGTGAAGATGTATTCCCTTCGCCAATATTTTCAAGTGAAGCACTATACAGATAAATGGTCTGTCTGTCAGGGTTTTGTTTGCTTGTTTTAAACAAACAGCATCAGTCTCCTCCCCTAAGCTTCCCCAATGGCCAAGTGGCATTGACAAATAGTTCCTTGTTCTTTGTTGCTGTCATGTTTCAGATGCCTTTCATGTGCTTCACAGTTAAAAAGATGGCTTTGATTGCTGGCCAATTTTTTTTTTTTATAAACCAGGCAGTAATTTCTAATTCTATATTTAAAAAAAAAAAAGTGAAGGAAATTAAATTACAATGACAAAAACATCTTCTTAATAGGGAAAAAAAAGTCTCTGAAGCCAGGAAATTGATAGTTGCGATGCTCCATCTACCATCACCCACTGTGTTGAGGTATTGTGGCATAGATTAATGCTATTGTTGATTCACTGTTTAGATAATGGTAACTCCTAAAGGCATCAGCCTGGTTGGGGGCCCATGTTTCCAAGCGCCATACAGATGTTTAGTAAATTACAGTCTTTGTCCTGAAGAGTTTCATGCGTTGAGAAATACATGAGATGATAAGCTGTTCTTGGGGAACCTTTAAAACACCTGTATTGCTGAGCTTGTGGTCCTGAATCTGCTGATTTCAGTGATGTGGGGTTTGGGGCTGAAGAGGAGGCTCCTGGTCATGTCCCTGCTTGCCGGCAGAATGGGATCCAGGAACCACCTCAAGTCTCCTGCAGCTTCAGTGGGCTTCTGGGCTGCTTGAGGTCTAACGCAGTATAGAGTGTAGCTGGCTTCTCTTCCTCCCCTCTGCCTTAATGCTTTAAGCTGCAAGCTGTGGTTGAGGGCCATCATGGATGTGAGTGCATGAAGTTCACCATGATGGCCTCCCAACCTCCCCACGAGGCCCTTCTGTCACAGGGTTTTGCAGGCATGACGTGGCAGGGATATGTCATGCCATTCTGAAGGTAGCACCACCACCCCATCTTGGTAGTGTCACAGTGAGACCCAGGTGCCATTGTTCCTGCAGTACAGCATCATAAAGTAATTAGCTAGCCCCATAAGACACATTTATAAATAGGTGATTATCATGCCCCCATGCTCCTTCAACTCTCAATTTTCTGGTAATTCTGTCTTTAAATCTGCTTGCTGGAGCCTTTGATCACACAGCTGAGCTGTCATTGATGTCTCTGACAGTTGACATGGGAGAGAAGGGAGCTTAGGGCTCTTAACATTTCTTTTATGACAGCTTGTTTTCTAATGAAACACTCCAATGAGGATTTTCCATCATAATAAAACAGGGAGCTCTTCCAGAGCACTCAGATTTAGGGAGAAGCTTCTGTTTCTATTCAGTAGCAGATTATTTCAAGGCTACAAAACTGAGCTTGCTCTGGTTGCTGCCTTCCTGTACTCTGCTGTCTTTTTACCTAAGCCTCCTAACTCAGGACAGCGGCAGAGACAGCCAGGTCAAGAGCAATCAGAAATACTAAATATCCTATGCTGCTGGGCATGTTTTGCAACCAGTGAGGTGCCAAAGAATTTTAGGAACTACAGACAGATGAGACTGCATTGCCATTGCTTTCATCTCTCCTCTCCTAGGCTGGTACTTGGAGGCTGTCTCAAAGCAAACAGCAGCATCGCAGAATAGAGTTTTAATCAAAAGAAGTGTAGTGATGCGGGGATGTACCTGTGAGAGGGCACTTAGATCTGACTGCTGAGGTTGTGTTGAAGGTGACGTGTCCAGGAGTGAACGTGGGACTACAGTGCTGACAACAGAAGATGCCCTGCCAGTGCATTCATATGCTGCATGCTGGTGAAAGCTGGTTTTCATCCCCAGAGTAGGGGCAGAAGCAGGGAGGGTTAGAGCATGTCTGCACCTCACTCTGGATGTGTCCTAGCTCACCTCGATGTGAGTAGTGCTAGGAGAGAGTCTGTCAGAGTCCAGGCAGGCTGTGAAATCCACCACTGCCCCAGGGCCACAGCTCCCCGCACACAAATTAGTGAAGGCAGCACTGCCTCTGCCATGCACAGGTGAGGGTACTTGGAATACTGCTTCAGGTCTGAAAAACCTGTTCTTTTGCTCTCCATACTGTTTACTGTCAGGAAAATTTGTCTTGGGTGATTAAGTCGTGGATGCCTTGGTATACCAACTTGAGGGAGACCTTCCTTGTTGGGGAGCAGTATCTTGATGCTGAGCTTCAAGTTCACCTTAATAAGCACCTTTATCCTCTTCTCTGGTTTTGGTTGGGATTAGGCAGTGACTTGAACACACATGTTGGTTGGGAAAAATGGAGACAGACATATGTCTCTGCCCTTGTGTTGCAGGACAAGGCTGTTCAATGGTCTGGGAGGCGTTACAGGATTCACTGCTGCAAGAGGCCAACCTGCCTCTGCCCATACAGCTGATGCACTTGCCATGCTTCTCATCTGGGCCTTGTTTTCTACAACTTTCCCACCCTGGCTGCTTGTTTCTGCTCCTCTCCCACCCCTGCAGGATGCTGGCACAGTGGCACGTGTGCCCAGGTGGTGGGTTCTGCTTGCTTTTCTGCCAGACAGATTCCTGGTCCTTATTCATGCCCTAGCCATGCAAACAGTTATGCCAATAAAAAGGGGAGAGCTAGAGCAGAGTGGTAACAAATGACCAGAGGTGGAACATGTTCAGGTTGGCTTAAGAATCCCTGCTTCCACCTGTGAAGCTTCTGCCTGAATTGCCTGCAGCAGTTAAGGCTTGGAGTTGGTTCAGCCTTGAAGTCTGTGCTTGATGAAACAGATAGTATTGAATGCAAATTAGTTGCAAAGAATCTGAGTGATGGGGTCTGCGAAGCACTTTTAAAGCTATTAAGAGGCACAAAAAGCAGGAAAAAAAATAGAAAACAATTTTTAACATAAAATCATCCCAAGAACATGCACAGGGGTTTATCCTGATTAAAAAAAAAAAAATATCAGAGTCTAGGCCAAGCTATTTCTCAGATGCAACATGCCAAATGGACTCAGGTTTTTCAAAAAGAGAATAAAATGGGAACTTCCCCTCTGCTCTCCATTCTTTCGAGTCCCTTGAAAGCTTCACACTAACACTCAGCACTTCATCAACAGCCATCTCTCCATGTTGAAGCCTCCAGACTGCATTCCCTGGCAGTGCAAGTGGGAGCAGTGCCAACTGTTCTATTAGGTTTGCACCCACGAAACCCACTAGCAAGGGAGGACCTGACTCTTTGTCCCAAGGGACCGCAGCGGGCTCAGTTTGCACTGCTGCTGTGCACTCACCGGGGTGCTGAGTGTGGACTCTCTCTTGGCTAGTGTGAGAGTCCTGGGGAGGCTGCTGGCCTCGGTGCTAACAGGGCTCTGTGTGAGGACCCAGGGACCAGAGTGAGGTGGAGCTCTCAGTGTTGCTGTCTTCAAAGTGTGAGGGAAGGTGGGTGTCTGTGTACTTTTCCTTTGTGAAGGATTCTGATGAGGGATAATGACTTATCATGCTTAATGCTGCTGCTTTTGCTCTGGCAGTGCCTAGACAAGAATGAGCCTTTCAAAGCTTGTGTCATAGGAGGCAAGCAGGGGGAATGCTGCTGGAGTTAGCCATGATTGGATATTCTCCCATTTGAGAATTTTGGAGATGGGTGGACTAGACAATGGCCTCACACAAATTACCACCCACACTGACTTTTTAAGCCGAATTTTTTCCTTTCGTTTTAACCTTCCAGAGTAGTTTCAGGTTCACTTCTTCTAGTAAATGTTTCCTCTTCTCTTAACTTAAATAATCCATCTTCCCAAAGCTGACCTGACAGATGTTTTCCCCGCAGTGACCCTGCACACACAGCACACTTCATGAAACCCTGGCTTCCATGAGGAAATGCAGCACCAGCAGTGACCCTGCTGGTGTCCCAGCTAAAAATAAAGCCTGTCCCTCCTGGCAGTGTTGGGGTTTGCTTTTAAGTAGGTAGGCAGTTTTACCCATTGGCTGCAATGTGCTCTTGTGCCAGGCAGAAGGCACAGCTTAACCTTCAGAGCATGATGGAGCTGCCTTTCCTCTGGGGAATCACACCAGGAGACTGAAGGTGAGAAGATGCTCTGCTGCACTTGGTGCACCTATGTCACTCCCAAAAATCTGCTAGCTTGCCTGCTGCCTGTCTAGATCCATCTCTTTGCTGTTTGTGCATCCTAGTGAGTCACAAACACCCCTCCTGCCCCCAGCTGTGGCCTTTTCCTGCCTCTGCTTTTCCTTCTTAAATATATAGATTTCTTCATTGTTCTCAGTAAATGCCCCAACTCCTGACTTCCCTCAAAAACTCCATGCCTTCTAGCTTCCCAGGTTTAAGCTTCTTTTGCCTTGGTTGACCACCTCTATCCTTTGGACCAAAGTTAATTTCCACCGAAGGCTGAGGGAGGGGACGTGGGAGCTATGTTGGGTTGTGCAGTATTCCAGAAACCTCATCTAATTACTGTTGAAAAGAAAATATGAAGAGGTGGTCTGGTAATAATTTGCAAGTATCTGTATGGGAGCCAACAGCTACTAGGTATGGTGGGCTTGGTGCAGTCAACCCAGATGAAGAGTGGTCTTGGTAAGCGGGTTCGGAAAAGACCACAAGGGTGCTGTGGGAGGAGGCGTCAGGGGGAAGATCCAGAAATGTTTCTATGTCTGTAGAGTGAAGATTTGTTTTGATACAGGCCTCAAATTCATTGAGAACCCATTTTATTCATTTGTCTGCTCGCTGAACTCCCACTGCAAAATGGATTTGTTTCAAGGCTTTGTCTTGAAAAGTGACCATCATTTTGTCAAAGATGTTTTGTGCTTGTTCTTTTACCTGTTCATGTCTCTGACCTGAATGCAACACTAATGGTGGCTCTGCCTGGGATAACATTCTTCCTATCCATTGTTCCTCACTTGCTGGTGTTGGAGGACTGTTGCTTCTGTTTTGGCAAAGCATTTGCCTGTGATTTGTGACAGATGACAGGAGTTCCTGTCATCAGCAACATCAGGATGAGCTGGGTTCAGAGCACCACCACAGACATATGGCTGGGCACGAGAGGCTTTCTGGGCTGAGGCAGGAGGGGTAGGGAGTGAGTCTTGAGAAGGGTGTGAAAACTGGATGTGTATTCCTGCCTCAGCTGTTACTCAAGTCAGTCCTTCACTGAAACTTGCAGCAAGAGCGGGACCCTGCAGTTTTTTTGCTGTAGTAGGGTCTTAGGAGAGATTTGGACTTGAAAGCAAGTTAAATGCATCTTAGTTTGATTTTTCTCTTCACAGAAAAGGATGAAAAAATATTTTTTGCTGTCGCTGAAGGGTACTCAAACTCCTGAGTAAAACTGATGGAGATATGGGACTACTAGGATCCATAATGGAAGCTGTGCCCCTCAGTGGCAGGATAGAAGCTGTCCTCTCTTTTTGCCCTGGTGGCTTAAATAGATTGTACAGTGAGTGCTGCATGGGATGAGTATGTTATCCAAGCACATGCATTAAGCTAGTGACTCCTGTCATTTTACCTTCAGGATGAGGCACTTCACGTGCTGATCCAAGGTGACAGTGGGCACATGGTGGAGGGGAGAGACTCTAAGCCTTGTGTGCTGCAGTCTGGGATTGTGGAGAGAAGGAGAATATTCTCCTTCTCTCGTCTGGTTTCAGTGCATTTAGCTGAAGTGGTCATCTCCCATGACTCAGCTGCTGCTCCTGTTGGCAGGACTAGTTGTGGCAGATTTGGGGCCAGCATGGAATATTGGGAGGAAGGAGGAATCAGGGCAGGATGGACAGGAATATAGTTGTATGGGGGAAGTAGGAAGATGCGCCCCAGCTGCTGTGTGTGATGTGGGTTGTGAAGAAGAAATAGATTAAGTTTTCCTTTTGACGGTTTCTGTTGTATGAAATGTTGCCAAAGTTCCTAAGGCATCTCCTTCAATAGAGTAAGCTGGCTCTGCTGACTTGGGCTCACTGGACCTATGCTGATTTATGCCAGAGAAAATCTGGTCCTAAGTACTTTGTCTCTCTTCTCTCTTGCCAGCCCCCCTCTGATGGTATGCAAATTGACTAGGCTGGATAGTTCTGGTTTTTAAGATGACTTTGTGTAAAAACAGGCTTTTAGAGGGGAGGGTCAAGGGGAGGAAGCTGGTGAAAGTAAGTCCTCTGAATACCAGGAAAATGCTATTTCTTCACTTTGGAGATAAACAGTAGTATGATTATTATATATGTTGCTAAAAGTTCTTCTGATACATGATATCCTGCATCTAGTTTTCAAATGTTCTGCACTGGTATCTAAGTTAGGACTTGCTGACTGCTGGGAATGGGAGAGTATCATTGCAGACATGTTGGAAACCACAGGGGAGAAGTCTCATCCTTTACAAACAAAATGCTTTGTTGTATGCACTGCCCCCAAGCTGGCAATATAGGTAATCTTGATTTTTTTGAATCTTCTTAATGGATCGAGTCATGTATTTACCTGGCTTAGCCCTATGACATCTGGGTATGGAATCTGCCTGATGCTCTTGGTAAGAATCAAGAAATAACCTCATGTCTTTCTTTGGAGAAAACTGCAGTAGTCTCTCATAGTCATCTGTTTGATTTTCTGCAGGAATTTTAAATCATGCTTAGGTGTGCAGTGGAAAATCTTTGATTTCAGTGGGTTCCAGGTGTCCAAGTGGGTTAAAAGCTGCTCTGTTAAGCTTCTAACCACCCTTTGAAATGTGGTCCTTTGCAACTCCTTTGGGGGAATATCTAAGGCACATTCAAACCATGGAGGAGGCAGAGGAGGAAGGTAGTGAGGCTGTAATAGTGAGAAAGAAGGATTGAGGGTGTCTAGCTCCAGACAATATTTCAGATTACCTGCCCTTGGCAGGACAGAACGGGGCAGCCAGCCAGCGAGGGCAGACCTGCAGTTGGAACACAAACTGAAAGGAAAAAGGTGAATCAACCTGTCTGGTAATTCTGTAGTGAAGAACAAATTTCTGCCTGTCTTTGCTGTAGAGATCAGAGTGGCATATGGCTTTATACAGCCCATAGGGAAAGCCATCAGAGGGTGGGGAGAGAAGAAATGGAGGTGGGGCAGCAGATAGCTTGGAGACTGCTGCCACTTACTGTAATTGCCGTAGTGGCTCAGCTTCCACTGTTTGTTGTCCATGTCATCTCTGCAATTACCATATGGTAAATATGACTTGAGTCCCTAGCAAATAACAGAGCTAGTATTAAAAGAGAATCTGTAAACAGCTAGTGAACAAAGAGCAATAAACAGCCCAGACTTATGAAGAATGAATTAATCATCGTGGATGCGAGGGCTTATTTTTTTAAAGCAGTTGCAGAATTAGCAGCTGAAAAAACAACAGATTAAGATATCTAATTTGTCAATAAGAGAGACATGGGGATATATGGCAGTAAAAGGGTGAAGGTGCTGTGTGAAATCTTATTTGATAACTGTATTCAAACTGGGTGAATTTACAGGTTTTGGCACCTCCCAAGTGAAGTGGGAGGTATTTTGAGGATAACCCATAGCTCAGTGCATTTTTCATGCCTCCTGCTGTGCTCAGATCTGCAGAAGCAGTGGGCGTGTTACAGTGTATTTCCCACATCTCAGCTGGAGACCTTGACTTTCTGGTTGAAACTCTGGAAATCTCTGCTTTCATTCTGCACATGGCAGTCAGCACTGTGCTCCTTGTGCCAGCCCCACCGTGCTGGGGGTGCACAGCAAACAGGTGGAGAGGTTTTAAAAAGTGAGCAACACAGTGGGTCTCTGTGCATCAGTCTTGATTTAACCTTCATAGCGAGTCCAGTATCTCGTGAAAACCTGCTGTACAGCAGAGCTGAGAGGCAAGTGTTCACTGCCCAGGCGTGTCTTTCCTGCTCCAAAGAGGGCAGATCTGCTGTCGTTTTTGGTGGGAGCAGGCACTGAACTATGGCTCTCCAAGATAGCTGTCTGCTTCTGACTGCCTTGAAGATGGAGAATCAAGAGGAGATGAAGATAAATGATTATAGGGCAGCCTGGGCTAATTTATAAAGATTAAAATAAATTTGTGTGCTTTGGCCAAAGAAAAGCTGTGGAGGAGAAGAGCTATTTACAAGTATCTGTAGCATGTAAATCTCAGACAGGGAGGAGAATGGTTGAGAGTGCTCCAAGGACATGATAATGAGAACTAGCAGTATAAATTTTCTTAATTTCATCCTAAATATAAGGAAGATGGCTAAAGCCTCCAAGATAAATTACATCATGGCGGAGTCTCTATGGGAAGTTGTGGAGATGCCATCACTTGGATAATTTAAAACTCAGCTGGACAAAGTACTAGGAAATAATGGTCACAAGGGGAGCAAGGCAGTGGAAGTCCCTGAGGCATGGACCGGGCAACTCTTCTGTCTCTGGTCTAGCTAACTGTGAAATAAATGAAATCTGTGCTAATTAGGCTGAGGGCTTTTCTAATATGACAACAACCACTTGTTTTTGCTGCAGTAGTAAAGATGCTTTCTGAAGTGTAACCTTCTCCTCTCCCCTCCCGGTTTTCTGCCCAGTCTCCCACTTCACCATTTGCTGCTTCTGCCTCCATTCACCTTTTTAATGTTTTCTTTCTTGCTGAGCCAGGAACAGGCCCTTCTGAACAGACTTGTGGAGGGCTTATAATTTCTCCTCTTTGTGATATGGCATTTTTGGCAAAAACTTTTTTTTTGCTGCATATAGACCAAAAAAGTAATAAATTTTGTTTTTATTTTTCCTCTAAGAATAAGTTAAGAAATAAACAGGCTCTTCCAGAGGATGGGAGCTAAGGGCTCCCTACCTCCCTACTTGTTGCACCAAATCCAGCACATCATGTGATTTTTGTTTGTCTCAAATAGGTTTTCTGTCAGAAAACTTGTGTTTTTCTTGACAAAGTCTGGATCTAAAGATGAAATGTGACTACAACACCTCTTCTCTCCTTATCTACCATTTAGCCTGCCTCTCTGTGCAAATAGCTATGGGCTTTGAGGCACAAATGCACTTCTGCTTGTTGACAACAAATCCTAGAGTCTTTAATTGTAACAGTTGCAGATCTGTCACCAGAATGCTAAAGAAATGTCAGAATTGCTGTTGTCATCTGTAGGATGCTGTGAGTCACTAGGTGATAAGTTGCACTTTGATGGTGGCACCTGAACCAGCAGTATAATATGTCTATGAAGCAGGAGCAGTAAATAACACACCCTGTGTGCTGCCACGGGCAGTACATAAAATGTCTTTCACTGACAAGAAGTTTTCCTCACACTGCTGAAATGATTTTCCCCTTCCCCTACTGTTCCCCAAATGGTCTTCACTACTCTTTATAAACTAGCAAGACAGTGTGATGGAAACCAGTGCCTCGAAGGCTGCAGCAGAGGAACCAGTGTCTGGTGCAACCCCATGTGTTGTCAGGTGCTCCATGTTTTGTCTCCTTAAGCTGCAGTCCATGGAAGAGGCAGGGGGACCACCAAGTGGGTGACCAAGTAACTCCACTTCTTTATTTCCCTCAGCCTCCTAAACCTAAAAGGGAAGATTTTCAGCATCTTCACTGGGCCTTTCACATCATGAGCAAAAGAGTCTGGAGACTGAACCTTCCCTCTCATTTTGGGGCCATTCAGTCACTGGGAAGAACGGGGAGTTCACCTATAAGGGGATACAAGCACCTAAAGGCTTTAACTGTGTTTAGAAATGTTGAAAAGACTGATCCTTGAAGGTCAGCCTCTAAATGTGCAATGGAGGCTTCCCAGTGTCTTCTGAAAGGCCACAACACTGACTTTTTGCCAAATGCACATGTGATTGTCACTAAGGCACTGCAGTGAGCTCCAGGTGCAGTTTGTACACAGGATGAGTTTGCTCTGGGTCCCTGTGCAGTAACAGCAGGATGTGGTGGCCACAAGCAGACCTGGACCCCATAGCTGTGCTTCTTAGTCTCTTACTATGTGGGTGACTGAGCATGAGCACAGGCACAGGCTGACCAGAGAGGTTGTGTTTGAATATCCTCAAATGTATTTTTTAGTATGTTTTGAATGTATTCAAAAGCCAGCTGTATGTGGTCCTGGGCAATTGGCTCTAGGTGGCCCTATTTGAGCCAGGGGGTTGAAGTAGATGGCCTCCAGAGATCCCTGCCACCTCCTGTGTGAATTGCCTGCTTGAAAGTCCTGGAAAAACAACAGTGAGATTTGTGTAATATTCATGAAAAGAAAAAGCCCTCATCTATATCTGAGCAGATAATGCTGCCTTTTCAGCAGGAGCATGCCCACTACTAATCTGTATGTCAGCCTAAATACTAGGTTTTGGGGTTTGAATGTAAAAGAGGCTATGGTTCTGGGGGAAAAAAGAGCAACTCTTACTCTTTACCAGGCTGAGGAATCTCAGACATGGATGTGTATGGGGAGCAGAAGAGCGAACCCATCGTGGCCTCAAAGGAGGCTGCACTACCACACACCATCAATAAGGATGGCTTTTAAAGTGTGGCTGTGGCTGCCCACTGGAGGCTTCCTGCAGTGTCTGCCAGCTCCTGTGCATGTCTGTGTACAGAGCTGTGTTGCAGCTCCGCTACCCATATATCTGTCTGTCCTATACAGATGTTCTTTAGGTCAGGTGTGAGCAAGGAAATAAAATGCCTGGCCAGTCAAGTGCAGTCAGTGGGGTATTGGAAAGGGACAATTAAGTACAGGCATCTTTATGGGTTAGCTGTTTATGCCCCTGCTTTTCCAGGAGCATCATGGATACTAAACTACAGAAAAAACAGTGTGGACTAGTTCCCTAGGGCAAGTTGAGTGTTTGGAGGTTGCTCCTAGCTGTACACAGACTTGTGCTCTGCTTGGACCAGCCCCTGGGATCACCAAATGAACTGGATCTCATCACTGCAGCATTTCTATAAGGAATTAGTAGACTTCAGTTGTTATGTCAATTTACACCCATTTACCATGCTAGAATGGTGGGTATTGCTCAAATTAGAAGGGACACCAGCTTGTAAATATTAAAGACTTGCTAAGAGAGCTGGTAGCTTTTTTTATGGTAGCTTTTTTTTTTTTGCACCATCTTGAGCAAAAAGAAAGGCTGCTTTTGACACATACCAAGGGGATTAATCCATAGGCAGCTAGTTCTGGGCTTTGGCATGTTTACTGTGAAGTGCAAAGCAACAAGCACCTACAGCTCTCTGCAATAACTTTTCCATGGAGCCAAACTGTGGGGATCTGTCAAGGTCTAGACATGAGTTATTGTGCTGTTTCCCTCATAAAACCTAGCTGGTACAATAGTACAGAGGTAAACTACCTCTTTGCTGTGTCATAATCTGTGTAAAGTCAGTTTGGGGTCCTTGGTTGTGCTCATTTCAGATAGGCAGGCATGTGCCATTAGTCTGACAGTTTAAGGCCTGGTCTGTGTTGGAAATTTGTACTTGTCAGACAAAATGAATCTGATTACACTGTTGTGGCCTTTGGCTTTCAGGTAAATCTTAACTTGCATTCTGGATACTATTCTTGTAGTGATGAGCAAGGGGCTCAATAGCATTTCAATGGAGAAAATTGAAAAATAGGCTTTGTTTTGTATTAAATATTTTGCCATGCTTTTATGCTGGAGGAGGGAGGACCGTGCAGTAGGTACAATACCTCCTCTGCAAAAAGTCAGTCATTTGTGTTCTTTGGCAAAAAGGCTATAATTTCAATTTTAGTTCATGGTTGTGAAAACCCCTGTATCTTCAATCAAAAAGCTTTTATGTGCTTTGGAACTGAGGAATGTGAAGTCATGTTATTAAGCTGCGCCTTATTTCTGTCTCACTCAGCTTTGGAGCGGGGCTGTGAGATGATGCTGATAGCAGTGCTGTATCTGCTCTGTGCTGGGACAAATGCTTGCTAAGTGCACCTTGAGCCATCTCTGCCTGGCTCCAGTGCAGCACCCACGCCTGAGTGGGGCTCACCCCATGCTGAGATCTAATCAGCTGCCTTTTCTGGCTAGTCACAGATGTACTCCCATGTCTCATTTGTCTGGGAGGTGGGAGGAAGAGGAGAAGGAGCGGGAGGTGCCAGAAGACTTAATCTTATTTCCAGGTCAAATCCAAAGGCTTTTTTGATGGTTTAAGGGGCATTTTGCCTAAATAAGAAATTAATAGGGACTTAGGGGGTTGCCTTTGGTTTTGTGTTTAATGAGCAGTGATATAGGAACTTGGTATGTAGAGGTTACATATCAGCCATCACTGTGTTATGTTGCCTCTTGATTTTATTTCTTGTAAATGATTCCTTTTGAAAATATCATTACCTTTAGATTCATGAAAGAAGTTGTATACAAAAAGCTAAATTATAAGGTATCAGTATACCCTTGCCAGCTTTATGCCAAATACAAATCCACAGGAGACAAACCATCAGTCTTCTGAAACTCAGCTATTATAAAATATCATAGAATTTATCTCATAGAACCATAAAGTGGTTTGGGTTGGAAGAGACCTTAATTGTGATAAGTGTGGTCCATACTACCCTCTAGACTGTCTTCAGAAGGATTTCAAGACTCATCATTTTATTTATGGGTTCTATTTATGCATTTATAGATGATGTGGCCATTGTCAACTCTTGTAGAAGGAGTTCCTTCCACTAAAATAACTATTATGTGTTTTCCCAGAGCCTTGCTGTTGAATGCTTGCTCATCCTGATGCAGTGATGCTCACAGCACTTTGTCTCTCTTTTGCATTGATTGATTGCTTTGAACTTACCCTACCATACAGGGGGCACTTTCTGGTCCCTTCACTACCAGTGCCCTCATTTGCATGTATTCAATTTGGAAGCAGAGACTTGTGGGAGAAAATTATGTCTGATAGCAAAGAGATGGTGGAAATTATGATCCTTGTGATCACCCAGTACCAACTAACTTTCTACTGTTGCTGCAGCCTCCTGCTGTTTGCATCTTGTAGGGCCAGGGCAGTGACAGTGCTGGAATGACACCTCTCTGTGCCAGATGTGGATGTTTTTTGTTGCACTGGTGTCAGAGGGGTGACACCATGACGACTCCTGAGTGCCTAGGAGTGTCTCAGGATTGTGCTGCAAGGCCACCTGGAGGCCTGGTGCTCAGAGCAAGTCTCATGCTAAAGGTTGGCTCCTGTTATAGTCAGCCCTGCTGAGATCAATGCCACTGCTTAGAGGAGGAGTGGGGAGTGTCTGCTGCACTCCAGGCAGGCCAGGAATTCCCTCCTCTGGTTTTTGGACTGAGTTTAGTAGCTATGCTTTAGGGAGAACTTGCACCTTGTGTAAGCAACCTTGTTGACCTGAAGCTAGAGAGTGATTTTTAACTCTTCTGTCCTCTGTCACCTGAATGTCAAAGCATTACCTCAATGTTTTCTTAAGACCAGTTTTAAAATTTAATGCTTTTATTCTGTTATAAAGCATTTTTGCAGCAGTTCTCAATAGGGGGGTGACCATAAGAATGCTTCACTGTATTTTTCAGTTTGGTTAGGTTGCTGTTTTTCCTGTTAATGAACATATATTAAGATCTTATTAGACAGCATGGCTGTGAGCAAAGTTCCTGTTGATCCCACTGGGAAGTTTTATCTGTGGCAAAGAATTGCAGGATCAGGTCATTATCGTTTCATTTTAGAAAAATGATTGTGACCTCTACTCGATGTCAAAGCAAATGAAAATCAGTGAAGAAAAATGTTCCCAAATTCTGAGATTTTAGTCTGCAACACATAGCCTGAGTTTGGAGATCCTAACACATAAACAGAGGCTGCCCTGGCAGAGATTGTCTTTGAGATAACATACTATTAGTTTGATAAATAATGGTAAAATTACCCTCTGCTTAAAATCAAATTAAAAATTTAAGCAGAACTGGCAAGGTCCTGGAGTGTGTCGAGGAGTGCCTAGCAATAGAAACCATCATGGCATTACAGAAGGTAGACAGTGTTAATTACAGAAGTTGTTTGTCCCATAGAGAAGGAGGTTGATGGTAGGAGTGATTTATTTCAGAGGGCATTTACTCATTGCACTATTCCTAGACAAGGCTCTGAATTTAAGTGATACTTAGACTCCTAAATAATGTTTGAAACCAAATTTAGGTGGTTGAGTCACGTATATGTTTTTGAAAGTACTCCTGTCTTTCTGTCAGCCATTTCTACATGGCTGATCTTGGAAGACACAGCACCTACTGGATGTGGTACAGTTAAGTAGGAGCTGGGAGCTGAAAGTGTCAAGAGGTTGGTGGATACCTGCCAGCAGCTGCAGTATGGAAAAGGATGATCTGATGTGCCTGGGGTGTTTTTGGAGCTGCTGTGCTTGTGCAGCTGGTCTCTGTGTGCACCTTGCGTCAGAGGCACCTGGAATGCGTCATCTTTGCTGTTGTGTGCACACATCCACCTGGCAGCCCAGAGATCTTGGGCTTGCTCACAGTCACTGGCCCGCACATGTTCACTGGCCCTTTCTCAGGAGTTTCCTAACACCCTGCAGCCCAAAATCTAGGCAAGTACTGTGCAGAGAGGGAAGGAGGAGAAAATGGAGCATCAAACTGAATCTGAGTTGTATTTCCTGGGCAGTTCAGTCCTCGCTGTGACCCTGAGCTATGCAGGCAGTAGGGTGTTTTAGTGAGATTTCAAGGCTGGGGCTGGGGCTGTCTAGCAGTCCTCACTGGGGCTGATGTTCTTCTCATCCCTGGGAGCTCAATCAGGCACCAGGGCTGTGGGATACCAGAGGATAGGTAAGTAGGCATTGGAGTGGGAGGGTATGTAGGCGAACATGGGAGAATTACACTTTTCTGAATTAGTCCACACAGCATGAAGAACTGTATTGTTTTTTAATATCAAGGGTGTCAGATATGGATTTGTGATCCTGATACTGCATAATCAATTCTCTTCCCTCTGCTGTGCTTTGTCAGGAGCAGTTTTGTTCATTTGCAGTCTGTGTTCACGCTTTCCCTCCTGTTTTGCTGTCTTTATAGATTTTTATCTGAAAGTTGAAAATGTTTTTTGTTGATATTGGGAAGATTGCACCTGCTTTTGGAAATAGGCAAGCAACACAATATGATGATAAAATAGGCATTTGAGATGCATTTATTACTGCTGATAACACAATAATGTTGTCTGGAATATTTACAGTTCAGAGAGGAGGGTGGATCTCCTCAAGTGTTCAGGAGCTAGTTAATCTCTTGGAACTGCTATCATCTGAAGTTCAGGCATCTTGCTATAAACTGCCTGACTGGGCACCCTCATGAGACAACAGAGAGAGATGTGAAGGGACATAATCCCTTCTGGAGATGTAGATCCTAAATACATCTTTTGGGTCAGCACAGGGTGGGACGGGAAGGATCGCTCCCTGGAAATGAGTCTCTCCTCTGACTACAAAGGGAGCCCGAGAGACTTGGTTTGACTTGCTGCTCAAGATTTGATAGTTACAGTAAGGGAAATGAATCCCAGACCTGCTCATTTGGCAATACAAACCTCAATGAAAGTTAGTGGGAGTTAAGGCTTTTGAACCTTCCAAGTGCTGTAGATAATGCCACTGTTAAGGTTGATGTTTCCTGTGAGGTACTTGCCTGTGTCTGGACTCACAAATGTGATTTGTCAGTTAAGCTTGAGATCAAATTCTTCCAGAGGCCCGTTATGAAGGAAGGAGAATAGCATGATCCATGATAATGTGAAGGGTTCAGAATCCAATTTTAAATGGTGCAAGCCCTACAGCAATGTAGTCTGTAAGTAGTAGAAGGTATTGTTGGGCAGTGATATGCCAAATCTATGTGCTACATCGATCAGCTCCATTGTTTTTGTATGGTATTTTAGGTTAGAGATTACTTTCATTTTAGAAGATATTTGAAAATACATCAATTTCTTAGGGATGCAGAGGGAATGTTAGTGGGTATATGCATTTTGCTCTGTCTTCTGAGTTTCATGAGCACAACTTTTCCTAAATGTGGCATTTTTGTAGGTTTCTGTGGCCATTTAAAAGCATGATTATTGATGTAAAATGTGACTGTCCAGATGGCAAAGGAGAGGCTAGTGATAAATGGCCTTTGGCACTTTGCTGAGCATGAGTCTTCTGCCCTATTTCTGAGTTGATACCTTTAGCTTCTAACATGGACCACCTGTGCATCAGAGCTTGGGGGAGCCATAAGACTCTTCTGCAGACTCTGCAGCCTGTTAGGAGGGGCTGTTTGTGGGGATGATTTTGTCACAAAGGTACTCCATGATTTATGACTGAATCACATCCTACAAATGGACTTCATTTGGAGATTGGTTACTGGTCTTAAGTAGTACTTTTTGTGTTGCTAGAGACTGCTTGACTTGTTGTATTCCCTGGGTTCTGAGTCAGGGGGGTCCTTAGGTTTGACAGCTTGTGCTGAGTTGAAATGCTGTGCGCTGGGGATCACCATGGCATCACTAGGTGAGTGGTAGCTGAGCGTTAAGTTCTCCTGTTGCACATGATGTAGGTCAGGAATGAGCTTATATATATATATATATATATACACACACACACACACACACTTTTCCTTTGAATTACTTTTCTAGCAGTTGATCTGCAGGGCATGTAAATGCTGCAGTTTGTTAGAGTCCCTGCTAAATACCTTCTTCAAAGTGGGAGAGAGACAGCCCATACATCTCTACCAGTACTCTTCAGTGGTGAGATACTGAAGTGCGTTTGGGTAAATGTTGCATCTTCCTTCTCTCTCATGCTTCCCTCCCCCCTCTCTGTTTTGTTTGTTTCAGGTTCTTGGCCTTTTTGGATCTACACAGTGGAAGCTGCATCTTGTGTATGGCGTGGTTAAGCTTGCAGCCTGTCACCTCGGCCTTCCTCCATTTTGGGCTGGTTACTTTTGTGCTGTTTTTGCATGGTTTGCAGGTGGATGCTGGCCTGACGGGAGACTCAACCAGTACAGTACAAAACAGCTCGTGTTCAGGATCTTTTGACTGCAAGGAGGGTGTTATCCTGCCAATATGGTACCCAGAAAACCCATCCCTTGGGGACAAAATTGCCCGTGTTATCGTATACTTTGTAGCGCTGATCTACATGTTCCTTGGAGTCTCCATCATTGCAGATCGTTTCATGGCATCTATAGAAGTCATTACATCACAGGAGAAAGAAATAACAATTAAGAAACCCAATGGAGAGACCACAACAACCACGATTCGGATTTGGAATGAAACTGTTTCCAACTTGACCCTCATGGCTCTGGGCTCCTCTGCTCCTGAGATCCTCTTGTCTCTGATAGAAGTGTGTGGGCATGGATTCATAGCTGGAGACCTAGGGCCATCTACAATTGTTGGCAGCGCTGCTTTCAATATGTTTATCATCATTGCCATCTGTGTCTATGTGATCCCTGATGGGGAAACGAGGAAGATAAAACACCTGAGGGTTTTCTTTGTCACAGCTGCATGGAGCATCTTTGCTTACATCTGGTTGTACATGATCCTTGCTGTCTTCTCTCCAGGTGTGGTTCAGGTTTGGGAAGGCCTGCTCACGCTGTTTTTCTTTCCACTTTGTGTCGTTCTGGCTTGGATAGCAGATAGACGTCTGCTTTTCTACAAGTATATGCACAAAAAGTACCGTACTGATAAGCACAGGGGCATTATCATAGAATCAGAAGGTGATCACCCTAAGGGAATTGAGATGGATGGCAAGATGATGAACTCTCACTTTCTAGATGGGAACTTAGTGACTGTGGAGGGGAAGGAGGTAGATGAATCTCGCAAAGAGATGATCCGGATCCTAAAGGACCTGAAGCAAAAGCACCCAGAAAAGGACTTGGACCAGCTGGTGGAGATGGCCAACTACTACGCCTTGTCTCATCAGCAGAAGAGCAGAGCCTTTTATCGCATTCAAGCAACCAGAATGATGACAGGAGCTGGCAATATTCTGAAAAAACATGCAGCTGAGCAAGCCAAGAGAACCACTAGCTTGCATGAGGTACAGCCAGAAGAACCCGAGGAATTCATCTCCAAAATTTATTTTGACCCATGCTCCTACCAGTGTCTTGAGAACTGTGGTGCTGTCCTCCTGACAGTGGTGCGGAAAGGAGGGGACATGTCCAAGACCATCTATGTGGACTATAAAACAGAGGATGGCTCTGCCAATGCTGGTGCTGACTATGAGTTCACAGAGGGGACTGTTGTCTTGAAATCTGGGGAGACCCAGAAGGAGTTCTCTGTGGGAATTATTGATGATGACATCTTTGAGGAAGATGAGCATTTCTTTGTGCGGCTCAGTAATCTCCGTGTGGTGGAGAGTGAGGAACCTCCAGAGCTCAGTAACTCCCCATACCCAAAGGCCATGTTGGCTTCTCCTTGTGTGGCCACAGTGACTATCCTGGATGATGACCATGCTGGCATCTTCACATTTGAGTGTGACATTATACACGTCAGTGAGAGCATTGGTGTGATGGAAGTCAAAGTCCTAAGGACATCAGGTGCGCGGGGTACAGTCATAGTGCCATTTAGGACAGTAGAAGGGACAGCGAAAGGAGGTGGCGAAGACTTTGAAGACACTTACGGGGAGTTGGAGTTCAAGAATGATGAAACTGTGTAAGTACCCCATTCATTTCTGTTCTCGGGTCTAGTTATGGTATTTAACCCCACATTTTGAGTCCATTACAGGTGAATGCTGACAAGGGACAGGCTCCTTTTCTTCAGCTTTCTATCAGTTTCCCTACTTACCTCTATCAGGCAAGAGCTGACAGCAGGATTTAAGAGCTCAAAGCTCTTGTCCCTTCCCTCTTGGGAATGACAAACTGAGGCTTAGAAATACTGGGGATCAGGGATAGGAAGAAAATATATCATTCTCTGAGGTCCTGTAATAAAGCTAAGGGTTAATGGAGAGTTAAGGTAGAGAGAGAAGGAAAAAGATGAGGTTTTACTTGGCTGGGCAAATACGGGAAAGCCTCTTTTTGAACACCAAACATAGGGAACACAGAACTTTGTTGCAATCCCTAGATTAAAGGTTCATAACAATTATTCCCAGGCATGCAAGAGCTGCTCAGTAGTCCTTGGGTTTTATTTTCACACGAGCAATACTTCATACCTGCGTCCCTAGGCCTGGTTGTGCAACTGGCAGGTCTGTGTGGCAGCTAATTCCCAGCACAGGCACAGCTGCAAAGCTATTCTGCTGAACCTGAAATCCCTGCAGCCTTTATGACTCTATAGTCTACCTGTATGCCCTACATCACCTTCTCTATGATCGCTGTATGTCTGTTCATTTGCTACCTGTGGTTTTTCCCCCTTATAAAATACTGTGGCAAATGGCAATTATGGTCTAAAGCATTACAGATCACAGCCTGCCCATGTAGCTCCATGACCCAGTGTTTTCATACAGAATAAAGAAGGGAAGCAGCACCCATCCTATTAATTCAGCTTTTTTTTATTGCATACTAAGTAGCTGATGCTAAGCTAGGAAGTAATAAAGACCAGAGAGGCGATAATGTCTAATTGCTCTAAGTACCTGTTGTTAACAGAAGTGAGGAATGAGAAAAGTCCCTTAGTTGAGCAGGGAGAAGGACAGAGGTGTGAGCCTGGTGCTAAAACTCCTAAGTGCCTAGTTCCTTTTGTTAAAACCTAATCACTTGACCTATCACAGGAAGAATTGTACAGGCTTGCATCTGACGTCAGAGAAAGGAAATATTTGTACCAAACCTCCCAATACTGTGCCCAGAAGGATGTTAATATATTAAATTCTACAAAGTAGGGATGTCCTAATTTGATAGGCCCTTCTGTTTTAGCCCACTAAACCATTTAATCCAGCTAATATCCACAGTCTTGATGCTTGATTATATGTTCTTCCTGTTAGAGGAGGAGAAGCTCCTGTTCGCTGGCTTCAGCCAGTGTCAGAGCTGGAAGGGGATCAGCTGTCCTAATCTGGCCTTTTTGGGAAGATGAACCATGCAGGTCAGTCTCCTTAACTGAACCACAAGCTAATTTCTGTGGAGAAAGCAAAGAAGAATGTTATGTTTGTGGTTACAGTCTCTTGTGGGCAGGCTACCTAAAATATGATGGGTACTACTTTGCTTTAACCAGGTCTTGAAGCAGAGACTTTCCTTGCTTGAAGAAGACCATCAGTGAAAGGCTAGCAGATCTGGGGTACCAGAGAGTACTCAGAGCTGTACTCCCTTTCTCTCATGTGCTGGCTAATGGAAGACTTCTTTTTGTCTTTGAAAAGTGTGACAGAAGGTCAGAGCATACCTACAGAGTTGCTTCACTTGGCTTAAAACAAATTGTTTTCAGCAGAACCTCGTGGCACAGACTCCAATAAAAAAAAGGCAGTCCAGAAAACAAGTATGTGTAAGTTGCTTAACACTGTAGTTTTTGACCCAGCAGTGGCCTAGAGCATAGACAGAACATTTGTAGTGTATTTAAAATGGTGACCACACCTGATGCATTAATGAGACTTTCACTTCTGCATCAAAGCCCACTAGCCTCAGTGGCCATGAAGATCATGTGGCTAGCAGATTTTAATTTATTTTGAAGCTGGAATTAGTGTAGTGGCTCAACATAGCATTTAATCAAGCTAATAAGCCTAACAGGGAGGGAGATAATATCAGCCAGCACATATCTTTATTCACTCCCTATTTACTCCTTTATTCATACCTCCAGGAATTATAGGAATGGAAATTTAGTCTGGAAACATGGAGGTAGTTTTCAGTAATCAGTCTTTGGCCTTTAAATTCAGTGAACACAGGTCAGTTGCTGCATTTTGCCAGCTCCTCTTTGAGGTCCAGGTTGTAGCAGCTGTAGAAAGCTGGAAGCAGTAGTAGGTGGGTTTAATATTTTCTTCCTTCTCTGCTTTCTAAATCTGAATGTAGAAAAATAATTTTGATATTATACTTATTATTTAGGCTTCAAATAAATTTGAAGTGATTTAAATCTGAATTTTGGACTTCAGACCCGTAATGCTGCTATTCCAACAAACAGTTTGCTCAGCCCAGTTTGGGAAGATGGGTGGATAGGGTGTTTGGTAGAGTTTTGCTGACCCAGAGGGCAGTGTATGAGTCACAGAATTGCTTGGTACAAGGCTGTCTGAAGACACTGGGTCACCAAATAGCCAGAGCATTGCCTGGCTAAATATTTGAGTCTGCCTCTTAGATGCCTTGCCACTGAGGGGGATCCACCACGAGGTATTGACATCCCCTGCACACTGAAGGGGGAACCAGGAGTCCACCAAGCCCAGTACAGAACAGAGAGGACAGCAGGGAGACTAAGATGGTCATCAGGCAATACAAAGGGAGTGAGAAAGCAGTGAGAAGTTAACATGCTCCCCACTTCAGTCTACTGTTTAGATCCTTGCCTAAGAAAACTGGAATTTGGGCTCTAGTTTCCATGCTGGTGTAAAACTCCTACACCAGCATGCCTACCTCACTGCCTTAACCTTCACAGTCTTCTCATGGAGTCACTTTGATAAGATTTTTTGACTCACAGAGGAGACAAATTATTTAACAGCCTCTTGCAAACACGTAAGACAGTGCTGAGTTTTGCCGTGGCTATGCACATATGCTGAGGATCTGCAGAAGTGCAGCCACAGAGAAGCACTGGTCTGTGTAAACTGAAGGAGAGCAAAGCTTCAGTTCATGCTCTCAGCTTGCTCTCCATCACATGAACTTAAAAACTCACATTGTGCAGCAGCAGGCAATCTGTAAGCAGTTTGTAGGTTGGCCTCCTGAAGTGTAGCAATGGCTAAATTAATCCGGTTGGGGGGGGATTGGATTACACAGCATCCCTGAGATCAAACTGTAGGAGAAGCGCTGCCACCTACCAGATCCCAAGGGCCAAGGATAAGGACTTTCCCTGGAAACTAAACTAAAGGGAGAAGAGGCCTTCACTTAGATGTAACAGGACAAAACAAACAGTCTCACAGGTGGTTTTGAGAGGCTTTCCCTAAAATATATGGGACCAAAAAAAAGCTGAGTTGATTTGAGCTTTACAGAGCAAGAGGGAAATGGGTCCTGCCAGCGGGTCTTGCTTATTGCCTCTGTGGTTCTTTCTAGACTAACACAGTCAAAGTTTCCTTACTCACTTTTGGGTGGGAGCACAAAAGAATGCAGGCTGAGACGAGGGGTATTGAAACAATGCCACTATTACTGAAATACGGTTCTATGCAGAGAGTGTGTGTGTGTGTATGTATGTATGTATGGGTGTGTTTGAGTGTTGGAGAGCTGTGAACAAGCCATATAATCTTGAATGCTGTCGTCTGTTGAGAAGGGAGTTGATCAAATCTCAAATATTTGATTATGCTGCCTCCTTTTCGATACATTTTTTATTTCTGAATTCCTGAACAGTGAGGGCCAGATATAAACGAAGCAGTTAAAGTGGAATCCTAGCTCTCTTGCTGACTAAAAACCCAAAAGCTTCTTTTTTTTTTTTTTTTTTTTTTTTTTTGGCAAGATGACTGAATACTTCTATTTTAAATTATTTTGTATGGAAATAAATGTTAGGTTCTTGAAGGTATGAAAATGTAGAAGAATGATTGACCCTGCTGCTTTATCATGTCTAAGCAATAAAGAAATCATTAAGAGCCAGAAGCAAAAAATGAATTGAGGTTTAAAGGATTTTTTTTACATTAGAAAGAGAGCTCCTATCAAGTCATTAAATTTTATTTAAATTTTCTCTGTTTAAATTGTTTCTTCTGTTTAAAACTGTTGAAATTCCTATGGAAATTTGTCTATGTCTTGTTTTAGAATGTTTGGAAAGATACACAAGTTACCAATGGCTAGCTGATATGCTAGACAATAATGAGATTCTGTGGCCCTGTCACTTGCAACAGCTGTACTGACTTAAGGCTTAGTAGGTGCCTTTGTTGCTTGCTAAGTTACTTGCAGGACTTGCAGGCTACTAGAATTACAGCTATTTGCCCATAGCCTTTGCAGAGTGTTGCCTGTGGCTCAGGAAGGAACTGGCTATTGAGAGATGCTTTGGTGTTGAACTGGTATTCAGTGGGCTGCAAAGCCTCTTTTCCAAGTCAGCTTGGCTAAACTTTGGTAGCATATGGAAACCCAGAGTCCCTTATCTATGTGTGTGTTAGGCAGAGTGCTTGATATCAGAAGGGCTGTCTACTCCTTTTATACAGAGACTGCTGGAGACAAACATATGGGGACTTAATAGGCAGTGAGATACTGTTCCTTCCCTTCAGGATTTGGGTAGGATGTTGTGCAAGTTGCATGTTGCCTCTCCTTGTCTGCTTCTCCCCAGAGAATCCCACAGGCTGCTGTGTGCATGGCTGTGTCTGCACCATGAATCACTGTGAGCCTTGGGCTGTCTCCCAGGATGTGCTTAGTTTGGTAATGCTGGTCTTCCAAAGGGCTGCCATGGCACTGTGCAGTGAAAAATCATCCTCCTGTTGGGGGCTTCAGACACTTTCTGGCAGGGGGCTCATGAAATGCATGTCTTTGTGTGCATGTGGTGGCTAGAGGTGGTCCTGTCTGCATCAAGGTCACTTTGGTGCTGTGCCCCAAGGCTGCTGGTTAACAGTTGCCCCAGGGCAGACAGCACATGCTGGTGCTGCTGCCCTTTCTCCTGTGTGTTGTGCCACCCTTGTTTGGTAGGAAGGTCAGTATCCCTTTCCCCTCCTTTTCCCCTCCTGTCTAACGGGGGTTGGACACAGAGACCCTGGGCCCTAACCCCTTGCTCACTTGCCTACTGTGATGGCTCTTGGCTTCTTCCAGCAGATCCGGTCATGGTGATAGGGGAGAAAAGGGAGCGTTGGTTTTCTGCTTGAAGGATGTCATGCTGAGGTTTAGCACTGTTAGTTGGCCTTCCTTTTTGCCATGCAGCACTTGACGAAACTGTCAACCTAATTTTTTAATTTGATCACCTACACAGTCATGGTTGTGTCATTTTGAGGGGAATGCTATTATTGATACTTAGCTCTTTTGTTTGGTATTTCTTCAGTAGATCTCATAGCACTTTGCAAAGGAGATTGAGAGACAATATTCCCATTTTGCAGATGTGGAAAAAATACAGAGAAAGTGACTTCTCTTCCTTCTGGATTACCCACCAGATCAAAAGCAAAGACACGAATAAAAGCTGATCTCCCTGAACTGCTGACCTGTGCTCTATCCAGAGAAGGTCTGTGTGCGTCAAGCTTACAGTTTTCCATTACTCAGGACCACATTGAATTTTTGCAGATTCACTGACCTCTCTTCAGCTCTTGAGAGTCAGGATGGTACAGGTGTAGGCAGTAACTGGAATATCTCACTATTCCCCCAAACTGACAACAGGAACTGCAGTTTTGGATGTTCATTTTCCTAAATTAAATTTTGGCTACATGACATGGAGGTCTGCTGCATCAGCAGACTTTGCTTTATTTATATCAGCTGTGATTATGCCAATTAATGACCAAGGTAATAACAAAATTATTTTGGTACTTGAGTCTGAAATCTTATTCAATAGCTGTCATACACCATACACTGACCCTAAGACTCTGGTTCTGAGAAGACAGCCTTCAGAAAATTAAGACTTATTAGTGGGACTCCAGGCAATGAGAATTTGTTGTGTGAGGCTGATGCTTTCCTTCTCTCAGGAGGGAATGCTTCCTTCCCATTACAGCCTACTGAGATTGAATCCTCTAAACTTTTCTCTAGTTTGTCTCTATTAGTGGGTAAGCACCCCCTGGCTTTCTTTTCCTGCTTCTACAGTTAAATTAGAAGTTCTTGATCCCTATTTTAATTCACATTAAAGGAAAACAGTAGCAGACGCCCTCAAGTTAAGCAAGCTTGCCCCCACTATTTTGCCATTGATAAAGGCTGTTGTATTTGCTTTTTGCTGTGAAATTCTCCTGTCAGTTTTCTTAGCAGTATCTCAGCAGTATTTAATTTAACTGAATTCCTTTACACACATGCACAGATGCTTTAATTTCTGCTACAGTCTGTCCCACTGTGAGGTCTAGGTGATGTGACCTGCAGGGGATTTGTGTAAAGTGTCAGGGGACTGTTTCTGGAATGTCTTTAAAACCAGCCTGCAGAAATGTGAGATCTTGACACCACACTGGGAAGAAGAGAAGCCCTGAGCTGACCTTTACCTTCCCAGATAGTCCTGTTGGCAGGTGTCAGGGGGATATACTTGCCCTCTGTCCATGAAGGACAAGCAACATCCTGTCTCAGGGACTGTGACTTCTTGCCCAAAGGCATTATGTGACAGTGTTAAATAGGGGAGGCCAGGGACTCCAGCTCAAAACTGAGGCACGTGGCAGAGATCAGCTCTTCAGCAGCTCCTGGGAAGCTTATGGATTCTTCAAGAAGGCCCTTCAAAGGGACATTCTGCAATGTGTAGGAGAGGGCAGTGAAATTCCTAGTTTAGGGCAAACAGGGAAGTTCACCCAAACAAATGACACAACCAAGTTTTGGGTTTAAAAACAAAGGACCAGAACTGATCCAAGATAAAACAAGTTTACTGTGGTTTTGCCTGCTTAACTCATACCGACTCATGCCTTACTGAGTGGAGCACCTTTGCAAAATGAGTAACTTAAAGGTCATGCTGTCTACACACAGGGTTAGAGGCACAGGTTGTATTTGTTTCTCACATGTAAAGAAGAAGGAGAAAGCACAGTTTGAATGATGAAGCTTCAGGGGATTAAGAAGAGATGCTGGTGGCAAGATTGATGGACATCCCATCATATGTGCTGGGAGTTTTTTTGAAAGCCAACAGTGGGAATGCTACTTAGGGCATCATTATAAAGTGTCTGTGACTCTGACTTCTAACAAATTAGAGTGCCAGTAGAATTTGTGTTAAGTATGGTCTTATCCTTCTGTAAATGAGATGAAGAGAACAATGGTGTCTAAAGTATCCCCACCCAGAGGTCCTTCAGCATGTTTTTGATGTGATTAAAGAGGAGCAGCTCATGGTGCAAGATGGCAGCTGTTTCAAATGAGAGCTGATTTACCTGTTGCTAGCAGTGTGATTTGGTTTTTATTTACCTCATGTCAGGAAAAAAGGTGATAAAAGAATTTGCTATGCTGGCTGATTGAAGCACCAGGGACCAAGTTCATCCTCCATTTAGCTTCAGTAAAAACAGCAGATTAAAGCTGGGAGGAATGTGGACTCATACATATTTACAGCTGTCTTAGCAGATGGGCTGTTGACAGATGAGGCCCCTCAAGTCTCTGCCTGGGTGCTGGGTGCCAGCATGTATTGCTGAGAGCATTTCAGCTGAAGTCAGTCCTGGTGTTGAGCAGGCACTGGCTGCTTCCTGTGTGAGATGGAAGTGAGATGGAAGTCTGAATGTCAAATAGGACCAGTTCTTCCTGCCAGGCTTTGCAGGAACTGTCCTTAGGAGGCCGGTGGAGACATCTGCTGAGGTGCCACAGAGCCTGAGCAGCTTCATGTGGAGCATGGTGCAGCCCCAGATCTGGACTGCAGTAACTGGAAACCTTCCTCTGAACAGCACATTCCTAACAGCTTCTCCTTATCCTGCCTCTCTCCTTTCACATCCTCATGTGGAGACCTTCTGGGTGTTAAAAGCAGACCAGAACTTGATGCTCTACATGAGCAAAAGCCATGGCTCTGTTCTCCTGCTCCTTTTGTTAGATGGTAGAAAATCTCCTTTGGTGTTTCCCGGTGCTGGGCAAGAAAGAGACTCCTTTCTTCCCTGTTCACCTCTCTAAAGAGATTCTAGGAGTGGTTGCTCCTGCCTGTGCTGTGGCTGTTTGGCTGTGTGTGTCATTGGTGTTTTATCTCCTGCTGCACCTCTTTAGTGATCTATGTAAAAGGATGTTGTTAAAGTGAAATGGGTTAGGAATTACCTTTTGTGCTTCCATTTTTCTTTCCATGAGATCAGCAAGCCAAATGTGAACTGCTCTCAGAAAATTACCTACCTGAGCACTGTGCTGCTTGACTTTTATCATTTAAAGAGAAAAGGGTGATAAAATGATCAATATTTAACATAGAAATTTTGCTCCACTTACCTGTGCTTTATCTGTTTTCCCTCCTGGGTTGGTCTCTCCTTTGCCTCATCTGCTTGAGAGTTTTGGTTTAATACTGCTATTCCCATTTCCCTCAGTAAAGACAACTAGATCACAATGCTATTTAGGAAGGATGTGCTGGGACCAGTGCATTGGCTTTGCAAGATATCAAATGCGCTGTTTTCTAAGACATCAGAAATGGTTACTTTTGGGGTGGGTTGTGGTGGGCATTGGTAGCTCACAGTAGTTTTCTCATTCTGTGGTGTAGCTGGGAAGAGGGAACATGTGAATTGGCAGTTTTTCCCAGATGTGTCCTGTTAGCTCACACCACCAGAGGTGGGCAGAACTCTGAATGATGCAGAAGGACAGTGAGCTGACTATGTATGAGCAATAAGTGCTTGCCTGGTAGCTGGGCTCCCAGGGTTTCATCAGCTGGATCCCCTAGACCCGTACCTGAAAGCTGTGGCAGGGTGGAGGAGCCTGGCTACTGCTGGTGTGAGAGGCTGTAGCACTGGGAAGGCATGAGGAGCTGAGCATGCTATCTCAGTGGCATGGTGCCTGTCCTATTGCAAAGTCCTAATTTTCTGTGATTAGCAAATTCTTGACATAATTGTCTTTCTTGCTCTTTTTGTGGCCTGAGAAATGGAGCAGTGCTAGACATGGTCTGTGGGAGTCAGAGCTGATGGCAGCTTCAGTAGGTCATTAGACTTTGTGGTGGGCAGCTGGTGCTGGCTTTCCCTTGAGGTACTAACAAAAAAAAAAGTCAGAGGCCTCATTAACCCATCCTTTATATGGTATGGGGCAGCAAAAAACCAGCATAACAGATGTGACATCGCCCCTGGCTTGACAGTAAGCTGTAGACAGCAGAGGCCGAGCAGGAGAGAAGTGCAGATTGGTTTCCTTGGAGCACAGTGCCCAGGAGAGAGGGTAAAGAGCAAAGGATCTGCTGCTTAGAGCGCTGGGAGAACATCAGTAAGTGACAGGTGGGTTTTTTCTTCTCTAAGCTCTGTGTGGAGTAATAGAACCCCTCTGTGTTCCTGTGCAGTGCTTTTGGCCATCCAGGAGGCCAAAAGCATCATCTGGAGGAGGTGAGGTGCCATGATGCAGAGGCAGCAGGGCAGCTGGGTTTGCAAGCCTGGTGCTGCAGCTCTCCTGGAACGATCTGGCTGATGACAGAAAAACTCAGTGAGTCCAGACTAAAATGAAGAGCAAAGTCCAAGGATGAAATAGGCCACTAGCTTTGGGCGCCCAGGCAATGGAAGCATGGCCAGCCTCAGGGGAAAAAGCTCCTTTGTGCTGGGGTCACTCTGTCTGGCTCTGAGGGGCCAGGGTGGTCATTCGCAGCTCTGGGGCATTTGAAGGCAGGACAAATGGATGAGCAGGCTGAGGGAGGACCTTTCCCAGCATATGCTGTATTGACTGGAGTCCCTGAATGCCCTAGCCTGAGACAAGACCAAATGCCTTTGGAGACAGCTTCTTGGAGTCTTTCTGAAGAAGACTGAGATTCCCTCGTGCGCGTAGCCTGACGTGTCATACCTCACGTGGCGCCATATTTCCTGTCCCCACTCTGGGAATGGAGCCCAGCAGTTGCCTGGGCAGGGAATGGTGACTGCTGTTGGCAAGGGATTTCTCCCTCGTGGTGTAGGGCTGTCCTGGTGGCAAGCAAAGGAGTTTCTCAGGGCTGTGAGGTTGTGAAGGAGAGGAACAAGTATGCAGCATCAACAAACTTCTGCTAAGGGTACCTTTCTTTCAATTTGATGGGGGGAGATGATTTTTTAAAGTGAATTGCTGTATAAGGTAATGGCCTGCTCCCTGGAGAGAACATCTAATGGAATGAAAGGGTATCTCTATCTTGTTTTGGGCGGTGAGAGCTTCCTCGAACTGCTGCCCAGAATACTTGTGAGACACCCTATAATTCAATTAGAAGTACCCTCCAGGGAGCATATAATTATATCATATCTATGAAACATAATGACAGCCCCCTCATATCACATGGTGAGCAACTGTCTGCTGCTGCCCAGAACCTTTCACCGGTAAGGAACTAATCTGCTTAGCACAGATTGAACTCGGTGGTGTACAGTACTTACCCAAATGCTTCTGAAGGGAATCCCTGCCAGCAGAATAAACCTGTTAGCAGCATGTGAGCATCGCTGTAACCGCATTTCTCTCCCCAGCCTTCAGGCCACTCCAGCCAGGGCTGTTCACCTGCACCTTTGCCATCTTCTCTAAAGCTTCTTGGGAATTTTAAAGACTGGGAGGTTTTCTTTATGCCTTTAGACTTTTCTTTTTGCCCCTTATTGTGTAGTAATAGCCAGTGATACAGTGTGCACTGCAGGGATTGAGGTCCATAATAGGCAGTGTCCTACCATTCTGCTGGTAGTTTGTAAGATTTCAGTACAAGTTAGGATGTTGTGGGAAGAAGAGCAATTGTACTACCAGTTGAAATGAGTTTCCCTGGTGTGAACCACAGCAGTGCAGCATCTCAAAAGGTTTTAGACTAGAAGTGAGGAACACTGACCACCACGTAGAGGACTTCTGTGGGATACTGTAATTCCAACTAATTCTCACAAGAGACATCAGCTTCAGTCAATCTGCAGAAGACCGTAGGGGGAGAGGAGGGTGGGGTGTTGGTGTGACTTTCAAGTACCCAAAGAAATCCTGTGGAGGAATTTCCTGACCCACAGTAGAAGTCAGCTGGGAAACAGCATTGTCTGGCTTGTGATTGAAGAATAGCCCTAGTCCAGAGAGGACTGACAATGCTCTGCCAAGATTGGGCTGCCCCCAATCCTGCCGTAGTTAGTTCAGCAGCCTCAGATGACTCTCACAGAAAGCTCATCCACCTGCATGAGTAAACTCATCTACCGGTCACAGGATTGTAGTTGCTGTAGGTATTGTCGAGTTGCTGTCTGTCAGCCTCCAAGTGCCTTTTTGCCCTCGGATCCCAGAGCTCTAAGGGAGTTGGACACCTCTGAAATATGAGGCAAGGACCTTTGATAGATGATGGAGACAGTGGATGAGTGAGGTTTCCTTCCATTAAGAAGCAGGAGAACGTCATGCTGAACTTGAAGACAATGGATCTGAGTCCCAACGTGTGTCCTTGACTGCCATTTTGGGGGTGAATCACCACAGGTGGAGCCGAGTTTTTTTAGATGGCACTAGGGTGCAGCATCTTTTTTAGGAAGGAATTCTTCACAGAAATGGTGATTGGGTAGTGGAAAGGGCAGGGAGGTTCTGGTGTAGTCACCGTCCCTGGAGGTGTTTAAGGAAAGGCCAGTGGAGCTCAGTGTTCTGGTCTGAGTGACAAGGCGATGTCATAGGATGGACTGTTTGGTCATAGGATGGACTCAATGCATCTCAGAGGTCTTTTCCAACCTAACTGATTCTGTCATCTCTGTGATTCTCTCCTTGGAGACAGTTCCATGGGGAATCACTGGCCATCAGGGCCCTAGTGGGGGTGTGTCCAGGGCTCAGCTGAGTTCTGCTGTGAATTGCTAAGTAATCTGGTAAAAGGCAGATAGAGAGCATCATGGTTGGAATGCGAAATGGATGAGAGTTTCTTGCTAAGAACCATGGGGCCTTGGTCTTCTCCTCTAATGTGGGGCTGGGTTTACTTCTGCAAGGGCTCCTTGGTCAGTGGGAATGTCTCGGAGAGGAATTCATCTCCTATTTTCTTCTCCACTAACTGGTAGGAGAGGAAATTTCAGTCTTGCTGAGGCAAGAGAAGGAAAGGAGGAGCTGATCTCTGCTCTTTCTGCTGTCTCTATTCCCCCACCCCAGAAAAAAATCTAGCAAAAAAATCTAGCACTGATGGAGTAGAAACACAGTGGAGCCTACCTGCTTTCACTACCTACTGCCAGTGAATGCTTCAGCAAACTGGGAGGGCATCTGTTCTTCTTCAGTCAGCACTGGTTTTGAGCATGGCTTGAAGTGAAGGGAAAACCAAGATTCTTCCCCATGTTTAATTTCTTCTTGGCATCTAGGTATCTGTAATGATGATCCCCAACTCCAAGCAGTGCAGCAAAGCAAGAGTTTTGGTATGAAAGAAAATGCTGAATCATTGTGTAAATCCTGGTGGGTCTTGAGCACCATATCCTTATGCAGAACAGGAGACTTAAACACTTGAGACAGGCTCCCACTGGCTGCATTTGACTTGTGTTTTCACCACAGCTCTGGAGTAATGCTCACTGCTCATGTGCATTTGTTGGCTTTCTGTTCCTGGGGAAACTCCTTTTACCAGCTGGCTCATGCTTCACTTGGCCCTAGGAGCAGTTGCATACTTTTTCTGTAACAAGGAGGTGGGACAGTAGCACAGTCAAAGTTATCTGACCTCCTGTAGGCAGAGTACTGAGAGACCCTGAGGAATATTGAGGAAACATTATTTGGTTACCCTGGGCAGTTTCTCATAACAATTAAAGATATTTTGTGGTTTTATTTCTCTTTTTGTATGGAGGGAATCCAAAATTACTCAACAAATTGAGCAGCAGAATCATTTTATCTACTGAGAAAAAGTGAGTGCCCATAGGCATGCTGTGTTTGCCAGCCACCGGTCCTGTGAGGTACTATAGGGCAAAGGGTTATCAGGACTAGGAGGGGCCTGTGCTGGGCAGGTTTGGGGGCTGGCACAGTTAGCAGTAGGGTGCCTGTTCCACGAGGAGGGGTGTGCTGCCCTTGGGGAGCATGCAGTGAGCCAGGTGTGAGTGCCTGGGTGCTGAGCACCCTTCAGTGCTGGATGGGTGACTGGAGTGTTTGTGTGGTGCTCACTTGAAAACACAGGCTCTGGAGAGCAGAGTGGTTGACACAGCTGGGATGCAGGGACTAGAAACCTGACAGTTTCTTCATTAGGAATACAGATCTGCTACAAAAGTCACAGGCTTCATTTCTACATGGGCACCAGGTGCTGGGGAAAAAGCCTCCCTGGAGAAGCCTGCCCAGGGTCACCCCTGAGATGCTTCTGTTGCTATGCCCAGATGGGGCACATTGATGCTCTTTGGGAACAGTGATGGGTTGGTGGGCTTTGTGGCATGCTGTGGCACTGCTGACCCTGGCTCCCACAGCCCTCTCCAAGGAGCCCGCGTAGGTCTGAATGTCAGCAATTGCTGCAAGGCTCCTGCAGGGATGTAGTGTCTCACCAGAGCCCTGCCATTTAAAGCATCAACCTCCTGCTAACCCCTTAGCAGCTGTGGAACTGTTGATCTGTTTCTGCCTTTTTGCAGCATCTGGGCACACCGTTCCCTCCTCTCACATGCACGTCACGGTTTTTGTGCACAGAAGGTGATGCCACTGTTTCCTCTGCTCATGCTGCCTGTACTGACCCAATAGGAACCTGTTGCCAGACTGGTGAGCACCTCTGAGAAGTGTGGAGACTGAAGTCCCATCCATAAAGGTGGCAGGGTCTGCCAGCCTATTTGTTAGCTGATGTCAGGGTGTGTGATGTGGGAACGTGCCCATCTCAGCTTGTGCTATAAGCCCTTATTCACTCAGTCCTTTCACCAGAGACTGTTTGGGTACTTTAGCAACTTTAAATTGCCTTTAACCTTGACTAAACTGAGAACCTACAAGGAAAAGCTTTTTTACAGTGAAAACCAGCTGGGAGTGGATATATGCTAGATTGGGCTCTTTCTAGCTGCAGAAGGTGACTGGGAACAGTCAGCATGAGTTTACTATAGCAGATCATGCCTGACGAACCTGATGGCTTTCTGTGGTGAGATGCCTGAGATGGTGGACATGGAGGGAGCAGTGGGTGACATTTACCTTGGCTTCTGGTTTTTGATGTGTTCTCCTACAGCATCATTATAGGCAGACTGGGAAGATACAGCCTTGCTAGGTGATACAAGATGGATTAACAGGCTGTCTGGTCTATCAGACTGAAAAGGTAGTGGTTAGTGCTCTGAGGTTGAATGGGTGGCCAGTTCCTAATTACAGCCTTAAGAAGGCAGCATAAGAACTGGACAGTTCAGCATCCTAATCCATGCCAGGGACGATAGGGTAACATGCAGCCCTCTCCTGGTGAGGCCATATGCACTGTGGTCCAAGGGGAAGGCTGGTATGCTGGAGTGTGGGTTGCTGGCCAAAGTGACCTTGGTGTGCAGCAGAAAGGGACCAATGGGCCTTGGGAAGTTGGGAGAGAGAAACGCAGATCTTATACCTGGGATGGGGTCAGCCATTGCCCTGGTGCAGGCTGTGGGCTGGCTGGCTGGGAATGGCTCTGCAGGGAAGGAGCTGTGCTGCAGGGAGAAACTGCTTGGTTCATGCAGTTTAAAACAAATCAAGATTGAAGCAGCGCATTGATTTATCAGCAACATATAATTAACCAGCAATCAGTGAACTATATAAGGATCAATACCAGCAACTCAGGGAAGAAACCACAGTGCCAGACACCTATGCAGTGATGATGTTCAGCTACAAATTTCCAAGAGTCCTTCTGTAACTGACTCCCAGAAGTTAGGCTCACACACAGTTATGTGCCTCCCTCATGTTCCTGTCTCAATGGCAGTTGGTGCATGGGGTGAGCTCTGTGAGACTCTGGTGGTCTCTGTGGACATCAGTCAGCAGCACAGTATGTCTTAAATATTAGCCAGAGTTGTCACTGCTACTGACTTGGGATTTTGCAGGCAGTGGCAGAGGTTTATTCCCTGTAAGAGATGGAAGCAGCTCTGGCCCTCATTGGGATGTCAAGGGAAGGTCTCCCTGGGCTGCCCACCTTCTCCCCTTGTCTAGGGAATGTTCAGGCAAAGCTGGTAAGCTTGAATTTCCCTAATTTGTGATTTTTCTCCCACCCAATGCCTATTTTGTGATTTTTCTCCCATCTGAAGTAGGTGAGTTCTCTTCGATGTTGACCAGCTGAAGTGCTGCTTACTAGACATGTAGCAGAGCTGGGGAGAGCACAGCTCTGCAGTAGAGCTACTATCCCAGTCTGGCAAGTGTACTTCTTGCTGAACCTCTGGGAAGTGTTGGATAATGTCCCTTTGCATGATATACTTGTGTTATGTACTCACCATGTGGTATTCATTTTCCATCTGCCCAGGTGTACACAGCCATTGTTGGCTGCTGGAGCTAGCTGAGGACATTCAGCAACATCCTCTCCAGGTCATCTGTTGCTTTGACCTCCAGGTCTAAATTTCAAGTGTCTATCGCACATTGAAATTGTGGGGCAGAAATAAGTTCCCCTGGTCTACGTCCTGTGTGATACTGGGTGGAGACCAATAGTGGCAACCCCAGAGCGAGTTTCTCTTCCTGACACTGGTGGAGTAGCAGATTTGGCAGAAAGGGATAAAAAGCAGGAGAAGCTTTCCTGAAATAATAGACAAAAAAAAAGGGCTAAAGACAAGGAGGGAAGAAGCACCATCTTCTTGGTATCTCAGATAATATGTATTTCATGTGAAGTACACAACAGCCAGCCTGGCTATCTTTGAACCCTGATGTCTGTTAGATTTATTTTTTCCTGTTAACATTCAATTTTAAATAGAGTAGTCCTCTGAGGGCCCAAGCTCAAGCATCTCAAATGTAGTAGAAAGACTCCCACAGTTAGAGCGGGTGGAGGGTGTTGCATTAACCGTCTCTTTGCTGGTATTTGCTATTTTGTTGGCAAGTTACTTCCATGTCATTTGTACTTGTTCGGTTGGAAGAACACAAACCATGCAGTCATGACAGCTTATTTAAAGCTTCCTTTCTCAGGCAGTCCAGGTGTCTCTAGATGGCTGTGTGCCATGAGGCCATGTCAGTAAATAGCCATGAAATTGGACTATTTACATGAGATTTTAACCAAGGTCTGCCAGGACTGGAGTGCAAGTAGGAAGTGAAATATTTAAGTCCCCTATGGAGTGGAAGGACTTTATTTTCCTAGCTGAAAAGGTATGGAAATTTCACAGGCCCAGAAGACCAGTCTGTGAAATATTCTTTGAGAATCTCAGTTTTTAGAAGTGTTTCTTTGTGAAAAATGGAATAAAAGGGCAGTTCATATTCTTTTGGATGTATGGCATTTTTGTTCCTTGTGGTGACTTGGAAGCACAATAGGAAACCATGAGAAAATGCAGTAATTCCTACTATTAGGGTTTTTTTCTGCAATTGTCCCTTTTCTCTCTGGATTTCAGTCAGAACAGGAATTTGGCTTTTCCATTGGCTTTCTTGGCCTGGATGAAGATTGGGAAATTTTCTCTCAAGCAGCTGTGGTTACACACTTGTTATTGAGAGGGTTAAATCTCAGTGATTTGTGTTGAAAATGTGACATAAGAGATTAGATCTAGAATCCCATTTTGCTAGTGCACTGATAACAGGATCTTATCAGCCTGCCACTCTTATTTGATTACTAACACTTGCTACTGCAGAAACTGAGAAGGAGAAAGGGGAAGTGGCTATTGATTGGCAATCAATAGGGACTGAGGTGCTTTCATCAGCCCCAGGGAAGGTGGCACATTCACCTATTAATTGCAGCCTGCAAATCCCAGGGGGCATGCTCTGGCACGGCATTGCAGCATGTTGTACTACCAGACCAATGCTTTAAGGAATCAGTCTTGAAATGAGTACTTTTTGGCGCCGTGCCTATGTAAGCTGTGCCATCCAGTGACAGAGCCACCCAAGCTTCAGCCTAAGGTTAGAAGTATTGACTGAATTCATCAAACCTGCCCTGAGAGGATGCAGAACAACTGGATACTCTACAATGGGGCTGACTGTGATTATTGCTTGAATACTGATTCTTCATTAAACAATAGGGGGCTTTTGCTGTTGGGAATAGGACCAAGCCTCCATTTTGCTTGATAGAAGCCAGATGAAGTTTCATAATCCTTTTCCTCTTTCTTTTTCTCTGTGTATGCGTCTATATCCATCATTTATCTCTTCCTCTCTAAACCTCTATTTCTCAACCCGTCTGTGTTTTACCTTCAAGTGCACCTCTGCTTCATATGTTTTTAAATGTCCTTGGAGAAAGAAGTCTGGATTGGCAAGTAATGCAAATATTAGAAAAGGTGGGGAACATCCTACATAATGGTGGTGTCACCTCCAATAAGCGTGCTTTAGGGTTTTACAAAGGCCAGTCTGTCACAGAGCCCCGTGTGTTCAGCACACTGTGGTGGATACAGACTGGGCCACAGGTGGTCCCTAGGTCCTGATGACTGTGAGCCAAAATACGGAGGGGAAACCATCTCATTCCCTTCTGCTCATTCCTGAATTAGACTTGATGCTGGGCAGGGCCAAGGAACCTCATGCCATTGCTATTATCTGTACAGACCATGGAGTCCTGCACCCTGACACAGGACTGCTGCAAACAGGGACATTGCCAGGCCCAGATCAATGGTTTTTAATGTTCTGTACATGTAAGCAGGATGGACATTTGATGGAACTTCTGGGATCACGCAGGGATCGTAACTTAGTTCAGTGTGAAACACAGACTTTGGACACAGCTTATTTCTGACACAGAGGTTCATGAACGTGCTGGGTTGTTGCAGCCACTCCTGCTTTGCTTCTCCTCAGTCTGCCTCTGCACTGTTAGCATGGCTTTTGTTCTGTAATAAATGGCATGGAGCTGAGCATGGCTATGCTGTGCCCCAGTGACCCACCTTGGCTGGGGCAGGAGGCTTGCTAAGGAGATCTGCAGTCCAATGGCCTCCTGAGTGCAGTTGTCCAGGATGAGGATGTGGTATGTCCAAAGAAAGGTGCTTTTGTGTGAAAGCATTCCCTGGGATGGAAAGGAGTACCCTTTGTCTTGCTCAGTCTCGATTTAAACTCAAGAAGAGCGGTTTAAAAAAAATCTAGTTAAGAGAGTATCCCATTTGCTTTAGTAAGTCCTAGAAGTCAATAATGCCAAGTAGAACATTAATACTGCCCCCAGTGTGTGTCATTATAAAATGATATTTAATGACACAATTATAAACTGTTTATCTGATAATGAAATGTACTCTGTGTCTTCTACGCGCAGAGGTTTATATGTGAAACATCTTGCTGGATTTTTGCAATCTGCTGTACTCTCACTAAATTAGTTATCCTGATTCTGCCATGTGCAGCTGAATTGACCTGTGCTTAATTCTCTCTTAATTTTTACTGAGCCACTGTGTGTACATCAAAAGAGGCTCCCTTCACATTAATAGAGTTACACCAGTGTAAACCAGGCAAAATAAAATAAGGAGTTTGTCCCTCATATAGGGGTTGTCAGCCTTTCTCAATTTTTGCTGCCTTCAGAATATTCTAGGGGAATATACGAGCCCCTTTAGAAACATCTGACTTTGTCTTATAGAGTACAGCAATCTTGTTTTTTCCAGTAACCTTTTGTGAATCCCTCAGGAGCAGTCCACAGTCTGCCATCAAAATGGCAGGCTGAAAGCCACTCCTCGAAGCCTTTTAGGCAAAAATTCCCTTCCAAGTCAATGGCTGTGTATTATACCATTCACTGTCCATTAGCACTTCACTGTGGAGGGTGAAACAGTTAACTTCAGAGCTATTTTAGCTGCAAAACTTGGGTGGCCTAAATAAGCCTGCAGCAGTTCTCTCATTATGTGCTGTTATATTTAATTTCTTGTATGTTGTGTAAGAGGAGTGTACTAAGCTCTTTTCTCATTAGGGACTCTGAGAAGTTTGTTCTGTAGAACATAGAGATGCGCTGTACTGAGCAGTATTGCACTGACTGATAGATTATGGCTTCATGGGATTTAAATAATGAGACGTGGCTGCATTGTTGATGTCTGTACTCTGTGTGTAGAGTAAGAATTGCTTTTGGGAAAGCAACTCTCATGCCATGGGACAACAAAATAATTCTGCCATCACAGTGTTCTTCTTGATATTGCCCCTTAATTTTGTTGATGTACTTAGGTGTGCCAGAACGCTGCTGTGCTAAGGCCGCAGGCTCAAGCTTCATTTTCCATGGCAAAACCAAATCATGCCTTTAAATGGAGATTTTTTTTCCAAATGGTTGAGTACAGACATCTTTCTCTTGATTTACTGTTGCAATCAAGAAACAAGTGCTTATCCTGTCACTACAAAATAATAAAATAACATTCAAATGATAGCAATAGGCTGGCATTTAGAAACATTCTGTGCTGACCAGAGCTGGTGGGGTAGAGCATCACTGCAGTCAGTGGTAAATAGCTATTTAAACACCCTCTAGCTGTGTTGGTACCAACTGTGTATTTGGAATGGTAGAGCACAGGCTATGGTGATGCTGCTCTTCAGGAAGCATGTGGTAGCTCTGTAGAGGTGGTGATGTGACCAGAAATGATGGAAAATTTTGAAAAGGAATGAAACCACAGTGTGATGGTTCTGGTTTCTGGATTGGTGGCTGTACCATGAGCAGGGTCAGACTCAAGTCTGTCAAAATCAGGCTGAACCAGTTCTAGTTTTATTGACTGAGGCTTTGTCTGAAGACATTAGTTAAAGTCTGTTAACTCCTTCTGTGGGTGAGCTCATTCCCAGGACCTTACTCTAGCTTAATTGCCTTTACAAGAAGATTAAGTTAAACTGAACTGAGGTCATGTTACTTCAGAGCATGAGCATCAACACAGGGCTTTCTAATGCCTTAACTTCCCATTCCTAATTAATTCAGCTTAATTTTCCCAAGCATCCCCAGATAGATTAGGCCTTCCCAGTGTTGCTAGGTTATATTTTTCTTACATGGTATTGGAAGCATGTGTATCTCCTCATGCTAAACATAGAAGATGGGGATAGAAGACAGGCTGTGGTAGGTCCCGATTTCTCAAAGAAAGCAGCAAAGACCACTTGGAACTGCTGTCTAGGACTGTTCCATTATGCTGGGGCACACACAGTAGCACCCCCAGGCTCTGGCAACAGTGGAGCTGCAGGACAGTGCTGGCTGTGGAGCAGCCAACACAAGCACAGCTTGGATTTTGGATTTCAGGCTGACCCAGATCTGTTGCACTGTACTCCCAACACCCATCCCTTGCTGCCAAAAAGAAATCATCTTTATTATGGCTTCATCTACCATAACTGAGTAGACTAGGATTAGATTAGACCTAATTTCTGTTGGGATTTTTTCCCAGTGGTGATGCAGCTGAGCATCTTCTCTCATTCTGGCCATGTTTAATAGTCTTATATGGTACACCTCTAAGGGGAGTAGTTGAGGAAGAATCTCTTCTCACTTACTAGTAAGTCCTTGCAGCAGAATGGTAAAGGGGTGTATCCAGTCCAGCCCAAGAATAAGGTTTGCAATTAACTTAAAGACTGCAGTGGTGGTTTGACTGACCAGACTTGGGGAGCTGGGAGCTCTTGCAGGGCAGCTAAGGCAGCTGCAAGCAGGAGAGTCTGTTTCAATCTGTGGCTAAAATGCCTGTGACTACTTTAGGTCTGTATGACTGATTCCCTTTTTCAACCGCTGCTGTGTAACATAAGATGGGGGAAACTGTGGTCTCCTGGACCTGCAGTGATTCGCTGTGCAGCTGTGGGCAAGCTGCATTACTGCTCTGTGGCTCAGTTCCCCCACATGGAAAATGGGGGTAGTGTAGCAGTCATTACATTTTCTAATGCTGCGATATCATGGAAAGTCTCTTGTCCCTGGTAGCTGCTTCCTTCTCTGCTCTGTTCAGGGATGCCTAGGACTGAGCATCTCTGCCCTAAGAGTGGACATGTAAGAACCATCAGAGTGATTTTGAGGAAGACTGGAACTGACTCAGAAGACCCATGGGTAGGGATAAAGCTAAAGGCATCTGTCCTGCATTGGGTGCTGGTATGGCAGGATGCTGGCTTCAGCAGAGCTCTGTGTAGGGTTAAGTCCTTACATCCTCCAGTGGCATGGACTGCAGTCAGGGGAATGCAGAACTAAATTAATGTCAGCGCATCTTCAGTGTCACGGACTGGACCCCCACTGGACTGAGAATCTCTTCTTTCTGAGGAGCTAATAAGGTTTTCAAGTGAGTTCCTTGAACTGCACATTAGTTTACAGCTTAGCATCTTTTAGTGGTAATGGAGAAAACTATTCACCTGACATTGGCTTGAATGGTGGCAGGGTGGCAACTTGAAGCCTTGGGAAAGACCCTGAAAGGTTTGGTATGAATTCCCTTGCGTTAGAGAGGTGTTCTGCTCCAGCCTGCTGGAGAAGGGATGGTTCCTGAGATCTGCCCCTTCCCCATGAGATGCTGGGAAACTGCTGGGGAATGGTACACTGGCTCCTCCAGGCTTGGTAGCTACACTCATGCTGTGGCAGTGGGCTTTTCCCACTGGACATGGACAGAATGGTTGGCATGATGTTGACTGCATGCTGTGGTGTGCTTCATGAGCTGTGCTGCACACAGGGAAACAGGCAACATGATGGATACCAGACTTAAAAAAATAGTACCTGTTCCCTTCTTTTACCAATTTCTCAGCTTTGAAGTTTTCCAAGGCCTGGTCTTCTCTGTGTGAATTGCTTCTGTTTGTGTGGGCAGCATGGGTAAACTATTCCTGGCCCTCCACGAACAGCATAGCTGTGGAAAAAACAGACTGGGATGGCTTCTGGCTTGTCTGTCAGTACCAGGCTTTCCTCTATAATTACAAGGTCTTTATTACCAGGGGAAGCAGACAAGGTCATGTCTGACTCTCAGATCCTAGGCTGGATTTGCAGAAGAGACAGTTAAAAGTAAATAAATAAAAATGGAAATCCTTTGACAATTCATTCAGTCATGTTTCATATAGGAGCCATTGCAGAGGGAAACCCAAACATGCAAATAATACCAGCAACAGCAGCAACAACAAAAAAATTACAGTCCCTCTAACACTGATCATGCTCTGGGTAGCTTAATGTGTCCCCCTCTAACACTCTGGTATTTAAAGCATCAAATTAGCAAAGCCATGCAGTTACGAAGGAGACCACCAGTCATCTCTGAGCCTGACGCCTGTGACTTGCTGGCAGTGTTTGCAAGGTCACCCATTTCCTATCTTTGCCACCCTGAAACCTGACATAGCAGGGAGCATCTACCATCCATATCCCCCTGCCAGAGAGTGACAGGAAAGGTGCACTGGGAAGATGAGAAGCATTACTGGTGGCAGCATAGCTGTGCTGAATTATTGCCTATTGTGTGGGGAGCGGAGATTTGCTTTTGGAATGTTGGACTCTAAGTCATCCATCTCTTTCTTTTAAAGGTGAACTGAAGAGTTTTGCATGGAGGAAAGAACTAGCCAACTAGAGCCAGAGAGCTTAGAAAGAGAGCATAGAAAGCTTTAAGAACACTTACTTATTGAAAATAAGGACTGAAAATCACCTTCTCCTTTATTTATTCTTTACTTTTTGGTTGTTGCTTTTGTCTAGTTAACACCACCAAGTAAGTCAGTGTTGGAAGAGGTTAGGGTATTACTGTGATGGACTTTCCAAGGTACTGCCTCTTCCCTTTTGTTCTCTTGAAATGCAGTGCTCCAGGAATGAAGTTGCTCTTGTATCTTGAGATCTGTGAGATGGGATGGGGTGGCTGATCAGCACCCTCAGTGTGTACTCTTAGGTACATTTCATCTAGAGTCCTTCAGGGTGTACATGTTGGTTACATGTTTCTGTGTTGTCAGAAAATGCAGATTTGAATGCATATCTGCACCTGAGACAGGATTTGGGGTGCAGAAGAGCTTTTAACCAAGACTTGTGTGCCGCCTTCTGTGTGGAAATCCAGGCTTGAGTTAAGAGTGGTTAACCTCAGGGAACATCTGTTTCTGTGAAAATCTCAAAAAGTTAAAGGATTCTTGAATTATCCCAGTCCCAGTGTGATGCCCCACTGTGGAGCTACCTGCCCTGGGTCAGGAGTCAACAGTGCAGGGACCCTGCTGCAGACAGGAAGATCTGAAGGAAGGGAAGGAATCTGCCTTACAGCCTCCATAAGAGCAACAACTTTGCTCTTCAGTGGCACCTTCTAGCATTCCTTACAGATCTTGAATCCTGTTTTGCAGACAAAACTAAGGCAGAAAGGCAGTTTTGTGAAGTTAAACCATAAAGCTCTGCAGAGGGGAAGAATAGAACTATAGTCTCTAGGACTACAAGGGCTGTTCTCTGCTACACTGCTTTCCCTTCTTCCTCTAAAGGAATACATTTTCTCTTTCCTTCTTCTCAGGCCTAAACGGTTTCTCTCTCCCTTCTTAGATGTAAAAGCACAGTGCTTAACGTGACATTACACCATGCATGACATCTGTCCAGGGAGAAGGTTGGTGGGTGCCAGACTGGCTATGAGGAGTCAGTCTGGGTGTTGAGGGTGATGGAGATGTGTGGGGAGTGTTTCTCAGGGAATTTCAGACTGCCAGTGTGTAGGTTCCTGTGTGAGAGCATGTGGACCTGTAGGGACTGTGTGAAGGAAGGCAGTGAGTTGCAAGCCCTGCATGTTGCCTGCCACAATCCAGGGAGACATGATCTCATGCTCTATGTATCTGGAGCCCTTAGTAAGGAAACCTGGGAGCTGGGAAGGAGGGACTACAGTTTGTAGGAGCAGAGATGAGCGAAAGGCTCCTGCAGAGGATCTGCTTCAGATATCTGTCTGCAGTAGTACAAGGCACGTGGTGATGTGGGAACCATTCAGACCCTCCAAGCCACCAGGAGAGCAGACAGTGCCATGCCACGGGTGCAGTGCCTTGGTAGGAGTGTGTGAAGTTTTGGGACCAGAATCATGATTGTCATCATGGCCTGAGCCTGAGATGCAGTGATGGGAGTAGGAGGATGGGAGTGCTCTCATGTGACTGCTTCTTGGCTCCCCTGCATGAGCATCTCCCTTTCCATCTGGTTTCTCTTCCACTCAGGGACTTGAAAAGCCAGAGCCCAATATTCCCTTCTGTTTGAATTATCTCTCTTAGCCTTCTGCTGGGGTATCACATGAGCGTGGGCTGACATTTCCCTTTACAGTGGATGAATTGCTTACTGCCATTTGGTGTGGTCTCTCCCAGAGATCAACATCCCCCCAAGAGCCTGCTTGGGCTTTAATGAAGCACTGCCTGCCTTGGAGACTCCCCCAGAGCTTTCCGTCTCTTTTGTTTTTATTGCAGTAATAAATCTTCCCAGATTTCTCTAGCTGGAAGGGTGGGAAGTTTGAAGAGGGGAGGTTTCCTGCCTAGTGCATTGCAAGCTTTTATTGACTGCCAGAAGTAGCAGTAAATCTGAAGTGGGAGGTGGTCTGGCATCGATGAGCTGAGCACTGAGTCCCCGATGGGGATCCAGCCCAGTCTCCATGGGATCACTGCTGCTCCACAGTCCCCACCAGCAGACAGAGCTCAGCTTCAAGATGAAGCTGGGCTCACAGCTGTGGTGCAACTGGGTGAGACAGGTAATTCACTTCTCCAGGGCTCAGCTCAGTGTGTCTTTGCATATCTTCAGCAATCTAGGTGCGTTACAAATCTGATCAAAAACCCCCTACCCTGAAGTGTCCTGACTGGCACTGGTGGAATACTTGGCCACCTGGCTTCCAGAAGGTTAGCAGCTAGCTGTGTCATTTTAGCCAATTATATTTTTTTCTAAAATCTATAGCCCCAAAGCCCAGATATCTTTTTTTTTAGCATTACTGACTTTTTTCCTGTTAATTTTTTTCTATGTATTTCTCAAAAGCAGTGTGAAGGACTGGCACTGGTAAAATTTGTGTTGCATTGAGGAAGAGTCTGCCAGCCCTGCTGAGGGGGTCTTCCAAATTTCCCCAGTGAGATTCCTGCCTTTAAGCACCAGCACTTCTTGCAACATGGAGAGGGGAATGTTTTGGCCGGAGCAAAGTTAGCAGCATCAGTGGTTGTGTGTCCTGGAAGGGTGCAGGCTGTCACTCTGAGAGCATGGCAGGATCCAGGCTGGGCAGTTGGAGGGATGGGAAATAGGGAATGTTGAGTTATGTGTAGGTCTGCACCCTGCATCTCCTCCTGCACCATGCCTGGAGCACAGGCCCTGGATATATTTTCAGAAAGCGTTAATGCAGTCAAACCTCGGGGTCATGACATGGATGTGAGCTCCATGTGTAGGTGTCAACAGTCCTTCCCAGCAGGCTGCAGAGAGAAAACTATTCTGTAGTAAATAAGTATATAATACCCACCAAAACATTGTAACTAGTATTTTAAATAATCATGAATAGCTTTTTTGAGAAGATGCTATTAAGCTAAATCTAGCAGGGTTCTCTGTGCAGATCTTCCCACTTTGTCAGGTTTATACGTGAGGCTGCAGTGTAACACTTGCACTTCTTAGCTTAGCACATGCATACATAATTACATACTCCTCTGATTTTATTTCAGAGATGCTTTCTCAGACTTGATAAGGACAGAATGGAGGATGTGTGTCACCTGGATTCCTCTAGGCTGGGAAGAATAACAGTGTCTCATCTCTCATTTTTGCCATGGCCCATTAGAACTGTGTCAACCAGGTCCCTGCAGGTCCAGAGATGCCTACAGCTAGCAACATTCTGCTGTTTGGGTAGGGCTAGAGTGATGTCCTTGGTTGCTGGTAAATCACAAAACCTCTAGTCTGCAGTCCAGGTCAGACAATTAATAGAGAGGCCTGCCTGTAAGAGATCCTTTGCTTGGATTTCTCAATGGATGTCATTTTCCACCCACACCACCCCCGTTAAGTCCAGCAGATTAGATGAGAATTTCCATCTCTCCTTCTTTGATCTCTTTGCTGCTCTCTTTTAAAGGCAGAAGAATCACAGTTCAGTGTGATGACAGAAGTGATTGTGGCCCCTCTAGCAATGACAATCACTTCTTCCTCTGATGTCATTCAAATGAGCATTAGAGGCAAAATGTTACTCCAGCAAAGGGACTGTAAAGCTAGAAAACCCAGCTTTTATAAGTCATGGCATGAAAGGTATTGATGTGGCTTGTAGCTCATCCTTCTGGCTTTATGTCCTTTAATTACCACCCTAAGGAACTCTTCAGAACGCGGCTCTGCACCCATTAGGAAGCATCCACTCTGGTATCCTCATCCCCGGACAGGGAAGATGCACACAGAGGTCTGTGTCCTCCCTATGCTGCTCTCATTTCTTCTCCCCTACAGATAAATGCTGGACTACGAAGCCTGGACGCAGGCTCCACACCTAGAAGGGATGTTCCTGTCTTTCTTGTGAAATTTGGATACTTCTTATAGCAATTCAGCTGGAAGCAAGACTATCTTTTCAAATTAAATTTCAGCACACTGACTGAAATTCTAGCCAGGATCTGTCATTTTGTTGGCAAGAGAACATGGGTAAAGTTTAAAAAATGCCATATTCTTAATGATGTTTCTAAAACCGGTGATGCTACAAAAATGGACATGAATCTTAGCTCTGTAAAACCAATTCTTACATCCTTAATTCATAGTCTGTCTCACCTGAACAGTGGGGCCAAATGTCTTGGCAGGGCAGGTGATTGATAGCATCTCTACCACAGTGCATGCAGTGTAGTGCTCTGGCATTCTGAGGTCAAACTGGGTAAGCAAAGGGGTTTTTTGTCTCCAGCTAGCCAGCTCTCAAATTAGCCTTGTTGCTCATCCTTTATTTGCTCTGTATTTATAGAAAATGCCACTATTCTGCTCTTGTAGTTTGCCATCAACAGTCACCATTAATGCCTGCTTTAACTTGGAAGAGAATTCTGGCTTCCCTGCTGCCAGCCTCCTTCCCAGAAATGGCAGTCGATACAGTGCCTGTCTTATGGAGGGAGTGGACAGGCAGGAGACAGCTCTTGGTGAAATCCCTCTGGACAAAGCAGCTCAGTTTGCGGAGTGTTACAAGGATGGCCAACAGTTTACAGAATTCAAGGGATGATCCCTCTGAGGAGAGGGGTATCCCTCCCTTTGCTGTCCCAGTTAAGCACAATGACTATTGGTTGCTCAGGTAAGAAGCATGGGCATAAAACAGCCAACTAAAAAAAGGTGCAACATCATCTCAGCTTAGGGCAGAGCCACTTGCACCTTTGTATTTTCTGACAGATATTTTCCCAGTCTGTTCTTGAAAATCTTTGGTGCAGAGGCATGTACAATACCCTCTAAGAAATTCACTATCCTAACACATTAGAAAGAGGTTTCTGATTTTTGAGCTAAGTTGGCCTTGCTCCAAATCCAGCCTCTTATTGTTCATTGTCTCCATCAGGGACATGGAAAATACATTTTTGCCAGATCCTTTCTTTCTTTATTTCTTTCTGAATAATTCTTTCACATCTTTGAATGCTATGCCTGAAAGTTGCATTTCCTCTTGTGTTTTTCTCCTCTGTATGGTAATCCCAGTTCCCTTAACCTTTCTTTAAGTAAACCAGCTCCACTTACCATCCATTTGTTCTCCTTGTTTTTCCACGGACTTGGTCCACATTTCTCTGGAAGTACTGCACCCTGGACTGGATCTGTACTCCAGCGGAGGCCTTTTAAGTTCTAGGTAGCATGGAGAGATGGATTTAGTCCCAGGATAACTGGTCCGTGTCTATCTCTGCCGCCTTCTGTAGGTCCTGCCAGCTCATGCTGGTAAATCATTCTTTCCAACCCTTATTTTTGTCTCCTGTCCTTGGCAATTAAAAGTGGGTCTCATCTGTTTCTGTAATTAGTTCTGTGGTCAGCAAAACTTGCCCTGTTTGATGAGGCTGAAGGCATACCTGCTGTGGCTGCTCCTCCTGCTCTCATCACTCCCTCTCAGCTTTGTGCCACTGTAATTCCTCCTCTTCCTCTTTTAATGCCCTCCAGGATATCTGCTTTCCTGCCTCTGCTGAGTTGCACTGGCTGCCAAGCACAAATCATTGAGCCTAGGGGCTATTCACTTCACAGCTTGCCTATGAGAAGGTGGCTGTTTGTCATACTTTACAATCCATGATCTATTATGAAGCTGCTGGAGTCCCATCCATTTTTATAAACCTCAATCCAGGTGGGGTGGGGTGAGAAGGAGAAAAGGCCTTGATGCTATGCAAGCTCTGCTTGGAAGTAATGAAGGCATTCCTGTGTTATCAACGCTGTGCATTCTAAAAATATCCTTTTTCATACCTAGATAATATTTGAAATATTCTACTGGTCTGGGGCAGACATCTTGATCCTAGTTTTTGAAGGTCATTTGGCTAATTAAGAAGCCTCCTGGTGTGTATGAGGTGACACAGTACTCCTTCCAAGCCTTAGTTTGAAGATGAAGCAAGGAGAGAGGTATGCTCTTCCCTGGACAGAGGACAAGTGGGAGGTTATGAGACAGGATGTGCCCTCCATTGCTGTCACATGTACTGTCTTGGCACTGGTCCCCTTACAGACCCAGGAGGCCTCAGGGTGGGATTTGCACATTCACAATGAGCTTCTCCCAAGCTGCAAATGGCAAGGGAATGGGAGGCACTGTGGTGCCCTGTGTGCTTGCAGAGCTGTTGGTGTCTTCCCATGCAGGGGTAATGCTGGTACATCACTCAGCCCTGCTCACAGGGGTTGGCAGAGTCCATCCCTTCCTAGTGCCTCCCCTTGCTGTGGGATCTTGTCCATTCACGTAAGACAGGTTCGTGCCTGAGCCCACAGCTCATGGAATCAGAGGAGTTTGTCCCCATGCCAGCACTGCTCCTTGAAGATGAGTGTCAGTGAGGCCAGGCCAGCATCACCTCTCTTCTTTTTCTGTGTCTTTCCTCCCAGTGTAACATCGGCCTGGACAAATTTTCCTTCCGTGAACAGCACAAGGCAAATGCCTACATTCTCCTGGGTCTCATCCCTCATTATTGCCGCCTCCTACTACTTTTCCTTTCATTATGTCTCACCCTGGCTTGTCCATGGTTGTGTCCTTGAAGGTTTTGGAGAAGACAAAGCTCAGAGAAGACAGCTGAATTCTCACCTCTGAATTAGCTGAGCTACTGACACAGCTTGGGCTTAGATGTGTAGGCCTTCTGAGAATTCAGACAGGGATGCCATCCCTTAGCCACATCCTCCATCCCCAAAAAGCTGTGTGGAGGAAGAATAGGTGAAGCAGCAGATATGACTGATCTGTTCCAAAACTCCTCTCCACTGCCAAGAGCTGCCAAAATCTTACTAAGAAAGGAGCAAGAGTCTCTTGTTTTCTCCTGTGGTCACCTGAGTGAGGTGGTGGCACTGGGTATTTATTGGAGGAGCCTTTTGTTGCCAAATATGAATTCAGTATTGTACAACACCAGTAAGCAGTCAGTTGAAGAGCCACTGAGGCAACTGGAAAGAGACTGAAGAGAGCACTGGGGCCTTGGGGGGAGAGGAAGGTAGGGAGAAGATATTTCTTTCACAAACCAAACATCTAAGATTGGTCTGTGGATCTGGTGGATCTGGTCTGTGGTTGAGGACTGGAGGTAGCCCAAGGAAAAAGACTAGTGAAAAAGGATGGGGAGGAGAGAATAGGTGGATATGGTCTGTCAGACAATGCTGTCAGGGTAGCAAAGCTGTGGCAGATGGGTCTGCAGCAGGAAAAGACAGCAAGAGCTCTGCTACAACCTGTATTTGGTAAGAGCTCTTCCTCCAGTGCACAAGGCTTTTTGCTCCCATTTGTGAACAATGTTGCTATGAATTAGACATTTCTCTGAATAAGAATAGCATCACCAGTTGTACAAATTAGGATGAAAGGAGTCCTCAAGCTTTCAGACAGGATCTGAATGCTTGCTGGGGCCAGGAGAAAGCAAAGACTGTTTAGAGACCTCTGATACAGGTTGGTGTGCCGCAGGCACCATGCCCAAACCAGCTGGAGCTGGGCACTGCCAGGATGTTGAGGTGGATCGAACAGGTCACTTGCTTGATGTGACAGACGTCTGCTATTCTGTTATGGGAGGTAGGGTAAGGACAGGATCTGTCCAGCACTCTCTGGGAAGTAAGGAATTCCAGCTGGCTTTTGCTCTTGGAAAAGCAGGCACAGCTGTTGGTGACAACTGCAGAGGAAGAGGGAGAGGGATTGCCTGGGATGCCTTTACTTTCTGCCTTTTTGAAGATCTCGGGAGGTGCTTCTAGGAGACTGTCTGAACAGCAAATACCAGGCAGAGAACTCAGAGTTGTTCCCACCCCTCTGAGACGTAAGGAACTGCACAAAACTTCACTGTGGCTGTATATACAAGATTGCTTCCATGATTATCTTCTAAAACGTAACTCTTGTATTTTGGTGAAATGTTTGCTTTACACAGCATTTCTAGCATTAGTTATTTTTAACTGCATATCTTTGATACACTCAGTGGGTTTGAAGTTTGCTCTTTTTTCTGGGATGTCACAGTTGTTTATTTTATGTGAGATGAACCCCAGGTTGCTATTAATCTGCCTTCCTAGGGAGGCTGTGTAGGAACCAGCCACTTCAAGATTAAAGTCCTCCAGATCTGCCTGCAATGCCCTAAATTACCCAGGCCCTGGAAACTGTCCTGAAAACATTCTTGTCTCAGTTCTCATGGTGGGTTCTCGCATGGTCTGTGCCTGAAGTCCAGAGGAGACAATGTTGTGTGGGTCATGTCATGAGGTCATGATGGCCCCAGTCAGACCAGGAACTGCATGTAGGAGAAGAGATGCTTTAATGGATCTGTAACTATTTGATCCCCAAATTGAAAATGGTGGATAATTATCCCAGCTTTTCTGCCATTCATTCCCTCAACAGATCCTGCTTGGACCATATATTTCTGTGTTTTGGGTTGATCCAGTTTCAGTTGTTTGTGCAAAAGAGGAATGCTGATCCCATCCACCTTAGTGCCTCCTAGCCAGGAGCAAGCTCTATGTGATCTTGAGCCCAGAGGGTTCCCTCTTCTCCCTCAGGAAGTCAGGATTGGGTCACAAAAATTTCATGTTACTATTCAGATGTACTCATTGACATGAGCCTGCTGCTCCAAATCTGTGTGCTTCCTCACCTCCTGGAAGGGTGTTAACCACAACACAAATATAATGCATGATACTTCAGCTATCAACGCTATGGAAAACGTGATGGAAAGGAAATTTTAGTCCTTGGTAAGAAGCTATACATCTAGACATGTTCTTTTTAACTTTAATTTTCTAGGTAGCTTGAAATCGAACCTTTCATTCCTCTTCATTCTGCCATATCTCCACTGGCTCCTTGAGCTCCCTCCTCTTCCCATAGACATGGCTTTTGTCATGTAGAGTGTTTTTTGTTCTGAGACATCTCCTGTGCCTGCTTTCCTCAATGGACACTGATGTGACATGCAGAGCTGAGCTGTCAGAGCTCGGGGGTGTTTTTTTTCTCCACCCTGTGATGAGCTGTGACACTCCTGCATCCCAGCTCCACAAGCCACTTCTCTATGCTTTTGTTAATGTTTCACTGTGAATGCAGCAAGCGTCCGAGGGCAAAATGCAGTGGCTAGAGGTGTGCCCAGTACAGGGGGCATTTTTGAAATACATTATTTTTCAGTTTTACTTGAAGAATCCATAAGGCAGCATTGAAGATTATTCCTGCTTCCTTTCTTCACGATTTTTCTCCTCGTGGATTTTCCCCTGTTTCTCTAGCTTGTCCTGGCCCTTATTTTCTTCCCTCTGCTCCTCTTCTGTCTGGCTCAGGGGAGAGTTTTGTGGGTGGATCATGGGCTCTTTGGGGCAGATTTACATCCCTTGGTGATGCAAATGAGGAAACACATTATTGGAGTTGGTAGTAGTGAGCAGCATAAATGAAATTATCCCTGCAGGCTTATTTCCATGAAGCAAAATAAGGCTGAATATGAGAAAGAAAGAAGTGTGAGTGCAGCTTCTTTGTTGGATCTTGTTTAACAGCCATTGCAATGAAGGAAATTTTACTTGTGCCCCATCCTAGGGCCAGCTGGTAGTCTGGGCAGTGTGAAGGCAAGATCTGGGTGTTCAGCCAGGCTGTGGAGCAGGCAAAGCCAGGAGCCTGGGAGCAGCTACCTGAGTGCTGCTGAGAAGGAACGGGTCAGGGAGCTGCCCCAGGATGAGAGGGGACAGCCTGGTGCAGGGAGGGCATCCAGCCCATTTGCTAGCTGACATACTGACCTTTGTATGGGAATGAATCCTGTAGGCTGATCCTATTAAGATTATCAGCAAAAGCCCCCCTGAGCCTTTGCCTTCCAATATATTGAAGCTGAGCTCTGTTCCATCTCCTTTGCAATAGCCTCTCTGGTTTTTACTCTTTGCTAGGCTGGTACTGTTTAACCCTGATGACTTGACATGTTGGAGTTTTTCACAGGGGACACGTGGTGCCCCACTCTGGTGCCTGGAGATGTAGGATCCATCTGTCCCAGACAGGGAGTCTTCAGTTGACACCGGCAGAAGTCCTTCCTGGAAAGAGGCCAAGCATGCATGGTGTCTATAGGATGCTAACGGGACTGGGGTGGAGAGGATGTGAGGTTGTCTTTGGGACACCCTCTGAAGGGACCTGATATGCACTGGAGGTTTGATTTTAGGAATCCTGCTGAGCAGTTATACTAAATGGGTGTTTGCATGGTTGCAGCCAGTCATCAGTTTTGCCTGGGACTGTTTGTCCCTTTGCCAGGCAATCCTCAGAGTATTTGTTTAGAATGGCTGATGTGTCCTGGCACTATTTCCCCTTGCTGCAGTGGCACTTACATTGCAGGGAGCAATATGTCCAGTGGGAAACATGGGGTCTCACAGGGGAGACATGTGGCTATGGAAGAGGCGGGGTTTCTGGCTAGAAACATCCATCCAGCTTGTTGGTCCCCAGTGATTCCAGCTGTGCATCAAGGCCAGAGCAGCAGTGAGCTGCAGACAGCATCACATATTGCTCTCCCCTTGAGTTGCTACTTCTAAATTTCAATTTCTTTTGGCTGTGGGCAAGGTCAGAAAGTGTGAGTGGTACCCTGGTCATTGGGAGCTGTGGGAAGAAGCAGCCCTGTACAGGGAGCAGGGCAGTGCAGGGGGAGACTTTGTTTTTGTCACATAGCTTGGGAGGAATGGGAGAGAGAGGAGAGGAAAGCCAGGGTGTGCTGTCAGATGGGAAAGCAGGATTCACATTGGAATACCCCAAGCAGGCTGCTGGATAGGACAAGCAGGAAAGAGGGCCTTTCTTTGCTGAAAAATCTGTAATTTTTTTTACCTGTAATCCAACTATGTTCCCCACTCAAAAGTCTGAGGCAAGGACTTGTTTGAAGAAGCCATGCATCTCAGCCATGTTCCTGATGGGGTAGTATTGAACAAGATCAAATACTGGCAAGTATCAGTTGTCATTTAGAAGATGCCCTGGCAGGGAAGCTGACTGGAAATCCTCAGAGAGATTATCCTGATTTCCTCATAAACACTGAGGTATGGAATAGAATAACTTACTTTAATACTAATGCTAATTTAACATTAATTTTGACTTTGTTACTGGTGGGAGGTACTGCTGTGACACTCCTAACAAAACAAAATCTTCTTAGTTACAAAACTGTGATGGGAAGGACAGAACACAGCTTTGCTGTGCTCTTCTGCAAACTCATGGAAAATCTGCTGCTCAGTTGACTATTCATCTACTTTGGTGATTCTTTGAATAGCTAATAGAAAAGCTTTTGAAAGACACCCCACCCACCACTTCCTTCTAGTGGTGGCTTTTTAAATTTTTTTTTTCAGTCTAGGAAAAAAAGGTGTAATCATTCCAGAGGTAATAGTTTAATTTGTTGCTACAGCATCTCAGGGTTTTTTTTGCAGGTTTATGTTTCCAGAGTAGGTAAAACCACTTGTTGGCACACAGGCTCTCCATAAATAGTAGTTTGCACAGCAGCACAGATAACAGGAGATATAAATGGATACTAGGATGCCTAAAGATCTTCTAAGACCTGAACAATGAGTCTTGTACTGCTGTAATTATGTTGAAAATATTGCTGAATTTGGAAAAGTGGTCTGTAAATTAGATTTGTTGCTGCAAACCCACTGCCAATGATGGGACTTGTGCTGTGTCTGCAGAACTTCGGGCTAACTTCAGCATTCCTTTCAGTGCACCTTAGGCTGAGCTTGGACTCTGATAACTTTGGGACTTTTTGGTGGATGTTGGTTGATAAAGCGGGATTGCAGTGCTGTGGCCAGATCTTGGGGAGGACCAGGCCTTTTCCTCTGCACTAATACACACAGTACAACACTCATTACTAGTTTTGCTGGGACACTACAGAGTTGGTTGACCGAACCCATCACAGGTTCTCCCAGCAGCAGAGCAGGGATCTGCTCAGGTTGAAGCATGCTGTTAAAAGAAATCATTACCCTTTGTGGCTCCATTAGGTAAATTTCATGAGATGCAGAAATACCACTCTCCCCAACCCCTTGCCTCTGCATCCTAACTGTGCTGGAAATTCATCCAGGTAAGTATTACATCACAGTGTTATGCAGCCTTGGCTTTAGAACAGCACCCCTCTCTGTCTTGTAGCTGTTGAGAGTTTCTTCAGAGCAGTTAGCAGCAAGCAGAACTGATACAGCCATACCAGCATGCGTGACTGGGCAGTTCCCGCATCTCTCCTGGGTGCAGAAATATCTGCTTGGCACTGTGAATATATTGTGTGAGCCTTTTTGTCCCAATTCCATGAATTTTGCAGATTTGCTGATATAGCTGAAATACAAGCAATCTCATATTTGTTGGGATATTTCCTGAGCAGCACTGAAATATCAGGGTATATCTTTATGTCCTGGCTAGATGGAGAAAACAAATCTGGAGATACAGCCCTTGGCTCCCCTGAGCCTTGCCTGAATGTGTATATGCATGTATTTAGGGATCTTTTTTCTGTATGCTGTTTATCTCACAGGTTTACTTCAGCTGATAAGATTTTCCAGACCTGCTGTTTACAGCATGCATTGTAGACAAAAAGGTGATGATACAGCCTATGGGGATCAGACTACCCTTGGTCTTGTGAGGTGAGAGGGCAGAACTGAGCACAACGCTATCCACAGAGCACTGAGGCTGAGCTGCCTTTCAAAATAAGATGCTTCAGATTGTTCTAGTGAAAGTAATGAAAAGTCAAAGAAAAATAGAAGATGACTCGAGGGGTTTCTTTTCCATGCTCAACCGAACCAGGCCTTTGACTTTTAAGCTTGGGGCTATATAACCTCTTCTCCCTCGACCCAGCTATCATGCTTTTGGGATGGTTGCTGATGACCCTGTTTCACTTTGGCAGGGATGAATCATGCCTGTGCATATGTCAAGCTGCAAGAAACAGCAAAGAAGGGAATGAAGGAAGAGAGGACAGGTCTGTCTGTCTGCTGTAGGGCACTTCCCCACTGATATTGTCCTGATCCCTTTCTGCTGGCATTCTATCTGGATGCACCTTTCTCCTAGTAAAATAAAGCTTAAAAAAAAAAAAGCCCATCTTTTTTTTTTTTTGTGCAGATCTCCTTCGTTTGGGTCCAGTGTCTGGGGTAGAAGTAACAAGGTGCAGTGCCTTTTCTAGGGAAGTCATGTGCCTGCCACTATTCATGAGCTACAAGGGTTAAGGAGATTAGCTGTTCAGTGGATTAGCAAGGGGCTGTGAGATCTGTTCATCTCTGTGTGACTAGATGTCTTGCAAGTGGATGTGTTGAGCATCTAAAAATAATTCAATTATTTGTGCAAAATATCTGTCAGGCTTGTTTCCCTCAGGCAGGCACTCACTTCCAGAGCAGTGCTCTTGCAGAGCAAGGTCCCACCCGAAGAGAGATGGGAGCAGATCCCTGCCACAGCTGTGGAGTCTCAAGCTGCTCGTTCCCCTCTCCTCCTTCTCCCCACAAACCAGACTCTGCCCCTGATGCTGTGTCAAGCAGTGGCCTTCCCCCTTTCCCCTCTGCCCCTCAGCCACCCCCTTGCTGTCTGTTTCTCAATCCTGATGGCTGGGCAGGGTCACTGCCAACAGCCTCCCCAGGTCTGGTGTCACCCTTGCACTGGCGTGACCATGGGGAGCACGTGTGGGACCTCTCCTGGGGACAGGGCAGACAGGCTGGGGAGACCAGGCTGGATCTCCCTTCTTCCCCTCTGGCTGCTGGGGATGTTTCTCAGTAGGAGTAACTCAGTGCCAAGACGCCCAGTATTAGTCTTCTCCAATGTGAGCGCAACAAAAATCAGTGGCCTTGAGTGGTATGAAATGAAAGTTGGAGGCATTCTGAAGCCTTGGCTGTAGATTCTCCACCTGTTTCAATATATGAAAAATAAAAAAAGTTTTATAGATTCCTGAGGCATCTCCTAGGCAGAATAGAGCGTTTCAGCTTTCTGTGTGAATGTTACTCACACCCACATGTAGCTGCTTGATCTTAGAGGTCCCTGTGGTAGTATCTGATCAAGGTTAGAGCTGTGGGGTAGCACACAGAGCAGTAGCTAGGGAATGTGATTGGGAGGCACTGGGATCTAGAATTCTGTCCTAATTTTTCCACTGAGTTCCTGAGTGCACTGGCAAGTCTCTTAGTTCACTATGTCTCGTTTTTGCTGCTTGTAAATGGGAACACGTTTCACCTCACAGAGCTGCTGTGAAGCATAATTAAGATTTGCAAAGTGCTTTGGTGCTGTATAAATGGCAATCACTTTAATTAATAAAATGAAATGGCTGCGCACTCTTGGCTTCTTTGTTTACCTAGGTGTGAGCAAGTAGCAGTTAGTGCAATGATGTGCAATACAGCTGATATTCCACACAGTTCTGTTTTCTTTAAGGCACCCTGGGATACCTTACTGATCTGTTAGACTCTCCCACTCCCCCACTGGACATCACCTTTGGAAATAAGGGATGAGTATATCAAGCCTAAGTTGCAAGGACTTCCTCACCACTGCAGGTGGTCATCTGGCAGGGCATGTGGGAGAATGCAGCAGAAAGCACATGTGTCTATATGTGCTTTAGTGTCCTGCTTTCTGGTGCCCAGAAGGCAGAACAAGCCTGCATGTGCCTGGAGCCTGAGGGCTCAGAGGTATGTGGTGTCAGTGGTCAAGAGCAGCTGCACAGCTTGAGCACAGCCTGGTGATGGAAAAGCTGGGATGTGCAGGAGGAGAGGTCTGTGGTGATGGGACAGGGATGGTGAGTGGGTCAGGGTCTGAATGGCATTGGCAGGGTGTGTGCAGCCAGGCACAGCCATGACAGGCACAGCTTGGGCAGGGACTGTGGGCAAGAGCTGAAAGGTAGCTCCCCTCTGAAGGAGAGCATGAAGGTCCTGGGTGATGCTGTGGGTGAGAGCTGGTTTGGACAGTCTTCTGAGGCTGCTTCTGGTTTGCTCCTCCTCAGCAGGTCTCCTCAGCTGGAGCTTGGGGAAGTGGGAAGTGGGGCAGCTCACTCCGGGTCCTGCTGTGGGAGAAGCAAAGAGAACCAAAGCAATGCACAGAAATGTCTTTTCTTGCCTTTCTTTAGTTTTCCCTGACCATGTTCAAGGAAGGATTTTGCTAGCTGTGTCATCAGCATCTTTATAGAAAAGGCTTATTTTACATTCATGAGAGCCAAAAATGTCCATGAGGAAGAAGCTAACAAGAAGCTCATTAAGAGGTCTTTTTCTCAGACTTCCAGGTGCCAAAATGCTCCAAAGAGTGTTCTCAGGTCTGTCCCTTAGTGCCTGGCCAGATTTCCAGCAGTTGCTTTGTCCAGTGCCACAGAAGCACTGGTTGCTTCATTGTGGTGAATGCCCAGTATTGTCACATGCTGGTCCAGAGCAACAGCCCTACATTTCTGGCTACTCTAGATACAGATCTGAGTATCCTTGCTCTGAAATCAGGAATTAAAACTTGAGATTTGTAGTCTCTGAGACTCCAGTAGGTTTGGCTCTGCACCTGGAAGATGCATTGTGGTGACCTCTATGAGATCACTACTCTTTGTTGTTCAAAGAAGAGTCTGAAATACATGACTGGAGGAGAGAAGAACCTGCATGAGTGCTGTCTGTTCCTGGACAGGCATCCAACATAGAAGTTGGTGGAAAGAGCCCTCTCTATGGCTTTTTTTGGAGTTAATAGTCTGGTTTTGCCCAAACTCTTTCCTGCTGTAGATTCTGAGGACACAGCTTCCTCCTCTCTTTCTTATTTGTGGAAATTGGATGGTGTTCCCCTTGTAATGTTGTCATGTTTAAGCCCTAGCCAGCAACTAAGCATCACCCAACTGTTCTCTTTCTCTCCCCTCAGTGAGACTTGGGAGAGAATCAGAAGGGTAAAAATGAGAAAACCGATGGGTTGAGATAAAGACAGTTTAATAGGAAATGTGAAAGCCGTGTGTGCAAACAAAGCAGAACAAACAATTAATTCACCACTTCCGGTGGGCAGGCAGGTGTTTGGCCATCCCCAGAAAGGCAGAGCTCCATCACACATAAGGGTTACTTGGGAGGACAGACACCATCCCTGTGAATGTACCCCCTTCCTTCCTTCTTCCCCCAGTTTTACTTGCTGATCAAGGTGCCATATGCTGTGGGATATGCCTGTGGTCACTTATGCCTGTCCCAGCTGTGTCCCCTCGCAACCTTTTGTGCCTCTCCCCAGCCCACTGGCAGGTGAAGTGATACAAGACATAGAAAAGGCCTGTTTTCAGCACAAATCCAAAACAGCCCCATCCTAGCTACTGTGAAGAAAGTGAACTCTTATCTCCAAACCAGCAAAGAAGTAGAGTTCCTTTTCTGTCACTCAGACCTATCCATCTCCTTCATGGTCAGAAGGGTGGAGTGGCAGTGAAGCTTCATCTGTGTGGTGGTACCATGCTGTTGTCTCTCAGCCTTTCCATCTGAGTGTAACTGTACCATGGATGGGTCTAAACCATAAAGACCTCAGACTCCTTAAGTTCTCTCTCCTGCTGTTGATTCTTTTCATAGGATTTAGACAAATGGATAGTTTTCTGAATATGCAGGTTTCCTGTTACACTGTCCAAGGCTAAGTCTGTGGAGACTACTTGGTTTGATGGATCCATGGTCCTTCTGCCTCCTCCTCCCTCCTTCCTCCTCACTCTCGCCTTCTGGGCAGCAAGAAGGAGGAAGGAAGATGCTCTGCCTAATGTGCATTTCCCCACTCCAGGATGGTTGCCATCCTTGACCCATCAGTAGGTGATGCTGCTGCCAAAGGCACTGCAGTCTGGCACAGCAGCACATCCTCTCCTGGAGGAAACAGTGTGGGCAGGCAGGAGATCCCATGTCTCCCGGTGAGGATGATGTTTAAGCATGTAGGTATCAGTGTTGGTACACTCTGCTAGTGTGCATTGCTGTGTGTATCTCCACACCTATCATTTGTACTGTAGAGAAGCACTGCCTCTTGTCTGAAAGTCTGCACCACAGGGACGAGTAGGCGTGTGTGTAGATGACTGCTTTTTATGAGCTGCCAAAGGTTTGTACGTGCAACCTGCTGAGCCACTTGTAGTTGAAAACCAAGTGTAACTCTCTCTTTTCCACCCTAACCCTCTGGGTCAGAGTTTTCTTGGTGATTTCTTAACAGTCACCTCTGTGATGGACTAAAGCTGACCTTTGGCTTCTGATTATTGCACCGTGATTCAGGCTTCTGAGCAGAAATCCATATCATCTTTCTGCCCTTGCAGAATATGAGTAACTAAGAGCACAGGCAGCAGTGAAGGATCAGAGTGCTTATGGGCTCTCATATTGCTTCTTACTCATGACTCTGTGACCCTGTCACAGCTTAATATGTTGTCCAGAATGTAATGGGTTAGCTTAGTAGCAAGTACCGGAGAAAGTCACAAGATCAAATTAAACTCCATGCCACTGACAGATTTGATTTCAGGGGTGAATTTGCAGCAGGGGGTGGATATGTAGAGTCAAATTCTAAGACCAAGATGAATTTCAAAACTATAATTGTGATATTTAAAGACTGGTGGGAATGTTTTAATATTTTTAAGTTTTACATTGCCTTTTCCAGTAATAGTGATCATCAGATTGTAGAATGATTTGGGTTGGAAAGGTCCTTAAGTATCATTCCTGATGCTCAAAGCCCGATCCAGTGTGGCCTTGAACGCTTCTAGGGATGGGACATCCACTACTTCTCTGGGCAACTTGTTCCAGTGTCTTGCCACCATCACAACTGAATTTCTTCCTAACATCTAATCTAAATCTCTTCTCTTTTAGTTTAAAACCATTCCCCATTGTGCTATTGCTATCTGCCTGTGTAAAAAGTCACTCTCCCTCTTTTTTCAAAGCCTCATCTAAGTACTGCAAGGCAGCAATAAGGTCTCCCTAGAGCCTTCTCTTCTCCAGACCGAACAACCCCAGCTTTCTCAGCCTATCATAATATGCTGTTGTTTAAATTTAAAAGGGTGATCAACAGTCAGATCTAGCACAGATAACCCTTTAACAGGGTTTTGCTTTTTGCAAATCTGAATGCTAATACTAGATTAACCTTGTAGCTTGAACACCAAGGAACAAATCATGTTATTTCTTTAAAAATATATGTAAGCTAGAGACCTACTTGATGTCTGTACTGTGGTTTGCGCCAGATTTTAATGAAACCACTACAATTCTTATGTGGTCAAAGTCAGTAAGAATGAGTTCAAACTACTTGGAATTAGTAAGTGGAATTCTGTGGTGAATATTTCCTTAAATCAACATTACAAGGCTGTCAACACTTCCTATGCAAGATACAAAGGAGTGTGCTTTCCTGCTGATATCTGATATCTCTGTTGGTGAGAAAGTGAGTGGCCAGTAAAGGACACTGTCTGGGTGCCAGCCCAGAGAGGGGGTGACATGATAGAAGTTCATTGGGAGGAGTTAACCCTTTTAAGAGACATGCAGACCTCATAGGGGACATCCAGACCTCCTGAGAGGCAGGCAAAAAGACAGACCACCTTTGTCATCAATGGTTCAGAGTTCAGCCCCTCTTATCTCAGAAATATCCTCATTAGAGGACCAGTGATGTCCAGTGACTGAGCTGTGATGGAAATGTGGGGACTGCATTATTGCAGGACAGGCTGGTACCATACAAAGCAAACACAGAAGCCTTGGGTTTGGTCCTTACTGGCTAGTGCTGCTCAGTCTGAAAAGAGCCACTGACTGTGGCTAAAGTCAGAACAGCATAAAGGTGTGGGACGTACACTTGGCTGCAGAACAAAGACAGTGAGCCCCAAAGGTGATCTCAAAGGATTTGATTAAAAGCACAGGCAGAGTTAGAGTGTTTAAATGAGTTCAGGCCTCTTCACAGAAGCTGAGGCTAGAACTTCAAGAGGCCTGGCATTGCCAGTATGATGCTGAACACAATCCACACACTGTGAAAACGGCATTAGTCTACTTGGCCTTTTCACTGTCCAGGCATGGAAATGCAAAGAGCAGAGAAAAGTTAAAAAGCTAAAGAAACTCCTTTGAAGTCTCAGGAGTGGGCTTCAGGTCAGATGCTAGCAACAAAAATTCAGAGAGTATTTTTTTCCTAGCTATAATATCATTTTATTCACAAGAGCATTGGCTGAGAAACTCAAAACACACCATTCATTCACTGATTGTTTTGACTTCTCAGAAATGCATCATGACCATCCCATCCCACTGTCAGCTGGAATGCCCTGCAAGCCCTGAGAACAGGAGGAAGGTGGCTCCTCTCTCTGTAAAGTAGAGTGGGCAGCAAGGCTCTACTGGCTGCTTGTGGTCAGGACCAACTCTCTGCACGTACTCTGGCCCAGACAGAGCATTTTTGATGGATGTGTTGACTGCACTGGAGGACCTGCCTTCTTTCAAAGACAATTTTTGGTCACAAACTGGGTGTCCCATCTTAGTTTCAAAGCTGTGAGCAAGCCATGGGAACGGGAACATTTCCATGATCGGGGAGTTGCGGGGCTGCTGACTCACTGAGCATGCCAGCGGCACTGCTCTGCCTTCCACAGCACGGAGGGGGAGGGAGATGGAGGCACTGCAAAGATTGGTTGAGAGATAAGGTCACCTACTGCCTCAGGTCACCAAAGCGGAGTAGCTGAGATTTTCATGATGTTGTTTGCCCACACTGAGAGGAAAGAACGGAAAGATTCCCTTTGTAACAGCCCTAACTTCATTCAGATGCCTGATTTAAAACTACTTGTGTCATGAAGGAGATTCAAGAATTGATTAGTGTTGATCTGGCCTGTTTTGGTGTGCCAGGTGAGATCAGCCCCCTGCTGCTTTTGCTCAGGCGTGTGAGGTGTTTTGCACAGCATCTGCAATGTTGTCAGGTTTGTCAGGTGTAGGTGTCCTCTCCTCCGGCAAGAGGTATATCCCCCTCTAATCCCATGCTGAGGATCAATAATTGTGATGTTTGTGGTTAAATTCAGGCTGGAGCTGTACCTGCCATGGTGTTGTGTGGCTTGCTCTGCCCGGCATATTCCATGCCAGTGGAATCACTTTTCACTGGAGCAAGGGACCTCCCCAGATATTGCCCCCTTCTTCTTTAATTGTGGGGCACCCTCTTGTGGCCAACAGGACCACACAGCGGCAAGTACCCTGAAAAACAAAAACCACTAAAATAAAGGCAAAACTCTGTGCTGTACCCAGAACCTTTTGCACCCAGTGCCTGCAGGGAGGAAGGGAGTGTTAATAAAGCACACGTGACGAGCATTAGTCACGTTGCTTAACAAAGGGTAGAAGGCACTTGCAGACCCTGAATAGATGATGACTGCTGTGTGGATTTTCTGGCCCTGAAGTTAAACATGAGAGACCTTGTTTTTACAGGATTTCAGATCAGCTTTTTCTATCAGAGTTGCATCTATGCAAGATAACCCTGTAAGGGAACTCTTAGAGTGAGCTGAAAATGAAGGGGGTTTGGGAATTCCTGCTCTTTTGCTTTTGAAAATCATCTACTAGGATGGCAACTGGGGATTTCCTTTCGTTGATCTTCTTGACATTTTTAGCTTCCCCATCATCTTCCTCTCCTCTTCCAGAATCTCAGTTCTTGACCCCATTTCTTCCTGAGGTAAGCACAGCGCCCCAGCTAATTATCCAAAAGGGAAACATTAGTGAAAATCATAGGTGGAGTATAAGCTGAAAATCTCAGAGCAGTGGGCTCAGCTGGCTGGTTAGTGTACCCTGCCCAACATGATACACTGTTTGCTTGCTTTCTTAAAAGACCCTTTGATGAACAAGTTGCAGTGCTCCTGAGATGGTTTGTAGTCCTCTCCTTGGCATATTTGTGGCTCCCTCTACACATTCAAATCTTCCATCAAAAGGAGCCTCAGGACAGCCTGGTGCAGAGACAGGCTAAGGTTCTCTTTTAGCCCAGCTGGTCAAAAATAGTCTTCAGAAGGTCTGTGAATCTTGGACAGGAGTAGAAAGAGCAGGGCAGGTCCCTGTTTAAAAAGTGACAAATACTTTTTAATTGCAACAGCCGCAGGCCTGGTGACCATGTAGGGACACTCTCCAGGCCACTGGTGCCCCACAGACCATGACCTAAGCACCACTGGCTACCACATGGGTCTTTAATAAGTTGGCTTCTGTCTTTCAGTCAGTGTCTTTCAGTCACTGAAACATTTAACATCCTTTTACCACTTTGTGTTGGCTGCTCTAGTTCAAGATCCCAGGAGTGCAAGGTTTGACTTTTCTCTCAACAATTTTCAGCCTTCATAATGATCAGGGTGAATTTTCCTTTCAGAACAGAGGGATAGGCAGTCATTTCCCTTAATCTGCTTGTGGAAGTCCAGCCAGTGGTTTAATCCGTCTCAGAACAAGGGTCACCAATCCTCTTTTCTCTATGGACATGTCACTGAATCAGGGGAGCAGAGAGGAAATTGTTCCCTGTGTTAATCCAGTGGGATAGCAAGCATTTTCAGGATGGAAGGAGGTAGGTACCAGTGTGTTAATTAAAACATGCAGGCCAGAGCAGTGGAGCTGCAGACATTATTGCTACCATCAGCTTGAGTCTTACCAGCCCTTGCACAAGTCCCAGACAGAACACCAGCTTGAGCCTACTCTGCCTGTAATAGTTTTCTCACACTACTCCCAGCACATGGTAGCATGTTTGGGGCATTTCTGGTTTGTTGTGCTTTTTGAAGAATGTTTATTCCATTGGAGGGAGGGATCTCACATGGATAATTTTGCATTTTGTCATCCTTTTTATTCAGTTTTTACAGAATCACATAGTGCTGAGGCTGGAAGGGACCCCCAGAGGCCATCTGTTCCAATCCCCCTGCTCAAGCAAGGCCATCTAGAGGTTGTTACATAGGAACTTGTCCAGGTGTATTTTGACTGTCTCTAAGAATGTAAAGTACACAACCTTCCCTGTCACCCTTGTAAAAAAGTGTTTCCTGATGTTTACAAGGAATCTTCTCTGTTTTGGTTTGTGCTCATCGCTTCAGATACACTTACTGACTGTCAGTAAGAGCCTGGCTTCGTCCTCTTTGCAACTTCACTCTAGGTATTTATATACATTGATAAAAGCCTTTTCTTCTCTAGGCTGAATGGTCCTGGCTCACTTAGCTTTTCCACATAAGGACAGATGCTCCGGTCCCTCAGCAGGGACAAGATCAAGTGCTGCCTGCTTTAGCCCTCACTTCCCCTGCCACAAGGGTAGCAGAGGCAGCCATCGTGGTGTGGGCAGCAGCTATGTCCTGACATCACAGAGGTCCTCTATCCAGGGTTGGCCGGAGCTTTGTATGCTCTAGTGAGCAGTCTGGAGAAGCTAAAGTCAAGTCTCTCAAGCAGAGGTAGCAAGACTGCTCTAAATGTGAAGAGAAAGTGGGACCTGTGTCCATACAGCATCTTGGGGAGTGGTTGTGGTGCAGAAAGGATAAAACCTCTCTTTTAGCCCTCTCATTCTGGAGACATTTGTGCAGTGACTGCAGTTTTTAGAAGGAGACCTAAGTGTTCTTAAACAGTTTTAAACAGTTGCAGTAACCTGGAGATCAATAGCGTACATTAATTTTTCCCCAGACTTGCAGGTAGGTTTAACCTGTGAGGAGCCCTGCACTGCTGTGGCTATGTTGCTAGCACCTGGTGATAGCCAACACAAGGGGCTTGACACCACCTATAGCTACAGCAGTGATTGCAGTACAGATGCAGCCCTCAGCATGCAAGCCTGAAAATATTGGCCTGTTTACCCATATGTAAATCTCAGTGCATATATTTATTTCTATCAAGAACTAAATTAAATAGAAATGGATGGTTTGCTAGGGCTATAAACATGTCAGGTCTTCAGAAAAGCCCCATCTTCAGAAGAACATTTAAAATATTGCATATATATTGGTGAGGATTAGAGCCAAATGAGAAGATACCAGATAGAGCAATGAACTCAGCCTTGCAGCCTGTTTTGTTGGGTCTTAGGAGTAAAGAGACTGCAGATCCAACTTGCATCAAACAAGGTGGCAGCATGGCAGGCTCCTTGTGTGTATGGAGGAGTTGACTCATCTTCACTGCATTTATGTGGTGTTTTCTTCCCTCCCATTGAGCTTAACAGACAGGGTCTCTTTCATGAATTCATGCTCAGCTTTTTCAGAAATTGAGGTTAAAGCAGGGGGTAGGTCTCTGATACAGCCTTCCTACCCCCCCTACAGGGGGTAGGAAGTGAGTGTGGCATGCTAGCAGTCATGGGAGCTGGTACAAGCCCTCAGACGTGTCTTCTTTAGGGCTTCAAGCTAATGATTTTCCTTTTGACAATATAGATTCATGGAGTCCCTTTTAACTTGAGCAGTTATATTGAATAACAAAACCCAAAAGGACAAAAGCCAACCCTCCCCTGGTCCCTAGCCCCAGGACTAAGCTGGCTAAGAGAGCATGGTGAGAACCAGATATTTGCATACACTGAAACCTGTTTCTCATTCAGACTGTAGTTTTTTTGCTGTTGCTACTTTAGTCTTTGTCTTATAGTCCTTCCTCTTCCATCACAGAGGTTATTTTTCCTTCCCTATCACAAAACAATAGCTGCCTATAAATGTCTTCATTTTGGGTAATAAGGCATGGCTCAGTTTAGGCATCATCTCTTAGCTACCTTATGCAGACGATAGGCTTTTATCCAAAACACACACTGCACATCTGTCACCTTTGGTACTTCTGGCAGGCTGTTCCCCAGAGGTGATCAAGACTCAGATTGAGAGAATCACTTATGCATGAGCTGCAGACCAGAGCTGCTTGTTAAACGTGCTTTAACAGGAGCTTTATCTCTAGCTCGTTCCCTAAAATCCAGAGTATGGGAAGGGGGGAGAAAGAAGCGTGATGATTTTATTCTTTCTCTTTTTTCTCCTGTTGCCTGACCCAAATGCAACAACAGCCTGCAAGGAGGGTGTAATCTACTACAGACTTCCTTTACAGCCAGCACACCAGATTGTGTACCTATTCTTAAGACAAAATACAAAAAAAAAAAAAAAAAAAAAAAAAAACCAAAAAAAAACCCCCAAAAAAAACAACCCAAAAAACCCTTTATTTGTGTGGAGTCTTGTCTTAGGAGCTCTTGTAAATCAAGCAAAGTAAAAGGCAAAGTTTGACTCCTCCTTGCCCACATGTTGCTAATGTTTGAAAAGCAGTGAAGTAGAAGAGATGCTTTTGCAAGGGGTTCAAAACTGTAGCACATTCTCCAAGCCTTGGGCCCAGGTCTGAGTGTTCCACACAAGAACCAACCTACCCAGTTCTCAGCTTCTAAGTGTAAAAAGATGTCAATAAGTTCATCTCTAACTCAGGTGGTCCTGGCTATACCAGGTTTCTGCCCAGGAGCCAGCCTGGCCTGGCTGAGAGGAGTTCATTCCATGGGGAGCTACACATGCTTCTGATTTATGGGGTCATAGCTTCAGATACCAGAATCCCTCTGAGCATCTGGTTGAAGACCCTACCAGTGTTCAGGCATCTTTTCCAATCCCTAGCTGCCATCTATAGCAACCCTTTTCTAAGGAAGGGTCTTTTCCCCAGACAGGAGCCAGTAGCCAGGAGTTCTGTGGTGCCAGCTGGACACTGGATGGGAGTCACAACTCCTACCTTAATTCTTCCTTTTGGTTCCCCTCTCATTGGCATGCTGCAGGGGTAAATGTGTGAAAATGTGTGAGACATTAAGATGTGAGGGGTCCTGTAAGAGACCAGATTGCTAGAAATGACTGGCCTTCCTATTCACAGCAAGCCTTTAAGTGCTGCCAGCAAGCCTCATAATTGATAACAAGCAGAGGTCTAAGGGTCCGTGGCTAGGTTTTATCATTCTTGACAGATCTGCTGACTTCTTGGTTTGTGAGAGCCGAGGACGCAGCAGGGCTCCTGAAATGGGCTAAGGAGCTGAGCCAGCCACAGCCTTCGTTCGGGTCATGTGCCACATGTCCCTGTCTCAGTGTCATGCTGCTGGACACCCTCCTGCCAGCAGACAGGAGGTCCATGGAAGCCAAGCTTGTACCATCTTGACAGCTTCATCTCCCTTACAGGCAGCTCTCTGCCCGTCTCTGCACCATTGCATAGTCCCATGTTGGTCCTCCTGGAGATCCAGAGAATCTTGCACAGGAACTCCTGGGAGTGGAGCCAAAAAGGGTGGGAAGAGAAGAAAAATGGGGCCAGTCCAGGAAGACTGCTCTGCTAAGAGCATCCATAAAGAAAAATCCTGGAAAGGGAGAGAACACAAAAAGCATGGAGGATATCTGAGGCCAGGTGGCTGAGCTGCGTGGTGAGGTGGAAACCTGCCAGAGTTCTCTGCCTCATAGTGAGGTGTGAAAACAACCCATGTGCAAAGCCTGTGAGAGTTGCCAAAAAAGGTGTTATCTCATTTTGTATGTGTAGTAAAGCAAGATTTCCAGTCTGTCTGGGAATGACAGCATGACTGGAGGAAGGCAGGCAGGAGAGGTGGTGCTTTGGGATGTCCCCTCTGGGTTATCGTCTCTGCTCCCATCCTCCAGGGCAGGGCCCTGGGCTCTGAAGGGGAGCCTCTGGGACAGCTTACATGGTTCCAGTTCCTGCAGCATGACTTCTTATCTCCAAACATATTGTGCTTTTCAGATGTCCTTGGTAGAGCTCTTACTCTTTACAAGAGACCAGGAGCACCTTTGTATTTCTTAAAAGCTCGTAACTGCCCTTGCTGTGAGACTGAGGTCAATCTTACAGGAGCTTGTCTCAGGCAGGCTCTTCTCAGTCCTGGTGAGGACTGAACAGACATTCAAGAGCCTTCCTAAGGGCTTGGCTTGTTAAGTTCCATGTCTTGCCATTTTGTGAGAGTTAGCATTTGTTTCACCAGATTGTGTGATCTTGTTTAGCAAGATGGGTGGTTATAGGACAAATCATCTCTCTGTGTGCCGCCTTTCCCATGACTGGAGCAGCAAATACAGTTTGATAATGGTGGAATATATTGTTGCAGCAAATATTGTAGGTTTCATCTTAGGTTGTCTGAAACCAGAGCTGTGGTGGAGAGCTCAAGTATTTCCAGAAGAAATTGAGGATGCCTTCTTATTGCTTTCTTACTTTTAAGTAAGACCTTAATTAGCTATTTATGCTGTTGCAAACTGTGATGGCCTAAGGATATAAGTCTCCAGGGAGAGGAAACTTGAGCCCAGCTGATTCGTATGAGTTCCACTGAAAAGACAATTTAAGGCAATACAAACCTTTTTATACAGGCTCAAACAGAAGTCCCAGTTTTGAAACTGAGTACATTTTGGGCCCAAATCCTGTGTTTTAAGAAGCTCATAGAGCAACATCAGTTGAGCTAGTAAAGCATAGCACCTCTCCCTAAAAACTTTGCTTCTATTTATTTATGCATTTCAAGTATTCTCTCCTCTATATATTGAAGTGTTCTGAAATATTAATGCACTCATGCTTATGGCATGCTTCAGAGACAAAGAAGCACTTGTTCCCATTTTACAAGTGGGGACAGAAGTGACTTTCTTAGAGTCACAACAGAGAACACTCAGAAGCAGAGCAAGGACTATATGGTGGCATTCCCAGTTCTCTGGTTCTTTTGATTTGGAAATCTAGATTAGCTAAGGAAGAGGCCTCTGCTCTCCCTATGTACCATTTGTAATTTAACTCCATGTTATGAGGAATGATAGTGGATCATGCTGTAATTTTAAATGAAAATTGGCGTTTGTGTAAGTAAAGGTACGGATATGGCTGACTTCCTTTTGCCCCACTAGTGCTGCGCTCCTGCATTGCAGGCACCTCCATTGATCAAGAAGATGCTGCACTAGCTCCTCCTTTGCATCTGTCAATGCAAGGGAGTGTACAGCTTTGATATCTACTCATTTATTTCAGAACTCAGTGGGGTAATGAGATTGGGTTTTGCACTGCATTGCTGTACAAGGCAAAATGACTGTCCAGGCCTATTTAATGTCAAAAGTTATTTTAAAGGGAAAGGAGAAAAATTTTGACATGCGACTACTAAGGTTCAGGCTACAATATCCCGAGAAAGCAGGTTTGTATGGTCTAACCTGTGCATCCATCACCTTTGCAAAGAGGAGATGGTACAGAGACCAGAATGAGCTCCAATGACCAGCTGTACTGAATTGGCATGAGCCATGGTGCCACAGAGGAGGGGAGATCTTTCCAAACCCTTTGTGTGCAGCCTGGGGGGAGACTGAGGCTGAGGTGACAGCCTAGCAGCCTTGTGTCATGAGGAGCAGGAAGGAAGGAAGGAGGATACCTGAACAGGTAGTATTTTTGTTCCAGCTTTTATGACCACAGATGGTCATGGCTGGGCTGCTGCAGTGCTGGAGATGTCTCTGCCTAAGCAAGCAGCTGTGGACAGTTTTCTGCATGGATCCCTTCAATTTTCCTGGTGCTGTTGACATCTTAATTTGTGGCAACAGTTTTAGTGCTGTGTGTAGTTTAACATGAACCATGTTTCATCCTAGCAGCAAACCCTTTCCATGGGGCAGAGAGATGATTTTCTATTACATTTGGGAAATGCCTCTTGTTGTGTTTTGGTAGGCTTATAGCAGGACATGAACCTGGTTTAGCAGGAGAGACGTAACAGATGGGAACTAATGTATACAAAATCAGCTTATATAAGGGTTCAGTGCTTCCAAGTGATGACTTTTCATGTCAACAGGAATGGCTCATTCTAGAGAGAAGGGTACTGGGCAGATTGCTTTGAGTTGAAGGATGCCTGAATACAAGGACTTGAGCAGAAAGAAGTGGAAAACAGGGATCTTTGATTTTAACATCCAGATATACTGAGTTCAAACCATGTTTCAGTGCCTGGGTGGGGGTGCCTTCATTTAAAGGCACCTGGTTTTGCCAGAATTGTCATTAATATGCAGCAATTCTGAGGGCCTTGATTTATAAGTTCTTAGTGCCAAATGTGTAGATTTGAGCAGAGGTTGGGCATTCTTTTTTCCTCCAGATATTTTATCAGGCTTCAGTTTCTCATGACTGAAGTAAAGATGTTACTATTTACCTTTATTTTTTGAGTTGCTTTTATTCTTATTAGTCCTTAGATAGAAAGTTGTGTCACAGGACAAGGAGGAATATCACTGTGTGAAGGAAATTCCTGGGGAAAAAATTCTTCATTTGGAAAAATATTGTGTCTTTATAATGGGAACAGAGACTTTGGTCTGTGACACTCCAGCAAAGGTGTCACCTTCTGAATAGCAAATTTAATCTGACTAGTAATAGGCTAGCTTGTCCAAGGTACTTTCCACATTTCACAAAAATAATCCATGGATCCATAAACACCTGTGAGCCACAGGACACCAGCTGCTAGTCTATTACTTAGAGCCATGCACACCAAAGTGTTTTTCTGGCTGGCATACATTCTTACTCTTGCACACAGTGTAGGAGGATCAGTATGGAGGACAGGAGGCAGTAATCTCTGTTTTATTCTTCTTTGAAAAACCATGCTTGCAATGGTTTATTATCCCATATTTTTCATCAAAAGTGTTGATTTTTTTACTGGGTTTTCCCACCCCTCTCCCTGCACTGGCACAGAAGGTGTCACCCATGAAACATAAACTAGTACCACTTCCTCTGTGACCTTAGCTGTCTCCAGGTCTCCCGTCTGTACCAGCCAGTTATCCAGCTAAATTTTTCAACTCTGTGAGAAACCCACTTTTTACTGAGAATGTTGTTTACCATATAGGTAGACTCAAACAGCCTCCTTGATTTTTCCCCGTTTTAACATTTTTGCCTGTAGGTAATGGAGTTTAATTAAGGCTGACTAGTAAATATTTATTCTCTTGGCAGAAATAGGTCCAGGTTTGTCTGTTAAAAATACTACACAGCTTGCCTCTGACTGCAGTTAACTGAACCAAACACTCCACAGTTTTATTAATATCAGCAAGAAAAAAAAACCCTCAAACGCCACCACCACAAGCTTCTAACTGTGCAGCTTTCCCCCAGCCAAGGAGCACCTCTCCCCCCAGGCATCCCTGTCCCCTGCATCCCAGTCCCTGCCGAAGTGGAGCCCGTTGCCATGGAAGCCTCATTAAATCTGCATCTCGCCTGGCCGGGGCTGCAGGGGCTGCGGCTGTATTTTTAGCCGGCGGTGGTTGCGTAAGGGGGGCGGGATGGGGCTGGGATGTGCCTTGTATCTTGCCTTGATGGAAGTCTGCCAGGAAGCACCACCAGCCAAAAGACATGTCCTGCTCCGGAAAGCACTCTCAGGCCAGGCAGCCTTTGGCAGCCCCCAGTGTTGCTAGAGGTGAGCACAGGGAAGATGCAGCATGCGGAGTTGGCTTAATGGCCAAGCAAGCTCTAGGGTGGTGGCATAGCTCTGCCAGGGGCTCCAGAGAATGAGGCTCTCTTTAGATTAGACTAAAGATAATAAATCTCTCTTGACTTGAGCAAAACCTTAACACCTGGAGGGGTAGGAAGAAACTCATCAGAGCACAGCTGCAGAACAGCCCTGCACACCTAGCCATGTACATTTTAGGGAAAACAATGCCACATCTAAGTGCATTGCCCCCAAAAGAAGAAAATAGAGCTAGATGGTGTCAGAGATGCTCAGGGTGAATCTAATCTTGGGTGCAATGTTGCCTAAATCCATTTTTGGAAGGACGGGATTTGAACCCATCTCCCTGTTTGACAAATAGATGACACTGAACGATCTGAAATCTGCTCTTAGCGTAAAAGCAACATACACACACCAAAAAACTAAACCAAACCAAAAAAACCCACTACAAAAAAAATCAAAGAAAACCTCCAAACTTGCCCCACATGTTCATTCTTCATAATTTCAAATCAGAGTTGCTGGAAGTAGAAGACAAAAAAAGAGGTTTTAGCATCTCTGCACTATCAGGCTTTCTTGGCTCAAAGCATGGAGCTAGCCCCCCCCCCCCCCCTCTCAGCACTGAATCCCAGCAGTGCTGAATGTTCCAAAAATCAGATTTTTATCCTGAATTACACCTGGGCAATCTTTCAGTCTTCAGTGGGTCTCACAGATGGCCAGGAGAGCCTTGTTTAGCCTGCAAAACTGTTATTATTTGTGCTGAGGCATGAGAAGGAAGGAGTCCAGTTTGACTGTAAACTAATAACTCTTGCCTCTAATAAAAGCTATGTCTTTCGTTGGAGGCTGTGAAAATTTGATCTGGAGCAGTTGGGCTAAAATTAAACAGAGCCCAGTGCTGCTATCCTGTACAGTCACACTCTGTCAGACCGGAGTCATATGTGAAGCTCCAAGGGCTAATAGGGACTGTTACTATCATTGCTTTTTAAAGAGATGGCACTATCATTACTAGCCTTTTTTGTCCTTTTTCCAGTTGCAGGTCTCCAAATGCTTGTCTCTGCAGGAGGCACCAACTGGTAAATAAATGTTTAATAACAAAACCAAAAAAGGAAACAACAACAACCTCCAAAAAACCAAACCACCAAACCCAGCATTATTTCTAATTTGCTGGAAGTGGAATGTGACCTGGTTGTCTGTAGGCAAGTGTGCCTGACAGAGCCAGCTTTTGCTGCTGCGAGCTGTCTCTGGCTGTAGACCATCTCAGAGTCCTTCATGGGGAGATATTTCCAGCTTCAAGGCTGGCTCCATAGACCTATCTCAACATTAGGACCTGAAAAAGGTTTGCACAGGTTTGCAGGGACTCCTTTACAGTTGTAGGAGATGCAGCTCACCTTCAGTCTTGCCATGAGATTAAGCCAAGTGTTGTTTTGCCCAGGCAGCCTCATTTCTCCTGATTCAGTATCATGATTGTGGGTCTTGCACAGCTCAAGTGAAAGTGGACTTTTCAGACTACTTCAGAAAGCCCTAAATTATTTCCTTTGACCCTTGCTCAGAGCCTGGCTCTGGTTTCAAAGATGCAGCCTGGTAAGCTCCTGCTTGGCAGCACCCACCGACCCAGGAGGGCACACATGGGTACCGGGAGAGCCCAGGGCACTCCTTGTTGGGCCCTGGCAGCAGTGATTCTGCAGATGGACAGCCTGAGCTGCTGTGCTGCAGCCTGGAGCCAGTGCCACTCCAGCAGCAGCCCTGGGTGTGGGGGTGTTCCCTGGTGGCAGGAAGGCCAGGCAAGTGCCTGGGGAGCCAGCAGTGGGGGGGAATCTCACTTGTGTGTTCATTCCCGTCTGCTCCAGCTGATTGCTGCCTGCGAAGCCAAGCAAGTCTTTGATATCCTCTCTGCTTCAGCTCTGCTTCTGGAGAGCAAAGATAAGTGCAGTCTGTCCACAGGTGAGAAGCCAGGGGAGAACCTCAGATGAATGAGGTGCACATTCAGGTCTGGTTTGTGGCTGATTGGCATCAGTTTGAAGGGCTTTTAACATGTGCAATTTATTTCTCAGCATATATTTTATTCCACTGCCTTTCTGGGGTCGCAAAGGAAGCATGGAGCAATGTGATGGCAAGGAGCAAGGGACAGCCTCTGAAAAACAGAATAAGCCATTGATAAACACAGACAGACACCCTGGTAAACAGACAGAGCAGAAGGCTCCTGCTCCCGACAGTCTCCCTGGCATGTAGCAGTTTCCTTGTAAGAGCACTGACACTCACTGCAGGGCACATGTGAAATGAGCTGGAAGAAAGCAGAGGCTGGAGCAGGGAGGAAAGGATGCTCAGGCACCAATGGCATTGCAACTCAATTATGTTCTGGCTGGGCAGAGACCTGGGATGGGACCTCCTTTCAGAAAAAAATCAAAATCAGCTCAAAAAAACTTCAGGTGCACCTTTTCCTTTCTCTTCAGAAGATCTTTATCTTAGGATTTCAAGTCCTAAAAAGTTTTCTAGGACTTTAATGGGCAAAACTTCTGATTGAGACATGGCATTACTTTTTTTAAATAAACAGGCTGGGAGGGCAAAGAGGGAGCCCTTTATACAACAGCCCTTCCTCTGACACCACAAGGGGTTCATCCTAGAGTTCCTTGTGAGGTTTTAACCTTTAGAGCAGTTGTGTCACGTTGCTAAACCCCTGAGGACTGATGTTTACTGATTCTGGGGTGAAGGCTGCTGCACCTGCCACCAAGCTAGGGATCAGACCAGGGCTGATAGTGATTTTTTCTTATTAGTTGCAGTTCCAACTGCAGATGGAGACAAGTATGTGATGCCAGCCTACAAACCCAACATTTAGTTGTGTTTGGTATATGCCAGAGGCCATTAGGATTGTGGCTGGTCTTTGGCAGGACCAGTCAAGACATACAGTTGTTCAGTGGTATAATCAAAACTTGCAAGGGAGAAGACAGAGGATCATCTGTTAAAGTCTGAGATGTTTAAAGGGTTGTAGTGGGAGGGTTTAGACAGCAAGAACAGGAACAAGAGCTGAGGGACATGTTGGAATGAGAGTAGGCTAAATTTTTAGGATGGGTGAAGGGCCTTTTTCCACAAGGTAGAGAAGATAGGAGGAGATTCTTGTTTGTCAGCCAGGGACCCCAGGAGGAGTTTAAGCTCTCATGTGGGTCATTTAGCAGCTTAGCCAAAACCAGATCGAGAGCAGCCCTGCTGAGGACTGGGTGGTGCTGGTGCATAAGAGGCAATGTGTACTCCCTGCCCAGAGAGCCTGTTGTATCCTGGGCTGCATCCAAAGCAGCGGGGGCAGCAGGTCCAGGGAGGGGATTCTGCTCCTCTGCTCTGCTTTGCTGAGACCCCACCTGCAGAGCTGCATCAGCTCTGAGGTCTCAGCACAGGAAGGACGAGGACCTGTTGGAGTGAGTCCAGAGGAGGCCACCAAGATGCCTAGAGGAATTGAACACCTTTGGTGTGAGGAAAGGCTGAGAGAACTAGGATTGTTCATCCTAGAAAAGAGAAGGCTTTGAGGTGACTTAATGGTGGCCTACCAGTACCTGAAGGGAACCTATGAGAAAGATGAGAGGGACTTTTTACAAGAGCATGTAGAGTCAGGACAAGGGTAAAAGGATTCAAACTGAGAGAAAGTTTAGAATAGATATTAGGAGGAAGCTCTTTGTTATGAGGTGCTGGAACAGGTTTCCCAGAGAAGTTGTGGGTGCCCCATCCCTGGAGGTGTTCAACGCCAGACTGGAGCTCTGAGCAACCAAGTCTAGTGAAAGGCATCCCTGTCCATGGCAGGAAGGCTGGAACTAGATGATCCTTAAGGTCCCTTCCAACCCATGGATGTGATTCCATGAATCTATAGGAGACCTGCATGGGTGGGAGAATGCTGTGCAGGCTGTGGTGTGCTTGGTCCGTGTGATGGGGTCCTGCCAGTGTGCAGCACTCCCCTGTCTGGCTGAGCCAGGCTGTCCTGCACGGGGCTGGGTTGTGGCAAGGCAGGGAGGCAGTGCAGCAGCCCATCTCTCTGTGAACTGAAGCTGGGTCATCAACTGAGGCTTGAGAGTTGCACTGCTCCTAGATTTAACCCTTCTGAATCATTCAGGTTCACTGCAAAGCTGGCTGATGACGTGATTTCTGTTCAGTTTATTAATAAGGAGGTGGTTTTTTAATGGTGCAAAGCTCTGGATTCTGAAAGTAAAAGCCCAGCAGGGCAGGCCTCCTTCTGGGAATTGCAGCTTCTCCCAAGGCATGCGTTCCTGGAAATTCAGAAAATGGCCCTGTTTGGTTTTCCCAGTGTGTTTTTATTCTGTAAGAAACAGAAATAAAACAGCCCCAAAGAGCGAAATGAAATGGTGTAACTGAGTATCCTTTGCCCTATCTTCAGTGTTACAGGAGAGAACTGTGAGTCCCATCAAATGCACAGAGCCTTGGATAAAGATGCAGTATCTTGGCTCTATGTAAATGATTGGATATGCAACTTAGATTTGGCCGTGTCAATTCATTGTGCTGCCCCTTATCTTGGTCACAAGAAGCCTGTGACCGGAGCCAAAGCACCCCAGCTCTGTCTCCAGCTCCTTTTGTTCATATACAATAATTGTATCTGCAGTTGTAGTTACAATAGTTGTATCTGCAGAGCGGGCTCGTTTCAGGCTGGCAGCTGCACAGTGTTGTTTGCAGCTCATTAATTTCCTACAGATTGCTGCCTTGCTGCTTTGGATGTAGTGCAACTCCAGTGGCTGGGCTGAGTGCCGTCCTGCAGAGCTGAAAGCGCCGTCTGCGTGGGTGTGTGGCAAGAGCAGGGTGAGGGAGGGGACAGAGGGACTTGCGAGCCTGGTATCTGGAGACATTTGTGATAGGAAAGTTGGCTTTGCTCTCTACCCTTTTTTATGTTCTTTGAGCACTGAAATCTGTGGGTGCTGTCACATGCAGGTGCCAGAAAAGAGTGGGGTGTTGAGATATGCCAGCTTCCGTGCTGGGAACTGAGGGGACTATCCTGACCTTTCTTGAAAAGCCAAATATCATTGCCATTGTTGTCCCAAAACAGGTTCTTTCACTTGCTAAGCAAGAGGCTGATCCACACACAGAATCGAGGTGTTTGTCTGATTTACAGTTCTGGGCAGAAAGGCGTGCTGGGTGACAAATCCACAAAGTTAGCACATGGACTATAAAAACTTTTCACTATTTATATGTTTTAGCAAACAAAGGCATTGACATTCATTGGCTACAAGTTCCCTATTAATGCTCTTAATTAACTAATTAATTAATTGTATATTAGTGCTCTTATTAATTAGTTTTCTGTCATCTTTTGGTTAAATTATTTCAGTCCTCTGCTCTACCAGCTTTTCATTCCTTCTCATGCTAATTAGTCCACATGCTCAGTCTTTTCTTCTTTTGAGTCCATCAGTTTCCTGAGTCAGTACTTCATGAGTGATGGTTGCAATCTCCTCCTGTTGAAATGACCTTTTGCCCAGACACAGCTGATTTCAACACAGTTGCTGAGTTGGCTTTATTAGTTTCTTCTTTATCTTGGGATTTCTGCCAAATGTCCTTGTGGCCTGGAAATCCTGCATTCTTTGTGTCCACTATCAGTAGTGCATGCTTCTCCCCAAGCTTTGTCAACCTCCCGCTTCGTCTGAGATCACTGAAGCGTGTCAAGGCCTAAACTTTTAGCAAGGAAATTCTATCAACAAGTAATTTATCTTTCTAATGCCTGGACATCAGCAGTGTAGTAATTGTAGTACAGTGAGTCTTGAACAGCCATGTTAGGAGGAGCCCTTAGTCTCACCTATGTTGTCTCTACTGGGAAGAGCAATGTCATAGGTATGAATCTGCACATCTATCTGTGCCTGCAGCTAGTGTGATCCCAGGGAATGTGGATGTGCCTGGCAGACAGAGATCAAGAACCTGTAATCCCTGCCTGTAGTCCACTTTACTCTCACCGCAGCCTGGCTCCTGTGCTGGGTTGTTTGTCCCTAGTGTGCTAGCATGTCCTTCCCCATGCTTCTGGGTAGACTTGAGCAGTTCTGCCCCCAGCTGCAGCACCCTGTCTACCTCTACTGTTGGCAGCAGAGACAAAGCCACCCCAGCTATGGCAGGAGCTGACCAAGTATGGGGTCAGTATGAACTTGTGAAGCAGATGGCAGCAGCAAGACATTCATGAAGTTCCCAGAGTTCTGTATTTGGCAAGCTCAGGTCAAGGGGGCCACACTCTCCCAAAGGAGCAGTGCTTGAAGGCCAGCCCCTTGTGTCTCTTCAAACCTGCCATGACAAAGCAATGAGCAATGCATGGCAGGGTCACACCGTCAGGCAATGCCAGGGGCTCCTTTTGGCTTACCAGCTCCAGCAGTTTTTGCCCTAGGAGGAATTTAAAGCCTTCCCAGGCTGGTGAGGATTGTTTTGAATCTAGTATTTCTCATTCCTCAACTTCCTCCCCCTTCTGTCCCCACCTTCTCATCCTCACCAGCATCTCCATGGCAACCCTGTTGCTGAAGAATAGGAAAGACATCTAAATATAGCTTCCAAATCTACATGCCTTCAGTAAAAAGTCTAAAACTAGGGGCGACAGCTTGAAGCACTGATCTGCCAATACCAGCCAATAACGAGCATCTGTCTTGCAGGGGGAATTCAGGAACACTGTGGTGGGACAGGGGGTCACTTCCAGCTGAATCCCCATTTTCTGTTTGCTCAGAACATCTCAGGAGGCTTTGAGGTAGTCCAGCCTACCTGGTCCTGTCCAGGGCACTCCCGGTCCTGCACCCTGTCAAGCTTTGGAGCCGTTCTCTAGAGCAAACAAAAGATCTCTAGTACTTTTTTTTTTTGCCATTGATACCCATGATGCATTTTGATATCATAGGTGTTTATTTTGGTACATCAGACTCAGATGGAAGCAGTAAAATTCAAAGACCTTTAGTAAGGAATAAATGTCCTTCCTTCCTGCCTTCCTTCCTGCTCTTCTCTGCCTCCCTTCCTCCTTCTGTCATTCCCTCCGTCCGTCCCTCCATTCCTCCCTTCCTCCCTCCCCACAGTATGGTTGTGGTTGAAGTCTTGCTCCTTCTGAAATTCCTTTCTAAGAGAAAAAAAGGCACAGAATCTCCTCAGTGAAGCTGTTCCCCTGGGAATCTGCCCAAGGTAGGGAGGGGTAAAATGTCTATGCCCAGGGCCCTGGTTCTGCTTTGCACCTACACCAGGCTGATACCCACCTCAACTGTCTGGTTTCATGGGCTGCCAAGTTGAATTATTGCTTGTACAAGACATGTACTTACTGTACAGACCTCAACAAATAGCTCCACAGGCTGCTGAAATTTTGTCTGTTCTCCCCTGGCCCTGAAGCATCAAGTCTCATAGGGTAAGCAAGAAGAAGCTGACTTGGAGCAGGCCAGACAAGGGCCCGCATGTGTCTGTACGCACAGCTTCATTATTCGAACGCAAGTAGCTTCATGAAACTGAATAAGGAAAAGAAAACCTGTGGAGCTGGGCTGCTATGCTTGTACAGCCTAACTTAAATAGCTCAGCTGGTCAGCAGCATGGACTCAGCTGAGAGAAGGGGGTTTAACAAACTCTGATTTTCCCTTTTTTTGCAGAAATTCTTAAAAACAAACTGTGACATCTTTCCTTGAAGAACCCTGTATATGCTGCAGCATTTTATCATGTTTGAACAAAGTGAAATATAGGGTGCTTTGGATATCTTCTCTGGCAGGGCTGACTGCATTATGGACATTCATGGAGCATTTTTTGGTGCTTCAGGGTTTCCGAGTTGAGTGTGAGACTTGAGAGTGGAGTGAATTTGCCATTTACTAGCTCCAATGGTGATTCCCATGGCTTATACATGGATAAACCACGTCTCTTGAGTTGCCCTGAATTTATTAGGCACTTAAGGATTTTTTTTTCTTTTGATGGCATGGATGTGCTTAATGGACTCACTTGCAACTTAGCAGCTCTGATTTCTCATTGCTGGTACAGTTATTTGCACTGGTACAAAGTAGGTGTGAAACATTGTCATGTGAATTTGGTAGCATTTCACGTCTCTTGGCAGTCTTGGGTGGCAGTGGGAAGTGACGGCTGGGCTGCTGTGCACAAAACAGGCGCAAATTGAAAAATGAAGATGACCAGAAAGACAAAAAAAACCCTTCGGTGTTGTCATCTAGGATAGAGAAACCATAACAAGCAATTTTAAATTTCTTTTTTACTTTGGATTTATTTTTTTAAATGGCTATCACTGTAAATCTTTTACTTGTAACACTTTAAAGTTTTCTTATACGAGTCAAGACTAAAAAATACAGCTCTTAGTCTTGACTATGTCCTTTTAATTATCATGTGTCAGCTACTAAAGCATTTTCAATAGTTCTAATTGAAGCATGGGCCAATTTACTAATTAGCCAAGATTACATGAGGAATACACAAAGGGAAGATGCCTTTCTGTGTCAATATTTCCTCCTTTATGCCTTAGGAGATCTGGTGTGATGTGAACAAACTATACTGCTAACAGTCAGCCAGGCAGAGCCCCTGAGCTCCTGGACTTTGTCCCACACAGTCCCAGGGGTGGGCATGAGGGATCACACAAGGCTTTGGACTGGGGTCACTGTCCCCACCTCAGGGTACAGCCGCTTCTTGCGTGGTGTCTTCTCCAGTGAACCTTTTCCCCCTGCCTGTGAGCTGCCATAGCAGAGCTGGATGTTTCTGGCCCTGGCTCTTGCAGGAGTGGAGCAGAGATCCCTCGTGTGCTGCATGTGTGGCAGGGATAGAGGCTTGCAGAAGGGCTCTGGGTCTCCTGGGCCAGTCTCAGACTCTGCCTGTGTGGGAGGAACAGCAGGGCCGTAGGGAGCCACTCCAGGAGGCAGTGCCAAAGGCACTTCTCCCTCCTGCCTTGTCAGTCTGGGTGAACATTACAAAGGACTTTCTAGGGGTAAAGAGTTGAAATATCGGGAAAGATAATCCAGAAAACATCTTTGTAATGTGGCTATTAGAAAGCAGTTGGGCAACACCTACTAGTCAGGAATGGCTTGGTGGAAATGCCTCTGCCCAGAGGCAGGATGATAGTTGTTTGCAGACATACTTTCTGAGGCCTTTTAGTTCCCCCATGAAGTAAATAGACTTTAGCAAGGAAGAGGAGGTGCCCTACAGAAGTGCACAGCTCCTTCAAATGGGAACCATGTCAGATGAAGCTAGAATAAGTTGATACTCATACGAATAAATGATACTTCCACCACCACTTCAAGCTCTCTCTGCTGTCTTCCCTCACCACCTTTCTGGTTGCATCACTGTAGCACCTTCCACATTGGGAGTTCAAAGCAAGTAGGGACTGTCCCCTATCAAGTCCCTGTGAGAAATAAGGACCATGGGCCCTGCATGGATATAGAAACTTAAGTATGGAGGTATCAACTGACTTACTTGTAAGGCTTCAGGCTTGACAGGAGAAACACATAGGTCATACAGTGATTAGCACTGCAAAGGACCTTATTTTAATGATAAGATGATAGTTTCTTATAGTAATTTATCAGGTGATTTTGATTAAAAGAGAATTAGTTACCATCTGGTTATCCCATAAAACAACTTGACAACAAAAGAGAAAACACAGAGGAGAAAAATCTCATTTTCTGGGGATGGCTTCTGACTATGTTACTTTATAGCCGACTGGCTGATAGTGAAGCTGTTGGGGCTTTCCCCCATGTGCTTGCTACACAAAGTAGGATAACTCTTGCACAGCTGCTTTTCCAAGGTCCTCATGAACAATGCAGCCAGTTCTTGGAAACTGGCCTGCCATGGCTTGTCTCCAGCTTCTGCACCAGCACCAGTTCTTCTGTAACTCAAACATCAGCAATGTGCACATCAGTGATCTGCTTGAAACTGTGTTCTGACAGTTCATCTATCCTGTTGGCACCTGTTTAGTCAATTGGTACCAACATCTAGTCAGACCTTAGAGGGACCTTCAGTTCTTACCTTTCTGCTAGAATAAACAGTGACCATTGCCAGTGGCTGCAGCTGAATGCTTGACAACTTGTCCCCCCACTCCATAATCTCCATGGTAATCAAAACATCTTCTTTCATAAACATGATCTTAAGACCAGAGTGCAGCTTGCCTGTCTTGGTCATAATCTGGATTGGTTCTTAAATTACCATGATTTTCTCTTGAAATTAAGATCACTCACCATCTCCTTGGTGAGTTTAGTGAATCTGGTTTTGGATCTAATGATTCTGCCCTTCAAACACTTTTTTTTTTTTTCTGTGCCATGTGACAGCATAATTCTTTGCTTCAAAATTGCTCAGTTTGTTACTCTGGGTTATTGATGCACAACTTCATATGAGCATGGGCATCAAATCAGGCTTCTTTTGCTGTCTTCTTCACCTTTCCTGTGAGCACTGTCACATTGTTGTGTTTAATATCCACCTCCCAGTGAACTGGGCAAAGACAGATCCCCACTATTTATAACCTTATTTAATCCCTTCTGGTTTGCCTCAAGCACACAGCATTGCCAGCCAGTCAAAGCAGGTGATTTTCCTGCTCTGCTCCTCACTGGGTGGCATCACCTCAAGTCTTGTGTGCAGTTCTGGGCACCACAAAATAAAAAAAACATTGAGGAATTACAGTGTCTGAAGAAGGGCCATGAGGATGGTGAAGGGTCTAGAGGGGAAGCCATGTGAGGAGTGGCTGAGATCACTTGGTCTGTTCAGCCTGGAGGAGGCTGAGGGGAGACCTCATTGTGGTCTTTAGCATCCTCTTGAGGAGAAGTGTCAGGTACTGATCTCTTCACTCTTGTGACCAGTGGCAGGACTTGAGGAAAAAACATGAAGTTGTGTCAAGGAAGGTTTAGGTTGGATATCAGGAAAAAGTTTTTCACTCAGAGGGTGATTGAGCACTGGAAAGGCTCCCCAGGGAAGTGGTCACAGCACCAAGCCTGACAGAGTTCAAGCATTTGGACAATGCTCTCAGGCACATGGTATGATTGTTGGGGTATCCTGCCCAGAGCCAGGAATTGGACTCTATGAGCCTGATGGGTCCCTTCCAACTCAGCATATTTTATGATACTGTGACTGCTCTATGAAGTCTTCTGGCATAGTAGCTGGGCCCTATCTGCAGCTTCACAGTAAAATCCCAAACCAGCTCAGAGCTCTGGGGAAGAGTAATTCTGGTACCACAGGCTTTGAGCTTCATGCTGCAGGAATTTCCACCCACAGCAAATCAGATGAAGATTTGGGTTCATCAGGATATGTGTCAAGAACAGAATGGCTTGACCCAAAGTGTTTGTACTAATGATTCGCATTAATGAGTTACTGAACATCTCCTGGTACATCTCACTGCCAAAGGGATGTTTACCTTGCCGTCTTGGCTGCTTTTCATCCTGGCTAATAGTGTCCCACCAGGGACTCTAAAATGTGCCCTTGCACAGCCCTGCCTGTTTCAGTGGTATACACTATGTGACATCTCTTGACTTGTATTCTTTTTAGAGTTGCTTCACATTCCAAAATCACACAGACCCACAAAGGCACATCCTCTTAAACTTCTCAGCAATAATTCCTGCAAATGAGAGTGTCCACACAAAGAGATACTCAGTATTTTCTAGCACATTAATCAAATAACCATTCAGTTGTTGCCTTATGTGTTGGAAGTGGACATGTTGTCAAATAAAATGATTTTATAGATTATCCTCTGTACTTCCCAGATGGGGAATTTAGCAACATCATGTGCACAAAGTCCTTTAGGAGAAGATCGATGTCTATTCATTTCATCTTCTGTTGCTTACTCAGGGAAATCTCATTCTTAATGTTGCTCCCCAGAGGAGCTTTTCCATCCCTGACATTTAAAACCAGTGGTTGTTTCTAAGTGTACGTTGAAAGCAGAACCTCATCTGAAGGCTGTTGGGTGGCAGCTTGCAATGACCTCAGAGAAAAAGAAGCAAGTGAGCAGCTATCCTCACTTCTATATGACCAGATGTTCCCTGAGAGTGCTGGCTTTTGGTTTGCCCTGCTGTGTCACAGGCCAGATTGAAAGCATTGCTCAGTCTGCTGAAAGCTGGCACCAAGCCCTGAATTAAAGAGCCCTTCCCATCACTGTAGTCATGCAGGTGCTGAGATTGGACTATGCTGTGTCTTGGTGCTAACAGTGCGGCTTTGTGTTTTGCAGAGTGGCTCCTTGCTGCCAGGAGAGGCTTTTAGATGGTCTCTGTTGTTCTCTGCTTTTGAGCTGTCTGAGGTGTGTCTTGGCCCCAGTCAAACTGTCAGAGAGAATGGGGAAGGCTGGAAAGCGTCCTCCTTTGTCCATGTGAAGTGGTCAGAGGCTGGGAAATGAAAGCTGCTCAGCTGAGCAAGGTTCCTTGCTTCCCATGGTGGTGAGCATGCCCATCAGGGCTGCTGCACAGCCAGCCCCTCGTGCCTGCCTCTGCCTCCATTAATTTCAAGAAGCTGTCATGATGTTCTTGCAGCAAAATGTTCCCAAGCCTCCCGCTCCCACACGCTCTCTGCCTCTCGGTGTCCTTCTGTCACATCTCTCACATTAACGTGATGTCCTCCCGGGGCAGCGTTACACTCCAGCCCTTCTCTCCATCCATCTCCTCCACTCTTCCTGCCTTCCGAGGACGCAGCTCTCAGTGTGGCTGTAGGTGAGAGATGAGATTGTGTGGGAGCAATCTGTGTTTTGGCCTCCAGACAATTTATGACAGCCCAGGACGCAGCTGTATTTATGGTTGCTTTCATAGGCCTGGAGACGAGCAAAATGCTCACAGAGGTAGGGAAGCTGCACAGCTGGGGAAAGGGCAGCCCTCACCAGCCACAGTGGACTGGGAGGGGTGGCCTGATGGGCCAGCACACCCCCCCTCTGTCAGCACTGACCTTTCTGTGGTGACACTCACGGGAGCAGCCAGCCGAGAGAAGGGCACTTCCTCTCAAGGGAGCAAACCCAGCACTGTGCCCCCATCTGTGCAGGCTGCAGAGTGGCCTGGGAGCAGGGATGCTGCTCTTCCCTCTGCCACAAAATCCCAGGGAAAGGTTAACTGAAATGTGGCACTGGGTCTATGGGCCCTGGCCCACCTCCCCATGTAACTGCACAGTCCTTGCCAAGTTCTGCCCTACTCCTTTCCCCCTTGCACAGGGAGGTCTGGCAACATCCTGACTCTGGAGCAAGAGCTGGCAGTGCCTGCAGTTTGGCTCCCATCACCCTCATCCCACCACACCTGGCCTCAAGCATCACCTCTGGGCTCCTGCTGTATCCCCAAGGGTGGAGGATGGGGTGGAGGACCTTCTGGGCATTCACCACCTCTCAGCAAAGCTGGAGAGGTCAGGCACCACCTCCTTTGGGATTCAGTCAGATGGGGAGAGGGGGTGCAAGGCTCAGCCTATGTCCATGCAGGGCACCTATGGCTTTGGCCTGTTGCTTTGATCTGTCCTTCACCTGTTGTTTCAGAGCTGGGTAAAAGGTTCTTTTCTCCTTAAAAGCTTGTAGCAAAGGAGGAAACCAGGAAGTTACTGGTTTGCTAACCAAATTCAGACTCTCTTTTTGGAAAAGCCACCTGATGCTTGAGTGTGTGGTAGTGGTCCAGTTTGCAGCAGAGCTGAGTTGGTTTTGGAGCCCAGAAGGTTTGTGTTCCTGACTTAAGAGGACCTGCTTTTGCAAAGGCAGCACTTTGCCATGCTAGCTTCTAGGGATCCCCAGCAACCCTTCTTTCTCTTTCATTATAACTGGGTTTTTTTTACATTAAAACAAAGACTATTCTAAGGAAGTCTCAGCACTGTGGAACTACTTGGTAGGAATATGGAGGAAGGAAGGCAGGAAGGAAAGAAGGCAGGCAGGAAGGAAGGAAGGCAGGAAGGAATGGTTTGCATGCAGAATATTAACTGTACAAAGCCTTAGAATAGCTTTGTCGCAGTACATAAACTGACCCCAGGAAACAGGGTCTGTAGCGTTTTTTCCAAATTTTTGCAGACAAGCAATACTGATTATTTCAAAGCTCCTAGAATGGAAAAAACATAAGCAATGGTACTTATGAAAGGGATTATTAAAAGCAACCCACGTCCAGGAAGCACTGGCTGCTTTGGAAAATCCCACCTTCTGTTTTGTAGTAATGAGCAAGGAAAAGATCAGAGCTATGAATCAGCTGTAGGTTTAACTCAGCAAATTGAACAAGCTTTGCAAAGTATCAGGGGCCCAGATAAAATCTGGTTCAAAAGCCAAATTCAACATCTCCAACAAAAATTAAACAAAAAATCATCATGATGAAGTCTTGGCAGAGCAGCAACATTTACACCAGAGAAATACCTTTTAAAATCTTTCAGGCTAGATTAGCAGAGATTGAAGGAGCCTAGAGAAGGGAAAGGAGGCTTGCTGGCATTGGTGCGGGGTATGGGTAGAGCAAGCACTGGCAAAAATAAAGCTGATTTAGCTCAGAAAGAAGAATTGGAGGTGATTTTTCCTGCATATTCCTGCACTGATGGATAGGCCGACATTGTCCAAACTCTTCTCCCACCCCTGTGCCATCATTTGAAAGAGAAGGGTTGGGACCAAGATCAAGACCAGAGTCAGCACAGGGAACAGGATTTCCACAACTGGAATACAGGAGGAATTGACTTGAGTGTCAAATTGTAGGATGACCAAATAATTTTGTGGTCATTATTGATACCAGTAGGAATGCAAGCTGCAGTGATGATTCTCCTGTTCTGTGCTGAAGTGATGATTTTCCAGAGGCTGATGGTTGTGGCAGCATCCCCAGGGTGGGGATCACAGCACCCCCAGGGTGCGGGGCTGGACTGCTTGTTCTCTGAGGCACTGTGAGATCAAAGATACAGGATTTAATTGCAAAGGCTACAGGCTGAGGCACATAGAGATGTGAATTTGGTTACATCTGTCCAGATTGCCAGTGATTGTGATTGCCAGTCCTGCTCTTTTCTTCCTTCCCATTGCCGGTCAAGACTGATTGTGCACAACGTGCACCTGGGCCTGATCTGACTGCTAAGGATGGGCAGGAAAGAGAAGAGGAGCTTGTTGTGTCAGGGCCGTGTGTGGGACCAGAGCAGTAGGAAGCAGGGGGTCTTTCACTTGCAGGAGGGCAATTGTTTTGAGGTAAGGAAAACACTTTTTATGTGGAACTGACTTCTGGTTTAAAAGATGCAGTTCCAGCTTGGGGTAGGGTTCAACTAGCAGTCCAGGAGCCCCAAGATGGCAAGTAGGTACCCATTCAGAGGAGTTACATGTGCCAACAGTGTTGTATTTAAGAGGGGCTTATGCCAGCTTGGAATGAAAGCATCGATGTCTTCAGTCACAAGTGAGGGATGTGACTGCATGAACCTTTGCAGCCACTGGCAGAATGAGGGGAATGCAGGGGTCGTTTTGAGCTTGCAACAGTCAGTGCAGCCTGTCTGTAAGGAGGCAGTGGGTTGGCAGTCTTTGACTTGTTTCTCTTGTTCTGTTTGGGTGTGAAAGTTGTGGGACAGTACTCTGCATAAGGCATGTATTTGCTGTGAAGGAAGCCATGACAGAGTGAGCTCTTCTTTTCCTACAAAATGGTAAAAGAACTTACAAGAAATTTGCTAAAGGAGAAACACAGGATCTGCTGCCCAGCTGCTCAGCAGTTCCAGCAGCCAGCACTTCTCAGAGCAGGCCAATGAAGCTGAGGCAGCAGCAGGGTGCCAGCAGGGTGTGTGTGCTTGTGTGTGTGCGTGTGTGTGTCTGTGCACAGGGGTAACAGGGTGAGGGAAGCCTGCTTCTCTGCTGGCCATCAGACCTCACTGCCCACAGGCTGAGCCCTGAGCCAGTTTGCTGGGGGATTGTTTTTGTCTAACTTCACTTTCTAGTTTAGCCTGCCATTCTGCCTTTGGGTTAAACAGAAAATTGGCCAGTGTTGGTTGCAGAAGGGGGGCTTTAGCCTTTCTCAAAGGGCCATGTTGAGTATGTTCAGTGGGTGAGAAAACTTTGACTCTCTAATGTACCCATTTAACTCTGTCCTTCCTTGACTTTTGCTTCTCTGTTCCCCTCTCCCCTTTATGACCCTTATTATTTTTCCATCCACAGCAAATCAGTTCACATCAAGGTAATTGATGATGAGGAGTATGAAAAAACCAAGAATTTCTTCATTGAGCTGATGAGCCCCCGCATGGTGGATATGAGTTTACAGAAAGGTGTAGTACTGGCCCTGCAGACTAACATTAACGTTCTTTCCTCCTCTCTTCCATCTCCTTCCTCCTCTTCTCTTCCTCTGATGTCTCTCTGTCTCTGACTGCTCTGCCCTAAACACTGCTGTGCACGCACACTGTGTCACATGGTACCCATGGGGTGGCATGGGGAGTGGTGCTGGGGCTGCTGAGAGGCAAAGTGGCAAGGGGAGCAGAGAGAGAAGGATGGAGAGCAGTCCTGCTTGTCCATGTTTCTGTGGTGACTTGAGAGGAACCTTCTGCCACCCCCACTGGAGGGCCCAAGAAAATTTTGTAGTGTCAGTGGGAAGATGTTGGCTAGAAACATCCAGCATCTCAGGAGATCATTCCCCAGCCCTGGTCCTATGGGTTGTTCCAGTCAGACCCATGTTAGAAAAACACAGGAATTGAGGCCTGGCAGAGAAGCAGCTCCGTGACTTCTGAGAAGCAGTGGGCAAAGGCTGTGCACTGGTCTGGTTGTCACAGAGCAACTCTGGGAGCAGGAGCTGAGGGCAAGGAAGAGCCAGGGCCTGCTTTGGTTTGCCTGAGGTCTCACAGCAGCTGTGTATATTGCAGGGGTAGTGGAGGGGGCCAGATAAGCTGGCCTCAAGGGAAAGAGGCTAGACCTTCTCCAGTGCCCAGGGCGTTTCTTTTTGAGCCTTGGAGGCATTGTCCCATTGTGTCCCCTGTGAGCAAAGCTGTCCATCCCCTGGGAAGACTGCATCCTCATTTGAGGAACAGGACAGGAGGATGGGTGGATACTATCAAGAAGAGAAAGCAGTAAGATGTGCCATTTTAAAAATGGGAGTTAGAACCAGCAGCCTCCTTAGCAGCTGGTGGAGCTGTAGCCACTGGCAGAGACCCACCTCACCACCCTGGGGAATGTGTCTCTCTCTTCTCCTCAGGTTCCCGGCCCAGAGTCTTTGCAGACTTATTATTAATCATGAGGGTATTATTACTGTATTTATTATTAATGGTAAGAAGAAATTGGTCCTCCAGCTAAAATGCAGTGGGTAGCTCAGGGTGGTGGTCCCTGATGCTTTTCAGGCAACTGATACCCTTTCCATTACCATCTGACACTGAAAAAAAATGTGCTGCAGAAGTCACCTTCCACTAACCATCAGCAAGGTCCTCCTCCCACTTTTCCCTGCCTCCTCTCTCCCTTGCCAGCCCCCCCCGCCCCTAACAGCCCGCTCCCAAGGAGCCGCTGCGAGGATGCTGTGTCCGACAGGCAGGCCAGCGCACGCCGCCCCAGCGGGAGGGGCTGCGTGCCAGGAGCCCTCGCTGCCGCCGCCGCCGCTGCCTCGCCTCCAGCCAGCTGACCCGCTGTACACGGTTGTCTCTCTTGTTGTCCCTACAGGAAGACCATAAGGGTTAAGATAGTAGATGAGGAGGAATACGAAAGGCAGGAGAATTTCTTCATTGCCCTTGGTGAACCGCAATGGATGGAACGAGGAATATCAGGTGTGAGATCCTTTATGAAAAAAATGCAAAAAAGAAAAAAATCAGAATCAAGTATCCAAACCCCAAATCCAGAAAATATAACCTTCTTTCTCCTCCTTACCCTTCCTCCTTTTCTCCTCCTCCTGTAGAGGGATTGACTTTTACTCTTTGCCCTCCTGTATTCTGCTCTTACTCTGTTTCAGTGTCATCTCTGTGCCTTTAAGAGCCTAGCTTACTTCTGATCCTCCTTTTGTGCAATGCTTGAGTCTCGGAGGCTGTGTTATTTTGATTGGGTTTCCTTGTCTTGATCTGTTTTTTGTTCTGAGCACACCTTTGCTGTTCTCCCTGCTCCTGCTTCTTTGCCAGGACCTTGGGGAATGCAAAAGGCAAGAGAAGGGTGAAATGCATGGCTGCCCCCTTCAACTCCTCCTGTACTCCCCTGTCCTTCCCTCTGTTGTTGCCTCCAGTGGCACTGCTTTGGTGCTCTTGGGTCCCTATGAAGTGTGATGAAAAGTCCATAGGAGAAGAGAGAAGGTGTGAAGTAACTTGGCTTACTTTTTTTTTGAAATGGTTCTTCATGTCTTTCATTTGAAAACCCCTTTAAATGTGTCACAAACAATCACAGTCTGTGAGGGTGAGGGGTGTGAAGCTCTACTGAGGTCCTGCTTCATTTGAAGTGAGACCCAGGATCTCCCAGGAGGCCAGGATTCATTGCTGGAATAAACCCAGACTTACGGTTGTGTCTTGCCTACATCTGCCTTTGTTCTTGTCCTATATGTGTTTGACCCCTTTCTCACTGAGTCTTGCCACTGGCTTCACTAGCTTTAGGGTGGCCTAGGAGGGCCAAGATTTAAACAGAGGCACTTTACAAAAAGGAATTAAAATCCTTCTGGGTGCCTGTTACAGAGGAGAGCCAAATGTGTGTGCCCACAGGCTTATTTCTGCTCTCAGGTGCTGCTGTTGGTGGTGGGACACCTGGCTGCTGCCCATGCACTGCACAGCACAGCTCTCCCTTGCTGAAATGTCTTCTGTTTCTTACCTCACCAGCACAGCAGCTGCCCTCTGGCCAGTCCAAGCTCCCATAGACTGCTCCATAGGATGCTCAGGATAGACACAGGTTACATTAGCATTTCAGTATCATACAGCATCCATGGACTTGTAAAACGTAAACCCGTACTTTAATACTGTTAGACTGCCTCCTGCAGCCCACAGGCAATGAGGGATATCAGGTTTCACTTTGTCAAGCACAAGCCCTCAGTTTTCACTGAAATCCAACTGCCCTTGAGCAGAAGCAGTGATCAACCTTGCCATATCCCATGGGAGTATGTCCCAGCAATCAGTTGCCCGCCAGGGTAAAGATGTGAGCATGGCTTCTAGGTAGAAGTTGTCTGGCCTCAGCTTGTAGCCACTAGTTATTTTACTACTTTTTTCCATCATATAAAAGAACTATATAATGCCACAGCATCCATGTAGCTGTCAGTTCACTACACCCACAGCGTGCTCAGATTTCCTCTTGGCCATTGTGAAGGCCAAATCCTGGATCAAAGTCTTCAGTCCTAGAATCACACTGGGGTCTCCTCTCCACATGTGTGGAGATGTCTTCCTGTCCATGGGTCTCCCACCTCCGTCTCAGCAGGTCCATGAGGAAAATCACAGGCCCGTGGCTTTCTCCTGCTTGGTAGCTTGGAGCAACACAATGAATTTTTTTCTCAGCTGTCTGTTCTCTGTGAATCCTGCAGCCTTTTTTAAACAATGAGCAGAATCAGAATATAGAGTCATAAATGGGCTGTTTTTATGAAGTCCCATATTTCTTTTTCCTATACAGGTCACATTGCACTTGGTTGAATAAGAGCAAGTGTTTGGAAAGAACCCAAGTGCCCCCGGAAGTGGACCAGTTGTAAAACGTCTTCATTGTTGCTAGGACTACAGAGCCAGTTTGCTGTATCATATATCTCTTATTTACATCTATATCAGCTCTAGTCAGTGTGATTGTCTGATTTGCAAGAGGCAGAGAAGAGGTCAGAGCTGGACTAAATTGATCTGCAGCACAGAGCCTGCAGGCCAGTAGGTGAGGGCACACCCTTGGACAGACCCTCTTTACCCTGGAGGAAGTAAAGGACCATGCCAGGGAGGAGACGCAGGGCCCCAGTTGGCCTCATTAGAGAAAAGCCAGAGAGTGAGAGCACCATGGTTTTAAAATATGAGAGGCAGGAGATTAAACTGCATTTGTAAATGTTGCTGGCACAAGGTGGCACAGTCGCTACACTAAATCCAGGGCATCTGGAAAGATCCCCCAGCTCTGTACTGGGGATCTTTGTACTCTGTGCACTTTGCGGCACCTCCGATGAGCCTATCTTGTGCCTGGCATGAAGAATAAGGAGCTACGAGAGGCTTTCCCATTGAGAGCATTGTGAGTGATCCAGAGCAGATGCTGTGGCCAGCAGCTTCACAGAATTCATGCATGACCAGCTGGCTCCCGGCGGAGAGGAGGCAGCCTGGGCCACGCTCGGGCTCGCACGTGCTGGGGCATCGTGCGCCGTGCAGCGCTGGGAGGAGATGCTCGTGCTGGCTCCAGCACGCGTGTTCCTGCTGGCATCATGTGGGTGCTGCCATTGCCCTGTGCCCACAGATGGGGAAAATCCCACACCACAGTCCCCTAGCGGGGGCTTTGCTGGGTTTTGTTGTGGTGATGGATGTACCCCCGCGTGATTCACACAGCAAGTGCAAAGCACAGCTGTTGCCTCTCCTTGGGGACCCAGGCCCGGTAGCTTTTGAGGTAGAGTCTCTCTGGGTTTTGGCTACTCATGCATTTGTTCCCAGTGCTGCAAAAGATGTGGTTTTCTTGACAGTGTGTCCTTGTTTTGTTGTTACTCCTCCCTTAGCTCCATCACACTGAGCCTGTGCCTCGGTGCTGTAGGGGGATTGATGCTCTCAGCTATTTGCAGCATCTTCAAAACCTCTCCTGGCTCCTCTGAAAGCAGGGTGGTGTTGGGCACCTCAGATGAATGGCAGTTGTGTTTGGAAGTAATCTGCAGTCCAGGTCACGCAGAGACAGCTAGCTGTGCCTGCACTACCACAGCTTTGTGCTGAGGGCCTGCAGCCAGCCCAGGACTTCTCCATGCAGAGGGCAGCTCCAAGCTTACCTCAGGGATACAAACTAGGTGGCAGTGATGAAATCAAGGGTGAAATGTTCCCTGAAGTGATGGCAGAGCTGATGACAGGGAGAAGTAGTATGTGCTTTTCAAAGCACCCTGGGGCAGAGTTTGAGTGGTTTATTTTGGGATGCAGAACTTGGTCCAGAGCCTGGTGCTATTCAGACCCAGTGTGCTGTCCCTGAGGGTACCCACACTGCTGCAGGCTGTGGTGGCAGTGGCTCCTGACAGACATGCAGTGGGAGGAGGATGGCAGGTGGGAGCAGGGCTTACTACCACATGGTTGATTTGCATTACTGTCTGTGCTGTCCTGTACACCTGCCAATACAAAGCAGTCACCTCCAGTCAAGGGAACTTCTCCTTGGCCCCGATCAGAGCTGTGGGCCACAGGGGTCTCCAGGATAGTCTCTATGAGGGCCAGAACTCAGCATGACATTCATCCTATTGCTCTTGCTCTCTGCATCTGCTAGCACCTTACTGGAGGAAAAATCATCTCTACACAGAAGTGTTCCTGTGGTGATGCAAACACAAATGCCTATCTTCAGGTTGACCAGGGCTTGCATAAAAAAATGCAGACCAGCCACTGATACAGCCTTTGAACTGGAACATTTTGCATCATCTGCAGATGCTGCTCCTCACTGTTCATCCCCAGTTACATGAGTCATGCTGCTTTGTGCCTTGGGACACTCAGCTGTTAACCCTTGCTGTAAGAAGAGCTGACCACTTACTTCTGCTACATAAATGCTACATCTGCTTTGTCTCACAGGTCATCAGTTCTTTTTCATCAATCACTTTCTGCAGCTGGAGTTTTTCAAAGTCTTTCTGATCATCCAAACAAATCACATCAAGTAGTTTTACTAAAGCCGCTCTTTTTGTTGATGTGCTCCAATAATTCAAAGAGATGAGAACAGATCTGAGATTGGTATCTTGCCAGCCTGGCCTGTGATGACGACCAGTGCTGACTCAGTAGTGGCATATCAGATGCACAGAGCACTGGCAAAGATGGTGCTTGCTGCAAGCTTGTTGTATCTAAGTGAATGAGTAAAAAGAAATCAAAGAGAAAGATTCATATTCTTTGCTTGGCCAGGATGGTAAATGTTGCTTTTCTCTATCCTCCTGGCCATTTTCCAGGTTTCCTGACTTTTTTTGTCCTTTCCATTTCTAAGAAATTAATCTTCAAATCCTTCTTGTCTCACCTTTCCTCAATATGCAAAGTCATATAACCTGAATCCCTGTTTACTGAGTACTGAAGGGTTTTGACACTTCTCTTCACCATATTTCTGGGCATCCTTTTGTCAGCACCTTTTTAAAGGGTTCCTGCAGGGAAGTGAGTGTCTTCCTCTATGAAGAGATGCTGTCTGTTGGTTTGACTCTTGCTCTCATAGCATCTTTGCTATCATGTCAGCTCACAACTCAGAATGCAGATTTTGCTGCTGTCCCAGCAAGATTTTGGAGTAATACTTTCTTCACACATCAGCTTTTACAGTTTTTCCTCAGCCCTGGATTACAGGAGAAGAACTTGCTTTGCATTCCCTAGATGAAGTTGCTCATCTGCTTAAATTGTGGCTAATCTTAGTGTTGATACAGCCTGAATGGCAAGTGAGGCTACTTTGGAAGATTTCACTTGATTGCAGATAATGGTGCAAATGGCATTTGGAAAAATATGTTACATGAGGATTACTGGGAATCAGCTTGTGAGAATTCATGGCACAGTGGTGGCAGATTCAATGTCAGGGCTGATACCTGAAGGCTGACTCTGAGGGTTATGTTTTGTGAAAGGGACTGACAACCTTCATGTGAAGTTTTGCTTCAGAAAGCATGTCTCCCACAAGATATGACTTTGCTGGAAATGGCTGTGCAGATGGCTGGCAAACACTGTTATCAGCTGGGTGGCATGCCCTGGCTTGGGAGGATTTTGTCTGAAGTCTTCTCAGCTCTCCCAGCACAGAATCAACTGGTGCAGACAAATCTCATAGCACATCTCCTTCTAATGAAGTGTCAGCACCTCTGATGGGAAAGCTTTGTGCCCAGAGGGAGGATGTGACTGGGAGTCACAGAGAAAGGATTGATTGCAAAGAAGGAAGGATTCCCAGCTTGGATTAATCCATCAAGTTATCTATATCAAAATATTGATGAAATTATTTGACTCGTTACAAAGATCTATACCTGTTTAAGGTAAGCTGTATTGATACATGTGCTGCAGTTTTCTGAAGTGTGAACAGATGCTAAGAAACTCCTTCATCAACTCCATCAGCTGCTGATGAGAGTAGGAAAAAAATGTTAGATTGTTGTTACCTCATTCCCTCAAGGTTTAATAATTTGCTCACAGCTCTGTGATAAGGCTGAATGCTCCTTATTCTCCTGATGGAGAGGAGTCTCTTGGAGTCTGCAAGAGCTTTGCTGTTGACTTCAATAATAATAGCATTCAGGCTAATGCTGCAAAATCTCTGCCTTGTTTAGCCTGTAAAAAACCCCATGTTAGGTCTCTTCACAATCTGTTAGGGAAACATTTTACTCACCTCAGTGAGCAAATCTGGAGGCAGAGCCTGCAGACAGTTACATCTGGGAGATGGGGAACCATTATCTCTTTGGGAAGGGAGCCTGTGTTTCACATGGGCACTTCTTGGTCACCTTTGAGTGTGCAGGGGGTGGAGGCAGTGTGTTCTCTTTGCCTGTGACATCCTCTGACTGCCCTGCTGTGGGACTGAGAACTTCCTCAAAATTCATCCTCCTCTCTCTCATTGCAACTCCCTCTCTAAATCCCAGGCCTTTAACAAGGATCCTCTTATCTACACAGTGGCTTCTCTAAGTCTTTAGGGATACTGATTAGAAAAGATTTATGTTAATGAAGAATGAGTCCAGAATAAAGCATGCAGAACAGTCAAATCTCTCAGTGAGGTAAACAGCAGAGAAAAATGTTTCACTGTTTAGAAAAAGGCTGGGATACACATTCAGCACATCCGGTTGCTGTAAACACAGGATTGCTGGATTGCTGGTCTGCTTCAATCCCAAGCCTGGTTCCTCTTGCTTTAAGCTTTTTGGAGTTAACACAGGAGGTGATGAAATTCCTGATCTGTAACCCACACCAACATGCATGTCACAGCAGAATTTGACCTCAAAGTATGCCAAAACCATGCAGAATAAATGGCTTATTAGTACACAGATTTTTAGCAGCTTTTTAAAATTCAGGTTAAAATTGTCCATTTTCAGGGGTGGCAAGGGAAGCAGAGTTCATGCATGCAATTTTGACTTCACCTAGTCAAAACCAAGCCTTCAGGGAAGAGAAACCCCAGTGAAGGAGGAGCAGGGATCCAGAGCTAAAGGCTGTGGGTCCTCCTGGGTGAGTCAGCGTCACAGCCCCCTTATCTGCAGGCACACGTGTTTGTCCACAGTCACACCATGCAAGGGTTAGGTAAGGGATACTTGGGACTGCTATTTTGGATTTGGCTGCTGAGCTAATTTTAGCAGTTCCCTGTAAGAGTACACATGTTAAGCCTCTGAGACTACCTGAAATGCCAAGAGCAGTGAGGTGGCCTGGCTTGGCCCCATAAGGAGCGTGATGTGCAGAGCAACAGTGCAGCAGAGGGAGAGGTGCCCTGGGGAGGGCTGGAGGGATGCAGCCCAGGCTGGGGAGAGTGGAGGGAGGCTTGTGGGATGGGAGCAGCACGGAGGCCAAGAGTGAAGCTGGTACAGGTACAGCATCCCCAGATGGGCTGTCAGTAAACATTACAGGTCAGGGCTAAGGGCACATTAGCAGATGTGTGTGCAGGAAGAAAGCTTTAGTCCGTGAAATCATTTTCTTGCTTGCATGCACAGCATTCACTCAGAAATATAAAGACAGAAGAATCCTTTGGCTTTCTGCATGGTGTATTCTTGATGTTTCATTCATAGCTTTATAGGCTTCTTCAAATATTCATGTATCATATCATAAGTGAAAGGGAGAAAAATTGTTATTTTTCAGGCTCACAAGGAAATGGGGAAAAAAATAAACTCAAATCCCAGAGCAGTATAATAACAGTTTTAACAAACATGAGGAACCAATGGTTTTTTTAATAGCCACAGTAGCTTAGGGTCCCAGTAATATTTCATTATATTACATTTGAACACCAAATTGACCCATTGTACTAATGCTTGTAATTGCAAAAGGCAAATTAAATTTCTGTACATTGTCTGGAGAGCCAGAAGACCATGGAACAGTAAGAAGGTCACATGACAGCATGAACTGCAGCAGGACAGAGCTATAAGGAATCTCCAGAGTCATGCTACCAGGGGTACTGATGAGCCTGTTGGAGACTTCAAGGAGAGCTGTGTGGATGTCAGGAGGTGCAGGCAGAGCAAACATCCCTTTGCATCTTGTGGCTCAGTGGCACTGTACCTAATGCAGAACGTACTCATGAATAGTTTCCCCAAAGTTTTTGACTCTCAAAAGGAATTGACCCTGAAACAGAAGGGTTGCTCAGCAAGGAGCCTCTTCATTTCACCTTTCACTGTGCCTCTACCTGCCCACATGGACAAGGGAGATCTCTTGGGTTGCCCACACTTCTTCCAGCTGAGGAGGCGGATCAGTGGATGAAGATCTTGACTGGGTCAGTGTCTCTCTGCAGACTGTTGGGAAAGCTGTGCCCATGGTTGCTGCTCAACAGAGCAAGGAAGTGACTGGGTGTCAGGACTCAGGATTAGTTTCCCTGGCTCTGCCATGGATGTGCTGTGCGACCTTTGATAAATTGCTTAGGAAATCACTTTCAAATGGCACAGATACAATTGGGTGCATCTATATAAAAGTGCCTGCTTTTCAGAGGTCCAAACCGGCAAGGCTGGGAAAATTAGCACTTTTGGACTCCAGCCCGCTTCTGAGTTTGCAAAATGTTCCCTTTAGCTTCTTTTTGCTTGCTTCACCATCTGTCAAATAGGGCTGTTAATACTGACTCTGTACAGAGTTTTAAGCTTCTGAGACTAAAAGTGCATGATAATAAGTGTTAGTAATTACAATACTGTCATCACATGCAACCAAGTCTTCAGGGATTGGTTTGCTGTTTGAAAAACAAATAGAAGTTAAAGCTTTGGTGCTTGGCCCCTCTCAAAGAGTGTTTGAGATTTTTAGTTATATGGATTCAGCTGCAGCTGGTTTGATACCTGGATGTAAGCTGTGGCTGTCTGTGGGTTATACTTCAGAGGCATCCAGCCAGATGTTTCTTTGTGACAGCTCTGGGGAGTGGAGAAATCAAGAGAGGAGAGGGTCAGGGGGTCACTGCCAAAGGGGCTGGACTGTGTCTTTATGGAGAGCCAGGGTAAGGTCATCTCTTGCAAGGACCTTCTCTCCTTTCTCCTCTTTTCCTCCCACCTCAAATCTCAGAGGACCATGCAGTCACATTTCCTGAGACCATGAAGTCACATTTCCTGACAGGCAGTTGCATCCCACTATGGTGATGTTGCATGGCCTGTGTCCATGCAGCACTGTCAGGCAGATCAGCAATTTGGAACAAAGAGATCCAGGAGGACAGAAACAGTGATGCTCTACATGTGGCTAAGCTCGTCTAGGTACCCTGAGCCTCTGAAAGTGGTGCCTGTGGGGTGTGGGATAGGTGTAGGTGAGCCAGGGCATCATCCTGGGGGATGATGCATAGCTGTGTTACCCCTGCCCCTTTTAACATTGGAGGCCATCTGTTTAATCAATGCCTCCCTCTGATGCTGCTCTTCTCAATGAGCTGCCCATCACCTTCTCTTCTCAGTTCCTACAGGTTTGTTGGGGCTCCTCAGTTGTGCCAAGCCCTGCCACAACCACACATACCCAGCTTAGGCAGGGGCATCTCCCACGCCTTTGGGTCAGTTTGGCTTGTGTCAGGCCCCAGTGGCAAGTGTAGCTGCCCTCCTGCTCCCCTTTCCTTTTCCCTCTTTGCCACTCCCTCCGCTGCATCCCATCCCTTTGCCTTTGTTGGGGGGAAGGGGTGACTTTGGGGAGCCAGTGCCGTGGTGCTCACTGGAGCACCCCAGTCTCCTCTCCATCTTGCTGCTGTGGTGTCTGCTCCCCAGCCTGTGCCCAACATGCAGCCCTGGTGAGCTTGCACGCTGCCTTGCACCATGTCCATTGCTCACTGACAGCCTTCATCTGCAGAACGGCTTTTTCCTGGTAGATATTAACTTCTTCCCTCTTTTTCTTTTCTCTCTCTGTCTTTCTCATGTTCTTTCACCACAGCCCTACTGCTCACACAAGGTAAGTGCTTTTTCTCCTTTCCTCTGGCTGCTCTGGCTCTCTTTTTGTCCCTTTTGGTCAGAGCCTCCCTACTTGTGTTTGCTGTGTTGTAGACAACCTCAGCTCATGATGTTTGTGTCTGGTCTAGTTAAGAGCAGTACAATTAAGAAAATAACAGTGATTGATTGACTGACTGATTGATTGATTGATTGACTGACATCTAAGAGCATTTCCCATATTCCACATTTTTCCTGGCAGTTTGGGGGAAATGATCCAGACAGAGTTGCAAAGCAACACAGGCAACTATACCTGGTCTGAAGCTGTGACTCGAGACTCTCTTTAGGCAGCTCTGGTGCTTGGGTTGTGCTGATGCACAGGGGAAGACAGGGATTTCTGCAGGGAGGTGGCATTTCTACAGTGTGGGACAGTGTTGCTTGGGGTGGGTAAGGGTACAAGGTTGTGCAGGTGTCCCCTTCCCATGGAGGATCACATGTCACCCCTCAGTCCCTTCACCCCTGTGCTGTCCACCTCCCATCCTAGGGGGTCCCCAGGGTGTGCCCAGCACCAGAGCAGTACTACCAGAATATGATCAGCACCATTTCCCTCCTCACCCTCAGCTCTGGTTCTGCACTCTGCATCTCCTGTCCCTGTGTCAGGATTTCATGTGTATTAATACAGAGCCCCTCTTCCTTGCCTGAAATCCCCATTACACTGGTCTGTCTTTATCCTACTGTGGTGCAGTGTATGCCTCCTGTATTGTTGTTATTCCTTCAATTCCAGATGTGATTACTGTTCAATTTCCACTAAAGAAGCATTTCTTGAAAGATAAGGGTGGGCATGGAGGGTGAAGAGAGGAGCTTGAAATCCCACAGGTTTGCGAGCAGGCCTGAAAACCAAAGCATTCATGATGCCTGAGCTGTGCTGCAAATCCAAGGAGCAGCATCTTCCACACAGGCTTCAGTCTGGCCCCTTTTCAGAGGATGCCAAATCTGCTGCACAGGGGATGTCCTGAGCCCTCTATTGGACTAATTAGAAAATTGCTAGTGGCAGGCAGAAATCCCCAGTTCCCCAAATACCAGCTTAGGGTGTTTATGGAAAACTCCTTGGAATGGTTTGGACAGTTTCCTTTGTTACCTCTTCAGATCGGGGAGGACTGGAAATAAGTTGAGCACAGCCTCCTTCCCAGTAATTTCATTGCTTTAATTCAGTAGCTGCCTAATTTGATCAGAACCCTGGGAACCAAATAATTCCTATTAAAATAACATAACTTTCCTCCCTCTGTTTTGATCCAGCCTGATTGCTTTTGGCAGCTGTTACTGGAGGACTTGGTCACCAGCTATAAAAAGTTACTTTTTGTAAGGGGGAGCCTCCTCTCTGTCTGGTGAGGGGTCCCTGGGGTGCCCCCCTTGCCGAGCTGCCTCAGGGTGCTCTCTGTGCATGTGACGTGCGCTTGGCTCGTGGTGCTTGGCCCCCACACGTGCTTCAATCCAGCAGCAGGCCAGCAAGCAGGCACATGCTGGAGTGTCACTCAGCAGCAATCAGGGCTAATCAGTGGGGAGAGAAGCGACGTCCTCGTTTAGTCCATGTCATGTTGGATTTAGGTTACACTGGCGCACGGGAATCTTTGTTTAAAAACTGCATTATTGAATGTTCCAGTGGAATCTGTCAGTCCCACACCTCATCCCTTGCCTCCTGGAGCAGCTTGCACAGCTCTTCCTGGGCAGCATCCCATTCCTGGGGATGTGTCGCTGGACTGCTGGGTCTCCTCTGCAGCCCTGGGGCATTCCTCTTCCCATGGCACCGCTTTGGCAGCCCCTGCAGGGCCAGCAGCTGCACAGCCCCTGCTCACAAGAGTAATCCCTTCTCTTCACAGAAAGTGTGGGTACCCTGATGGATGAGCCCAAGTGACAATGCCTCTCTTGTCCCAAGAGCCCTTACCTGGGAAGAAATGAGGGATCCTGACTTTGACCCCCCCAGCCTGGCAGGGCTCTCCCAAGGAAAACAGGGATGTGAATTTTACACAAGGTGAAGTAATTGGGCAGGGCACTGGTTCTGCTCAGCCTTTATTTCTTCCAAATTTCTTCTTTTTCTGAGCCAGACTTGCAAGGCCATGCAGCACTTGGCCACGTGTCCAACACCAACTGTTCAGGCTTCAGAGTAGCATGGCATAGCTGTGGAGAGACTTGAGAGTCTGGGGGTTTCTTGACCTTCTCTTTTATCACTCTGTATATTGTTTATACAGGGAAATACTTGATACCAAAGTGCAAAGGTACTCCAGTTGTCCCTGCCTTTGCCAGCAGTAGAAGACCTGCTCTCAAGGTCTTTCCAGCCTTTGCAAAAGTCACTGAAAGCTTGGGCACAGCCTTTGCTTGAAAATTCTTGGGCTCTAAAGATCTAGGTCTTTAAAGGGCTATGGAATTATCTATATGATATATACTTCTATATCATCATTTCTATATACTCATCAAATTCCAAGAAAATACGTCTAAATATATTTCTTTATTTATGCATTAAAACTCCCATGTCCACTTAGCAGTGGGAAAGACTGAGGAGCAGAGATGCCAGTTGTCTGGCCAGTCAGGGATGGTCATGTCAGCAGCAATCTCAAGGCAGAGCCAGGAGTGGAATAATGCTCAGTTCCCAGCCCTATGCCTTAGCCTCCCTCTCATGAATGTGTATCATTTCCCAGTTACCATTAAGGAATGCTGGGCATGTACATGGGATGTATCATGTCTCAAGAATAGCTTTCAGGGCAAAGTAAGCAGATTCCTTCCATTTTAGAAGGCAGCCTAGGCTGCCAGTGCTTGTATGTGGACATGTGCTTCTGTAAAGGGCATATCCAAATGCTAATCTCCAAAGCCAGAGTGTCTTTTAGCCAGAAGTCTTCTCCACTTGTGACTGACAGCTTGACAATGCACTGGAGAGAGGAACTCATTCATGCTCTCTATTTACTTTTTTTAGCCAGGGTTATCTCTTATTAAGCCACAACAAAAAAGATCCCATTTTAATTGTTTTAATTTTTTCGCAGCAGCATAGTGTCCAAAAGGGGTGACCTTCATGCAGATACAAGCCCACTCCAGAAATGGATGGAGACAAGATAGCTTGAAGAGTGTGAAATGGCCTTCAAAGCAATCTTTCATGAATACATTGCTGGTTTTAGTCCAATTTATTCAGCAAGTGTCAGGGAACACAAACTTGTCCATGGTTTGGTAGTTTTGCAGCATTGCTTAGGTGATGAGTATCTACCTCTCTGATGGTGTTACAGGGCCTTCCCATTGCCTGCTTCAGCTCAAAAGATGCAGTGGGCAGATTACACCATAGAAATGGACTTTGTCTAACTTTGATTTATAATGTGGCCAGGAGGCCATAGGCAATGTCTAGTTCCTGTTTGATTCCCTCCCAACTCTGAAGGAGGTTGAGTGGGCAAGCAGTGCATGATGTAGGAACATAGCTCAGTGCTCCCCTTTCCCTGGAAGAAATATAATGAGATGGGGATATGCTTACAGTATTTTGACCCCAAGAAATGGCCTGTCATATGCAAGTCTGAAAGTGCTTTGCAGATCACTGCAGCTCAAGTCCTGGGATGGCCCTGCAGACATAAGTTGAGAGAGACAGACTGAGAGGGATGTGGGGTGAAAGCTGGGCAGTGAGCATGGCAGAGACGTGCCCAGGGCTGCAGAGCACATCAGTGGCAGGACCATAACCAGGAGCTGCTCAGCCCTCTTGTCTGTCGTAGCTTTAAGGGTCTGAACAAGGCAGAATGAGAGCATGGAGTGGTTTATCCTCTTGCTTCCTGCACAGTCCAGCACCTAGTGGGTATCAGCTGTGGCTGTTGCTACAGCCCAAGCAAAAGCGTACTTGATCCTCATTCCTCCCACCCAGCCTTTGATTTTACCACACCTGTTGTCTCACTTGCTTGTAGCATATTCTCTCTACCTCATTGGCTCCCTGGCACCAGGAGCAGGGTACCTTGGTGCAGCAGCTGGCACAGCAGCCCCAGCTTGCCTGGCCTCAGCAGCCTGTGTGTGTTCCTGCTGCCCAGAGAGGTTTGTAACACTCAATGGTAGCACATACCTAGGTGCCAGAGCAGACAGGGTCTAGGGGACCCCTCTCTGGCCACCTTCTCCTTCCCAGGGAGGAGGTAGAGGCAGCCCAGAAGGTCCTGGCAAGCTCTGTTCTTGATAGGCACAGCCAGACCTTATCAGGCTTAATTGGAGTTGACAGCAGGGAGTCCAGGGTGCAATCCGCATTGAAAAGTAGGTACTGATGCAGATACAAACAGAAATCAGGCTAGTTAATAATTAAGCTGCAGCTTGGCAGCATTCACCTTGACAGACTTGACCTTCCAAATTAAAATCTCTCTTCCAACATACAATCCCCCCCATCCTCGCTCCCCCTACTTTGTGTTCTATTTATCTCAGCCCTTGGTAGTCTTCTTTGCAGGCGGCCATACTGGGGTGATGTGTGACACATCACGGATGTCCTGTCTCTGCTTCCTGGAGGAGCCCTCCAAGACCCCAGCCCTACACTAGACTGTGTGGGAGCATATTCCACACTTGCAGCAAGTGAGCAGCCTGATAGATTGCAAGGACTGATGGAAGCAAGGGAGGATAGCAACCTCCTGTGGCTCTGTAGGCAGGCTGGTGCACCCTGTGCTGGCTGAAGTGCTTCCCTGAAATGCCAGAGCATTGGGATTGTTCTTCACCACTGGGTTTTGTGCAAGAGTTTATTCCTTCTCAGCTTTTGGGTCAGTACACACAGGCTCAGCTCAGCCCTCAGCATCCCATTGAAACAGGCAGAACCAACAGGCCTGGAGCAGGCTTAGGATGGGATCTGGTGTTTTGCAGAGGTTGACACTGATTCCCACCCCAAGATGCTCATGTGTCCTAAACAATAGGTGGGCAGAATTGGTGGAATCATGTAGGTGCTTCATATTGCTCTTTGAAGGTGCTCAGCCCACATTAACTGTATGACAAGTATAGGTTCTGGAGAAAAAATATCAGCTGGGCTCCTAAATTTGTCCTTCCTGCCACTGCCTTAATTTCAGAGAACAGTCAGCCTCGTATTTAGCACCTATGGGTCACTTGCATAAGTACATTGAGCAAGATCCAGTACAGTACTGACATAGGAGTCTTGTGTTTTTCTTCTACATTAGGATGGAGCCTCAGTGAAAATACAATGGCAGCTTAAATGTTTTCAGATGCACCTTTGAAATTTAGGTTTAGGTCAGGTTTCTGTGCTTTACATTCCTGTTGCACGTTCACAAATGTGACTGAATTTTAATGAGACATTAAGGAATTACCTTCTTTCTTCCTTATCCAAAAGCTTCCACTATTAACATTTCTATGAGGTACCCATTTGGACGTGCTCCCTGTGCCTGTTCTCCTATGGTTTGCTTGCAGCTGACATTGAAAGACCTAGCTGGGCAGTCATGTTCAATCACTTGTCCCCACAGGATGCCCTTTGATGTGCCATCTTGGGTGCCCATGTTCTTCTGTCTGCACCCTGTTCACCGTACACATGGAAGAGGAGGTGACATCAGTGCCTCCCTTATTCATGTTTCTCTGGGTGTGCTGTCAATAGGCTGAAGGTCTCCTTTGCCAGTCAGCTTGTCTCTTCACTCCGAGTGGCTTACCTAGGGCTTGAAGGTGCCTCTGGTAGCACTTAGTCTGCTGGCAAGGTGCCTTCTGGAATAGCAGACTCCCACCACCTTCACTTTGTGGGGTCTCTGGTCCTGTGCTCATGATAGCATGTAGCCCCTAGGCTGACAGACACTCTTGGACATGGTTGTGTTGCTTGATTTACTCTAAAAGCTTCCTGGCAAGTGATTGCCTTGGTTGTTGCATTAGTAGGTAATCCACAGGTGGCTTGCAGAGACATCAAAGCCACATGCCAGAAGGGGAAGGTCCTGTGAACACAGGCAGGCATTCCCATGCAGCCTGCCCAACCGCCCTGGATGTGGCACACACAGAGAGGAGATGCAGGAGATCTTCCTCCTCAGGGAGGGATTCACATCTTCCACTGTCCTGCCTGGTGCAAGTACATAAACTAGCATAAGCAAGATGCCAGGTTCTGGGATAAAGCTGTGTTGGATACCATTTCCTGTGGAGATAAGAAAACTTGCTGCATTGCATGTGCCTCCAGACCTGCCTGCAGTTCAGCCTTGCCTAGAGGCACAACATTTGCGTGAGACTCTATGTTCTCTTACCATGCCAAAGGCTTTTGTAATCAGTTAGATTGGGGATTGAGGTTTCATTGCATCATTTCTCCTGGAGTTGTAAGCTGAGGAAATCCTGCCTGATATTCCTTATTTTCAGAGCATTTCCTCAGATTCCAGGCATTTGCTTTCTGCGCTCTGCAACTGCAGCTAGTGGGCAGGAGCCTAAGTGACTGTGCTGCCAACTGTGACTGCAGCTTTTCAGATGTGTTTATTCCAGGGAAGGTTGTAGTGAGTCTCACTGTCAACCAAGTCTGGGCTTTGCAACCCTTCTGGGATGGCCGTAGTGCTTTTGCTCAGTTCTGTATTGTCAGCATATGTCAGCATGTGCTCAAGCTCATCTGCCAAGCTGGGTTTTGTGGAGCTGAGGGTGCCTTTGCCCCTGACCTTCAGGTTATGAGGAGCTCAGACAGAAGCAAAGTCATGTCATAAGTGCTATGGCAAATGATGTGTGAGCCACCTGCATTTTCATTGATGGACACAGCTTATCTTCACACACTCCCAGGTAGAGCAAGACACTGGACTTTCTTGTTCTATGTCTTAGAAAAACAGATGTACATGATATGAGACTCCTTGTTCCACTGAATACAAGTACCTTGCATCTTGTTCTTGATAATCATCAGTTCATGCCTCCAAGTGTAGTGTAAAGCAGAACATTTTCAAAGAATCATAGAATTGTAGAATCATTAAAATTGGAAAAGGCCTCCAAGATCATTGTCTAACCTTTGACAAAACAGCACCATGTCAACTAAACCATAGCACTAAGTACCACATTAAGTTCTTTCTTGATCTCTTCCAGGGATGGTGACTCCACCACCTTCCTGGGCAGCCCATTCTGATCTTAACTACCTTTTCAGTGAAAAGGTGTGCCCCCTGCATCCCCCTGCATTGCCTCTCTTTTTCTCTAGGTGCTGTGCTCCTGTGTCTGTGCAATTTTTTTCTAAACTTACAGGGGTTCCTAAATCCAGGTGATGCTGTCTTGGAGCTAGGCAGTGATGGTTTTGATGTACATCATTGATTTTAAATGATGGATGCAACTTTTCTGTTTCTGTGATGGGTTATAATAATGTCACCTGCCACAGGAGGTCTGGCAAGGCTTACAGCCTTTGCAGTCAATCTAGCCAGGCAGATGAAGAGAGAAGTCAGAGTTTATAAATAGATTTCCCTGTGACTGCATAATTTCTATGTGACTTCTAGTGTGTAGTATGAGATCTGTTGGAGTCCACATGAGATTGGTCACATCTGAGGCATTACCTGGGCATTTGTAAGCTCTGCAGGAAACCTCAGGTAACATCTGACCCACTGCTTAGCCAGAACAAGATGCTCTGCCTTGGTGATATGCCCTCCCAGGTTCTAAAGAGCTCCAGCTTGCACTACCAGGCTCAGCTGGGCCCTGTATTGGAGCTTGTACACCCTGACTGCTCAGGCACGGGAAAGCCAGGGGAAAGCCAGCCCCTTTCTTGAGGTGTCAGTTTTACAGAGAGCTCATCAGCATTTCCTGCACTTAGGCTGTGGGTGGAAGACAAGACCTGGGCCAGGCCTAGGCACCCTTCCATCTGATTGGGATGCTCCTTCCCATCTGGGCAACCAGAACCCTCTTGAGGCACCTTGCTGGGTTAGCTGGGTCATCAGCGAGATTGAGCCTGACACAGGGTCATCTCAGCATGCTGCTGACCCAGGGTCCTGGTTTACTTTCCTTCAGCAAAAACTAAATACGGAAGTACAGAATGGAATGTGTTGGAAGGAATCTTAAAGATCATCTGGTTTCAACCCCACTCCCATGGGACACCTTTCCCTAGGCTGTTCAAACACCACATCCAACCTGGTCTTGGAATTCCAGGGACAGGGTATTCACACCTTCTCTGGACAACCTGTTCCAGTGCCTTAGCACCTTTGCAGTATTATGAATGGAAAAAACTACTTGTTTCATTACTTGTTCATTTTTCCAATTCATGTGTGGTTTACGTGTGGTTGTGACTGTGTGTCTGAGTGTTAGATCAAGCACTGAGTGGCACAAGGAGCCACCCATGATTTTCTACTCAAAGGGGGAAAAAAGGCTCTGTCTCTTGTTAATTCAAATGAGGGAGCATGTCAGGGTGTTAGAAGGGTCTTAAAGGGCACTTCTGCCAAATGGCAGAATGGTTTGGTACCTTGCTCTCCCCAAAACTGTGGCTGCTGCAGGGGTGATGGGAGAGTGGGTGTCAACTGAGAGCACCAATGCAGACTGAAGAAACATTTAAGGGTTTTTTTGTTAATAAATTAAAACCACATTGCTTATGCTCTTGGTGACTGATATTCAGAAATCTCGGTCCTTTGTTTCTGTGGTCCAACACCCCACCACTGCCCCCCAAACTGCTGTGAGGAGTCTGCAGCAGCCCATGTTCAGGCCTTGCAGACAAGCCCCCATGGTGCCCTGGAGGTCCTGGAGGGCTGCTGCCCACAGCTTGGTGTTGGCCTTTCTTTCACAGAGGTGGCTGAGCGGAAGATGACAGTAGAAGAGGAGGAAGCCAAGAGAATAGCAGAGATGGGCAAACCAATACTCGGCGAGCACCCCAAACTGGAAGTCATCATTGAGGAGTCCTATGAGTTCAAGGTCAGTAGGTGTCCTAGGGGTCCTCCAGGAGGGGAAAGCCATGTGGCACTGTCGAGCAGCCTTGGAGAGCAGGACTGAGGAGGCAGCATGTGCTGGAAAAGGTTGTTGAGAGAGGAAAAGAAGTATGTAATGCAGCTAAGGGTGGATGAAGTCTACAAGAAATGTCAAAAGTAGCAGCTGCTGGTTGGTGGGGGTGGACAGAGAAAGGCAAGAAGGCCCTGATGGATGCAGAAGAAGCCAGTGGGCAGGAAGATGCAGGAGCAAAGCTGTCTCTGGTGAGGCAGGGTTGAGGGAAGAAGGAACCTATTCAGGATTGAGATGTGGCAAACAAGCTGGCTCTGGTGAGGTCTGGATCAGCCAGTCCAGTGAGAAGGTGGACTCAACCCTAGTCATGGCCTAATCTAGCTAGTAGGAGACTTGTGACACTTCTATAGTTTGGAAGGGGTCTGTGAGACCACAATGTACTGCAAGATCATCTTTGCCCACTAGCAGCTGGTTTAACTGCTGTGCATCTTTATTCCCACAACAGAGCACCGTGGACAAGCTGATTAGGAAGACAAACCTGGCTTTGGTTGTAGGGACACATTCCTGGAGGGACCAGTTCATGGAGGCCATTACTGTGAGCGCAGGTGAGTGAGACGTCAGAAAATCCATACGAACATCCACAGGATTCATGCATCCTGGAATGACAGCATCTCCCTGGTCACTGATGCTCAGCTGTGGTCACCCATCAGCAAAGCCAGTCCAAAGAGCTCCTCTGCTCCAAATAGTGGGCTTTTGCAGGTACGTTAGTGAGGAGCCCAGGAGATCCATCTTCTGGTGCAGAGTCCTCCAGAAGGCCAGCTTTCAAAGGCTGTGTCAGATGATGGTGCTCCTGCTGCTTCAGTGATCTGATGAGCAGTGTGCAGGCAGCAAAATCCCATCCTGGTTGGGATCCTGGCCAGTGCAGGTAGCTCCTACTGGGAGATGTCCTGAGATGTCCTGTCATAGCCAGTAGAGTTCCTGGGAGTAGGAAGAGTTACCACATGAAGACTGGAGATGTTGCCTCATGAGGCAGCTGCTGGTAAAGGAAGAGGCCCAGAGACTTGCCAGCTGTTGTCTGATGAGAGAGCTCACTGCTTTCAGAGCCAGGCAGCTGTGGGGAAGGTGTTTTAGGCACATCTATGCCATTAATGGCAGTTTGGCATCTTTCTGAACCTTTCCTTGATGGTTGGTTTCACATCTGCCTCAAAGGGGTGTTTTTCACCCAGCTGTATAGGAGACAGTGGATAGCCCAGCCTGTGCTCTGGAGCAGGAGGATCAAAAGATCTCTCCAGTTTCCCAATTTTATTACTTTCCACTAGTTTTGGTCCAAAACATCACTTGCCCGCATAATTTCTTCATGCCACTCAATGGTGATCACCACAGGTTGACTACCTCCTGTGTGACTGCCTGTGGACAGGGACAGGGCTGCTCCTCTGTGGGTACAACATCCCATTACATTGTTCCCCATCCCTGAGGGCTCTGGGGTCCCTAGGAGACATTCTTTTTGCCAAGCCTCATCCATCACTGAAGGACCTGGTGTGCCCTGAATTCACTGTCATGGCCAGCACCACTCCACCTTGTCCCAGTAGAGCAGAGTCCCTGGAGCCTTGGGGTGGAGGAGACAAGCATGAGCTGCCCCAATGGAATGAATGCTGGACCGCTCCTTCCATGTTGTTTGCAGCAGGTGATGAGGACGAGGATGAGTCTGGTGAGGAGCGCCTGCCATCCTGCTTTGACTACGTGATGCACTTCCTGACAGTCTTCTGGAAGGTGCTGTTTGCCTGCGTGCCCCCCACCGAGTACTGCAATGGCTGGGCCTGCTTCATCGTCTCCATTCTCATCATCGGCATGCTCACGGCCGTCATCGGCGACCTCGCCTCCCACTTTGGCTGCACCATTGGCCTCAAGGACTCGGTGACTGCCGTTGTCTTCGTCGCCTTCGGCACCTCTGTACCAGGTGGGGTGGCCGTGGGGAGGGGATGGGGTGGGAGGTAAATCCTCTGGAGATGCTCCTGATTTCAGGGGAGAAGCTCTGTCATGGGATGGGATTAGTCTGGGAAGGGTATCCTCAAAGCCCTGTCTCCAGGCAAGGTCTGCACCTTGCTTTTTGGCAACATGGGATCTCTGAACCTAGGAGGGGACTGTGCGCCTCTTGGTCTGTGTCCTAACCTGGTTGGTGACACACCTGAGCCTCCCTTGTCCCCCAGGCATGAACGGTTGTCTGTTTCTCCTGTTGGACCCCCAGTGATTTCTCCTTCCCTCCTCCCTCAACCCCAGACACCTTCGCCAGCAAAGCCGCAGCCGTCCAGGACATGTATGCTGATGCCTCCATCACCAACGTCACGGGCAGCAACGCTGTCAACGTCTTCCTGGGCATCGGGCTGGCGTGGTCAGTGGCAGCGATCTACTGGGCGTCGCAGGGGCAGGAGTTCCAGGTGTCAGCAGGCACCCTGGCGTTCTCCGTCACCCTCTTCACCATCTTCGCCTTCATCTGCATCAGCGTCCTCCTCTACCGCCGGCGGCCCCACCTTGGGGGGGAGCTGGGCGGCCCCCGAGGGTGCAAAGTGGCCACGACATTGCTCTTCGTCAGCCTCTGGCTGCTCTACATCCTCTTCGCCACCCTGGAGGCCTATTGCTACATCAAGGGGTTTTAGGCGGCGGTGGAGGGACGGTGCTGCCGGGGGAGGGACCCCTCCTCTGTTACCTCACCGCACACCAGTCCTGGAAGCGCAGTTTCACTGGAGGGACGGACGGCCGTCTGTCAGGGGCTGCCGCTGCCCAGACCGTCGGACAGCTGCGTGCCAAGAAGGGCAAAACCATCACAGAGTGAAAAAAACAAAGAGACAAAACCCATCCAAAAATGGTACAAAAGAAAGCAACAATGGCAAGTGTTGAAATAAAACACAATAAATCCAGGCACTGACCCTATTCAATGAAATTATGAAAGTTTCAACTATCTCCAAAGGCCACCTCTCCCACAGGGGGTCATCTCCTTTCCTGCTGAGCACCCCTCCACTGTAAGGAGATGTTTCCTCATTTTTACTAGTTGAGAATTGCAGAAGTCTGGTTCAGGAATTTGTGGGGGTTTTTTTCTTTTTTTTTTCTGTTTGCTCGTTGCTTTTTGGTTCTGGGGGAGCACGCTGATTCTTTTTTTCTTTTCTTTTTTACTACTTAATCCAAAAAATATTAAAAAGTTAAACTCAAAGCTTCAAGCTGCCATCAGTGCTGGAACTGAACATGTGTATTTCTGAAGCCACAAAAGACTATGACACAGTCAAAAAACTTTTTCACTATTACCCATTTCCTCCCCTGCTGCCTTCCATTTCTTTCTTTTTTAAGAACATCCCAAGACTGATATATTTTTAATACAAACACAGACACACAGTCACACACATTTAGTGACAAAAGCTGGAGCATGTAGCATCTCAATCACCTGCCTGGGCTAAGAAAAAAGGAAGGAGAAAAAACCCCAACCCTCTAATACAATATGTGTCATGTATATTTTGACTATGGCATTTCTCTTTGTATAATTAACTTTGAGCTCGTGGCACTGCAGGGAGAGAAAACTATGTTAATTTACAACTGTTAAAGAAATAAAACATCCTGCCCTGGGGGGAGCAAGGGGGACAGGGAAAACAGCAGTGGCTCCTTGGGATGATGGTGGTGGCAGGTTGGCTGCGTGGGCCTCCTGCTCAGAGGTGGAAATGAATTCAGGAGAACCTGGATAGTGTGCCCATACGTTCCCAGCACCATCCCACCCAGAGCTGTGCTTCCATTCTGTCGCTGCGCCATTTTTCACAGCACCTGCACCTCGCTGGTGGTCTCCAGGCCATTGACAGGTACGGGCTTAAAAACTGCCACCCACATCAGGACTCCTACATCATCTCAAATACCTTTTAGGAACACCAGACAGACAAAAAAGCATCATTTTAATTTGAAATGCATTTCTTTTTAAGGATAAAGAAGAAAAAAACCCACCACCATGAGAGTATGTCATAAGTTACATCAACAACTGCAAATTGAAATGTTGGGTTGGTAATAAAATAAATAAAAACTATACCTATATCTATATAAACAGTGCTATCTAGAAACATATTTCTTAATTGAGAGCCCTGTAAGAGAATGTTAAAATCCTACTCTTTGTAAAGTGTTTTTGAGATGAAGATAATTTCTTCTATCATGAAACAGGTGCTGTAAAAGGGAACCATTTTCATCAAGTTCCCTAAAATAAGCCAAACTTTGGGAGGCAGAAAGTAAGAGAGGGGCTGCCAAAGGGTAAAGTTCTGCCTGCTGCCGTGCTTTTGACTGCCCCAGGAGGCAGGGAGGAGGTGCCCATGGATTAGGGAAAAAGCAATGGGAAGAAGATTGTCATGGACAAAAAGACGTAACATTATAGCAGGTCGCTAGATGGAGGCAATGATGGTTCTTAAAACGCAGATGAAATATTTATTTTCATACAAAATGTTTATCAGATATCTATATATAAATGTGTATACATGAGGCAGAGAAGAGGGATCCTTCTCAGATGAGCAGCCTGAGCTTTGTTGGTGGGAGCCCAGAATGAGTGAAAGCCACTGGGTTTGAAGCTACCAAGTATCCAACCCTGCCTCCTTACCCTCCCTTTGCCATGCCTCTGGGAAAGGACCTAAAAAAGATGGGAAAGAGACCCCCAAGGCCAGGCTCCCACTGAGCTCACTGGTCCTTCTGGCTCCAGTAGTGCCAGCAGCCACCAAGGGCAGCTGCTGCCACTGCCCATCAGCCCCAGAGCTCATATGTGTGACACTAAAGGAAAATTACAAGAGTCTCCCCAAATGTTTTTTGTGGGGGTTCAACATGCAGCTCTCAAGGGGAGATTGGTGTTGTTGCTGTTTTTAACTGCGACATACAGAGTCTGTTGAGCTTTTATTTTGCCTGTGCCAGCATAGCCATCCCTGGCTAAAGCCCAGCCTGGGGTGCTGCTGTGCTCTTCTTCTGTGCTTGTGGTGTATCCACTGTGTGCTTTTTATCCACTTCCTTCTCCAGCTGACTGCAGGGAAGGGGTGTGGGGTAGGACTGGCTTGCCATGAGGGAACTGTATGGGGCCCCTGGTGCCCTCCATGCAGAAGGGTGATCTGCACCAGGCTGACATCTGTGGCATGTTCCTTTTATTTTATTTTTTTTTACTCCATTAAAAAATATGCAAGCTAAAAAAACACAACAGGTTTGGTGCCTTTGGGGATTTTTTTCTGAAGCTGTTTTTTCATTTCAGGTCTTGCTCTCTGCTCGCTTCTCTTTTCCTTGAGGCGGCTGCCTGGACTTGGTTGCAATGGCTCTGTCTGGTTGTCCCCCCACCCCACCACCCCAGCCCTCTGGTTTGGTGCTGCTGGGAGGACCCTGCAGCCCTTGGCCCTGTCTAGCTGGCAGAGAGGAGGTTTTGCTGCTGTTTTTGTTGCTGATGATCTTTCCCCTTTGTTTCTCCCATCAGCTTCCCATGGCAGCCTGCAATAACAGCTGCTGGCCCCTCCCAGGAGCCCTTGTGCTTTGGGCTGCACATCTTCCCTTTCTGCCTCCTCCCCTGCATCACTGCTGTGGTTGAGAGTAAATAACACATCCTGACATCAGGAAGGAAAAGCCAAGGGGATCAAAGGAGCTGCTTTGTCCCTGGGGCCTACTATGCTATGGGGACGTAGTCCAAGGGCCATGGATGGTGTGGGGCCAGTGGTACCTCTGGCTGCTTCCCATCACTGTTGCCACAAAGGGCACCCGCAGCACTCCAAAGGTTTTGCTGTCCTGCATGGGTGCTGGTCAAAAATCAGCCTTTGGGTAAAGAAGAGTTTGGCAAAGAGATATCCACACCTGTCCCCCAAAAACTCTCCAGGAACTGTGTCCCTGTTTTGGCCTGTACCATGCTTCCTCCTCACCCAGTGTCATCACTGACTGACTTTTTCCACTTGCATTTGGACACCTGACCCTCAAATGCCCTTTACATTGGCCCTTGAGCTAGAACTGTTCCTGCCTGCCCTCTGAAGCATAGGGGCAGCTGCTGCAGCCCATAACCCCAATCCTCTATCTTTGCCTGACAGTATGAGTGTTATGTTAACTCCAGTTCTGGGGTTCCAGGTGAGACTGGGGCTTGGGCACCTCACAGTGCAATGCAAAATGACCAAGTGGGGTGGAAGAATTCCCAGTTGGGCACTCATAGGAAAGGCAGCCCTGGATGTCACTTTCTTGGGCAACCAGAGCTTGGCAAAGCAGAAGAGAGACCTCTGCCCTAGTGGGTCCTGCACACTCCCACCCCCTTCCACAGGCCTGTGGGGTCACTTCCCACCTTTGCCCTGCTGCACAGCTCCTGCCCAAAGAGAGCACACCTGCTCCTGACCTAAGGGCAAACACACAAGTTCCAGCTCTGTCTCTGGCTCATCTTTGACTCCAGTGATGGGACCAAGAGGATTTTTTGGGGGTGTTGGGGCTCATTGGGGCTGGTTTTCTGCCACTGCTGCACAGAAGTATCCTGGTTCCCACAGCTTCGGAGGCTTAGATCCAGGACCAAAGGGGGCCAAGCCAGAGAAAGCTGGAATTAGTAAGAGGAGTGTGTGCAAGCATCAGGAATCTGTTATGGTACAGTACAGTGAGAAATGGAAGTGTTTGTTAGAGACACTGACCAAAGGTTTTAAGTTAGGAAGGAGGCATTTGCAGCATGTGGATTGGACTTTGTTACCTTTCTGGCAATTACTGTGGTGTTGGTGTGATCAGGACTCTTCTGGACAAGCTCAGACAAAACATGATGCATATATCTTCTGATTCCATGTCTGGGGCTGCTGGACTGGTTTGTAAGTCACTTGTGGTCCCTGGCATGGAAGGACCCCTCCACTTCTCTCCATCCCTAAGTACCAACAGGATGCCTCTTCACAGCCCCATCTGCCAGGAGGAGTCCCCATCAGCTGCATGTGCCTTCTCAGGCTTCAGCTGCTGGTGTGGGATGGTGCCTACCTGCCTGTCTCCACCAGCATAGCCCTTTGCTTTGGGAAAGCATTTTGGAGGACACCCAGTTCTGTTATACCTGGACACTGGTCAGATAAATAGAGTCAGCAAGACCTCAGTTCATCTCATCACCTGACAGCACCATAGGACATAGGTGTAGATGTAGATGAGATAACAGAAAGGCATCCAAGAGACCTGGTCATGCTTGAATATGGATTCAGTGCAGGAGCCGGTCTGCACAAATGGAAGCAGCAGTTGTTCAGCCCGGGCCACAAGCTGGAAAGCACTTGTCACCAAGAATAACCTTTGGAGTATTAGATGGAAAAAATGTTTTTAATGACATTGTCATCCGTGTGTATGTGCCAGCAGCAGCCAGCTTGCTAATGACAGAGCTGTGTGTGCCAGTGCCCAGCAGAACACACTGTGCTCCCAACCTGCCTCTGTCACAGGAGGGGATTAAGCACCTCCTGGTATTTAAATGAGTCATTTAAAATACATAGATAATTAACACCATGAGTGAATTTATCCCTCCTCCCTGCCTTCCCTTCACCCAGGAGGTCTGGACTTTGGCCAAAAGTAGGTGGCAGGGGCAGAGCAGACCCAAGGGCCTCAGGGCATCCCTGCAGGTGGCTGGTGGGGTTTGCTCATATTTTTGCCCCACTGCCAACAGCAGATACCCTTGGTGTCTTTTCCACACTGCACTTACCTACATGTGCCCTGGGGAGTCTGTTTGAGCTCAGACATGGAGTCTAAAGGCATGATGTGAGGTGGATGAGCTCAGCAGATGCTCCCACTGCACTTAAATGTAAGCACTCACCCATGCCCCAGGTTGCACCATTGCTGTTGCCATGTACATGGCAAGCTCAGTGGCAGCTGTGGCTAAAAGAATAATTGTGACCTACCTAGTACTTGTTGCTGGGCATGCACTCAGAAATTGGCCCAGTTTCAAGAACACAATAAAAAACTTCACAGGCCTAAGAAGTACTTTGAAACACATGTGAAATTTGGGTGAATTAAAGAAATAAACCCTTTAAACAGATTTTTTTTTTTTAGGGTATAAGTTGTGAAGTTCCGAATACCTTCCCAGGAAGATGCCTCTGATATTGAAGAAAATAAGCTTCCATTACAAAAACACTGATTCCATCCTGTGGGAATTATGAGTACAACCTGTATGCATGAAAAAGCTGTAGGGGGAATAAAATCTCAACACAAAAGCTTCAAAAGTATTCTCAGAAAGTCCCCATGGCACAGCCTTGGCACTAAGGATGTTCATATTGTAGAGAGCACCTTTGTGTCTCTATTAACACAAGGGGTGTCCAAATAAGCTCTTCAAGCCACCAAAAGAGATTTGATTGCCTCCTCTTCTTATGGAACATCTTGGGCAGAAACTAAAAGCAAAGCCAAATGCAGGGTTTCTGTTGGCATTGCTAATTTTTTTTCTTCTTGTTTCATTAACAAGGGCATAGAAAACAGCTCACTATTATCCTTATGGTAAGAGGATTTTGTATGTACCACAGTCTTTCATGTTCTCCACTTTTTCTTTTCCCAGCCTCTGAGAAGTCACTTCTACAGGACTGCTGCCCAGTGGGTCTCGCTTTGTTAGCACATTCTCACAGCTGCCTCATGGCAGGGTTATCCCATGCCTCTGCTGACACTCATCCTGTTGACTGGGATTGTTTCTTCAAATGATCAACCACTCATGTTCTACCCTCCATAGGTGGTGACAGACACCTCCCCCAGGCCCCCCAGGACCCCACCCCACACTGGGTATCACCAGGAAAATTTATAGCAAAGCAATTTCTAAAAGTTACTGCTGAAAATACTGAATAGATCTGGACTCTGGACCACAACTGGGAAGATCTCCCCAGAAAGCTCTCTGACTTTGACACTGAATTCAACGTATTGCGAATCTAAATAGGCTGCAGTTCCTCGGTTCGCTTATGAGAATGTCTTCTGGGACAGTGCCAGAAGCCTCTCCAAAGTCAAGACATATCACATCCAGTGCTGTTCCCCCCAGCCACAAGGCGAGTTATCCTGTCAAAGAATGGAATCAAATTAGTTTGAAATTATTTGTCCTTAGTGAAACCTCAACAAACCCATTCCTGCCATCTATTTACAAATTTATTAATCTTTAGAGGATTAGAGAATAAGTGGTCGGTAACTTGCTCCTTGAGGTTTTCACAGAGAGGTATCAGGTCTGTAATTCTCTAGGATTTCCTTTGTCACCAGTTAGGTGATGTTGCCATGCTCTCTTTAAGTCCCCTGGCAGCTCACGTGTAGTCTGCAATGCTCCAGCACCCATCCCACATTTCATATTTTTTCTTCTTATGCTTGAGGATGTTGAAGAGCTCTTGATCCACTTTATTGATCTCTACTTACACTTCCTTCATTTCTCTTGCAGCAAGATAGTTTCTTATTTGGACTATGACTCCTTTTATCAGTCCCCAGATCTCTTTTATCATTTAGGACATCTCTTCACAGATCCTGCCTATGAGTTTTCTGAATTAATTTGTATTTGATGTTTCGGTTTTTTGGAGTCTAAGTGCTTTAGATTACCAAGGTCTGGTATCCAAGTGCCTTTTGAGGAGAAAAAGCTTGCAGCAGACATCTCAACACTTGTGTTAGAACCCACTGCAGAAGGCAAGGGTAGCCCAGGTTCTTGCTAATAGATCTCTTGGGACTGAGTGGAGTGAAATGACACTGAATGAGTGGTGTTTGTTAATACACACATGTAGAGTTTATTGTAGAACCATTTGGTTGCATTGTAAAACAGCCATTTTTATTATTGTTATGTATAGTAATATGGCAATACTAAAGCGTAAAAATACTGCTTAAGAAAATGGGTAAGAAAGAGAAGGGAAGGATGAGTTGAAATGTCACCTGTAGACCTCACAATGAGACTTGGTTGTTGCAATTTTCATGTTTCTTGGTCAAAGTGGTAGTTGCAGACTGGCTCCATCGTGTGGTGGGGGAACTCCTGAACAAGTGGTGGGGTGAAATCCCCAAAACACAACATCTGCTGGATTTATATTCACTCCCGTTCAGGTAGGAACACCCTGGTACCTCCCCTGGGGCAGGGAGTTTTAACTGGATGATGTAATGTTGTGGATCAGTTCAGGAGTCTTTGACACCTTCTAAGACAATTCACCCACCCATAACATCAGGAAGTTGAGTCCATTATGGCCCATTAGGGGCTATGTATGGCCCAAAACCTTCAGGCTATGTATGAATGTCCCGGTGCTTCCCCAGCTGGGGAGTTAGCTGAGTTCACTTGAGTAAGGACAAAGAGACAGTACCCTCCTCACAGGGTTTGCCTCTTTCCTTATCAGAAAAGAGCTGGCACAGCATCTGGCTGAGGAGAGAGCTATTTCTGAAGTGACTTGGATGTTCCCACTCTGAGCTGGCAGGTTGTCTCAGAGAAAGCTGCATGAAGGTGGCTGAGGCTGGATTGTTCACCTGCAGCTTGCCCCATGATTGTTGAGCCATCAGCATCCCAGTCTCTCTTCCAGTGTCACTAGTGAATGCATTTTTCTCCCCAGACCTGGGGTGACTGGACAACAGTATCCCCTTTATCTTAAATTCCTGTCATTGTCCAAATTCCAGTTAGCAGGCATATTTGGGGAGGGGTGGACTTCTGTGATGGCAGATGGACAAGGTTTCTTTGCAGTCTCCTAGAGCGGGCAAAAGTCCTCTCATAATTTTTGCAGTGTTTAAACCGTTAATTTGAAACAATTTTAACAGCTCCAGAGATGCAAAAATTCACTTTCATGTTGGGCTGCAGGTGAACAATCCAGCCTCAGCCACCTTCATGCAGCTTTCTCTGAGACAACCTGCCAGCTCAGAGTGGGAACATCCAAGTCACTTCAGAAATAGCTCTCTCCTCAGCCAGATGCTGTGTCAGCTCTCTTCTGACATGGTGAAGCCAGCAGGAATCCCTTCAATGGTCCCAGCCAAAATCATGACTGAGGGAGATAGCAGTGGCATTTAGTGCCATGCAAGGCCAGGGCTGTGCTGTGCAATGGGACACTGGACACTCAAACTGCAGTTTTAAAGTGCTTGAAGCACAGCACAGAGATGCTACAAACAGAATTTGTTTCACCAGAGTCCTTTGTTCACACACCATAAAGCAATGAGTTAAGGATCTGTTTTATACTGGGATTGAATGTCTTTATTTTAATAAGGTGAGCTGTATTCATCCGTACTTCAGACTCCCAGATCTTGCACCAAGAAACTTCTCTGAGGTCCAAACTAGGGCCACCTAGTTGTGAATTGGATGCAGGAGACCTGAGTTATTCCTGCTGGCACCAGAGAGGAGGCAAGGTGTGGAAACCTCAATCTCCACTGGAACCACAAGCAGCTGCCTCCCTCATTGCCCAGTGTGCACCCCATGCCTGCAGCACAGCACAGGTCTAGCTCAGCTGGGGCAGAGAGCCGCCCACCACCACTGCCTGGGCTCTGGGTGTGGGCTGAATGAGCACACAGTGGGGCCATGGCCCCTCTCCTTGGCCCAGTGCCAATGTGCTGAAAGAAAATATAATGTGGAATAAATGTTCATACTTTTGCAGGAGATGGGGAGGGATATAGATTTGTGCTACAACACACAGCATAGAATTTGTGGTGTTTCTGAACCAAAGCTAGACAACGCCTGGAGTGCACAGGGAAGGTCCCTTTGAAAAACAAAACCCACCATTAACATCAGTAAAAAAAGCCCTCAGCAGAATTACAAAAAGCACAATTGCTTCCCAAAGCCAGTCTTGGGTGTTCTGGCAAACACTCCATGCAAAACACTCAGCTGTTAAGACTCCTGGTTCCTAAGCTGGCATTTTTTTTAACCCATTTCCTATTCAAGGTGTTTTCCAAACTAAGGAGCATAATTTTGCAGATGTTCTGTCCAATTTAATATCAGCTTTTGAACAGTTTCCAAGGTATTTTGCCTGAAATGGCTTGTAAGGGGTGGCTGCTGAGAATTTAGAAGGTCAACATTCTGCAGGTCGATTATGTTAGTTATACTGTTACAGATATGAGAAAAAAAGGCTGGAGGAGAAGGAAGAGAATGGCAGTATCACTGCTGGAAGCAGAGGCAAAAGCAAGCGATTTTCAGTCCTTTTGACTTGCCCACAGAATGGCAGCACTGCCAGGGAAAGGGTGAAGGCCTCTTGAGGTACCTTACATTAACTCCAGAAGCAGGAAGCATGGCCAAGGAATTGGTCTTTTCCTTTTCAAAATATCCTTTTCCTGGTTTTAGTTAAGTCCTGCAGGACCCCAGATATAACAACTACTGCTCTTCCCTTAGCCCCAGAACTTGTTACCCTTGGTAATACAAGGAAATTAAGTGGGCTGGCCAGTCCATTCTTGACAGAGGCACACTGGCTGTCATACCTCTGCATTTACTTCTTTTATTGTTGAATTTGCACTGAAAGACTTAGCAGAGCTCTCTCTGGCAACCTACAAGCAATCCAGCCTGTGACTGCCATACAAGCAGAAATCCTCCCCTGGGACTGCAACTGCCTTACCTTCCAAGTGCAATAAATGAGTTGGCTTCTTATTCATTGCAAAGATTTACATGTGATCAAGTGAAATGACAGTGATGACAAAGCTGGTCAAATGCACTTGAAAGGATCAGTGTGTAGCCCCCTCTGCCATGGACCTGGTGCTGCAGCCTCTGATGAATTGCACTCCCTTGTAGCCTAGAAAAACCTATCTTTTAAACAGCAGCAGCTTTCCAGCATGGCATGTTACTCACCATCTTTGAGGATTAAAAGGTTTTGGACAACAGCTAGAAGATACTATTTCAGACTCCCATGTAGCAAGACATGACTTGCAAAGTAAAGTATGAGGCTCCCATGTGAAAGGGAGCTGTGAGGACATGCAAGGTCCAGAGCCTGTCTCCCACCTGGTGTGTGGGGAGACTGTGCTACAAGATCCCACATCCCACCTTCTACAATCATCTCTATGCTCCTGCTGAAGCTTCACAGCCTTTCTAAGCAGGTTGGGCAGATTCAGACAGCTGTCATCAAACCACAGAGATGCACTCTGGAGCTTCTTTTAACTCAGCCTGGAGGCTTACACACAGGGGAGAAACATCACAGACCTCCAAACCCAACCACCGACTGACACTTGACTGTGCAAGGAGCAAAGTCCCCTTCCCTCTCCTACAGCACTGTAGGAATAACTGGAAATCAAGATTCAACAAGTAACCACCACAAGACACTGGAGCAAAAGTTATCTATTTTATTACAAAACCAAAACCAAAACCAGATGCCTTTCAGTTTAACAAATTTACCATAGGCAGAAATGCGCTGGGGCAGGTAAGTTCAATATAAACTCAGGCCATGGAAAGCAGTGCCTTCCCACAAATGAATCCCACTGTAATGCAATTTCCTACAACACACTATGCCCTTGGAAGATCAGCAAGAAAGAAAGATTTTTTACTTCTGGCAGGATGAACAGATGACTTGCACTGTTGAGTCCTGGTTCTCTTCTCTGTCCCAGCCGTTTACAGCCGTCATTCAAAGCAGAGCTGGAGAGGCCCAGCAGGACTTGAAGAATGAGGAGACACATGCCCAGGGTCTGCTTTCAGACACAACACTGACACTCCCTGTGTCCCAGCTTCAGGAAGATGCTACTGATGCAAGGCAGAGCAAAAGACTGCTTACAAGCACCGGATAAGGATGATCTGGCCCAGCAGCCAGGTGGACTGGCAATAAAACCAAGAGGGAAAACGGGCAGCTGAGGCACTGCTCTCATCCATGAGTACAGGTTCTTGGACAGCTCATAGCATGGGCTATGTCAATCAGGACCAGAATGGTCTGCACAATCCTCCAACACAAACTCAGAACAAGTAACCTGATCTCTACCTGGACATTACACAATCATGCTGGTTGGGCCTTCCATGGCAGTGTACAAGTGTTGCCAGAAGCTGCTCAGAGACCCATGCAATTTCAGCGAGTCAAGATGCAGGGACTTGGAATTGTCTTGTGACAAAGGAAAGCAATGTTATGCCTGGTCCCCAATCCATCCATAAAGTCAGCCCTGGCCTAGCAAAAGGAATATCCACAAATACCAAAGTTAACCAACAGCCACCCCTTGTTTGCCTTCCTTGAAGAACTGACCCAATTTCAGTTGCAAATGACATGTGAGTGCAGGCCTCTTGGAGGGGAAGGGCACAAGGATGAGAAAAAGGAGGTCAGCAGAAGGAGTTATATAACAACCACAGGAGTGGTGGCTGGCTGGTTTATTTCCAGAAGATGCAGTGAGTTTTTAGCAGCTCTGCAGTCCCTCCACAATCTTGTGGGGCATTTCCCAGCCCCAGTGTTTGGCTGATAGAATTCCTAGAGACATCCAATTGTCTGTTTCTGCTGGATAGAACTATACATTAAAAAAAACCCTGACCAAACAAAGAAAAACCCTACCCGCAAAAAACCCCAAAAACTCCAAACCACCAAACACCATCCAACACAGCTGTCAGAACTTTTAACTCCTAAAACTAGAATACTAAAAGGGAGAGGAGTTTTTTTTATACAGTTGGTTTCATTCTTTACTCCCTACAATAGGACTAGTGAGTGTGGCATGGACATTTCTAACTATACACTAAACCAAATTATTTCAACACACAAAAGATGAGCCCAGGGCATTAAAAAAAAAAAAAAAAACCAAACCAAAACAAAAAACACAACCCCAAAAAACCCAACCAAGCAAACAAAAAAAAAAACCAACCCCAAAGAACAACAAGAGAAGAAGCAATCAAGAAGGTGGGAGCTTGCAGGCCAAAAAAGCACATACATTGTATGTGAGAAACCATGAAGATCCAGCAGCAGGATCTGCTCTTGCGTAAGAGATGACTTCTTTGTATTGTGATGGTATGATGTACATTTCAGATATTACCAGAAGTGTTTTTAACCATGCCATAAGTTTTAATTAGCTCCAATATACTTCCCAGAGGAAGACTTATTACTACTCTTAATCAGGTGTTTATAGAAAAGCTTGTTAGTTTTTATTTTATTTAACTTTCCATTTTGTCAACAAGCACTAACTTACTGCATCAGGACACTTTATTTTGGTGATGTATTTCTCTCATGCTATTGTCACAATGACATGACAGAGTGAAGATGTTGCGTTGTATTATCTTTTACCAAAGCAAGGTAGCCTTGAAGGATGAGTCCAGTCTCTACTGTTACCTATTGCTGTTACAAGTTATTGTTGGTGTGATCTCATATTAGCATGTCATTTCATCATCTTCACTACAGTTTCTTCTAACAGCTTCTTGGTCCAGAGATAAGTGGCAGAAGGATCACCAGGTCAGAAGTGGAAGGCTGCTCAGAACAGGCGAGTGCTGCCAGTGGTTGTAAATACACAAAGCAAAACTCTGCGTGTCCCATCACACTCTGCCCAAATCTAGGATTGTTGATATGGGCACCCCTGCCAAAGAAACAACTCTACCAAAACTTCTAGTGGTTGACACAGCCCCTGTGGCCTCCAAGAACACCAGACTCCACTCTCCAAGCCTTCACTGTTACTGCTGATCACACCCCCGTGTCACAGTACCCAGGAGGTACTGGCAACAGCAAATCAGGCAAAGTGGCAGGCACACCAGTGTGCGGGAGGAGAGCATGGATTCACAACCACCAAGGACAAGAAAGTCACTGCTGACAGACCTTCACCAGTGAGCATGGCCCAAGCTGTACTGCTGCAACATAAGGAAAGCAGACTCTTGGGGACAGCAGCAATTGTGTCTGTCTGCTAGACAAGTATGTCCTTTGCTCTTCAGCAAAGCACAAGGCAGGCTAATGCTGCTTTTAGCAGGCTTCTCAAAATGTTTATTGCTGTACAACATATAGATGAACACTTTGTCAGAGCAGAAGATGCAAGACTTCACTCCACTGACTCTACTAGGCCTACGGCTCCCACATCCTTCTTACAGCTTTAGATTCCAGAGGCACGGAGCAGCTTTGCTAAGCATGTTATCTGAGCATGAATAGCAATGTATTTGTATTTAATTTCTGCCCAACTTGCAACAGGTGCACATACTACTGTTGTACATCCCTAATAGAACCCTTTTCTATCCCTACTTTAGCAGCTTTGCAGTGCACCAATACTTAGATGAAATCTGTGCCCTCAAAAGCCCAATTGCCTGAGTTGCAGAGAGCTTTATGGTAAAAAAAGGGGTTCAGCTGCTCTCAAGAAGCATTTGGTATCTGGGGCACTATGTGCACATCTGCAAGAACAATTCATGCTGATACACTGGCTCCTTTCTGCATGGAGGTGCTGTTCAGGCTCACCACTGACTGATGGTTTGGTGGCAGAAATGATTGCATTACTATAATCCATTATATGCAAAGTGTCCCTCTAACCCTAACAGCCTTCAAAAGCAAAGGGAGGAACAGAACAGTGACTCCAACCCCTGTACAAGACAACTGTACAATTTACATATATATTTATATACAGTATATAAAATTCTTTGAGTCCCAGTGAACTCAATTTTACATCATCAGTAGCTGTTCTAATTTTAAAAAGTCATGATCCTTCTTCCCTCCACTTTCCAAAGTATTAGATAATGGCATTGAAAAGCAATTAAAAAAAATCCAAACCAATTTTTTAAAAGTGCAAATGTTCTGGGTGCCACTTTTGCTACGCTGGATGTTGCTGATGCTGCGTGCTTGCTCACAAGCAGCAAGGTGTCTGTCCGTCTGTCACTGGATGTTTTCTTCCTTTGGGTCAGCTCCTGTCTTCCCTTCTTGTCTTCTACTGCTACACCAGGCGACCTACTGAAAGAGTGGGGTGGGGTGAGCAAGGAGGGAAAAACAGAACAGAAGCAGAACAAGAGAAAAAGGCAAATCAAAACAAAAAGAAACCTGATTGATAAAGATCCAGTACAGCCTCTGCTGAAGCCATGGCCTCAGAAAGCTAAGATCCCAGAATAAGCTGTGAGGCTGAAAACAACCAGGGGCTAATGAGACAGCCTTGCTGGAAAAAGCACTGAATGAGTCACATGGAGCCTTAGGGACTGGCATATTTTTAAACACAAAACACCACTTTCCTCCCCCTCCTTGGAAATGGGCATGCAGTCTAGGGAAACAACTGGTCCAACATCCCTTGCTTTACTCTTCTGCCTGGCACAGCTGATGCAGAAACCCACTGCTGCAAGGCTGCCCTGCCACCATCTCCCCATCAGTCACAGCCAGCTGCCTCCTTCTCTAGCAGACAAACAGGTCTTGGAGGCCTTTCTTCAAAAGAAAGCTTCTGTTAAGCCCCTCACCAAAGGTTCTTAAAGAACCAAAGCTCTTAGGGGATCAGAGCTAGAGCTCTGTGGATTAATTACAGATGAAAACATGCTAAAGAGACAGCAAAAGTAGGGATTTGAGGGAAAAAGGAAGGAAAGGCCTCAGTGAGATCAGTGCTGATTAACATGCCCTGTCACAGGAGGGCAAATATTGTCAAATGCAAAATTATTTCAGGTAGCCATATTTGCAATCAATTGCACAGCTCTGCAAAAGGTGCCTGCATTGCTCAATGACCAGCTGATAAAAAAACCAGATTGTTTTCCATATCTGTAAGTGCAGTGTAGCATGGGAGTGCAGATGACCTGTCCTACACTTTGAGTGACAAGGAGGGGGCTGAAGCTACAGCAATTGTTCAAATGCCTCTGCTCATCTTTTAGCAGCAGGCAAAAACCAAGTACACACTCAGAATGGAGGACACACCAAGAAACATCACATCATCAATGCACAAGGTGTAGTTGATCTTTGTCTTCAGCTCTCTGTTCAGTCCATCTCACCAGGACCTGATACATTCCCCAGGAAGACAAGGAGGACAGCAAGAGGTATAGGAAGACTTCTGGCACTAAACAAATACACTGCCTAGGTCTCCTCAACACAAAAAGGAGTCTAGCCAGACATATGTAGGACAGCTATAGAACAAGTAGCAGAAGATACAGGCAGGGGAGAACTTCTCACTGCTTCTTACAATCCAAAATGAGAAGTACCCAACAAAACCATGAGGCTGCAAGTCTAAAAGCAAAGCAAATGATGTTATTGTTCATGCCTGATGAAAGGGTCGGTCTATGTGATTCAATGCCCAAAATACTGGGAGAGCAGACCTTTACCACGATAGAGAACAGTCTTCATGGGAACTGGTCCATGGAGTGATGGAATGTAAACACAACAAATCACCTAAATTACTGCTCGACAGAAGAAGGAAGAGTAGGATAGGAGTCATCCCATAGCTGCTTCATCCTATTCTAATTCCTTAGCAACATATAGTCTGTTTCAGCAAAAGACATAGAGCTGGACTTTGAAATGATGCAATGGAGCTGCACATTGGTGTATTTATACCTCTTAAGAACAACTTTGGTTTCCAGCTGTTTCTATATTGCTGTTCATGAACATAGGAGAACAGGGGAGAATGAATTCTGCAATACATGCTTATCACAGGAAAAAAGAAACATTTTGACAAGATACTCACTGAAAGGGTTAAGGCCTTGTCTTTTTCCATTGGGCAAACTGCTCAGGCTACCTGTAAAATCCAAGAACCACATTAAAGGAAGTAAATGCCATAGCATGACAAAGGAGCCTTCCCTTGTCTCTTGCCAGAGAGCAGGTTCAAAGCACCTACTCTGAGCATGCTCGCAGCAAGTCCTGCCAACAGGAGTCACGTGCAAGAGTCTAACCAGTGTGCCTGAGATGAGAGATTTTAAATACCTGGTGTTGTAGTAGCTGAGTATAATGAAATCCAGAGGTTTTGCATGGGCAAGAAACAACAATTACAAGGTTAAACTGAGCAGTAGATGGAGAAAGAAGAAAGGAAGGATGCAAGTAGTATCCTGAAGCAAAATAATGCCATGTAGAAAGGAGGAAGACAGAAGAGAGTGAAGGTACAGGCAATACAGACAGCCCAGGTTTATTAAATCTTTCACTTGAATCTTTTATTAAATCTTTCACTTGAATCAAACAAACAAGTGCCTAAAGTCAAAAACCTGAACTTATACCTGGCAGAAGGGCAGAACTGTGACTGTGTTATAACAGGTACACGTACCCTACACCAGATGGAGCTCATGGCAAGGGCCTCTGCACTGGGTACAGACAGCTCAGGGATTACAGGAGCTGTTGAAAGCATGCCACACTTCCTGTGAGCTGCTTCCTCTGATGGCAGAGGAGGGGCGAGCTGAAAATGGGAGCTCCTGCTCCCAGCCAGCAGCAGTAAGCCTGTTGCCACCCTCCACTCCATAACTTTGATTTGTGCATGCACATGACCTGACTGCACAGCTCGCTCTGCTCATCAAGTACTCTACTGCACATGCTGTTCTGTGCAGAAGCAAGATGGGCAGAAGCTCAGAGGGCAGGGGTGAGGTGCAGGAAGCCCCAAGGGCCAGGAGGCTGGGCTGTAAGATAGGAATGGAGCTGCTGAGAAGAAAAAGCCAGAGGGAGAAAAGGTGTCAGTGGCCAAGGCTGAAATAGGTCACAAAGCACAGCCTGTTTGCTTTAGAGGACATTAATAAGAAACTGTGTAAGCACAGAAAGTTATTCCAAGACCCTGAACACCAGCCCAGTACAGCCACCCATCCTGCCCGGATCAGCAGAACCGCGGCTCGCTGATGTCCGGTGTCAAACGCGGCTCTGCTGCCGTGGGCAGAGGCTCCACTGCCAGGGCCAGAGCATCTGCCTGGGCTGACTGGCACTCACAGCCTGGGCCCTTCATGGGTGGCTGCCAGGGCCCCGGAGGGCACTGCCAGGCTGTGCATCACTGCCCTGGCTGGCAGCCTGGGGAAGCCAGAGGGCATCCAAGAGAACCCTCTCACCTTTACTGCACAGTGCAGGTAAGCCTGCAGCACAGCGCTATGCATGAGCACAACCGATCTTCGGAAAGAGCTGAGGGAGCACTGCCTGTCTTTGGAAAGAGGTGGGGATCTCCAGGCCGGGGCATCCCTCCCTGCCATGGCTGGTATGAACTGAACCACTGCTGCACATGGCCCCGTGCAGCCGTGCGGGAAACTGCGCTGGGGGCAGAGAGCACTGCCCTGCCTGCCTGCCATACCAACCAGGCCAGCCATGTGTACCTGTCCAAGGCAAAACCCTGCCACAGTAACTCTGCACTGCTGACACACAGGAGAGGAAGGAATATGGCAGGTGGTGACTGTGGGTTACTAACATATACCCGGGAAGCCCTTGGGCATTATGGGGTAACATCCCATCATGTGGCAAGTTTCATAAAGCTGAGTATTTGCTCATCCTCACAAGTACACTCTCTTGGATAACAGTTCTAGTCACACTGGATTAGGCTAGGTGTCTTTCAAAGAAAAAGCCCCAAGGAAACCCCAGCAGCTTTTCATAGGAAATTATTATTCTTCAGACATACTGAGCAAACCTTTCACCTTCTGGGGAGAGAAACAGCCTTATCTCGTGTTCTCAACACAATACTGATGTCCTGATTCATACTATCACTTACTTTTGTCAAGATTAAAGGCAAATTATAGCACCTCTACAAAGCTCCAGAGGGGAGTATCTTAACAAGACAAACAAAACCAAGCACTGAACGAGTACAGCTCCTTTGATTCTGATCTAATAGCACATAAATGTACTTTGAAATTCCTTTTTAATTCAGTCATTACCTGGTTACAGTTTTCTCATGGCCACTCACAATTGTTATTTTCTATCACTGGTCCAGAGGCCTTTCCCAGGTGATTGCTCTTTGCTACCTTCTCTCACACAACGACCTGTACAGTAGTGATATAGAGCAACTCATTCCCAGCCTCCCAGGCATGCAGTTACTTCTGAAGATAGCAATAAGAAAGGTCCAAAACATCACAGAATGAAACCTGCTGTTCAGATTGTCTGTCTACTTTTCCTTCTTTCTGTAACATTTCCTCAGATTCAGTAGAAAGTGACATTCTGTTTAATTAAACACATATACACTTTTTAATTAAGACATTTCAATCCTGTTTCTGGACTGGCTTTTGGTGGCTGGGTTCCACCTCAGACGTCCTCATGTCCTGTGAAGCATGCCCAACACCTACCATCTGACAAGCTCTTGGACCAGCAAAGCAATCACAGGATCTGAGCTGGCAGAAGGGAACTTCCTGTCAGCTGGCAGAGGGACATTTCTTTGCTGCTTATTCCCTTAGCTCCTCTTTGGGCAGGCACAAAATGCTGACTTTGTCTCCTGAACTTGGAAGAATATAGAGGTAAAACTCAACTCTGACATTTTGCAGCCAGCACAACTAGCATAAGCCTCACTCGGATCTACAGCCCTGATTAATTGAACTCAAATTAATCTTGGGTCCAGTAACATTCCAGCAAAGCTTTACAATATGTGTCAATCTCCTGTCAAGGATCCTGCCTTTTGACTAATGCAGAGAGATACATTTGTTTTTTGATCACAGATGGTTCCCCCCTTAACTCAGGCTGTGCAGACTGTGCTGAGGAATGCTAACTTTTAACAGGCTGTAAATCAGTCTGCTTTCCTTCCACAATTCCTCAAACAGACAATCTTAGATCAAGTGATGGCAAAGACTGTTTCTGGCATACTCCAAGCTAAAAGCCCTGCCGGCTTGTTCTGCCCCAGCTGAAGAAGCCATTTGCAGGCTTCCGCAAACAGTCAAAGGCTGACTCTTTCATATGGCCACACCATTCTGAGATCCAAGAATGGCATTTTTCCATGTACATAGCCCCTGATAAAAACAAGTCTGGTTTAAAGAGAGGGAAAAGAGTTGTGCAAAGCGGCCACCAGACCTAGCAGATTTGCCAGCAGCTTTTTTGGTCACCATAAGGATGGAAAAGGAAAGGGTTTCTGATAGACTGGGCAGCTCACTTCCTCACTGGAGAACCACAGGTTGGCAATGCCCACATATTAAGTAGCCACAGGCATGAAGAGATTGCTGAGGAAGGGAAGACAGACACAACTATGCATCTCGAACAGATTTAATTCTAAGCTGGAAAGAGCTCAGATTCAGGTTTGTCCTTACAAATATCCTAGCTGAATCCCCACATATAAATCTTATTTGGACTCTCAAGGTCCTGAGAAGCACATAACAGTAATGTGTTATCTATGCTCTATGCTTCCTTTAAGCAGCTCTATTTCCAAGTTTGGATGGAACTGGCCACCAAAAAAAAAAGCAAAACACTGACAAAAATGCAGAATGCTTAGTATCTGTTTTCTTCAGAATCCCAAGTACTATAAATTTGTATTATGTTTTATTTTCAAAACTATTATAAATGTTCAATTTGCCTAGCAAGAGGCATACTCACCTTGAATGATGACCCACTTCAGTTTAGTCCTTGTGCTACTGGACCCCCAAACGGGATTTGGAACATCTGAGCTAAGTTCACTTCTAATGAAGTACGATGTTGCGGTGTGATGTAATAGCCCGTCTCAATATCCCGGTTCTTTCCCCAGGTGTGCCAATAACTTCTCCCTTCCCCTCCCTTGCTCCCTGCTGACTGCTGTCCATCAATCTTGGCATTCTAGAAAGGGCGTCGTGTGATTGGCGAAGTTCAAAAGATGCCTCTCAGCCTTGGGGACATTGGGCCATCCAGGTGCCATTTGTCCCCTGAGAGTTCCCCTCCCTTTACCTGGTTGGTGGGACCCCTACCCCTTCCCTCCCCCTCTCCCTGGGGTTAAAAGACACAGCAACCACGCGGTTCCGTAATTCTGTTGGAGCTGTTGCTGCATTCAGAGGCCTGAGTGCCAGGAATAAAGCTCTGGATCAAAACCTCCAGCAGAGCCCGACTCCTTTTCCTTCACCTCGCCTTAAAGCTTCTCCGCCAGAGGTAAACCTGAGTTCCTGCATGCCTGGACTTGTCCCCAGTGCCCGCTGCAGCATCCAGCCAGGCAAAGGTGTCTCTGAGGTGAAACCACCACAGCTGCTGCCTCTGGTCAAGCAGCAAGGCCGGACGAGCCCAGGCACGTTCCATCCAGCTATAGTGGTATTTAATTCCAATAGTAAATCAAGGGGAAATTATAACCTTCCTTGCCTCCCTCCAACCCCTCCTCATCAAAGCTAGACCAGAAGAACCTTTCAAAAAAAGCTTTTGTTGAAACAGAAACATTTCCATGAAAAGTCCTGTCTTCCTCTGACTAGCAGTTTACAACTGAAAGTACATAATGAAAAAGGTTTTCAATCTAGCTCTTGGCTTGAATCCACAGTGTCCTCAGCCCCAGCAGATCTTTGGAGGCCACAGTACAGAGAAAGAAACAAACAGCAAAATACAGGGACTGACTACATGCACCTATGGTCCAGAAAAGGAAAGTTAGAGAAAGGGTAAGATGGCAGAATCATAGAATGGTTTGGGTTGGAAGGCATCTTAAAGTTAATCTTGTTCCAACCCCCCTGACATGGGCAAGGACACTTTTCACTAAACCAGGCTACTCAGAGTCCCATCCAACCTGGCCTTGAATACTTCCAGTAATGAGGCATCCACAGCTTCTCTGGGCAATCTGTTCCAGCTCTCACCACCCTCACAGTAAAGAATTTTTTTCTCACACCTAATTAAACTTACTCTGTTTCAGTTTGAGGTTATTTTCCCTTGTCCTGTCACTTTGTGCTCTTGTAAAAAGTCCCTCTCCCTCTTTCTTACAGGCTCCCTTCAGGTACTGGAAGGCCACACAGTTGGGTCACCCCAAGCCTTCTCTTACAGGGTGAACAATCCCAGTGCTCTCGGCCTTTCCTCACAGTAGAGATGCTCTGTCCCTCTAATCATCTTGCTGGCCTCCTCTGGACTCATTCCAACAGGTCCTTGTCCTTCCTGTGCTGGGACCCCAGAGCTGATGCAGCCCTGCAGGTGGGGTCTCAGCAGAGCAGGGCAGAGGGGCAGAATCCCCTCCCTGGCCCTGCTGCCCACACTGCTCTGGATGCAGCCCAGGACACGTTTGGCTCTCCGGGCTGGGAGTGCCCATGGCTGGGTCATGTCCAGCCTCTCACCCACCAGCACCCCCAAGTCCCTCTGGGCAGGGCTACTTGGATCTGTTCATCCATAGCCTGTGTTGATATTGGGGATTGCCCTTAACCATGTGCAGGACCTTGCCCTTGGTTGTCTTAAACCTTATGAGATTCCCATGGGGCCACTTCTTGAGCTTGTCCATGTCCCTCTGGATGGCATCCCATTATTCAGACATGGCAACTGCACCACTCAGCTTGGTCATCTGCTAATTTGCTGAGAGTGCACTCAATCCCACTATGTCATTAATGAAGATATTAAATAACACTGGTCCTGTATGAATCCCAAGGGACACCACTTATCCCTGATTCCCATCAGGACTCCGAGCTGTTGACCTCCACCCTCTGGATGTGACCATTCAACCAATTCCTTATCCACCTAATAAACCAACCATCTCTCTACAGTCTAGAGAGGATTTGAGGAGGACCATGTCAAAGGCAAAGATACTGACTGTTTCTAAAATTAGCAGTTCTTATGAATAGGAAGCATAGAAAATATGTTATCTACCACCTCACAACTTCACAACTTCTTAAAAAAGATGCATTACAAACTTGTTTACTGCACCTCTGGAGCACTCTCACTCACTTCTTTCTTCCATGTTAGTACCTGCTGTCTGCACTGCCCCCTGCCCTGCTTTTTAGCCCTCACCATCCTTTAACTTATCCCTTTATCTTTGATCCTCAAGGCTGATCAGGTTTGTAGTAGGTATGTGGAGCTGTATGACAGAGTAAGATCAGAGCCCCTTTTTGACCACAGTCCTGTCCTCATACAACAGAGGAAACCATGAAAGGTCAAGGATGTGTTCTCAGTAAACAGCTGGACAATGAGGCATCACAACAATGTCACACTGCCTTCTCTCCCCTTCACATGGGCTCAAAGTTTCACATTTTCTTTCTTCTCTCCCTTTGATTTTTTTCCCCTTCCATAAACTAAATTTTGAACATCCAGTTGGCCAGGGCAGCAGATTCCAGAGAGTCTTATTGCAGGCCAAATAGCAATAAAACTCATTTGGCATATTCGTCTTATTGGGAAGGTAATAAAATTAAGGATTGCTATTTTGGTATGTCATTCCTCAGTAAGGTACTGATGACTAAAAAAACACCTCCACAGGGCTAGGGAAGCTGAATGCTTCTCACAGCCGACAAGTAATGCTATATGCTTATTATGGTAACAAAGATGTTTGCAAAGCACCTTGAAAATGCAACTTCCCAACACCCAAATGTACTGACTCCCTTCCCACTCGTGCTAAATCTGAGAAAAGGACTAAGGAAAGATTAATATGGCAGAAAAAAAAGCTATCCACCCTTCCCAACTACTGTGACACATATAACAACAGCTGCAAAGCCAAAACACCTGCACAGGAAATTAGTCCCCTGGAATCTCCCTGTTTGCCTTCTCCTGCCAAGCAAGTCTGCCCACAGTCAAGAATGACTGATAATTATTGAATTTGGGTTGAACTGTTTCAATTCCTAAAATTTCCAAAAATATCAGTTTGGTTCGGGTCCCAACAGATGATGAGGTGAAGATGAAAAAAGGAAGAAAAGGCAGGAGGGTGGGTTGATTGCTCAGACACTAACCAGAAAGGAAAAATAGGTTATTCACATGCCTTATTTCTCTACCAATCTCAAAGTACAATTTAAGTTTGAAAAAGGGCAACAGTACAGCCCTGTGCTTGTTTTCTGAGTTGTTCTCTTTGCATCATCTACTCTCCTGCATGCTGAATTTAGCAACGAAAATAAATATTATTTTCTGTTAGTAAACAGGGTCTCCAGAGAAGGCCTGGGTCTGTGCTGGCTCATACATCATCCAACCTGCATGGCCGAGACAACAGAATCTTGTTAGCATGGTATTACTCAGAAGGGACCTGATCTTAACTACAGTTTCCAAGGACATCAACAATACAAACAGAATAAATTAGGAAAAAGTCTGGCCAAGAACTCCTATCTATTGTCTTGTTTCTGTATAGTGCTTAGCACAGAGGTCTGTGATAGGGCATAGAAGATGGAGCCATAACACAAGTAACAAACTACATTTGCATGGCAGTATTTTAATCCCACTCATTTGCTCACACAAACTGTGGCACTTCTGAAATAGCTGGAAGAAAATGTAGTTCTGAATTTGCTGTAACTCAGTTTTTATGTGTCAAGTTTGTTTGTCAGTTTTTACTGTCATGCAATGAAGAAGAAAAGGCACTTACCTCCTTCCTTGCTGACTCCCAAACACCCTTTCAGCTCCTGAAGCGAGATGGACTTGTCCTTGTTGAGGTCACAGTAGTCAGTGAAACGCCGGGCACATTTCTTGGGCTTGGCTTTCTTCTTCACATAACGTTTGAAAGGCTTTAGCTCCCGCTTGTTGATGTCATTGCTGCTGTTGTTGTCCAGCTGGCTGAAATACCAGTGCACCACTCGCTCCTCTAGCGTGTGGCTGGGGTCCGGCTCAGAGAACCTGGAACAGAGGAAGCACAGGCCCCCAACAAGGGGTGCTCACACCAACACTGTCAAGCACATGCTGAGGAGCAAGAGCTGCTCAGTGAATCAGGCAAGTGCTATGCTGTGTTCAAAGTAAGCAAAAAACACAGGTCTTCCAATCTCCTCCTTTTAGCTGGGCTCTTTTGAGATAGATGAACTTTTTCTAAAAATGTCCTTTAGCATTTACAAGTGAATTGCCAAGAGAATCTTGGAGTCTGATACCATCAGTAGCTGTGGTTCTCCTCACACCAGTTGCTGAAACTCTGCCTAATCCCAGAATGATCCTCATTAGAGGGCAAGAGACAATCTCCTTGGTCCTTTTGGCCCTTGGGCTCCCATTCAAATTACCAGCAAGAGATCCATGAGTGTCAGCTGTTGTGGTAGTTTCTGTGACAGTAACATCTAGCTTCAGAAAGGGAACAAATTAATTTAATGCAAGACACATTCATTATTTGAAAATGTCCTTGGCAAGATACAATATTCTTCTCCCTGTATCTGTTTACATAATCTGAACTCCTCTGCTGTATTTTCTGCATTTTTCATGCTTTTCACATACCTGATTTACACATAAGAGTTCCACAGAAGATAAAAGCCACAAATCCATTAAAAGCAGTATTACAGAGCTGGCAACTTCAGTTTGTTTAATTTCTTAATCATTGTGGTGTTACAAGTTTGATGCTATTTGACTCATATTTTCCTTCCGTAGACAACAATAATATCAGAGAAGAAAAGGAGAAAAAAACAAGGAAGAGCAACAGCTATAGACACACAAATACAGAATGCTGCCTGTCAACCTCATGCCATCACTGAACAGGTACTGTTATGTCATACCATTTAAGCAGTGTCTGGTGCTCTGCATCAGCAGTGGGAAAGGGGGTTATTCCTCAGGGATACTGAGAACCAGGGAAGAAACTCTTTCTAAGCTAGTCTGTCTTTTCTCCATATGATGAGCATGCCAACAGAGAAAGCTGAAAAGATGCTGAAATGAGGCTGAGGCCTGAACCTTTTTTTCCTCCAAGAATAAAACATTTTAGTGCATGGAAATTAGTGGATAGGTAGTCAGACATGCTACACTGGCACTGATTGCTCTGACTTACTCCAGTAAACATATCCAGCTGCTGCATAAATTCCTTCCCCAGGAAGGAGAGAGGAACAGTTGCCTACTGCAGGCAGCCAGATTCTGGTGTGAGTTTGGAGCATTCTAGCTGATGGAGAAACATGAACCCAAGTACCCTATAAAATGTTCTCCAAGACTGCTGTTGACCTTGTTTCAGAAACTAGTAGAATCTATACTTATATAGTCACTGAAGTTTGGGGGTTTTTTTTGTTGGGAACTAGGAGAGAGAAAATTCTTTTGACTTGCTGGTGTGACGAGTTTTGCCTTTAAAATGCAGCTACACAGCCTGAAAAATACCCCCTCACACATGGTACCCCTATGGTAAATTAAATAATTTGTGAGGAGGACTCTGCAGCATGCAGAAAGCAAGAACTGGAGTTTAAGTGAAGAACTGAGATCCTCATTAACCTTTTCTGATGGCTTTTACAAATAAGGATAGAAATTAGAAAGGTAGCCCCTATCCAGAGATACATGAATCCTTGTAACAAGTAAACACACAGTACAGAGAGGCAGATAAACTGTATAACATTTTTCCCAGGGTTTTACTTGAAACTGTTTTCTTCATTTAATTCTTAACTGAGAGGCAGGCTGGCATTCAGTCACAACATCTGGTGAATGTACAATGGGATAAACACTGTGCAGGAGGAAGAAGGGGTTAGGAATAAGTCTGCTTAGTTGGGGAACCAAAATACCAGGCAAGCACCAGGAATCACCTATAGACAAGCAAAAATTGCAAAATTCCCCCCTTCCCCCCAAAGTTAAGGAATTGTCCTGATTTTCTAAACTGCATGCATTGACCAGGATGACAGGAGAGTACAGAAACACATCCTGTGTCTTGTCTTTATGACATTTATTACCATAGCTATTGGTCTCTCTCCCTTTTGGAAAGAAGCTGGCTATCATTTGAAGACGAGCATGTTTCCAACAGGCTCAGAGGAGTTCTGTATTGCCAGGGGCAATACTCTGCCTTTGCTGAAACAGGAGGATAAAACCCAAGCTTTTGCATGTGAGACTGCCCTTGTTCACACCTTGGCTTGCCCCCATTTACTGAAGGCCCACAACTGGAGAGGCAGAAATGGAGAAAATAGCAGAGCATCTTAGAACCAACAGCAGAAAGACAACAGACAAGAGCTTTTCACTACTGAAGAGGCACTCAGAAGCAGGATTTTAAAGTGCCTCTTTTCCAGGGGCACACCAAGGAGGAGCTTTTATGAGTTATCAAGAAAGGCAACATGGCTCTCTTCAGCACTTCCACAAAGAAAATGAGGGACATTCACAGGCTAATACAAATACATTGACTCATGAGGTGACACTAAATCAATCTTTGCCATTACAAACATGCTGATAGCTCATGCTGAAAACTGCAGCATGCTAATAAAGCTAAAAGGAATTAGTTTAATGGCTATGACTTTAGGAAAAAGGAAGATACAGCCATTTCTGTGTTTTTACCACTTTCTGTTGGCTGGCTAACAGTACTGCAGTTCCTGAGATGGTTGGTTGCCTGCCATCTCTGGTTATCATCCAGAATGCCAGCACAGGAAGCATCCCCATCATCTCAGGGTGGCCATATATCCCTGGCTCATGAAATTCCATGATACACTACAGAAGGATGAAGTTGCAGTACTGTGTTTAACTACCTTGACTTAGACCACTGCCCGTGACAGGCACTTAGGCACCACCCATGAAACATGAATTAATGCAACTACACAGCACTGCTAGGCCACCTAGCTTTGCTGATGTGCCATGACACCAGCCATGCCTGCTGGGTCAGCTCAGACAAGTCGGGGCTCTAATTGCCCTGTGAGCACACCACTTGGCAGTATTCCAGGGGATTGTCCCTCCACTTTCTCCCCATACTATTTCAAGGGAAGTAAATCAGCCCTCAGATATAAACTTCATTTATTGGGCCACCTCTCATTCAGACCATAAAGGAATCAGAAAAATCAAGACAGAACAAAGCTGTCCTGTACATTTTCAATTTCCAACATCTCTTGCTCTAACTCCAGTCACGCTAAAAGTCACTGAATTCCAGCACCTTGCTTCAGTGCTGTAGCAGCTTTGTAAAACACAGTAAGAACTACCAAAATGAAGACAGCCTTCTCATGTTGACTGCATTACAGCTGTATTACTTTTCTGCCTAATTGTTCCTCTTTAGCACTCTGTAGCAAAACAGTCAGTCCTAAAGAATGAGCACTAGTGAAGAAAGGTGGTCTGTGTAAACTGATTTTCCAAATGTAACCTGCTGTTGCTGGACTGCTTTTGTACAAAAGCCAGGAAATTTAGCTCAATTATGCAGCATAAGCCCACCAATATTCCAACACTGAAGAAAAGCATGGTCTGTCATTAACAGACTAAGACAGCAAACCAGCTTTCTAAAAAGTTTGTTGGCATCAAGTATAAAGTCTTCTCCAAGTAGGCTCTTGCTCCTCCTTCAGTATAATGTTCTAAGAGCTCCCTTATAGCAGAACATTTATTTCTTAGGTCACTTATGCTTGGAGATATGTGTGTTAAGGTACAGCAACTTCCAACAATGCTATCTTCCAGATGAGGCACACCTCCACAGAATGCCTTCACATCATCTGGTGTCACTGAAGAACACAAAAAGGCTGTGCAAAACCATGGACATACACTTTTTAAACTGCACTGAATGCTGGAGAATGACTGCCAAAATATCAAACAGGCAGCTTGAATGTGCACTGTGCATGCAATCTGTAATGCTTTTCAGCCCTCAAGGCCCCTTGTGAAAGGAGCAGTTAGCTTAGTGTGAAGGAGCAGGGAAGTAGGGGAGAAATAGAGGCTGAAGTATACAAGAGCAGCAAATGTGAGACATGACTCCCCTAAAGAGCCATGTACAGTGTGCCATCACATTATGCTCCATAGAACTGTGCAAAGTGTAGTATGTGCCACTACATTTTACTAAATAAATTGAAGTCCATTCCTACCAAAGCTGTCCTTTGCTCCCTGAACATTTTCAGCCCCACTGCACAGGCTGCAATCTCTGAAGTACCCATCAGGTACCTGTTTTGAAGACTTAGAAAATCTATTCTTTTGTACTACCAAAACTTTATGTAGCAACATTAGCAGCTGAGGCAGAAGGACGTAAGAGCAGTAAGATCAGCCCATTATCTAGCTGGACTGCAGAGCCTATAAACCAGAGGGCCCTATTCCAGGATGAAAGAACACTGATGGACAAGAAGCTGGTATCAAATGCTACAGAGTAAAAAAAAATTAATTAGTCCAGCTTTCATTCCCAACACACACACAAGGTATGTTTGTGGTCAGGATGTCTAAAGGAGTTAGAGCTGTAAGTTTGTATGACTTGTAAGTATTTTGCAAGGATATATATACCCTGCTTGGTGCTGTCGCTGAATGAAGAATGGATGGAGTGTGACTGACCCCTCCAGTCAAAGCCCATGACAGCATTGATGATGACCACCAAAGTGCCAGCACTAAGCATGGAAAGCAATGAGTTTAATAAACTGAGGTAAAATTCAAAATTTTTCTTGCTCTGCTTCCGTTTCTTACTCCCATTTTGTTGTTCTTTGCAGTTGCCTAAAGTCAGTCTGTAACAGTGGAACATGGTTTGAATCAGAGAGGATTACTACAACGGAATTGCCAAAGGATCCTGTATTTGTTTTATTATTCCTCCTTTCCTGTAGCCAAGGAATCAAGAAGCCAACAAAAAACTAAGCTGTGTTCAGACTAAACAAAAGGGTACTACCCAGTCCAAATTAATTATGGGAAATGCATAATTCCTTTACAGTTAAAAGTTATCTCCCCTATTACAGGCCAGTTTCTTTCTCTCTTCAGGCTAAGTTGTATATGAAACATTATTCTGAACACAATTTTTCTGAAGATTGTAGGATAAATAATTTAGAGGGTTAAAAAATCGCATCCTTTCATTCCTCACTGACTGTTCAAAGACCCTCCTCTTATATGAACTCTCCTGTATCTTTAATTAGGCTAGAATTTCCATAAGAAGACAGAGGGAAGTTGGTATCCAACTTCAACTGAAATGCAATAGGAGTTGAGCATCAACTTCCCTGCACTGTTTAAAAGTGTCAATCTTTATTAAAACATGGATTGGCTTCAGAACACCCTGGAGATGTGCTGAGCTGTGCTTGCCTGCTTCAAACTGCTCAACTAGAGCATGAAATGGAACCTCAGGGCCATTTTCTGGAGTACTTTTGGGGGCTATTACATGGGAATAAGTGGCAACTGTAAATTAAGGGACCGATAGCTGCTGTGTTACATGATAAGGGTGGCTGTTGTAAGCTGTCCATTTACCTCAAATTCCACAGGGCAGTAATATGTTTGCTGATAATGTAGCAAGCCATAATGCACACATTTTGGCAACTAAAACTCATTTCTGAATTGGCAGGGACCAAAGAGAATTTCTCAGATAACGGAAACCCAGGCTGGGATTCCCTATGATCTAGTTTAATTTAGGTCCTCTGTAATATGACTATATTAGAATTAGAAAAGACACTAAAATGTACTAAAGCTAAGTCTAAATTTTTACGTGCTGTTCTTATTATATAGTACTCTCTTGTGAACAATTTCAACAATGATTTTTTTTTTCAGTAAGGATACAATGTACTGGCTAATAAACCAATTCTCTACAATTGCTCCCTTAATTACTTTGAAAACATACAGTAACAAGATGTGTCTTGGAATTATAACATAAACTTAAAATTAAGAATGAATTTTACCAGAGATTTTCTGTTTCAAAACTATAAATGAAGTCTATTTGGCTATTATGCTGTAATATAAACCAGGGCCACGAGGAAGGGAAGTTCTCATCTCATTTACATTATTTACATTATTGTAAAGCAAGAGTAACTCAATTAAAGTCAATAGCTTTGAACTTCCTTAAACAAGACAAGACCTATAAGGGAATACAAGGTTGTTTTAAGCATGCCCAGTTTAAAAAAAAGAGTCTTATCAGGTTTTGTTTACATGGCCTGAAAGAATCCAAGCTGCTGCCTCACTTTCCTGCTACTACATTGCTTTTGGGGGCAGCTTAGCACAGCTCTATGTAGTATTTCAAATGCCAATCTCTAATTTCTTCCCATTCTTCTCCCTCATCATCCTACTCTCTCCTCCTCCCCCCACCCCCCTCACAAAAAAAAAAAAAAGCTAATACGGATATTAATTGCAAAGACACTCAGCAAACACAGAAGTTTTCACTCATATATCTGGATTCAGACTGAAGGTAGCAGGGTAATCTAATCTGATTTCCTTTGTATCATAGTCACAGAATGTGAGTCAAATTATTCTTGGGACCATAACTCAGGTTTGACTAAAGCAAGTCCTTCTGAAACATATCAGGCCTAAGATGAAAGCTTTAGAGAGACGGAATCAGTCCCGTCCCTCATGGCTTCACTCTGGCTCAGAATTGCCCTCGCTTTAAAGAAATTTTGATCACAAGTTTGTTTATATTCAGTTAATCACGTTCTTCCCTGCTAGACTTAGGAGCCTTCAGAGCCTTTGTCCCTATAGAGATACTCAGATTTTACAAAATTAACTTCCAACCTTTTTTTTTTCTTTCAATACCCTAAGGAAGTCTGAGCTCCTTAAGACTCTCACTGTTAAGCTTTTTTAGTCCTGGGCACTTTGGAAAGGCTCTTCTCTTCCTTTGGTCCTTAATTTTAATATTGATACTAATGATGCATTCTGTATGTCTGGATGTACTGGCTGCCTGGGCACACTCTGGCTCATGTTCAGCTGCTGCAGACCAGCTCTTTTCTGGTCCTTTCTGCTGGGCAGCTTTGCAGTCACTCATCCTCCAGCCTGTAGCACTGCCTGGGGCTGTTGTGAGCCAAGTGCAGGATCTGGCACTTCCCTTTGCTGAACCTCACACAATGACCTTGCCCCATTGATCCAACTTGTCCAGATTCCTCTCACCCTTCCACAGGTCAGCACTCCCACACAACATGGGGCACTCAATCCCCTTGTCCAGGTTGTTGAAGGTGATATTAAACAGGGCTGGCTCCAATACTGAGCCCTGGGGAACACCACTTGTGACTGGCCACCAGCCACTCTCTGTGTCCAGTCATTTTTTACCCAGCAAAGAATACACCTGTTCACACCATCAGAAGCCAATTCCTGAAGAGAGAACTCAGGATATTCCTCACCTTAGGACTCTTCGGAAGCCGGACTCACTGCACAGAGACAGCTTCCCAACTCCACAAACACACATGAAATATGTACTGATAAAATTTTTATATAAATATCAAAAATTCCCTGAAATTACTTTTTTAAAAAAATAAAAAAGGTCTCATCATGGCCTGTTGGGTTGGAAAAGCTTGACACATGTTATTTGGGGTACATGCTTAGTCTAGCTGAGGCACATGGAAAATTAAACCAGAGCAGTTATCTGAATTTAATCACGGCTGTGGGCCGGCAGAGTATTTGGGTGGTAGCAGTCTTTTGCCTTACCAAGGACAGCCTGCTAAAAGATTTAATTTTCCCCCCTTACAACTGGGCTGCTGACATTGGAGTGGAAAATAAATCAATGTGATGACTGTGTGAAGAGCTGGGCAGTGAAAAATTCCACCAGAAAGGCCTCTATTGAAAGCTGAGAAATACACAAAGCTTGGGGAACATTAGGAAGCAAGCCTGTTGGTTTATAGAAGCACAGTGGGGGCATACATCCCTGGTCTCTGCAACATCGGTTTATATTAAGCTTTATTTTAAGAGTGATGATTACATTGGCTGTGTTTCAGTCCCAGTGCCAAAGATGCCAAATAAATATCAAATACTCTCCAGGGCTTCCCACCACCCCTACCCGCTGCATTTGAACCATGCAAATTAGACAGAATTGACATTGGAATGCCTCAGTCTGGGAGAGAAGGATTTCCCATCCTTGGGGCATTTTTCATCCTGTTTATATGGATACAGACATGTTAGGCATACAGCACTAATTCAACAGGTTACAGAATATTCAGCATGCAAGCACACATACAAGTCACTGGCCTGATTTGTGAGGTCTAAATGTGAAGTTAAAACCATATGAATTCACTAGTAGTCCATACTGAAGCCAAGGGACACAGCCATGCCACCCAGGACCTTGAATAGTCTTGAGCTGTTAAAAGATGGCACTGATTCCTTCTCCGTTATGAAAGAGGAAAGCAGGGGATCAACATTACTGTCAACACATTGGAGGAATACCCATACAAGTACCATTTGTGCAGAGGCACTTCCATCTCCAGACCCAGGCACATCAGTCATTGTGCCATCCCTGCAAGCTGCCCCAGCACTGACTCCTTTTATAGCCAGGCAAATCCAGACCCGGGGAAGCCTTGCCTGGCTGGGGCAGTGTAGCACTTTTTAAATCCATCCCGGTTTATTTGCAATGGCCTGGCCCGAGGCAGCGCTGCAGGGATCTGCTGTTACCAAGCAGGAGGGGGAGACACAGCCTCAACTCTCCTCCAGTTCCCCAGGAACACAGACTGCTGCCCACCTCTTGCAACAGGCTTGACCTGTTGCTCCTTCCAAAAGGGGTGGACACGCAGCTGGTCAGAGGGGAGGGCCATGAAAAACAGCTCCTCTCCTCATCGGCAGGCTGGCTGCAGCCTCACAGCAAAGCCACAGCGCTGATGCTGCCAAGAATTTGGTTCACATTCTTCACTCCCTGTGGTAGCCACTAGGCCACACGGCCTCCTTCAATCCATTTGCATTTTATTAGGTCTTTTCATGCACCAAGGGACAAAAGAACAAGCCATTTCCTCCCACTGTGCTCTCATTTCACACTTCAAATGGGCTATACTAACCTTTATGGTGGAGCAACTGCCAGGGAGGAGGGGCAGGAGGAGGCAAGCGGAGCTAGGATGACAGGACAAAGCAGCCTCAGATCCTCTCTCAGCAACCCAGAGGAACCCAAATCAGTCAGAGCAACACCTTTCTCACCTGCCCCCACCTCGGGGGCACCCAGAGCTCTGCAGTCACCTGGGTGGCATTCAGCCGTGCTTTCTGGACTCACCTCCCACCCCCAGTAGGTGCTGCTGAGTTAATAGCCTGTACCATGTCCGTAGTCAGAGCATCAAGTAAGCTGGTAATAAATTCAACTTTCTTCCCTTCTGGACAGCCTGCAGAAAAAAAAAAGGAGGTTTAATGCAAGAACACACAGGCTAGTCCCCTACCCCAAATCAGCAAGGATCAGTCAGAACCTCTTTTGTTTTTAAGAAAGCAACAACCATCAACACAGTCCCTAAGGAAAGGCAGAAGAATCCCTCAGTGGGTTTCTCTGCGTGGCAATTTGTCCTGCAGCTTTTGTCCAGGCACATGCAGGGTAATCAACAATATCTGGCAGGAAGACTGTGTGGTTAGCTTTATGGTCTCACCCAGCTCTCTACCAGCAAAACCGCAGGGATGCGCTGGAAGTGCCTGGCAGATGGGAGTTCCCATGGTGACACTTGCACAGTAGTTTACAAAACAATTCATTACCTCCTGGATCATCTTCTGAGGCAAATGTGGCTGTTCTGAGGCCCTAATTGACAGATTAAAGAATCCCAGAGCACAAGGCAAGGTCTGCTGCTTGCACTCTCCTCTTCAGGCACAAAAAGCATTGCCTGCCAGCACCTACCACAATAACTCATTCTTCACAAGATCACTCTACATAGGAAATATGTCAAACTGAGTTGGTATGTGGTAGTCACCTCCAGTCACTGCTGGCTTAAGCAGGATAAAGCGGGTTGAAGATGAGCTTGGTAACCATTTCCATTACTTAGTGCTGAGGCTGTCTAGTTCTCCACCATCATAACCATGGACTGACAGAACCTTCTATCCTCAACAGTGCCAGCCTGTTACAATGAAACTTTCCATCCCCTCACCTTTAAAAGGCAATCTATGCAGTTTCCTTGCTACTTAAAGTAAGCTTCATTTACTACCCCATGAACACTGTGACAACTGTTCCAGCCTGGAACAAGTTAAGGAACAAGGAACCAAGAACAGGCGTGCTTAACTTCAACATACTATTGTCAAAACTGTTGTCCAAAACCCATCACCTGCCATCCAATTGTCTCCTCTTGATGTGACAGAGAAGCCATCACCACATCCCTCACCTCTTTCCCCAAACCACCATGCACTACCAATTATTCAGTTGATTAGGGCAGTAGATGTCAGCACACAGCCTCCCACAGCAACATAGAGCAACGTCAACACTTTGTGCTTTTCTTGAATGAGCAAATAAGAACATGTACTACAAACAAAGCACCGGAAACTTACTGTAATCCCTTGACAGCTGAAAGCTGACTGCAGACTGATCTGACAAAAGTCCCTCCTTTGCAGTAGTACAGGCTCTGTCCACTGCAATAGCTAACCAACAGTCCCTAGCCTGTCTCCATATTCTGTACACTGCACACATGCACACCCCTCAGCAGTCACTTGGCATATGGTCCAGAAAATGTCAGCATTGTAATGGGTAAGCTGCTATTGCAGCCAGAGTAGACCACTCACTTAAAGGAGCTTTTTGTTGAGGTAATGAAAAGGCTGAAGAACTATTTGCTACAAGTCATCTCCCTGGGCTCCCAGCATCTCACCATCTGCAGGAATTAGCAGTTTGCCATTTGCTATGTATAAGCAACATTTTCCTTCCTTCTTTCTTTTTTACTTTTGGCCACAGTCATGACAGGTTGTGAAGAGAGCATGTGTAGGTGTGCAAGGATCTGAACTTACGTCTTTCCCACCTGGGCCTCTGCAGGGTCTCTTCACACAGGCCAAGAAGTGCACTGCCTGCAGCACTGGGAGTCTAAAGAATGGGCAAACCTCTACAAGAGGAACAAAGTAAGGGGTCCCCCTGACAGAACCGAGTGCAAATGATGCAATCAGTCTCAAATTAAAGCAAGAATTTTTCTTTACATTCAGCTCTGCTAAGAAATGAGAGCGGGAAAAAAAATAAAAAGAAACATTCTCTCTCACCCCCTGCAGTTCTGGCCCATCAGTAAATTTTTGCAAGAAGAGCAGCTAATCAAACAAACCTCAAGACTGCGTAAGAAGTTCACAGCAGCACAGCATTTCTCAGGCAGACAAACCAGGATCAGATCCTCTGTCTCCCCATCTCTCCATAGACAGGGGTATTTTCAGTAATAGGAATCACAGAATATGGCTAGGGTTAAAAGGGACCTTAAAGATCATCTAGTTTCAACCCTCCTGCTAGGGGCAGGGTTGCCATTCACTAGATCAGGTTGCTCAGGATTCCATCCAGCCTGCCCTTGAGCACTTCCAGGGATGGGGCATTCAAATCTTCTCTGGGCAACAATCATACCAACCAGTGCAGCCAAACAGAGCTTGAAGTTTACACAGGCACAGAAAACTGGCTTGAGCTGAGAGGGCAGCTCTCCTGGAGTTTGATATTGGGACCAGACTGCTAAGCTACAGAGCATCCCATGTCCTCTTCTGCATCAAGCAGTTCCTGCCCCCTTCTCTGGCTTCAGTGGAGAAGGAAAAGGAGAAGGGAAACAAAACCAGTCTGTCTTCTTGAGATCAGAAATAGAGTCTCAAAGAAAAAGCCAAAGTGCAAAGGATTTTTGCAGAGGATTTCTGAAGAGGAGGGGGAAAAGTGCATGGATAGGTGGTAAATCAATGGGAGTGGGGGATGGGGAATCAAGGATGTAAGGTTATTCCATTTTACTGTGATTTCCTAGGGAAATGAGCCTTAATGTAATCCATTTAGCTGGCTTCCCTCCCCCTACCCCACAACATAATATTTGAACCAATTGGTTGATTTCCTTTGAATGTGAAAGGGAGGCAATAGGAAATTTTTACATGACTCATGAAAATGAGGAGCTGCATAGAAGAGAGCCCTGCTAAGGGCAGAGTTTCTAAGCAGAAAGGTCTGGGGTCTGAAGTCAGGAGCCAGCAGGACAACAATTAGGAGACACACAAGGCAGATCTGGAACAAATCTAATTTCCTTTGCTAACCTGCTCAGGAACAACTCACTTTATGGTACCCTTAGAACGTTAAGCTGATCCAGAGTCACCAGCTACTTCTGCAGAATTAGTGGTGTCCACCATCCCCTCATGGTGCAGAGGGATCCACTGTAGCTTGTATTTTCAAGCAGTCCTCACCCAGGAGAGGGGTGGGGGTTGACCTGTCAGTGAAGGCCTCTCACTCTGCTCCTTAGAAGGGAGCCAGAAGGAAAAAACAGCACAGGCAGGTGGGATAGCATTTTTAAGAGCTGCACTGACACCAATGCCCAGCACATGTTCCTAGTAGAAAAAAGGTAGGCAAACAGCAAATTATGCTTGCCACTCTTAAGAGGGAAAAAAAGAATATAAAACAAGGAGCAGTGGGAAATAAAACATATTCCAGGCAGAAAAGGAGGAATAAAGTCCAGCTAAGTGAGAAGCCACCATTAGAAAGGAACCTCAGTACACTGTGAGGGTTGTCCTGCCTGGTCCATGCAGTCAGTGAAAGGGAGCAAATCAGAGCACTAATTGGCAGTTTTGTCCTTGTCTGTGACTCAAGGAGCATCAAGCTGCTGAAAAGCCCTGCTAAACAGAAAGGATCTTGTCCTGGTCAGGCTTTAAGGAACATTCAATGTTGAGCCCATTCTTCCCCCAGGGTATCTCCAGGCATCCTGGTTTCTCTCCAGGAAAACTCTAATCCCAAAAATGTTTTCAAAGGGCAGACAGGTAATAAACACACCCAGGACAGACCCAGCCTTTTCTAGTTCACTGCTGAAACTGAAGGTGATCTTAAAAAACTCCCACAGAATAAACCCCATGGTAAAGCATGCACTGTGAGGAAAATCCCCTATCTCCTCAACAATATTCTTGGCCTCTTAAGAGTCCCAAGGTGAGACAAGTTAAGAAGGCAGAGACAAGATCTTGTTCCACTAACCTGGAAGTTCTCTGTCCTTGAAGGGATCATCAATCTCTGTGCTCTTCGATCTGGCATCGCTTTCACACACTGGGGTCTCATACCTGAAAAAGGAGAACAGCAGAAGCTAAGCTATGTAACATAGCTTTAGTGTCATCAGATAGTCACTAATCGCAGACTATTCTGAGCTGGAAGGGACCAGCAAGGATCATCGAGTCCAACTCTTAAGTGAGTGGCCCATACAGGGATCAAATCCACAACCAAGCCATTATTAGCACTATGCTTTGACCAGCTGAACTAATCTCAGGATCAATGGCTTTTTGCCTTGTCTGCTCACTGCAGGGGAAACCAATAAACCTCCAGAAGAAATACCACTCTCAAGCATCTGACTGTTTATGGACAGTCAGCAACAGCAGCAGAAGTGGGAAGAAGAACATACTTTGAAGTCCAGTACCAGCTGCCAACTGAAACCCACAAACAGCACAGGGTCCTCTTCCAATTCTTGTGGGCATAGGCTGAAATTTTTTTTCAAAGCTGTCCATGCTTTGCAGAATCACTACATCTAGCCAAGTTTAAGTCCCAGCTCATACTGGCCTGTTTTTGCAACTTGCCACCCCTGCAATTTGTTTCCAAACTCCAAGTGAGAAAATGTAGTTTCAGGTAGTTTCAAGATAGAGAGTGACTGAAAAAAATCTCTCTCTCTGTTTTAAAATCTACGCATGCACAACAAGCAGTCTTCTAATTCCCTACTGATCAGGATTCAAGTGGCTGCAACATGGAAGTATAAAGCAGATGATAATGCCACACTTGTCTTTTCACTTGTCATGCCCATAATCTATACTCTTAAGCAAAGCCCCCATTCCTTCTACCTCACAAAAGCAAGCCAGAAGAAAAAAAAGGCTGCTTTGTATGAATACTTTAACACAGAGAAAAGTAAGGACAGTAGTTAATGTTCACCAACTCCTATAGAGAGGATAGAGAAGGAGCTGCACAGTAACACTCAACAGGGAACACCACGTACAGCATTGCTTGCTCTAGGGAAAGCTGTGTAGGGCTGACTGCTCTAGGGTGAGAACTGGTTTCATATTGCAGCAGTATTTTTTATATCTCATCTTCTTCAGCCAGGCAGCTTCCCAGGCCTGTCTATAGCTCTCACCGTGTGGAAGTACCAGGCAGGGGACGTCCCGTGTCCACCAGGACACACCAGCAGTACCCAGTGGACTGGTGGCACTGCACCGGCTTGTAAAGTCCTCCAGGGGCGCACTCGGGGATGACGATGCCCTCCCGGGGGTTCTGCCTGGCCTCCTCCAAGGCACTCTGCCTCTCCTGGTCACAGGAGTGAACTTTTTCTGGAAGACAGAAGGGAGGTTGGAAGGGGTAGAAAAAGGAATCAAATCAAGATCACTTTGCTCAGGTCAGTGGGATATGGGTATCCTTCACATCAGGAGCCCTTTGTGTCTGTTTCCTTCTCATCAAACATCAGTATGTCAACATCCTCAGGGACTGAGGGACTTCTGGGTTGAGAACTTTCTCCTACATTTAGCTGTGACACAACAAGATTATGGACTGACATCGTTGATGGCTGGGTGCTCAGGATGCCAGAAACAGCAGAAAAAACTCTTCTTGATCACTTGGGTTTTGGAAATGAACTGTCAGGTAAAAATAATTCACTATTATTGCAGCCATGAGGTAAACATTTCCCAGATCGTTTTTGCAAGCTGAGAGATCCTAAACTGTGACTTGTATTTTCCAGTTAAACAAAGGATGCAAACACCCTGCCCTGCCCCTTTGTCTCTTTCTCCAGACTGCAAAACACTCCTCCCTCTTAATACCACCTCTCCAACATGATACCAAGAGAAGCAGGTTATGTTTTAACACAGATTTACCCAGTGCAGACAGCATCTGCACACACCTCAGCATGGAACAGAACGGGATATCTCACTCAACCCCCATTGCCATCACCTCTCCAACACTCTCCACTGTTGTCCTCACCTGGAAAACAAAGGGCACCCAACACTGTTTTCTACTGAGTGGCAGGGAATGCCCTGTGCCTTAAGAACACAGGAAAGGCTGTTTCCAAAGGTATTGTCAAAGAGAACAGTAGTGGCATGCACCAAAGAACAGGAAGAAGCCCAGAAGTGGCTTCTGCAGCCAGCCTGGCACACAGAGCCCAAGCACTGCCCACAAAGGAGTGTAGGGTGCATGGACACTGCCAGGCTGCTGCCTCTCACATGGACCAGCCATCTAAGGGGCAAGAGAAGCACAGAGTACCTGCACGATGATAAGACTTATTTGGCTCAACAGCCAGAAATTTGCAATTATAACTCTTCAGGTATTCTGGCCTTTTGACAAGTAGAAAAATTATTTCAACTTTGTAAACTACTGAAAGTATGACAGTGAAGAAAAGAAAGCAGTCAAGACAGCTGAAAACACATCTAAGTCTAGGGTAATAAAAGACAACAATCTAACTCCTAACTTTTATCCTTAGGAGAGTGATGAAAAACAAGCAGGAAAAACAGCTGTCCTCTTCTTCCCTAGTCTTCCTCTCCCCTGCAGTTTACTGTGGTTTTAATTTTATTTTTATAAATAGGCCACAAGACCTGTAATTCCTTGCCAAGGCCAAGACCTACCTCAAGACTTCAATACATAAAATTCTTCCACTGACCAGCAATGACACCCTAGGTTCACCCCAAATATGAAGATGTTTGCATCATCAGCCAGTGGACACAGCATAACCTCAGCATCCTGCTCCCGTGACTGGACACACAACTCAGCACACACAAGGCTCAGGCTCCCTCTATTTTGCCTGCCTGTTGGCACACCTTGTATTTTGGTGATAAATTATGCTGTAGAGAGGGTAAGTTTTGTTCCATATTTGGGGAACAGAAGGGTTGCCAATTTACAGCTTGGTAGCAGCAGATACAACAAGAAACTCCAGCAGCTCTGCGCAGCATCACCTGAGTACAGCATGCCTGGGTATACCAGAAGCATTTTTCCTGGTTTCTAATTGAACTGTAGCAGCTGAAAGAGTCTCAGAGACCCCAACAGGTCTCACTCTCCTCAGCATTTCAGATCACTGTCAAGGCTGGGAATTTGAAGGGCCCCTGAACTTTGCCACATACAAACCCATATAACAGAAACACAGAATTAAGTGTCAGTAAGTCTGACTCAAGCAGAGAGAAACTTTACTGGGAAGGAGCAGGAGGGGATAAAGTCAAGAAAAACTGAAAGGGAACTCAAGCCACAGCTGATATTTAAGCTGACTTCACTTTGCTGACAGATTTCACATCTGAGAAGACAAAGAAGAGGAAGAAGAAGAGGAAGAAGAAGGGCAAAAAGGAAGAAGAAAAAAGAAAAAAAGAAAAAAAGAAGACTGTTCCCAAGATGTACATGGACAGAGAAGTCACTGAGCCAGAGGCCTGCTGGTTCACTAACAAACCACTGACATCAAAGGGCCTCACTTACCCACAGTCTGCTGACAGCAATTCACCTCTTGGCCATCAGGTGAGGCAAATCACTCAGGCAGCTTGGGGGAAGCAAAAAGCAGGGGCAAAATTTTCTGTCATCATTATATTGCAAGCAAAAGGAAGGAAAACTTCTGCTAAAGAGAACTACATTCCAGGAATTTTTCTATCTAAATCCCAAAAGCTTCCTGAGTGCACAATGTCAAACCAAGATTTCTCAAGTCCTTTGAGTCTTGCAAAACTCTCAGTAAAATTACTCTGAAAAAAATAAAGTATGTGCTAGAACAAAGAAATAAGCCACTGTTGTTGAAATCAAGAGAAAAAAAAAATAAATTCCTTTAATGAATTAGTATGTTATTTTACATACATTCGCAGTTAGGTATGCAAATTACACAGAATAAATCTACATATTTACACATTTGTGCTATGGCATAAAAAACCAGAAGAATTCTCTGCGCATATTAACAGAAATTTGTGGGAATTGAACAGCCACATTTACTACCAGAATACATAACTAACTGGTAGTTGTTTCTGTTTGCAGGCTGTTTAAAGGCTGAGTGAAACAAATCTTAGAGGCTTTGCTCAGTTGATATCAGACAGATGTAATGATGCAGACTCTGTCACCAGCATTCAGTAGCCCCTCATTAACAATGACAGTGGCACAGCTGAAGTGTCAAGAAGATCATACTTTACTCAGTTCTAATGTACATCTAGAAGTAGCTGCTATGGAAGTTCCTCCCTGCTTTACAGATTTCTACTTCATCTCATTTACATGATGGAGAGTCCCACATGGCACAATTCTTCTCTGAACCCCTTCCAGATCCACCAAGCCTTCCCTGAGCTGGAGGAGATCAGAATAGCAAACACACTGACTCTGACAACAGCCTTGTGGAAATTTCCTTCAGTGACATCTGTCTGCTAAGCAGAATGTATTAACTAGCACTAGTTCCGAAGAGACTCCTCCAGGCTACCACACTAACAGCACTTAATTCCCTTAAAAAATAAACATTCATATTAACATTTATGTATTCAAAAGCCAGCAAAATCAGCTGGGAAATCCACACCATCAGCTTCCTTACTCTGGGACTTGGCATGAACTGCATGCAGTGTAACCCTGAAAGATTGTCTCATGGGTAACAAAGGGATCATCAAATGCTATCCCAGCTCCAGGACACTGAAGTCCTCCTGTTCCAGTCAAACTGCTTACTGGAAACTTTGCTGTTGTTGCCAAGGCCAGGTTACTGGAGAATAGAGAAAGCCTATGGCAAAGCTAGAAAGTTTAATGCCAGTTATGAAATTAAGCTGTCATCTTAGAAACCAGAAATATATTTATTATACATGCAGGGTACTTAAAAGCCTATTCCTGGTTAATGGGAGTTGCAGGCAGAGAAAGAAAGGTTTTCCTTCTTTGCCTAAACTAAACTTTTCTTAGAGAAAGAACATTTAAGAGAGCAAGTCAATGGAACACAGTCTTCCTAGAACAAATAATAATATTATACCCATTTATTTATTTATTTTAAACGTGCTGTCACATTCCACTGCCATTTTCTGCCATCCTTGCTTTGACTTGACCATCAGCAAAGAAAACAAGTAACACTTGCTAACTTGCTGCTGCTGGGGAGTGAAACCTTTGTGAGACAGCAAATCTGGATTACAAAACCCAAATTACAGAAAAAAACCCAATAGGGAGCGTATTCATACACAAAGAGAAGAGTCATTGGCAGAAATATCCATTTTACCTCAACTGTTCAGCTCTAAAATGCTAACTGTTCCTTCTTATTCTTGACTGCTTCTACTACTAATTAAAACATATTTTTGAAGTAGTGTCTCTGAAGCCATGAGCTATGGCAGGAAAACAGGGCTTGGACATCTGCAGTTGCACATTATTTATGCAACAATTTTGCCCTAGTAATGGCCTTCTGAGGAATATTTGGTCAGATTCATTAAAAGGTCTCTCATTCCTGGTCCCTTAAGTACACACATTCAAACATGCATTTAATGCCCACACAATAAAAATAAAAATTATGGACAAAGTAAGGGACTTATCTGACTGTGTAATAAACTGTATGGTTATTAAAGAGATGGGGTGCTTGTTTACCTCACAAAGCTGAGAAGAGAGGGTGTCTGGTAGCACCTAGCCGAAGGCTTGTGCTTAATAGTTCTCATGCTCACCTTGCAGGGCTGTGTGCAGCCACTGGGGATGGGGCAGCCTCCCCCAGCTGCTCTCCTGACATGGAACAACTCTCACTGCCACCAAAGCCAAGGCACCAAGCATCATTCACCATGGCTGTGAAGATGCTGTGGATAACTATGGTGGGACATAGGGAACATCTGCCATCCAACCACAGCAGATTATTTTTTGAACTTTGGTCTTCTGCACCCAAATCTTTTCTCATTAAAAGAAGAGGGAGACTGTGGCACCAAAACCAACCACCTTGGAGAGATTCCTACACCCTTCAGAGACAGGATTCTTTCTTCCAAATCAGGCAAAAGAGAGGGTCTAACCTCCCTCTATGCTTCTGCCTGGCCCCAGTGAAGCCATGTGAACAGCCCAACCCCAGAGCTACAGGCCTTACCAGGCAGGGCAGATTTCCTTCTCTTTCTCTCTCTCTCCCTCATTTCTTTTGACCAGAAATTCTGTCTGGACCAGCAAAACTTTTCCCATGGAATTCCCACAAAAAGCTTTAGTTTTAATGAACAAGCATTCATCACAAGGAGAGGAAAAGGTCTTTTAGAAGAAGAATTCATGACCAATCCCCATTGTTAGTGCTGCAACAGGGACTTCATTTCAAAAAACTATTAAAAAAACCCCTCAAACACATCTCTCCCAAATTTTTTTTTGTTCAACTCCCAACTTTCCTCTCAGTGAGACATTAGTGCAGCATAGAACAAAGGGGAGCAGCATGGATATCTAGTGCCAAGTTTCTACTGACCTCCTGTGCCAACCCAAACATGAGGACTAAGTGTCTTTGTGCCTCAGTTTTCTTTTCAGTGAGGAAAAGTGTTTGCCTGTCTCCCAGAAGAGCTTAATTCAGACAGGGTCAATTTCTTATGTGTCTTTACACTGCTGGGGCAGAGAGCAAGAGCTTTGAACTGGTTATTTTACCACAGCATGTACATCAGCTAAAGCTGCTTTTACATTGTTTAAGGAAGCTCTAATGTGAACAGGACCCAGGTCCACTCCAGGAGAACAGGTACCTCATGCCAGCAGGGAGCTTACAAAAGCTGTGGGCAGAAAGCAAGTTCAGCACAGGTTACCTCAGCAGCCCAAACCTGCATCCTTCCCTCCTCAGAGGGGAAAGAGCAATTGAAAAGCCTTAAGTACAGACATGCACAAGTGCTGGCAGGAGTAGCAAAGCAATGCAGTAAATAGGCCCTTATTGCCTGTCCCCTGAGCAGGGCTGTGGGTGGAGGGAGAGAAACAACCCCTTCTGTGTTTACTGGGAGCACAATAACAGCTGAGCAAATACGGCTCATGGGGATAGCATAAATCTCTCCACACCTCTGTTAGTCATCAGTACTGATAGCCACTCCACCCTGTTCTGTCTGGGATCATAGTCCCTCCAGAGTTTTCTGGCTAACATGAAGGTAAAAAGAAAACAAACCTTGCAGGTGTTCCCATACTGTACCAGTTGAGCAGCCTTTGCTTTACCTTGGTACTCACTCCATTCCATTTCTCAAGGCACAGGCTACAGAGGAAGCAGATGGTTCATGTTCCAGTGCTGAACAATGCAAAGGTTTCACAGGTGGGTTATAATTTTCAAAAATGCATTATTCCAAGTGGCTCATTAAACTTCAGCTATCCAGGAACACATGCTTCCCCTGCCATTTTCCTTCTGCTCTAGGAGATAAGGCTGCACTGCATTCCCACCAGTGTTATATGAGAAGTCTATTCAATATCTACCCTCTAGCTTGCAAAAAGGAGGACTGGCTGAAGGAAGCACCATCTCACAGATTAGAGCAAACTTAGTGAGGGACTTTCTGATGCACAATTTATGCTCCTTTTGCAGAACCTGTGGGCATTGTGCCCTGCCCAGCAAAGAAAAGAGTGTGCTCCACAGGGTTCCCAACTCACACAGGAATAAAGATACACACTTGCACATCTTGAAACCTGTCAGTTGAAAGCTACCTGTCCTTGCAATTCTAACTGAACTGCTTTTCAAGCAGGCCTTATACTCTTTATACCCATCCCATCTCACAAGCAGTCAGTCACACAGTCCTAGCCCTCCCAGAGCTATAGCCAGCCTGGCTGAAGGATGGCAGAAAAAGAACAATACATCCTGGAAAAAAAACTGAGAATAATTTCATGTTCATAAACAATGCATTAGAGCTCTGACAAAATTCTGGTTCATTAGAGCATATTTTAAGTTGTGTCATTCTCACAACCAAATGAGGAAAATGCAAGCTACATACAATTACTACGAGATAGCTATCTAACACAGCAGGTTAAGAAAAAGATGCTCTCCAAGACAAGAGGTCTCAGAAGTTCTCTATTTTGAAAGCTATTATGAGACTTGTATCAAATTAAATGACCACTCCAATGGAACAGACTGAACTTCAGGAAGGAATTCAAAGTCACATTGATAAATGGTTTTGAATCAGTGTAATCACAACTTACAAGTACAAACCACAACAACCAGCAAGAAGAAATCCAGCGCCTGGGGAGGAGATTACTGGCGAGACAGTGAGACTTGGAAAAAATGGTCAGCAGCTTAGGTAGACCACAAAAAAAGTCATGACATTGCAAACAACAACAAAAAGAATCAAAACAGGTAAGTCCAGCCATGGAATGTAATGATGGGGGCTTCATATAAGGAATGGGTTCTAAGTACTGGTGATCCTTATATCAGCCCTGTGTACAAGCACTGGGCACTGAGGGACAGGAGGACTGTTTGGCAAGAGGGCATGGGAGAGCAAGGGGAACAGGCAAAGGTCTATGAAGCTTGATCTATGAGAAAAGGCTAAAAGAATTCAATTTGTTTAGTCTAAGGATGACATTCAGTCTTCTGAGACATAAAAGCTGTTTTATAAGGAAAAAAAAAGATACTATAGATATTTTTTTTTCCTTCCCCATGGGTAGTTCAAGTAGCAGACAGCTTACTTGGAGAAAGACTATTTAGGTTTGATGTAAAAAAGCCCTGATGATTAACTGTTCATTCATTGGAAGAGGCAGTGGGATCTCTGTTGCCAGATTAGGAAAAGGTTACACGTGTCAGAGCTGCTATTATTTGGATATGACCCTGGGTTAAAACAGGGAGAGAAAAGCACATAAATGTCTTCAGGTCTTTTTTTCTCTCCTCTTACAGGCTGAGAAGCTCCAGCAGATCCTCAATGGTTGAGGCAACCTTTTTGCTAACACAGACTAAAATCTTGAAAATATTTGATCTGGTTTAAATTTCCAGATTTTGGGGTCTGATCCCCTCTAATGCACCTGGCCTCCATATCCTTTATGCCAGCTATATCTGTGCAGTACCTTCACAAAGACAGCAGCTTCCATAGTCCGAGCAGAGAGAGTTTGGCATCAAAACGCAGCCTCTTCACTTCTTGACGTCAGAATGGCTCCTCAGCAGTAGAAAAAACTTTCAACCTTAGACACTGCCCTTGTCATTTTGAGACAAAGCTACACAGTCTGTGTTTTTTCTTCCCTAATGCCTCTTTTCCATTTCATGTAGTTTCTAAGCACTGTGAGCTTGTGGAGTACCTAGCTTTGACACAAGCCACCTGTCTCTGAACACATTCATTTTCCCTATACTCCTTTTTCACTGCACTCTTTCCACACTGAGGAATTCTGTTCAATAAAACAAAAAAAGTAGATGTTTCCACTGGAGCCTTAGCATTACTGGGAAACTTTTTTCACTTCCACACCTGTTTTTAATAGTCCTTGGAACAACTAGTACAGCAATTATTGAAAAACTTGCCTAACTCTTCTAGCTAGAGTATACAAGCACACTATTTTTACAGTATTGTTACTCTGCAATTATAGGACACCAAACAGAAAGTCTTTGAAAACTGTCATAGGCGGGTAAAAAGTGGTTCAGACTGGTCTTCCTACCTACAGCAACATTATATTTAATGCTACTATTGGTGAGGAACAAAAGGCAAGAAAGACAGGTTTATAGTGTGATGAGCCTTTTCATGCAGTGACAGAGTAGCTTTTTCCTGTACTATTTTGCACTTTACAAGGAGGCAGAGGGAATTGCCTCTGACAGGAAGCTAGCAGTCACTTTTGGATATTTACCTAGAGTCAGCTGTAGAATTCTCTGCATAGAGTATCCAGGCTTTGGAAGTTCAGTGATGTAACACAGGATTCAGACATCAGCCATGGCACAGAGAAACTGCTCCCACTTCATCAGTGTCATGAGATGGATGTCCAACAGACATCCCCATAGAGGGGTAGAGTTTTCCAAAGTTTTGGAATGCAGCTCTTCTCCTTCACAGCCTTATGCTGTACTAGGCAATATTCATGGCCTTCTTGGACAACTCTGTGGGCAGCAGATGCTCATAGGGATACAATGACCTGTGCTTTGAACCCTTTTTTTTCTTCACTTGCCTCTTTTTCTTCACTTGTCACTTGCAAACCCCACCAGGGCTTTTGGTTTCAGGAGAAGCCTACCTAGGTCTAAACATTTTCCAGAGGTTATCTAGGAGCTAGCAATGACAGTTACCTTGAAACAGCTCCTCCTTAATTGTGGTACCTCAGAAATCTGGTGAATCTGACAGGAACATTTCAAGAGAGGTGGGAAGGTGAGTCAATACGCGCAGCCTTTCTGCAGGCATCAGCATACATTGAAATGGCTGTCTGAAGTGCAGATGCACAAAGGAGCCTGTGCTGAATGCTGCTATTACAAACAGCAAGGAGACTGTGCTGCTAAGGAATTACTTCAGCAAATCAGTGCAGCCCCTTCAATCTGAACCGGCTTCTGCTAAAAAGCAAAACAAACTCCACAAAAGTTGACCACTCTCAGTTTGTGTCTGTATGTTCAGGTAATGCCTGCTGTTGGAGTTGATTTCCTTTCCCTTCCCCACCAAATCCCCAGTGGTTTAAAAAGCGGCGCTGTTTTCTATTTCCCTTTTTACCCCAGCTTCTTATATCTTTGCCCCTTCTCCTACTGCTCCTTGTCCACTTGCCTTAACTGGCAGCTGCAGAGTAGTAGTTATGACTCCACATCTAAAGTAATTCATTTTCTTTCTTTGGGGGATAAGGAGGGGGGAGTGACTGAATTCTTTAGGAATGATTTATCGCACAGCTCTCAGGGGGAGCTTCATTTATTTGCCTAGCTGCATATGGTTTAACACCTATGGTTGCATGCTGATTATTATACAATGTTATTTTTCCCACTTGTATACTTTGCACCTTTTCATAGAGCAGATTAACTGGTCCCCAATGGCATGTTATTTATTACTTTGTCTGCTGGCTGTCTGGGAAGGGTCCTGGTCCTAGATTCTTCCATTCCCCCTGCTCCTGCTCTCTCCTACATACTCCCTTCTTCACCACAAGCACCTGTCACACTGAGACTGCGGGAGAATCACCCTTGGGCATCACACATATCATCCTTCTCAGAACTTCCAGAAGGGAATAAGAGACAGAGGCCTCCCAAGCAGCAGCCAAGACAGGAAAGGATGCCTGCACCACAGATGGAGTCAGAGGGAAGGGAGGGATCATAAGTAAGGAAGAAACATCACATTTTGGTTTGCAAGGAAACAGGAACTCTGCAAATAAAAGCATATATATTTGTTGTGAAAATGTAATTGAATTAGTAAGTTTTCATTTCATACTCAAGAGGAGCTTCTCTTGAAATTACTTTATTTGGTATCAAGCCAAAATCTAAACTAAAATTAATTCAAAACAAAACCAAAACAAATCCTCACCAAAAGAAGGGCTGGGAGGACTAATGTAAAAGTCTGAAGATAAATAATTGTGGCAGATGGGACAACAGTCACAGACTTTTAGCCCAATAGCTTTGACAGGTTAGAGGAGCACTGTGTTGGGAGGTACTGGCTCAAGATGCAGGAAAATAACCAAGAAGGATACATTAAAAGAGGACAGTAGAAAAGACAAAAGCTTTCTGACACACTGGTTCCCTCCTATGAACTATTGCTCCTGACACCATCAATGACACTTTTTTCCTTTTCAGCTAGGGAGAAATTAAAATGTCTTTAACTAATCCCAGGTGTTATAGCCCAGAGGAGACAGAAGCACAAAAACACTTACCAAGGAGGACTGCAGTCAGCATTAGAATGTCATCCATAGGCAACAAAATTCTCCAATTCAAATGCCACCAAAACATCTTATTCAGATGTCCCTAGAGCACAATTATTCCTGACTATAGCCCCTTTAAAACCAACCTACTCTCCTGACAAAGTAATAGCTATCTCCTTTCCTCAGTATCCTGAGTAACACTAACCAGCCACAGATTTTAGGGAAGAGCCTACAATCCTGTATTAGACATTTGGACAGTAACATTAACAGAACTGGCATTGAGAGAGAGACAGCCAGTTTCAAACTAACACAACTAGTTTAGTAATAGTGGAAAATAGGAAAAAAGCAGCAGCAGCAGAAGTCCGTGGTCTCATGTCTTTAAATAACAAGGTGGAAAGTGCTGTGCACCAAGAGTAGGACAAGACACCTAAGGAATAAGGCTGAGAAGCCAGGATAAAGACAAGTGTGGAATTACCCCCATTAATAACATTGATTTGTTTTTCAAGAACCTCATCTGAATCTACCTGTGGCTCTCTGTTCTCTGCAGTATTCCACATCTCCAAGGCATGAAGAAATTTGCTCCAACTCCAGATAACTGTACATTCAAGTTAGGTGCAAGGTCTCCCCACTCTAGAAAATAATATAGGCATTCAAGCTCTTTCTGTTTATCCTCACTTCTGAAAAGGAAAGTTCTAATAATGAATTAAACTCTTGTCTAACCTTGGCTATTTTTGGGGTATCCCACTAAAACTTGAAAAGAGCTTCCTTCTCAAGCTCTGTCTCATTACATGTTCATCTCACCTGATCAAGAGGAACTACACAGATTTGCAATATGGTCTCAAGCAGACTCCTTTTTCATGTATGTGATTGCAGAAAGCCTCCATATGGATAAGGCAACTGCCCCATGAGTACATTAGCCCCTGGGGCAGTTACTACCCCTGGTCAATAAGAAAGGCATGCAGGAAAATGGTGTAACTTCCAAACTGAGCACTAGAGAGAATGTTTTTGGGGGTGCCATGGATGTTTTCTTATGGTTTTTTTTCCTGCAAGTGGGAAAAAAAGACACCTTAAGGAACACAGACAAACCAAAGAACTCAGGTCCTGGTAATAACACTTGATATAATCACATCCCACTTCACTGTGCAGATCTCTGGAGACAAACTGCACCCAAGAATTAAGAGACTCCCTTTCAGGTGGAGGGGGGAATACATACAGATGTGAAGTTTTCAAGTTGTTTCCCCCTTTGACAAGCCCTAAAGTTTGGGCTTCAAGTTGACTCAATTAAGAGAAAGAAATGTGAATGCCACCATTCTTGTTCTCAAAGCTCATTCAGTTATACTCTGTCCACTAAGAGCTCCTGACAGGAGGAAGATCTATCACTGGAAGGCTATCAGGATATGCCAGCACAATGCCTGGGTGCCAGAGCTGAACAGAACAGGCCACATGGAATTGGTCCCCCTTCACCAAGCAAGATTTTGAAACAAACAGCTATGGGCTTTTTTGGGGTTTTTTTCTTTTTTTTTGAACTAGGCACAGCACAGAGAAACCTGTTTTCAGCTGCTAACCTTAATATATTACTCATTCTTCCTTTCAAATAACGTCATTTTCAAAACCCCAGTGACTGAAGAATATTTACTTGAGGCTGCTACTGCTGGTTTCTCCAGAGCTGTTTATTTTTCCATGCAGGGGCTCATTACATCATTCTGTGGTTTTCTTAAAGGTTGTCATGGGTAAGCTGGATACAGGCTGGAAACTCTTGCTAACTAAAACCAAATCACTAAGTAGCACAAATGAATTTGGAGATAACCCAACTCTTGAAGTGAGGAAAATCTCTGGATTCCTCAGTGGAGATGGGGTGCTCCTAACCAAACAGCCATTAGATTTCTTGGAAGTGGAAAACATTATCAAATGCTTCCCTAGATTAAGAACTTAAGAAAAAATAATCACTTTAATTGTTTCAGGGTGAAATAGGTTGGGGGTGAGGGGAAGAGGCTGAAACAGTAAAAGTAGAATGAAAAAGTTGCTAGCCATGCTGATTAGAGAACAGCCATTGCAAGAACCCCACCTGAATCACCTCCTGCCCTGGCAGTATTAATAAAATCACATTACAGAGAGCAGTGCCAGGTAACTGTCTTGGTTAGCTTAAGGTGTCCATGTGCATGCACATGTGGATGTGCGTGTTTGGGAAAGGGGAGAAGCAGCAAAAAATATTTTTGTCATCTTGCCACAACAATATTGTGTTGATCCAGACCTTTCACTTGCCCCAGAAGGAAAAATTTGGTACTTGCAGGATTCATACAGATAGAAAATGTAGTTTTTAAGTGCAGAAAAACCAACTTTTCTGCTGTGCAACAGTCCAGATGTTCATATTTTGGTTTCTGCCTCTGGCTGAGAAGGTTTGAACCTACATCTCACACTCCTGAGAAAAGGGTGCCATTTAATTCTTTAAGGTGGGCTGGGGTAACAGCACTAGCAATCCCTCCTAGCAATGCTCTTTTACTGAGCATAGAAAAAATCACTGGCAAAATGCCTGGAGACATATAGATTCTCAGTCAAGTGCTCTAATCACCAGGCTGGAGTCATTCTGCTTTTCCTGATCCCTAGCTTAATTAGGATTTACACATGCCAAACAAAATGTAAGTGCTCCAAAAAAAGAGATCAGTTTCAGAAGAACCTCTTCTGTTTGTCAACACTAAACAGAAGATGGAATACTCAGATTTCAAATGCAGCCCTCACAGGATACAGGCAGCATGTATTACATGGGGTGCCACCAGCTCTGCAATGCTCAGCTGCCTAGTGGGTGGCTCACCTAACACTGACCAGAGACAATGACAGCAAGCTAAAGAGTCTATTTGACTCCATATAGCAATTCTGAAATTCTCCTCATGGTTGACATAGCAATGGTGCTTGCTTTCCAAGATGTCCAGTGTCAGTGCTGATTAGAGAACAGCACACATCCTTTGACAGCAGTATCTGAAAAGGACAGCGCCAGATAATCACCACAGGGAGAAGAGAGATCAGAGCTAAGTGTTTCACTACACAAACTCCAAGGAATAGGAAGTAAAAGAAGAGTTATGCTGGATATTACAAAAAGAAAAAAAATCTGAGATTGAATTCAGAGAGCAGAGCAATTTCCGTTGGGGAGAAATAAAATCTTTATTATCTAAGGCATTTATGGTACAGTAGAAAATGCTGCTCTCCTTACAGTATAAACATTCACTAGCCCTAAGGCAGTAGATTAGATAACCTACCAGGTCTTTACTCTTTTCTCACTTCCGATTTCAGTGATTCCAATTAAACTGCTGCAAAAGCATACAAGGGTACATCTGCTCCAAGACTGTAAGTGTAAGCTTGGATAGACAATACAGCTGAGGCAACAACAAACTGAAGAATCTAAATCTTGTGCTAGCAAAATTTATCTTAACCCTCTAAAAAGAAATTTTAAAAATGGAAATGTGCTAAGCATTAGCATTTCAAGTTGGGCCAAAGGCAATTAAAAACATCCCCCAGTTTTGCATGCCCATTTCATGACAGCTGTTTCATCATCTACAGCCAAGATAGACTCGAAGACACTTGAAGAAACATGATTCTAAATGATAATTATCCCCCCCATTTCTCTGCAGTTTGATCTACCTACTGTACATTGCCTTTAACATATATTACAAGGGATGAAAAGAATGAAAGATACCAAACAAGGTGACTAGGCTTCACTTTTTGAAAGAAAAAGGCTGAAGTAGCCCACACTTTATAACACCTAAACCATAGCTCTAGGCAGCATTTCTTAATTATTTGTAAGAAACTGAAATGGATGTGTATCTGTATGGCCCAGTGGGGAAATTTGGGGATAAAAGTTGGCAACTCAGTCTTTTAATGAGACCCTACAGTAAGTGAGCATCAGAGCAATCAGTAAGGCTGAGTCAGATGAACCACATGTCTCCTTTTAGCTTGCTGTATAAACCACCTTTTACACAGCTCTTGAATTTTCCACATGATCATTTATTTCTCATTTGTAGCATGCACTCACAATAATTTTGTTTAAGTAACAGAACTGACATCAGAAACAATTGAAAAAAGTGAGCAAAAGCAAAGTCACACAAGGAACCCTTCTGTGGACAAAATTCCAGTTCACATCAGGCAGCTTCTTGACTAAACAATCAAAGTGATTGCCTTTACAACATGAAAGCCAGCCTACTTCGGCTCTGTCAGGCCAAGAAAGGGTGGAAGACAGACCCTCCTACTCCCAAGTCCCTTTGCAACCCCTTAGCATTCACTCTTCTTTCCATTACAGCTATGAGGTTTTCTGTATTAGAAGGAAAGTTGGTTTCAAAGATAGGTAGGACCCATTATAAAGGATTTTAATATTACACTGTCACCTTCAATTATACTGCCAGTTGCTGGTTGTCCCAGCAGCTGACAAAAACCAGAAGCTGTGTTTGCTCTCCCCTGAAAGACACCCTTAAAGAAGGATGCTGATACTCACATATTAATTTCCAATCTCAAATTTTACACTCTGACTTCATGTCTTCCTGCTTCCCCTTTTCCCACTCATGTTCATGATCGCTTCTTTGCTGTTTTTTAGGCTTTGGTCTTCCCCCATCCACTCCACTACCCACAAAACAATCTCAACATTTTTGTAGGCTGACACACAATTAAACCACCTTCAGTTGTGAAATAATCTGCTCATTTCTCTATCAAAAAATATCCCCTGCAGAGAAGAATCTTGAATTCACTAGCAAAGAAGCACCTTTTTGTATTTTTTGCAACAGCTTAGACCAAAACAACAGCCCAGATTTTTTAGCCAAATGCCTCAGTTCATATATCCATGCTGAACAGCAAACAGAATAAAGATGACAGATGACTAAAATGAATTAACAGATTAAGAAATTAAGAGATTCCCCAGTTACGGTTTGTGGAAACAAACATCCTTCATCACACATTGATTATGGCCCTTTGGCCACAAAAAAGGACCTTATCTGAAATTACTTTGTAGCCTGGGCTGCAAGTAACCCTAGGAGCTTGATAGCTACAATGAAGAAAGAATGAAACAAAACAGATGTGAGGAGCTGCAGACTAGTTAAAACAAGAATTTTTTTAGATGGAACCTTACCTGAATTCCTTATATTAGAGCTGTTCATTTTGGAATCTTTGATGACCAAGTGTTTAATCCAAAGGGTGGGTGCTGTGATTTCTGAAAGAATAAAAATAACAGCCTTAAAGAAACTGCAGCAACTAGTAAAATTACACATGCTAGTTACTCAGAATCACTGAATGGTTTGGGCTGGAAGGGACCTTAAAGAACACCTTATTCTAACCCCCCTGCCACAGGTAGGGACAGCTTCCACTAGACCAGGTTGCTCCAAGCCCCATCCAACTGGGTCTTGAATACTTCCAATGATGGGGCAGCCACAGCTTCTCAGGGCAACCTGTTCCAGTGCCTGACCACCCCACAGTAAAGAGGTTTTTCCCTCATACCTAATCCAAACCAACTCTCTTTCAGTTCAAAGCTGTTCCCCTTATCCTGTCACTACATGCTCTTGTAAAAAGCCCCTCTCCAGCTCTGTTGTAGGCTGGCTTCAGGGACTGGAAGGTGCTAGAAGGTGTCTTCTGAACAACCTCAACTCTCTCAGTCTCTCTTCATAGAAAACAAGATGCTAGCCACAATCATGCCATAACAAATCTATCATCTTTGTACCGACAGGTTCATCCCCTGGTGAGGTCTTCCAAGTCTTATGAACCACCATTTGTAAATCTTCCACAAGGTATCTCTCATTATCTTCCTGTTTCAGAAAGTGTATCTCTGCTGGCAAAACTCTTTCTTTCCTCCCTCTAATCCCCACTTCCTAAATTCTCAAAAAGCCTTTTTCCTCAAGACTCAGAGATCACAAACATTGCATTGGGTGCCATAGTATATGCTATTTCCCCCAGAAATCCAGATTTTAAACAGTCAATTCAGACCTTAAATATTGTTTTAACAGCCCAAGAAGGTCTGGCCCCAGTCAGTTCCCTAAAACAAGCAACAACAAAATCTGAAATAAATAGGCAGAGACATGAAGATATTTCTGGAAAGACTTGAAAGGAAGTCTGTTAAAGAAATAGGTTTTGGTTAGAAAAGCATGTCTGATGCACTAACCAAGACATTCAAACATAAATTTTGGAAAAAAAGTGCTTAGAGCACCTCCTCTGAGGTGTTATAATCAACTTCAAAACATATCTGAACCTGCCTTAGGCCACAGAAATTACATAACCTCAGCATTTGATTAGAACTGAGCAAAGCAGTACTTGCTATCATGGGCTAGAGCACCTCATGTGACATTTTCAGGACTGATACTTTCTGAAAAAAAATTCAGTTTCCACTTCCTCTAAGAACTTTTCACAGGAGTTTTCTTGCTTCCTTTTTGACATTTACATGGATCTGCTCAGCAAAGGGAGAAGCTGGCTGAGTAAAGAGAAACTGATTATAAATTAAAAGAATATGGGAAAAAAAAAGAAAATTAATTTCTCCTTCCTAAATATTTCAGCCACATTGATTGAAGGCATCATAGTAATTGTGTTTAGGGCATTTTTTTCACAAGGAAGTATCGATTGAACACTGTTAAACAAACTTTTACTGCTGCTGGAATACAAAAAACTGTCTTATCTGCTAGTTTCACTACACTATTTTATCAACATTCAGCCATCATATGCTTCTATAAATACATACACCTACATGCTTTGGTTTAATGACTATTTCTACTTGTGTGCTTCTCCCCTTCCTAGTTCTTCCCCAATGTTTAATGTGAGGTAGTTCTCCCCAAAAGGGGCTTAAACTCCTAAATCTGGGATGAAATTTAGCTCTGACTCTGCACCATATGGACCAGGTATGTTTACAGCTGAAAAATGAGGGACAATCAAAGTCAATAGATGCTGAAGAATGATGAAGGCCTTTAGAAATACAATGGTGTACATCTTTCAGTGAGGCTGAAAGGTCTACAGAAAGCAATTCTGTGAAAAAAGAGAAATATAAAGAAAAGGAAATTAATTCCTTGGAATCTACCATAAAAATGTATTTTCAATCCAAGTAACCTGGCTATCTTTTTGGATTACAGGCACCTCTGAACAACAGATCTGTGGAAAGAGTGGATTCCCACTTTGAATTAAGAGGCAAAGTTTACCAAAAAGAAGAGATGTGTAAAAAATATATCTTTAGGAAATTATTACTCCTTGCATATGGAAACTAAAGAGATGGTGAAAACAAAATAAGAGAGCCTAGAAGTTCAGGAAGGAGTATAACATTTTAAAACTATACCAAGGACATTAATAAAACACTCTTCAGCAGAGGAGAATCTTGTCCTAAAAAAAGATTCACTATAAACATCTCTAAGATCTGCATTATAATAATATGAAATAATTTTTAGAGAGATGGCTGTGTTATGATTCAAACCTTGGATGGGAGAATTTAAGTTATCTGATTGACATTATCTCTGGCACTGCTCTGTTATGCCCTCAGGGCAGATGGTAGGGAGTGGGAGGGGAACTTATGCATGAAATGCGAATTTTCATTATCCTCTAATGTAGATGAAAACATGGGAAAGGTGAATCTTCATCTTAGAGTTGCTGAAGTCCAAGAGTTATCACACATTTCAGGGACAGCTGAGTGTATGTAATGCCCTTTGAAAAAATTCAGCCTCTTGTGTATGGAAGGTACCAAAGGCAAAACATGAAAAAAACCCTACATGGTTATTGTTCATTCATGTTGGTACCAGCTCCACCCTGGCTGCCTGGCCTTGAATATATAGGTTTACAGGAACCCATCAGTTCTCAAATTCACTGAAGTGGAATGGGATCTGAAATTTAATGCCTTTGAACATCTATGAAGATTTCAGACCTGACAGGTGAATGGATAACTGTTTTGCTCTTTTCTGTCATTTGTGTCAGACATCAAGTACAAGCCATTCCTCAGGAAGACCTACCCAAGCCACTGGGAGAGTCTTCTAGTGAAGTATCACAACATGTTTGCTCAGATAGGATCAAGGGATTGTTCAGGATGACATCCTGAGGTGTCTGGTCCAACCTTCTGCTCCAGACAGGGTCAGCTCCAAGAACAGAGCAGGTTGCTCAGGACTTTAAAAGCTTTAAAATATCCTGAGCTGGAAGGGACCCACAAGAACCATTAGAGTCCAACTCCTGGTGCTGCACAAGACACCCCAAGAATCACACCATTAATTGTTTATTCTTACAGCCACCACTGAAATCTACTCAGTCCTATTTTACTAATAGAATGACAAAATACAGAGTGACAAATTTAGAAGAGATTATTCATCATTATCCTCTGATTACCTGCCTGTCCATCTGTTCTCCAGAGTCATAAGGGACACTGCTAATACAATAGGAGGCCATGGCACCAGTCATGCTCTCTCAAAGTCTAGGAAATAAGGTCTTGAATAATATATTGCAATGTTTTTGAGAGCCAATCTTTCATCATTCAGTCCAAGCCCATTTATCAGACTGGAGTTCACCTATAAATCAATGTGAAGAGTTTTGATTGAAAATGTTTTTCATGGAAGGTAGGATAACACTTTTTTCAAATTCTGCCATCACCAGAAGAACCAGAAAAGGTATGTTCACTACACCACTTCAAGAACTTTGTCCACTTCTATTTGAATGACCAAAATGTTTAAACTCTCCTAGAAGGAGCTTCTGACCAGGCTGTACTAACCACATCACCTCACTGCTGCATTCTACTAGCACATTCTTTCCTTTAAATATCTATGGGTACCCTCTCAGGGGAAAACTTCTAAGGTCAGAAGTTTGTGATTGCCAACAGTAATTTAATACAATATCAGCTTACTGCCAGAAGGAACCCTCTTTTGATATAAACAAGAGAAAGCCAGCAGGGCTTCAGTCTCCTTTGTTTATTTGAGAGTGTTTTTTCTCTGAGAGCTTTACTGTTTCTTAAAGCTCACAAGAAGATTGTTACAAATCTATGATCACTAAATGCAAAGTGATAGGACTACAGCATCTTGCCATTAAATATGTTTATTTTAGCAACAATAAACCCCACCACAGCACCCGTTTCTACAAGAAAGCAGGAAATATCAATAGAAAAGTAGCTCCTGCTCTTGCTCAGTAGTCTCCATTTCTGCCTTTGATCCAGCTTAAAAAAGGCATGAAGTACAGCAGTGCCCTATGAAAACGTATAGGCTTTCTCTCACTGCCTTATGGTCTACAGTTTCAGATGGGTCACGGAGTGCTTCATACTTCAGCCCATAGCTTCACTATAATGGTTGTGGATTTAAACCTGTAGAAAACAGGCACTGCTTCCAAGCAATATTCAAGATAAAAGCAGCTTCTGTAAGGCCTATTCACTACCAAAGGAGCACTATTCCCACTGGTATTTATGTTTGTATGTGTAAAAGGCTTGAATCCTCTGTGATGTCAGCCATTTTATCCTTGTTTAAAGGCTTCCAATAGACTAAGGTCTGATATTCCCTCTCCAAAATAATACAATTGCAAGATTGCCTATTTGAGAAGGAAACTGCCTGGGTGGGCCATGAATTAAAGTGGGCCCAGGACAATGACTTCATTTGCTTAAATAGTATGTGCGTCAATGAAAGCATTTGCTAAATAAAGAAACCTCCCAGCAATTTTCTTCCAAGTCAACATTCACATGCTGTGGTTTACCATTACCCTTCCTTTTGTGAAACTCTAACACACTGCAGAGGTTATGAAACTCCCAGTATTAGAATCATCTGAGTGGAGATAGCAAGGGGGTAAGGACAGTCTAAAGGAAGCGGCCACTTCTGATTGGATGCACCTTTTTTTTACTTGCTGGGACACACTTTTTCCTCCAAGATTACACCCAGAGTCTGATCAACTGGTGTTATTGCTAGATTCCAGAAAAGCGGGGAGGATGTAAAAGGATTAGAGAAAATGCCTGAGGTCCCAAGGGCACTCTAAAATTTTGATAATTTATGAGATTCACTGGCTTGTCTGCTTTGCAGGATATAGAAAGCATTTGAACCATAAATCCTAGAGAAAAGGGAGAGAGAAGTAGCTTTTTTTGTTGTTATTTTAAGGGATGTTCTTACCTTCTCCATCGAAAATAGGCTGGGTTTCCATCGTAGGCGTTGGCTTCGAACCATCATCTGAATTGAGGGTTAGAAAGAATCGAAAAGAAACTACCATTATTGAGGTAAATACTATCTACTCTCCAGTACTGTTGAATGATTGGGATTTGTACATGGCCCGGCCAAGTCCAGGAAAGAGAGAAGACAGACAGAACAAAATCATATTGCTAAAAGCAATAACATTTTACATTAAATATGCATCAAGCCCTTTTGGTACACTTAAAAAGCCTCCCCCCTCCCTCCTCAAACCACTGGTGTTTATCACCTGATAGTCTCCCCAGAAGGCAATTAATTGCCTTTTTAGTTTCAGGTCAGTTTAGTTTTACACTCAGTTTTACGCTACTCAGGCCATTTCCTGAGACAGCAAAGGTTCTGGAGATTTCTGTCCTATTGTGTCTTTTTCCTCACTCCTTTTACTCAAAAGAAAAATTCTTCTGAAACTTACCTGTGTAGAACTGGCACCAGTATTTACTGCAGAGGTGTTAGAATGGGATGGTCAATAGCAAATCTTTTTTATTCACAATCTCTGCATCAAGGTGTTCTCTAATTGCAATGTGGTGGCAATGTCTTCCAATGGAAAATTGTGGAACAATAATTTCTCTTACATTAGGTTTAGGTTTAGTTGAGTCTGTTTTGCCCATGACAGTATTTGGTGAGTGATCTCTCCTGGACCTTAACTCACAAACTTTTGATACATTTTCTCCCCTATCCAGTTGCAGAGCAGAGTGACAGAGCAGCTTTGGTGGGTGCCTAGCTTCTAGCCAGGGTCAGCCTACTACACCTAGAATTGTGCTTTTTTCCTGTTGGAAATACAGTGACTTAAAACCTTCAATTTCTAGTAACTATTCTTTGAATATGTTATTGGCAAGAATGACACTAAGCAGCAAAGTGAGCAGTACCCTCAAATGCAAAGTAGCACAGTGAACATCTGTTGGAGAGAGGAGTCCATGTCAGAAAAGCCAGGCTTGCCTCTATCTGCATGACCATCAGATGCACAGGGCAAACACTCTTTGGAGGAAACATACATGGGACAGTCCTTCCTAGAGGAAGCAATAACTGCCCTTAGCCTTCTCTTATATCAGCTCCATTTACAAAAGTAATAGACCATTGGAAGAGGAAGGGAAGGGTAGAGATGGAAAACAGAAGCTTGTAGACTTTTTCCACCCATACCTGTGTTTGCAGTTTTTTTAGGAGAAGCTTGAATACCTCTTCCACAGTTAATTTATTTTATGCATTTCCACACAAAGTAGTCTAGTTCACAGAAAGCAAAAACATGCTGATAATTCCATTTCAACCTCAGAGATCCATTTAAGTAAAGGACATTGACAGAAATGAGAGAGACACCCTGTTGTCATGTTCCTCTTCATCACTGCATTTGGTTTTATGCTAAACTACAAGTGTAACAAAAAATACTTGGAAGAAAAAATACTTACCATTCCTCAGTCAGCTCTTGTTCTGAGCTTTTCTGTTATTGGGCATTACCAGTAACCTGGATAAGCAGTATTTATTTTTTTTAAAGTTTGAGCAATGGATTTTAAAAAAATCCTGAATACTTCTTAAATTACAAGGAGGAAGGTTTTGCCCTTTAAAGGCTCTTTGGATAGAAGTAAATAGCTGATCTTCCCTTTTTATGTTAGAATAGGTTGCTCTGCTTTTGCAAGACTACAGGAGCCACAGCTATGGCTTGTTATTTATTTAGGATGACACTTTACACTGAAATGAAGCAGTGAACAGAATGTAATTAGCATGACTGGCTTTAAAGATTGAGAAACCAACCCCAAACTGCTGAAGATACTCATAGAACAACTAGAAAGGTGAATAATTCTCAAGTTATACAAAATAGGAAGAGACCTGGTGTTTAAAAAAGACCAGTGCAATAATAAGTTTCTTATTGCTCTCATGAATGCTTCTGCACCAAGTAATCACAGAATTGCTTTTCAGATTTAAAGCAGCAACCTGGAAGCCAACAATGGGGGAAAATTAGAAGTGGATCTGAGCCACAGCACTTGATCCAAATCATTACCTGAAATTTGGCAGAACACAGGATGTTTCAGGTTCAGGGGGATTCTTTCACATTCATGTATGTGCAAGGAACACAGCAGCAACTACAATTTGTCAAATACATTCTTCTTAAAGAGAGTTCTGCAGCAGCTTTTGTATGAAGTTAGCCATTAAGATACTGGAGAGTATTAAACAAACCCTTCAGTTAAAAGCTATTGTTTAGAATAATCTCAGTAAAATGGCTCAATGGATTACACAATCATTTCCTTACTGGATTACTAAGGCCAAATTGTCACTAAGTCCACATTGTAGCAGCACCCAGCATAGTATTAAGGGCTTTGCAAATAGTGAGAAGTATAATTACTCCCCTGTTGTTCAAGGGAGTACAGTTCTTTCATCAGACATACAAGAAAAAATGCAATAGACAAGAGCTCTGTAATTACATTCACCATATTTCAAATATCAAAAGCCAGAGATATTTCTGATTGTTTTTTAAAGGTCATGAAATAGTCACATAAAAGACAAAAATTGCACTTCATTAAAAACACCATGCTCACTTCCCAGCTGCCAGCTTCTTACTCTGAAACTACCAATTTTTTTTTCTTAAACTGGAGAATTCTCAGCAAGTCTCAGTGTTCCAAATTAGCTTACATCAAGTTTCACTGCTGTTCCCTCTCGGCAGAAAAACCACCCTAATACTTGCCTGCTCTTATTTGATTTTTCCTCTCGCTCAATACTCCATTTGTCACACTGAGCATTTGTTCCACTGGCCTGTTTGCTCCTCACAAACAAGGCATAAGTTCTATTTTACATACCTGAAAGTTTCGAAAAAACATTTCGTATTCCTTAAATAAAAATTTCAACATATAAAAAAACCCCTCACTATTCCAGAGGCATAAGGTCTCCTGTGATACTATATGAGAAGTACATAATACTGTTACTTTGGGTACAAAGGCAATGAAGTATGTTCACTGGGTACAGTCTCTTCCTTTCTTCAAAGAGCTGTTAAATTCCACACTTTCAAAAGAGGCATGCCACTGCAATAGTTCCTTATACACAGCATGTCACAGAGATTAAAGAGATCAAGTGTTACTTCTTAATCCCTCTTGATAGCAATGCTCCAGATCAGAAATCATATCATTCAGAACCACATCCCTTGGTGGCAGAATATTTTCTGAGCCTTGAGGAGGAGTTCACTGCATACTTCTCTTCCAAGTTTACAACCCTGCATGAATACCCACTTTCTTTTTCCAAGACCACTGTCTACAGACAGTATCACTCACCAGAATACCTCCTCATGGGATATTTTAAAGCTATAAAACTCCTCCAGTAAGTGTCCTTTTCCTAGGGTACACTTGCAAAAGTTAAGCAGATTTTTCTGGCTCAATTGCTGTCAACTTTAAAATGGTATTTTTATCTTTCCACAGGACAAGAGTGAAACGGGCAGGTCTAAATAAGATTCCCTAAGGCATTTTCACATTAAGGTATCTTGGATATAAACCAGAATTCCACTTCCTCTACTACTGTCAGAAGCTCATAAGCAAGAACAGTTTTTATTGCACTTGACTGACATTGACTTGAAACAGGGACAATTACTTGCACATCCTGATCTACTACTAGTGCTGGGCAAGAAGTCTTTATGCTCTCACTAAAATACCCTTCCCCATGTCTTATCCTTGCAAAACATCCAGCAAGCATCCACATCTGCAATGACTGTAGTGTGCACTGGGGTTGAGGGAGAAGGACGACACCTGTTAAAGTGACCATTTTACTCTGAGTGACAAGCACTAAGGCCATGAGCAACTTAGATTTACGTCATGAGAAAAGTAAACTCCTTGACATAAAAAAGCATTATTACTATGGAAAAATGTGAAGTAACTGCCTGCTGCTCTGAATCACCATTCTCAACTTAAGCTACCTAATGGAAGCTGTAGAAAGGAGAAAAGTTAGGAGATAAAAGTGCTGTACTGAAGGTTGATGTTGCTGGGGAAGCACATAGGTCTTGGACTGCTAATGTCATGATGCAGGTACTCAGATTACGTGCCCAGTGAGTATATTTTTCCTGGGTAGGAGATGTGATGTGGGAGGCTAATGCTGTGTTCTGAATGGAATCCATGAGGCAATATGTAAACATTACTTCCATTTTGAAGAGCACAGATGTTTATGGAGTCAATCATCTAAGCTGTATACAAAATCTAATCTTTTTTTAAAGTCTATAGCTTGAACATCAATGGTTCCCAGACTTGAGTCAGACAGACAGAATAAGCAGATGACAATTTTAAGTGCATAGCTCTGCTCTGGGAAGAGGTAGCTTTCTTCCAGTGTCAAGTGGCTCCTTCACTTACTATCATCTGGTTTTGGCTGAGTCATTAGAGAGCACAGCTGGAGCTGAATAGGCAACTTAGAGCACAGGGAGCCAGGACAATGAGTGAACTCTTAGCAGGTCCTGTTTGATGCAGCAAAGTCGACCTTCAGCAAACATGTCAAGTCTATAGCAAGAGAGAAGAGCTTTCCTAGGCTCCAGTAATCCTGAGGGACTCAAGTCATACATACTCATTCCTGCAGCTTTAGTAACTCCGGTCAGACAAACAAAGAGCTGCCAGGTCAATTAGGTTCCATGTATCCATGCAGTTCCTGAATCTTGAAGAAGCAGTTTTGACTTTGACATTTTTATGTATTACCCCCAGATCCAGAGTATTTTAAAGTATTAAAAAAAAAAAAAAAAAGAAAAAAGAAAAAAGACAACAAAACTTGTGTGCTGTGTTTGCACTACATAGGGTCTTAGACAAAAATACATGTCCCTTCTAGTATTGCAGGGGAGGTGCAAATTGTTGCCTTAACCACAATCCTTCCCTACATTAAATGAAACAATTTCAGCAAGTCACAATTAATTTAATAGTCTATGCAACTTCTGTGTACAGACATATATTGCCAACATAAGTGCAGAAAGTTAGCATTCATGGAAAGAAAATTCTTTCAATCTGGCCAATCAAGGTAAGTTTTTGCAAGCAGCTGAAATAGAAACACACCAGTGCAGATAGACCTCCCTGCCAAGTTTTCACACTCCTGTCCATAGAATTATTTAAGTTGAAAAAGACCTCCAAGATCATCAAGTCCAACCACTTCTATGCATGGAGATCCCACAGCTGTTACAAAAAAAAACAAACAGCTTTTTAAATCAAATAAGCAAAAGCCACATTCTCACTCTTTATTGCTTTAATTTTAAGAAACAGCAGCAATGTGCTGCCTTTGGATATAACAACCCCCAAACACTTGAACATGGACAAGGAAAGTAAAATTTTGCTTAGAAAGGGGAAAATATGCCTAACTGCCAAACATTCAAGGGCTCTGTGGGGCTTAATGGGCTCCTGAGTGCAAAGGTTGACTTGCACTGTCACTGCAGTAATTTTTCTATTCCTATGTCAACTATTCTGTATGCCATATGGATGTGGGCAGCCTTTACTTCAGCACTGCATTCCAGATATCAACCAGATAGGATAAGGAGCCTTTCCCTGTGCCTTCTGGAAGGCATTAGTTCCCCCCACTTCCTTCTCACATCTCCCTCGCAGGTGCATCAACATGAAAAAAGCCACTGAAGCCCCAAGGACTTTGTGGTCCAATGTACTCAGTGTTTGTTTGGCAGCATAATTCTTTGCCCTGCAAGAAAGCCTATCCCATGCACAGACAGCTGGAAGTAACTCTGACCCCTGTGACACAATTCAAAGCCTCCTCTGTTTGGCTTTTTGATTCCTGATTGACACACTCACTGCCAAGCGGAGATAAATGCTGCTGGGAGGACAATGTTGATCTGCTCGACTATTCTTGTGAAGGACTTTTTCAGAATAATAAACAAAAAACACTGGTGTGCTTAAGTGTCTGAATAGAACTGGAGGTAGACAGAGAGGGGAGCGGAGTGCTTTACAGAGGCTGGCAAGTTGACTGAAGAGTTAATTGTCTGGGTGTACAATGAGTTTATTCTGACCACAAACAAAGAGCTCCCTCTTCCTGGGTCTGGTCCTTCAAAAGCAAACGTGTCAAAAGCAGTCTGGAGCAGCACTCATTAATAGCAATGCTCTAGTCTCTGGGGTTCAGTGGCTTTAAAACTATTGAATCTTGAGATTCAGACAGAATCTCTCTAAAATCCCAAGTCCTTATTTACAGTCTAAGTTCTAAAGGCATTCTACAGTAATTAGCCAAAAAAACCCTCCCTTCTAACCTCTCATTCTTTACAGCCTTTAAACAGCTTCTTTTGAAAAACTAAGACATAGCAAGGTATTACCCTTCAAACATAATGCTGTAGACACCCTCCCCAACACAAGATCCAGTTTTATATTATTTCAATTATGTGTCATGTAAAAGTGACTCTTAATGTCTCATACTTGGAAAGATACAAAATCCCAGCCCACATCTGGACCTTCATTTCAGAGCTTGCACTATAATAGGTCAAACCAATACAATGTCCAAAACCACCCCCTGCCTCTGGGAAAGTTCAGCTCCAGATTCAGATTTGAACTTTGCAGGTTGAACCAAGCTCTTAAGGTAATTACCACTTATAATACCTGACTCCCTTCTGTAAGTTGTGCAAACCTTTCTGGGGAGAAAAAACATCTTCCTAGTACTGCTGCATGGAAGACAAGGCAGTCGAAAACGGAGCCATTACACTTTACCATTTTGATGGCAAAACTCCTAGGGATTTTGGTGTCAATGCAGAGATACTACATGTTATTTGAACCAGCAAATAAAGATATAAAGATCAGAGAATTAAGCTGAGCTGTTAGTGAACTTTCTTGTCATGTAAATTTGCTTCACTACTTGTGAAAAGTTGTTGTTTTAACACAGTTACAGAAATGTAGCATTCCAAAGAACATTTTTCTCAAGTGTATGGGCATGCTTCCAAGCAGAAGACAAACTACCTGAAGATTATTAAAGCTATTATTTAAGAGCATTCACCTAATTCAAACTTGAGACTCACCCTCTGCTCTCCCCTTTCTCAAGCTAAAATCCCCAATATACCGCAATCAACTAATTTAGGAGGACAGGAGGGAGCCAAAAGTTTGTGTGATCTCTCTTTTGTTCTACTGAGTAATAAGTGAGGGATTCAAAACCTCAAAACCTGTGAAATAAGATTTCTTGGCTTGCCACCGATTTCTCTCCAAATTGTAAACAGTAAACTGCAGTCTTAACCAATTTTGCAGGCTTGGACTTTTGGACAAGAAGCAGCAGTACCCCACAGGTAGCCTGAGTACAGATGTAACTCAGAATAAGGAATCTGTACACAGTCCTGTTATTTAGAGCCAGAATTCTCAGTTTATTTCTGGGCCAAACTCCAACACAGAGATGATCTTCTCTATAAAAGCAATTTGCACATAAGATATGGGATAAAGAACCATATGATCAGATTTTAGTTTGGTTATCAGAGCATTTTTGAGGTCAAATGCAAGGAAGCTTAAATGGAGAAGACCTGTTACTGAGCATAGATTTACCTTACTGCAGTTTCCAGACTTCACAGCCAAACTCATTCCCAAAAGGCAAAATAGGTCTCTTCAAAAATTTGGAAGTAATAGGAAAAATAAATGCCCAAGGCCAGATTTGAACCTTATCTGTTAAAAAGGTGAAGTAGGTAATAAAGATCAGGTTCCTTTTGAGACCATCTTCAGTTTAGATTTGCACAAAAAGCGTTCTTTTTGACCAATGTGGAATCAGTGTCAAGCTGTGAAGACGTTGTCCCCACTTGCCCTCCCCCACTTTCAGAGGCTTATTATTCTCACTGTTCTGTAACAATCCCAGCAGCAGTTTTATTCCTTAAGCAAACAGAAATCATCCTGTGACTTAGAAATACATGCTCTTGTCATCAGCTCTGACCTACAGAACCAAGCCTCCAGTTATGTCACTGTCTCAAAGAGTGACAGCTAGGCTGCCAGTGATTTTAATTGTCTTGATTTAAGTAAAAAACCTTAAGTTCACTTCCAGAGTGGCTCAAATTGCTAGGAAAAGCAGAAAAAAAAAAGAAAAAAAAAAGAACCTGCATATCCATTCAAAGGCTCTTGAGGGAGCTGCTAAGATACAAGTAATTTTCTTAATCTACCATTTCCACTCTATTAGATTCAAGCCCTTCTTCCTTTGAGCTTAGTCCCTCCCTTCCATCATAGTTAAAGTACTGCAATTCTTTGGAAGAAGGGACTATTTCCCTGGTATTGCTGCATTTTTCTACCCAACTGCCGTTCTGGCTACTTTACTGAGTTAAAAACCAAAATGTTCTCTTTTTTTCTTTTTTCAATTACTGTATAACCTATACAACACTTTTACCTTGAAAGATAACCATATTCCTAATGCCATGGTTTCAAAATTCATTCTTTTACTTTGTTCATATATCTTCTGAAATAAGCTATGTAGCAGCAGGGACAACACTAAAATCCCTCCTTGGACTAGAGTCCATTAGCCCTACTGAACAGCTTACCTAGAAATGCTACATGTAAGTGCCACATATTGACTTGTATGTTTATTTCACAATAATAATGAAAAATGAATAATTAAGAAGATTTCAGGACATAGTAGGTAGCAGCAGACAAGCTATGAGCCCATCCTCACCAGCAACGTAAAAATGCTTAAACACTCTAGTTCAACTGCTTGTTGAGAAAGGAGAAGGGGAACAAAGCTCAGAGTCCCAGCTCAGCTTCCAGGCTCTGCTTCCGTCATCTGGTAAGTTTTCAGACAGGATCTCAGCCTGCCTGTCATTGCAGACTGATGTTTCACAGCTGCTAGCAATGTTCTGCACTGCTAAAGAAAAGAATCTTGACCACCATGGAAAGTGGCTCTTCTCCTTATGAACCAGCAGCAATTTCAGTACGTAAAAAATCAGCTAGGACAACACCTGGGAAGGCTATTGGAATGCCTTCAAAACTAGAAACCACATACAGCCTGCAGAAAGAGGCTCTCAATGGGAGCAAAGAATATTTTTCATTCAGCTGTGTACTTAAGCTGTCCTTCAAGAGTCTAATGCCATCCCCTACTGAGACACATACCTGAGGGGAAATGGAGACACAGCTGAAAGAATCAGGGGGAATAAATGGTTTCTTGGTATGGTCATAACACATAGCACCAAAAACTACCTATTACCAAAAAGCATGACTACTTAATACATTTGCTGAGGAATGATGACATATTTACCAAGTACCAATGGCAGCTGGCTGTAGGGATGGCAGGCAGTTTCAAAGCAGAGTCTCCAAGGCTCATTTTGACCAGCAGACACCTTCACAAGTCAAATGGCACAGAAAAGCTTTGTGTGGTAAATACAACCCAGCAATTATACAGCTGTAAATCCAGCACTTCCTTTTTTTTTCTATAGAAAAGGATCAAGGTAATGAAGATGAGGGGAAGAATTGAAATAACCTTATTCTTCAGGGAGATTAACAATTGAAAGGAAATAAGCTGTAATAAACACTGAATAAAGAAGAATTAGGCTCTATATCTGTGTAATAAAAACTGCATCCAAATGCATATCAATATAGGCTACAACAAAATTACTTGGAAAAGCTATTGCCAACCCATAGAAGGGATGCTAGGCCGTCTCGTTCCAAGAAGGAGTACTGTCTGTATTAATGAACTGAGAAAAGGGTGGTGAGCTGGAGCAGGCAACGTAATACGTGGCTGCTCCACAGTCCTGGCACTAAGCTTCACAGGCAAACTGGAGAGAAGAGGCACAACACAGAGAAACAGACTACCAATATTATACAGGCTGGGTAAACCACAGTCAGCAAAAGCTGGACTAGTTTGGAGTGTTTGTTGATGGCTTTTTTTTTTAATCCAAAGCCGAAACACCTCTAAAGTGCCAGCATTACTTACGCTGTAGAGTGAGTGATGAGATCAAGAAATCAGCAATAGCTAGCACTGAGAATGTTCAAAAATAGACTGAAGGACAGGAAGTAGAGGAAGAGATGCTTAACATTTTTATATCTTCATACTTGGTAGAAGAACTCTTTTTTATCTCAGCCTGTAAACACTAGAAGTATTATAGATACTGCAGAATTTTAAGCTGCAGTATCTTAATTTTGAACCATCTTCCATTTGGTTCACTGCCTCGAGTGACATTTGAAATAAAACAGTGAGCAAAAAAGTTTCGACACAAAGAAATATTTTGCTTAAGGCACCATATCTCATAGCAATATTTTTTGCTCAAAGTTTGGGGCAATGTCAAGTGCTAAGTTTGCAAAAAGCTCTATAGCACTGTCAACAGCTGCCTGATCACTGCTGGCAAAAGCAACAACCACCTTATGATTGTTTAGTTTAGCCTCTCTGGTTTTATTCTACCTACAATATATCATTTTTTTTCTTTTTTTCCAGGAGCCACTGCTTTGATGTGAAGCATTCTCTGTTTCCATACAGTCCAACAGACACCCCTCCTCAACTACCTCCCCTGAAAGGCTCCTCAAAGTCCACAATCAAATACCACCTTGTCATTTCTAGGCTGTGCAAGAGCCCAGATAGCTGCAGCTGTGGAAAAGGGAGCACACCTGAAATGCCTAAAGAAACGCTGTGATTCTGATCAAGTCAAAAAAATTAACAATTGTTATGCAAGCTTTATATATAGTAATAACAAGATCCCTAGCTTTGGAAACATTTCTGAAGCTACCTGATAATATACAGTGAGCTGGGGCAAGGGGCATGGAATGGTGTGGTTGCAGTACCACTCTTTCTTCTTTCTCTCCCCAGTATCACTCACATTCCCCTTCACTGCTCTCCTTCTAGCTCTGGTCTCTTCAAGGTAAAGACTCTATAAATTCTCCCACATCTTCAAGGCCTGTAAGTGGGGGGTTGGAGACAGCAGCAGCAAATTTGCCAGATCAATGGCCATTTGAAATTCAGACATATGGCTGAAGCCCTACAGCTGCATGTGTTAATTACCACACGTGTCCCCTGTAAAGCAGTCTGTTAAACACAAAAAGAAAACAGAAGAGAAAAAAGCCTTTCCAAGGGATTAAGTAAATAGTCTAAATTTTTGACCCTGCTCCCCCAGACACATGCTTGTGTATAAGCTGCCTTCCTTTCTTCCAACACCTGCATACTGAGGAAGCACAAGACCCCTGCCACCTCTAGCCATGTGCAGCCAACCTATGTCAGAGTGTGCTTTCCCCCTTCCAGCTCCTCATTTCCAGCCTCTTCTCTCGCCAGCCCCTCTCCCTTTCTCCTTTAGAGGACTCATTCCTGGCTGACAACCAGACTAGCCTTGGGCTTACAATACGCCTTTTCATTTCCTTGCAGGCAAAGAGAATGGATACCTCACTGTTATATCTGTATTGCATGTGTGAAAATGAAGAAAAAGGAGGGGAGGGGGAATATATGTTTTTCCACTGCTTGTTTCCACAGGTTTTTTTCCTCCCTGGATCATTAAAGAGGAGTGTCAGAGCTTTAGTGAGTAAGCACAACTTTGCTCTCCAACTACATAGCCCCAGTTCTTTCACCCCAGAATCTGAGTATTGTCTAAAGGAGGTTTTCTATTTGATTATGACACCAAAGGAACAGTTCTTCTCTGTGAGGGAAGGGAGAACAGAGGGAATCAGATACAGTAACAATTCTGCTGGAAGGACCTCCAAAGGACCTAATCTGCTTCAGAAGGAAATGTCTATGTACAGAATAAAGCATGTCAGTGTACACAGGGTATAAGTAACAACACCTTCTCAACACTGAAATATTTTTATTTTAAAGGTTAAGGTCAATCCTCAAGTCACAGAGTGCCAGATATCTACAGATGTACTGTTCAAAATGAACCAGAGACAGCTATTTTTTAGAATAATCTCATTTAATAGCATATTTGTGAGAAGCTGAACAGTCGAGATGAAACCTGTCAAGTCCTTACACAAATTGCTTTGCTGCAGCACCTGAAAGTCCCATCAGAAACTGAGCACAGGAACATGCAATAAAAGACATGGACACTGCCTAAAAAAATTCAGTCTGTGGGGAAGACTTCTCCCATCCTTAGCCTTTATCACAGCATTTTGCAGTACAGCTCCCTTGCAGTCAACATAGAAGAAAAGTCCAGATGAGCACACAGAGGAAAGCTATTATTCCAAATAGATCTGTTGTAAAGAAGTTTTAATTCCCCCAGGTGCCATCCCAGGAACTTGAACAAACATTGGGGTTGTCTCTCCAGCTTCTCGCTACCTTATTTAAGGGCACACATGGTCTGCATGCATTCAAGATTTCCCATCACAATTTCATAGTTTATTTCTCTTATAGAGAAACTTTGACAGAGCTCAGGGGGCAAAGAAGTTGAAAGAAAAGTATTTCCAGCCCCTTGACCAAACACCTGCACCATGACAAAACACATTTCCTGGTGCATTACTCTGATTTGAAAGAAAACAACACTAACATTCAGATGTCTAGATTGTATAAAGCATGAGAAGAATAATGTCAACAACTCTTTAAAAAGAGAAAAGGTTTTGCGCCTACATAAAGTATTTTAACAACAAAACCAACTGACAGACCCCAAATTTATTCAATTTCTCTGCAAGCTGCAATGATCGGACACCAGAAATCCATGTATAGCACATAAACAGTTAATAATACCTTAACAGATGTTGTTTAATCAATTGCTAGTCTACTTATTAGATCTACTCACCAGGCTGCTCAATACTATGACTTAATAATTTAAAAACCTTTACAGCTGTTCTTAAGACATTACAGACAGGACTTGTCTGTAGATTGCTATAATAACACTTGTAAACTACAATTTTATTAAGTCATATTATATAGACTAAGCTACTGATTGGAACTGCTACTTTATAGATGAAAGCAGAATTCTTGCATTGTATCAAACAAAATACACTTTAAAACAGAATTTGCCTTCTTTTATACTTGCCAATGAAACTTTCTTCAGTCTCAAATTTGATACATATGTTCTGAGGCCCACAAAAAAGTCTTGATGAAAACTAAACAATTTCAGACAAGGCAGCGATGTGGGGAACCAAAAGGATTGTTTTCAGTTCTACTGTTTATGTAACAAATTTGAAGTTTTACTTCTAGACTTTAATATTTCAAAAATCTGTTTACTTCATGTGATATATCTAAGTGCTTTTTAGAACATTGCTCTGCTCTGGAAAAGTTATCCAATGTACACAATATTGTAAAATTACATTCCTCTGTTCTCAAAAAATTGATCACAATTCCCATTTAAAGGCTGAGTTCTTGCTATCTAATAAAATCTGTTATGTTGGCAAACTATAGTCTACCATACCTGTGAAATTGACTTGCTTTCTACAGTTACATTTAACTGGAACTTAATAAATAATTTTGTAGATGATACACAGTATAGAAACAGCAATAGGAACCAGGGAGAATTCTGACTATTTACAAGCTGGCAAACCTACTGATTAAGTTAAGAGTATTTTTTACAGAACTATTCTTACAATAGGGAAGCAAACTCCAATTCCACTGCTAAGCTTGCTTGGAAATATAAATATGAGCTAAGCAAAATCTTATGTGCTACAAATTCCATCTACAGAAATTTTGCTCACAGCTCACTTGAGCTATTGCAGGACTGCTTTTTTTTTTTTACACTAACCCCATAACTTCTCAGTCAACTGAGCTTTTATCCTAGTTTCACAAAAAGCAGCACATATTCATGTTTCTCCCATAGATTGTTTCCTAACTCCCTGATTTTAACAGGGTAGACCGAGAAACTGTCACCATCAATGTGTGGTAGAACAAATCAAGCTTTTGCTCATCTGAAGGACTTGCAGCACTCTTGTGGCACACACATATAGCAAATTGGTTGCTTTCAGGAAGCAGACTTAATACATATGCATAGTACAGTCTGACTTTCCACTGAGCTACACTACACACCCAGCTATATCCACAAGCATCAAATTGTGCACATTTTCAGCACATGTGTACCTTTTACCCATAAAAGACCTGAAAAACACATCAGTCCTGGTCTAGGAACATTACATGATGAAGTTAAACAGTTCAGAAAATGATAATTGCATGAAAATTCTCCATCTAGATTTCTAAATTAGTATATATTTTTAATTTAAATATATACACTAAACATAAGGGATCCAGATGAATTGTTTTGGTAGGTCTGCAGACTTGCTACCTGCTAATGTTCTGCAAGAAATGAAACATAAGATGGTGTTCACCAACTAGAACCATCACTTGACTTCATATTGCCTCGATAAACTTGTATTTACTTCATCTTACTGATGAAGGCCACACAATATTCTTCTGCTGTATTCTCCACTAACTGCTAAAGACACCAAAGCATTTTCTGTGTTTATGAGGCTGGAGACGCAGTTGAAGCTCGATTTGTGCAACAGCACAGTTGTTTTTCAATACATAGCACTGGGTTGAATCCAGAAAGATCTGGAGAAGGTGAAGACCAAAGACCCAGTCTGATGTTTTAGTCACAATTCAATTTGATGGTTTTTGTCAAGGTATTATCTGTCTTCTGTGAGACATTCGAGCCCCTGTGGAGGCCATGGGCTCCTCTCCCTCCAAGCTGAGGGCAGGTGAATTAGGGCCAGCTGCACCTGACTTCTTACCACCAGCAGACAAAGCTTCCAGGTCCCCAGGTACAACCAGCTCCATTTATTTTCATCAGCACAAGCCTCCTTTGCTTGGGTTTGCCTGAGGAGAGTGTTCGCCCTTTACCACTCAGCCTAATTACTGACTCACACGAATGGCTCATTACTGATTCAAATTGCTCAGTCTCTTGGCTGCATAACTGGGCCATTAGCATTTTCTAGAGGTAAGACTCTTGGAAAAAAGCACGAAAAAAGCCACAGAATGGGCCAACTTGCCTACAATTGCAGCCCAGGATTTTCCTGCCAACAAAGCCTGCCTTTAAACTAATTTCTGACAGTTAAACCCACAAAAGGGAACCCAATTCTACATGTTAAATTTGCAGGAATTTCAAGTTGCTCATCTTAGGTTTCTCAGCAGGAACTTCAAGTTGCTCATCTTAAGTTTCTCAAACCATTTCAGTGTTTTCTTGTATGCTGCAAAACTCACTGAGAAAAAGCTTTTTGCAGCTCCATACAAGAGTCATGTCTACACATAAGATAGTAAGTGTACAACAAGCTCAGCCTGGGCTTTGCTTTCTGCAGGTCCATCAGAGCTTACATTTCACCAACAACTGTTCAGGCAATTGCAGATGCTATTGTCAGCTTTTGCAATAGGGAAACAAGACAAGTCAAAACAGGCCTGGAATGTTTTGCACTGCAAAAGACTTTATAAAAGAAAAAGGGAGTTCATACTACTCAAGACTCTTCATGACTGACACTGAAAGGTACTCCTGCCCAAAATTACCCTGCAGTTGAATCACCTTTAAATCCCAGATTACTGGGATCCATCCTTTCCCACTTCCTTCATTCAGTTGGTTTGAAAATGCTATCATACAGTGTCCAGAACCGTAAACTACCATTAATGAACCAGTATGCCCACTTCAATATATTTCCTCTTCACTCACTTTTAATTCACTGTTTCCAATTTTAAGAAGGAAGACCAGGTGAATTTACAGATATAAGCAGTTACATGGCTGTTTTTTACATCACTCTGATTCCTAACCAGACTACTTTTAAAACCTTCTTGGTGACTGTAAAGACACTACTCCTGATTGCAATATGCTAAATCTGAGCTAAAGCCCCAACACTTTCCAGATAAAGAAAAGAAAACTTTATTTTGTTCCATGTTTACTTCTTTTGTCTCAAAGTATGGCACAATGTCCCTGTGGCTGGAAAGGAATGCCCTGCATTCTTTAGGCAGGGAAGAAATCCAGTAAGGTTGGCTCCAAGGATGCCTTTCACTGCTTCTTAAAAATTAACAACGTCCTAGCGGGAGAGACTGGGGAGATCCAGACCTCTAGAGGACAGCATGCATCTTCCTATGTCTCAGGACCATCAAACTAAGCAGCAACTGGAGCAAATTAATGCAAGAAGCTCCTTATGAGAAAGGACTATACAAAGAGCAAAAGTAGGTTCTGGATATCCTAATCTCACTGAAGAGCAATTACATTTCTTGGGAACTTGTTCTTCGCTTATGGGAAAAATTCAGCACTAAAAGGACATGGGTAAGGGTCTGAGCTGCAAAGTCACAAATCAAGCATGCCCTGGAGGGCCTGGGCTTCCATTCCACCTCATGCAAACACACCTCCATCTCCCCAGGCCCAGGTCTGCTCTGCCTTACAGTAACTGAACACTTCTCAGAAAAAAATCAATATGGCCTATTTTAAACTTTTAGGTTTGGTGCCAATTTAATTTGATTTAAATTACCTTATGGGGCAAATCGTATGACTAACTGGCATTGCATCACACAGCAATAGCAGTAATGTAAATATGGATAACCAGAGCACAGAATTTTGAAAGAAGTATCTCTTGCCAGCATGCTTGCTTGTTCTCTGCAGAAAGCTCCACAGAACCACTTTCTGGAACTACATGCCAAGCCACATGAACGTGAAGCCATTTTGTTTTCTTCTCATCAGTAATGAGAGAGCCTGTGAGTGGAATCATGTGTTACCTTGTATCTTCTGGTACTCCAACATACCTACTGAGCACCAAAAATGGGAGCTTAACAGGAAGGAAAAGAGGGCAAAAGATCTGGAGAAAGAGTTATTACCAATAACCAGCCTTTTTCTCTTTCCAACATTAATTTGCTTCTTCTAAAGGCGAGCTAGTATGCTAGTAAAGTCTTCATTTATTACCCAGTAGCATAAGCCTACCCATCCACACCGTTTCTAAGGCAGAGCAGCCTCCACCCTTTTGCCCTGAAGACTTGAAAGGCACGAAGTTTATTAGCTCATATTTTACATTCCTGTATGAATGAGAAAAAGAAATCACTTTTGAAAGTCTTAGCTATTCTTTGTCTTCCTCAGAGTACCTATTCTGTGCCAGATGTGTTCTTTGACTATAAGATCCTCACTCAGGGATGGAGAGAGGGAGGAGTCTGCTGTGCAATGGGAAAATTCCAAAAGCCCCCAAATCAGATGGCAGTTGCCCAATGAGGTATCAGAAGTTTCCAGGCTGTGCCTCTACAACAGAAGAGTCATCACTGACCCAGTTCCTGCTGGACCTCTCTTGCTCCTGCCCTTTTTGTCACCTTGCAAAGGGCAATCTTTGTAACAAGTGTCTGAACACTCAGCTAGAACAAATGGTTATGTTCATGCTGGCTTGCCATCAGAGAAGCCAGACCTGCAGAAACCACCTTGCTTCAAGAAAGTCAGGCTGTTCTTGCTTCCAGCTTCCTTCCAAAACGACTTGATACTGGAATTTTGAATCAAGGTAACTTAAGGCAAAAAAAAAAAAACCTGATGAGAAGGACAAATTCATTTTTAGATTAGTCATTTTCACCACAAGATGAAAAAGTAATGCTATGTCCATCAAAGTTTAAACCAAATTATTACAGCTTCTAACAGCCCTCTTGATTTTAAAAGACCCATTAAATAGCTTTTCATAAGTATTTTTCTAACATGATGGAATAGGGCCAGACTTGCTAATGTGTGGGTTTCTAGCAGATATGAACAGATTCAGAACTGCAGAAGACAGAAAGTTTACATGACTGCTTGAAGCACTCTGGCCCAAAGGGAAACGTCTCCCCTTTGACAGCTACTGCACAGGACGTTTCTGCAGCCATATGACCAAGCATACCGTCCTTGAAACAGGATGCCACAGGCAGCACCAAGGAGAATCAATTTATATTACAAATTTTAAATTAGTCATACCATTTACAGTTTTCTTTTTGCATGTCCCAACCCTTGAGTTAATAAAGGGAGTGTGGAAGAAAAAACAAGTTCAGATGTTTTCCCCTTTTGCTCCTGTTTTTCATGAAAACCAATGTCAGCTGCTTTCAATTCTAGAACGGACCAGGACTACCCAGGTAAAAAGTCTACAAATAACTCCAAAATAATGCAGATTTCAAGAGCTATTTGATTTGCTTGTACTTCAGGCTAGACTGGCAATGATTGCATTAACAGAATTATAACCATGTGTTCAGGTGCCAATTACTCATTAATGCATAATTACACGTTTAAAGAGACATATCCTTATGTAAAATAAGAAACAGGCTTCAGTATTCAGTCTCAGCTAAGTAGTTTTCCTTGCATATTTCTTCTCCTTACCTTAAGCTATTATATACAAGCAATAGGCTGCAGAACAGATATGCTCAAAATACATCTCTACTCTGAACAGAGCAATCGAATCCCCATTAAGTGCTTTCAGGACCTGATTGACATTCCCAGCATGGAAGATGTCCCTCAAAGTACTGGTATCAAAGTCAGTGTTTTCCTTCATTCTGACGTGTCAGGAATAACTGGTTTAGAGAGTTAGCACTAAAAATCCTGCTTTTCTTGTCAAAACAGGAACTTCTCCCAGGACAGAGCATTCATCCTCACCAGCAGAAGTGAGGATGCATTCAGCACAGTTTTCCTGGAGTACGGAGACAAACTCAAAACTTGACTCTCCACTGGGGCTAGAGGGGAAAAAGGCTGGAAATTAGGGTGTGGAAAAGGCCCAAAGACATATTTGAGTGCTCCTCAATGTATACCTCAGTGGTGAACCCTCCCAAAACTATTGCAGCGAATGCAAACCAGAGGACACAGGGAAGAGCTCTGAATATTCACGGGAGAAGAACAATGACCCATCTAATGCCTTACTCAGGAAGGGCAAGGACTGAAGACAGGAGTGTAAAGAAGAAGAATCAATGCCTGTGAGGTTTCCAAGCACTGCTAAGGTTTAACCCAGCACTGCTCCAGCTGGCCAGAGGGTTTTATGCACTGTTAAAAAACCCCAACTTTCAATGCATACAAAGCCACAACCATGACACTGGCACTCCTGTTTCCCAGAATACAGATAATACTGATAGCCTTCCTAATCTCTAGGGATTTTACTGAGCAGTGCTCAGTACGTGACTTCAAGGTGAACAAGCAGAGGTTATTCTGGAGCAGCCATTCCTTTGGGAAGCTCGGCTTTCTTGTACTTTAACTCAACTGAGAAGCACAGAGCAGAGAACACCCTTTTCTACTCCACAGGGAGCAGAACAGTCATCTTATTCCTCCTCCTGAAGGGGAGCTCTAGTGGCACATCCACCCCTGCACCCTGGAGCTGGTTAGGAACCCATGTTCTGAGCTATCTTAAGGGACTTGGCTAGGCAGCTGCTGTTACAAAAGTTGGTGAAGCACAGGACTCCACTCACCTTTCCTTCCCGAATTACCCTGGCTTGATGGTTTATCAGTTACAGAACCTAGAGGGGAGAAAGAAAAAGAAGAAAAGACATCCATTTAGATGCTGTACAGTCACACAAAGTATATGATGTCTCAATAATACAGTCTATATCTCAACCCATAAAGCATCTATTTTACCTGTCAACAGCTCCATTTAAGACTCGGAGAGCCTGTGGCTTCAACCAAATTGAAAAGTATAAGGAAGTTTTATGCCTTAAGACATTAAATTGGGATAAGGGTAAACAAAAAATCTTTAGTAGCTGGATCTAGTGATTTGAAAGACCTCAACAGAGCATCATGCTAGTAAGAAACCTGGAATAAATCCAAGGGCAAGAATGAAAGATCAGTAAGAGTCACTTTCATTTGCAAATGTCAGGAAAGACAAATCAAAAGCAGATGGGGAGAGTGTGCAGGGAATGCAAGCACAGTATTCCAGAGGAAAGGGATTAAGTGGGACAATTTGCAGAAAATGGATTTCAACCAACCCCAGAACATCCCCAGCTGTTTGAAACGGACACTGAATAAGATCCAGCATGTACTTGAACAGAACACATCTCGGGTTGTTGACTTTAACTTGGATCTTTACATAGTATGTATGATTCTATGCTTGGTTCTGCACTCTGCTTTAGTGCTTCATCACAGTTTTCTACTAAAACTTGACCAGGTAATAAAAGCTAGTCAAATAAATCCATTACCAATGTGTATAAAAATCTGTGACAAGCACTTTTTTTTTAATAGCTTTATTCACAGGAAACTAATTCTTCTAAGTACCATTACTGAACAATTCTAATGATTACTGAACATCCAGGAAACACGGATCAAAAGTCAGCTTTAAAGAAGGTAGCTCTGACAGCCCCAAGAATCTGATCAAGACAACCTCTGAAGGTAAACTATTGCCTGGACACTTTCACTTGCAGATCAGTTCATCAGAGATCTACTGCTGAATTACAAGTAGTAAGCACAAACTCTGTATTAATCATCATATGTCTAACATCTGTGTCCTACAGTACAACATGACTTTACTTTTCTGCAACATGATTTCATAAACAGCACAAGACTAACTGAATAGATTAGTAAAAGTCTAAAACATGCCCTACCAAAATGATATACTGGAAATTGTGTCATAAAGTCATATTCTAAAGGTTTAAGCCAAATTATTGTAGGATTGCACCTTAGACTAAAATAGGATAATAATTTTTTTTTTCCACATGCCTGTGATAAACCAAGCATCTCCTCAAGGTACATTGGGTCACAGCTCTCCCACTCAACTCAAACCCTTATGCAAGTCACTTATTACCACAAGTAATAAGTGCAAGTTTGCTTATTACCACAGAACACCCTACAGTCAAGAGGACACCATATAAGCTGAGGAAAAATCGAAGTCCTAAAGGTTTGACTGCTCTCATGCTCCTACTTAAAGGGCAAACACTACAAGGTGTGAGAGGAGAACTATACTAAAAACCCTTGAGGTGCAGACTGTAGAGCATGAAGACATGTGGCATCACTGAACATGTTAGAAACACACTCCTATGCTTACTGCCTTTTCCTTCTTTAATTTTTTGGGGAGGAGACAGGAAAGCGAGAAGGCAACATAATGCCAGTGTTGCCCTTCAATTCTCCCCAAAGTACAGAACAACTCTGCCTGTGTTTACTGTGGTGTTGTCACAGCAGGACTGTTCACAACAGCTCACAAAACAAGACCACTATTGATCAGGGCCATATGAAGATCTGGAGCCCAATCTCATTCCACTCGAGCCATGGAGTACCAAATCCAACGGTGTGGAGAAGAAAGAAAAACAACATTACTCTTTTTTAAAGAAACTTGTGGATTTGGTGTCAATAAAATGCTGAGCAAAGTAATGTCAGGCTGTGTGCCCAGAAACACATCACTTAATAAACATGAGTAAGAGCCTGTGTCTGGACCTCCCTCTTGTGAGCTGTGGCACAAGCCCAGTGTTGTCCACCCCGTGACACAAACACAGGGATCCTAAACTAAGCAACGTGGCCAAAAGACCCAAATTCATTATAACAGCAGGACCCCAGAAACTGACAGTTTTGCACAGAACCACCTACATGAATTAACTGAAATCACTCTGTACAAAAAATTACTCCATGTTCCACAAAATACAGCCCAAGAACCATTTCATTACAATACAGCTCATGGAAAAAATTATCCCATCCGTTCAGCAAATCTTTGGTGTTGGTGTACACAGCAACACCGACTCCTGCCTTGGCTGCCACAGGTTGTCACCTTAGTGGTTTTTCTTTCTGAGCCTTGCAGAAGTGTCTGTATCCTAACTGCAGGGTGGACATGCCAGAGTCCAAAGTGCAGCATTAAGTGGGGTAAACTGGCCAAGTCACCTGAAAGATTGGGCTCTCAGAAGGATGCATTCACCCCAACCCTCTGGTTATCAAGTTAGTATTTGCTGAAGCCAGTCCCACAGTACCTGAACATACAGGAGTTTTGTTCTGTACAGAAGAGCCGCTAATAGGTTTGCCATCAGGTGTCACACACCAGCAGTATCCAGTGTAGGTATGGCACTGCACCTGTTTAATAAAACAAAGAGCAGGCATTTCATTTCTCACTCTATCACCAACCACTTTATTATCATTCAGCATCTTACTGAAAGTCCCAACCCAGAGGTATCACAAACACATGCTTCAGAGCAAGAAGGTCTTACAGAAGACTACCTTGGATATCATTATCTTTTCTTCCCTCACCACCCCCCCCCACACCCCAAGAAAGATGATTTCTCCTACTCCAACTCCTGCAGCTGAAACTCAGGAGGCAAAAGAAGTTACAAGTACTCATCTGAGAACACTTTAGTTGGGAGACGCAGCAGTTGTGTCTCAGCTCATTCCACCCTCTGCTACATCCCACTTACTGTTTACTATTAAAAACCTGTCCTGCTGCATCCCAACTGGGTTATGCAAAGGCCACCCTATCCCAAATTCCATAGCCACTGCTTGAGAGCAGCATCTGTAGGCATTTCAGAAGCATTTTGTTCAGTAATGGCTGGAAAAGTGCGATACTGACTTGGTTAACAAACCTTCTCCAGACAGATTTAAGCTCTGTTGTGTTACTATGTCAAACTACACAGCAGGAGCAAGATCCAACATGCTAGCTCCTCATATATTGACATGGACTTAAGAACATTTGATGAATGTTCTAGTGAGTCAAAAGGTACACAGTATAAAATTCATCTTGATTGACTTTAAAGCTCTACTTCTGAACTGAACATCTAGAGCTGCCCAGTTCCTTCCTTCACCACAGAAAGACACCAGAATTATGAATTCAGATACAGAACCTCTCAAATAAGGGTAAGTTCTGATCTAGCAGACTGATCTTAGTAACATCTATGGCAACATTAATTCAGCACCACTAAAATTTCATTCAGCCTAACAAATCTAATGACAGCCTTTGCCTCAGCTTCCAGAGTAGCCAACAACTGGATGAAATTCAGGATGCCTTTGACATCTTTGAGATAAAAGTAAACTACCATTGTACAGGCATCTGTGTAAACACTAACAGGTCCCAAAATTCTTTCTAACAAGCATACTTTCAGCTGGAATTAAATGTGCACATCAGTACCTTGAAATGGTATAGAAGTGCATCCTGTTACTATAAACTAGAGATGGCTCCTTCAATACATTTCTGGAAAAAAAGACATTAAATGGAAAAGACCATTTCAGAAGCTGCCTTTTTATTTTACTTTTAAAATGGATTCTGTTCATTCTCTCTTTTTCCAAACAAGTTCACTGAAACCAATTTCCAATTCCAGTCCTCTTCACACAGAAGAGAAGAGTGATGGGGTGTTTGTGCTGGTCCCCTCATTAGGGATCCTTCAGAGCAAAACCAGCCATTCCCCCTCGCTGACAGCTGGCTTCAATGCCCTAAGGTAGCAAAGTTTGTACAGAGACTTAATGACAGTTTTTTTTAAAGGCTTTGAATAGCACATAAAACATGATCTAAGAGCAATTATAACACAGTACGTCGTGTTTATCTTGGGTTTTACTTGTTTATCTTGGGTTTTACTAAAGTGCAAATCAATCATTTTGCCTCAAGCATTTACTTTTAGTAGCCAAAATCAACAGTCATCTCATGTACCCATGTTACTGCAGTCACTGTCACTGCTATTTGCAGATTCATTTTTCTTCTCTCAATATATCACAATACTGATGGCAAATTACTCTAAAGTACTATGACTATAATAAACAATAATCAAGTTAGAAAATATTTGTTATTGCTCAATGTAATCAATTGAACACTCAAAACAAATGTGATGGATCTGCTTGGGTTTAGGTTTAGAGTTTATCTTTGCTGATCACACACACACACACACAGGACTGCATTCCCAACAGCACAAGAAGCTGCATTAATTGTAAAAATCCTACCAAGGGATAGAGCTAAATGCCAGGATAGGGTCTTGAATTGTAGGGCAAGACTATTCCATGTTACGTTATATAAAAAAACCCAGTGTACCCAGCATTTAAAAAACTCAAGTAATTAGTCACTTGATAGTCCTTTAGCCAAACTTTCAGAAAAATAACAAAGTACATGGCAGAGGAGTCAAAAAAATGTATTGACACTAATTCAGGACAGATGCATTAAGAGTATGTTATGTAACACACCTCAGCGGAGAACTACGAATTACATATGCTCATTTATGGAAGCCAAGCACATTACACCCATAAAAAAGTGAATTAAGTTTGTAAATAACTAGGCTAAGAAATGCTAGTCTTCCTTGGACTGGTATCCCATGACCTTTTCTTCCCCCATGTTGCCATTAAGAAAAGAAAGAGATTGCCATTAAAAAAAGGAAGGGGAAAAAAAACATCTGAGACTGACAGCACTCAGCACTTTCACAACAACCACAACCACATGTTTTACTGCAGTACCAAAGGCCTTCCCTTCTACAGATAACAGCTGCAATTAAAGCTCAGCCATTATCCTAAAGGCCAGACAGCTAGCCATGAAGAATGGGCACTGCAGAAATCTGCAGAATCAGTGCAGTTGTTTTTCCTGAAGGTCTTCACACTGAGACACCTTTCACCGTGATACCTGACCAGGTCTCAGTACAATTTAGGGTCATAACAGCAGTGGCCTACAGCCTAGAGTTTGCATCTTAAAGGCTAGGAGGGAAAGTAAACTCTTCATCACTTACATAATACTGTAAGAAAAAAGCATAAAGGCAACAGCTGATCCAGTACACTTTGTAAGCACTGTGTGTAAACAAACATAAAATGCTGACTATTTCAGAGCACCTCCAGCAATGGATATCCAAAATTTGGGGGTTTACTTTAAAATTTTCCATTGACCTTACATTTGAGCTTTTATTTCTAAATAAAATTTCAATTGTCAACCCAAAATTGAACCTCATTCTCATCCTACTCCCAAAGTAGCGAGATTTTTAAACACTTATCTTCAGGTAAGTAAGTTTGAAAGCATGACAGATGTTTACTGCACAGATCTAATCTTCAATTATTGAGTTAATTTTGACTCTATCAAAATACATGTTAGAAAAAGCGTGTTTGACTTTTTTGGCTTTCAGTCTTCTAAAGCTAAGCATCGAGGCAGAGAAAATACAATCTTATATATAAAATACAATCTTATATACTTAATAGACTTGATTGTTAACCAAGCTGCAGTTACAGAATGCGCCTGTTACAGCTGGAAAGGCACACGACAGAATTTGGTATCTCAGATTAACACACAACAGCTGTATTGTAAGTTACATAATAGGAAATCAGATAAATAAAACCTGTAAATCATTTGAGGTCTTCAGCAGATACCCCACTAACATCTACAATTAAAAAAAAATTCAATTGCATTTTAAAGCACTACAAGCAGCCAAATCCCTGATCATGCAGAAGGACACCATTCCTATTTTTCATGGAGAGATAGGTCATCTTACCTGTGTCTCAACTAAAAGATGAAAAGCATGAGGGGCAAACCCAAGAAAAATTGCTCCAGATCACCACTCCCCAAATTAAAAGTGTAGCAGCAGTTTCTCTATTCCACCCTGCCATTACAACGTGCAAAATCAAACAGCAGCCAATACACTGGCCAAACACCTGCTCTCATAAAATTCCTTACAATATGTAAGAAAAGAGTAGTCATTGGGTGATAACTCTGCCTCTTAAGTTCCTCAGGGGGAAAAGAAGCCATTCTTTGGGTTTCTTCAGTATCTCACTGACAATGCCAGAATCTGATTCCCAAGTAAAGCTTCTAAACAAGCAAGCTTCTACAGTAAAGCTTCCACACAAGCAAGCAGCATCCCTTTATAACTATTTAACAAATGAGGATCAAGGGGATGTTGCTCAGATAGAAATCGGAAGTGAGAGAGAAATCATATACACATATGATGGAGAGAACAGAGGCAAAGCAGCAATTCTGTGATGGCTGAAACCAGTTTCCATGGAGTTACAGGAAGAGGTAGTTGCCTGCAATGGGCTTGAAGGAACCTTGGACAAGCACTGGGCTGACAACAGGAACACTCAGACTAGCCTCTTACTGCTGTTCAGATGAAATGTTTAGCAACCCATTCCTATCCCATCGCAGATCAAACAAACATTTCCTGGGTCCTTCCACAATGGAAGGCAGAAATGAGAAGGGAAGAACATTCATTCTGTATTAAAAGCTATACTTCTATGAGGAAAGAAAAAACACATTCAGTTTTTGAATGGCACTGCTGAGGCTAAGGGCAGGAAGCAGAGCTACTGACTGCATTCACAGCACCAGGCAAGGCTCCAAACCCTGGTTGCATCCAGGTGCTCCTTGTAAACACTGTGAAAACAGCTAAATAAATAGCTCCAAGCCAGCAGGTCATCCACTCTGACCCAGGGAGCAGAAGCCAGTGTGATGCAGCAATTCTTTAATCAAGTCTTTCCTTTGGTCAAGCCTCTGAGACTCAACTAGAAAGTCCTCTGAACCCACGTTAGTGGCATACAACCACACACTGGCCTGATGGCTATTTATCTTAACTCTGCATGGTGATCTGCTGCTCTGGTGCACATGTCTTGCTGTAATGCTTAGACCCTGCATCTTGTAATACTTTTTGCTACATTAAGAGTCAGCTGATTATTGTCAGAAGCCTGCCTTACCTTTATAGGCAATTTTAGGGAAGCTATGAATTAGTCTGCATCTTGTGTTTAAGCCTCTTTGGGACTGCAGCCCCTTAAACAATTCTTGTCACTTTTTCTGTTCTCCACTCCTATTTAGTTCTTCACAAAAGGTGTTGTGCAAATGTTCCCACCAGGGCTTTATGCAGCACCCACCTCCTTCAAGTCTATGCACCACTCAAGAAACGCTTCCTCCATGGGAATTTCACTGTTCATACAACCAAGAAAAAAAATTATCTGAAGCAAAAGAATCTTAATCATGATCAAGGGCATTCCCATCACATACGCTGGTACATAGGTTATTTTTAGTTCAGGAAAAGGGTCCTCAAGAGAGGCTTTCTGCTTCTGACACAGAATGTGACACTTTGAAGCTAAGAATGACCTTACATTGTCACTTCCCATAAGTAGGTCCACTCTTGCTTTAAGAACCTGTTCCTTTGCTATCTCAACTGATACTTTGAAAAAACACCATAAATAACCAAAGTTCTTACCTCCTTACCCACTCATGGTTTATCTTTAGCACAACATACAAATGAGAGATACAATGAAAGCCACAGGAAGAAGGCAAGTGTTTAAGTAGCAAACCTGCAGAGCAGTATTCACAGAAAGCTACAGCTACCATCATTTATAGAAGGGATATCTTTTAATAAAAAAAAGCCAGAACTACCTACCATTTAAAAACCAGATGCTTTTTAAAGAGTTTTTTTTAATCTAGCAAGACAGACCGTGTTCTTCTGAAATGAGAGGTGAATTCTTTGAGAGCTTAGTATTGCTGGAATCTGAGCACTGAATAATGGAATAACAGACAGCATCCCGGGAATGAAGGATATCTATGCAGTACCTTGCTGCATTAAGAAGTGAGTTTGTAATTCTGTCCAGCATCATGCTACACTAGCCAATACAGAGGAGCAGACTTGGATCATGAAATCACACTGAAGGCTGAAAGGAGTCCCCACATCTTTAGAAAGGGCTGTTTGGGGAACCTGGGAGAAAACAGAACTTTTTATGTGCATTAGCATAGTGTAGAGTGAAACTACTGGTATGGACCATAATACAGATCTCTCTCTCCAAGCAGACTTATATTACAAGATGTGGCAATGCTCTGGAAGCTATCTGATAATGCAGAACTGCTCTGACAGTCAGCCCCTCATTAGGGGGGCTGACTGTCAGACCAGTCATAAGACCACAGGTTTGACTGATGCACTCATTTTAACAGAAATCTCAGTGCTACATCATAACTGTACCAGGAGCCAGATTTTAAGAACCCTAAACTCAAAGAAACTTTCCAAGGAGATTTGTTCTCAGTTTTATGCAGACTTGTAAGGAAAAGAAACCACAACTAGACAGTGGAAGGTGGCAGCAAACAGCAAGACATACCACAAAGTCCCACAAAACTACACCCCCAAGGCAGGATTAACATTATTCATGTTCATATTAATCTCTCTGAAACAGATCCCATTTAAAATCTCAGCAACCTTTTCTGAAAAACTGCTTGGGGAAAAAGTATGAAGAACGCAAGTCTCCCTCAGCCTGTGGCAACAAGCCCAATGGCACTAGGCAGCAAAAGAAAGTGTGCAGATTACCCACTAGTTCCTGTTGTTTATGAAGAACAGATCACAGCAGGTTAAGTGCAGCATGGAAAAGGAATGGCATTTATGGAAAATACAGAATACCAGCAAAAAAAGCAAAAGTCTTGGGAAGACAAACTGGTTTTAGTCATGGTTAATTCTGCACAAAAGTGACCTCAGTTTTCTACAATTAATCAAATTACTCGTATCTAGCAAACATTCTTATGTTGTGAATAACGCAAATTTTATCTGCCTGCTTATATTACTGTGGGCTAAGTGTAGAGAGATTTTGTTATAGGAAGTTATATTCCCCACACAGACTGAAACATAAAGACATAGCAATTCCAGAGGAATTAATCTGATCTGCTTCCCCATTTACAGTCATCCCATCATGCCTGCAAGTGGCATCACTTCTTCATCCTGCAAATGCATGCCCCATTTGTAGATGCCTAAGTAGCACTAAAAGGGGACTTGATAAGATCTTTGCAATACATGTACTCAACAAGGGAAGCAGCACACATGTTGCATAGAAACAGTTACGACAGCCAGTGAACTGACAAGTGCTAGCTCCTCTTGATGCAGTACACAAACCCCATTATAACTAGTCATGCATAAGAAAACTGGAAAACTGATCAGCTGAGCAACAGAATTGGTGGCAACACTGATTTCAGTCTAAATTTCACAGGCAATCAAAACCAGACTGGTCATATAAGTGTTTTAAGACATGCATGATGTCTCTCTACAAAAGGGTTTAAATGCAAGCCAAACTAAGGCCTTTGCCTTTAGGCCCTTCTCCCTTTCACCCTTGTTGCCACATCTAACTATGGTAGATCCAGCCCTGTGGGAAAGCAGGAGGAAGTAAGGTGAGCATGGTCTTCCTCCTGCAGTCGCTGCCCGCGTGGCACATGCTCTGGCAGAGGAGCTGCGTTCTCATCAGCCCCATCCAGTCTGCAGTGCCTCCAGCCCCAAATCCAGCACTGAACTGGCTACAGCTCCAGCAGCTGGAAAGGGCAAACTTGAGCTGCTTTCAGAGGAACAGCCCCACTTTCAGTGTTTACCCAGAGTGACTGCAGTTTAGTTTTAATCAAGATAATTATGATGAACTACAAAAGCAACGGTTCAATCTAGTTAAGGCCAAGCAGGTTCTCTGAACATAGATACTACTACCTAATTCTCCCACATCTGTACCACTCTTGTTTTTCAGTCCTACAAAAATTTCAAGAATTCCCAACAATTAATTAGTTAAATTAAATATCAGACTCTTGAAGTCTGATGGCAAGGACAATGATGTGGGTCTGAATGCTACTGTGTTCAGTTGGCTCAGCAAGATGACCTAAAAGCAAGTAATCTACAGCTTGAATGAGTGCTGTAACAATTCAGACATTTGATATTCTAAATATATGCATGCATCTTTGATCAGAATTTTTCTTCTACATAAAACTCTCTTTCAATAACAGTTACACAGAAAGGGGGAAGTTGTTGAAGGAGTCTCCCTAGCCAACTTTATTGACCCTGAAACGTGTGCATCTGCTTAAGACTCTTGTTAGGATGGGGATTCCATGTTGAAGAGCACAATGGGTATTCTCCCTAGAAACTTAATTGAGAGATGCTGTTCTGTTGTAGACTTCCCATCTGAGATTTTGGAGTCTAGATGGAGAAACATTCAGGTATTGAACCAGAATAAACTAACAACAGTCCAGAGCTGACTTCAGCAAGGCCTCAGGGACTTCACAAGAACACAGCCTCCCTGTAGAGCAGAACCCAGGAGCTTCAATTCTCTGCACAAGAGATGCAGTATCAAAAAATACCTCCACCAGATGAGATCTATTCATGAGTTGCTGGAAGCAAAACTGTTTAGACTGTTCACCAAAATTCTAGTCTTTATTCATCTTTTTTTAAATCAAAATTTAATTTGTTTTGACCAGAAGCTAAAGGAAATATTTGTCTCAAAAGCAGCCTGAAACTAGTTAGCTTTCTTGGACATTATTTTTCACTTAAATCTTATGCAGGGACAATTACCTTAAATGCTGCAATATAACTGATGAAGCTGGTTCATAAGGTATGTGGAACACAGGGTATTTTTATGAACCAAGGAATTATATGAATTTCAGTTAATTCCAGATACAAAGAGATCAGAGGCTTCCTTCATCATGCCAGGTAAAACAAAAGCACTTTAGTGTTCACAGATAGAACTGAATGGAGGAAGAATGTGAAATACCACTTGGCTGCCAACTGACACCACACAATTTTTGTAAGCAGTTTCATGCTGTCCCTCAACTGGCAACCAGCACTGGCTAAGGAATGTGCCAAGGAAAAGTCCAGCAACTTCTCCACAATCCAAACACGGGTACCAACCTTCAAAATAAACCTGTCTGAAACAAAGCTTTATCATCTATACTATCTGTCCAGCCTTATCTTTTATAAGGATAAAAATTTCACCTACTTTCCTCTCCAAGAGGTTGATGGACAGACAATAGACATTTCAAAGTTTGCTTTCCTTACCCTTTTTTTCTTGAACTATGAAATTTAACATGGAACACTTTGTTCCATGTTGGCCCACTGTGATAGCTTTTATAAACATTAGCCTCCAGTGCCAACAGAATCTGAGAAGCTCTACACAAAATCAAATTGCAACAATTGAAAATGCACTTAAACTGCAAGAAACTGCAGCCATCTTCTCTTATCCCAACCTTACCATGATGGTCCACACAGTACAGAAACAGAATGCTGCTCTAAAGAAGCATGCAGAGTTTGCAGGATGAATACAACTTTTTCCACATCATCATCAAAAAACAAAAACAAAACAAAAACACTCCCACACACCAGATAATGGGAGGGTAAGACTGAGGGGAATAAAATTTTTGGTGGGTTATCACAAAAAAAAAATCTTTCCTCTCCTATCCCCCCAGGCATCACAAAATGTTTGAACCAAATCCAAAGTTCTCTGCCTTTCTCATCTTTTTTAAGCCAATATTGATTCTGTCTTGGACTTTCTTTTAACTTCAGAAGACCCTGCAAACAACCAATATATCCTAAAATTTCTCCAAGAAAGAAAGTATCTAGAGCATTATGAGATGTATGAAAAGTATGAAAAAGGCAAAAAACATTCTGTGATTTACCTAAACCCACAAAGTAGAGGTCACAGGTTTTGTAGGTTGCAGGTTTTTAGCTTTTTAGATGCATGCAAAACTGAGCAGATAGCATGAAATTGTGTCAGGAAACTGTGCATGAGCCATTTTTAACAACCAGTTCAGTCAGCACTAGGACATTGCTCAATATGCAAGGGGTAACAGAACCAGGTATCACTCTTCATTTCTACCCTGCTCTGGCAAACTTCAGCAACTGAACAGTGAGGAATCAAAAACCCAAACAAAACAGTCTCATCTCTTCTCTGCCAGTCCTCCAAATCACTACAGGATATATATCACAAAAAGTAACCAGCAGAAGGAAGAGGCTGAACAGACTGCTTTTTCTCCTGGGATAGATGAAACAGAGGTAAGAGCAGAATCAGCTGCATCCACCCTGCTCTGTGTATGTAAGCCACACCTCTCTTTGCAGCCCCTCTTCATGGAAAAATTGACCTCCCCTGCAACTGTTTTTTTTTCTATGCAATGCTGAAAATTAATGCCATTTTTTTCTGTAATACACTGGAGCTGGATGCTATTGCATATGTGTGTGTCTTTTAAGGTATTGTGACGGAATCAAAACTTCTGTTTGGTTAACAAAGTTCCCAGCTTTCAAATTTTTACCCAAATAACTGGGTCAGAGTGTGCACCCACTCTGCTATCATCACCTGGCTCACCCCTTAACACTGAATCTCCCACAGACACCCGAAGCCTGGCTGAATGAAGCAAATAGAAATTTTACCTGCATGAAAGATCCATCCTCATTGCATTCTGGGATGAAGACTGCTTCCTGAGGCTTCTTTGCCTGTTCCAGTGCTTGAGCTCTCTCTAATCGACACTTGCTTTGGCCAGCATCTACAAAGAGAAAAGCAAAACTCACATTGCAATTTGGCCTCTCCAAAAGCTAGCAGATGACCCACACAGCTGCGAGGGAAAAACCCCCAAAACAAATAAATATGAAGTATAAAAGACCATTACCTGCACATTCACAAGGTAGATATGGAGTTACCACTCATAATCCTAAAGACAAATATGAACCCAAACAATGAAATTACAAGTCAGTTAATTAAGAACTGCCTAATTTCCTAGACAATAGTTTTTATGGTCACCTGGAAGCTTCTTTCAACCAGTACTGGAGCACAATGCCCACACAATGAAATGCAATTAACAGCCTGAAACTGGATGGCTGAGTATCACCAAATAATTCAGGCCAAGCAGTGAGCAGTGTGGAAAAGAACTGATGACTCCCTCTTCTCTGAGTAACTCTCCCAGGAAGATACTAAAATAGCCAGCCATCCATATGAACTTCCCCCTCTGTATGGTTCAGATGAGGCAGATACACCATTTTCTGTGCTGTCCTGAAACCCAGCTTTTACCTCTAGTCCCAGTGCTTACAGCCAGGTGTGCATTACAACTTTCTCATATCAGTTACTCACTTTGAAGAAAAGAAAAAAAATTGCTCTGCAAGCAGAGTTTGAAGGGGTTAAGATCTCAGTTCTTACTTCAGATGATGGCAAAGTATAGCATGACCTTAACCCCTTCTAGGTGGAGCTCACGGTTACAGAGCATATCCAGATAAGTCTAACTCTAATGACTGATGGGTAAAAAGAGGGAAGTTCTGCCCTGCAGAGATCCAGATTGACTCAGTGTTTATATTTTAAAACATCAGGTCTAACAATACTGCTGTTCAGTCTAGAAAGAGAAGGAAAACAGTGAACATCTGTTTCCATGACACTCTGACACCAGAACTAGCACCTTCTTTCTTCTCCCATGAATCCACTGACCAAAGATTTTTAGTGCAGAAACTTCAAAATCTTTTAGCAGCACCATACAGTGAACAAGTTTCAATCCTCATTGTACCAGGCATGGAAATCATATTGGTTAACAAAAAATTCCACTGGATCCCTGAAGATCTCATTCTGTTTCATCAATCACATGAACTTTGACAACGGAATCACTAATACCAGCATTAAATTAGAAAGTCAGTCTGGGTTCTTAGAGCAACTGAGTTCACATTGTTTGGCAATAGAAGTAACTTCCATCCAGGCATCTCTAGACACAGAAATCAATGACAATGCTGTAACTAGTTTTGATAAAGACAGACCACAGCTTTCAGGCTGAGCACTTTATTTATACATCTGATGACTCAAGAGATTAAGTTTTTGTCAACACAGTTTCATTTTAAATAGATCACATTACTTCCCAAGAAGGATTTCACAAGTCTTCTGAAATTATGAAAATCAAACTGTTCTCTCTGGAAAAAGAATGATTCAGGGCAATAGTATACAGTAAAGATGCCAGCTGCTTAGGCTCTGCATTAGAAAGCAACAGTACCTGTATCAATTCTGCAAATGACCACTGAGCGACTACAAGTTGTTCACCTCACCCCTGTGTGACCTTATGTCACTTCTGATCCTATGTCCCTTATCTTTAGACTAATTTGTTTGTTGGGTGTTTGCAAAATACCAAAACATATGGAACTTTGATCTCAGGTGGGCCCACTATGCACCTGTATAAAGAGTGAAATTGTTACAGAATAAAAAAGAATAAAATTTACACTGTATGTTTTTTCTAGTTTTCCATCAGCTTTGACATGGAATTTCCTTTTTGCCTGCTTGCCAATGTGACCAGATGATCAGACCTTGTTTGCACATCTCCAGTGGAGGATAGTCCTGCCAACTGATCTTCCAAACGTGCTCACTCTTTCAGCTGAAAAGGAAGAACTTGCAATGCTTTTAACTGGAACACCTATCACCTGCAGATCTCCTGCTCAAGCTTAAGAATCTAACCTTGCTTGGCATGACAGAGGACATTACTACAAAACCAGATGGTGTGCCTGCACTTTCGTTCATATCTGCCTGACTGAAAACACTTTCAACTTCTGCTTCACAGGAGACAACTAAGTAGCAAAGTAGCAAAAAAAAAAAAAAAAAAAAAAAAAAAAAATCAGCGTGGATTATGGAGATGTGCACTTGCAAGGAAAAAAAACAGGTGTGAATTTCTTACATGACAATCAAACCACAAATTCCCAAATGAAAGTGTTTTCTAGTCTCTATATATGAGGATACAAGACTGCAGACAGGCATTTCTGGTTCCTCTCCCGAACATAAAACAGAAGCATAAAGCACTTCCATATACCATCTGCTTTAGTGCTGGCACACTCAGAACTACACGACTGAAACTGAATGCATCAGCACTGAGCTGGTAGAAACAAACATTTTGTGAGATCCCCCACAGTACAAATACATTAGAAGTCCAGGCAGAAGGGAAGCTAACCCATTTCTTGTCCAATTTGTCTAATCAACAAAGAAACATGCACAAGAGCAAGGCCTTACTTTCAGAAGATAATATAAACACATCATTGCTAAAGCTACCATGTCTCTCCTGGCAATTTTAACAGGCCTTTATAGATTGAACTCTCTACTCCCACCCAGCAGAGCACACTTCAGAGCACACCACCACCACACCACAGTGTTGAAGAGCTCATCGTTGTTGCAGCATCTTCTGCACGTCAATCATTGGCTCAAGCAGTGACTCTTCCCAAATTGCTGCTGAAGTACAGAGAAGAGAGAGTTTTTCTCCTGTTGATGAACACTCAGGACTGATTACTTCTCCCATCCTCCCTCAGTGATTTCCAAAGGGCATGCCAGTCCTTTTACAGCCTTGATTTGGAACACCTTTATACCACGCTGGGTGGAGAGGTGCATGCATATTGCTATCTTTTTTGTCAGTCTTCCACAGATCAGTTCCAGTAAAAACAGTGCCTTTAAGATCAACATTTACCAGTTTGTTTTTAAAAGGACTGTCAATCCTTCTCTTCCTCACTCCACAGGCTGGTATTTTTATAATGTTTGCATCAACATGTGATTTCAGTGAGATGACTTCACCTTGCTATTTTTGCTTTGTTAATTAGAAAATGTAAAGTATTACATAAGTGCCAAGTGTTTAAAAAGTAACTGTCAAATAGCTCACCCCAAATAAGATGCATTGCAAATTTTACTAAAGCCTGATCTTATGATTGTAGGTTCATATACCCTATTCTGCATTTTGACTGCTTACCCAAGTGTTTCAGCACTTTCTTGACTGTTTTTAGAAATGTTATCTGGAATATCAAACACCATGGTTATAAACCAGAATGGCATTAATGCATTCCAGTTTCATGGTTCAAGCAGACTAAATTGGACACTTTTCCCTCCATTACATTAGGTGAAAAACCAAAACAGCATAACTGCTTTTGAAAGCAGACCTGCTGAATTTTACTTTAAATATCTTCAAACTTGGGACAGATTCACTGTAGCTCAGAAAGCTGCCTTTTAAAGAAAATTAATTCTCAAGCTGGCAGCAGGCAACGAGGAGATTGTTAACGACAAGTGATATTTTTGACATCCCTGGCCTAATCAGCAGAATGCAGGTGCACATAATTTGGATTTTGCAATGATATTAGCTAGTTACCATGGCTGATCTTATCCATGAACAGTTTATTCAAACAAGACCACCATGTCCCTCATAATACACACACTGCACTCCTGAACAGGCTCCAAGAATTCCAGCAACCTCTCTTCAACAGGCAGAGGCAGAATTGACACCATATAACATCACAGTATAAAGACCCGAGCTCTCCTAACAACACAAAGTAAAACATCTCCAGGATTCACATAACACTAGCAGCAAATCAATACAATGCAACCACTAAAATCTATTAAAGCTACTTAATTTTAATTCTCCTATGTTTGTATCCAAAGTTCATATAGCAAAAATTGATCCAACTATTTTCATTTCCATTAGGTAACTGTGTCATACAGGCCAGGTCTGCACCAGACATGAAGCAGTTCAGCTACACTAAAGTCAGCACGTTCATACCCATCTACTCAATTATCTGTGTATTTGCATAAAATAGGCAAAAATGGATCTCAGCAAACTACAAAAACATGCCTATTGTACAGGATATCAATCATTAGTCACTCTCCTCACTGTTTTCCACTTCATTTGGGCCAAGTGCTACACCAGGAATCTGAAACTTGGTCACCCACAGAGAATGGTTCGTGTTGGTAGGGACCACTGGAGGTCATCTTGTCCAAACTTCCTGCTAACATAGGGTGCCTTGGAGCATGCTACTCAGGACTGAGTAGAGACAGCTACAGATATCTCCAGAGGAAGAGACTGTACAACCTCTTTGGGCAGCTGTTCACGCAGCTCTCAAACCACTTCACTGTCCACATGTCCAGTCTGCACTCCCTAAGCTTTCCTGTGAGGATATCATAGGAGAGGGTGTCAAAAGCCTTCCTGAAGTCCAGGTGGACAACACCCACTACTCTTCCCTCATCTATCCAGCCAGCTGTCCCACCATAGAAGGCAATCTGGTTGGTTAAGCATGACTTCCCCATCCACACTGACTACTCCTGGTCACCTTCTTGTCTTCCTTTCACATCAATGCACTTTGCTCCTTTTTTGATATCCATATTGCATTCCTACTCCAGAGTTCCCTAATTTATTCAGAACATGCCTAAATTTGCGAAGTGATCACAAGAGACATTTTAGATTTTACTAACTGCTGCCAAGGAAGGACATTCTTACTCACAGTCAAGGGAGAATAAAGCAAATTTGAAGACAAAACACATGGATCTAGTGAGCAGACAAATTGGTTTCAAAACATCATCTCCGTCCAACAAAAATAGTAGGTAGAGAAGATTATCTTCAAATAATCCACCAGTCAGAAGACCTGCCTTTCAAGCACATTAGCCAAAAGCTGTGTTCGTTTACTGTGTCTCAGGAGAAAGGCTGAAGGTCCTGCTACAATCTCCACCAGTAACTTACAGATGGGTTCACTCTACACAGTGACTTGTGATAAGAGCAAACTCTGTACCAGCAGACTTTTTAATCCAATTAATAAATCTAAAAAGAACTTTTAGAACACTCCCGCATAGTAATTAAATAAGCCAAAGAAGCTCCTAGAAATCAACCAGTTCACACAGAACTTAAATGTATTCTAAGCCACAGATACATACCAGTAAAACAATCACTGCATAAATGACTCTTGGCAAGCTGTCAAGATTAACAAGTATTTGTCCTTCACCCCCGCAAAGTTGTGAGGTATAACTCTTATTTAACATCAGATATTATGACGCCTCCTGAGAAAAGATTCAGGTAGCATTGCTTGGCTGTGTATTTTAGACACAGCTATAGCATCTGGAACTATTCTCTAGAATCCCATCAGTGAGGCTCCATTTGTCAGGGATGCCATAATTTGATCGCTTTAAGCTACTCCTGACTCTTAACCCTTTGTGATGCGTGAGGGTTTCGAGGGAGTCCAGATAATTTAGCACTGAAGGAATTTCATTGAAAAGCACATGAGGAAGCTAGCAACAAACAAGCGCCAAATAAGGGTTATAGCTCCCAAAGGGCTGGCAAGATTTCATCTTTAAAGGTCCTTAGATTCTTGAGAGAGAACAGAGCATTAACTTGAATCAAAAAGGTTCTGTTCTCACTATGGAAACCATTCTGTTTTCCTTGGCACAAGCACAGTTCAAGCCATCAGCATATACACTGGAAGCCTATGATAATCTGGGCTGCAGAACTATGCCTTGCTATCCACAGGATACTTTCTCTTCTACTTATTTTAATCGCCTGCTGTTTTCCCCTTTCAGAGAGTGAAGTGCAAGTTAAAACTTCTCATTCCATAAGGATAAGCTCTTGGGTGCAGTATCTCTCACAACTGTATGTGACTGAGCTCAATGGCCCTTGGGATCCCTTACACTTCCATGGGAGTGCTCCTGTAGAGCATGTGTCATGCAGGAGGAGTGAAGGCTGTTCAGGGTATACCCAATGTCCTGCTGCAGCACAGGGTGCTCAAACACTGTTGGAAATAACTTCCTTTTTGCAAGTACACAATACAGACCTGGCCAACAGCCTGTAGTTCAGCACAGCTGTCTCACAACTGCCCGGATTTGCCAGCAACTGTGATCTTTATGCACTAGAGGTCATGTTCCTAATGCAGCTAGAAAAACAAAATACCTTTCAAGAGCTGCATATATGGAAATTACCAGCTAGGTTAAATTTGCATGTGATAGTTGAAAGAATATTCCTACTTCACAAGGATTGGCAGGAGTGTCAGTGGGTTAAAAGCAAGATTTGCAATTTAAAAACACTCCCAGGCTGTTAGGTACTGTATAGTACCACAGGGTAAGAGGAAAAAGAAAAGGAGAATGCAAGTTAGCTTCAACTAAACATTACAGTTGCATCAGAAAGCAGAAAGAAAATATACCTTACCTGTGCCCAAGACAAAAAAAAGTCTCAGTTACTTCTTTGGGACTCTGGAATCACAATATGCAGTAGGCCATGTAGTTTGGGAAGCAAATTTTGTCTACTTCCATAGACAGTTTAGTATATGGATGTACTGCATTTCAGATCTCATGTTTTAAGCAATTGAACAGTGTCCGTTCATATGCCAATATCAGCTATGGAGCTGCTTATTTAAAACAGCCGGCTCAAGGAATGAAAGAAAAAACAAGACTCTCACCATACTGCCTCTTATTGTGACACTCAAAAATGCATCACTTGCAAGAACAATCCAAGTGCCTCTCAAGCTCTGTGAAGAAAGGTTCTGGGTTTCCAGTATTTAGAAAAAAGCCTGATTCAAAGGCCTCAATCCATACTACGGGAGAAGCTGCCATAAACCAACGCAGCAGTGGTGGAAACACAAACAAAAAAATCATATGAGTAAGTTTTTTCCAATGAGAAACTATTTAAAAGAGAGCAATATTTGAAGTCAGGCTCATAATTCACCTGAACTATAAAGTTTGTCAAGACATTGAAAAGAGTTTTCCATTTTATATCAAGTAATTCTAACAAAGATACATTTTTACAATAGTAAAAAAAGCCTTTATAACTAAATTCCAGGCTTAAATGAATTCTTTTTATCCTGCCACATGGATTTTAATGATTTTGTCCTGTCACATTAATCCACTGCCAAAAACACCTGTGCCATCTGCCCTCTGAGCTAATTGTGCTCTCAGAAAATGGACTCCACTTTATTTTTCACTTCATTGTAAATGCAAATCACTTGTGTGACAAGAAACTTTTTAAGAAAGTTATTGGTGTCAACTTCATCTTTAGACTAAGAGCTGAATTGAGGGGCAGTATTCACACTGCCAAGTAGATGTGTAACTGCAAATGTTAAAAAAAAAATCCATGTAAAGCCTTGCATGCACTGCCTTCTTAAATAGGTCAGCACAGAAAGGCTGTGTGTGTCTTAAAAGGGACTAGACATCTAGTATGCATCAGATTCTTCCCCACTCCAAATTCCTGCCAGTCAAAGGTGTCTTGATTCCTCATCAGCACAGGTAGCAAGAAGAAGTCTGCTTTCAGGATTTGGTTTTGTACTTCCATGGGTCCAGCTGTTTCTGTCTGCAGAAATGTATTTCAGCCCTTTTCCAGTGATGCCTGTGGCTCCTTTGCCTTCTTTCATTGATAATTCAGTCAGCTCATACTCTATTGCCCAAACCGAGACTCAGACACCCATGCTTGCAGGAATGCACAATTCCAGCTCAGATTACTCTCAGAGCACGGTACTAAACTCAAAGGTCTAAGAATTCAGTTTCTTACAAGGTCGGCCCCGCACTTCTCCTCCCAGAGGCATTTGGAATGCACCTACCTTTGCAGCGGCCGCGGTGTGCGACGCTCAGACCGGGCTCGCGGCACTTGGCTCTCTGGTAGTCGCACATGGACTCATACGTTCTGCCGTCAGAGGCGCACAGCGGCTTGGACTGCGACCGCGAGCAATGCAGGTTACACTGCGGGTCTCTGTCACGGTCGCTTATTAAAAACTGAAGGACGTGGAAAAAGGAGGGAGAGAAAAAACAGTGGTTTGGTTTGGTTTCCCAAAACTGAGCATGGTGTATTTTTTTCTTTACAACACAATACGACAATAACAATACGACTATAATGCATTTTAAGCTGCCTAACAAAGCTGACTTTGCCTGAAGGGAACTTTAAATGAAACACGTACATCTTTAAAAAATATTAACGGTCTAGTCCATTCTTTTTAATAAAATGGAAACATTACTCACTCTGCCTCACCTCTAAAAAAGTAAGATGTGCAAAGCCAAACACAACCCACACGGGAAGGGCAATACTGAGTCACAACAGCCTAGCTTGCCCAGTGCTGTGCCACAGACAGTATCTGGTACTAGACAATTTTAGTCAGACACATAAAAAATTTATCACCAAAGATGGAGGAATACAAATAAACTATCAAGATTGGCCTTGGTAGTTGAACCATGCATGTTACCAGTTTTATATCAGTGATGTTTTTGAAAGCATTGTTTATATCATCTGTGAATACCACCAACTAGAGCATACCTGCACACTCCCTAAGTCACCTTTTGTTCCTTCCTGATGACACCCAGCACAGCTGGCAACTGCACTTCATGCATCCCACAATCTAATTGCACACTATGTGAAAATCTATTTCCTTTCAGAAGTTTGAATTTCTATCATCTTTCTGCATGCCTCTTCTTCCTGGGCATTCCATCATGATGCAACCCATTTTGTACAAATGCGGCATCCTTTGCCAGTCTTGCATAGTCTGAAAAATCCCAACCTTCCTACTTCTTACCCAGACCACTTCTCTCCATATCATGATCACTACTGTTTTCCTTGGCATTCTGCCTTATTTTTGGTGATGGGGAAACCCACAATGCACATGAGTCCCCACCTTTTGTCTGCTTGTTCCCTGCAAATCCCAACATCTGGAAGGAGTTTACTGCTGTACCCTCAACTCTACTCTGAACTGCCTATAGGGACACCTAGGTCTCTTTCCCAAGTTCATATTGTTTTCCTAAGGATCCAAACTGACGGTGATCTTTCCATAACTACTTGCTTGCAGAAATTTTTGGCAAGTCATGATAGTAGCAGCCTTTTTCTCTTTCCATACTACCCCACTTAGTGGTTTGTCAGACCTTTAATTATTGCCCAAACCCAATCACTTGCTCACAGGAAGATTTCAGAGGATTCTTCAAACAAGTTCCATGAGGATTAAGCAAATAAAAGGCAAGTCAAACCTGCCTTGCACTTCCCCATCCCTACCTCCCATTTCTACAGCCCCTTGCAAGTCTGGGGGCACCAGAGCTGCTCTCTAACACACTGATATCCCAGCCCACTGTCAAAGCAGTTCTGAGCTCAGCAGTTCAGAGCTGGCTGGCAAATGGGCACTGACTGACACCCTGCCTGCATGCACAAAGCCACAGCTCTCCAAGTGTGTTGATAGCTGGATGCCTTACAGGGAAGTGTGAGTCACTACCATAATCACCTTGGTGTTACAGTTTCCTACAAAGCTGTCTACTCTATGCTTTGAGGTTAAAACTGTTGAAAAAACATTGCCTGAAGCCTAGTTTGGGTTGGTTTTTACCCACTCCAAGAACATGCATCTCTGAAATTTGGTTGCTGGTAGGTTTTTTCATTACAAAAAATTTTTCTCCCCAGTTAAATGAAAAACAATTGAGAAGTTTTATATTTTCATACTGTACTGCTGGATCTTTTGAAGACTAATACATTACTAAACCCCCTATTTAAACATGACAGCTGGGAAAAGTAAGCAAGGTTTGCATTCGTTTTACTTTTGGTGGGGCAAACATTTTTTAAGATCTCCTCTGTCACAGACTTGACATATTTGTTACAGCACAGTGTTTTTGAAATGTTTTTGTTCCTTTTCTGCAACACATTCTATAACCTGGCAACACCTGCTCCAAATGGGAAATTGGAAAATTTAATCCTGAAGGCAATTTTAAATTGTTTATAGAGACCTGGACTAGACTATAAAAACACTGTAAAGCTGGACCAGATTTTTTTCTTTTCAATGGTTGGACTATCACAACTTAACTTGGAATTGCTCTGGCTACAGTAATGTCTTTCTGTTGCCCCCAAAATGCAAATATTGGTAGTGACTGTAAACATTCAGCAAAGAGCAACAGACTGAAGATGCTGAAGCCTCCTCCCAGCAGACACTGTATGTATAAACAGACTTGCAAAGCAGAGCTGCCTGATAGGACAGTATGGTGCACATGCAACAATTAAGTATTCAATTCAACACAGGAGCCATTCTGGTTTAGAAGGAACACACAGATCTCCTATTTATCACAACTGAAGACTTGAGTTACAGACATGAAACTTTTTGCAAATTCCTTGTCAGAAGCTGAGTTCCACAGGTATGAGTTAGCCAGAGGTTCAACAAGAAAATCTGGAATACTGGTTCTCATCATCAAACACTATTACCAACTTATTGATAGTCTTCTTGTATCATGAAAACTCAAGCCTTCTACAGCCTGTACCAAAATATTTAGTATAGAGGGGACTTATACATCAAGAACGCCCCTTTATCATTCTAAAGAATAGAAAGTTGTTCTTAGGGCTGACAAACAATTCCAGACTGAATCAAGTTGCTTAAACCTAAGGCTGTGGAAGAGCTTTCCTCAGGTGCCTCCTTGCAGACAGAGAAACAACTCGACATTGATTAATTATGAGGGCCTGAGGAAACATGCAGAGCACCCCAATGCAGTCTGTGAAGTTCTTGCCGACCTAAATTAAGCCAAGAATCATGTTATTAGAAAAAAAAAAATTAAGAAAATCAAAAGCCTTTTTAGCATTTGTAATTTGGATTACAGTAGGGCGCCCACACAGCATGTTCGGTGCTTTCCAGACACTGAAGATGCCACACCTGCCTTGCCCAAAAAAGTTAATGGTTTACGTAGTTGCACAAGATGGTGCTTGTTTTGTTCAGCTAGATTGTAACTGTGAGTCTGCATTAAATTCAAGAAGGATCCAGGATCACACCTGTCTGATCAGAGTTCTTCTCACGCAAGCAAACCACGCTGCCAGAAAGGCCAGCAATATCTCCAGGAGATCTGAAGGGCTTCAAAAACTCCCCTTAAGAGTAGGGTACCTGCTCCACTGTAGCTCACAGACCTTATCTTTGGTCAGCAGCGCTGACAGCAGTCAGGTATAAAATGGTGGTTCTTTGTCCCCTTCTAGCAGGTAAGCATTCAGGCTGCAGAAGTGATGGTCAATACAGACCACACACAGACATTTAATGTACTAAATGCTTTGAGTGTACATCTCCTCCTACCCAGCAGAAAAAGTCTTCCTTGAGCATTTTGCTGGTCTAAGAGCATGACCTCCACTGTAGGCAACTTCAGCTGCATGAAGAATGGATGAATGCTAAAACTTGTGTACCATGGGGAGACCCCTTGGTTCTGTAATTTTAACAGCTAGGACCACAATCCATATACAGTCAGTTTGATTTTTATTTTATAAATCCTACTTTTATTTTAAAAATTCTACAGGCACTGCTTTCCCAAGGACACAGCCCTGCTCCATAAGAGCTGCCTGGTCACTGCTGGAGATACTGCTGAGCTGGGCTGAGGGCTGTGAGCAATGTGCCCTAATGCCTGGTACCCATCCTCCCCAAAAACAGCTGAGACAGGAATGTGATCTTCTGGTCTTTCCAGGTGAAGAGCAGCAAGTTAAATAGTCTGCTTTTAATGCCAAATGTCCTACGATGACTTTCAAAGCTCAAATCAAAGCCTGATGTCCCAACAGCTCCAGGATGCACACACAGACAGACTTTGCAAACAACTAAATCACTACTCACAGAGCCGTGCTTGGTTCTCTACACACAGACACACAATGCGATTAAACCTGGACTCAGAGAAAAAGCAAACCTGCAAACATGTGCAGCACCAGCAGGTTTCCAAGCTTCATCTAGAAAGAAGAGGAAAATAATTATCTTTGCTCTGAAATTTTTCAAAGCTTCTTCTCAATTTCTCTGTTCCCACTTGTTTCAGAACAGACTACATCCAAAGCAAACGGGATTGGAGACAGCTTATCAGCTCTTAACTCCTCCCTTTTCCTTCATGAGAAGAAAGCTATTAAAAGTACAACTAAAAGGAAAACAAACAAACCACCACAAACACAAAACCCCAGCTAAAAAAAAACCCAAAACCAACAAAACGAACAAACCCCCTTCCAAAACTAGAAGGAATCATCGATTTAACAGGAAAAAGTTAAAATTGACCAGACTGCAAATGGGATCCATTGAATATAGACTCGATACTAAGATAAGTAACACTAGTATTAAGCAGCAATATTTGTATTTATGTAATATTTATTTACACTAAGGGAGTCTGCACAGTGCCTATTCCAGCCAGTTTGAGTCCCTGCCCTAAAGAGTTTCCAGTTCAATGCAGCTCTCAGAGCATCTTTTGATGTCAAACATTCTATCTGTATAAGGACACAAACCTCCTCCTTTAGCAAATACATTTACACAGGTGCTTGCAGAAACCACTTCCCAAACTGCTTTCTACTTCTTCAGACTTGAAAAGAAAAAGGGAAGATAAGAGGTCAGAATGAAGTTAACTTTGCCAACAAAGCATATCTGTTCTTTTTCTCCACACCTCAACACCACTGCTGACAAACAACAAACACTGATTAAAGGGTTTTTAATGCCTGTGAAGGAAAGCAGACTCCCTGCAGCTGCACAGCAGCTGGGAACACTTGTGTTATTTAGCAGAAAAAGGTCTGACCCCACAAGTGAAAATGAGCTTGGTGGTCACTCATTCTATTCACCATCTGGGTACATTATAAGCACAAACAGAACAGCAGAGCCTTTTGTGATGGAGGTAACGAGAAATGGCCAAGGCATTGTAGTACCACAGTAACATGCCTTAGCAAGGCTTCAGGGAAAAGAGGGAGCAAGGGACACAAATGACACGAACGTGAGAAAGTGGAAATCTATTGAGAAACAAATCTAGAGTTCACTACAGATCAAAACAGAGGTGCCTCTGCTACTTAGCAGCTTCAGTTCAGATTAGTACTGCAGAGTGCTGCTGCCTAACAAAACTGAGATAGACAAAACAGCACATGTAATACTTTACTCCTGTTTTGGCAGATTTCAAGTTTGAAGACCCTTAGAACACGTCTTGGGAAAGGTGATTCATCTAGGTATATTCATATGGCACAGATCACCCGCTCATTAGTCAAAGTACTCAGACTGGCCTGACTTAAGTACAAATGAGCAATGAGTTCTCTCCTTCCCAGAGAGAACTCCTCAGGAAAACCATACCATTTTACACATTAAGGGAGACTATAAACTTCTCGACATTTTTGTTGCTGTTGGAAAGAATCATTTCACATTTTTATGCTTCGGTTTCAGGCTCCAACCTCCAACCAGGCTGGTGCAACCAGCCATTCTGGAGGCAGAACTGGAGCCACGTTCCAGTTTTAATCATGGCTAGACTCTCAGCCCCATGGCAGGTTGCCTACAGGGTACAAGGACTTTAATTTCAACCACTGGTTTTGGACTTCAGCCAAGTTTCCTGCCATGGAACCATAATCCTAGTAGGTTTCACAGGGGTCAGAGATTCTGTTCTGAGCCGGAGACCCAAAATGCCTCGCTTCTAGGAATACAAAGAGGAGAGTTTGAAAGTCCTAAAAGCTCTCTCAGGGTCTGCAGTCTTACACATGCAGAAAGATACCAACCAGAGCCACCAAACTCCCAACAGCTGACTGGGCTGTCCAGCCTCTGTCCTGAAAGTGCCCACACAGCCGCAGAATCTAGCAAGTGAAAAAAGGCTTTTGAAGTGAACTTCCTGGGAAGTTTGTCATGTGTTTTGGGGCAGGGGAAGGAAGAGATTTATTTATTTTAATATACCCTTTCTGGAAACACTCACAGGTTTGTACTTCACTGGCACCTGGATAAATTACTAAGACAAAGGTCCTCAAACTCCTCCATCTTAAGAAGTTCCACTCCTTGGGTGGAGATTTTTAGCATCCTACAGTTTTATACCGTTTTTAAGACTTAAGGCTCTCCCAACAAATTTCAGAAGGGCACTTCCCCCAGGTAGAAGGTACTTACAAGAGAGATATTGTAATACTTTTATTCCTTGAGTCACCCCTCCTGAAAAGTGAAGAGTCTAGCCTAAGTTAAAGCATCACTTACGTTTCAACCCCAAGCCTCCAGCTGTGCAAACAAGAATGGGTTCAAAGCACAGAGCCTGTGCTTGAGGATGGTAAAGGCTGAGCAAATGCATGGGAGCACACTGCAAAGCCAGCAAACTCTAGATTTATTTGCATGAGTTGAATTCAAGACAGTTTTTTGCTCTTACAGGCTAGAAACTTAATTTTTCTACAGTGATTTTTCCTCTCCTCAAGCTTTGCTTTGTGTAAGCCACTACAATGAAGGCAGCACTTAAGGATTATGCTTCATCTATTAGTTTACTTTTAGCTAGGAAATAATACTTTTGTTTTCTTTGCAAACTGATCCCCAAACATGATGTAGCAGCTGTGTTCTGTTTTTAGAAGATGAGGTACTAGATCCAGAGAAGCTGCCTAATGGAGGATTTGAAGTGCCCACCAAAGGTTTGGGAAAAGTGCCCATCAAAGGTTTGGGAAAAGAGCCCACCAAGGGTTTGGAGAAACCCTTAGAATTGCACTTCACCTCAGAGCAGCTCTGTGGGTTTTTTATTGTTGATATTTCATTGTTCATAGAAAAAAAAGTCATTGCAGTCAGAAAGTGAACTTTTAAAATTCTCTATTTTTGTTTTTGACATGCAAGTTTATGGAAGTGCCTAACTACATTTACTTGTGGGAAAGAAATGCCAGAGACACCAGGGACAAGAAATTAATTTCATATTTCAAAATAATCCCTTCTCCCACACAATTTTTATATCCACATGGCTGTATCACCTTCATAGAATCCAACTTCAGTTTTGTAAGTCACAAGTTTAAGCATCTCATAAGTTCAGTACACCAATCATCTGAACAGTGGAAGAAACCCAAACTTAAACACAAAACAGGAACTTCATCTTAAGTCTCACATTTCTAACACACAACTTTTAAATCTTTCTAGTAAGTCTGGCAGTATTAAGGTAGAGAATGATTTAATTTATTTGAAGTAATTACTTCAGTTTCTGTTAAAATTCACTCTCCTACTCAAACTATTCCTACAGCCAAGGTAACATGTAAGCCTAGAACAAATTTAAGATTATATTTAATTTGTCAAACACATTGACAGGAAAAGGTATGTTTAACTTGGACTATTTCTTCTCTTTACCTTTGCTACTATACATGTTGAACCAGATAGAAAATCCAAATGTTTGAACAGTCAAGCAATGAACTTCTTGTCCCAAGACAATAACAGCAAAACTTCCATTAATATAAAATGTGGAATCTTGTCTTCACTAAATTGTATTGTTTAATAATACAATCCAGTCTTTCCAGTTTAAGGAGTCCTGTGCTTATTCAGCATAACTCAAAAAACAAACTCAAAACACCCTACTGTATACCTTATGCCAAGTTAATCTTTCAGGAACCATATCCCCTACTTTAGTCTGTCATAATGACAGCTGAAGCTGTTGATCTCCACTAGCAAATGTAGCAGGATTACAACTTGGTGCTGTCACTAGGTGAGAAGTCAGTGATTCCATTGTAATGGGATATGTTTTTCTCAAAAGAAGCTCCCAGAAAAGCAGAAGGGTTGTATACTTCAACAAAGGACAGTAATTCAAGCAAGATTTCCATGAAGAGTGATCCCCATGCTTCCCAAACATTAGCATACTGAAAGCTTCAAACCATTGCACAGACTCTTCCCCCTCGGCCCCAGGTCTCCCAAATCATGGAGACTGAAGTACTTTCTTACCCTTCACTGTGTGAACCACTAAAAGTCAGTTCCAGGATTTGTAGTCTTCTGTGGGAAGTCTAGCCACTTACAGAAAGTGGCTGTGAAATAATACTTTCTTGAACCTATTTTCCCTCCTGCATTACTTTTAGCAGGACTGGCTATGCAGTCAGTCTAGGAATCCTTCTTCCCCATTTGCAAGAGCTTGGAGTACTGGAATAGTCTTGATATAAGCTCTCCATGTGAGTCTTTGGTATGTTCTGTGGGGTTACACATAAAATGCAAGAATGTCTGATGACAACTAAGTTTTGCTGAAGCATTCTTAAATGAATAAGCTGTTTGATGAAGTACAAATTCTCTGTTGATTTTTCATCAGTAGCCTGATAAGTATAAAGGGCTTCCTTTTAAACCCAAAGCCCTTAAAATTTGTCATCATCACCTGACATCAATATACCTGGATCCCCTTCTCTTAAGCATCTTATCATGCTGTCTTTCTCTCAACAATTCCAAGTACTTTGCCCTTTACTTGCACAGTGTTATTGCTGAACAGTGTAAGTAGAGTCCCCAAGTTGGTTGATATGCTTTCCAAATACCCCAAACTAGCAAGATAAAAATGACATATTCTCCTCCCATAACCCCTTTTTCCCAATCAAACAGAAGTTTCTAGCCATGCCAGAGACTGCCCACTGCAAAAAGCAGATAGCAAGTCTTACCAAAGATAGCCTCATAACCTCCTGAACACTGTCTCCTACATAAGCACCAATCCCTTCGGCATGCACAAAAGGCACATTATGTAAGCACTCACAGCCAGACATACAACTGAGTTTACCTCAAGCCAGATACCCTTTCCCCTCTTTCTAGTCTATACCATAATCACTGTCACCCTTCAGTCACAGCCATATATATTAGACACTATTACTGTAGACAAAGCAGGTGTATGAAGACCACCACCACCTCTGGAACTGCTCTATTCTGCTAGAAGATAATCTTGTAGGGAGACATGATGACTGAACATGGTTTACAAACTCAGTTTGACAGCCACATCTTCAGGGTTGACCTCCAATGGAAATAAAACTATACAAGGGCACTTCTTCCATCACAAATTATTTGTCCTTGTAGATCTTCCAGGATGGAGAATGCCACCCATTATAACTCGACAGCACTACAAACTTTGGTCCCTAAATCAATTCCTCAAAAATGCTGAAAGAGGCATTCAAATTGAAGCTGGCATCCAGCCTTCATTATGTTTGGTGTAACTGCTGCCAACAGCAGAACCAAGAAGTAGATACTAGAAATAGCTGATCTCATTAGTTCAAAACCTACCAAGGGCTGGCTGCCCATCAGGAGATGCATACTAAATGAATGCCAAGTCTGAAATTCCATTGCACAGAAGGGATATTAAAAAAGGAGATACTGAGAACACTCAAGGGTTCACTTTCCTTAACTGTATCCTTACCCCTTTACAATCCAAATACAATGCTTAACTGAAGATGGTTGCATCAGGAGCTTCTCCCCACTTCATGCAGCTTTACATTTACTATCATCAGCACTCCAGTGCCAAAGCTTCTGAAGGACTGTCTAGGGACAGAACTGACACGTCTCCTTCTACGGGCCTACCTTGCCATCTCCGGAGAGCTGTTCAGAGCTGGGTTCTGGCCTGATCAGCTATACAGAGTAACAGCCTTCACCACCCACAGGTCTCAAAGCTGTGCAGAGTAACAAAGGAAGTTGCTCCCATTGCTGTATTATTCCTCTGAAGTGTCAGAGACAGCAAAACTGAAGAAAAGACTGGAATTTCACCTTGTTCATACATAATATCATGTACTCTTATTAAATACAGAGTAACTTGTGAAAGCAGAAGCAGCTTTCTTACGTTTATTACTAACATTATTCCAGTACTGTTAAAAAAGAAAGGGTTTTTCCTAACAGCGTAGAGGATGTGTTATCCCTGGACTTCTGGTTTATAGACTAATTGGCAAGAATAAAGACATTTTCCTTACCAGAAGAAAACTGGTTGGTTAATAGATAAATTAACTCTTCAGTTAATTGCCATGAGGTACTATTGACTCCCCCTACATCTCACTGCAGTAGTGATGTCCACCTACCAACACATGCAGTTACTTAACATTAAGATCATATGCATCTGATCTACAGACAAGTAGTTTCAGAGACTCAGCTTTCTACAAGTCAGATGACAACTTTTAAAAAGACCATTTAGAAATCTTAACTCTTGCTTCAGCAGGCCAGCAGAGAGTCTTCTGAATAGCCCTTCAGTAGGATGCTGTCGACATCGTAAGTATCCCAGGCTTGGCTTAATACTCACTGCTTCAAGGGCCAAACCCACCTTGGTGTATTCTACAGTGACCCAGACAGACACATTAAACACAAGGCAACTTTTAAATTCAGAGTGAAATAACCCAACCCCGATAACCAAGAAAAAAGTGTGCCAGCCAGGAATTTAGACCAAGAGGGAAAGAATCAGCAAAGGAAGTACAAAAGCGAAAGGAAAGCCCTGTAAAAAGTCAGAAAAAATTAACTTTTCCTTCCAACTCACTAAGGGAAAGATTCATTGTTTCATTACTTCATTCTGTAGTTCTGTTTGCATTGTATTTTACAGTGTTTACCAGAAATTCTCATCCTTCTACTTACACTTAAATTAAATGCTTCCCTCAGTTTTGTAGGCATAACCATCCAGAGTTTAGCCCTGGGAAGAAAGTGCTGGACAATGCTTTCTTAGACTGTCAGGCAGTTATAGCCTTTTGGGACAGCATAGGCAGTAGCAGAAAAGCTTTTCCCACTACCAAGATCTTTCTGGAGCATAAATTGAAGAAGCTGCTGCACAGAAAAGCTTCAGGATAGGAACTTCCATTCTGCTGGCATGAAACTCATTCTCTGCTCTCCACTCCTGCCTCAAAAAAATAGTCAGTTATTATGACAGCCTAAATATATGATAAAAACCTTTCCAAAAACCTTTCATGCACAAGATGCATGAACAGGTTGCTTCAGGAATTTGAAGTGCTACAGAGAAACACTTCTAAGATAATGTGCTTGTGTGAGGCAAGAAGGAAGGACCCTTGTCAGGGGCACCATGGTTAGCTCCAATGCCATCATCTTCTGTCAGACAACATTCAGAAGAATAAGTATACTTCCTGATTCCTGCAGACAGGACTTGTTTACAGTAATTACTTGTGCCGTTCTTAAAAATTGTACCAGTAACCTAGGTGCTGACTGCTGAACTTCGAGAGGAAAGAAAAACAGGTCAAGCATCTCTACAGCACTGCCATTCACTGAAGAGCCAAACTAGGCAACACCATTTCAAACTAGTAAGTTAGTGTGCAAGGTTTTCCAGACTGTTCAAGCACAGTTCACATGCCTTCCAATAGAGCTTGGAAGTAAGATGTTGTATTTTAGCACTACTGCTGAACTACCCAGCAATATTACTCCACACTAGCATGAAAACCTGCTTTTGCATGAGAATCTGTTTACACAGGTCAGGCATATTTTCCATACTGAAGTGACAGATGTGGTTTGTATGATGTTCCCAGCAGAACCTCTCCTGCTGAGCTCTACAAGGAATCACAGAACAGAATCATTTAGTTTGGAAAAGACCTCTATAATCAAGTCCAACCATTAACCCAGCACTGCCAAGTTCTCCACTAAACCATGTCCCTAAACCTCATATCTACACATCTTTTAAATGCCTCCAGGGATGGTGACTCAACCACTTTCCTGGGCAGCCTGTTCCAATACTTGGCATCAATTTCAGTGAAAAAACATTTCCTAATATCCAATCTAAGCCTCCCCTGGTGCAACTTTAGGCCATTTCCTTTTGTGCTGTCACTTGTTACCTCAAAGAAGAGACCAACCACCACCTGGCTACAGCCTCCTTTCAGGCAGTTGTAGAGAGCGATAAGGTCACCCTGAGCCTCCTTTTCTCCAGACTGAATAACCCCGGCTCCCTCAGCTGCTTCTCAGACTTGTGCTCAAGACCCTTCCCCAGCTTCATTGCCCTTCTCTAGGCACATTTCAGCCCTTCAGTGTCTTTCTTAGAGCAAGGGGAATACATCTCTAAGCAGTCAGGTTGCTGCTATGAGGTCTGCAGTTTTATTATGCAGAATGGGAAGCAAGGACAGTAGTGTCTTCAAAAGAAGAAATATTTACAGGTATCTTGATGCTGCCCCAGACTGTTGATATGAGCTTCCCCAGCAAAATACAAAATCCCTTTTCCACCAAAGTGTTTCCCTTCCTCCCACAGTGTTATACATACATTTAAGCCCCCACTCCCAAGAAGAAAGGTGTTAGTGACTGATCTTAATACAGGCTGTTCACTCTCAGGGTGACAGCTTTTTCACAACATTTTGTACTATAGAACTATTTATTTTAGAGTGTTTACTTTCAAGCTACAGAAAGGGCAATTCTAGCTACACTGAATTTTTCACACTTTTTGTGAGGAGCTGCAGAATACTCATACTGCTTCCTTATTGCTAAAAGCAGACATGCTTTCCTTACTTTCTGGGGAAATAAGTTTTGAGTATTTCCAGTTCTACAGCATTTCATTTTAAACACAAATGAAGTTAACTTTCACTGTCACCAAGCCCCTTGCAGTCAAAAGCTATCCAAGCCAGTGGGCTTGGATATCTTTGGTATGTTTTTTGGTATTGTCATACATGAGCTGTTCTGTCTAGGACTGACAGCATTCCATACAAGTAGCCATCTCTAGTTCAAATTCACACAGCACTCGCCAGGGTAATTTTCCTCCAGTTGCCCTTCACTGGGGTTTTGGAAGTGCTCAACCAACTTTGTGCTGTGATCTGTGTATCTCTCTAGTGAAGGCTAAAAAAATTTCTAATATACATATCAGTCCATTTTTGCTGTCTGCCTCCCTGAAGGGAGCAGGATATCAGTCTTAATATAAGCAAATATGAGACCTTTGCACAATAAATCTTTGACACAGATAATTGGCAAGATTATTGCAGTCTCTCATCTTCCTTTTCAGGGCATGTTATTGAAAAAGCTATGGGAAAACATCTGCGGTTTTATCTGGATTCCTCAGATTTTCTGGATCTCTTTCCGTCTGGTCTAAGACCTGGCCCCAGTACAAACACATACTCAGGCTCACTGGTCAGGCTTCTCACAGCGGACAGAGACCAAACTGACATTCTTAGCTGACAGACTTAAAGCAGGCTGTGATATCAACTTCATACAGCTTTGTAACTGCTTCAGACTATGGAGAGTACTCACACCATCACCACATCTAGAAGAGTACAGCGAGCTTCTGTAAAGAGTTAAGCAGCTTGCTTTCTTTCTTTGTGCATTCTATAGCTTAAGAGGCCACTGGGCCAATTTCATCTGAAGAAATGTGCTTTTCTGACCCAAATAATTGAGGTTCCTCTTCTGACTGGAGGAAATTGCCCACCTTCGCAGCAGCCTGGACCATGGCAAATCAGAAGATGATCCCAGGAAGAAGTGACCTTTCCCAGCAGAAAGGATCAGAAGCAGCAGGAATTGCTTTATCACTGAACAGCACAACTGAAGGGTAGGCTGCCTAATGCTCATGCAATACTATACTGCTTGAGGGGATAGCAGGCAAGCATTGGCAGGGAATAGGGAAAGTGAAATATTACTGATCACTTCTCCCCATTCACCTGCAGCCACCCATGCAAGAATTACACCATGTATTTTTCCTCATTCAGATAAGACAACAACAACAAATTACACGCCCTCACTCTGCTCAAATGTAAGCCTCAGGAAAGGTCTAGTCGCCATAGCTATAAAGTGCTGCATGCCCCAGTTGAGGTTCATTTAAAAACAGGTAGAGAGATGGCAATAATGAAGGCCTAGATTGTGGTGATTGGAACACGCTGCCCAAAAAGCAGCTCAGAAGTGTTAGCAAGACTGTTCTTAGCAGGCTTCTGGCTGAGCAGGAGCCTGTTCCAGTGCAAAGGACCTCTCTCTTCTCCTCTCCCTTCAGCTTGGGAACCTCTTCAAGATGAAGAGTTATCCCAGGCACTAGTTGTCTCAGCAAACATTGCTAAATCCTAGTTTCACCTGAAAAAAATCTTGACATGCTGAATCAAATATCATTCCACTTTTTACAAGCTTTTCGGTCTATACCATGAGGCAAGAGATAACTGGAGGGGTAATCAACTTGAAGAAATTTAAGGAAATCCAGCTGTACAAATAGGAAGGGAAGAGTTAAGAAAAAAATTATTTATATTGTTTGCTAGGACTCCAGGCAGATAGTAGGTCAGTTTAGGTCAACTATTACCCAAGAAAAGAAATATCTGGGTTTAAGAACTTGGAGTGACAGTTTCATTAAAATTGGTTTAATGGGTGCATGAGAAATGGCTGTGTGTCTGGCCTTGCTATAAGGTTTCCTGGACCTTAAAGATATAGGCACCAGAAAGATTCCAGACTGAATCAAGTTGCTTATCCTCATCAATCCTGATTTTGCCATGACTGTTTGCTCCATATGTTTCTCCACTCAAGTCTCCTTGTAGACACTCCCCTTTTCTCACTCTGACTTGCTGACACTTCGTCTTTGCTCCTTTTAAGTTTCAAACAGGTCTTACACATTTCATCTGCCCCCCTTTCAGTGCCTAACTGGAAAACACTGAAACCTTTGAGGAAACTATTAAAATCATAAAGAGTCATCTCTGATCCTCCCAGCTGAAGTCTGCCAACTCTCACACAGAAAGACCACTCGATACCTGACTCTGCAAAGACATTTTCTCCCTAGCAATTACATTAAAATCTTACATATACAAATATTGTTACCAGCTCCTGCACCTTCTCCCCAGGTTTATCTGCATGCCAGGCTGCCAGTTGATTTCTACCCCTCCTCACTATTCTAGGTCCTCCACCTTCATCTGAACTTCTGCAGCTTCCTCGGCCTTTCTCTCCTCCCACTTACAGTTACAAACCCAAATAATTTCACTAGCCAGTTTCTCATTTAGAATTCAAGTAGAAGGAGGAAGTTATTAAGTTTTTGAGGAAGCTCCTCAAAAACCCTAATTATACTCAGTAATTCGGCTCTATCACTGGGTATTATTTTGATCCCCAACCCTCTGTTACTGGTTACAGCTCAAGTACCACCATATTCCTTTGTTTTCCAGGACTTCTGACTCCAGACTACAGAGAAAAAAGTCAGTTCAATGTTGGTGTGGTTTTGATCATCAAGCCAGATGCCAAATTTTACATCTTGAAATCTGAGATTTTATTCCTATTCGTTTTCAGTAAGAGGGAAAGGTAAGTGTAGCCTAGCACAGAGTTGTTGGGCACAGAGCAGTGAATCAGTAGCCTAGTTTCTTGCAAAGATTTTTAGAAGCACCCCACAACAGTTACACCTGGATATCAAGACAGCGTCAAGAAAGCATTAGTATTACCCAAAATAAAGGCAGAATGGAAAAGAATATGAAAAAAAAAATGCAAACTTGAATTCTTCTTAAGAAAATACAAACCATCAGAAAACAGTATCTAGCTGTCCTGCAGAGACTCCACTTTCTGGATTCAGCTAGCTTCATCCAGTGTCACCAGAGCCTGCTAAGAGCACAAGTACATTAGGGCTCGCACAGGACTAGGATTTATTGCAATTTCCAAGTCAGTCTGTTAAGGCTCAGCCAAGGAACTTCCTTCTTCCCTCTCCCTCCCTCACTGGAATTCCCTCATTAGCAAGCACATACTTCATAGAAACTTAGAAACTTCTTAGAAACACAAACTTCTTAGAAAAACATTTGCAAGAAAATTTAGTCATCAATAACCACTAGGCAAAAGGGAGGGAACACTTTAGGAGGTAAAACCAGAGCCAGATTTTGAATACCTGTGAGCAAGGTGCAAGGGAGGAAAGTCTGAAGTTTGCATGTAAATAGATTGACAGCAGTTTTTGGCTATAATACAGATTTATATCCCTTGCTTTTCTCACCATTCTCCACGCTCATACCCAGAAGCAGATTCCATTACAAAGTGTGAGGCCTGTATCACAGTGGTATCTACATCTGAGAATTCTTCTTAAAATGGGATCACCTAAAGTTCTCTAAATTAGACAAAACATGGGTTTGCACTCAACAAATGGACTATTTCTGTGAGTTAACTTGCACGAGAAAGCCTGAAGCAGGATCTGCATATATCCTTGAGCATAGAAAGAAGCTTTTACAGAAGTGCCAGGATATAAGTATGAATCCTTAAAAGCCTGTTACTGAATGAATTGCTACAGAGCACAAAGCAAAGCTGGAGTGCCTGGTCTCCCCAAAACACAGGTCACCTTGTGATAATAACACTTGCCCCAAACATTTTTCTTCAAGTCAGTTATCTGAACTGGCATGCTCTGAAGGTGTGTAATGCTTCAGCTGACTAAGTACTAATAAAAAGAGGCTTAGGTTGAACTGGGAAGAGATCAAACCAAGGAATGAAAACAGCAACCTCACAGAAACTCAGTATAATGTGAATTAAGAGATGAGATTTTTGTTAGAAGATGATTACTGTTGTTTTCCTAGGAAAGCTCAAGGACCTGACAATTCTGTGAAATGGCAGCATTTTAGCATTTTAGTATTTTTATACAGAAAAGAGCTCTTGTCCAGCATTTGTGTCAACTCAAAGAGGAAAAAAGTGTACTTGCACCAAAACAGTGCTCTGCAAGGAAAAAGAGTCATAAGACTCTTTTTTAGCTCAAAACCAGGAGATTGCCCTTATAGGAGGATGCATAAATCACCTAGCCTTTGCAAAATTTTACAATTAGCATAATTTGGGTAGCAATTAACCTGAATTATTGGTCAAATTCATTAGGCACATGGTAAGTACATAGGAAAGACAACCCCATTCTATTCTTTCCTCATCTTTTTTCTACAAGCATAAGCCATCTTTAGCAGCAGAGGCAGCCCATGACAAACATTATTTTCAAATAAAATTCTTCATACTAGTATTAAATAGTTCAGGCAGAAAGAGATTGTTACTGGTTTGGAGTAGCACTACTCTTCATAGCGGTGCCACGTGATAGATTCAGAAGTAGATACTGGAACTGCTCATCTTCTTCTCAGTACTTCGCCAGGATTCCTCAAAACAGGGAGTCAACATCCATAGCAATGGCCACTCAAATGGACTTGTGCCATAATGGATTAATTCAAGCAATCTATAATTAGGGACCTGCCTGGCAGGCTCACTCTAGCTAGCTTGCTGACTTAAGACTTATCACCTTGTCCCTTCATTCCACTTTCTACTTAAAATCATTCCCCAGCATAACAGTCTTTTCTGATAAAGTTTACCCCTTTCAGGCTTACACCAATCATTCTTCTTCCCACGAGCACCAAAAATCAGCTATTCTTCCACCCCTTTGACCTGCACCAGCCCATCAAAAGCAGCAGCCCCACAATCCTGAACACACTGCTTTTTGCATTCACACAGCACAGTTTACTAACTGGAATACAGGATGCTAGAGCCACAGCAAACTGTCCCCCACAAATATATACCACACTTCCACTGCAGAAATACCATTTAAGGTCTGTTTTGAGGTACCTAATAAACACTTGATAAGCTCCCACAATAACTTTCTTCACAGATGTTCTGAATATTCCACTAGGCATTTCTATTACCTTTATGCAATGTCCATGTATGCAAAGGGTATTTCTCCAAATGCAGAAGTTACTTTCATTTTTGTAGAGTTAAAAGAATTAAACTCGTAGTCAGAAGACAGTAGGTAGTTGAATGGGACAATTCCTTAAATTTCTTGTTGCTGTGTGTCTTTTTAATAAAGGAATCAGCTCGAGATTTTTTCAACAGCTTGTTTGTCAGAGAACTTACTTTTACAGTCATCATGAGCAGAACTATTCACTAACCTCTAGAATTCTTCCCACCATCTAAACTGTCTGCACTTGCTTAAGGTGCTGGAAGAATATCTGTGTCCTAACCACATGGAATTGGGATTCTCAAATCTACTGACCTCTTCAGATTGCTAAGCTTAAGTTTTTCCCAAGAAGAGTGAAGAAGCGTTGCCTGAGAAAATTAAGTTATTTATTCTTAATGAAATTAAACTGTTGATAAATCAGAAACACCAGAGAAATCCTGTAACTTTTTACTATCTTAAGAACTGTTTTACATGGTGATAATGGTACCCAAGCCTACAACAGCAAGGAGCTTCAACTCTGCAGTTCCCAAGCCAACACAGACACAAAAACACCCTAAACATTTTTGCTCTTGTATGAGCTTTTAGGCAGGAATTCTCTTAGGAGCTGTGCATCACTTGAAAAAGAATAATTTGAGGTCCTACTTAGGAACAGGAACAACTAAGATCCCATCAAATGCAACAGGATACATACTTGGCTGCTTCTTATGAAATAAAGAAGACTGGTAAAAAAACCAGTTTAAAACATCCCTCATTAACTGGATATTGCATTATACACTGCCAAATAGCTGTTCAATGGGGATATATTATACCCATGCTGTGCAGCTTCAGAGGTTTTGCACTTCGAAGACTTCTTTCATCTGTGGACTACAGCACATTTACTAGGAAAAGGGCTCTGACACATACCTGTAAGGCAGGCATTGTCCCACTCTAGGTGAAAAGCTTTAGAGATGGTAACTCACTCAAATTCACAAAACAAGCTAGTAGAAAAGATAAAAGAGAGCACAATCTACCACCATTCTTCAGGCATTTAATGTCTGGTAAGGTATTCTCCCTCAGCCTCCAGTCATGTTCATAGTTACCAATCAAAAGCACATCCAAGAAAAGAGCAGATAATGCAGCACTGTGGTCAGGTGTAGAACTTGGTTAACTCCTTACACCTCACAGTTCTTTCCTCCTACCTCTGAGCAATTACAGCTGTGGTTTCATTTCCATGCAATGTTTGAACAACAGGGAAGCACTTGCTGATTCAGCCTGAGTGTCTAACATAGGAAATAAGAGGATAACACTGGACAGCAGGGAATGAAACAGTGCTATTGCTTTAACTTAACCAGTACAGCCAACACCCTTCAAGAGGGATGGTTAACCAAAAACCTATCGCTGTTCTCTTATACTCCTGCATGAGTGTTGCACTGCGGACAAGACAGATTACCACTATGTACTGACCTCAATTTTTTATCTGTCAAGGAAAGGTTAGGTAGAAATATGCAAAAAGGAACCAATGGTACCAAAGCTAGAGTCAGTCCAGTTGAGTGGCAAAGTGGCATGTTTATTGTGGAGTTACTTAACTTGTTTGGGCTTTTTAAAGAGGTTACACATGTAATAATCTAAATACAAGAATTAAACTGCATGGATCCAAGTCTCAAATTCCACCTAAGAGTAACATGCCAGTTTTTGTTATAAAACTAACTTATAATTTCATTAGTAGCTCACCCAAAAACCATAAAATGCTAACCCTCACTTGCAGAGAGGCAAGTTATTCCCTTACTGAGCTGCAACAGCCTGCTTATCCTTCTGACAACAGCTGGTATCTTCCCCATCAAAGGGGACTGCTCAAAACTAGAAACTTAACACTATCCTGATGCTCCAAGTTTGACACAGAGACCTAGAGCATCCATGTAAGACTCTGGAGCTTTCCATCACATTTGACATGTTTACTCATTGTTTGAAAGAGTTGAAAATCCTCTCAAGTTACCAAATCACATTCTCTGGTAAGTTGAAGATACTTGACATTCCTGCCTTCTCTTTCCCACCTTTGGGGCAAACTAAGTGAAAACAGGGCATCAACACAACTACAGCAGGGCCAAGTAGCATTTAGGATCTCAAAAGAGTACCCTTTGAGGTTAGCACAACACAGAAGATTAAGACACTGTCCTTTGCTATCACCTAACTAACCTGTGGGATAGAAAGCACTGGGAGAGGCAGTGAAGGATGAGTTTTGTTTTGCTTCCAGTGATGGCACTTCCTCTCAGCCCTAAGGCTAGAAACAACACATGGTAGCTCCTCTGCAAAAGAAAAAATAAACAGTTATCCACTTAACTAGTAACAGAAATAGAGTAAGGCATCCCAAAACAAGCAATGGGGAAGCACATTCAAAAAGGCAAAGACCTCCTTCAAATTCTCAATCTAAAAGGGGCAGACAAGAACAGAGAAAGTACCCAGTCTGATGTGGCATTTAATTCTCAAGATGGCTTACAACTTGCATAGTTTCTTCCTGAAAACTTTCAGGGCAATTCCTTTGGATTGTTCCCACTCTACAAATTTGTGGCACAATATGCACACTTTTGACAATCCAGCTTAGTATACTTAGGTAGGAAGAGAAGATCAAGTAGGAGTACTGTTGACATCATTCCCTTTCACAAAGAAATCCACTCAGCTGCTGACAAGCCCAGAGTTAAAAACATCACATCAGGAATGTACCTTTGTGGGAGACCAGCAGTTACAGGCTTTGGCAGATGAACCCAAGCCAACTGCTCAAAGAGGCTACAGAAGTTGCACACCTGCTTTAGGAACTGTTTTGCCACCTCACTATTGCTCTTCCCCATCCAGCACAGCAATGTCCACCAAGCTCAGTATCAAACAGGGCTGGCTGGATAAATGCAGCCACGCAACCGTAATCAAGTGCAGTATCCATGATAAAACCAGAAGCTGAACAGCTCAGACTCAACACTTAATTACTGGAGCAAAGATCTGCTGAAAGAGTGATTGAGGGCCTTAAAGGATTTTCTCACCTGCTAAATTCAGTTACTAGACTTGAGCAGAAGTCTGCCTAGCTTCTATCTTCACCTCCTTCTTATTTGGACAAGCCCACCTCGTAGAGACTGATGCAGTAGTCAGCATCTGCTCTAACTCCTCAGTCGTCCAGCCCCGTGGGTGCAGAAGTACAGCACAGCAAGTTACATTTAGATACTTTGTAACTAGGAAATGCAAAGCTGCAGTAGGCTTGGAAGGAAAAACAGACACCACACTGAGTTTGTTCAACAACTGCATTCTGAAGTAAACAAATCACTGAACAGAAAAAATAAGCATCAGGTGTGTATTTTGGCAATTATACACCCACTGTATAGTATAGGACAAGGTACCTTTAAAACAAAGTCCTTAAAAAGCCTGTGATTTACTTTGTTGAAGAGTAAAGATCCTAAGCCTAGTGAATTTAAATCCTTCAATTCCTACGGTTCAAAGCCTTAACACACTGGGGGAGCACTACTCCAAAGAACACAGTCTAAAGAGAAAATACAAGTCTTACTACATTTTAGGCTCCGTTTTTGACCACGTTGAAGCTACTCACGAGTTGTCCAACTTAAAACAACCTGAGCAAATTACCAGAACAGTGATCCTCAATTCCAAAAGCACTCTCAGATGGGACTTGAGACTGTCTTCAAAAGCCAGATGCATAACCCAATCTTTGTTCATTCTGTACTATCATCCAGCTACATCTTCCACTAGCCTTTTTGAGTTACTTCCACAGGTAATTGTTCAATTTCCAGTTCAAAGCACTTTATAACTAAGCATGCAAGAAAGCATCACTGAGATACCTTATCAGTATGCTGCACACCAATGCCTACACCTCTAAATGTCACAAAGGGTCAATTAATTATATTATTGGTCAGGAGACTATTCAAGTGGAATTAAAGCATCTAATTAACTTTCACCAACAGCATGCTGAATGAATGTTGAACTAATACATCATTACTAGAAGCCACAGAAAATTTAAAGATTAGATTTAAAAGCAGAGTCTCACAAGCAGTTCTGATCTTGGTAAGTCATGGCACATACCAGTTTCCCTTCTCGGTAGTAAGCAATAGAGACAGCCAATTATGCAACCAAACACGTTTTAACCTTCTATAGCCACACAAACACTGAATATCCTAAGTTTTGTTCTTCAAAAGACCAAGAAAGTGTTAGAGAGCACACAGGCAACAGTACTGAAAGCTAAGCAGTTCCTTTAGGAGATTAACCTAAAGGTTAGGAGAGTACACCTGTAGCTAACTTGCACATACAGACCAAGTTCCCAAGTCTGCACAGTCTTCCATGGTACTGTAAATAAAGTGATGTGCATTTTATCTACATGGTTTGAGTTAAAACAGGTTTTACCACACCGCTGATGCAGTTCCGCACTGTGTGATTCTGAAATTCTGTCTTGGCTAGCTTTCCATTTTACCATCTAAGTATCTGATTCTTTGCTCAAACCTCCAGGCTCTTAGAGAAGGGAATGCTGCCACTCTTCCACAGTGGGTTCCTCTCAGAAAGGCTTTATTCTTAGACTAAAAAGGTGTGAGTACCCCCAGATCCTGCTTCTGGATGGCATCCCATAATATTTAATAATTCAGCTTGGGAAGTGTTTCCTGGATGATTTCCATTGCTCCTCCTCACATCTCTCTCACACGCCAGAGCACAGCTCAGCACATCCCTCCAGCTCCCTCGTGGTCGCAGCAGCACGCCCAAGGCTGGTGCTCCGGGTGACAAGGCAGCCATTCCCTGCCCATCCAGGGCCACGAGAGGGCAGGATTCTGGGCAAGGGACACTCCTGCCCCTCTGCTTCTTAGGGAACTCACACTTCCCTATCAGCTCCCTCTCCACAGGGATCACATCACCACTGGATCTCGTGCCTACAACCACATGAAAAACATCTTTTGGTTATCATAACTGCCCCCATGCAAGATTTCAGCCTTTAGCTTACATCAGCCAATTCACCTAATCAAGCCAGAAATCACATCAACCCACATATTCGCACCCTGACACACCACTGTATACATTGGTCAAGTTTTTGCCATTGCATTTCAAGTCCCTTGGAAATTTAGACAGCAGAAAGGATTTCTGAGCATTCTCTGCCTCACATGCAGACAGCAACAATCTCTTGTTTCCTTCCGGGCTAAATTCAACTTTGCTACAAATTTCAGATCTACTTCTCTTGTTTCCATCAAGGGCCTTGTTCACGCTTGCAGACAATATTTTAACATACTGTGTTTACAGACATCCATGACAGATTTCCATTTTCCCATGCTGCAAACCTAAACAAGAAGAACTGAAGGCAACTGATGATCCTGCATTCATATTTAACAAGCAACAGATGAACAGAGAAGTCCCGCACTCACCAGAATCATCTCAATATTCTACTTTACAGAAATACTTTAATACTTGACAATGGAAAATAAAAAGCAGCTGTCAAAATCTTTGCACAGGTTGGTCATAGGACTTAATAGCAGAGAGAATGTAGATGTTAAGAGCCTAAATTAATAGTGTGCCCTAGCTAGACTAGCTCTAGTTCATCACACCTGAGGGCTTAGTTTCCTTTCCCTATTCAGACAAAGACTTTTCAGAATACATATGGGGCCAAAGCCATCCACCAACACCTCTTGAAAATTCAGATCCTAGTGCACTGTGGATAATTCTTCCATTCTTCCAGTTCTGAGGAGCCACATCATCCCCTCAAGTGCTGCTCCACATTCAATTTGAAACCAGCTTGCCCAGGGCAGCACACGGCTGTTTCATAACCAGTGTGATACAATCCCACGGTGCAGTTCATTAGGTGGAAATACAATATGACCAGGTATGCCAGTTCAAAGCACCTCCAGGTCATAACCAGCTTCATGAAGTCCAGGCAATACCCTTATCAGATCATAGATATGTCTTGTACAGCTGCTGGCAAAGGTGGGCATCCTTGCAGAGTTCAAAAGTACATGTAAACAATCTGGATCTATCCACCAACCACTATACTAGGTTTGCAGGGAAAACTTCCAAACAAGTGGCAGGATAAAACTAATTATAATGCCAAGGTTGGGACATACGAGTCATCCCAGTTCTCTACTGGAGAGATGAATAGTTTTCTTCTAGAAGATAAACTCTTGTAGGTAGCCCTGTGTTCAATTAGACCTACACTAGGTGCAGCACAGACAGGAAGTTCTGCCAGCACAGGACACCAGCAAAGTGTGCCTGTGATGAAAGTAGAGTCTTCAACTAAAGTCAGCCAAGACACCCTTAACTAGTCTCACATTGAACTGGTCTTCATCACTGCACCTTAGCAAAGAAATCTGCTCTTGCTTTGAGACAGACCCTATTCATGGGGAAGGGGGGGGTAAATCCTCTCTATTCAACAAGTACCACATAGAGCCTTAGCCTACTTCAAAAGATTAAATAGTTTGTCTTACACTTCATTGGAAGTAAAGTTACTTCTCATGCATGTAACACTTGGCTGAACATCATAACAGAACAGTGCAACTTTTAACACAAATCTAGGCAGACTAGGGGTCTACTGTGATTTTAGTAGATATTAACATTTGTTCCTTTCCTTAGCTGTCAACTCATGGTGAGTGCACACAAGTTCTTCTTTCTCGAAGGAGCCAGCATGAAGAACTTTGTATTACAAACAACAACAAAAAAAAATTGGAACTCATTACTCTGTACAGAGGGTAAGAAGTATAGCTATAGCAGTATAGCCCCCTAAGAGTACAGGAAAGGAAAGCAATGCTTTATCTTTAACTTGCAGCAGAACATCAGAGCTGTAAATTCTTTTTCCCCAGGAGTTATATAACAGGACAGCATTAAGGTTCATAAATAGCACTTCCAGACTTCAGCCGGTGCACTTAACAGTTCCTAAGTCACCACTGCCTCTTGCTTAGAGCCAAATACAAGGTACTATCACTGAACCAACACCTCTAATCCAGTGATGTACAAGCATATGGATGGTGGGATGAGTTAATAAACTAGCCTTTGAGAACAATGAAGAAACATTGGGTTTCTGAAACAGGAGAAATGCACCTACTGTCACTAAGCTGAGAGTCCAGTCTCCCAAAGATAACAGCTGCAAGCAGCCATGGAATTTTTAATTACTGTGCTTTTAGAAGCTATTTCAAAGGTTAACTTTACTAAATTCACTAGTATGTGGCACAGAAGAAACACATGAAGCACTTCCATGTGTTTTAAATTGCCTGTTATCTAGAGGTGCTAACTAGGCCAGTAGAAACAAAGAGCTCATTTTCAGCATGGTCCATCCCTAGAGCCAGCACAGGTTGGCTGTCAGCAACTGCAGTATCATAACGAGAGCTCTACACTCTAAAAGCTGCTCCACTTCCACAATATGTCAGCACTTCAACCAGGAGGCTAGAGCTGCCTAGACCACCTTCAGTAGCTGTTCTTCATCCAGACTTGACCACCAAGGCAAGTGACTAAATCCAACTCCAGCCTCACAACCGGAAGACAAAGTTGGTCAGTCCAGCCACAGCCGTTGTCTGACTGTATCTCACAGCAGGCCAAAGCAACATATTCAACACATAGCCAGGGATCAGAAAATATGCCTGGACATGAGCTTGGAAACACAGACCACAGAATGGATGCAGCTTAAATGATGGTTTATGAGCAGAAAACCAACTTGGAAACAGGAGGCTGTTACAGCTTGAGAGAACCCAAATAAACTTGTTGCCTGTTGTACTTAAATGCTAACAATCTTAACTCAAACAGTGGTACTTCAATATCTAGGATAATTTTTTTTTTAATTACTACATTTTACTTAAAGTTTGTACTTTTCACTATATCCTGCCAAAAGGACTCACATAATGCAAGTAAAGTAATAGTTTCATTAGTGCTTTAAAGTGTAAGGTCAGTGTTTGTGAATTACTACAGTGGTTTAGTCTTCATGGGACTTTGAGAAACTATTTGGTAAAGGCTTAAACCCTCAGATTAAAATGCTAGAAGTTGTCAGATTCCAGAAACTTAAAAACATTTATTCCTATCCTGTTTGGAGATTGTTGGTGACCAAAATTACTAGCGTCCATAAGTTTCCCAGGTCAAAGTGCGTCAGGAGATACAATATTTAGCAGTCCTTTTTCAGAATTATTGACTACCAGGACCAGTTACAGCACTTACGTTAACTGTGTGGTCTCTTCCCCTTTCAAATGGGTAAGATGCAAAGCCAGTCCCTACCTTTGGATGTGGCAGCCCTGCCATATCAAAATTTTCAGAGGCTCTTCATGGAGCCAGAAATGAATAGCATGTAGGTACTTGAATTCATGTAGGATTTAGCACTCAACTCACTGCCAGAGAACCTGCATCTATATGCCATGATCTGAAACATCTATAGTGTGTAGAAGCTAGAACTTCAAGAACTTCAAGGTGATCAGGCTTTCCCTTTCCTTACTATGAAAGTCACGCCCCAAAAGTCACACACATGCCTGCAAAGCAGCTGTTTGCAAATTGTACAGAACTGCACTGCTCTGGAGGTAAAGGAATTCATATGGAAAAAACCAGATTAACACAATTAGCCTGAAATCTACATTCATATGGGAACAGAACTTGAAAGTACTCAGTCAATTTGAGGCTACGTCCTAAAAAATTAAAAGCACAGACTAGAACTTAGGCTAGACAACATCTTCTCTGATATTGCTTAGGTGTACTGTCACCTGTCACAGAAAAACCACACTGAGCCTCTCCTAGACATCCACACTGTCCTGACAAGGACTGAAGCAGGTGACTTTAGGCATAACCAGTTTGACTGATGTGTGAACTCCAAGTTGGTGGTACTTTCAGAAGCAAAACCATTGCTAACTCTGCTGGGAGCTTTGCAATCCAAGGCAGCATTGCAGAAGCAGCAATGTTGACTCACAGTATAAAGCCTTGTCTGACCACGTGTATTGGGTTTACATGGCAAAGTTTTGGTAGCAGCTGCAGAGGTGGTCTCCCTGAGAAGACAGGGGGTGCCCTGTGCTGGACAGAGCTGGTTCCATACCACACCCACCACAGGCCAAAGAGCAGCCCATTAGCCAGGCTGACACTGCCTCTGAGAGAAAGCTTAAAGGGCAAAATGTCACATGGCATGGGAAGCAGGCCGGGAAGTGAGAAGCCACAGCACAATCAAGATCACTGAAAGAGTCTTTGATACCAAAGTAGAGATTCCTCTGCAGCCCACAGAAAAAACATGGAGGAGCAGATATTGCCCTGCAGCCCCTGGGAAAGATGCCACAGCACAGCAGGTCAGCATTTTCTGAAAGAAAGTTGCACCCTATGGAGAGGCCATGATGGAGCAGATTTTTTCTAGAAGATTGAAGTCACTAAGTAAAACTCATGCTGGAGCATAGGAAGAAGTGAGGAGGGGTCTGGCAGCTGGGCAAGGTCAACCAACCACACAAGCAAAGACAAAAGCAGAAACATTTCCAGTTTGCAGATTCTAGGCACAATCCTCATACTCCAGCCAAGAACAATCCATGCTGTTTGGTCCTGTGGATAATTTGGTGCTTGCTCGTCATTAGAGGCACTGTAGTATGAGTGAGGCATAAGAAATACAGGGATGGTCTGAAATCTAGAAAGGCAGATTTCCCTGGCATAAGTGAATAAACCAGTAAATAAATCAACCAAGGGAAGAAGAGGAAATTAAGTGAATGCAAGTGATAATTACAATTCTGTTTAATTTTGTCACTATCTGACACCAACTCAGATTTTGAGCTCTCCCGTCTTTCCAGAACTGTTGAACTTTTCTAGCCCAAGAGCTTATATTGCAATAACCAAAGTGGATTACAAGCTTCAACTGAGACAGACACCAGATATTCATTCAGCCCTTCACAATTGTCTCTTTAGTATCTTGTAGCATTTGTTGAATCAGTGCCATTTCAGCTTTAAAGTGGGGTGACTTTATAATCTTACTCAATTTCCACAAAAACTTTCCCCAAACAGGAATCACATTTGAAGGGAATCCTCCGACAAAAATCAAGCTCACTGTCTGAAACCAGTAAATCCAACTAAAACTCTGTTCAAGCTGAGCAGACTCTGCATACAGCACTAGATAGAACATAGATGTTACCCTATAATACATCTAGAAGTACTTCCCAAGAGTCAGCTGTACATTCTAATAATCCCCAGCGGAGAACAAGATGTCACTGGGTACCATCAACTTCCTCCCCAATGAATACCCAAGATAGAGGCATGTCACTCCCTAAAGTAAGGGGAAACTTCATGGTGCTTTTCCTTCACCTCAGGGAAGTGAAGCTCTAAGCCAAATATTCAAGATGAACAAGAAGCCAGGGCAGCAGCTTGATAAGAGTTTCAGTTAAAGAGTGGATACTGCAGCAGCTGCTTCATCAGAAAAAAACAAGGTCAGAGCTGGGGAAAGTAAGAGAAAGTACTCCCTGCACTTTGCATAAGAAATGCTTCCTCAAACTCTGTCCCTTTCCTATTTTAAGGTTTCCTCTATTCAAATCCATCAAATCCTGATTGCAATTCAGTATAGGTCATCAACTAAACAAGCTTCATCAGTGTCAGCATTTATAAATGCTGTCTTCACTTAGGATCTTGTTGAATCCAGTTGTGACTACATTCAGATGTTTTGTGTAAACAGTGCCTAGCACTGGTGTCAATCACCTCACAATAAAACAGATGCCAAGAGAGTCTTGTATTTTTAAATCAACATCTGCTAGTGAAACAAAAGCCACTAGCAAGTCCCACTAAAGCAATTTTAGATAAGTACAATTCTACCCATCTGAACACTGGCATGAGATTTAACAAGATTATCTCTTCTCATTTGATCCTAATTGGTTGCCTTAGGAAATGCATGGATATGCGTGAACATCAGTCTGCCATACAGTGAAGAACTGACATGCTTGGCTTAGGCTGTTTGTGGTAACCCCTAGGTTTGCTTTCTAATAAATACTAACCAGAGACAAGCCAAAGATAACACCCTATTTTGTCCTCTTAATCTGAGGTGACCTCATCACGTCTATAATCAGCCTTCTGGCACTTCCTGAATACAAGTGCTTATATTCTCCACAGTTTCATGAAAGGTAAAGACAAAGAAAGAAGTGAAAGTAATTTTTAGCTTTTGCTCTGACATGCAACACTTAATCATTGCCCTGAAAGGTTGGTTATAGCTTTATAAGTGAGTTTATCAATGCTGAACAAACTGAAGGAAAACATGTCAAGTGGAATATATGTGTAGTTTAACTTGATTTACTTGCCCCAGTGATTCCAAAGAAAAGCATGAATTCCTGAAATTGGACACACCTTTACCAGGAGGAAGGCTTCAGGCACAATTCAGCAAAAACTACCAAGTTCAGAATTGTTCTCCCACTCCTGTTGTCCTGCCTGAACAGAGGCACACCCAGGGAGTACATATCTTAAGAGGGAATGAAGCAGATTTGACAGGAGTCTAGACAAAGGAAAAGCTAGTCAGAAGCTATTCTGTAGGTAACACTAATGGGCAGGCTAACTTGGAAATAGTTATAGTAGAAGCTTTCCACTTAAGGTCAGATGTGGAAATTTCCTTAACAAAAGCAATAAAGAGCTAAGAGTTGCATGGGATACCTGAGAAGGTTTGAAGTTTAACAGCAAGAACAGTTTCTATGGTAAAATACCTACCTTTTTTAAACATGGAGGGAAGAAAGAGCTATGCCTCTGTAGTTCACGGTTCTTTGCTACAGAGAAAAACTTGCCTAGAGTTGAAGTTAAACTTTTTATTTCGAACTGTCATTCACTTAAGAGCACACTGTTGCTTGATTTTTTTTATCAAATCTTTGTCTTCATATTGCATGAGGTACTACTGCTGAACTCTTCCCCAATTCTGGCACTTCAGCAGGGGCCGGGGAAAAAGTCCCTCAATTATGTGAAGCAACTGTGGAAACAAGTTTGGTTTTGTTTGCCAACAGAACTAGAACCAAAACTTGAGGACTTTTAGGTAAATTCTTAGAGTTCCAACAGGAAACTTAGAAACTTAGTTTGCTTATGACATCAGCTATTCAAGCTGGATCTGATTCTCAAATCTTTGGGCTCAAAATATACTTTTCATACAATTGGGCAAAATCCAGAAACGTTGAGGGACAGGTTTTAGGAATGCTTAAATTTATTCAAGTGTGGTAAATTTTTTCCTCCCACTCAGTTCCAGTTTCAGCATTAAAAAGCTCCTAGTGTTCTAGAAGATATACTATGTTCTTCTTAAGTTAATTACACAGGCAAAACTCGATTTGGAAGTTGGAACTGACTTTTTTTTTAATTACTTTCAGCAAGAACCACATACACACAAACCAGGATAGCTTCATCCTCCTAGGATAAAAGCTAACATCTACACATTATATCTGTTTACACACCAAGAGATTTTAAAAAACAGTGCAAATGAGTTAGGATGCTTCATCCTATGGGTGCATTCAAATCCAGATTAGAAATCTGCAAAACATACACTGCAGTATGCTAATGATCAACAGCTAGTTTCAGCTCCAATACTGCTGCCAAAGCGCTTCAGGTGAAGAAGCACTTTTGTGGTAAAGAAAAGATCAACTTCTCTTCACAACCCAGCTAGTTTGGAACTTCTTTAGGTATCTATTGTTCACAACAAAAATCCTGAAATTTATATAGCCTCACTGACAACTGAAGAGGAAGACAAGAAAAGCTGAAGTTTCACATGGATTGCTTTCCACTCCCTGTCCTATTCACCCTTAAGAGACACCCTATTTTAGTAACAAAATGGCAAATGTTTACCTTTTCCAGTTATTTAAAGCTCTATCAGCCACCTTAAATTTAATCCTGATTTTTCAGGATATACATGACTAATAGGTGAGCTGGGAAGTTCAAGAGAGCTCCAACAGTTAGATTTTAACAACTTCACATTTTAAGAAGGGCAGTAGCTTAGGTAGTCAAATCCAGCGGAGCACAATTTTTTTCTACTAATACATTTGTTACTTCAGGGGAACTGAGGAGAGAACAAAACCTGACAGCCTTGGAAAGCTTAAGTCTTCAACAGCTACAACTAGTAACATCCAGCTTACTTCAAAGACAACTACACTACCTCGATGTATGAGCCCTTAATTTAGAAAAAGAAAAGCACCACTAAATTGGAGCATAAAGCACCTTCTTAGTTCACTATGAAGAGAACACTCAGGTCCCTGGAAACTCCTGAAGATGAGCACACAAAACAAAAAATTTGGGCTGACATACTTCCTTGTACTTCTAGACAATGGATTTAACAATCATTAATACACTACCACCTGCAAATTATGTCCATTTTGTAAAAGCCTGTAGAAATTGAAACTATTACTCCTTCTACAGTTCAAGCTTAAACTGTGAAAGTAAAGCGAGTCCAAGAGCAGTTACTGCCATTGAAAGAATGTCCTGACTCCATGAAGCAGAACATCCCTGACTCTACAGAGTACCTAACAAGATAAAGCCCACAGCAGACAGATTTGACTTTCAAACGTAGGGGTACAATCCCTGCTCATAAAAATTCTCTCCACACCGAAGCAATAATAAAGAAGGAAATACAGCCCATAGACACTAACAAAGTCAGGGGAATGCTAGTGTAGCAATCCTGATAAAAAAAATCATTGCAAAATTCTTCAATGTTCACCCCCTTTATGGAGAGCATGAGACATGTCAGGTAGCATAGCCACCAGCCACCACTGAAATACCTTATTACACCATGAGGTATTACCCATCCATATAAGCAGTGTCACTTGGCCATCACTTCAGATTTTTACATACAAAGCTAAAGGACAGCACCTCTAGAATAACCTGAGGCCTTCAGGTACAGCAGCCAGAAGCACCAGACTGTAAGTTTTCTCTTACAATCAAAAACTAAAGCCCTGGACATCTATATGTGCAGTGCATTTAAGAAATCCTATCCCATGGCAAGCACTTTCAGAAGTTATGTTAAAACTGTAGTCAGACAGATTTCTGCATCTGCCTAATTCAGCTTAATTTCCAGGCATATTTCAGATGCATTGCAGCTAAGTGAGGGCAAATACCACCACCAGATGAAGCACTGAGAATCCAACTGGCTACAGTTTACTACAACAGCAGGAAGATATGGCAGCACGTACAGCCAATCCCTTACCTGACAGGACTCCAAAGCCCTGGCTGCAGATACTGGTATTGTTTTTAATTTTAAAAGGTGGATCAAGTTCTTCTAGATTTACATATTTTGAGGTTAAGACGCAGAAAGGGAAAGAAGTCAAGCTAATCTCCTAGATTAGCTCTAGATTGCTCCTAGAACTGCGGAGCAAAAAAATTATTGCATTAACACCACTGTTCATTTTACACATACCAGTCTCACAGATTTCTATGTTAAAAGTAATTTGCTTCCACTAAGCCTGAGATGCATACGCATTAAAGCTCACATTTGCCTACAAGTTTGGAGTTGATAATACTCTAGTGTTCTGGATGCATACACTTTTTAAAAACTAATTTTGCACACAGCTTATCTACTTTTGCAACACTTGTCTGCTTACTTTTAAGGGCAAAGGAATAAGCCAAATGCAAAACTCCAGGCAGAAGCCAACAACAGTTACCGCCATTCTGTATGGTAACTAAACCCAAATCAGAAGCAGCTTCTTGGCTCAGACAGAAACCCCTTTATCTGGCTAGTATCCACAAACTCCAACTCATTTAATATCCTCCACTTGGAAATTACACCCAAGAGCTTCTGGCTTTTTAGTTCTTAACTTGCACCTAGTTCCACCACGTATTTGTTTAAGCCCAAGTGTAGAATGCATATAAATCTGCTTCAAAGAAATTGGAAGGGAAGTGGTTTGATGTACTAGCTGGAGTAGGTTCTTTAATCTTCACACTACTCAAGGTAGTCTATGCTGCAACAAAAGATTACCATACTACATGTTTCTTACTAGCATGTATATGGTATACACAGAAGCAAGATCTAGAGATAATGTACATCTGGACATTAAAGGATACCACTACCTCTGCCAGGTGCTTTCACCTAAGGATGCTTCCTTATCTGGTTTGATTCCTGGTTCACTCCCCCTCCATACCATATGTGGTCACACTGCTTCTTGTGCAACCCACAACAGCCACAGAATCTGAGACAGTTACCTTTACATTAAGGCTGTATTGGATTGTTTTAATTTGTTGGAGCATCAAACTCCAAAGTATTAGCTTTACAACTGAAGGATCATGTGATCTTATATTTTGGGTTCTCTATATAAGAAAAGAAAAAGTTGTTAATCAACTATTCTGGACTCCATGGAATAATAGAACAAGCTCTATTCCATGCATCACAAGCCTACATATCGCAGCTTAGTTAGTGGAAGTTGCTCATCAAAAGGCAGAATATGGTGTCCCTGTGCAATTCAAATGATAATTCTCAGTCATGAAACAGGGAAGAGAAAGGGATGGACAACATTTTCCACATTCCTTCTAGTCTGTGACCCAAGCAATGGTAACAGAGGACTGATGGCCAAGAGAAACTCTGAAACAGAATCTGCCCACTAAGTGTTTGGAACCTCTCCTCCCTATTTGAGGATCAGCAGTTCCCTCTCAATATGATTCCAACTATCATTAACTAGACCAGTGGCCAAGAAAAACCTTAGAAAAACAAGTTATTTCATCTGCCTTACTTCTCCATCTTTCTTATCCCAACACACCTTCCCTTCCCCTTACTATAACTCTATCAGAGGCTCTCCCATAAGAAAGCCCTCACTTTTTTCAGCCTCTCAACCCCATCTTTAATCAACATCTCAGTGGCACAGAAAGAGCACACTTCTTCCACTCTGAATAGGGTAAAATTACATTATTTTAGTTTGTCACAAGGCTCAGAATAGAGAAAAAATCTATTAGGCCAATGCTCTTATAGCAGTGAATCAAATTTAACTTCAGACTGACAAGGGCTGCCACATAGCCTACAGAGCCAATGCCAACAGATTCATTGAACAGAATCTCAATAGTCTGTACCTTGCACAGAAGGAATGTTGCACACAAACAGTCAGCTTCCTTCCCCTTAGCCACTTCCAGTGTATGGGGCAAAGTGACCCAGTTTACAGAGCCCTGGCACATGCTCTGGGTCTATACTCAAGCAGTGAGCAGTATGGTCCTCTGCAGCAGTTACTCAGGTACAGGGCCCTGCTCACATCCATTCATTTACTTCATCCAGAGGTAACAGAACTCCAGTGCCAGCCCAAGAGGGGAGTCCAGGTGCCCATGGCAGAGCAAGTTATCTGCCTACACACACCAGTTTCTGTATGACTTCCTCCACCTGCATGAAGACTCTGCCAGCAGCACTGGTGGGTTGCTTGTCTAGGCTTTGCTGCCAGACTCTACTTGCCAAAATCCTGAGCCAACCCTTAATGATGCAGCCTCTGTTACTATAGTAACTGGTTTTATTTTCCTATCTCTAGGCTCAGACCTTGGGGGGAAGTACTTAAGTTTGTTCTCATTTCACACCTACCACTCACTTGCCTGCTGCATAGGTACGTGCCACTCCAAATGAAAACCTCTGTCAGTGGGCCCTCAAAAGCAGCTGGCCCAGCCACAAGCCAGTGGGAGGCAAAAATGCACAAACCCAACATGCAGGCATATCCTTCTGAGCAGGCTACAGCTGGGAGACCACCAGTGAAGTGTTTGACAGCCCAGGCAGCTGGAGGCTTACGAGGCCTTCCAGGCCACTGCTCTAAGGACACACTCAGAACAGAAACATCTGAGAGTCACAGAGTGGGTCAGGTTGGGAGGGACCACAGTGGTCATCTGGTCCCACCTCCCTGCTCAAGCAGGGTCCTCTTAGAGCACATGACACAGGATTGCATCCACATGGTTCTTGAATATCTCCAGTGAGACAGACAGGACATCCTTCCACCAAGGGTGGTCCCTCCACCAAGGGTGTTATTCCAGGCTGCTGCCGATGCCTTGGCATCATCCAGTCAGGCTCAGGCCAGTCTCCAGGGTACCCTGAAAGTGCCACACAGACTAAAGAGTGAATCCCTCCATAAACCAAAGCCGGTTTGCTCCATTGTCACCTGCAACACTGTAGGACTGCACTTTCAGCATGAAGGCCTTCTACTCAGACAACACAGACTTTCCTTGGAGCAGCTCTTGTAGAAAACCATAATAACCGTATTTGTCACCTCAACTTTTTAAGAAATTGCATTGGTCAGAGGGCAGGCCCACTATATGAGGCAATGTTTTCCTCACCAAAGAAGCAGATGACTCTTTTCTAAAACCCATTAATATTGCTAACATTATCAATATTGTTACTGCAGCATCCCACAAGAGCCTAAGTTGCATAAGGAACCTACTTTAATAAAGAGAAAAAGCATCCAGGATATGAGGCATGAGGCTGGTTTCAAGGTAAGGCCTTATCCTGGGAAAGCTGCTCTCAGGCTCAACAGCTGCTGATAGCCTGTATGAGGCCATATACAAAGAACTCTTTTGTATGGTGGGTGGTTTTCACTGTCCTGAATAAAACTTTACACCCTGGTGTGACTAGCTATGCTTTCCTGTTGTTACTCTCCTAAAGCTACAATGCCTCCTCCCCTCAACAAAACAAAAAAAAAAAAAAAACAAAAAAAAAAAAAAAAAAAAAAAGAGAGCACAGTTGCATTCTTAGTCAGGGCTTTGGTGCCAGAATACTTCTTCCTCATACCTACAAGCAGTAAATTCATCACACACAGAAAGCTTCACATGGTTCACAGATAAGCTGCTGAACACAAGTTGTGACTGCTCATGTGAGCCAGTTAGAAGAGACAGGCAGCTACATATTACTTCCATCACATCCTGGTAGTTTCGTTGCAAAAGCAAACATATCAAACTGACCTCCCACCTTATCCAGAAAGCTCCAGCATGGAATAGATTCACCCACATCAATGGCAGCCTTCCCTGTTAGAGCAAGAACTACACAAACAAGAGCTTCTCACAATTGAGCATAGGAATCTTAGAGTCCCACCAATGCAATGACAGTAGTGAAGCTTGTAAGCTTCATAGTTCAAGTCACAACAGCTGCTACTGTGCCAGAGTATCACCTGAGGACCAAAGCAGTAAACTACTCTCATGGCATACCAAGCTCAGCTCAAGGTCTGCTGTGCCACAAAGTCCCTGGACGGTACATCAGTACCAGAGAGATCATGGCAGCTGCCAGGGGACTCTGACAGGAAGCCACCACACTGTCACACAGGATGCTTAAGTATGACAGTCAGCACAGCAGCCTTCAGGGATCAGCTTTAGTTCCACCTGCATTGCTTCCATGTTTAGCTTTTAATGTTAGCATAAAGCTTATTGTGTAACACTTAACTGCACTGTCAGATGTGCCAGCACCAGAAGAACTGGGATTCACCAGCCAAGTGAGAGACAAATGGGGTTTTGTTTGTTTGGGGTTTTTTTGACATAGTAATGTCGCAATTAGTTTGAGATGGCAGGATAAGAACATCTAAGATATTTAAATAGCAGTATTAATATTTTAGAGCTACTACACTACTGAAATGAGTTTACAGTCATCTTACCAATTGCTTCAGGCCATCTGGAAATGAAAGAAGCCAAGAGAGCATCTGCTCTGCACTGTGAAGATTACCTTAGCACACTAGAGCTAGAAAGTAGAAAACTAGTCCAAGAGGTTATCATTGTAGGTGTTCCACCAGCTACAGAGCTTGCTGCCACCACCAGCAAAAATACATGAGCAGCTTCTTTTTCTGTACCCAATCTTTTGCTGGCCAGAAATCTTTCATTAACAGCACAGCTCATTAACATGAGTGGGAATATTCTTGTAGCTAACTCTGAAGCTCAGGCAGTTAAAACACCAACTCTAAGACTACAAAAAGCAAGTAAAATCCTACAATATTTTTCTGTTTAGAACAGGGCCTTCTGTTCCAACAGGAACATAATGTTTAATACTTCGCTACACAAGAATTAATCCTGTTCTTCAACAGAGTTGCATACTGTTTAAAAAACACAAGTCAGAGCAGTTTCTTTAGTACACATAAATGAATTCAGCTGACATTAAAGGTCTAAAAGGAGCAAGGAGAAGGAGAAATAAGCAACATAGCTCCATATATAATTTTAGTTTCCACCTGGGTAAAAAACATCGCTCACCCAACCAAAACAAGTTATCTGTTTGCCATAGAGCAACAAATCTGTCCTATCTCTTTTCTAAAGACTTGCCTTTGGGTACCTGTTTCATCATTAAATTAATCTCTCCAATGGTACAGAAATCTAAAAGCATTAAAGTGCTTCAGTCACTAGTTACTAGTGTAGATCTTTGCAATGTAGAATGGCAATTAATCTCAAACAAGAAACAAAAATTCAGTCATTGAAAACCTATCCTAACGTTCATTTTTCTATTTTAGACCTCCTATGTATGAAGCTCTCTGCCTTATATTCTTATTACACATGCTTGCATAATTTCTTCCCACCATAAAGAACACAAACTTCCTAATTTTGGTAAGCATAAAGACACCTGCTTTGTGGAACCCTTCCTGTGGGGCTGCAGTGAACACAGAGCAGAACACGCTCCTTGTGCCACTCCTGCATAAGCTGCAACACTGCTGCCTCCTCCCAGAGGGGACAACAAAGCTGCAGGAGCCTTTTCAGCACTTTTTACCAAGACTCTTATTTGGTGTTCTAGCTAGTAGTCAACTGCAGCAGGAAATTCCCAGTGCTCTGTGGCACTCCAATTTATGCACTGGAATCTGTTGGTAGCATCACAATTTTGCTATTTACTACCTTCCTTTTTAAGGGCACTGAACTGTAAGGTCCTCCCTGGTCTCCAATCAGCATGCCTTTCAGAAGAGGATATGACACATTTCCATGCATGAAATAGGAAGACGTAGAGTGACTACCCTGTCCCCTCCTATCATCTTTTCGTCCTCTGAAGTCACTGGAGGGGTGCAGGTCCCCAGTCTTCCAGAAATCCAAGCCCATCCAAGATGTAGGACATCTTTTGACGGCTGCAGTCTCATTGTGTGCCTTCTGCAAGCATCCACCATTTCCTCTGTGCTAGTATTTGTCATTACTGCCACCAACAGTTCTCTGCCATACATGAAGTTCATAACGGTCAGGAGTTATACTGAGAAAGCAGAGAGCCAACAGAGATCTTTCCCTGAACTAGAAAAAACAAAGGTCACACTTAATTGTCCAGATGGAGGAAAACAAAGCTTTTTGGCACAATCTGTTTAATCTGCTATGAAAAAATACTGCTTAAATGCACCACACAGTAGGAGATGCAAGAGCCAACCTGGTCAAGCTCCCCATCTAGCACTTTGGGTTCAAGGAGAGGGGAAACAGCAAGACCTGCCTTGTCCCACACCCCAGATCTCATGCCAGCAGAGAGAAAGAGGCACACAGGAAGATAAAATTAACAGCAAATAAAGCCTGATTATCTTTTTCCAGAAGGTAGCATCCTTCAAACAGACATCTTTCAAGTATAGTCCCACGATGCTCTTTTGAGCTACAAAAGTAGAAGTGACCAGGTGACTGTGTAACACAGCAGAAGGTTTACTAGAGTCTGTCAAGTAAGGAAACAAGTCACACAGCAGCCCTGTCCTATTTCTAGGACATGATATTAGACTTCCTATGGGGCTTCACTTGGGACAGTTGTCAGTAACTGTCATTGGGCAACAGCATACATGCAAGAGCCAGATGTTTCCTACAAGTCACTGACACCAAGCCTAAGGAATTCACATCACTGCTCATAGTTTCACTATAACAAGAAACAGCAAGCTTCATACATCTTTTGAGAGCCAGAAGTTCCCCAACAGACCTGTAGGTACTAGGTGCATTTTTAATTTACCTTGGTATTCAAGTAATTATCCTGAACTCACTTAATCTGAAAGTTTCATCCCTTATTGGCACAAGGGATGTAGATATACCTATTTCTCTTCGATATCTCTAGTTTTTCAACATTTTCTGCAAATAGTAGTAACCATTCTCTTCTGTTTATGTATTTAGTAACAGTTCTGGCTGCCTATCTTAGAACACTACAGTAGCAAGAGAAATGCAAGGAGGAAGATCTAGAACTTGATTCAAGCATTATTGCTGCTCATCTGAATTCACTGAGTAGGACTAAAAACTGTTGGTCACCTTTAAAAGAGTTTCAGCTTGCAAATATCACAGTTCTAGCACTTACCATACAGAAAAGAGTGCAGGTATCACACTTAGCACTTGAACAACAGCAGATCCCCAGAACTGCAGCACTGACACCTGGCCAGGGAGACTTCCTGACAGGAATACACTCTTGATCACAAGTCCACACAAGAAATACATATTGGTGTAACCTGGTAGTCATTATTTAAGAAATTAATAATAAAGTATTTTTGTTTTTATTGGAACCTAAAGCATGCCACATTTATACTAATGACAGCTTTACTGGCAATGTCTAATTGCTGCAAGAGATGAAGGTCAGGGGCTTATATCAATCAACCTGGTTGCAAGCAAGCAAACCAAACTCTTCACCTTCACATGACACTTTGAGGGGCAAAAATACAGATTTCATGAGTAAGACATCCTGGAAATATACAGCTTTCCTTTTAAGACCTCATAAATTAAAACACTAGGTTAAAACTTTAAGGCACATCTTCCAACAGAACTACAGATGTTAGTGTTCACAGCTGATATTCTCCCCAGTCATGAAGGAAGAAATAGCAAAGTCAGCGTACTTACTTCAAGCAAAAAGTAAATCAGTAGTTCTTTGTATTTGGCTTCCCACTCCCCTGAAGTAGCTCCCACTCCAAGACAACATAGCACAGGGAACAATTAAACTGCCTTGTAAAGTACAGTACAAAAAATGGTATATATGAAAACTGTTTGGTACACAGGCTCATTGGTCAACATGCACTACCATCAGGATTTTTTTTGTTTTGTTTCAATTGCGCTTCATTAAAGCGGTTAGATACTTGTGCTGATGAAGATCCTAGCTACCCAGCCAGACTCTTACTTATCACCTTTAAATTTCCTCTCTATTTGAAATCACTCTGATCTTGAGGTTTATGCCTGATATCAGGTAATAAAGATATATGCATAACCCCCCTGTGTTTCCCGATCTTTTAAAGCAGGTCTCAGTAATTTACGGCACACACCAGTTCTAACTTAGAACTAGTGAGATCAGAACTAGCAGTTGCTGTTACACATCTGGCCATAAAAGAACAGCTGAACACAACAACATCAGTGCAGCCAGTAGTATGCTTTCCATAGCTCTGAGAAGCATTTAATAGCCTTCATGGTCAAACACTTCCATAAGAAAAAAAAAACAAAACATTTCACTCAAGTCCCTTGTTGTAATACTTTGGCCAAGTAGGGAGTTCAAAGACTCCTAGTCTTGCCTAACTATGGTCTAAGTTAATTAGGTACTACACTTCAAGCCTGTTTTTTATCTATTTTAGATAGCATTTAGATGTGCAAAAATGCATATGGCCAATGCATCCAACAAGCCTGCAGAGTGACAAGTTTATTCCACTTACCCAGAGCTATGCAGCAGCATTGGCTGAAGAACAGCTACTGTTTTGCAGCTTTATAATTGAAAACTCTCACGCTACTCCGTAATGATGCTGCAGTGGTAACACTCACTCACTGGGAGAACCATATTTAGAAAAATGTTGGGTTCTCCCCCAGAGCAATGTCATAGTTTGGTAAGTGAAATGAACAGCCCCAGCAAGAGTCAGGCATTGTCAGATTAAAAAAAAACAGAGCTAGACTCCTACAGGGAGAAACCTGGGCTGAAGGGATCTAGCTTTATTGGAAGGATTCATTTAATCCCTGCTTGAGAACATAAAAGAAGAAAAGTCCTAAAGCTATGTGCTGGAAACAGGGGCTATATTAAATGCAAGTCAAGCAATATAAAAACAGAGCCTGCCAACCTCCCCCCTCCCGTGTTTTTCTGCAATAAATACTAACAAGTTAATAACCGGTGTAAGAACTTCTCGCACGCAGCCGATACCCGGCTTTTAATAAGCGAGCGGGGCAGGCCCTGGCGAGGGTCTGCGCCCAGGGGTCGCGGGGCCGGGGGCGCTGCCCGGCGGCCGGGGCTCCACCTGCGGCGCTGACAGGGCGCGGGGGCGGCGGGCCGGGGCAGGGCGCTGCAACCTGCCGCGCCAGCTCACTTACCCGGGCCAACTCACTTACCCGGGGCCCCGTGGATCGATGGCTGCGAGCCGGCGGCAGATGCACCAGCAGCAGCGCCAGCAGGAACGGGCGAGCCCCCGCGCTGCGCCAGGCCCGCGGCATCATCGTCCCTCAGGGCAGCGCGGCTCTGCGGCCACCAGAGGCGGCTCTCCGGGGCGGTGCGACGATGCCGGTCCCGCGGCAGCAGGTTCCCCGCCTCGGCCATGGGGATGCCCGTTATAAAGCCGCGGCGGGGCGGGGCCGGCCGGCACTGACCGCGCCGTGCGCCTATCGCCGTGCGGCCGCCGCCAATGGCGGGGCCGCACCGCCTCTCGCCCGGCCCCTCGCCACCGGGCGGGCGGCGGAGGGCGCGGGGCGGGCGGTGTCCCCGTGCCCGCGGCGGCACCTGGAGATCCCGGCGGCACCTGGAGCCCGCGGCGGTCGGGCGTGTGTGCGGGTGCCGGGCAGCCCCCGCGGGCCGCGGGGTACGGCCGGCCAGCGCGGCGAGCGCTCCCCGCGGAGCTGCCGGGCTGCGCCGCCCGCCTCAAAGCCGTGCCGGGCATAGCCGGCCCCAGCCCCGGGCGGGGGCAGTGACAGCTGAGCCGTGCAGGCGGGCCGGGCTAGCGAGCAAGTAAATTGGGCGTAGGCAACCACCGCATGGTCACAAACCGTGTTCATTTGGTCCTGGGGCCAAGGCTGCCACAGGAGCAAGCTCGTGTCTCAGGGAGAGCAGATCCTCCTGTCACCTCCGAGCCGAGGCATGGCCGAGCCACAGCCACAGAGTCTACCTCTCCCTGAAGATCTTCCTCTGGGTTCCCAGCTGCACAAGTAGCCCCAGAGCCCATTGCTTTGTATTGCCCAGCAAATCCTTCAAATCTCATGCAGGTGATGTGTTTGGGTCTTTAGTAATACATTGCACAAGGGAAAATATCCAAGTTTGGTACCTCTTGAGATGACAAGCCCATAGAGACTGCATGTGGGTCCCAGTTCATCCCAGCACCAGGCACTCCTAGTAATGGGAAGTTTGGGTAGAAAGTGAGCATCGTCATACAACGGGCAAGTTAGTGCAGCTGTGGAGCAGAAGGAAGAGAAGAGGGAAAAATGGAGATACATCTACCAGCAAGGCTCAGTATCTACAGGCATGTCTAGAGAGGGAGCAGTACATGGCATTGCAATGGCAGCAAGCTGTTGGCCTGAGCATTGGAGGCAACGAATAATGCCAAGCCCTCTACCTGAGAGAGGGACTGAGCAGTGGAGATATCTTGTGAACTAGACTGGCTTGCATTTACATCAAGTCCTTAATTTTCAAATTACCAGCTTGAGTTTGATGTAGGGCAGAGCTGAGGCCCAACATATATTGCAGAGTAATATGCATGGGAGGCCATTGTTGTGCATATAATAGTGATAATAACCTTTAGGTAGGACTGTTTTGTGGTGCTTTTATGGAAACACACAAAACATGACATTTTTTCACACAATGTATTACCTTTCTTTACTCAGTGACCTTACAAGAGGCAATAATCACACTTGCAAAAATTCCCTGGAGTGTATCCGCTAGGTATGGGGAGGGGCTGCTACACCCACACAAAGAACCTTGTTACACAGTAGAAGTCATGTAATTCTGGCATCTTATCAGAGCAAAGCAGAGTGGGTAGGTATAGCGGTTGCTTTAATCTTTCTTTTCCTGAAAAAAAAAAAAAAATAAAAATCAAAAATGCCAATATGTAACATTTTGTCATTAGCCTAGACAGGATAAGCCGTTTGTTACTCACATGGAGCTCTGCCAGTATTCATTATTCTTGGCTTACAGATTTCTCTGGGACTCAAAACACAGCGCTCCATACAAACCTACCTTAGTCCTAACCCTCACCACTCTGCCAGCCTGGTTCTAAGCTTTGCCAGCTCTTCTCCAGTATGGCCTGTGGTATCCTCTGATTTTCCATTTCAAAGTCTCTCTGATCCACACCTGAACGCATGCCATTCCACATGACACAAGCAGAGAGACCTTGAAAGGAAGAGGAGGGGAAGAGCTGGGAAATCTGAATATGAGTGTCCTTGTGGATATCAGGATCAGCTTGGTTGAGGTTGGGCAAGTTATACCTGTGCATGCCTGAATCTCTGAAAAGACAGGCCGAATCTAGTACAGTTTTGTTGAGGCAATGATCCCGCCACTCAAGTACCACATCACCTCATACTTAAGTTTTGATTAAATTCCAGTCCAGATAACAATATTACACTTGCCTACATTCTCCTCTCCAATTTCGTAGGGGGATTTTTGCATCTGACCTATTTTGTGTTTTGCCTTCATGTGTTCTTTATCACTTGTACTTTAAACATGAATGCCTTTCTTTGGTGTATTTTTCACACACAAACACAAGGATGTCAGGATCTCTATGCTAGAGGTTTGTTACCACCATGAAAAAATAATTGTTTTCTTAATCCCTAATAGAGAATACCAGCTACACTGGAAACTTCTCCACCAATGCCTATGAGGCTCTGACACCAGCAGCACCTTAACACCAACTGGAAGTTCCAGAGAGGGTCAGAAATTCCCAATTACAGAAACCTTTGACCCCTTCATGGTCAAAGCTGTTCATAACCTTGCCACACATACTCCCAGCCATGGCCAGGCATTTCTGTGTAGTGAGAAATATTTCCCTTGTGGATAGTAACTGCCTTAGTGCAGAAGACAGTTCATTGCCTGGCTTATGTATCACCACTAAATTTTACTGAGCTGTTCCAAGCCCAAAAATCTCAGCAAGTCACCATTCAGGAGGCTGGAGGGATATCCAAGCTCTGTTTAAAGACACTATTAAGAGAGAAAATACATGGATCTTTTCCAGTGGTCACTTTCACAGCTGAAAATGTGTGTCTAACTCTTTGGCACCCTGTGCCTGGTACTCTAGTTTGTATAGGTGAACTTTACTGGTGTGTCATCAAATAAAAATCTAGGTAAATAGAATAAACTACAGAAACAGAATGTTTTGGGCCATTAAATTGTCTGTTGTTTGTCTCGGGTTGCTGGCAAGTAGGAAGTGCCTGCACTGGGCATCAGTGGCATCACAGAGATGTTGAGGAGCCAAGAGAAGGCTACTCACTAACCATAAGAGGAATTGGGCACCTAATCTTGTCACTTGAACTCTTCTGAAAAACCCTGCCATCATTCAGAGTGCCAAATACTGCTGGCACAGTGCCACTTCCATCAGTGATGTCTCCCTAGCAAACTTGCCCACAGTCTGTAACTGAAAACCACAAAGAGAGAGGGACACAGAACTGGGAGGAAAGTTGTTCTTCACATCCAGGCATTTGTATACCAGACCCAACACATGGATCCTTCAGAGGAAGATGTAAGTTGAGCCATAATGAATTCAGCTATGCAGTGATGGTAAGGTAGCACTGAAACTGGTGCCGTTGGGGCTTGCTGTGTGCATGAGATCCAGCCTACGACTTGCACCTCTGAAGACTTACCCCAACCTGTGCCCGTCTGTATTGATTAATATCTTGTTGCCATGGTGCTCACATATCATGTGCATCACCACAAACTCATGGCACAGGACGTGTATATTGGTGGTCTTGACAGCTGTTCAGGGAGAACTGTTTGATTGCTTTGATTATTTGCCTCTGCTTCTACTTGTCTTGTCCTCAAACAAGTTTCAGAAGATCACTGTCCTCTTTTAAACAGTATTGGCACTCAGAACCATCATGGGATTTATCTGCCACAGTTTTCATCAGGGCACGAATCCCCTCTTGCACATGTTTAGTAGAAATGATTATTCAACTTTCAATAGAAAATAATCTGCAGCCTCTAAATATGAAGTAATTGCTTTTAGGGACTAATTTACTATTAGAGGTTCTTTTTTAAGTCAGTAGATGCTACAATCACTCCTGCAAGAGGTTTAGATGTCACTTCTTGTCACAATTTAAAAAGAGGCAGAGAAGAACATGGGAAATTTGCTGTAAGATTTGTTTTTGTGGATTGTAACAATGCAGAATTTAGAGTTTAGAGCTTTTTGTTGGTTTGTTTGTTTGTTTGGGGGTTGTTTGTTTGTTTTTTTAACTTTGTGCCCATTGAATCATTTGGACCATTTAATCAGAGAATTATCCATTGCTGCCAGGTCTTAATTACCGAGAACCTGCAGTAGCAGAACCTTTTCTACCATGCTGACACCTACAAATCTCCATCTGGAGGCAAGTTTGGTCAGTCTAGAGTAAAGACTGAAAAGCCACAGCTGAGCACATTCATGACCCTATGAAGAATAGCAATCACTGTTCAGTCACCCTAAAATGAGGTGGAATACCATTTCCCCAGCTTCCCAGACATAGGTAGAGTTAGGGGAGGGGGGGGGGGCTAAGTTTGACTCACTGATTATGAGGGTGGAAATCAGACATCATTGGGTTCAAAAAGTTTCAAATCACAGCATACAACAATTTTACAGTGTCACCCCACTGTCAACACAGCTTTTTACTACATCTGGCACTTTACTGCATTCCTTTCTTTTTTGTTTTCATAATAATACTGGTGTATGGCAAACCACCTCTTCCCATGACGGAATAACAGTTGCTGCTAACTGCAAAGTATTCACACTTTTTAAGAAGCAGAGATACATTGCTTTGGGGTGTTCAGCATGTTCTGGAGTGTATTTGCTGGATTATGTCAAAAAAAGAGAGGCTCAGCTTTTTATGGAAGCCAATTATATGTATGTATGTATATATATATATATATATATATGCTTGAATGAAACAGAAAACCTGTTAGTAAAAAATAAGTGTCTTATTGGGCTTTTCATCCTGGAAGCTCTTTGCAGAATATTCACTTATACTTGAATGAAAAGCTTTGTCAAAAATATTACAGGATTTCAAATCTTTTCCCATGAAATCCATTTAGAGTCTGCCACTTCATTCATTATACTTCATACAGAAATTCTGTTCAGACTTTTTCTCTAGAAAGTATATTAAATTGTATTGGTCCTGGCTGTGCTACTTTGGTTTCACAAAGAGTTGCTAGTAGTCCTGATTAGTTCCCACCACTCCCAGACCCCCACCTCTCACTAGTGCCCATCCATCTGATCCTAATAACCCAGTCATACCTTCATGCACCTATATTATTCCATCATGGGAAGAGACTGTTGGCCATACCCCAGTATTACTATGAAAACAGAACAAAATGAAACCAAAAAGAAAGGAATGCAGTAAAGTCCAAAATGTAGTAAAGAGGCAGTAATGCTCATTTGATCTTCAGTATTTTTTTTTCATGGTACTTCAGCACATACCTATTTTTAAGGGTGGAACCACTACAATCACATAGCTGAAGTTAGTCTGTAATCTGCCAGCTCTTTGAAAACAAGGATATTCTCATTGTTTGGCCTTTTTACTCTTACTCATGTTTTGCAAATTATAGGCTATAATGCTAAAAATCAATATGGGGCTCGCTGCAGTGGTTGTAAATGATGGGTATATATGTGGCACTGGAAAATTGAATGACTCTTCCCAATATCTATCTAATAGATTTCTAACGTAAATTGTGCATTCCTTTGAATTCTGTAAAGCAAATATAACATCACTCCAGGCTCTAAACAGAATGCCAATCGACCATATCTTTAACCTTTAGAATCTTTAAAAGTACTTAACAACCTGCCAATTATTTTTTTTTATTTTGTCAGCTATGAGTTTGAAGTTGGGTTGGACTCCATATGGACGCCAGAAAAGAGATCTGTTCCAACTTCATTTATCAATCTTATCAAGTCAAGGATTCCTTCTGCTCATCCTGTCTACCTGGGTGGGATAGATGGAAAGTGGGTGGGGAAAAAACAACCTCTGCACTGAAATTTTTGAGGACTTGGTACTCTGGGCTGCAAATGTGAAGGAGAGCAGCTGGTGAATCCCCCATACATGAGAACTCTCTGCCCATGCCAAGTGGGCTCACCATCAAAAGTGCAAAAGAAGTGTGTGTGGGAATCAGGCCAGGGCTCATGGAAGGCAAGGTCTCTTGCCTAACCTCCCTTCCATGTGATCCTCCACCAGCACAGACAACAACAAAAAGGAGAAGGAAGCAACTGAGGACCAGGCCCTGTGAGTTCAAAAAGTTATGATATTGGGGCTATATTTTGTTGCTTGAGCACATTTACCTTTTCTCACAGAAACGCTCAGATGAATGCAGTGAAGTATTTTGTCTCACGGGTTAGCACACCCCTCATCTGCCTCTCTCCATTAGCAGTCCGTATCTTCAGGAAACTCAGAATCAGATTTATGTTCTAAATTGCATGAAACAGCTCAGAAATATAACTCCAGCAAAGAAGTCCTGATATCAAATTAGGCACTCTTTGTCTTCTCAGTTGCAGAGGCAAAATGGTGACAAAACAGCAGAATGATGTTCATTCTATGATGCCTTGATCCCACAATTTTTCATCAGGGCCAAGAGTAACACTTGTTATCGGACAAGCAAAGTTTGTTTTTTCTTCCCAACCAGTTTCTTAGCACTGATTTAAGTTTCACACTGACACCAGCAAAACAGCACTTAAATCACAGCCCTGAGAACCAGCTACACGTATCCAAAGCTGAGCAGAGTTCAAACCTCAGCCGTGTGCTGATACAGAGTCTTTTCTGTTTTAAATTGCCCACCCACTCACTATTCCCAGCTGCTGAGCCACATAACGTTCAAAGACCACACACAAGGTGCAAGAGCAATAGGGGCCTGTTGAAAATTAAAGTGCAACAGCTTAGTCAAGAGGACAGACTTCAGCATTGCTGCCTAGAAAATGGGGGCAAGGAATGAGACAGAAGGGCAGACACGACCATGGGAGATCTGTACAGAAAGCAGTGGGAATCTACACTGGAGTCTATTTTGCAGAAATCCCCTATCCTCAGCTCAACAGATAATAGAGACACACAGATCTTCCTATATGAACACAGGCAAGAATCAGCTCAGAAAAAGAGCTGCTGCTTTCCAGATGCTAGACAAGATACTAGGGTCTCAGGATTTGTTCTCAGCTTGTCTGAAAGCACATAGAGCTGGTCAAAAAACCCTCTCTGTGCCTTATTTCCCCTGCTTGAGCAAGTGTAAAGAAGTATAAAACACGTTTGCTATGCTCTGTTGCCCCCCAACATACAGCAAAACTGTCAAAGAGCTCTGGTTTCTCCCCTCCAGTGCTGCTGATGAAGGGACCTTGCTCTGAAATGCCATATAGTAGTGTCATTTGTCACTCATTTGAATGCCATATAGTAGTGTCACCCATTTCTCTTCACCCCGTTGTAAGAGCACATTGCTATTGAAAACTACAGAGTGTTGCATTACCACTCAGTGGTGGCACAAAGGCAGAAGTGGGTCAGCACCATCACACATCACAGTGCAACACAGCCCTTTTTAGAAGAGTGTGGTCCTCCTAGTGACTCCAGGCTAGTACTCACAGGGTCTGAGGCAAACTGGTGAAAACAGAACATATCCTGAACCTATCTGCTCATATGGCCAAGTTTGCAAAGAGTTTGCACAAGAAGAGACTCTTCACCTCAAAATGTTTTAAAAACATTCTTGGGTTTTGTCCTGTTACTTCTATACATATAGAATATGTCTTCATACATCAAGATTTTGTGCTTCGTCACTAACCAAGGCTAAATGCTTAAAGGCTAAGTCAAGCTGTACTCTAAGTATGGGCTGTTTAATCCATAACTAAATGAAATGGCCTCACTGCTGAGATGAGGCAATGTTGTAACAGCACACAGCACAGCCCAGCAGTCAGAGCAAGAAACAACCAAGGTGGTTTCTAACAAAGTGCTCAGCGTGTTTGAAGAGGCAGACTGCCAGCACTCTATGGTGTCATCCTACTCCCTACTTCTCAGCTGGGACAGCAGCTAAGAAGAGAAAAAAGGAGGAAAGATGAAACACAACATGCCATGAACTTTCTCACTGCAGCTCTGATTACTACTAGCAAAAGAAAGCAAGCCAAGGAGGCCCTGGAAGGAAAGACTCAGTGAAGTACCCCATACCAAGTACTCTGAGATGGTGGTTTGAACCCAGAACCACATAGCATAGCTAGCATGTGTTCCTGTAATGATCTAAAATAGAAGCACAGATACAAAAGTGCTTGCAGCACTGTCAGGCTCCTACCTGTGATCCCAGGTTTGGGCTTCAGAACACACACAACAATGAACAGAAAGATACCAAGACTGGAATTTTTGTAGTTAACTCTATTGCTCGATTAATTTCACCACCTTCTTAAAAAATGAGAAATACAAAATAAAATATAGGCATATGTGCACACCATTTTGATCTTTTGATTCCTGTCAGAAACTCAGTGCAGAATAAAACCTTCCAGCACACAATTGCTTGCATCCAGCTTTTTGAAATATCCCACTGTGATACATATCAACCTTTTCCTTTTGATTGATAGACTTTGCTAGGAAACACAGCAGAACAGATGTGTGTGCATGGGTGCCATCAAATTAATTTTAACGCTCTTTTTTTTCCTGCTCCCCCCTCCCACCCACATGCTTATAAAGTTATTCTGAAAGACATGAGAACTCTAAATAATGGGGGGAGGGAAAGTGGGGATTAAAGCACATCTGAAGAAAGTAGTATAAAATTGCACTGAAAGCAAAAAATCCTCCCACCATAACCTACCCTTGTCCACCCCTGTGTCAACAAATATGCAACCAATTAATGTAATTGCAGAGTTATTTATGGCACACAGGAAAGTGTAGTCAGGGACCCTGAGAAACAAGGTTGTAGGGATAGGAACGCCTGGGCTTCCCCCTCACCCCCTCCTTTGCAGATGTTTAAGTTGACTTGTGGTGTCCATGTGTCTCATAACCAACAGCCTGTCTACTTTGCAGGTGTTGCTTGCTGTATGGGGGTGGGTAAAGTGGATGAAAGGAGACCTGGAAAAAAGTTGGCGTCTTCTGATTTCAAACTGTGACCAAAAGATATTGGTTGGGTTTAGATATTCCCCCGCCTACTCCCACCAACTTTGCAGGCTACAAAAGCCCCATACTTAATCCCTTCAGATGACCCTTCCGACAGCAGCAACAACATTTGAACAACAGGGGCAAAAAAATTTCTTAGCTCCATTATTTGATTGTTCAGGGTGACAGTTTTGTTACTGTTCAGTGCCCTGCACAAGAGAGGTTTTAATTAGAGCTATTGAGTGGTTTGAATTGGCACAATTAGGGTCAGCATTAATGATTGCTGCATGTGTTCTTTTGAACAGTAAGGGCTTTTTTTTGCCCATGGACAGGAGGGGGTAGCAGCTAATGAACTAGGAGAGTGCAAATTATCTCTGCAAAGCTGGGGCAAGTGTAATACACACTGGGGATAAAGTGGAGAGCAGGAAGAGAGAACACAGCTTATGGGGCTGATCAAGATGACTTCTCAGGAATGTACTGAGCACCATCAGTCTCCAGTGCTTGCCATTTGCTTCCTCAGGTGTTAGGGCTGCATAAAGCACTGGCAAAGATGTGGTTTTGTATCGCAAGGAACACCTCAGAAAGGCAAAGTATATTCAGTATTTTCATACTGAAAAATACAAAAGGAGAAGGGGAAAAGGCTGCAATCTGCTGAGAACAGTAGTCTACTTCAAAACAAGGATGTGCTCATGCAAATTGGTACTCCCATGAGTAGGCTTGTAGGGTTTACCCACCTCCCATTCACTTCAGTGTGATACTGGATCAGTTCAAAGGAACACAGCCACATAAGAGACAGACATATACATTTGTGTACAAAGACCCTGCTCTGTGTGTGTAGAAATGCCTCCCAAATACACACACCTGCTTTTGCAGCATGGCAGGTGGATGCCAGAGCCCCATGCATATGGCACCTCTGCCAAAGGCTGCTCCTTAGAAAAGAGAGTCCTCACGGAATGTGCCACTTGACTGAAAGAACAGACCTCCTGGGGGGCATACCTATGGTCTCCTCAGAACTTGTAGATCTCTAATGTGTTCATTACAGAGTCTCTTCCTGATCCACACAGTCCGTGAAACTCTTCAGAAATGCTCCCAGGTTGCAGGAGGAATACACTCCCACATCATTCCAGCATAGCCAAAGAGACTTCTCTTCCACAAACCTACTTAGTGACAATACCCATGTGGGTGCAGGGAGTCGCTGGCAGCACAGGACCTGCCCCACTCTTGTGAAAAACCTCCATTGCTTCTGGCCTGTGCATGTCCTCCCCAAAGCATGCGCTATTTTTGCCTCGGGCCTACAACAAAGCTTTCAGAGTATTCTCCATTTACTAAAACAAGCCTTTGGTCAGGCATTATATTAGAACCACAGGCCTTGCTTTGCCTTCAAGGTACACAAAGGGTTTGTTCATGTGCCAGCTACCCAGTGGTGGAGCTGCCCTCCCCCAGAGAGACAGCCACTCCCCACTTATATGTGCAAAACATCTGTTTTTACTAATGGTGGGTTGACCCTCTGATACCTGAATCAACCTCTAAGTCCCTTCTGAGCTCCAAAAAGCCCAGATAGGACATCACTGGTAGGGGCACCCATGGGGCTGTCTCAGGTCTGGCACTACCAGCTGAGCTAGATACTGGCACTGATCTCTGGTCTGGCCCTAAATACCTATGCAAGCCATCAGGCCTGTTGTAAAATATCCTGTCTCATTGCCCACAGTAATAATGTCTCCTGAATGTGACCCAAAGATGGAGATACATTGCCAGGCACCATGCATCAAGGAAAAGGTTGATTCTTCAGGAAGTTTAGTTGGTAGAGCAGAAATGTATATGCTGTCAGAGGACTGATCCTTGTACATTTTTCAGAAAACATTTTCAGCCAAACTTTTTGCAGCCATCCCAGAGTGCGACCACCAACACCTAACCACTAAAATTTTTGAGGCAGAGCACTGGCACCAGCCAAGATTGCACAGCCCACCAGCTCCTTCATTGGCAAAACAGGTAAAACTGTGTGCATGATTGGAGTGGAGAAGCGGGGTGGAATCCTGGGTGTGCAGTCTTGGCTGGGAACTAGCCAAATACTTCACCTTTTATATATGCAAAGGAAGACAAAGGTGCTCAAAATATGGAGAGAATGAGACTCTTTGGTGTGGTTAAAAGAGCTTTCTGTGCATTTTTATTATGAGATATTTTCAGATCTTTTAGTGTCTTACTCTCTCTCTAAACATTACATTCTCTTAAAAAAATCCAATTTCTCTGGCTTTTTAAAGTAGGTAATATAAATTATGTTGTTATTACCTAGGATACACAGTAGCCCAACATATTTGGGAAATAATTACAGGCCAAAATCTTGCCATGCAAACAGAGGTCAAACAGACTGTTTGTGCATAAAGAGCTCATATTCACTAATAGGCTTAATCCAGTAGGAATTTAGTCTGCAACATGAAGATTTAAGCAGTGATGCTGCTGCAATCTATTTGAAGCCTATGGATGGATACAAATCTAATGGGCACTCACAGCTAGGATAATCTCACTTAGTTTTCAAGGCAGAAAACTAAGGTAGACCCATTCCCCTCTGGTGTGGGTTACCTACTCATTTGTGGCTCACAACAAGTTCTTTACCTTATTACAAATTTTGTAAACCTCATGTCCAAGATGCATGAAAGTCCATCTCATAAAGGATCTTTCCCCAGGCGTGCCAACCTCCAGGGCATAAAGAGCCCAGCAGTGCCCAGCAGAGGTCTATGGCTGCCAGCTGGAGGTAAGCAGGTAGATGGCAGGAGGGTGAGAGCAGAGCTGCAGCAGTTGTCTCTCTTGGGAGCAAGCAGTGTGGCTGCAGGTGCTTCAGCTCACACAGCACCCCTGAATGGAGAACACTTCTCCCTGCCCTTGTCTGGGCAGAAGGAACTGGTTCCACTGGGGCTCAGCAGAGGTGCAAAATTGGAGTGCTGTGGGAAGGGCAGAGACACAGGCAAACACCTCATGGGTGCTTTTGCCATTGGCTGCTTTCGCACCCTCTCCCCCAAGCCTCCCTCATAAGGACTTCAACTGTTCCCATGGCCAGCAATTTTGTTTGGGCAGGCATCCAGCATTGCTTAGCAGATCCAAAATGACACCTCACACATTCTTGAAGGTGTGAAAGAAACAACCAAGCTGAATCGCTTCACCACCCTCAGGGTACTAGAGGTGATACCACAGACTTGCCAAGGAAAACGCAAGGACATCCACAAACATTTCACGACCACCTTCTTTGAGTCTGCTTTGTTATTAAACAGTCCTGGCTTTTGGCATTAGCTGGAAAGCAGAACATACAACTGCTCATACAGGACCCCTGCCTTGGCTTTCTTGTCATATATCCTCAAAAGGGCAAGACTTTTCAGTAACAAGTTGATTTATGTCATCCAATAAATGTATTAATAGTCTTCGTATGGGTCATTTACAAGCAAACAATAACTCCGCAGGTGGGAGGATGGGGCTAACACCATAGGCACCAAACTGCCAGCTGGGCCATGGCCTGAGGTTCAGCTACCTGGAAAGAGTCTGGAAGCTAACAAGCAAGAAAGTGGATGTGACGTGGAAAGCTGAATGTGAGAGGGAATATTATGAGGAGCTGGCAAAGGGTACAGGTGGTGCTGGCTGGATCCCTCGTGTGGTTACGGGGAACGTGTGTGAGCAACAGCTGAACCACAAGATAGCTGGAGTGGAGCACTGGGGACATTCTGGGAAATGGGGCCTTGCCAGGCCAGCATGCCTGGTAGCCATACCTGCAACAGCATATAAGTCTGAGACAGCCTGGTTAGCAGTATCAGAAGTAGCAAACTCAAAAATGGATATATGGCAAAACCAGGACTACAAGGGAAAACTAGATAGGTGCAGGTTGTCTCTCTGAATTGAGGAACAGAAATGGAGATGCAGGGGTGGTAAAGGAAGAGGTCAAGGAACACAGAAATGGATAATAAGACACACGATTCATGTGTCTGGGAGCATTGGTCAAGCAGCCCTATGCTTGACCACTGCAGCTGGAGCCAGCAATGAACCAAACCCTTTGTTTCTGACTATGCCACCAGAGTCAGACCACCCCAGCCAGAGGACAGGGCTTAGCAGGGCAGGGGATTAGCTTTCGCTCGCTGGACAGACAGATTGAGCATCCCTATTTGGTGCCTGTTCCAGAGCAGATGGCATTAGCAGCCATTCACCACTGTGTAACAGCTAAGATTTTGGTTTTCAGTCCAATTAATACAGTTAAACTATTGGAACTAAATAAGGTGCCTTGTTTACCTTCAAACTCATGGTCTAATCCCAAGAGAAATATTTTCCAGGAAAACCATTTGCACTGAAAAATCAGTATTGCATCTCCTCTGCCTTAGTGTAGGCACTGATTAGGAAATAGAAAATATGCAACAAGCCTTTCTGTGAAGTGATGCTTAAAAGCTCTGCAAGCACTCCCAGCAGAAGTTATAAATGCAGACTTCAAAAACTTGTCAGAAAAAAGCAAGTTACTCAGAAAGTACTTCATCTGAACATTTACTGAATGCTTCATACAGACTTATTTTACTGAAATCAGTCAACCCATCTCCAGCTTGAGGAAATGCATCTTTTCTTTAACCTCTACAACATTTAATTATACCTCAGATCACCCACAAATCAGCAGAGTCTGTGCTTTTCAGAATTTCTCTGTATCGGTGTTGCCGTATCACTGTATTTCTGTGCTGCTGCCAGACCAGCACTACTTGTAAGTACCAGCTAAGAAAAGGTGATGAATGACCCCACAGAGACTAAGCTGTGAGATATCTCTCATGGCCCAAATATTAAGCAGTGGATTCACCCTTGCAGCCTTTTCTCGATGTTCCCAAGTCTCCATCCCCTGGCAGATCCAGAGTTTGTCCTTGCCTGGTCCTAGCCCTATGCACCCAGAGCTTCAGGTCTTTTTTCCTAGGGCAGACTGGCCATCTCACTCTAGAGCTCCTGATTCCTTGCCCCCTGCTGTAACCTCTTCTGAAGGCACCTTTTGCTCCAGCCTCACTACAAGGAAAATAAGTTACTTAAATTCTGTATCTACTAGCACTTTGGAAAACGCCAGTGTTGCCAAGGCACTGGCAGAGGGCTGAAAACAGACAAATTTTTTTGCTGACTGCTCTCTCACAGCACAGAAACATGTGCAAAGCTGGACTTAGTATATTGTCAAATTCATCACATATGATAGCCAGTATCAATTGTAGAAGTGTTTATGAGAAAGCAAGAGAAAGCTGGGGACTTTTAGCAGAGCTGGGCAAATGAGCCACCATTAAGAATTCTATACAATTTGAACTATTTATCCAGTTGAGTCTTTATTTCATTTTAAGCAACATCCCTTTTGCCACCTCAGAGATTTTTTCCCTACAGTTATTAGGATTTTTCAATATTGTTGCCTTGATTTGGGAGAAGAGTATATCTCCTTTTGTCACATCAAGCTACATTCTCACATTGAAAAGAAAAGTCAGGCAACCAAGCTGATTTTCAGCTACATCTGCTTTTAGATCAGAGCTGTTCCCCTGGTTAACCAGTGGGATGGATCAGTAGTCATGGCCCAGGATGCCTGGGGGTCTTTATCAATAAGCTAATAGGTCTGAAAAAGGGCACCTGATGTGAGGAAGATGCACTAAGAAGAAGAGCAACATGAACTAACAATATCTTGGGACTAGCATCAGGAATTCTAATGTAAACAGATCAGATTTTTGTAGGTAAATCCATCACTCCACTCACAGTCCCAACGAGCTTATATTCAAGAGTTTCTGCAGCCTAGAAAGGCAGCAGATCTTCCCACCTGCACCACAACCCAACCAGCACCTTTACAAAAATCACAGTGCCCCGGAGCCCAGCCCTTTCCTCATCACCCTGGCCAGGCCCAGACCCCATGTTTGGTACCACTGACAACAGCAGAACTGCCTCAAGAAGGGGTACATCCATCCCTCTATGGCTTCTAAACTTCCCTCCTTGCTCTGATTTCTCATGAAGCCTGAGAACCTCTGCACTAATTGGACAGCCTCACAAGAAAGGGCAATTTGTTACCACAGGAGCATATTTCACATGCAGCACCATGTTAAACACCTGGTGTGAGGATTCTGTAAAATTTCAAGCTAGAGCTATGGTCTTAAGTTTAACACCACTGACTGGGGACACACATCCTTACTTTCTTCAGCTGTCCCATTTTCACTGCTTGCAAATTACTGACCTTCCCTTAGCCCCATCTCCTCCACGCCTGAACTAACGCAACTCAACATGGCCTTTCTGTAGGCTTGTACTGCATGAAGCCTGTGCCATTATTTCTTATTAATCTAGATCTCACTGGGCTTAATGGCAATCCAGTTTTGCCAGCTTCTCACAATTCCCTCTCACATTCAGCTTTCCACATCACATCCCCTTTCTTGCCCGTTAACAATTTAACTGAGCATATAGGCATTGCCAGGTTACTTTAGTGCTTAAGGAGTATCTTTCCCACACAGCCATTGCTATTTTCCATAGATTTACCACAGAAATCATCTCCAATTGCGACAACCAGGACTAAAGGCACAACTTCCACGACCCAGGCACAAAAGTTCTCTGTTCCCTCAGCCCCACAATATGCCTTGGAGACAGTAATGGCCACCACCAGCCTTTTCTCAAAAGGATGATGAGCTAGTCTGTCATATAGTTGTGAGCTACTAAGCAAAGTCCAACAGCGACTAAAGTGCAATTCTGAATTTGAGGTGGGATTTCTACATTCACCTTCATGGTTTCTGTAATGATATTTCATGTCCTCCCCTCACCCCCTATTCCATCTCTCCAAGCCGAAATAGCCTAGGAAGGGGCTGATATCCCTTTGCCACCCACACAGATGTCTGCACTGCCAAACCAGCACCAATGGCCATGCCCTTTTTCATCACCAGGCCAGCAAGAATCCAACCTCACCTTCACATCCACAAGTATGTTTGCAATTAGAGTAACTTTTATTTTCATTATGCGAGACCCAAGTCTTTGGGCTGCAGTGGTACAGGGAGCTCAAAGCTGTGAATCTCAGGAGGCACCTACACAGCATTCCTGCTGTGCTGCCCAAGTCACAAGACAGGCAAGGAAAGGATATCCAGCAAGAAAGAGCAAGCATAATAGAATCCAGCAGAGGCTGGATATTGGTATTTATGGTAGTCCTCATCAGGTTCCATCCTTCCCCTTGCAGCACTCTTATGAGTAGAAAAAGATACCAGTAACCTTGTCTACTCTCTGCATGTAACTCCCCTGCTTGCATGCAGAAAGCCAGGCTGGCACAAGGAACATAATTTAAGAGCATCTGACCTCAGGCTTAGTAAATTGAGCCCATTGTACAACCCCCTGTCTGTATCACTGTACATACAGAGTACATAATTATGAAGCTGCATTTTTGCCTTCTGAATCACCTTCATATGATACCCAGGAGATATTTCCCGTTCTCAGCACTGTTGTGTCATTAACTTTCCTGCTTGTTTTGACTGTTTGTCTCTCAAGCTGAAGTGTCTAGAACTGGGAAAGCCACAGCCAAGAAAAGTCATTAATACAAATATAACTAATACTTATAATGGACACTCAAAGAAAAGTATTCCACAATGCATTATCTTGTTTTCCACATAGCTCAGTAAGGGCTAGAGTGCCTTAGAGCTCTATTCTGCTTCGGGTCCCTTCCACTTTCCTCCAAGCAGCAAGGGCACCTCAGAGCAATGAGGATTTTCTGGCCCTTTAACAATCCCCTTGTCCGCCAGACTTCCTCCTTTCATAGCCCCCATGTGCTCCCTCCCCTCTTCCCCAGGGCTAGTTAATATGTGCCAAATCCTGACACCCTGAATGGTTTCCCAACGCCGACACTAATCACGTTTTCGGGAGCAGGTCAGCAGTGAAGGAGCTGAAATTCGTGTGAAAAAGTCCCTGGGATGGCCCCGGTGCCTCACACCTGCATGCCCTATTCATCTGCACTGTTTACACATTGTCATCCACAATTAATTCTTTCCAGGGACGCTCCACTGCCTGCCCTCCCGTTGCACAGGGACCCCATTCTGAGCTGTTGTGTCTGTTAAATTGAGCATGGGGTGCTGCGATTAAATTAAGTTTTGTGGCACTCTCTCTCTTTCTCTCCCTCCCTTCCCTTCTCTTTTCTCTCCATTAATAACGATGCCTGATGGAAGATTGCTGGCACCGGAGTAAAGAAGTAATTACAGGCACTAAAAGTAGGGAAAGAAAAGTTTCTGTGTGGAAATGTGAATGGGGACATCTTTTCTGGCTAGCCGACATTTCTCTCAGCGCGAGGTGGGAACCACAGCCGCATGCAATTCCAGGATACAAGCAGGAGAAAGGAGAGGAGGGCATGGGGGCACACATGATGATCTCCCATAGAGCAAACTGCCAAAATTTCGTTGTGTGAGTGTCTTTAGCCACTGGCCTGAGTATAGGTTTTCTTCAGCAATTCACATTCTCACCTTCTACTACAGCTACATTTGTGGATATACGTGGCATGCACCAGCCCGGTTGCTCTTCTCACAAAGTGTCATACCCAAAGGCACAGGGAGAAATTCCCTGGCTAACAGGCTAGCAAGTCACCTCCTCACACTGGCACACTCCTGCACTGTTGCGTAAAACAAGGAATAAGAATTGCTCACTGGAGAGGAGAAGGAAAACAAGAGGACAGGAATTTGACCAGCTTCTGCAAAACCTCAAGGCAGCAGCTTTTTTTGCCAAGTATTTTGCTCATGCATGAAGTGGACAACTGGTTTTTATTACTGGGACCTCTTCAAAGTTGAAGAGCCATTTTTGCTGAAAACAGAAATGTGCAGATTTCCAAGCAAGTGGAGCTGGGTGGATTTGGCTTTACATCTTTGTTCAGCTACTTGCAGGACTCGCTACCACAACAGACTGCAGTCCCACAGCATAGCACACAAAGTGTCCCCTTGGTAAGAAGGGCAGGGCTCAGACTCTTCCAGCCAGCAGCCTGCATTAGAGCTATTGCCAAACTAAAGAGCAGCCTCTGTTTGCTTATGTCAGCCATACACCAAAAAAACCCCACCAAACAACAAACCCAAAAAAAGAAAAACATTTGAAAATCACCTGAAGGAAAGTTCTGAGACCCCAATATCCAAGACACACATGAAACATAACAAAATTAATTGACCACAAGCACAGTCTTTTAAGGCTTGGCAAATAGCAACCTCTCTGATTTTTATCCTATGCAAGAAAATTGCTCCTGCAAGACAAAAATCTTTATGTTGGCAATTAAAGAAACAACCTCCTCCTAAACACCACTATAAAATACTGTTGCACGTACATAGGAAACCTGCTGGATGTAAAGCACGTGCTACATCCCCCTCTAGTGCTGAACTACTACAGAATAACAACCTAATGCTGCTACTGCTTTCTTCAGGTGAAGCAGAGACCTTTCTGCAACAATCCATAATTAAACTCCATAAAAAACCTGAAAGACAGCTGCCACATGTGAAAGGCACTTTATGGGGTGATTGCTCTAAAGAAGATGGATTCACAGGGGCTGAGAAGTCCAAGAGTCCTTAAAATTAACAAGATTTTAATACTTCCTAAATACCAATGTGAATCCAGGACAAATTTGTTTCATTTAGCAAGTCTCCTTATTCATTCTGTACTTCCTTTTAAAAACTAGGGAGCCGTACACATCACACACCTGATCAACACCTATCCCATGGCATCACAGGTCTTCAGAGCTTCACCAAGCACCTAGGCAAAACAGCCCCTCTATGAGCACCAGCTAGAATTATGACCCTCCCAGTCATCTTCCACCACAGCAGCCATGGTCTTGCAGGCCTTATTCAGGTAAGGAGCCTGGCTGAGTCAGGCAGGGAGCACCAGCTTTCACCAGCTACCTGAATTCTGTTGCATTATCTTGTCTCACCTCCTGCCTCACCTACAAGGACCATCAGGCCTGACACCAGGGGTGTACCAGCCCTACAGGTCTCCAAGGTGCATGACAGCTCACACCAAAATCATGCGGACTGCGAGTCTTAGTTCTCAAGCATGCATGGCAGTGTGTGTTGCATGTCCCAGATTCTCCCATGCTTAGTGACACAGAGCTCTTCAGTCTACATTTACCTTGTGTCCCTCTGTGCAGGAGTCTCAGGCTGTTAACAGGAGAGGGAAGAAACCAGAGAGCAGTCAGGCATCAGGGAAAGTCAGAGCCGAAGAAGGCCCTGGGGGCTGGAGAGAGCAGAGGCAGGCTAGCTTCAGCAGGTTACCTGGGTCAGGCTGGGTAGAGCTCAGGATTTACAAGCAGCATGGGCACAGATACTGGTCTAGCTGGCAGCCCCAGCTGGATGTGGGAACACAGCAGTACAGCACAACACCAGCACCATGCTCCTCACCCCATCCTTCCTCATCAGCTGACAGAGCCTGCTTACACAGTCCTTCCAACCTGATACTACAGGCACAGAGCACACAAATTTTATCAAAATGCCTCTGTGGCCTTCTGGCAAAAACACCATCACTCAGCAGAGTGGTGCAGCTGAGGCTCCTGTACCAGCCAGCCATGTTTCACCACCAGCTGCAAGCACTCTCTGCCTCCTCTTTTTATTCAGCCTTTAGGAGAATAAACTCAATCCTTCTTTCCAGGTGGGTGAAACTTGCCAAAGAACAGCTGAACATAGGTCTTTATAATGGAGGTGTTTGAGTAACCTTAGTGGCAGGTGTTGAGAGCAGCCCTGCCTATGAAAACTTGAGGTGAAGGCTCTTGATTTAATTATTTTCCTGAAGCAGAACTACTAGTACTCTTGGTAATATAACTGTTACAAAACCTGCAAGCTACTACCACCCTTTCCTCCCATTGAAACAATGAGAGTGGAGGATGTTCAGCAAATTATACCACTTGCCCAGTTAATAAACAATTCACAAAATTATGCACTGTTTTGAAGTGCTCTATAAACATATGTTAATCAATCATTAAATAATTAAGATAACTCTCTGTTCTTTTTCTCTGGCACTCCCGAGTTGATGGATGTTCCTATAGCAACAGAGGAGCAGGAGTGAGGGCAGGGGAACGTGGGGCTCAGAGGCGATGCTTGCACAGGACCTTTGCTCTCCAGCCCTCCAAAAGTCACGCAGGGCAAGCGGAAGGGGGCTGCCAGAGGTGACATGCAGGAAGGAGGCTTTCAATTTTAATGGAAATTCTAACGATGACAGTCTATGCAAATAGGTACATGAAAGAGGAGAGGAAACAGACCGGGGGGAAGGGGGAGAGAAATTAACCCTGGTTCAGATTTCAAAGCAGAGCCAGGAATAATTTTTGGAGCTAAGAATAGTTGCAGTGCATCTTGTTCTCACTGGGCTCGAGCCTTGCATAATCCTTAGACTCGGGGTCTGAAATTTCAGCTGGGAGGGGGAGGGAAGCCAGCCTGAACAGTCCAGGAAATGTGGCTGTCCAGTCTGCAGCTCCATCACCTTTATGATTCCTTTGTGTCACCAAAAAGCACTCTTTAACAAAGGAGCTGTCCTTCTGCTTTTGCAGGGCCCTTGCAGTTGTTTTGCAAATGAGATTGCTTGATTGGTGAGCAAAATCAGAGATCTTTTGAAGCTGTTGCCCAGGAAAGGGGGAGGGCAAGGAGTTCAATTATCCCTCACACTAAGTAGCAGGATCAGCTTCATCCTATAAAGAGCTGTTGAGAATGAACCAAAGCAACTTCTGAACTGACTTTTACATAAATTTCATCAGAAATCCCAGGAAGAACTTAGAGCCACCTGCAGAAAAGATCAGAGTCTGCTGAATTCCCAGGAGATGCTCCTGTCCCTTTGCAGCCTCCTCACCTCCCTTGAAGACAGCTGAACCAGAGGCTGCCCCTGCCCCTGCCCCAGCCCCAGCCCCAGCCCCAGCCCCAGCCCCAGCCCCAGCCAGTCCCCAAGCAGGCAAATAGGGTATTCAGCTTGTTGGGAAATCTGCTGAACCAACACTAAAGGGCAGCTCCTCCACTACAACCAGCCTGCAGACCTTCTGGAGCTTATTGTGTAGATCACATTAACACCTAGTGGGAACCCACTGGGAGATCTTTTTAAATCAGAAAACAGTTTCTGCAACACAAAAAGTGCCTATGGGAAGAGAGGGATGCTGCTGACAAGAAATGATGTTTTGTCACAGTGAACTGGAACCAAACACTTTGCTTCAACTACCACAAATTTTTGCATTTCAGCTGAGTTCAGCGTGGAAAGGAACTTTCCCGAAAAGGCCTCGTTTTTTTTTTTCCTGTGCTTGGGGCTTGTGGCTGAGCACTCACTGAGAACAATGTGGACCTTGCCCAAGTTTTATGGGAGCTGGGCAGAGCTCCCAAGCAGCACAGACCAGAGGAGAGAATGGGACCCAAAACCAGGGAAAGGCACTGCCTATTTTAATGTTAAGCAGACTTGAAATTAAACATTTCATGTCAGTTCAACAAATTGAAACAAAACATTCCTACCTCAGAAATGTCAAAATGCTTCACTTTGATCCAAAAAAATGTCAAAACAGAACAGGGAAACATTTCTGAACACGACTGTTATAATTCCAGGAAACAATTTTTCCTAATTTTTGCCCCAGTTTGTTCTGTTCTGAAAAACAGAAATTCAAAATTTCACAAAGCTGTAGTTAGTGCCATTTATCACAGGAGGGACCAATACTGCTTATACAGGCGTGTGTGAGCATTGTCACTCCCACACACAGCACATCCACTGTGCCTTTCAGTGGCACCCCCAGGACTCTCTCTCTCAGGGCTGGTTTCACCACCAAAGAGCTGCCAGGCCTCCAGCCCCATGACCAGAGAATGCCCTTCAGTCTGTAGGAGGTCCCACATGCCTGGGAATATCCAGTACAGGTGCACTGTCAAACACAGGTGGTGGCTGTCCACAAGTTACCTTAAAGAGTGTTTAGGGCTGGCACAGCCATCTCTACCATCACCACAGGGTTCACACACAACCCAGTTCAGAGTCCTCCTGCTCTCCTCCAGGGCAGACCCTGATGGTGCTGATGTGAATAACAAGAAACTGGTTTGAATAATCTCCTGTTTTGGGAACAAGTGTTAAAAACAGCATGTACTTTAAAAAATGAGGGAAGAGTGTAGGAATTTCACAGCTGCAGTATAATTTGACCTGTGATGTTAATTTATGTTGCTCAAGATCCTCTCCCCTGAGCATAATTAAGAACATGCTAATATGGAGAAAGATGACATGCTCGTAATCATGCACTGCATGCCCAAGGTGGATCCACGTATCTACTTTCACCTCAGTAAAGTGGAGTCCTAACGCTGCATCCAGCAACAGTTTGATGACTTTGTATGGACTCTCCTACAGCGTTCTTGCTGTCTGGCTGAGGGCTACAAATATGGCTGGCTGTGTCACTGGTCCCTTAGAGAAAGTGCTCCCGGGAGTTCTCTGTGCCAGGCAACAGCTAAACCAGGGAATAAAATCTTCCCCTGTGCTCCCTCTCTGCCAAAGCTTTTTAGCTGTTCTGTTTCCCATTTGCTTAGAATAGACTTCTTCTTCCAAAAAGCTAAAAGACATTCTAAAACATCTCTGTATATTTATTTTTCACAGTCTTTCAGTGTTGACTTCCTCTCCATGACATACCTTCAGAGTCCCCTGGTGCCAAGTCCTGTCTTGTTCCTGTAAGCTGAGGACACTGTAAGGGATCCACTGTGGCTCTCTTGCACTGGTGGGATAGCTGACATGACCAGATTAGCCACATACACCTTAGCCCTCTAGACCAAACCGGCCAGGACTCTATGCTCCTCTCCTGCCAGACTCTCAGCACTCATTGCCTTGGTTTCCCTACTATAGACCAGTCTTTCCCTGGTACCTTCACCTGGGGGAATTTTCTGTATCTTGGTCTCTTCCTTACTGAGGGAAAAACCCTTCTTTTAAATATTTCCCAGCTGGCATTTCTGCAAAAGCAGCACCTATCATCATCCCTGGACATACAGTGTTGCACCAGGAGACATATTTCTCTCTTTTTTTATAATAATGCATAATAATATTTCATTCTGCTAATTCTCTGATTGTCTCCAACACTTCCAAACTCATTCACCCTCTAACCATGTAAGAATAAACTGCAGGGACAATTCATATTGCATCTACAGCTGAACACTCTCTTGCATTCCATGGCTGCCCAAACAGTACCCTCTGGACTCATTCCCTGTGGGTTGGCAGGATCTCAGGGCTTACAGGCTCTCTGAAGCTTGTATCTGATGCAAAATCAGTTTCTTGCTGAGACGTTGCAGTTTCTTCATAAGGCTCCCGCAAAAGCCTAAAAGAACATGCAGAAGACTTTATCCATGACAGGGCTGTCCTGAGCTGCAAGAGGAGCGTGGATCTGAGATGGACTGCCTTCCAGGTGATGATTGTTGCCACCTCCTCGAAACAGCTTGCAGCAGCCTTGCCAATTGCTGGGTTTCATCCCTAAATATAGGAAGGTTTTAGGCTTTATGTGATGAAGATGAGTAAGAGATCTTCCTTGTAGGGACAGAAGTGTACTGACACTTCGAGGAAGCAGTATAGCCCCTTTGAGAACCAAGGTATGCATTCTTTTAAAAATAGAAGATAATAAGATAAAGTATAACCACGGGAAGAGAGAAAATTGGTGTGTAGGTTATGTTCCAAAAGTCTCCTCACTGAAGCTTCAGAGGTTGCCATCAACCCCCTTGAAGATTATTTCAGGACTAATATATGGATCTTGAGTGTGGCTGTTACCATGGGCACATATCTAATCAAATGGGGCCTAATTATGTATATTACCCAGTATGGCATTTGGAAGCACTTCAGTGATGATACTTCTGCTTGTCTGACAAATAACATGATTATTCAGTAAGCTGCATATGTTTTAATGTTGGATTTTTGTTCTTTGGTAAGAAACTGTCTAGCTAACCAAAAGTGCTTCTCACTTGCAAAGTCATAGCCATTAGCAACCAAATTCAATTAATTACGTTTGATAAGCTAATAAATATATTTAGGACTTTTTGTGCTATGCTCAGTCACCTTTAGAAAACACTTCATCATTAGTCACCAAAAAATGAAGTGTTCTCTTTTTTCCAAGGATGAGAGCACTTGAAAAATTAAGTTTAACATTATAAATTACAATGTTATTTGCTTTAAAAATAGATTTTAAAATTGATGCTTGCCTTCAGCTTCAAAACTGGTCTGAAAACAGATCCTTTATAAATGTTTTGGATTTATGGGAAAAGCAAGGAAGTTTTCAGAATCATGTCAGAAAAAAAGTTGGTGACGCTCATTCTCATGGCCTCACTATATTAAAAATGTGTCCTCCCACCCTGCTACAATGCCCCCCAACACAAATAGAAGGCAAGATTTTTTCCTGTGACACCCACAGAAGAGGAGATTGCCAGCAGAAAGACAGTGAGATGGGTAGTGACAGAGGCTGCAGAGCTGGGCCATGTTTTAAATAATCTGTGACAATGAGCTGGGAGACAAGACAGGAGCCTGACAGGCTTGGGTCAAGGTCCTGGGGAGAGGAGCAATCCTACCTGTGCATACAGCAACGTGCTTTCCTTTTCTGTCTTTCTGCTAGCTTTACTTGACTAGTTTTCTTGTAACTATATTTAGGAAAAAGAAAGAGAAAGACCCCTCTGGAATTGTGTTGTTTTACCTTCAATCCCCATCACACCCACACAGCTGCCAGAAGGACACACAGTTGGGAGAACCTGCCAGTTAGAGCAGCCTCTTTCTTCCCCTCTTCCATGCCCTGAAATGATAACAAGAGAAGAAAGAGACCTTGTAAATCACCAGGTGACCAGAGGCACACCACCTTCTGTGCTTTTCTTCCCGTGACAAGGATTCCCCAAGTCTGCAAGAGAGAAATAGGCAAAGTGTGGAGTTCAGTACAGGAATGAAACAAACTCCTGAGCTGCAGGAGGAACTGGTAGAACAGAACAGAAAACCACCCAAATTGGAGGTGTCCCATCAAGACTAGCAGTAAAAAAGTGTCTCTACCAGAGTGAGCGATGAGTAGGTCAGACCATGACAAGACAGAAGAAGTACTTGGCAGGATGAGCCATGTGATGTCCAGATGAGAGATCACTGATACCAGCACAAGTTGTGGCAGGTTGGCTTAGGCACAATTCTTTTAGAAACCCATTGGTGAGCACAGCTGCTGATCAGAAAGAAGACAGGGACTCTCTTTTGCAGCCTCAGTGTGGATGTATGAAAGACCCCCACTTTCTTCAGCATGAGGTTACCTGCACCAACCACTGGATAGTGGCCAGTCTTACCACTATCTTCAGCATGAGGATACCTGCCCCAACCACTGGGCAGGTGGTTGGTAAGGGCATAACTTACCTGGCACTGCCAGGTAAGTCATGCCCTTACAGAGTGCTGAGTGCTCCTGCTCCAGCTGCTCAATTAGCTTGTACTGAGCTGGTAGGATTGGAGTTCATATGGCTGCCACTGTAACACTTAGGTTAGATGCCATTTATGTAAAATTGTAATGTCAATAATAAACCACAAAACAATAGTTGGAATATGGGTGTCCTTGCTACAGATGGGAGTGTATCATTCAATTCTGATTGTCATCTGATTCAGCCAGCAAATTCTGTGGCAAATCAATTTTGAAGTTCCCGGCTTCAGTTACTCTGTGACACCAGGCACCACACAGCCTCCTCTCCCTCCCCCAGCACCCCACATCATTAAAAGTAATTAAACTCTTGTCCTGTGGTGTCCAGGTGTCACAAGACACCTGGTAAGTCTCACCTCTAACCTCTAACTACCCTCTTGGCTGTGCTAGAATGGCAGCACTGCAGATGCTGCCTGTGGGGCTCAGTCTGCTCCCACCAAAGTGCTGGGTGAGCTGCTGGCAGGGCACCCCCAGCTCTGCCTGGTTTTCCAGGGCACAGTAGGGAGCTGCAAGTTAATCAGCAGTGCCCCACAGCAGGTCAGCACACACAGCTATCTGTGTTTTCCCATGTTTGTCATTTTCCATCAGCTCCTTTTTCCTCTAAACCTCTTTGGTGTACCAATTAATCCAGAGGGTTTTCATTTACTCGGGCCGTCCAAATCAGCAACACACAAATACCCCCCACAATCTCTGCCAACAGCTCGTAATACATTTTAACTGCTCCTTGGCCTTTGATGTGTTAGCCTTCTGGGCAACATTATCATTACCCTTTATATACCTCTGTGGGTGAATGCAGCGCTGCACATGCTATGTACAACGGGTTTGCTTGTGCCTGAAATAAAGCACATCATCCTAAGAACCTGCAAGAATTGTGCCCTCTTTGCTAGCAAAGCCCTGAACCAGCCCAAAACAAACACAAATAACATCCTGGGTTATGGAGAGCTTATTTTCAAACTGGAGGAGCAAATATAGGGAGGAACAGGAAAACCAAAAAAGGTGTTTGCCTAGGGAGAAGCTTTAGTGGGAGAAAAGAGTCCTGGTATACTCTGGAAGTATGGGCATCATGTCAAGGAAAGCAGATAGGGTGCCATGCAGGTGTGCACATGCTAGAAGTACATATGGAATGGAATACATCATTCCAGCTGAAGTATCAGATGCAGGCAAATTCAGGAAAATATAATGGGAAAAATTTAGGGAGGCAGGATTATGTGGTCCCAGACTGGGGAATTCTTCACAACTTTAGAGACATTTATGGTTCCTTGTAATTGAAGGTCTCTTGTAATTGAAATGGTTACAACTGTATTTCTCAGGGAATATAAATCAATGTGGGTGGCACCGCTGATAATTTGGAAGGGTGCTCAGCCCAGCTGGGAAAATGTGAAAACAGTCAGAGCCCTGAAAGATTAGTTAGAGGTGGCATAGGTTAGCCAAGGTTGGTTCCACAGGACCCACACGACTCCCAGGTGCTTACAATAGAGGGGTGGAGAAACAAGCTCTGTGAAATAAGATATTTTAGTGGGAAAATGATGGATATACAATGTTAATATGGGTACACCGTATTAACATACAGAGTACCTAAGCCCAGCCAGTGAGGGAGGGCATCCAGACTTTGCCCAGCCAGCCTGTAACCCCTGAAGTTTTCTACTTGTCTTGCCAATTCTTTTACCAAAGGTAATAAATTTCTCCTCCAGTCTCCACAGTCACCCTCTAGCTGTAAAACAAAGTGCTGCTCATTGTTGCCCTCCTTTATCCAGAGGGCTGATTTTTTTTTATAAATTCAAATAATAACTTCCCTGTTTGCAGGCATCATACAGTAAAGGATGGGCTGGTCTGTGCCCATGCAGCACAGACCTTGTTAAAGTGAGCATGGCCAGCCTCCAGATCCTCCAGCTCTGCAAGGGGCTTATACTAGATTAAATTAGGAGAAGCTCAGAAAGCTGAGAGGCAGAGAAAGGGGCTGCCTGCATTGGTCCCCTAAAACAGGAATGAGCCCTTCCCCACTTCCCCGAAAGCACGTGGGGATAAATGGATCACAGAGAAGAGCTATTGAAACGTGTCTGGGGGAGGCCTGGTTTCAAGCAGGGTATGGGACACTGAACAATAGCTGCCATTTTGAAGCAACTGGAGCCCAGAGTGCTCTTGAGGAGGTGACGGAAAGCGCTGTCACAGGGTTCGACCCTGGCTTGTGAAATAAATGGCCCCTGAGAGCTCATTGTGCAATGGCTGCTGACGTGCAAAGCCAGCGCTGAAAAACATCAACTGTGCTTTCTAAAAATATGAAAGAGCAGTGCCCAAGGGATGTGGCTTGGGAAGGGAGAAGCAGAGGGAAGAGCCCAGCAGTGTTGCTGTATCCCTGCAGGATTTCTGGGAAGGCACTGTGCCTTTCTGTGCCCTGCTGAGAGCAGGGCCACACTGGGGCCTTGCTCATAGGAGTCACCAGCTGTGCAAACAAGCCCCTGGAGGAAAGAGCCCCTCTTCTTCATGAGTCCTCAGGGAAGATCACACCCCTACAGCAAGCTTTGCAGGTGGGAGATAATCCTCCAAGCCAAGCTGTTCACACCCTGGCTGCAACTGAGCAGGGACAAGGGGTGCTCCTGCCCCTGGTGAGCTCCTTGGACCTTCCCCACGAGGACAGTGGGCTGCAAGACCTTGGAGAGGTTTTGCTGTCCAGCAGGGCTGAAGGATGTGGCCAAACGCAACCAGGCAGGGCAGCCCCAGCCCCGCCTCTGCCACTTCAGGAATCCTGGCCACTGTCACCACCTCTGGCTGCCCTTCCAAGCCCCCAGAGATGGGGGAGGCTCCTCAGCTGCAGGGGAGGCCAGCCAAGAAAAAGGTGCAGAAAGAGTTAAAGCTGGTAATTAAAATTCCCAGTAGAAAAATATGATCTGGGGAGAGAAAAGCATCCTTTCCAGCACTGCTAACCCCACATACTCAAAAATTATGCATCAGGCTCCAGAGAATCACAGCTTTAAAATTGCAAGGCATGTTGTTCTGTTTTTCACAGAAAATTATAAACATTTGAGCTTTTCCTACTTGCACTCTGGTTTCCTGAAATTTATGATCACATTTTCAAACTTTTCTGCAAATCCCTGAAGGCTACAAACTTCTTTTTTTAAAAAAATAGAATTGAGTAGCTCATCTAAAGCCCACACCTTTGCACCAAACAACAAAGATAAAAGGCTTACACTAAAATGAGGAGTATAGGAAACACTGGAGATCTCAAGAATGAACACCCTGAAGTAATTTTTCTCTAGGGTTGCACAAAAAAATGTTAAGATGTTTTAACCAACATCACATTGCTTAAGTATTTTATTTGTCAGCATGAAGAACAGGTCTTCAGTGTCATTTTGTTTCCAATAATAATGTTGCTTGCAGCCAAGCGCTGCAGGAAAGTTAAAACTGAGGCTGCTCTCCCGGCCTTAGGGGCCAGAGGAGCACAAAGTTTCTTGGACCTTATGGTGTGCTCAGCATTGCTGCTGCTCATGGAGCAGGGAAGGCTGCAAAACATTATCCAGTGTGAAGCCCAGACCTGGCCTTCCATCTTTAGCCTGATCCATACAGAAATGTCTTGGCCAAAAGGGGCAGGTGGGTGCCATCAATTTATTTTCTTTGTGTCCAAAGGCACTGAAAGAACTGCCGCATATCTTACAGGGGGACCTGTGTCACAGAGCAGGTAGACTGTGGGAAATATATCAGCCAGTAGAGAGGTCAGTGATCCTCCAAGATTAAAGGCTGATCTGAGTGTGAACTCGCTATCATGTCTCTTGAAAGGATTTGGCATGTAACAGCCTGATTATTGATTGCTGTCCTTAAGAGGATGTGATCCTCTCCTTTGCACTGATCCTGTTAGCTTTATTTACCACAGCACTTGCTGAAACATCCTCTTGCAGAGATAATGGCTTCCTTTGGTTGCTGTCAGAACAAATGGAAACAAAAACACGCTGCTAATAGTTGTGTCCTACTCTAATTAATTAAAGCAAGACAAAAGCACTGCATTGCCTGGGTGCCTGGAGAGGCCCCAAGCACAGGGGCTGACCACAGGAATACCAATAACACAGCAGTGCCTAACACACGAGCTTTCCACCAGCCCAGAAAGTCAGCAGCAAAACATTCATGAGGAATAGGAATATGTCTGGCACCCAAACTGGGATCTAGCCACCCAGAGGCTGCTGTTCTAGACAGACCTCAGCCCACATGGGCCTAAGGAGCTGCCAAAGATGGCAGATGGGTAAAGTACAAATTAGCAAAGGGTTTTCAACAGTCCTCTTGAAATTTTTGTGGCACATCTGCACCATACAAAAAAGCCAATAGCTCTGTCTAGGCAGGCAGTAATGGAGTTTTAGCAGGATGGTGGAAGAGAGGCAGAAATTGGCTCGCCTGCATCTTACAGCACAATGCTAAGCAAGGAAATAAGTCCAGCTCTCTTCCCTTGCAAGCGAAGACCATAAACTCTGCACATCCTGGCTCTTCAGACTGAATCAGGGTCCAGTCACAACAAGTACAAGTTGAAGAAAAAGGGAACAAAGTAAATGGAGTGCACCAATCCAAACTAAAAAGCAGTGGCATAGCCACAGCACTGAGCACTCACAGAGCTCACACTGTAAACAAACAAGTCCCCATATCCAAGTGCTGCTGAACACACAGATACTTATTTATGATTTCTCTGCTGATGCATTGTGGTCACAAGAGCTTGGCCAGCAGTCCAGGACTATCCAGGCTTCAAACATCCCTTGGGAGGTGGTTTCAGGTGCCCCTTAGCTATGGTGCTGCCTTGTGAATCCCTGCTGTCCTCCATGCCCACTTGAGGTGCTCCCCTGGGCTGGAACACTCAGGACACCCCAGCGAGTGTCCTGTGGGAGCCAGTCTTTCACACCAGCATTTCTGTGCATGCTTGAGGGTCTTGGATTCTTTCATTAATCCTTGGCTATTCCTGAGCACCTTATTCCTTACTTTCCACTTTCCTAACCATCTCCTGTATTAAATCTTCATATTCATTATGTAGGAAGAAGGAAGAAGGACTAGTGCATGTCACTAATTGAGCAGTTTAAAGCTATGATGTTAGAACTTGAGCACAACCTAATGAAAGAAATTACTTAAAATATAAGCTTTGATACAAAATAAGCATACTCACCTCAGCTGAAGGTGCAATTGCCTTTTGTAGGTGTACAGCATCCACTACTGGAAGTTAGGCAAACAACTGGGCAACCTTCTGCTGCCCACAGCAGCTCTCACAAGCTCATGCCAAAGAGGCTTCTCACATGACCCAGAGAGAACACAGCATTTTCTGTAGAGTTATCACCCTGCAAAGGTCAAAGAACAGTAGTTAATGTTCATTTCTCCTCTGAAGCTAAGAGCAATAGTCAAGCTATACAGATTGGAGACAGGTTTAGGGAAATGTCCTGCTGACACCATTTTATCAAAGTTGCAAGAAAACTTAAGCTGTCCAATTTTTCAGAAGCTGTCTTTGACATCTGGTCCCTAAAGAAATGAAACATTCAAGATTACCTAGACCCACTAATTACATAGTAAATAACTACAATGGACAATAAAAATATCTCTTCCTACAGAGAAAAATAAGCATCACAGACACGAACAGACTTCCTTCTATAGAGTTTTTCATAAAAAATCTGCCCTTGAGGTGAACCTGCTTCAACACCACACTGACACCCTTCCTGCAGACAGAGGTAGGAAAAACAGAGACACTCTTTGTACCTGGGAAGATGGGTTGCCCCCAGTGCTCCCCTCAACCCATCAGCAGGGGGGTTTCTGCCCCAGACCTGCAGCTTGCTTCCCACCAAGGGAAAAGTCTTTGCCATGTATTGTCACTGCTACAGGTTCCTTGGGGAAACAGAAAATCTATCACAGCAGCCAGAAATCCATGGCAACCTGGGCTTGCCTACCATACACATAACCCTTCCCCAGAGCTCTCTGTCTGGAATAACTTAAAATCCTTAAGGTAGTATCACCACTGGAAGGATGGGGTAGGACCCTTCCCACTCACCAAGGCCCTTAGGTATTTCCCAGTGCTGGTGGAAAGCCTCGCTCAAGAAATTCAGAGGGAGATTCAGTGCACTGATATGATAAAAATGTTGGTCTAAATGACTGAAGCATCTCACGCTCTCGGGAGCAGAATTTCTTTCTATAGAGTTTCCTACACTGCTCAGGGTATAAACAATGCCTACCTGCCCAGCAAACTCAAATTTAAAATCATCTGACAGAGAAGAGGCATCAGAGCAAGCTTCTTTTTCACTGCTGGCCAACAGGGGCATGCTCTGGCTGACATTGACAAGACCACCCTGGGTCTCCGGCAGGGACAAAGCCCTCAGCCACAGCTGGAACAAGTCATGCCAGGTCATGATTGTCTCTGCAGAAGCTCTCCTTGTTCCATTCCCACTCCAGCATAGTGCCCACATGTGGGCAGGGCTGTGGTGGGCAAAGTGCTACAAAATCATACAGAAATTAGCAAATTGATTAGCCAAGCACATAACAGTACAGTTCCCACTGTTTTCACAAATCTTACCTGAGCAAAATGTGGGCAGCAGAGGTCAAAGACATGTCTTGTATTGTGGGCCAACAGTGTGAAATCTGACATAATCAAGCACCACTGCTCCTCTTGGGCACGTCTGCTGAAACAGGGCCTTTAGGCAGCCACTAGACTGAGCTCAAGTTATGTTAAATTCCGTAAAAACACAGGAGAGATGATGATCCCAGCTGCAAACTAAGAAATTGGACTTCAGCCCCCGACCACTGAAAGGGGCACATAAACCATTTTATATATATCAGAGAATTTTCTGAAGCTGCATTATAAAAGCATGAAGCACTAACTCCTTACAACAACAACAACAAAAATCCACAACACAGTTAATTTTGAGCTCCAACAGGAAGTCTGCAAAGTCGTATACATTTTCTTATTATTTTTTAAGCACTTCCTTCAATGCCTCCGGCTTGCTAAGCATTGCTTGATGCCTGCTGCATTAGACCGTACCGGTGAATTTGGAATATCTTGCTCTCTCAAAGCGATCTAAGCAGTCTTAGGGCGGTGTGTTTTGGGCGGTGCGCTCTCCTCTCCGGGCATGCGATCAGTGCCCTCCAGCGGCACCGGCCGGGCAGAACCCGCCGCGGCTGCCGAGCCAGGCCAGGGCCAACGCTGCGCCCGCCCGGCTGCCGCAGCGCCCCTCAGCCCTCAGTGCCCTCCCGCGGGCCCGGCTGCCGCAGCGCCCCTCAGCCCTCAGTGCCCTCCCGCGGGCGCGGCTGCCGCAGCGCCCCTCAGCCCCCAGTGCCCTCCCGCGGGCCCGGCTGCCGCAGCGCCCCTCAGCCCTCAGTGCCCTCCCGCGGGCCCGGCTGCCGCAGCGCCCCTCAGCCCTCAGTGCCCTCCCGCGGGCGCGGCTGCCGCAGCGCCCCTCAGCCCTCAGTGCCCTCCCGCGGGCCCGGCTGCCGCAGCGCCCCTCAGCCCTCAGTGCCCTCCCGCGGGCGCGGCTGCTGCAGCGCCCCTCAGCTCGCACTGAAAGGCGGACAGCACTGTAAGGGCAGCTGGGAGTTTTCCTTTCAGGAGCTGAGCCCTTCCAGGGAGCGGCCGAAGTACGGAAAGGGCACGCTTTGCTCAGGGGTTAAACAACCGGCTCCTGCAAGGCGAGCGCATCCTCTGAGGCAAGGCGGGTCCTTGGGCACCAGGTGCGACTCCCGGGCCCGCTGCCCCGCAGTGGGAGCACACTCCTCCTCCAGCCTTTCCCACCGCCCAGGCCCCTCCGCCGGGAGCAGCAGCTTTACAGCTGAGATTCAGCTCTTTGGCCACACTTCAATGCAAACTCCCAGCTCTGGTGCCCACGTCAAATAACTAGATGTCCAAGCATGAGCCAGGGTGAAATAATGATCCTACTTTCTTCAACCAGTCTCTTCCTTGGCTCCTGTGGTGTTTCCTCCATTAACTACCAGGAACCAGTAGGAATGCTTGAACAATGTACAACTAACAGGCATTTTTTTAATTATTAGAGTCATTTAAACATTATTCTACAGTCCTGGAAAGGGTGAGAATGTTAGAACATTGTCATTTTAAAAACCTGAGCTACACTGAGTTTAGGGGAAGAGGAGGTGCTGCTGAGGCAGTAGCACTTTATAAGCGCTTTATTGCTTGGCTTGACTCGTTCTTTCTTACAAAATTCAGCACACAGCTGAAAGACAAACATGGTGAAAACCAGGCATTTCTTTAGGAAGGCTGGGGGTTCACAGGGGAAAAACTCTTGAAGTGAGGGATAAAAAATTGCTGTGGGCTTTGCTCCTGCACTTGATCTTAATTCGTATGGATCTTGCCCATGTACTACTTGGGCAGCCCTTGCTTGTGCCTGGTAGTCTTGCAGATGCCTACAGAAAATCAAAATGCACACAGTGCTGCAGGGCTCCTCACCCCACCTGCTCATCCAGAGCCCAGCAGTGAGCCAAGGCACTACTGTGCCACCACAGTGACACAGGGGGCTCAAGGCACCATCTGTGACTTACTGAAGGGCCCCCTGTGTCCAAGAAGAGCAGTGTGGTGCTCACAAGGGTATAGGAGAAGCCATGGGCATGGATGTGCAGAGCCACTGAGAGCCACAGGCACTGCTCCTTCCCACCCGATGGGGATGACTGTGCTGGCCTCCTGAGCTGTTGTTGCTGGCTTTTCCGGCCTGGCTGCCAGCCTGGAAAACAAAGTTCCCAACCAAAGCAAGAGCAAGTGGGGAGGAACACGGAGCTCTGACATTCCTGCCTGCCTCCAGCAATGTTTCCAGAGCAATAGGGCTGCAGAGGGCGAGCCTGCTGAGCTACCAGATGAATAGAAGCAATGGACATGCTACTGCAGCGTCATAATACCCTTCAGCAAAGGAATTAGAGCTCAGCCATAGTGCAGCAAATCTCCCCAGTTAAAATCCCTTCCCCAGTCCTGTTAGTACAACTACCAAAGAACAGCAACTTCCCGCTCTGTGAGGCTCTTTTAGACCCAGGTTTTATACCCTGCAAGCAGAGGATGGGATTTTACCAAGGGGGATTTTCTTGAAGCTGGAGGACTGAAGAGTACTACCGCTCACCAAGCCCAGCCAGGAAAGGATGGAACAGCGGGTGATCTGCCAAAGCTTCCTACAGCTGCATCCACTGGCACTAAGGTAACAGCATCCATTTTGCTCTGGTTTAACATGCTCAGTTCTGTTTCTAGAGTCCCTCCCTTGACCTAGGGGATGACTAAGGTCAATCTGAAGGCAATAACTGCCTTAGATGAAGGCAAAACCTGCTGAGGATCAGGAAGTATGACACCTGAGGGCATGGGAGGTGTAGGGAAGCCCATCCCCTATTACAGCCAGGGACAGGGAGGAGTGGCAGGATGAGCAGCAGTTCACCCTTGCAGAAGCTGGAGGATCAGCCACCTTTCCAGTCCCTCTTCATGCCCCAGCACCAGCTTCCCTGCACACCACAGCACTGAGTGTGTGTCATGCCATGCAGCCTTGAAAACACAGGGCAGGTACCAATCTGGGCTGGGGAACAGCTGCCTCTTTGGCTTTGCTTGGACAGTTTGTGTGATGTCTGCAGCCCCAGCTGGATCACAATGCAGAACACCCCAGGCCCTGAATGCAGCACTGCTGTGCCCATGGGGCCCAGCCTTGTGCTGCAGAGGTCAGTTGAGGTACCTACCATGCAGAACTTTCCTTCAGCACCAAGGAGGGAATAATATTTTCAAAGCTGGTAAGGCTTGGAGAATTAATTGCTATTTGCAACCAAAATATTTCTAGACAGTGGCAGACTTACATCAGGAAAAGAGATCTGAAGGCCCCTAAGAGTTTACTAGGGAAATTACTCATCCACATAGTAATATCTTCCTAGACTTCGCTATCAAAAGCTTCATTTATGGCCAGAAGAATAAGTATTTTATAATCTCAATAAAAACAAAGTACCCTGGATGCATCATGTTTTCAAGTATTGGCCTCAGCAGTATCTTGTGAATGAGAGGAGCTCTGGTTCATTTTACTTTGTATAAAGTGCCCATCTTTACCTGTCTTCTCTACCCACCTTGAGCTGTCTTCTTCTTGCTCTCAACCAGCTGTCTCATTGTGAGGGTGGATGCTGGAAGAAGTGGAGGACCAGAGCAGAAGATACACAAACTGCACAGGATATTTCCAAAATGAATGGGGTTCACAGCTGATTGCTCTAAATGCAGATTTCTGTTTCAACAGGTGCTGAAGGCTAAGAGTGGTGTCCTGAAAGAGAGCTCATGTTTTGCTTCCATTAATTTAATGTTATTTGGACTTTTGAATCAATTCTTCCCTCACCTTCCCAGCCACTTACAGAACAAGGGACCTCCTAACCCCTCAGCAGGATGAACGAGACCAAGGGAGCTTTTGATAGCCCAGAACTTTGGAGCCCAGGTTGCATGCAGAGCAGCACCTCCCTGACCAGTCTGGCACCACCATTTGCATTTGGACAGCAAGCTATGGACACAGCCCTGAATGTAATCCTTATCGTGGTCCTCCTGGTCATCATGGTGTCTCTGGGATGTACAATGGAGATAGCCAAGATCACAGCTCACCTCAGGAGACCTAAAGGTGTGGCAATAGCCATATTGGCTCAGTATAGCATCATGCCCTTGACAGCATTCATATTGGGCAAGCTCTTCCAGCTGGGCACCCCAGAATGCCTGGCCATCCTCATCTGTGGCTGCTGCCCAGGGGGAAACCTCTCCAACATCTTTAGCCTGGCACTGAGAGGGGACATGAACCTCAGGTAAGGAAAGCTATGTGTTCATTGTCCAGGCTAATCTAGTTATATGGCTGGTTCAGAAACTAATTTAATCAACATTAGGAGGCCCTGAGGAGCTGGACAAAGACTGAAATACTAAATCCAAAACATTTTTAAAACACCCATATTGCTCAATAAGTTAATTTGTCCCTGTTTTACAATGGCACTTTGTACCTTTCTCTGAATCATTGACATGCTGTTCTTGATAACATGGGTGCAGGAACACGTTTTCATCTCCACGTAGCAGTACATAGAGCATATATATATATATGCTGTGTCTATACATGCAGTTCTGTGTGCACTGATCATGCTGCCTGAAGAGGCTGCATCAGTGAGAAATGTTGAACTAGCAGAACACCACTCTCCAACAAACCCTAGCAATAAGCAAGATACAGCACGAAAATACAAAGTATTACTTTTTCTCTCAGTAGTGAATTTCTGAAATGTGAACTGTACCCTTGTCACGGGTATGTATGTACCCTTTCTCAGCATGAAGCTTGAGTCATTTTCTCCCTTCTTGATTCATATCACATCCTTCTACAATCTGACAGTGATGTTGGGGAGATCTCAGAGACAAGTTGGGAAAAAGCAAGGTAAAGTCTTCTATTAAAATCATCTGTGCAGGCAAGTAATCAGATTAGCATATTCCATTTTTAAAAAGTGTTGTTCTTCTACTGAGGGGTTGTTTCTTCATCTCAGTGTTGTAATGACCGCATGCTCCATGGTCCTGGCAATTGGATTAATGCCACTGCTTCTGTACCTGTACTTGGGAGGACTGTATGAGGGTGATTTGGAGGGCAAGGTACCTTACAAAGGAATAATCACCTCCCTGGTGCTGATGCTAATCCCCTGTGCCACTGGCATCATCTTGAATGAGAAGAAACCACAGTACACTGGCCTTATCACCAAGGTAAGAAGTATCCTGTGCTAGTTGCCATTCAATCAAGGGCCTTGGGGAAGTTCTCAAAAATAGAACCACAGACATATTAACTTCTCTAACACATGGCACAATCAATGAAAGGGTTGAGGATAGAGCTCAAGACAAGCACTTCACCACTTTAATGGTTAAAAAAGTTGCCCAAGGAGAAGTCATCCATCTTTTCCAGGCAAACACCTTGTAGCCAACTTCCTACATTTTCCTTTTGCTTCAGTTTTAACTTTGGAAGTTTTTTACTACATCAGCACTAATGAACATCATAGGCACTGCCCTCAATTACTGCTGCTACCAAAGCAGAACCCAGATAAAAACCAACCAACCAACCAACCAATAGCCACCCCAAAAGAGATTAAAACCAATCCACTGTTCTCAGAGGTCTAGCACAAAGCAAAAATCAAATCACAAAATTGCTGCTTAATTCGTTGAGATACCTATCCAACAGAAGCCACTGTATCACCAAGTGCCCACTTAGTGCCTGGAATCACATCCCTGCCTCCTTTATACATCAGGCATTTAAACAGCAAAACAGAAATCCAGACAACCATTGTCTAATTCAAGAACTCTGCTAGGCTCTACCCGTGAGTAAAGTGGTTTCCTCAGCACCTGCTTGGGGTAGACTAAAGCCACAAAGGGACCTGGACAGAGACAAGTAGCAATGCCTGAGAAACAAGCAGCTTGCGCAGCAAGAGCAGACATTTTGCACATAGACTAGAAAGGTATTTGGTTATTTAAGGTCTCTCTTGGTACTAGCCCAGGATGGTCTCTTGTTGATTACTGGTAACATGTATGTACATGAAAGGCACTTATGCCCTCTGTGTACTTCACGTGATGGACAGAGAACTGGGTACAGCAGCTTCTGACAGCTGAGGCAAATTTTGCTGGGGATTTCTCTCTTGTCCACACCTCAATCACTTTTACTTTAGGCAGGGATAGTTATGCTTCTACTGTCATCTGCTGCTATAATTGCTCTGTCTGTGGCCAATATGGGAAGCTGTATCATGGCTGTCTTGTCACCACCTCTCCTGGGAACTTCTGCCTTAATGCCCCTTACTGGATTCCTGCTGGGCTACGCTGTCGCTGCAGCCTTCAAGCTTGATGACCGGTATGTTCTTCCACACCTCCCTCCCCTCTCTCTCTCATCAGGAACAGAGAGATTTGGCAGCTCTGCTTTGCAGAGCAATGGTGAAAACTTGAATTTTAGGATTCTACTTCTGTAGAACACTGACCCCTTCACCCAAAATAGGATCTAGGAATACAACCAGACACAGTACAAGCTGGTCCCAAGCCAGTGACTCCCACAGCTTGAGTGGGAAATTACTTTAACCTCTGCTTGGCTTAGCTGAGAGGGGAGGAATAGCTAAGCAGGTGTCTTTGGCACAGGCACCTGATCACCATGGAAGGCTCACTGAACAAGTAGATGGATGGTTTTGGCTTAAGGCCACTAGTGACCTGCTAAACATATTACCACCCTCTGCTCTTGGTAATGAAGCTGGGGGGAAAAATTAGTTCCAAGAAAAAACCCAAACGCAAAACAACTGAGAAATACCAACAGAGCTCAAACCCCAAGTGACACGATTATTCCCCAGCTGGTTACTACCTCAAATCAGTCAGTGCATTCTCAGCTACAGCCCCAGGAATTTAGAATGAAAACCTGACCTATAAAACCTGCTCCTGCTTGTCCTACATAAACCAGGTAGGAATCCTCCTAGTCTTTATACCTTCATATGTTGGACTCTTACCACCTCAGGAGATTACTTCTCTGCAGGAAGCTGCAGAGTCCAGAGCAGGACACAAGGCCTCCCATGCCATTGTGAACAAAGTTCACATTTGTAACATGATCTGTCTCTGCCCATTGCCAATGGAGCAGGAGGCAAAACCTTCTGGGACTGCAGTATTGTTCCTGACAGAGCAGCTTTTAGCCACAGGAAGTGCACCAGCAAGGTAGGCAGGGCTCTGTTTTAGTTGCCTGGAAGCAATTTAAATCTGTAATCTATTTAACTTTCTCCTTCAGGTGCAGACGGACAGTGTGCATGGAAACTGGCTGCCAGAATGTACAGCTTGGTTTAGCTATCCTCAAGGTTGCCTGTGCCCCAGAGATCATTGGTCCCCTGTACTTCTTCCCACTGCTCTACTTGCTGTTCCAGCTTGGAGAAGGATTTCTGCTCATCCTGGCCTTTCGGATCCATGACAGAATAAAGCAAGCCAATGGCAAGTACAGCTTTGTTCCTTTAGTTCTTATACTTTCCATGCTAAGCCATACATGCTTACAATGTAACCACCAATGCATCGCTGCTTTATAAAGGCAGAATCCAGTTGCTCTTTAACTAGGGATTACATACCCAGCACCTTAAATTCAAATCAGAGTCAAAAATTCTGGGGTAACTGAACACCTTAGAAATATTCCATGGACTTCTTGCATGAGCAGGATATTTCATACAGCTACATACTATCAAAACTACCAGTGCTCAGGTTTTCAGAGTCTGGTGCTTTAAGCTACAGTGAACACCCTGTGAAAGTCCTGACTGGCACTGAGCACATGCAAAGAACAGAGGTGTTTGCGTGTGGCTAAAACTACACAAAAACATTACATATTCTTTAATGCAATGAATCCCAGCTTTGCTTCAAGCTGTTAAGTGATTCCCTGAGAGGACAGAACTGCCAAATACTGCAGCCAAAGGAACAAAACATTTGGATCTTTTGCTAGAAAAGTACATTTAAAAGTACATAAAGAGATTGAAACTTCATTTTAAAATATATACAATACTGGTACAGATGTGAAATAGACTCGTCTCCAACTCCAGGAGGTCCCTAATTCCAAGCTCAGCTGACTGCACAGATGGCTGAATGAGATCCTCCACCCACCACCCCTCTGATGCTGCCAGTACTTTTCTCCACTGCCTTGGAAGAGATGCAGCAGAGTAGCTGCTACAGAGCTGCTTCAGGATCACTTCACCACATCTTATAGCTATGCTGGAGGACAACTTAATGGTGGGGGGGAAACACACTCACTTGGATCCTTGGGTGTGCTCAGAGCAAAGGAGTTGATACTGGAAACAGACATGCAGGTGCTAGCAAGACTAAAACAAAAAGGTGGTATTCCAGCCTCCGGGTCATAAATGACTGGAAACAAAATGGCTTCAGTCTTTCAGCTGGAATCCCAAGTTCCTTCCTCTTGTTTTAAATTACCCAGTAATTCTAGTTGTAGTTGTCACAATCTTTCCCTAACGTGGTTTCAGAATTGCCTATTCTCACATTTTTCTCTTTCTTCAGATGCAGCAAAAATTATCTGTGCAGGTGCGGACACATTTAGAGCTCAAGAAATGAAATCAGTGTTAAGACATTGCAGAAACAGTGGAAAACCAGGAAAACAATATATGGATTCTGCAGCAGTTTCTCTCACAACCTTCCAAGCTCCACCTTCTGCAGCCAGCTCATAGGTCTCCAGCTGTTCTGTCAAACCTATCGATATGCTCACTTCACAGCAGCCACAGAGCCATCTGCACCCATGGTTATTCCCCAAAGACCTTGCTCCAGACTAAGCCTCACTCTGTAAGACCAGAGAGGAGACTTTCAGTGACTTCAAAGTCATTGCGACAACCCTTTAAGAAGCTGAAAAACACGCCCAGTGATTGTCCCAGTCTTACCTGTAAGAAAATCACTGCCTACATCAGTTCCCGTTCTTCATTTCAGTTACCTGTAACTGTCCTGCTGGCACATAATGGAAGCAGATCCTGACAATACCACTGCAGATTAATGTAAATCCTTTACAGACCCAGAATGAGTTGTGAAGTTTCTCCATGCAGAAGCCAGTGAGATCAAATGCACAGCCAAGCAAGCCCATGGGCTGTTGGTTTCTCCCATCCTCCAACAGGTACTATGCGGTACCACTGATTCCCCAGAGCAGGGGCCACACAAACCATGATCATAGCTACAAACTGCCTTTGTATGCTGAGTTTGGGCCCAGCAAGCTGTAGTTCCAACACCAGATGAACCTTAAACATGCCTTCTTTTGTAGCAGTCACTGAACTCAACAGCACACCTGTTCTAGACACCACCTAGGTATGGTTGCACTACACACACAGTACCAGAAAAGACTGGCATCAACATCTCCCATGTCCAGACTACACCTTGTAACCCAAAGTAGTTCATCTTAATTAAGAATAAACTGGTTTGTACCAAGAACCTACAATAAATAAACAGTGTCATTTCTTATGCCAGGAATCAACATAAGCCTCCATACTGCAAAGCCTGGGAATTTAACAGGAAGCTCATCATTACAAGAGCCAGCTCCCCAGGGATAATGCAGGCACCTGTTCATGCTGCTTGCACGGCAAGTAAGCGGTGTGGTCTAGAAACACAATTCGGAACAACTATTTATGGAGCAGGTAATACTTCACATTTAGCCTGAAAGAAGTCAGTGATCCCTTTCATCCCATCAAGTACCTTCAGCCACTTGGGTTCCAGTGGAAGCCAAGTCCCACCTGGACACAGATGCCCATCATCATCCAAGTTAGGATGATCGACTCAAGATCTCTACACAGCTGACCTTCCAACCCTGATGAGTGTGAATGCTATCTTTACCCCTACACGTCAGAGCCCTCTTACTAGACATCTCTTGGGATGAACATCTGCACCACTAAGGCTCTGAGAATGAAGCCTCCCATTCCCCAAAGCTGAGTGGTAACAACCCAGTTAACTGCGGATCCTACCCCCTTCCCAGGCCTGCTCTCAGGTGTGCCTGGCAGCCCAATACACTGCCACCTCAACAGACAGACCCACGCAGTACAAGAGCTCCTCCTCCTTCCTGAGCCTGGCACCCGAGAACTCTGCAGCAGCAGCGAGAAAGGGCAGCAGGGCTGCAGAGGCCAAACACCCAACCTCCCACAAGGCCAGACCTTGCTCCCAGAGGAACCACCTTGCACTTCCTACCCAAATCTGAGCCTAGGCTACAAAGATCTTTTTAAAGGTTTCTACAGATTACTAGAACAGCTTTGTAAAGCACTTTATAAGAAAACACATTATTTAAAAAAATTAATTCTTAAGTTCTTGTGGGGGAGGGCTTGAGAATACAGGGGCTGCAGAGAACTGCTGCCACTGGAAGGCACAAACACTAAAACATAGATCCTCATGGTACTACTACTGCATTACTCCCACCCACTGACTTAAAAATCCCTCTTCCCACAGAATGAGGACCAATGCTCACAAAAATGGTTTATGTACACTTCAGTGTTCTCATACAAACATGCACAAATACATTAAGGAAGAATGCTGACTGCATGTCTTTAACGCTCCACACTTATTATCCCAAGTCATTAAAAGCTAAATGACTCATCCACTCCACTTTTTGCTATGAACTATGACAGCCTGATTATCCATGTTCTTATTTCAGAACACAGAGACATCCAAGGACATCACACAACGTATTTAAAAGGATGCTAATTCTCATCCCTGTCCAAAACAGTTATCACTTTGGCACAGCTCCACCTTTAGGAAACATTTTAACACAGTCACAACCACTTTATTAACAACAAGAAACAAACTAGAAGCAGAAATGTTTCTTTATACTTTATTTGAACTATTTTATTCTTAGGTATCAAGAAATAAGAGTGCTTTTTAGAATATTATTACCACAGGGCAGTGAAATGGGCATTTTCTTATTGTAGTGCAAGTCTTATTAAATGAAAATATTTTAAAATAAAGTTTTATTACCAGTACCGACCAGCACTTAATCTGCTGACCTATAGCTGAAACAATGTCTCAAAAGCACAAAAAAATACCCTCTGAAATAAAGCTTTATGTACAGCACATAGAGAGCTCTCTTAGATGTCTAAAACTATTAGTCTGAGACATTAATGCTTTTAGTTGCTATTCACAGTTGAAGATACTGAGAATTAAGTGTTCAGATGACTTTAGAGTACAAAAAAATTTGTCTGGTTTAGTTATAAAGAGCTCTGCCAATATACACAAACTATACACTTCAGACATTCACAAAAAATGTGAGCAAGAAAAGGGTTATCAAAAACATTTAATACAATTAGTCAATAACCCTTCCCACCATGGTCCACATCTACAAAGTTCCCCTTTCCCTCCCCTCTCCCCATCCAAACCCTTTCCCACAGAAAGTCACATACTTACCACAAGTTTTAGCAAGTATGGTTTAAAAAAGGGCCCCAAGGGCAAGTTATTTATAGTTCAGTTGCCACTGTCAACAGATCTGGACCTCGATCTAGACCTCTGCCGGTCTACGGATGACGGAGATTTGGATCTGCTGGAAGAAGCCCGTTTCTGGCTCTTGTTGGGCAGCGGAGATCTGCTGACTGACCGCGACTTGCTGCGGCTCCTGCTGCGTGACCGGCTGTAGGACTTGCGGCTGCGGGAACGAGAGCGGCTGCGCGAGCCGGAGGAGCTCCTGCTGCGTGACCGCGACCTGCTCCGGGACCTACTGAGGAGCCAAAGGGGGAGCGCACTCAGTGCCAGCCACGGAACCCCACGGCCCCAACCAGGCACTCCACAGCCCTCCAGCTCGGCTGCCTGGTCACTGACTCCAAAGGTCCTCACTGAATGTTTAACCATTATAGAGTAGAAATCCGTACCTGTGCCTTTTGCTGCCTTCAATTAGTTTGATTTTCCTTCCATTAATTTCTTTACCAGAAAGCTTTTCGATAGCATTCTTTAAATCACTGTAAGAGGCAAATTCAACCACCCTATGGAAAAAAAAACCAAACCAAACATAAGGCTCACTATTACAGGTTGTAGTTACCAATAAAAGCAAAATTTACACTGGGAAAAAACCAAACAAACAAAACCCCAAAACCTACACTGCTCAGCGTAATTATCCCTTGTCATCACTGAAGCATGAAAAATTCCCCTCCCCAAACATTTCCCACATACATTTTCAAAGGGTAGCAAATTAAGCCATGAACAGCTGCTGACACTGAAAGTAGCCAGCTTCCCTCCCTGAATATTACATATCCAGGTTACTCTACAGCTTTCAAGAGATCACTTGATAGGCTTACCCTTCATTTAACTTAGGTCTGTGTGCATCTGCAAAGGTTACTTCCCCGGCTTGCCTCATGAAGTCTTTGAGATCCTAACACAAGACCACTTTTGTTACGCAAAGAAGTGAAATGAACATTTACTTATACAAAAGTAGCTTAAAGCAAACAAAAGAAACTTATGACTACTGAAAGAGAAGTCGTTAGATAAATCACAAACATGGCAACTGCCATACTTGTAATCAAAACTGCATTATCTGTATCACGATCTGTATCAGGGCACGAAATAAATGAGAAAAGCATATTGCTTTAAGCAAAATGCTAATAAAAGGGTCTTAACATTAGGGTAAGTATTAGTCTAAAATGATTTTATAGATTAAGTAGCAAAGAGAAAGAAAGAGAGAGAAAAAAGAAATAAAAAGCACATTTTTATATCTACTGAATTGACTTTGAAATGCTACCCATATATTTTTTGGACTATTTCAGTCTCCATTTACATTACAAGTCTTATACGAATACAAAATTACATTTACATAACACCAATTATTTTGTGCCCCATATGTCATTAAAAATATAGTTTACTTTACCTTTATAAACATTTCCCTAGGCTAGCCAAGCAGCAAACTGCATTAAGCGACCGGAGATACCGTCATGACATATGCCCGACTGGCTCTTCGCCACCCACTTGCCGAACACTACCCAGTCGATGGAAGCCATTAATCGCACTGCCCTCCCTATCAGGAGACTATGGATGGATCCATTCTCTATGCTTGATGGCACCAAGGACCACTTTACTGCGATCAGGATTCCAACGACCACCTAATTTCCAATCTTTCAACTCTTTTCGACCAGGACCTCGTTATTCGGAAGCGTTACAGGAAGAACAGCTCTCAACTTAGGAATCAGATCTCGTTAACGCTCTGGGACCGCTGCAATGTGGCACTTTAAGGAGTGCATCGATTACGTCTAGACCGGCAAACACAGATCTAGAGGTGGCCAAGTGACATTGTAGGAGCTGACTGGAAAGTCAACCAGGCCCGACCAAGAGTGACCAAGACAGAACGATTAGGATAACCCACAGGCACTCCTCGTCATAAGGCCAACGACACAGATAGGCTGGCAAATAAAGGGTTTAATATGTGGTTAAAATGGATTTTAAAAACAAGAAAAAAATAAATATATATCCTCAAACATATAAATGTATTATTATTATGAATTAACATTAACTAGCTTTCATTCAAAATATTTAAGTTACATTACTAAAAATCATATTAATTACATAAGCATTTTAATAAATTAGGTTTCAATTTAATTAATTGTTTTACAAAATAATTACATTACATTCCCATTAAATGAAGTCAAAATAGTTAATCATGTTTCAACAAACCTGCCAGCTGACACGGGAAGACAAATTTTCCACTATGAGGCGATTTTCTGTTCTTAGAGGCGGGGCGTTTCTGTTTTGAAACAAACAATTCTGACTTCTATCAGTAAATACAATACAACCATGTTAATATTAATGAAGGCTGTAAGAGCTAGTATCAGCATATCATTATTAGTACTATAACCTAAGCTATGTAATGGCCTGAGCAATCTAGGGCACTCATTAAATACTTAAGGGAGGAAGTGTAAGGATGACAGGCATATCTGAGAAGTTCTGTAATCTTCACTATCCTGCTGCCACATCAAACGACTTAAAAGGCAAATAACACCTTTTAATAGCTCATTGCAGCTCACATTCTCTGGGGTGAGCCCAAAGCATTCTTTTTTAAGCTGCACTGGCTCAAAGCTGCACTTACCTCCTGTCACTGCGCGGGCGGCGGCTACTGAACCGGTCAGAGTACCTCCCTCTGCCTCTGCCCCTCGAGCGTGCTCTGGCATGCTCAATGGTCACCCTGTGAAGAGAAACACATAACAAAACACGTGTTTTTACGTATTTCTTCTTTGGTACACAGCTGTAATTCTCAGGACAAAGACAAACCAAACAAAACCAAAATAGTTTGACCAATACTGATAACACGATTCAAACTGAAATTGACTCTTACAAATTGACTTATACAACCCTTATCCCCAACGTTGTATAGCCATGAAATAAGATACCTCACCTCTCACTGCAAAGTTCTTTTCCATCCAATTCATAAACAGCATCATCTGCATCCCTTGGATCCTCAAACTCCTGCACAACCAAGACAATAAAACCAAACAATTACACTCCAATGAACGAGCAGATGCTGATTTGCCACGCGGTGTGCCTTCGTGGGCACGTTAATGATTTTCTTTCGAAGGAGCTTCATAAACCTCAAACGCGAGCGAGCACCAATGGGGTGGGGAAGGGAGAGGGGGCGCACTCACCACGAAGCCAAAGCCCCTCTTCAGGTCGATGTCGCGGATGCGGCCGTACCCCTTGAAAAACCTCTCCACATCCTTCTCCCTGGCGGCCGGGTTCAGCCTCCCGATGAAGACGCGGCAGCCGCTCATGGCTGTGTTTGCGCGACCCTGCTGCGGGGACAGGCGCGTCAGGCCCGCCGGTGACTCAGCACCGCCCGCCGCCGCTGCCGCACTGCGCCAGCCGGCCCCGCCCCCGACAAGGGCCAATGGGAATGCGGCGGGCGGACACCGCCTCACCCCCGCCCAATAGGAGCCCGGACCGCGGCCTCCGGCCCCGCCCAGCTGCTTCCCCGCCCCCCCAGCTGAAGAAGAAAAGCAAACGCCATCGCTCTACCACAAAATGGCGGCTGTGCCGCACCCGCCTGCGGCACAGACCCTGCCGCTCCGAGCGGAACGGAGCGGCGACAACGCCGGCCGGGGTCCCGCCGGCCGGCCGGGCACACAGCACAAGCGCCCCGCACCGCACAAGCTCATTTCCCCCGCGCTCCGCTCTGCGGGGAAGCCCCGGAAGTTTTACGAACCTGGGCTGTGGGTCTCGGAGCAGGCCGAGCCGGACGGTTGCGCGGTGCGGCGTGGTAGACGATCGGCGGATCGGTCGGGCAGATACGTCCACCCCGGGCGACAGACGACTCCGAGTGCTGCGCAATACCGGCGCTGCGCCGCGAAATGGAGGCGGCCCCGCGCGTCAGCACCGCCCCGCGCGGCCATTGGCGGAGGCGGCGGCCACGCCCCTCCTCGGGGAATCCAGGTCAGGGCGGGGGGGTCGCGCCGGCCCCCTCAGCCGGAGCCATGTTGGGGCGGCAGCGGGGATAAACAAACAGCCCGGGGTGCCGGGGGCCTCGGCCGGGAGAGCTGTGCTGAGGGGTGAACACGACCATCGGGGCTCTTTTACTCACCCCATACACACAGGCTAAAACCTGTGCCGCTCTCGTGTGCGGGCAAGGCCTTGCGTCAGGCATTTCTGGCTACTGATAAACAAAGAGTGAAGGGAGGAAAATATATAAGGAGCTTCTGATATGCTGAAATCCTCATTTGGAATCAAATGTGTGCGACAAGGGAGAGAGCTGAGCTTTGTCTCCATTTTTCATAATTCTGCAGAATTTATCTGTTTGGCTTCTAGGTGGCTGCAGTAAAGGCAAGAGATTATCCCAAGGGGTATTTGAAATGAAGGAGACATCTGGAAGTTGAAGATACACCCACTAGTCTTCCAGTACAGACAGAGGCTGCAGCTCTGTGCCCCTCTTTGCCAGATTTGTGCAGTGCTGGATCAGTTGACTTTACACAAAAAGCCAGCAGGCTTACAGCTGCACCAGTCTGCCTCTTTTGATGCATTTTGATAATTACAGTATGATCCTTTTAATAGCATTTTCCTGACTTGTCATCTGAAGTCCCATGCTTCCCTGAGTCCCAGCCCCTACCCCTTCCCTTTGGGGACCATCTTTGTTCCACCCAGGGTCTGTTATTAATGACCTCTATGGGATGAATTTCTCCTTTTCATGCTTAGTCACTGACATCTGTTTCCCTGGAACAATACAGCACGTGATGGTGCTGACATCATAGCTTTATATGACTGCCCCCATAGTCACTCCTCAAACTGCAACAGCATGCAGAGTTCCAAAAATGGGAAAGTTATTTCTGCTGCATGCAGTGATGAGAAAGGCTACCATGTAGCTAAAGGTTTGGTAAGGGCACTGTCAGCATCACTCACTTCTTTCTTGCGTTCCAAAGATGCACATTTCTGTCCCAAGCAGAGGCAGCATCTGTGAGAAAAGCCAGGATGATGCACAGATGGGAAAATCTCTAGTACAGGGAGGACTTTGAGCAAGGAAAGACAATGCTGGTGATTATCCCTGTGGATCATAACCTGCTGAGGAAGATAAATGTTAGATGGCACGTCTGAATGTAAGAGTGCTAATTTCGTAGAGAGTTACAGTGCTTTAACAGGTGCCGTGGGAACAGGCTGTTCTGTTCCTGTCAACACCAGCACTCCTGTCTGCAGAGTGAACTGGTACACAAAGCTAAACCAGCAAAAGGTAGTGCTGGAAAAGGCAGCAAGCAGACTTCTGAAGGTTTAACTCCATGAAAACCAGCTTGTAGTGAGAGAAAAACAAAACTGAAAATAACTTCAGTTTCAACAAAACTGAATAGAGAAAGGAGGAAGGGGCAGGAGTGCCTCTTTAAGGAAGAGCTGCTCAATTTAGCAGTGCAAAGCTGCAGTTTAAAAAGCCTTGTCCTTGTAACTGCCAAGCAGAAATCTCCCTGCATCAGAACACTGGATGAAAAGCATCAAAACTCAGGAGAAGATTCAGAAGACAACAATCCCTCTTTAGGACATTTCCTGTGTTACCTAAGTCTATTACCAGCAAAAAGTTGACATGCTCTTTGAGTCTCATGGATTTCTCACGTGAGGGTCATGAGCAAGCACGTCTGTTTCCTACCCAGTTTCTCCAAGTTTTCTGTAAACAGGCAGCGCTATTCCTCCCTCTGGCTTGAGGTGGTCTGAAGACCACCTAGGCCTTGTTAATATTATTGCTGCTGGCTAGCCCAGTAGTGTCCATATTCCTACATTCCTGCAGTTCTGGTTGTTGAGAGCCACACAAACAGGCTAAAATCCTTGTAGTTTATTAATCAAGGGAATTAAGTAAATACAGTACTATTTGGAAGTGAGAAAGTCATGAGGCAGCAGAAGATGAAATGAAAGTTGAAACAAAGTCTCAGTCAGATACCAATAATGTCTGCTTGTGAAAAACTGTTGATAAGGAAAAACTCTTTGCTGTCTCTTCCAAATTTAAAAAAAAAGTAATTAAAAAAGTAATCAAATGAAACTAATGAAGTCCGGGTCAAAATGTGCAAAAAGAGGTGTTTCTTCACCAACTGATAGTAACCTGTGGCATAACTTGCTGCAGGATGCTCTGGATACAGGAAGTTTATATGGCCTCACCCTACAGACAGTTTTAAACCAGGGAGGAGGAGGAAACGGGAAAAAAGGAACAAGAGAGGAAAAAAGAGACTTCAGTTCAGAGACTGCCTAGCATTGCTGAAGACCCTCTACAAAACCTGCTGTCCCACAGATCCTCAGTGAAGCTGCTGTGTAAGCCATGTAGCCAGAGACTTAGCACTTTGCCCAGTTCTACAAGACTTCTTGAATGAATGCTACTGGTGGATATACTTGTTACTTCTTCCACCATGGTTATCTGTGTTAATCTCCTCTACTGTTCTTTGTTTTCTCCTTTCCTGTACTCTTGGTTACCTATGCATTCTCTGTTCTGTTTTTTTCCAAACTCCATGACTAACTAAACTAACATATTTCTGTTACTGCCACATAAGTGTAGCTCTCTCAGAAGTAGCAACGACGAGGGTTCAAGAACAGCTTTACAAAAGTGTCAAGTAGGCAGCAAACACTGAATAGAGAATTTAATCATTGAGCACCAATTGCTTTTCTTCAAAATATTTGGAGAAAGAAAATGGAAATTGACCAAAAAATAATAGAATAACACATTCAGAAATGAGTTTTTCACAGTTTTTTGTTTTTTGGTTTTTTTTTTTCTGTTTTTCCACTTTTTGGGAAAGCTTTTTGAATTGCTCATTCTTGTATCTTAGTGTCAGGCTGAGAGCCCTTGCCCACCACCCAGAAGTATATTTAGCAAGTAGAATATTTTTTTTTTTGGCAGACTGTAATTCAGGTGAAACGTGCTGCCCTGGGGCTGTGTCACTGAGCAGTCAGTAGAGTTAGGGAGCCTGACTGAGGGCTGCTCTTCCACAGCCCAGACAGACCCTCACAGCCTCACCAGCCTTGTTTCAGCTGGCTACTGCCAGAATGCCCTGGATAACAGCTCCTCACACTCACCCTTTCTAGCCAAATGTAATAATTAACATCCCATTAATTATAGCTCAGCAGCAGGATTAAGCTAGTCCTGAAGGTACCTTAGGTACAGGGGGGTCTGTAGATCAACAGTGAAGTTGCAGACTTTACCTTTAGCTCAGGTGAGTGTGTGTCTTCCATGGCTGTGGCTCAGGAAGAAGGAGCAGAGGCAGGAACTGATCATCCCCTCTCATGGACATGGAGCAGGCACTGCCTGTCTCTGCAGTTTGCCACTCTGTGAAGCAGAAGGCACATTGACCACAGAATAGTGCACCATCACATCAGATCATATCCCAGTAGGAATTTAATAATGACAAGGCCTTATGCTCCATCACATTTTTACATTATCTATAAATGCAACAAGGTTTAGGTTAGCTTTTATGCAAATTTTTGCCAACTGCACATGGGCAGCTGGAACCTGGTCCAGCATGAAGATTACAGGTACAAAGTGGAAAGGGTGTTTTTTTCCTTGAATCATCAGAACAAGTTTACACCAGCTCAGTGTGTTTACTTTTAGATGCTGAACGCAAACAGGTGAGGAAATCTCAGACCACTGTGAGAGTGAGCTGTAGACTGCTGCAAAAACACCTTATGGGGTCAAAGCTATTTATAAACCTTCAGAGGGTAACAGGAGATCATCTGCAGGATCATGTATCCTTCCTTGTCTGGCCCTTTTCTGAAAGCCATGTAAGCCCCTTTCTGATTTAACTTCATGTTAGAGCTACCCCCAAATACAACAACAGCCGTGCTCTGCCATTACATTTCCAAGCAGCTTAAATCACGCTATGTCTTTGTTTTAACAAACCACTTTCTTTGTGTACAAAGACATAGGGACTAACACTGTCAACAGTTTTTGTTTTCAGCAGAGGGCAGATTGTAAACACTGAACATGTCATCTTCACCGTTTGCTTAATTGAGACACAGTACTCACTTTAAACAGAGTATGAAGAACATAGGTCATAATAAAGGAAGAATAGGATGAAGAAAGTTCACCTTTTCTCAAGAAAACAGCACTTTTAATCCTTAAACTCTGTGAAGTTACTAATGAACCATTCCTGAGAAATCTCTAATATACCAAATGCCTGATTTCCTAGTGATGCAGTGATTTTTTTGATTGGCAGACTTCAAAGGTCAGAAAGGCAATGGCACAAAAGATTAAATCATCAATTTTTACACACTTTCATTCAGTAAACTGGTCAGATGCTTCTGCTGACAGGGCAGGCAGTCAAGATCAAGACATTTCAAATGAATACAACACTACTTACTGCAATAACTAAGTTATCAGGGAGGGGGGGAATGGAGATGTGTTAACCCTGACCATAATAAATCTCTTAGTCCATTTTTAAGCAACTAGGAAAATGCCAAAGTAAAAATTCATTTTAAGCTGAAAGTACAACTTTTTTAGAGTTGGCACTCAAAATAGCTCATTGACAAGCCTAGAAGCAATTCCTTTGGGGAATCAGGGGTCTCTTCTTAGCATGGAATCATTCAACACCTGCATTAATAATCTGTTAAACAGATTAGAGCATGTAGTGTTAGAACATGCAGGTGAATCAGGCTGGGAAGAGTTTCAAATACTCTGAAGACAAGAAAAGAGGATGTAATATTTAAAGGCCAAGTTATGAAATGAATGGCAGAATGACAGTAAGGCAAGATTTAACAATAACTCCAGTTTCCTCACCAGACTACAACACCATTCATAAAGAGGAATAGATATTGTTTTCTGCTATATTTGATGAATAGAAGTCAAACCTTTGTGGAAGGCTGTAGTGTTATCAATGCTGTAAGTTCCTTCTGTTCATCTCACCCTATTTTCACATGCAGGTCAAGTCTGGGGAGGATAGTACAAATCAACGGTGTGTTTATTTCTTATTGCTAGGACACAGTTAAATTGAGGAAAAAGCCAACATTAAAACATTTTACCACATACTTACCCAGTCCAGGAAAAGTGTCAATAGGCTGTAATTACAAGAGACTGTTTAAAATAGAGGTCACATTACATTTTTCCTTTCTTGTTTTTGTTTTACATATAGTAAAACAAAAACAAGAAAGGAAAAAGCTTACACAAAAATATATATTCTACCTTTCAGGAAATCAGAGAACCAATTCTAACAAATGCTCTGGAAAGGAGATATGATCAAATGAAGTGCAACTGAAAAAAATCAGAAAATTTGCAAATGGCATGATTACAACCAAATATACTGAGATGAAAAGAGATGCAGTGGAAAGGACCAAACGCTGCTCAAATTATTCCCATTGAAATCCCAAAAGCAGGCCAGAAAGGTAAATAAAGAGACAGGAGAAGAAATGGAAGAAATTAAATGCTTAAAAAAAAAAGGAGAAAAATCTGAAATTAGCAAAAACAATATAAATGAATGGGATGACCTGATGTACAGGGAAAGGCACTAAAGCTTGCCCAACTGATCCTCATTAAAATGACAAGATTTCATTCCCTTTCCTGAAAGGAACTGGAATATATATACACATATATATAACATTATGCTTCCTTCAGCCTTCTGATGGATGTTGCTGGAAAGCAAACTGTATTTTCAGTACCTGTTTAACCATCCAGGAATTATGCATAACTTGCATTGTATTTGTATGTCACTTTAGTTACTTGGAAAAGGTGTGTGTGTATATAAGCATTATAACTCTTTGAATGTTCTCATACCAGTACCAAGGTGTTTCTTTTCATATTGCCTAAAGATACATGTATACATGATCTTTCTATAGATGTCACTTGATGCCACAGTCAGTTCAGTGACAGGCCTGTTTCTGGAGGATCCTGCTCCCAGCTTCTCATTCTTGCTGTTCTTTCTCCTTCCATTTTACCAACTCAACTTTCAGGGCTACTCTAATAAGAATTATTTTGGTTTTTTGAACCAGAACTATCACTCCTCCCCCTTGACAGGGCTGTGCTGTCAGAGGAGTACTAATGAGATCCACATCTCACCACATTCACACCAGAGAATTTATCTCTGAAGTGCTTATTCCCTACTGGGGACTGTGCCACCAGGTAACATCAAGCCCTTGACCTTTAAACTATCCCATGATCTATGTGACAAATACAACAACACAGAGCTAGAATAATTAGTGAGGGCACTGGAATTCACCCTTCTGCAAACCCATAATACCAGCCAGCCGAGCCCTCAAGAAGACAATTAATTCTCTGAAAATTTCCCTTGCAGCCACAAGTGCTGGAAAGGCTGTCTAAATGTAAGAGAAAATTAAGCAGATTTTAGCTTGTATTATCCTCAGACATGGATTCTGTCTGCAAGAAGCCCTTCATGAGCAAGGGGGTGTTTGGTGCCACAAAGCACTCTCATCTTCAGGCATTAAGGAGTGATCAGCACCAGCAACTATAGAAGTGAGGTGGGACAGCTCCCGGGGGGCAGCAGCTGGAAGGCTCAGGGAAAGACCTCTGCAATGGTTCACCTCTTATTTCTTAAGCATAGGGATTTGTCTGAACCATGCTACTCTCTGTGTAGACTTTAAAGGCCTGTATGAGGGTCAGCTCAGACCAAGTTAACCTCAGAGCCCTGACACTGATGTGCAGTGAGCTGCAGTGCATGCAAGGCTGCAAGGCTCAGTAACTCATGCACATATTCCACCTATTGCTCTAGAGTAAAGTGTTTGGCCACCACAATGTTCTGAATATGAGTCTGCCCAAAACAAAAGACATGATTGTGCAGATCTCTTTTCTATTTGGCACCATTTCTGCAGCTCTAAAACAGCCATGGCTTCTCTCATGCAGCCCCCTGAGCTGCACAGTGCATTAAATAATGCCACAACAGCTTTTCCAAGGGTCTGATACTGCTACATGACTCTCCAGCATCCCCAGTTTGCTAGTTCCCAGCAAATACACAAGCAGAAAAGTTCTCTTATGACTACTGTCAAATTCAGGCATTGAATGGCAAGGAGGGGAAGCCACAGGCACAGGCTATTCCAGACAGGCAGAAAGCTGGAACACAAAGAGCCTGGCAGGTCAGTCCATTCTTCATTACTTGCTCTATCTTCTCACCACCACCTTCTGCCTTTCCACAGGAAAATATGTCCCCTCTCCAGCACAGAGACAAGCCAAGAGCCTTGGCTGCTGCTGCTCTCTGTGGGAAGTCACTTCAGTTTAACAAATTACATTACAAGACACTTTATTTTTTTGTCTGTTTAACCCATGTTTATGTTTCAGAATTTCTCCTGTCACATTGAATTACAAGCCCTTGAAGTAGGATAGAGTCCTTTTTCTTCCCTGGGACTGTTCCTTTTGGATAGTAATAACAACCCTCCTTAGCTGTCCTGCAGAGCTGAGATACACATATTTATCCCTTTTCATCTTTTCTTGTAAGTCCTTCCAGCCTCTGAGAATTTCATTGGTCTTGTGTGACCCTTGCTTTGTTTTTCCCATGTCTTAGACTCAGCTGCAAGACAGCTGATAAAACTGATAAATATCATGATGCTTAAATATGTTGCTGCTCCCACAGTGCCTCCCACCCCTCCCCATCAGTTGCTGGGAGGGTATCTCCTGGAAGCTCAGAAGCCTTTTCTTCAGGCTATGCTGAATTCATGTTACAAGGCTGGCCTGATCATCCTCTGCTGCTCTGGGCTGTGCTGCTGAGAGGAAGGAAAATGAACTCCTTGTCTGGTGAAAAATGCTCTCCATGACCCTAGCTCTGCTGTCTGACTGAAATATGGACATAAAGCACTGGCTCTGGCAGGCAGCTTCATGGAAGAGGAGAAGAGTGACTCGGGCAAAACAGTGATGGGCTCTGCACTCTAAGTGTAACACTGTGACCAAACTGTATACAACAAAGAAACTTGAAGTGTTCCTGACAGATGCACTGGGGCTTCAATTCTATTTTGGGTTGGGTTGTTGTTTGTTGTTTTTTTTTTTTTTCCAAAGCTAGAACAAAAAAGGAAGAAAAACAAAATAAAGAAGAGCATTTAAAAAATCATTCCCTATTTAAAGAAAAGACAATTTAAAGGGTTTTGTGTTTTGTTTTACCAAATCCTTTTCACATTCAAGGAAGAAAAGGATGGTTTTATGCTTAAACTGACATCCTTAATTTCAACAGTAAAAGTAGCCGTGGCTATGTCATAACTGGGTGCTTCATGATCTAGGCTCCACACTGTAGTAGATGGTAGGTACACAGATGGAAATTCAGGCAAGATCTGCCTTGGGTGGCTATGAAGCACCAGCCACAAGACAGTATCACATTAACTCCTGAAAGAGGGGATAAAGACCCTCACCAAATGATTACACTCCATTTTTGTTAAGCACATTTTTAACTTCAACAGCTAAATACCATACTGGCTCACAGCTGCTTTATTTACAGTTTCATTGATCTTACTCTGCTGGGAGCTTATAATGAATACCAGAGCCCATATCCCTTATATTTTCTATGGAGACAGGCAGAAGGAAAACACTTAAAACAATGCAAGCTTTCTTTGAGAAGCAGGGGAGGGTGGGAATCCCCCTCAAGCAGGAATATTCCCCTGCTCCCTCACCAGACTAAAAAGGAAACACATAAAAGTTATAAATAACTTTTTTTCCTTGGTTATGGAACTCAATAAAATAAGAAAGATATTTTGGACTTTAAAAAGCAAAAAAGTCGAAAAAAAAGTTTGTGTTTTTGAAAATTTCAAAGGAAACTGCATCAATTGCCCAGAAGGGCATTGTGTTTGGAGAATTTATTTACTCAGCCATTAACCTGGGTGGCAAAGCATCTCCCCTATGCCCTGAGAGATCACGTTTGGGTTGCAGTGTCACCCCTGACACTGCTGGAGAGAGGCTGGAAAGAGTCCTTTCTCTTCCCCCATTTACATTCCTTCCTTACCCCCTTGACTTCAGGTCAGCAATAAGATGCTGCTGGTGGATTTGTGCTGCTGGGGGAAGGGTCAAAATGGAAGGTGGTGGGCATCCTCAGAAACTACAAAAAGTAATCCCAGGTGTAAAGTGAAGATGACTTCATACAAATGCAAATACAAATGCAGAACAGAGGGAGAAGCAAAGAAAGAAAAACATTTAATCTCCCTGAATCTCTCATAATTGTTTTTGCTAATTGCATGAGGAAGCTACAAGGCATTAATGCTTGCTTCTCAACTCACTGGGACCACGACCAGCCCATTAACTGATAAACCAACCAGAACAGCAGCACACTCTGTTCCTCTGAGGCACTAGTAAGCAAGAAAACCTTATTCCAGTGCCTCAGAGGAACAGCACTGCATACCCCTGTACCCAGAGCCCTCACACACTCTATTGCATTTTTACCACCTTGTTCTGAAATTCCTGATTTTGTTGCCAAAATTCAGTAAAGAAGGAAGGCAACCTCCCTGCACGACTGCCAGAGTCCCCACGGACCTTTCTTAGGCTGGGAACAGCAGGGCCTCCATTTGATACCCGAGGGCAGGGCCCTGATTGCTTTATCTCAACCCCATTAGCCACAGGGCAGAGTAAGAAGAGAGTGATTATGTAGCAGGTGCTGCCCTTGGTTCGGCTCCACGAGGAGGACAATCAGCACCTCTGAATTACCATTTCAGTCATTGCCTTCGGGCACAGCCTGGCTGGAATCAAGGGGCCATCCCTCGGTCACCACATGCAGAACAAACAGGAGCTCGCAGCTAAAGCAGAGGTCTGGAAGAACATATGGGGAAGGTGTCATTTGTTTCCCTGCCTCAAACACAACCTCTGGTATGACCTGGAGAAAGTTACTTCAGTTTTCTGTGCTTTTGTTTTTCCCCTCTCCATCAACAAGGGCAGTATGGGCCTTCCCACCCACAGAGATGTCACAAAGATAAAATTCCCAGTTATTTGTAAAACTGTTGAAAAAGGCACAGGGAGGCAATAAGAGAAATACTGAAGAGTTTCACTAACAAATCAACTATTTTAAAGCTTATTTGGAAGCTCCAATTTTAAAGCTTATTTTAAAGCTCCAATTATTTGGAGCCAGGATAATAAATCTCCAGCAAACAGCTGTTACAGGGACATTTCTGCCATTCTGTGCAGGTGGCTCATGAAGATGGAGGAAAGTTGTGCAAGTTTGGAGTCCTGTCACTCACGGGAAGCCCTAAACTGCCCTGAAGCACACAGGGAGAAGAGCACAAAATGGGAAACCCAGCATATCTGCACCCTTGGGTACCAGGCTTCCACTTCTGGCTCCCATCCAGGAGCTGGTTCCATAGGAAAGCTCTGCTACTCCCAAATCTGGCCCCTGATCTTCTCAGCATGAGGAGATTTTAAATGTGGGTTTAAAGATGAACATATATACCTTCTAATCATGGGTAACATGTTATCCCTTCTTAGTGGAGGATCTGCCTGATGGGCAGAGCCAGGGCAGAAGCAAATCCAGCAAAGCAGCCAGCAACTCTGCCCAGTCCAGCCAACAGCACCCCAGCTGCCACTGACCTGTCAGGAAGGTCGTGCACTGCCACTGCCAGCTCTCACTGCCAGCTGCCCTCTCACCCCAGCTGCCACTGAGCCTGATGAATAAGACAGGTCTCCCTGGTGCTCTCCGGTATGCAGAGGCTGCTCCAGCCCACAACAGCTTCCCCCTCCTTCCCTGAGAGCATCAGCTCTGTGCCCAGTGACACTTGGCTGCTTGAGCTGCTGGGTGCTGTGGTTTGGCACATGTGGGGACACGGGAGAGCATGTCTGTCCCATGAAGTGTGTTCCCCAACCTCACTGGGATACATGAGCCTGGAAGATAAACCCTGCATGCCACACAGAGCTGCTAAACTCAGTGTGATCTCAAACACCAACCACTAGAAGAGCTGCCAGATCAGAGGGGCATGTCTGGACAAGGAGTCAAGGGTGTTTGTGCCTTGAATACTGGAACCAGTCTATGCCCTCTTGCCCCAAAATCTGGTTTATTCCTCACTGGTATAACATGAAAAGCCTGAGCTATATCCCACAGATGCACCATCGACCACATGATAAAGAGCTGTCAAAGAACAATCACCTTATGCCAAGGTACCCTCAGGGCTGCTCAGCTCTGTATCCCACAGAAGGTTAAGGTGAGGAGTTTGCTGGTAAACATCATTGTCCTGTAAAAAGGAACAGAGAAAATTGGGAAGTCCATTGAGTGTGCTTTCCCATCCCTTCCCCTGCACCCCAGCTTGGTGCCAAGAGAGACCATTCAGTTTTGCCAAGTAGCACTACGGATGAGGGATGGGGCCTGGCAGTGTGTCCTGGCCAGACTCGGCTCTCCTCTCCAGTGACAGCACCGTAAGGGGCCCTGTGCACGGCCCTGGCAGGTGAGCAGTGTGCTAACCCTTGTGAAGCACGGGGCTCGTTGGCACGTAGCCTGCTGGCGTTCTGCCTTCCGGAGGGGGAATCTGCATTTTCACAACACCCTCAAAAACAAGTCAGCGGCTGGGGGAGCTCTCAGAGCAGGGGAGGGTCGGGCAGGGGCAGAGCTGCAGCAGCCGAGGGGCAGAGCTGTCCGCTGGTGTCGCTGCAGCTCGGAGCAGGGACCGCGCCGCTCCGGCCGGGGCTGGCTCACAGCGCGGGGCTGGGTTACAGCGCTGGGTTACAGCTCGGGACCGCCGCGCTCTCGGCTTTGTGCTCTCGGACAACCCACGGGGACGGAGCATGCCGGCTGCGAGCCAAGCAGTGCAGGGCGCCGGCTGGCTGGACGCCTGGTGAGGGCAGTAGCCATCTATCCTTTCCTGAGCGAGTTGCTCCAAGAGGCTTTGTGGCAGGCTCAGTCTTTGCGACGGGGCTGCTGTTCTGGAGCAGAGGTGTTCCTGTGTGTCCTGGCCGTTCTGCCCTTCCGCCAAAGGACCAGCTGGGTCAAGGAAGGTTGCCCGGACCACCCACTGCAGGCTGCCTTCCTTCAGGCTTGTCTCCCACAGTCATTTCTCATTGCCAGTGCAAACCAGAGTTGACAAATAATTTCCAATGTGTCCAGAAGGGCATATTCCTGGCTGCCAGAACTGCTGTGGCAGGAGACCATCACCTAGTGAAAAACAATAATTAAAAACAATTCGTGGAGGCCAACGACTCCCATGTGCCAACTGTCTGGTACAGGAAGGTATGCACAGACCAGGGAGCTCCAGTTTCCCAGTACTAAAATTACAGTAAGATCTGCTTGCTGTGTGGGAATAATTTTTGGAACAAATGGAAATAGGAGGAAGGTAGATGTCACCCCTTCCCTTCTCTTTAACCTGGCTGTTCCTCCCCAAGAATAAAAGTCATGTCTACAATTACACAAAAATCTTAACATCTTTGAGAACTGCTCTGAACAAGCAGGACAAAAGGATCACCTCCCTCCTTCCTTTCCCTATTACATTACTGATAGATTCTGTTAAAAGAAAGGAACACTCATTACTACACTTACCTGAAAAGGCAGTTACCTTAGTTTTTGAAAAAAAACAAACACTAATAAAAATAGTAATGAACTGTATATTGCACTGAAAGAACAATGGGTGTCTACTCTGCCGTTTCTGCTTCTCCCACCCTCCCAAGGCAGCACGACTACAGAGGAGGGAAGAGCAGAGCCTGCCCCAGCCTCCCTCTGCACTCACAGATGCACTAACCCCTGTATCTGTAGATCTCTCTAATGTCTCCTATACTGTCTTGCTACCCACTTGGGATTATTATTTCACCAATGAAAGCTATCTCCCCTCTAAAAATAGCACTCTCTTCCTATACATACTGTTCTTACACAGACTCAAAGATTAATTAGCCATTTATTATATTTACCCTGTCTTCCTCTCTGAAATCCACTGATACCATATATGTTCTCTTTAAACCTTTCCCCCCTGCCCGGCCTGGCCTCATTCCTCAAGGAATTCTATGCAAGCACACCAAGGGCAGCCTTTGCTTCTGAACTTGGAAACTCAATCCTTCTAAGGCTGCACCAACTCTGAACCTCTCTTCCCCAAGCCATTTGAGCTTCCCTAGCTTTAGCTTCATCCTGGTTTTTACAACTGCAACAAATTAATTGATGATCTGCTAGATTTCCAGGCCACAAGGCCTAAGCAATTAAAACAAAACAGAAAAAAACCCACCAAACAAGCAAACACAAGAAATTATAGCTTCACTTCAAAAGAATTTTTTTAATTTAGAAATGCAGTTATATACATAGAACAATTAAATTAAACTTTGTACAAATATTAAAATACTATTTTCACACCCACTGCAATGTACAGGATACCAGAAAATACATATAAAATAAAGCAAAATAAAACTGATTGAGTGACATCCTGCACAGCATCAGTTATGGTTTTAAATCCCACATATATATGGAGTACCATTCTGCAAATAATTCCATAGTGGTGCAATTCAGATAAAAAGAAAACACATATAGGAAAGAAAAGATTAATGCAGAAAGGCAATCAAGCTCCCCTTGCACTTGGATCAGCAACTACCAGCAGTCTACCCACCACATCATTGGACTTCTGCCTCACAGACAACTTCACTTTGTTTTCTTGAAGGAAGCAACTTGGAGAATCTGAACTAAAACATTTTCCAGCAGAACTCAGTTGCTTCTGTCTGATCTCACTCAAGGACAGAAGCAAAAGCATAGTTTACAGAAAGCATATGCAGAGCATCAGTACAACATGTTCTGGTGGGTACAGAGATCTGAACATCACCTGCAAAGGGCTGAGTTTGAAAGCAGTGCTGAACACAGAGCCCTGAAGTGTGGGAAGGGGCATGTCCTGTCCTGGTGTGCTAGGATTGGAAAAAGGCTTACTTCTTGTATAAAAATACACCTTAAAATGAAGCCTGCTCTAGGAAACCTCTTTGCACTTTCAAAGCTTATAGCAGAGAAAAACTGTTTTCTAATGAAGCTCTTCTGCAAGCAAAGATTTTCACTTAGAGCAAATTCAATCTGCTGTTCCCTGGTAAGGACTGAAGGGTGAGGATGGGGTGAGGCAGGATGTGCAAAATGAATGGGATTTATTGCATTTATATACAAAAAACCAAAGTGAAATTTATTTAAATAGATATCTGGATAGAGTAACAAGGCCGATTTTTTGTTTAAACTGCTATCAGAACAGTAAAACCACATTTTTTGAAGTATGTCCTAAAAAGGTCAGCAAGGACAGCTCAGTGTGTCCAACCAGTTGTACATTTTTTTTAATACAGCAAGCCTGCTGGTGTATGCTAAATCATCTAACAAAGCACAAGCTTCCTTACAACCTGGTCATGATTGCAATAGCTCATTAGCCTGTAGTAAACCTCTGTTTTCTGCTCTTCCTTAGACAGCTCCTTGTGTTCACTTTTCTGTGCTGCAAACGACTGAACCATCCCAGATTATTTCCAATGGCTGAGCCAGTTGCTCTCTTAGCCCCACTCCTGAGTATTGACCCAAGTATCCACCTCTTGGAGCACCTTAGGATGTTTCTTCCCAAAGCACGTGGAACAGATTTCTTCCTACACACCTGAGTTCTCCACAGACTGAAAGGCCAAATTAAGACTCCAGATGCAGTAAACAATTCACCACACCAGAGCTCAAAGGCCAAGGAGAAACCTCAGCAGACATGTCCAAGAGGTGAAAAGCACTCTGCTTGCCGAGTACACGTCCTGCTACCCAGCAACTTCCCTGGTGGTTAAGGATAAAAATGCATTAAGCTGTTCTCCCTCCCAAACTCATGATGGTTTAACTCAGCAACAACCCCAAAGGCTCACATGCTTCAGTGCATCTCTCCTGACTTAATTTTTACATCTTCTGCAATTAATGATGGGGAGGCACAAGCTATTTGAAACCAGAACACACAATCCCCTCTCTCACCAGTGCTGCTGAAACCCTTCAAGGCGGCAGGAGGCTGTGACACAGTCCAAGCTGGCTCATCATTTGAGGTGAGCTTGATGCAGCCCCTGATGAGAGACTGGCCCACTTCCCCATGGGTCACTGCCAACTTCACATCGTGGTTCTCTCAGCCTGGTGCAGTTCTAGAATGCTTGGGCTGTAAACACTGCAATGAGTTGCATTTAGTTTTTAAAAGAACTATGGAACTGGAAAGGAGCAAGGAAGTTTTTCTATTGCACATAATATCCTGAATTTCTGAAATGCCCTTCCCCCCCTCAACTATCAGACTCCAAAAATAATGGAAAGCTTTAAAATAAGTGCTTTTTTCACTTTTCTCAATATAATTAAATAATTTTAATGTTCTTGAATATCACAGAATCCAGCACATATGACAAAGCATGAGATGATTAGGTTGGGAGTATTAAATAAGAAAAAATGCATCCCGTTGAAATCTTTTCCCAGACATAGGTGGTGGAAGAAAAGGTATGGAGACTGTGGCCCTATCAGGGGGAAAAAAGGGGGGAAAAACTCATTTACTGTACTACATATTGCAAGGCTGATCCTCTGTGCTTCCTATCCACAACACTGAGATCCAGGCTGCATCTACTCATGACAAAATCCAGAGAGAGCACCCTCAGCTCAGAGATAACAAACACTTCTGAGGCAGAGCACAGCTCACATCTGAGCAATCTTTAGGCTTCAGGCCTGGCTCCCATAAGTAAAGATAGGACTGTGCAAAGTAGATTTTCCTGTATCTCTACCCAAAGACATCTCAGTCTTCAGCCTCTGCAGAACTAAAACAAACATGAATGAGTAATAAACATTTGATAACCAGTAAAGTGAGGCCATGCTCTCCCTCCCCTTTGAAAAAGTTGTCAGACGTCTTTTGGATTCCTTCCCTGCTGTTTCACCTCATTTTATAAGAAAATTAACTCTAAAGCTGAGGATAAAGATGAGCAGTGTGATGCCTCCAAACTGTGTTCCATATTCTGGCTCACACAGATCCCTGGGGCCTGTTCCCACAAGATTTGCTGCAGGGAATAGAGCTCTTCTGCAGGATCTGGAATAATCAGATGGATTACCAGCCAGCATGGAGACTGGCCTGGAAGCTGCTGGCACACCCTCAACAAGCCAAGAGAAACTGCCTGTTTATGCTTGATCACAATAGCTACACTTGCATATTTCCCTCCTTCACCTCCACATTTCCCCAACTTGTTAAAAGCCATTTCCAACAATTTTTATAGAATCCAATGATATGAGCTTTAACAAGACCAAGTGCCAGGTGCTGTACTTTGGCCACAACAACCCCCTGCAGTGCTACAGGCTGGGGGAAGAGCTGCTGGATGGACAGCTGCCAGGCAGAAAAAACCTGGGTTCACTGACTGATGTCAGACTGAACATGAGCCAGAGTGTGCCCAGGTGGCCAAAAGGGCCAATGGCATCCTGGCCTGTACCAGGAGCAGTGTGGCCAGCAGGACCAGGGCAGGGATTGTCCCCCTGTATTCAGCAAAGTGAGGCCCCACCTTGAGTACTGTGTCCTGCTCTGGGCCCCCCAATTCAGGAAGGACAATGAGATGCTCAAATGCATCCAGACAAGAGCAACAAGGCTGGTGAAGGGTCTGGAACACAAATCCTATGAGGAGGCAGAGGGAGCTGGGGTTGTTCAGCCTGGAAAAGAGGCGGCTTGGGGAGACCTTATCACTCTCCACAACTTCCTGAAAGGAGGATGTAGCCAGGCGAGGGTCAGTTTCTGCTCCCAGGTAAAGTCTTAAGCTGTGCCAGGGGAGGTTTAGGCTGGGCATTAGAAAGAAATTCTTCACGGAAAGAGTGACTGGGCATTGCAATGGGCTGCCCAGGGAGGTGGTGAAGTCACTCAGTGCCACGGTCTAGTTGACAAAGTGGTGTTCAGACATAGGTTGGACTTGATGGTCTTAAAGGTCTTTTCCAACCTACTTAATTCTGTGTGATTCTGTGAAATTAAAGTACTCCCTCTTTGTAGAGCTTGCTTCCTTTTCTTCCCCACTCAAACTGAATTTTCTCTTCCAAGCTGGCAGTTGCTTGTTTTACAACAGCAGAGAGGAGGCCAGGCCACAAAGGATGTGTTTTCTGCTGGTGGTGCAGGTGCTCATCCAGCACAAGGCCTTGGGATCAGCTTCCAGCTTCTCCCACCAACCTGGAACTAGCACTACCCCTTTCAGGAAGGCAACACATTCCCAACTTCTATACCTTGAATTGCAGAGGGTCAGTTTGAGCAGACAGGAACCTTAAATGCATAAAAAACAACTCCTGCTCTGAGCTCTTTAGGCAGCAGGAAAGTCACACAGACTTTCCTCCCTACTCCCTTACCACTACACCGGCTCAACTCCTCCAATAAACCAACGAAGGAGAATTTGCTCAAGCTCAGACCATTTCCAACAGTCAAAAAGCTAAACACAATCGTCCCCATGCTTATTTTTAAAAATTCCAATGGCAGATGTGTAAACGACATTTGTCCTCTACAGCTCTTGAAGCTGAGATACCACAGCCCACCGTAAAATGACACAAAATTTTCACTGTCCAAACTTAAAAAAAAATACCTAAATCACCCAAATGGGATTTATCAAATTCCTGTGTTAATGCAAGGTAACATGAGCAACAGGGAAGGATGTTTAAAACACTTTCATTTTAAATTAACATCCCTCAATAAGAAGGATAGGGAAAAAGAGATTCTTCCATCCACAGACACACACTGTTCCACGTGTCCTGGGATTTAACAGCTATTCAGGAAAAGGAATAGCAAATACACAGCTGGACACTATGGCCAATCCCCATTTCAAAGAACTGGAGCTAAGCCACAGTGATTCTATACGTAAAGATGTTTTATCATTATTGTCAAGTGCTGTAATGGTTTTTTACTGTAGCAACGAGGATGAGGACGGTGAGGATTGCAAACCAAAAGCAAAGCAGCAAAGACAGCATCCCTGTTTACCTGTACATTACCACATGATGTGTAAGGCCATGACATTTTGCTCCTTCAACTCAAAAATGTAGCAGCTTCTCATAAGGGCAAACACTTCCCTGGTTACTTCAAGACAGTTATGACAAGGTACATGCATCTAAGAAGACAACTCTTCTTGTGAAACCAATCCCATGGAACTTGGACCATCTACCCCAGACAAACGTGGCTTCCTGCAGTTATAGAGTCCCAACACAGACAATCTGACCTGCTGTAGATAACCGTGGTGGGCAGAGGTACACGTATTTCTGAATTTTCTCTTCCCTACTACCAGAACTTGAAACAATCCTCAAAACTTCAGCACTGAGCTATGGTGTCCTCTAGCACTGCTGTCAGTCTACTCAACTTTCCCTCAGAGCAACAGGCTGGCACTGTGTTTAGGAAAAGCTTTACAAAAGCTGCTTACCCCCAGCCACAAGGGAGGAGCCCTTCTCTATGGGCCCACTGGAGCCCAGCAGGTTAAAACAGCAGACCCTTTGCTCTATGAAGCAAGGAAGACACACCAGCCTATGAGATGGCAGCTACCCAGGATTCAAGTACCTACTGTGGCTGGAAAAGGAATTTGGGATTGCACCAATCACACTAGGAATTCACTACCTACAGGCATTTTTTGTCATGGTATTTTCAAACACCTGAACCTCTTCCACTGGGCTGCACTGGTAGAGGAAGAAGGAGGAGACAAAAGTCATTTTCAGGAATGGACTCCTGCAGAGATGGGACAGAGGGCATTCCTACATGTTGGACTTCTCAGCCTTCAGTTTTTAAGCAATTCTCAGTGAACTGTTCCTGCAGAGCTAAGCTGTCACACAGCCCATCTCATCTCAGGTGCTTCTAGACATCACAAGCTGCCCCTTAACTGCAGCCCTCCCAAGCCCAATGTCAGTCCCAGTGAGGCATTCTGTCCTGCCATATCACACAGAGGATGCTGGAAGAAGAGCCTATGTAACATATATATGTATATTTAAAGTGTGTCTGCACCCAGCGAGCAAGCAGGTTTAGCCCCTGCTCTCTGGGCAGCAAAGGGCTAGAAAGGCTGATAAGCTGCAACAAGCCGGTGTGAGGAGGAGAAAGGCACAAGAAAAGAGCAGCTCTTCAGAGACTGCTGTCAAACATCTGGCTGGGGAAGAGGAGAGGAGAGCTCAAATCCACTCTGTTCCTTGAGCCCCTGATGCTGATGGAATGGGGAAGCCAGTGCTGCACCAACTCCACTGGTGCATCCAGGAGGCAACCTGGCGACATCCTTTGGATCTTCAGCTGAGGGCATCTCTTCTTGGAGGTATCCAGGGTACAGCTTGCGAGGATGGGGAAGACTGCACAGAGTGCTTCTGTCCCAAAGGCAGGGAGAGAAGAGGAGGAAGAAATCCAAAATGGAGAAAACTAGACAAACACAGCAGACCTCATGCTTCCTTCAATAAGGGAATATCTGAATGGCAGGGAGAGAAAAAAAAATAGAAAAAGTAGTCAAAGTTTTGTAGTTCAACACACACCAGAAAAAGTACTATTGAAAGCAAGACAGGCTCCCACTTTCATAATGTGACAATGCAGTGTCTTCCTGTCATCACATCACAGCACAAAGGAACTCTGGAGGACTCTGCTCCAACCTGCCTCTGAGAGTGGGACCATCACCAGCTCCAGCCCCAAAAAACTCCAAGGACAGATTCCATCACCACTCTGGGTTTATATCTGGTCCTGCATTACCCTCCTAGCACAAAGTATTTCTTAATACCATGGAAAGGGGAATTTCTGCCCTGAGCTATCTACAAACCAGTTACATTTCTTGCCTAAGACACAGCAGTCCCTGCAGAAGCAACTTTAAGCTACACCTTCACATCAGCTCTGGCATTGCAAAGCCACTCCTTCAGGACAGCACAGAAGTGAGGAATAAAAGATGTTTTGACTGTTCAACAGACTTGCCCCTCTGCCCTTTACAGTAAGTTCAAGCACATCCCTCTTAGGTCTTGCAGGCTAAGGCTGCAGCACTGAATGCTTTGTGGCAGAAAGCTGCTTACTAAAATAGTCTAAAAATTAAGCAGCCCAACCATCACAAAGGGTTTGTATTCCAAGCATGTCCTCCCACTCCCACCAACTTAGTTTCCACAAACACAGTTATTTACTGCTTTTGCACTATGATGCTAGAGGCTGGATTTCTCTGAAAATCCTTTGTTACAACAAGAGTAAGCAGTAGACAAACTTGCTCAGACTGCCCTAGGCTCCCAGTTCCGAGAACACTGAATTCTTCAGAAGGTATTAAATACTGCTTACATGTTTAAGAGGTGAAACATGCTATAGAGACTAGATCGGTTCAAAAGCTGCTCTAGTGGCAGACACACATAGGGGCATCCCTTGCCATTTTTCACCCTAGATAATCAACTCAGAAGCTACTCTTAAAAGGGTCTAATTTAGTGCTTCTTGCACAAGCCACTTACCATCTGTGTATTCCTCAGAGGAAGTGAGTGATAGAAGGCTCTGTATGTCACTGCTTTCTGAATCTTGGACCTCTTTGTGTACAGGTCTACTGCTAGCCATACCAGCTACCCAGGAAGAGGTAGCAGCCTGATGCACAAGAACAGTTTCAGAGCGCTGAGAGCCACTGGCTTCACACAGTCCAGAATGTCCAGGGGCTTCATCTTCTCTTTCAAAGGTATTGTGAGCCCCTTGGTCCGGCTGCTGCATCTCTCTGGGTCCATTCTGCCCAGCTCCCTCTGAGAGCACGATCTGCACTCGGGAGTCTGAGGGTGGAATGCAATTCCCTGTGCTGCCATATACTGCTTCTTCATAGGATGGCAAGGCCACTTGGACACCATCCACCATAATAGAGACCTGATCTCCAGACACACCTTGGTCCCGCCTCAAAAAACAAAGGAACAAAGTGGGGGGAGAAAAAAGAAATCAAGTTGAGTATTTATTTTACTATATATATATATATATATATATATATATATATCTTACTAAGAACCCAAGTAACCTCCCTTGGCAGAACTCTAACTCTCACAATTTAGGGGAGGACAGAAACTTGAATGGTGATTAAAAAAGGTCAAGCAAGCACAGTCTTGGAGCCCTATGTGAATTGCCACTAAACATGAGCAGGGGCTGTAATTCACAGCACCCGATGGATTTAGCAGCAAGAGCTGAAAAGGTTACAATGCTTCCCCCCCTCCCCACTTACCTCCATAGCTAAATTTGACAAAGGTCATGACTCAGCTCTGTGCTTTTGGCAAAGAGCACTGTTGAGGCCAGCCTGGTGCACTGCTACATTCCACAATACCCAGCACTGTCTGTTCCGCTGCCTCTGCTGCCGGCCAGATAACCTCTGGCAGGATGGGGAAGACAGCTCTGGCACAGCATGAATCATCTGGCCTCAGAAGACCTGAGAGAAAATTTTTCTTTTCTAGTAGTTTGGGCCTTTTCAGAAGAGGGCAGACTGCAGGGCCCCACCTCTCAACCTCCCCACTGCTGGAGTGTCTGCCTTAGCTGGCAGCAGTGTTATGGCTGGGTCTCTCCTCTCATCCACAAACCCAGGCCAGGAGGGTTCTCCTCCCGCAGCAGAAAACGATGGCAGACTTGCTACATGTATCTACATGAAGAGCAGTACTGCTTAATTTCAGGTCCACAGGACCTGAAGCAGTCAGGGAAAGATGCACATATATACACCCAGACACAGACTTCAGTAGCTATCTGAGGCTAGAAGAGGTAGGAAACTGATCTACAGCCAGGCTAGTAAGTATCATAACTTTTTCCATTCAAAGCCAAGGCAACAGCATAAGGAAATCACTCATTGAGTGGCACCTAAGACTGGGGACTGCAGGTGGGCATCACAGACCACCATTTCAGAAAAGTGCTGGATCAGCAGGATGGGGCAGAGAAGTCCCTGAGGTGTTGAAAAGAGGGACAGAGAAGCAAGGAGCCAAGTTCCTCCAAAACAAAGGTCTGACCCAACTACCTGAATGGGTTTCTACTGCAAAGAGGGGCCTCTGAGCCCCTCCAAACCCAGCTACACCTACCTGCTGTGATGGAACGACTTCAGCTTTGGCTGCAGCAACACAAACAACACAACCAACAGCAGAATCAGGGCGACAGAGCTCGCTGTAGAGGCTACTATGGACAGCGTGGGCACTCCAATTGTGGGAGGAGAGTCCTTCTCTACAAAACCAAGGGGAACACAAGGTAAAATGTGTAACATAGAGAAGGAAAAACATTCACACTGCTCCTCAGGAATTACTCCTGGGTGCAAGGAACCCAAGTTTCCCATAGAAGACACACCGCCTATCTCAGTTTGCAGCTCAAGCTGACACCTGTCCATCAGCTGTAACGGGAGCCCAAAATAAAACAGGCACGTACAAGGGTCCTTTGGAAAAACACACAGCAAACAGAAAAGCAAGGGAAGCAGGCCATGGGAACTGACAGATGGTGTAAGGGTCGTGCTATGTATAGATCTGCCTGAGCAAAAGCTAAAGAATGTCATGATGTCACCACAGCAAGGCCAGTAATTGTCTAGCACAATAAGCAGCATATTTTAGGCCAAACAACAGAAAACATTCCAAAAACCATTTTTTCTCAACTAATGTAACAGCCTTGCAAAGAGGGGTGGAAGTCAACTGGCTGGGTGTTATTATGCACTTATTACAATTAAGACACAAAAAATATTAAGTTTCACTCACACACAAACAAATGCCAGAGGATAGAAAAGGAAGGCAGATGTTTTTTCAGGGTGCTGAGTTTTCCGTGTTAGGTACATGTGCCCTGTTCATATTACTCTTTCCTGCCCTTCTGCAGCTGTGCTGCGTGACTGCACGGAAACCAATTTGGCTTTTAAAGGACCTGTGCAGGAATAAGCTGGGAGTGAAGAGAGAATGGCTTGGAGGTGGTATTGCAGAGCACTGCATACCATGCCTAGAAGGCTACACTAGTCCTTTCACCTCTCTTGGGGAAATAATTGTCTCTATGTGTTGTTTCTGTCCCTAATTTGTGTCTTTGGTAGAGATCCAAAAAGCCTCACCTACCCATCAGCAAATACTACTGTGAATTGCACATTTGGTTTATGCAATTCCTCAGTTCCTTCTTCTATATCCAACACATTCTTCAGGAGCACAGGGCTCAAACTGCAGAGGGAATTCAGGACACATGCAATGAGGGATGAGAGGCAGAGTAACAGGTAAACAGAACAAAAGGAGTTGGAGGATCATTATTTTTAAGCTTACAGGCCGAAATCTATCCCAAGACAGGCATTTAAGATGGAAACCTAGTTTGCAATTTTCTACATCATCTCTTGGGGTCAAACCTACTTGGTTTAAGTGTTTTGAACTTGTTTCTTTGAAATCTTTTAGAAGTAGCTTGACCCCTCTCCAGGGAAAAAAAAAAGCCAAAAACCAGTGACTAGCACATTTTTCTCTATGGCAAATAGGGTTGAGTAAGGATTTTAACTTCCAGCATTTCTCAGGGCACTAACAGGAACAAGGGAAGATGACCCATTTTCAGCATCAGTACATGATGCTGTCAAACTGCTCACTATCCAGGGTGCACTCCAGAATATTTACCATCTCATATTCCAAAAAAATGTCACTACCTCATACAATAAACTGCCAAAATGCTATGGGGCTGACAGGCTCAGAGCTGCACAAAACATGTGATAACTGCTAGGGACTTATTTATCCTATGTGGAGCAGGTAGGATCTTACCCTTACCAATAATTTTAAGACTACTGCCTTGCTAGAGTCTCCCACCTCCTTCCCCTTCTTTGAGCCTTTTGAAGGAGACCCACTAGTTAAGAGTCAGCTTTCTCTAACCCTGAACAGTTGATTTAAAGCTTGTGTTGTGAAAGCAATGGCTTTTTCATTGGGTCAGACTTTTGAGGCACCATATTTTTGATAATGCCACTGACCCTTCAAGATGCTAAAGAAATCTGAGGGGTTTCTGTTCATCACAACACTATCCTTTAGCTAGACCAAGTGCCACCATGCAGGAATGCCACTCAGAGAACACTATGTGCAATAGCACAGCTTTGCTCTCTGGCCTGGCTGCAGCAAGGGGAAGGGGGATCACTGCAGAAAGGAAGCTCAAGCTGAATTTGAAAAACCCCTTCAGGATTTATTTGCTGCCAGGTAAACTCTCAGATCCTTCCTTATAAATCACAGGAAGGGGCTATTGGAGTGGCATAAAAAGACAGTGTCTTTGGGACAAAACGTTCCAGAGATCACAGGTATGCAGTGAGCACCATAAAGAATTTGATGAAGGTACTGGTTTTTTTTTCCCTGTTTCTTTCCAATTAAGCTGACATATTTTGCTTTATGTATTATGAGACTTAATTCCGAAGTGTACATCCTGCTGGCTCAGCAGGACTGAGCAGTAAGGTTCTATCAACAAGCCCACCTAGAAGAGGGGAGAGAGTTCTCCTTTTATCCAATATACCCACTGTTAAAAGCAGAAGAGTAGTAGGCAAATTAAGAGCTGTACAATGAATATTTTCCTGCAAATCTTTTTACTTTGCTGCTTTGATGGAGGAATTCCTGTTCAGCTGGGGAGACACAAAACAAAAGCTGTCCACTTCTATTTGGAGAGAAGCAGAAATCATTTGTCAGCAATGTCCTTTCCCACCAGTACAGTGAAAAGCAGCACCATCAATCTTTTCAGCACAGGAAACCAAGGGTTCCTTACCCTGTTTGCAAGGAAGATTGACTCTACACACACACACACACACACACACGAGCACCTCCTTCCCCTTCTTTGAGCCTTTTGAAGGAGCACAGACTCACTGAGGGAGATGCACAATCAAACCCATCAAGGAAAACTAGACAGCATCGAAAATGCTACTGTTAGGGCTTCCAGCATTCCTGGGATGAGAGCCTCAAGATAAGAGGCTCCACATAAGTAACAAGTTGCCTACTTTATACTCCTGTCCATGGCTTTTCTCCTTGTGTTAGGGACTCTAAGTCTGCATCTGACAGGCTGCTACTGAAGAGACAGACATTTTAAAGAAAGAGTCATGATTGTGAGCTGCATTTATGAAATTACTGGAGCAATGAGAGACAGCCATATGGACTTCCTCAGCATCACACTAAGTGCTTAAGGATAATCTGAAAAGTCAATGCAAGGGCAATTCTAGAGTCAGGGAGCACTCACCTGGGCTAAGTCTGCAGCTGACTTCCATGGCTGGGTTCCACTCTCCATTCTTGCATGTCAAGTATTTATAATCTCCTTTCAGCATGTAGCCTTCAACACACAGATACTCTATGACACTGCCTGAAGTCAGAGGGTTGTTGCAGGGGCTAGGGTGGCATTTATAGCCTCCATTCTCAGGTTGTGGTGGCTGGGGACAATCTGGTAAAAAAGAAAGTATCATGAAAGACATCTCTGAAGAAGAGACTTTTACACAGTATATATGAAACACAGGCAGATTCCACCTAGAAACACCCACTAAATTAGGAAACTACTAAAACTGAGAAGAAAGGCTGTTACACAATGCCAGAGAACACCTCTGATAACGTTTCTGTGATTGATAAATACTGCTTGTTATCCCAGTAGTACAGTCCAACTGGCAGGCACCATACTGGTGATATTCTTGAACAGTGACACAACACAGATTCTGCATGAGAGAGGCCCAGGAAATCCTTACTGCTATCTTCTCCCCACAGCTGTTTCACTAGAGACTGGGGTGAACCTAACAACCAGGCTTTCCTATTTGTCTGGCAGGGGAAGAGTGTCAGACCTGTTGAAAGGAATGAGGAATGCAAAAACCCCTCTGTACTATGGGTACACAGTGCCAAGGTGCAGACTTGCCTCATCATAAGGCAACCTACAAGCCTGTAAAAGCACACAGATTTTGACTATTTTACATAGATATGCCACCAACAAGATTGGCAACAGAGCTTTGTTGCAGTAGGATGAACTTCTTCACTGAAAGGGTGGTCAGGCATTGAAACAGGCTGCACATGGGATGGTGAAGTAACCATCCCTGGAAAAGCTCAAGAAACCACTGGACAGGGCACTTAGTGCTATGGTTTAGTTACATGGTGGTGTTCTATCAAAGGTTGGACTTGATCATCTCAAGGGGACTTCTCCTAGGACCAAATGTTCTAGTCTACTTTTAAAAAGGAATTCGATGTATTAGGAAAACATTTCTTAAAAAACCCCTCTGTTTGAGTGTTAAAAGTGCTGTATGAGTGTTAAAAGTGCTTCACATTCCTTTTTGCACCTCCATTACCCTGACTAGTGGGTATAGGCCCATGTGGTATCTGGCACATACCAGAACTTTTCTTGCAGAATTTTCAACAGCCATTCAAATAAAAACAAACCAAAATTGAGGAAACTGCACTGAAAACAGGATATTTGTCTTGCTCAGAACTTCCTCTCTTCTCACAGGTCACAATGACCCTTCAGAACAGCACCAATAACTTCCACTGACATGTATCTGCCTGGCTGAAAGATGGAGAAATCCAGATTTTTCCCTTAAAATTCACATCAGCTTCCCAGACTTCATAAAAGAAAATACATCACAGATCCCTCTGGAGACATTCTGGGGCATGGAAAATCAGTCAACCCACCCAGGGTGTTCCATCAGAGCACGGTGACCCAGGCCTGTCCTTAAACCCCAGAGCACACATTCTCCCATGTTCTGCCTCTAATGTGACCCACTTACTGTGGGACAAACAGCAAGAAACAGCTGGGCAAAGTTCAAGAAATTGGATTTTTAGTAAGATTTAAGAAGCAAAAGAAAACTCAAGATTCATTCTCTGTGGAAAAATTTGCCACATTGCCTTAGTGCAAACAACTCTTGAACCTAAACACGTGTGAGAATGCAGCACAGGTAGTGCTTGCAAATGCCAATAAACCCTGAGATGAAGTGCTGACTGAAGCCAAAAATGCTCTGGTATGGGTTCTGCCAGGTTTATAACTGCAATTCAATTTACTTCTTCAGAAAAGGTTAACAGGGGTCTAAGCAGCAGCTTTTCAAGAGGACTTTGTTCTTGAGATTTATTCTTAAATAAGCTTCAGAGAAGCCACTGTCCTGTGCCTCATGAGTTTTAACTGTTACCTCTTCTGTGCTGTTCATCTTTTCTTTCTGCAATAATTTTGTAACCAGTGTTTTAATCCTGCACATTATGAGGCTGAACTTCCTTTCACTGTGAACCTGTGAAACATCTCAGGGCAGCTGGGATCATAGCAAAGCAACATATTAGTGGCACATTTCACATTCAAGCACATAGACAAATGCCCTGGTCCATCTGCAGTCCAGGAGAGGTTTTTGTGCTAAAAATTGCAAAACCATCTGAGCACCAGAGACATTTTTAGCAGTTTAGCAGGTACCTCTCCTGGCACAGGTGGAGAGCTGTGGGTAAAAGACAGCACCACCACAGCAGTTGCCAAAACTCAAGAGCAGACAGGACAGCTTCCCTACAGCTTTTTATACCACAGCAGGTACCTGGAATTGCTTGGGAGTCGTGCACAGCATCTTTCTGCTCACTGCAGCGAAGAGCTCAGTCCCACAGTTCCCTTTTCTCCTGAGCTATGCCCATGAGCTGAGCCTGGCCACTGCACTAGGAGCCCTTCTGCACACAGAAGCAGCTCACTGTTGGTTCCCCTTCTATCATGAAGTGCCACCTACACTGATGAGATTTCTCAGTTACGTACAAAAATCAGCCAGCCAACAAAGAACAGGCACTCATTTACTTTGCAATAGCACTCTCAAAGGCTTGGAAACACCACCACATCAGGCACCTGCAGAACCCTGATCTGGTCTTCAGGAGATGCACAGCTATTGAACTGCAAACTGGGTTCCTCCTCACTGCCACAGACCATTTGGACAGGAAAGGAGAGAAGCAGCTGGTAAGTGTTCAGGCAGTTATGCCTGACTTGTCCTATTCTCAGGGAAGGGATTACAGAATCAACTACCTCCCCTTCCCTCTACCCCCAAACTTCATTTGTCATCACAGCATCCAGGAGTGCACAAGTATTTTAAAATGTCACGTTCACTGTGATGGAAGAACACTGCCTGTGTGTTGGGAAATAGATGAAAAAGGTATGGATTAGGCAGCCAGAACATCAACACCCTCCACATGATTGAGCTGATCCTGGACTGTCCTTTGCAAGGCAGCCTCAGGGGAACAAAGCTGCTCAGAGCCTGCAGCTCTGGGGAGGTCTACTAGACAGTGTTAATGGCACTGAAAATTGCTGAAGGCAAGGCTTGGGTGGGTAAAATGATGGACTGGTGGTATCTGAAAAACTGAGAAAGTCAAATACCTCTGCTCCCTGGCTAGACCAGCTCTCTGTCCCTGGCATCTCTGACAGAATGCAGCACCTCTGCAAACCAGGGACCAGTCCAGCATAACAGAGGCATCCAGAATGCCTGGGACAGCCAATGCAGCAACCTGTTTCCTAAGCTTTCACTGCCCTCAGCTTTCACATTCTCCATAACAGGTTTCTTCAACTGCCTCCATATGTGCACTCTAAACTGGGGCTAACAGAAGACAAAGTACAAGTTTGATTCTGCACCATCCTTTATGTCTCCAGCAGCAAAGCTTATGCCCAAGCTTGCAGCACTGGTATGTTCACAGCAATACAGAACCAGGCAGAGCATCCCATTTACTGCTGTCCACAGAATACAGCGCTGACACTTCAGGGGTGAAAAAAGCTGGGTACCAACTGCTGCCAGAAGGCAGACCCAGAGCAGCCTGTGCCTGGCTGTGGTCAGCAGCCAGAAGGGGCTGGGGCTGCCTGTGTGAACTGTGTATTACCGCTCTGGAGCACGGCTCTGTCGGGATGGTTCACTGCTGGGAACAGAAAGATACATGCAGGAATTTCCCTGAAACACGTCTTTTTGGAAGTACCCCAAGGCTTGTGAGACATCTTAAGACAAATGTTCATGCCGGGGAGGGAAGAGTAAGAGAGCCAAGTTACAGAAGTCACCAACTTCCTAGGAAGTTACTGACATTCTAGGCTCACATAGCTATTGCCAGGATCTTGATTTATCAAGCTTTCAGTATACACAGAAATAGGTTTTAAGCATTTCTCCACTTTGTACAAAGGGAGCAAATACTCCCAAAGGCCCTGTTTCTAGGAGGTACTGAAGCTTATGACATCTCCTGAGAGAGCTGGTTCTCTGCCAGCATATGCTGCTGGAAAACAGAAAGGAAACAGAAATCCAAAGACTTAGAACATCATTGAACTCCATTCACAGGTAAAGAGATTGTCATTTCCAGATTGACAGGCAGAAATTAAGTTATGCATTGGAGCTTCTGTAAATGCCATTCCAAACCACTAGGTATTTAATATACAGTTTTTAAATATGTAAATGAAAAAATATTAAGCCAGTATGTACCTCCACCCAGCATCCCACCAAATCATTTATAAGCACCATATTTTTCTGTTTTGGTCACATGAAAAAATACTGTCCTCCTTCAAGGAGGGCTAACTGCTCTGATGTTCTTTGAATAGCTGTTACCAGCTTGGCAATAACCACCAAAACACTAAGGAACCTCCTTTTTTGTTGCAGCAACAGCAACATCACATTGTACTTTCACCAGCTTCCTTTTCCATGGCTCTCCTTTAAGCAGCAATCCTCACTTGCTTCCTCTTCCACCAGATTCACAGACAGCTGTGAGGAGCTGGAATCCAGCTTCTTTTAGAAGAGACAGTAAGAGATGTCAGTTGGCCAAATTGATTCATCTAATCACCAAAGGATGAAATGGTTCTTTCATGTCCTGGCTGAGCTGGAGCTGAGCAGTGGTCCTGAATCCAAACCTGATGCAGAACTAAAAGCATCTCCAGCATAATGTAACAAAGACACAAACCCGAGCCATGGTCATATATCATGCCACAGATGGAAGCATATGGTCTGTTCTGTGCTGACACAGAAGTGAGAGGTTTAAGTGCTCAGAACATAAACCACAGAAGCACAGTTGAGCCTTGATCACTGAGAGTGAAATTCACAGATAAGCAGAAGATTTACAAAGCTCAAGCAGGATGAGCCTGTTGTGGCAAGCACGAAGAACAATACACTCCACTCACACATACAAAGAAAGATTAAATCATACTTCAATCTGACTGGATAATTGTCACAGAATTATAAAAGCTCCCCAGTATTAACCTTCTTTGCACAGGCATAACACCACATAGAAGTCTAAGACCTCTCTACAGTCTAATTTGCTTGGCACTGTCTCTTTATTTTCTTCAGTCAGTAAGATTCATGGACTCTACGAGGGGTCTTACACCCCTCTTTTCTGCACCAAGCTGAACTGTTTTTCAGTCACTAACCTGTTTTACTGGGCCATCTGACTATACAAAGATGAAAACCCAGTTCTCCTTAAAAGAATGCAGTTTTATGAGAAAAAAAAACAAAATCCAAACAAACAACTAAACAAAAATACACTCCAACCAACCAATAAACCAAGGAAGCAAACAAAAAAATCCCTTCTAACCATGATCTGCCAGAGTGCATAACTGTAAGTTTGTAACTGAGGGAGAACAAGCCACGGCATTGCTCACCTTACAGACAATTGTTTTATACTGAACATTCAGTAATAGTTCTTCTTCTCCACAGCAGGGCACAAAGGTCACTAAAACTAGGACAGGAACAGTTTAGACAAAATAAAGTTGCTCTTTACATGAGTCAGGCCCAAATCCTGGCAACTTCAAAAGGAAGCTGGACCCAGCCTCAGGTAAATCCTTCAGTGACCACACAAGTGCTCTAGCAGGTTTGCCTACCCTCAGAGCAGTGGCAGAGGAGCCTTATAGGTCTATGCTGAAGCACTTTGGAAGCCATTTGTGTGTACAACTGCTCTGCTGGACGCCCTCAGCGTGTGCCTGCTTGGATACTGTTAACACCTCCTGGCCTTTTAGACACAGCACAATTTTTGTGTGATGTGGAAACTAGAAATGGAAGATGCTAAGGTCAGTACTTCTCTTTCTTCATCTACAACATTTACTCCATTTAACAGATACTATCAAGACAGAAGAAAAACATCCTACAAACAAAAAGCACCCTCCTAATCAAGATAAATATTCCCCTGGCTAGTCTGGTTAAACTTGTCCTGATGTCTCATGTCAGCAGGTCTAACCTGGTGAGCAAACATCTCTGTGAAGCAGAACACAGAAGCACCCAATTAAATTGTCCCAGTGCTAGAGGCCATGCCATTGCTTTCATGCTGTTTCCCCTGAAGCCTGATCCTAACTTTCTTGTACTACTTTGATTGCCCTACAGTAGGATTTCTGTGGAATAGCTCAGAAAACATTGGCTTGCCTCAAGGCCTGCCACCTTTTTGTCTCTTCTGTCTCCTGTCACATGGGCAGGTTTCCTCCTGGTCACAGTCATTTCCTGTTCACCCTCTTACAAGTTGTGTTTCAGCACACTCCACAGTGGCAAGGAGAACTTCTCTGTCCAAGTCTCCAGTTCTCCAAAACATTGTCATCTTTATTCTTTCGGACAGGACTTGCCACCAGCCTTAAAAACAGCATATCTAGAAAAGCACCCAAAATAAACACAAGATATCCCCATCTTCCAGTTACTTGTCCCTGCTACAGAGACTTCAATTTTCAACATGGATAATTTGTGTGTTCATCACCTCAATATAGCTGAGGGAACTGCAAAAGCTATTGCTAATTTCTGGCAAGGAACTTCCAAACAACCCCAAACTCTAAGGGAGAAACCCTCCCTCTCTACTCCCACCTTCAATCTGGGTCTTGCCACAGCTAAATGGGTGCTCTGAAAAACTAATTCCATCTGAAGCCTTCTGCAGAGGCTGTGCAATTTCAGCATCTCAGACCTGAGGTTCAGGTTTAACACCATGCTGAAAACAACAGAGCCAGATTCACAGCTCTTTTCCAGTTAGTGCCCTGGATGGGCTTGCAGCAATAGTGGGGTTTTTATCAATTGCTATTTGCATGCAAATTCATACACAGGGCTTCATCTTTTTTTTACACAATGCTTTTCCACAATAAAAACATGACAGCCTGATGCAGTCAGCAGGCTAGAAGTGCAAGCCAGGGAGCAGCAAGAATGCTCACTTCAGCTTCTATAGGGCCTGGCAATTCTAGCAGAGTGCTGCCCATGGATCCCACTCAGGGGTGACACTGAACATTGGTTTGGCCTCAGCAAATACATTCAGCTGCTTCCTAACAAGAGCTCTGGCCATATTTGCTAATAGAAGAGATCTTTTTTTCTCTCCTTGCAGAGTTTCAGTTCTTGCCAGCAGGGTGCTACCTGACCTCTCTGCTAATCTCCTGGTTGTTTAGTAAGCCAAAAAAGAACGAATTTACTCCTCCCTTTGCCCATTTCTTGGATATACTCCTAACTTCTGTCACCAGTACTCAGAGAAGCATGAATGTGATCCAACCAGATAACAGCAGCAGTGCTGTCCTTAGCCACACTGCAGGGTAGTCAGCCACAGCCACAAGCTGCAGACAATTTCCAGTGCTTCAGGTTACACCTAACAGAACACACTGCAAGTAACTTTAATTAAATTTGTTAGGTTTGGGTCTTCTTTGGTTTTGTTTTGGTAAGTTTGTTGAGGTCTGGGGGTTTTTCTTGTTTTTTAGTGTAACTTTTTCTCTCAGGGAAGACATTGTCTCAAACACTTCCACATTTCCTAAGGTAGGACAGATCCTTACATAGGATATGATGAACTCAAACCCCACTATGCACCTACTGAGAGAAAAAAACATGAAATGTAGTACCAAAACTAAAGGCATACATGCAACTGGAATATGTGCCATTTTCAACAACAAGCCCTTATTTTATAAGCCCTTTGGAACTATTGGATGGGAAATTCACTGTCCAAGTTAGCTGCTTTATCCCCTCTGCTCTGCAGAATCTAGGCAAAAGGTGGTTTCCTGCCTTGAGAAGAAAAAAGATTTATATATATATATATATATATACACCTATTTTATTCAAAGAACACACAACTACTTGTCATGTACCTCTAACCCAAATCTCCTGCTGTGTCATTCTCTGGGGGAACAGGGGAAAACAGGCTGACTGAAGAAGAAAAACATTCCACAAGCTTCTTTTTCAGTAAGGAATTTTTCTTCTTAAACCAGGGCCTTCAGTCACACAAGATTTCCTTCTGCCTGAGACAGGACTGGTTTGGCTCCAGGAGCCTTCTGCAGGAAGGGAGATGATGGAGGAAGATGACTAGCCAGCTTCGCTTTCAGTGTGAAATCTAGAGAAGCAACATCCTTGTTTTTTCCTTTCCTCCCTTGCACACACAAACCAGCCTATAAACAGCAGAAGCCACTTTTGGCAGCCCTTCCCTCAGCAGCTCTTCAGTTTTAGTAAGAAGCAAGTCTGTTACAATTTCATACCCCTTTTAGACTAGCTATGTCAACTAAACACCATCTTTTACCAAAGAAAGAAACACTTCCGAGGCAGTTGGTCTGGAGAGAAAAAGCACCTTGATAAGCTTTGATCAACAGCACTGCTGCTCCCCACCCACACCTTCCTTCCTGTTGAGAAAGCAGTAACAAGGGGATGTGCTTTAGTGGTAGATTGAAAAGCAGTCACCCCCACCCACATTTTCCAACAAGAGTGCCAGTTCCATTTCTGAATGCTAAATACCTCCAGGTTTCCAACTAACCATGCTTGCCTGGATGCACTCAAAAGCTTTCAGCACAGCAGCTTCCCACTATGCACCCTCTGCTCCTGCATTGTCCTTCCCAGGCAGAGAGCCTGGATTAATATCAGGCTAGGAAATTGCTCATCAAGTATTTCAGGGACAAACGTCACTGCTTTTAACAGCAGGTTTGTGCTGAACTCAAAGAGCTTTACACCGGCGTTTCTCTTGGCAGGCTGGCTCCAAGAAGCACAATGACCTGATCTGGGAATAATATTTGAGATTTTATCCTCCTCCAGCATCTTCAGAGCATTTTTAGCCCACACAATGAAATTCCAACACAAATGTGTGCTGCAGTGATTAGAAAGCCTTCTCCCCAGAGGACAAGAGGGTCTCTCCTGGTGGAGGTGAAGCATGCTTTGTTCCCCTTCCAGGTAGCTCGAGGTATTAGTGGGTTTTTTTTGTTTCCTGCCCACCAGTGTACTAGTCTGTGTGTTTTAACTACACAAACACAGTAGCTGCAGATAGAACATGTGAAAAGGGACCCAGACTGAAGCCATCCTCTGCCAGCTGGCAAGAGTTGACAACTTGGTGTGCTTCTAGCCAGAGACAGGATTTACTCTGTAAAACACAGATTATCAGATGCCCAGGTTTTCCACTGGTCTGTAATTTCTGGCGAGGAGATAGGGATTGGAATCAGGAGAACAGATTTTGAATCTTCTCCTTTTCAGCACTCTGGCTTTCTACAGCAGATGGGTCATTTCCCAAAGGGGCAAACCTGATACAGCAGCTGCTGCTGGGGCCTAGTCACAACAGCTGAGGCTAAAGGACCTCTTTATATTTAACTTAGAGGAGGCAGAAGTCAATAAAAGGCCTCTATTGTAAGTGCACACACTTCTCACTGACCCTGCCCCTAAAATATTTTAAGCCTTCCTAAAACACACTGCAAAACATAACCCTCTTTTGGGTTCTGTGTATTAAGCAGGGGCCAAGTCCACTGAAAAATAAGCTCTCTGTCTTTACTGGCTCCAGATGCTGCTTATTCTGAAGTCACAGACAGAAGGCCAAACTGAGCAGGGCCGGAGTCTTCACAGGGAAATTACAGTTTCCCCAGCAAGGGCATACTCTGAAAAGGAGGCTTATTTTTTTTTATGCCATAATGTGGGTAAATGAGAAGAACCAAAGCAAAGAGATTTGTATATATAATCATATAGCTGTGCATTTATATAATTAGACACAAGCACTTAAAATGTGTACAGTAACAGGCACCCCTCACAGCCATCCCATACACAGTAAAGCTGCATTTTTTTCCCCTTTTCGTTCTTTCTTTTTTTCCCCTTAGGGCAGGGGAAGAAAAAGCAAGAAAGAAAAGACTCTAATTGCAGCCTTCCACCAATGCAGTCGCCATCTGGTAACTCAAGAGACACATGGAGACGAATTATCTTAATTAACACGTTACAACAGTATTTAAAAAAACTCTATGCTTATTAACACTCAGCTGTGATTAGCCAACCACAGAGGAAGCCTGCTAGTGCAACATTAATTACGGGTCTTGTCTGTCTTTCTATTAGAAATATGATTTTTTTTTTACCCCCAGTAGTTTATCTATCCCCTAAAAAGAAAACCATTAGCATCAAAGCTTACACTAAAATGCAAATTATATTTACATTCTACAAGAGTCAAAATGTTTAGGCTATATGAAGCTGCCACTGGTACTTCTACAGTGCTACAAATTGTCTGGATATAAAACATACTTCTCTCTGCCCCTTAGAAAGCCTTGCTTCAGGTTAAAGAACTCCCAGTGTCACTGATATTTTGGCAGAAAAAATAAATGTTATGCCTTTCAAGTTTCTTTCCCCCCTCAAAACAGGACAGACTTTGCTGTATGCTCGGTAGTTGGAAAATCAAGATGCAAATTCCAGGTCTAACAAAAACCACATATGCAAAAGGAAGATTTCTGCAATGAAAGCAGCAACCAAACACAACTGCATTCCAGCAGCACATCTGCCTCCCTAGAAGAGTGCTACTCACTGTGACAACTGCATTATTTTCCCTGTAATAAGCCCACCTGCAATGTGGTCCCCTCAGAGACATTCCCAAGTGATTCAGCCTGACAGGCTCCGAGACTGATGCTGCCCAGTTTTTCAGAGTTAGCTCTGTGTTATGTTTGCACAGGGCTGGCTGCAGCAGGGCTCTCATCCGTGCCAGGCATTCTGGGCATCAGGATAACACCAAATCATAAGACATCAGGATAATACCAAATCATAAGACAAAAAACCAGGTGCTTCTAAACAAAGCCTGGATGATAAATTAATTCTGGAAACATTAAAAAGGAGGAGGAAGCAAACCGGGAACAACTGGAGAAGTACTTCTAAGATCTTCTGATACAGTAATCTTACTGCTGTACACACACACAAATAAATTAAAGTTATTGGTGGTGTGTGTGGAAGCTTGTGAAGCTTACTTATGTCCCATAAAGATGAAGAGCAGCTGACCAGTACTTTACAACATCCCACACTGCCAGGACAGTATAAACAATTTGCATCTGGGCTGCAGTTGGAGTCAGCAGTACAGTGGCTGCAGAAAAGCCCGTTTAATACAGAAACTTGCTCTCACTCATGGGCATAGTGCAGCTTTCCAAGTGGCCACATTTCATTTGCTTTTGTTTTCTAAGGCTGCTTCCAGCCTCCCTGTGCCTTCTTCCAATCACCCTATAATTATTTTCACATGTTCCAAGAAGGAAATTAAGCAAGTGCTGTAAAAACACTTTGTATAATCGAAAGGTTCCAGATTCTGCTTTTGAACCCAAAATCCAGTAGCCTTGTGGGCTCCTAAGAGAGGGCTCTTCCAGTTCTAGATTTTCTTTTATATTGCAACAAAGAGGAGATTATTTAAAAATAATAAGAATTGTCAAAATAAGTCGATGGTCTTACAAAAAAGAAACAGACAGCTGTGCAGGAACTTACTTCATACAGCTTTGATTTGTCATCTTGTCTCTGCTTACCTGTTTCTCAAAACTTCCAAAACTAAAAACTGGTCTCAGTTCAGGGGTAACCTGCACATATACCCCACTGTTTCCTTGTCTGTTCCTAAGTGGGCTTTCAGTTTGGATATAGCAATACCCTAAGGTGGGGTTTTTTTAAGGATAAAAGCCTGACACACACTATGGGACTCTGGTGTAATGAAAGACATTTCGAGCTTCAGTAAGAACAATGAGACAGTACAGGAAAAAGCATAACTATGCTCTTCAGCATAACATGATAGTCATGCTGATTTAGGACACAGGCGACTGGTCTGTGAAGACCTGACTGAATGAATACAGTCCCTCTATTGACACTTGGTGAGGACACCAGGGAAACACACCTTAAAGACACAGCAGAGCAAAACTTGTCTCTACCAGCAAGTGACACAAGGCCCTCAATTTAGCAATGCCTCAGGAAACTTAACTTGTTTATGGATTTCCATATGGCTACAAAACTTCCACTCTTGAAACTTCAGCCTAGTACAGCAGTCAGGCTTCTTTTCCCAAAAAGGCCTTAGAAGTTCTTGCTATGAGAGTTTCCCAAAATATGTCCCTGTTGTGGACTCCAGCATGGCCACTCAAGCTCAGGATGACACATATGACTTGGTAATGCCAACAGCAGTAGGAATCCACTGCTCCCTGTCCACCATGAGGTGGAACTCAGGCAGATCACCACCATCACAATTGGCTTCCCCTTACCCTAGAGGCCAGTTCATGCCCACCTTCTAATCCCCGTTCTGTTATGGGTTACTCTTGACAAAGATCAATGCACAGTCGTAAGTCTGCTCATGAGGCAGTCCTAAAGTCCAAGGGGACATGGGAATCTGAAATAATAATTTCTGAGTTTAGATACACTTAGCCAAGTCACTGCCCTGGTAGGCCTCTTTCGTTCACTAATGAACGTTTTGCAACTGATTCATTTTTCATCCTTTCAGCAGCAGCAGCTGTTCCCTCTGACTCAGCCTATCCAAAAGGTACTGATTTGGAAGTTTGGCCAAGGCTGATCTAGTAATGGCTTGTGCACAGGAGAGCGTTGTGCACTCAATGTTGTTCCACCTTCATCTGTGTGGAAATCAAACTGAGAAGCTCAGAGCCCTGGGTTACTGAAGTTTTCCTATGCAATTCATCTACTGACAGATTTGCTAGGGAAAGGTGGGTAAGGACAGTGATCCTGAAACTCCAATCTGATACACCAACACACAGAGGAGAGTACTTTTTCATTCTGCCATGCTATTTCTCTTCTGGCTTTTGGCTCTGCTCAGGACCACTCAACATAACAGAATCTAATCTAACACATCTGGGCAGATGTGTTTATCCTTTAAGAATGACTCATCTGTATCACGGGACTTGTCAAAACAAGCACTCAGATAATTTACCACTGATTGGGCAGAACTGCAAAGACTTATTATCCTTGTCTCACTGGAAAGCCTCTCTTGAGCACAGTCATATTTTCAGTCTAGATGTGGTTAGTTTAGCTGTAAGTATTTAGTCATCTTTCCTACCAGCTTTAGAGAAGCTCAGCATGACAAACAACTTCTCTAGAGTCCAGCACAACAGACCCACCAGACCCACCTGAACACTCCTCAAGTCATCCTGTTCAAAGTGGGAGGCATGTCAGACTGCACAGTACCAGAAGTACTGCACATGGCAAACATACTTCCCCAGAGCACCCAGTGCTACAGACTCCCACTTATGCAAGTTCAGTCAATCTGAGCTTCACTTTCTTGAATGGACAGCTGATATAGACCCAATCCAAACTCTAACAAATTCAAAAGCTCTAAGACAGAGTGAAGCTGAAGAACTCATCTTCAAAGAAAAGTAAGAAGTTTCTTCTCCTGAGACGAGCTAGCTGTGACACACCTCTCTATATTGCCTAACACTTGAACAGTGTCAGAGCAATTTAAGAGCTAGGGAGGTGATAGTAGGAAAGGTGGTGCCAGACCCTGTATAACCTGCACTGAAACTTAACACCCACTCAGTAAGTAATCTCTATTTACTGGCAATACAAATAATTAAAGAGTATTTTTTGGCAAGAAGGGAGGAAATCCAGTGAAGCTACTAGTAAGCTTGCTTTGTGACTGGAGCATGACTAGCAAGAGGCATCAAGGTCTGGTGGGATGCTGCTGCTACTTTGATTTACCAGTCACAGAAGACATGATCAGCTCTGGCAGAACAGGCAAAGTCCCACACATTCCACCAACTCAGAGTCTGCTGGGGATCAAATGGTACACAGTAAGAAAATAGCAACTTAGTATTATGCATACAAATGTGGTGTATAGAAAATTCAGATTATCAGCCACCGTCTTTGAGAAGACTATCTTGCTATAAAGATGTACTTATTTCAAAGTGCTTGTTTTTCCATCTCCATTTTTCCAGTCCCTACCAACATCTCTAAGCAAATCAATGGATATGAAATAGCAATTGTCAAAAGCGTTCCTAGCAGCAAACATAAATTCTTCCCTTCTGTCTTTGTAGCTTCTCATTCCAAACACCCACAAGGTAAACACAGCTGAACTGAAACAAGCCAGGATTGGGAAACTGTTCAAAAACCAAGCTCCTTCCACAGCTGGCAAGAAAAGTGTTCAGAGAAGATGTGTAAAAGAAGCTCTCACCCTTTGAAATACTATTTGTCCTTTGACAGTTTCACTATAGCCACTGGAATCAATGCACAGGCATGGCAAAATATCCAGCTGAAAACGCATGTAATAAGAATTTTTAAAAAAATCAGAAGTAGCAACTGCCAAGACAGAACTCATTTGTAGCCCTTGATGCCTAATAAAAAGGTAGAAAAATATTAAATATCATTCTGTCCATTTGATATAAGAAGAAATTATAAAACATACAATCCCAAACCCTACAGTGTAACCATTTTCAAAAACAAAATCTTCAGGAAAGAAATCAGGTCTCCTCAAGGACTACTAAACTTCAATCTTGTTTCTCTGCAATTCACTGCTTTTAGCAATAGGAAATACAAGACTGTACATATTCTTTGCTTCTTGTTAATATTCCCTTGCAAATTAGAGAGGTTCTTTGTTTTGTAACAATTAAAAAGCCAAGTTAAAGCTACAAAACAAAACAAAGATCCTCCCAATGCTTTATTATGGGGTTCCTTTTCATAGGAAGGTTTGGGTTGAAAGAGACCCTGAAGATCACCTGGTTCCAAACCCTCTGCGATGGGCAGGGACACTTTCCACTAAATCTTGCAGTGCTACCCTCTCTTCTGCTTCTTGCATGCCAGCTGTTTTTTTAATATTATTTGTGACATTTCATTAAGTTTCATTTATTGTTCTGAGGCACTTATTTGCTCAGCATACTCAAGTGGCTTTCTTCAGCTACATCTTATCTCTACAGCATCATTAGTCCTGTCAGAGCAGTTCTTGCTAAAGCAGCAGTATTTCTCAGGGCAGTGTACATTTCACAGGATAACAACAGTGTGAAAACACTTAATTGAATTTTGGTTCTGTAAAGCACCAAGAATCACACCTCAGTGACCACATTTTACTTGGATCATTCTTGACTTCAACAGGCCAAGTCTGACAGATACTATTATAATTTCCTGCCAGCCAGACCTTGAGGTCTAGGACAGTACCTTACAGAAAAGGAGAGGGTGTTGCAGGCCAGGTTCTTCCAGACAATTCAGCTGATTTTCAGATGCTGTTCCAAATCCTGTTTCCTTGACTACCACAAGAACCAAAATAACATGAGACCATTTTGTTTGTTGTCCTATCCAATTCCACACAGCATTTACAGCATCAAGTTGGAGATATTTCAAGTCCCTCCTGAGCTTCTCACAGATTTTTCTCCTCCTTTCTCAAATCTTACTGCTCCTCCTCACAGCCATCTTCCACCAAACACACACAAGTAAATTCCTGCTCAGCTCCCAGCATTCCCTCACATCAGATAATAGTTTTAACTCCTGTTCCAACCACCTAGCTCCATAAAAGAGATAGTGTTAGCTGGGGTTCGCAAAGTGTGTTTTGTTTTTCTTTGGTTGAGTACTTTAAGTCATAGGATTTGGGGGCTTTTTTAAAGCATTTAACTGTGAGGAGAGTTTCTGCACATTTCAGCAATGTTTAATGGTATTATTACATCTACTATGTTAGTAGATAATAATAGTATCCACTACATTGCTACTTGCTCCTTTTTATCTAAATTGTCAAATCCAGCAGGACAACATTTCAAACTTGATTTCAAGAGCTGCAAAACCATCTTATCAGAGAGAGACCTATCAGAATGAAATGCTGATTTTACACTGCAAGATGTCATTAGAATAGCTTAATTCTGTGATCCTCTGAAAAAGATGATGAGGTGGGAAAGCCAGATTATTCAAAAAAACCCACAAAATAATTACTTAAAGGATTTATTTATTTATAGGTTCATGATTCCCTAGAGCATAAAATCTGTTCCACCACCTAGGTCAACACCGACACTGATTTAGCAGACAGATTTCACAACCACCACCTGACTCAGGCTTTGGAAAGGAAACAGTAAGCAAGACGGTGGGAGAAGTTATAGCCTGTCAGCTAAAAACAACATAATCTTTCCCAAATCATGCAAGAACAAAGCAGTTTCAAGTTCCTACACAGAAAAGCCTATTTCAGATGCTCCCTAGGGAAGAATGCAGTAGAGGAAGCTGTTGCAGCATGCCTGAGTGCCACAGGAAGTGCTCTGCTGAGCACAAAGGAGAAAAATTCGTGAGCGCTCCTGGCTTCCTCAGAGCTGGGGCCAGAGCTCCGAGGAATGCCGAGTACACCCTGGGGAGCCCTCACCCTCACACAGCTGGACCCAGACCTGCCCCCCACATCATCACATGAACATACGAGGTAGGAAGCAAGTATCCAAATCCCAGCTCTTCCCCAGTATCAGTGCTCCCATCTAATACTCCCTGAACTTAGCAAAAAAACCCCAAGCCCACCAGAGGGGAGGGCAGAGTTATGCTCGCTCTCCCCACAGAACCAGTCGCTGAACGTGCCTTACACCTTCCCAGTCCTCACCAGGCTTCTCCCTATCAGTCCTGACGTCTGACACGCACAGGCCCTGGGCACTGACTCAGCAAGCCCCACTTCTGTGAGGATGCAGCTCACAAGCAGATCATCTCACACTTTCAAGAAAAACACAAGATCTCTCCACACATAAGGCAACCCATATCCTCATGCATTTTCCCAGGTCACTTTCCCAGGGAGCTGAAGAAAGCGTTTCCTGCACAGCACTCCCCAAAGAGAGGGCTCAGTTCAGGCTCAGTTCTGAGGCACCAGCCACCCACACAAGGCTGGCAGACAAGGCACAGAAAGGAAGATGAGGTTTAAACCAGATGTGCAGGCCACTGACTTCAGACCACTCTGTCACAAGGTCTACATCTGAACAGTTGCTATGCTAATCAATTCCTGAACTAAGAAGTCTTTCTTCCTCATTTACATGTTCACTAGTTAATGATATTCACTAGTTAATGCAGTTTTTCTTTCTCCCTGTAGCAGATGTTGTAATTTCTCTCGTCACATGTTCTGGACTGTAATTCAGTAGAGAGGCAATAAACCACCAAGAGTGGCCAGATGAAGTTCACCAACAGACAAAAATGAAGACCTCAGACACAGTGAAAATAAACGGTGCACAGATAGCATCCCTACAACAACTCTTTCTGAGCAGTAGAATGTCTGTGTCAGGCTACTCTCTAATGTCTCTGCAGCTGCTCAGAGTAGCTCAGTCTATCAGAGGGTTTGGCAAAAATGCCCAGACAGTGCTGACAGGTTTCTTGGTAGTGGAGTGAAAGCTTCCCATGCAAATTTGAGATCCATTTACTGTAAGGTTCAACCTCTTTACAATTAGTAAAAGTTTCCCACACAAAGGAAATGGAAGATTTGAAGAAATCATACTAAAAATAGCAAAACCACTGCTCCCCAGAGAGAGACACACTTGGGAACTCTCCCAACTGTGTATGCAGACTCCTTGAGAATGCTTAAATAACATGCCTGGGAACTAGTGGGAAAAACAGCATGGAGGGAAGTTATTTGATGCTGATAAATGAACATCCAGAGCGTAAAATACACTTCCAGAGAAAAAACAGGAGTCCATTTACTAAATCAATCAGTTACTATTCTGTAACTGATTTCTTTTTCATAGCAATATAGAAAATTTCGCAGAACAGCACATGCATTTAATCAGGAAGAATAGGTATTACATAGAAACAATATATACAGCAATCTGAGAGCTCTGAATCCAAACCTGAGCACTTGGGCCAAGTTTGCTAGGAACACATGGGGTCTTGAACCCATGTATCATCTAGGAAGCCTAACAGACCAGCAGCAGGTATTACAAATCATTCTGATACTAAAGACAGAACTCCTTTACCCAGACCTTTCCTGGGTTTGTTCAGTTGTTTTCCTATCTCCTCCATATGATTGGGGAAAATGATATTTGAAGTTTTTAGGGGAAGGAAATAAGACAAAACCCACTGTCTTAGTAGTAAGGTAACAGGCACTGCAGAACCATGTTCAGCAGGCAGCAGGGAGCTACCAGGACCAATGACAGTATAAAAATGCCAGCCCCTTCTTTCAAACTTCTGGTAATTTTCTGTCCTTCCAATCTGCTCCACCTCCATACAATTTGCTCAGCACAGAGGAATTACTCTTTCTTACCATATAGGATCCCACAGACACTGTCAGAACTTTCTTCCTCTTGCCAATTATAGCCAAAGACTGTTCAAAGACTGTTGTGCTCAATTACACAGCACTCATATCATGTTAGACAGCCTGCAGCACCATCCTTTATTCTGCCCTGTGTCCACCCCTGCCTTTCCTGTTAACTTCTTAGAAAAGGCTACTTTAGTCACACTTAGTATTGGGGATGCTACTCACAAAACCAGCTACATTCTGGCAGCTGACATGGAGAGCAGATGACAATGATCCTAAGAGACAGAGAGCTCAGAGACAGAGAGACAGCTTAGCCTCTGTTGAAAGTACTTCAAGTTTGGGAAAGAAGGCAGAAGTGTTAAAAGTACCTACTTCCCAAATGGACTTCCTCATAAATAATCTGATTCTTTCATCAGGGTATTAATGAAATACTTAATAGTCCCATTTAAACTTAAGAATTCTTGTGTCCTCCCAAATCACTACTTACTGATTGGAACACCCAGCTGGAGTTTGACAACACATCCTCCAGCTAATACCACTTTTTTCTGTGCATGCACACAAGAGCCTTCTAAAATCTCAAAAGGGATATATTAGTACCAATGTAGGAATGCCCTTTTCCAAAACCTCTGGATTACATGGATCTTTTTACCTAGGATCCAGGCATTTCCAAATAACTATTTCTAAAATACATGTTCAAGAATTAGCACTGTCAAGATACATATTTTCATTCTCTCATAGTCACCCAGCAACAAACCTCAAAATAGGTCCTCAGTTCTTAACCTAATGCTGCAATTGTGTAAAAGCTATTTTGTGGCTAAACACCATTATACTGTGTGAACTCCCACCAGAAGTCAAAATTATTTCCCAAGAAACAGAAAGAGTATTTAATGTCTGGAAAACTAGAGTGTTCCTTCAAAAGATAGCCTGACTTCTCTTCTTGATGCATTTTTTTTTGGTATCTTGTCTGAGAACAAAGAAAGCAGAAGTCTCCCAGGCACTGAGAGAAGTCCTAGATTATGACAGTGGACCTTTTTCTCTCCCATTTTTTGTCCCAGTCTATAAGCCTTTATCAGACAGTAGGGTAGAGGTGTCTGCTTATATCAAATGCCATGTTCTACTTTCACAGTCCTGCCCCCACAAGCATCCAAACTTAAAACCTTAAACACAAATCACAGCAACCTAGTTACTGCACATCAAAGCTGTCACTGTCACTCATTCTCAGGGGAGAAGAGACAACCAGACAGTTGACATTCATTCTTTAGCTCACAGCGTAAACAGAAACCAAATCACAATATCTCTTCTGCTGCTCTGGTAAGGCATTGATCCCACACTACCCTGCAACAAACACACTACCAGGACTAGACTACAACTGCACCTGTTTTCCTCTTAATAGCTGTGCTTTTTGAAGTTATCTCTTACAGGTGTTTTTAAACTCCTTATCACAATGAAAGTCACAGCAGTGTGTAGAACAAACTCCAACAAGAGCATTTCTCTGTTACAGAGGCAGTTTGTGACCACATACCTTCTTATACAAGGGCGCATAGCTCTGCCAATTACAGAATTGCTTGCACTGAAAAGCAAAGAAACATTCAAGGCTTTATTTTAACACAATTAGAGCAGCTTGAAAGTAAGAAGCTGTCATCATGTGGCAGGAAAAACTACATGGGCTGATGTTATGTGTTCCAAAGACCACTGCTTGGAAACTTCTAATCCCAGTCTAGCACATGTACTGGCAACAGATTTCCAGTCTGGACTCTGCAAAAAGCTCCCAGAAAAGCAGTTTTTTCCATAACAGTCCATTCTGACAGAAGGTCATGTGGCTGCAGATAGAAAATTTAGACATAACAAGTGACTTGCTCTCCTCAGTAAAAATGGTCAAAAGGAAGGTTCATGGCAACGGGAACATAACATAGCAAGCCCCTTGAGCAACAAGATCATAGTGAGTTTCTGCCTAGAGGTGCAAAATGCCTGCACTGGCAGGGCCATACTGCAGTAAAGGAGATCTCCAGGGCTGCAGTGGCTGAGAGGAACAGCAAGGATGGTTTTGCAATAGGTGCAAATAGGTGCAGATGGTATTGTCTGAGGATACATAGACACCAAGAGGAAAAGGCACACAGTACTACACTGTCTTCCTGAAACAACTCAGAACAGACTGCCATCACTGCAAATTGTTTAAGGAAATGGATTTAAGCCTTCTTTCAAATGCTTCCTCAGTCTGCTTATGGTCAAAGCAACCTTTGGAGAAAGCCAGCTTCAGTGCCTGTTCATGGATTTCCAAATGTTACTTAGTTGCTCTGTTAGAGTAATTTCATGTTACCCAGTTGTCATGGGAATTTTGCAGCTCTCCTTCAGTAATATACTGCCTACAAACTTAAGCAGCAGAATACTAAATCACTCTTTCAGATTGTTAAACACACTGAGCAAAATTTTCAGCAGCATTTGCATGATTTGAGACATCCTCTCCCTAGCGATTACCAGTGGGACACAAGCACTTTGGAAAATTTCATTTGATGGTAATGTACCTGACATCAGAGCCATCCCACCATGTATCTTCCTAATTTAAAGAAGATGCACTACTGTTTTTCTTTGCTATTTACTTGCTTAGCTGCTATATCACTTTATAAAGACCTGTTCAAGCTGACAAAAGAACAAACAATTTAGTGGAATCTAAACTATACCATCAAGAAGAGAGAAATTTCTGACACGTGCTTTATTTATTGTGCTAAGACCCTTTCCTGGCAATCTGCCCCATCTCCTTTCTCCCACCTCATCCACTCTTGCTGCTTGTTACACAGAATCCTATTACTTGGTATAGCCATTTCCTTTCCGTATTTTTTTTTCTGACAGGAACAAAAGAAAGAACAACTTTATTTTTATAAGGATCTATTTAAAAATCAGTACCTCACTTGCTTCCCTGCATCTAGAATTGCATCGTATATTGTCCCGGTTTCTCCCCCTCAATACATCAGAGGCAAATTAATTCAGTTCTCAACATCTGACACAGAGCACTTGCAATGAGGGATATAGTGGTTAAGGTCTCATGTCTTCAATTATTTTTACTGAATTGCCTCCTCTATTAAAATTTGCAGTCTTGTAAGAAGTACATTTGAAAAAAGCCACAAGTTTGCTACTAGCTATTTCCAAGTAATTAAATTCATTAATCCAAACAGGGAGCAAGGGAAATAAAACTACTTTCTCCTTCATGCTTTCCCCTCCTCTTACTCCATAATAATTATAAATGCTCTTAACTCACAAAATATTATGACCAGTGCTTATTCATTTGGGTTTTTGCTGTCCTTATCTTTCTTTTGCAAGCCTTAAAACAGTAATTGCCCTGAAATCAAAAAGAATAAGAGGGTTTTCCCCACAGTAAACATGAAACTTCATCAGCCTCTCAGAAACAAGGCTGTTTGTTGCTTCTTGCATTCTTTAGTTCTTTGGTTTTTAGTTCACAGGATTCAGATTTACAGTTTTCCTTTTTCTGCAGCCTGCTTCCACAATGATACAGCATATTTCATTTCTAGCATCACTACCAGAAAAGGAGTTTGGAAAAGAGGATGCAGAAGCTCACACATCCCAAGACCAGACACATGTAGGTGCACAGGAGCTAAGCTGAACTGTAAATCCAAAAACCTAGAGCTGGTAGCACAGCAGCTCAGTGACTAACTTCCCCATGAGACAGCTGGGCGCTTTGCATAGCCGTGTGTGCTGCTGCATCTGCAGAAACAGGAAAAAGGAGAGGACAAGACAGACCAACCACAGCTTTCTGTCCAGCACAGGGCGCCCAGAAGCTCCACCTTTCCTCTGTGCAGTTTCAATTGAACACCTGATGTTTAAGAAACTCCATCTTTGGTGAAGTTTATAGACAGAAGTGCCCTCCACGGAAATACGCAGATTAGAACATGCCTGGAGATGGGCAGAGCTTGAAATACACGGAATAAGCACGCACACATTGTCAGCAGCCACCACACTACTGGGAGGCCTTCCACAGCTCCTGTTTTCACACAGATAAGTTAAATGCCTCCTTTTCTCAGCACACCAAATACCCTGTATTGTGTTTACAGAGGAAACTACTCCTGCTCCTCTCTGGTTCCCAGAAGGAGGGCTTATCTCTGGCCCAGGCCTGCCATCTCCCTCAGGAAGAGCCACAGCTGTGCAGGAGCCATGAGTCATGGGAGAAGGCCCCCAGAGCAAGGGACACCTCAGCACTGCTTTGCACAGCCACTTGCTGAACTACATCCTATGTGAACATGCAAGACAAGTCCTCATGGGCACACACCAGAGATTAAGGCCTGTGAACACTTCAGCCTACCTATAAAACAAATACACACCTTTCTCTGCCTGTTCAACAGTACAATACACACAGCACTGGCAGTACTGCTCCAGACAGAGCTCCAGGCAACCACCAGCATTTCCTGCTGCACACCCTCCAAGTGTACTCAGTCAGGGTAAGGGTTTCTGTTTTGGACACTGAGGGCCACTTAATAATTTTAGGGCTCGCGCGTTTGGAGAGATTGTACAAAGCAGTCCTGCCTCACCCTGACAGGCAAAGAAGGCAGTTCCCTTTGTTCTGCTCCCCAGGGACTGTCAACCAATCTGTCTGTCCCAACCTGCCATTTCTATAGCAAATGGAACTGGAGAGGAAGTAGCAACCACATTGATTTTCCACCAGAGTCCAGTATTTTTAGAGCCTTAATGCAAGTTTCCAGCACAACTAAGATCACAAAGGGTAAATGAACTTAGTGAAAAACAATCAACTGAATATTGATCAGAGGTGAGGGTAATGCAACAGAATTGCAAGAGTCAGGAGCTAAGTTTCACAAAATAATTTTTGTTGCTAAACAAGACCTTATAAAAATACAATCACTTCCCAAGGAACCACCCTGAAATCCTGTGCCTGGGCACAGAAAGGATTTTTTCATGACACAAGATGAGTGGAAGGCAGACAATTAATAGGATGCATGTGCTGCCCATTTCCTTCAGTTGAAATACACAAGACAAACTAGTATAATGTAACTTCTTCCTGTAAGCATGACTACAGGATAGCTCTCTCTAGCACAGAGCTATGATCACAACACAGACCCTTTAACTTTTCCATCAGGAAATCAGGCAGTCACTCCAAATCAGTAAGAAAGAATGCTATCAGAAACAACCTTATATCTGCCAGCTCACATTTAGGCCAATAAACAACCAGCTTCCTTGCAACAACAACAACCCACTTTTAACATGGCATCAACCCTTCAGGATCTACGGGGGATGGGGGGGGAAACGACCGAGGTAACCAGAAAGCAGCATTTCAAGTAACAGCCAAAATAGCCTCCCCTCAGAACCCGGGGGTTGTGGTAATCCCCTTTTTGAAATGCTAATGTCATTACAACCATAGCACCAGAAGACAAGCATGGGGCCTGAATGACAGAGCTTCTGCTGCGCCCTTACACAGATGATTTAAACTGAGCCTTTTGTAACTCTCCTCCCCCAAGCTCCCTGCCCGGCATCATGCTTGACAGGAGCTGCAGCTGCCATCCGACCCTCCCGAGGAGCAGGGGTGCAAAGATCAAGCTGATGAATTGATGCGTGCGGGCCGGGGCGCAGCAGCCGTGTGCTGCAGCCTTGTGCTTGCTGATGCCACAACAAAGATGGGCTCGGGGAAGACTTGAAACAAGACAAAGCAAAAGGTCCCCAACTGCTCTCTTGCTACTGCTAAACAGCTGCACAACAGTAAAAATCATTACAGCTGGTCATTAAACTGGGCACAGCACATAGCAGTGCAGGAGAGCACGGCTCAAATAAACTAATCAGCATAAGTACATCTATCCTTCCACCCGGGGAATCAGCTCAGCCTTGGGAGGAAATCCCTCCCATGGAGAAAACTACTCCAAAGGGACAGGAAACAGTCAACTTGCCCAGCAAAAGCAACTGGAAGTATTTGCTGTGATGAGATTGGAGATCACACCAGGCACCACAAGTTTCATCTTGCCATCACATGATATTTAACAACTGACAGATGGTTACCAGAGGGCTTTCTAGTTTTGTTTTCAATTCAGTTTTCATTACCTCTGATACCATTCACGGAAAACCAACTTCAAGTGATGATTCTGTTATAAATACTACAGGATTTACTGCAAAAATGTTTCCTGTAACTTACCATTTCCTACCATCACCCACTGTATGAAAAAAGAGATCACCACCACAATGCCTGAGAAGTAAATCAAGCTAAGTTTCACACCAGGTGGAATACAGGTAAACTGGAAAAGCAAACTACAGACTGAAACATTTGCCATTCACAAACACTGCTGCATTTACAGCAATTCCCACTTCACCGTGACAGTGGGTGAAGCTACCCTAACCCCACAGTCAAAGCAGGAGATCGTCCTGCTCTGCTCTGCACTGCTGTGGCCTCACCTCCAGTTCTGTATGCAGTTTTGGGCACCACAATATAAAAAAGCTATTAAGCTACTAGAGAGTGTCCAAAGAAGGGCCATGAGGATGGTGAAGGGTCTGGAGGGGAAGCCATGTGAGGAGCAGCTGAGGTCACTTGGTCTGTTCAGCCTGCAGGAGACTGAGGGGAGACCTCATTGTGGTCTTCAGCATCTTCACAAGGGGAAATGGAGGTGCAGGCACCAATCTCTTCACTCTCGTGACCAGTGACAGGACTTGAGAAAATGACATGAAGTTGTGTCAGGGGAGGTTTAGGTTGGATATCAGGAAAAAGTTTTTCAAAAGGGTGTTTGGGCAGTGGAACAGGCTCCTCAGTGAAGTGGTCACAGTACTAAGCCTGAGAGAGTTCAAGAAGCATTTGGACAAGGCTCTCAGGCACTTGTGTGACTCTTGGGGTGTTCTGCGCAGGGCTGGGAGTTGGACTTAATGTTCCTGATGAATCTCTTCCAACTCAGCATATTCTATGAGTCTATGAAATACGTAAGAGCCCCTCATCCCACTCCTGCTTAGGTGTTTTAACTCTTACCTATAGAGAAGTATCTGCATTTAATGAGGAGGCCAACCTCTACTGCTGCAGAAAGAAGAAAGGTGATAGACCCTTCTGGAAAGAGAGATGTGTTTGGTTTCATTTGTGCACAGTATATGCTGGCAAGCAGGTTTGAAACTCTGGGTTCAGTGGCAGCTTTTTAGAAATAAAACCACAAAAGCTCAGATTCTGCAGGCATCCTCCCTTGGTGCTACTAACGAAAGTCAGGAGAAAAATTTCCTCCATCTGAAGCAACTAATTAAGTCAAGAGTTGAGCGGATGGAAACAGACTTAATGATAAGATGCTTTTGGCTGTCAGAGGATGTAGAACAGACATTAATTTTCATCCTCTCAAATCCCTTCATGGCAGCCAATGCAGCCAAGCATGAAATACTCCTGACCCGCCTCAGACAACTGGCCAGAGGTATGCAGTAAAATAGCTATGAATTTGCTCACCTTGACTGTAGTCAGAGAATGAATCTTTTCACAACACCCCTAGTTATAGCAGCTTATACCAATCCCTCTTTGTTTTACTAACAGCAAGAACCAAGGATGCTAAAAGCAGCCCTACCTGTGTCCTAGATGACAGGCTGCAATGTTCCTTTTCCCCCATGCAGTCATACCACTGCCTACCCAAGGACTCAAACAAAGGATCAGCTCATGACCTTTAAGCAGAAAAGACCTGGTTAAAGTGGGAGCAGACATGATTAAGGCAATACTGACAGAAAAACATACAACAAAAAACCAAAAAAACAAAGCCAAAAAACCCCAACAAAACAAACAAAAAAGTCCAGTTTTCTGAAAAGGTGCTCTAGCCCTGAGGAGTTTCCACAGCTGGAGGCATGTGCCAAGAGGCAGTCAGTTCTCCAGGGAGCCAAGAGCAGGCAGGGAGACAGAACATCCCCCAGGAGCTAACCTCTTCCAGCACAGCCCCCACACTGCACTCCCAGTGTTTGCCCAGCAGAGGCATGGCCTGGTGCCAGCAGGCAGCGATCGGGCCACCACTGTCCCACACAGCACAAGTGCACTAACAGGGCCTGCCCTGCCCGGCTTGTGATCTGCCTCTATGGTTTCACTACCGCTCCAGTGACCAAAATTTATAAGGGTCCTGTACCCACAGAGAACTCAGCTCTCCCAGCACTGGACATCTCCCCTCAACTGTTCCAGAAGTGGAGTCCAGCTTGCTAAATGCCATGGAGGAAACAGTCCCCATCAAAGCACGAACTGTCAACTCGAAAATAATATTTAAATATTTGAGAAGTAAATGCAAATAAAGAGATTCAAAATGAGAAGGCTCAAAGGTCAACCCAGCTTTGTGCTAATGGCATTAACATTTGCAGCAAGACTAGTTTGCTGGGAAAGGCAAAGAACTGGAGGACTAAAAGAATAAAGTGTAAAAAACCAAACTTGCCACCTTGATGGATTTCACTAAGACTTGCTCTTAAAGGCATACTCAGCTTGTGATGATATTCACATGCAGGTTGTGATGATATTCAAATTTCTCAGCTTATATATGAAAAATTAGTAATTTCCTCATTTGAGAGAAAAGTGACAGCTGAACCCAAACAGGCAAATGATAAACATTTTACCTTGTCTTAGTATCTTACAACCTAAATCTTTACACCAAAGAAAGGGTTTACAGTGAAACCTGAAGGTTGTCTTCCAGATGCATTCAACTGTTACTTTTGTTCAGGAAAGCAAAACCAGGGACAGAAGGGAAGTACTGGCTTTAGGATAATAGAGCATTACAGATACTTTACACACTTTGCCTGTGCAAAAGAGAAGATGGGCTGCAGCACAAAGCATGGCTCAGCACAACTCGTACAGTACAGCTCCTTTTCCAAAAGCACACCAGCAGCCCAAAACTTGAACTGCTGGAGACTGGTTACACAGCAAGGGCATCCCCAGGGCTCTGAGTTTCAAAGATAGCTGTTCCAATGTTACAAGAGGAATGGGCACAAGGAAACTGTTAGAAATCCACATTTCTTTCCTCCCATGACAGAGATATATCAACAGCTGTGAGTTTTGTATGACACACCAGAAGCACATTTCTAAAGGTCTCTGCAGTATCAGCTAAGTCTCCTGGAGGTTAAATCTCCAACATGCTGGTGGTCCAGAATAAAGGCAGCACTAGAAGTCACTTACCCAACCCTAACATAATTTCATTCCACACTTACAGTGACATACAGACACCACCTGGAAGGAATCATCATCAGCAAGGAGTGTTGACAAGGATCTAGAGTTAGGCAGCTTCAATAGTTTATCTTCTTCACAAAAAGGGTTCCTCTACACCTGACCCTTAAAAAATAAACACATATTTTTCTACTAGAGTTCTCCCTCCCAAGGCAATACTATTCTCAACTGTTCTAATCTACTTGCATCAATAAAACACTACCTTCTTTTAGGATTTGCACTACTTAACCACCAAACCACTAATTTGCTTTATAAACCACTAGGATCTTTGTGACAACTGCACTCCTGGAAACAGTCACTCTCCTGTTTTGCTGCACTCCTGTCCCCCTCCTCTCCTTCCTAGAATTTTATTCTCTGTTGATTCTCATTCACGTTCAATCTCTTCTACCACCTTCCTACAAACCCCATTTGCCTTACAACATTGGTAAGAGCACAAAAAAGTTTTACTCTCTTTCTGGACAGTTATATCAGTGTCTAAGGATATGTCTGACACAAAATTCTTTACACACCATGTTGGTCTTCTTATCAGGACATTGAAAATGGTCTTTCTAGCCAGAAATGCAGCAGCAGCATTCGACTTTCTAATTATGACTCTGCATGTGTCAAAGCTTACCATGTTCCGTCCCTGTCTGTGGGCTGAAAACTCAAGACAACATCCACCAGAGGGGCTTATCTCACTCTACAGAAAGGCAACATTTTTCAAGTAAGACATATTTTTCCCTTTACTGATGAAGTAAAAGATGTATCTCAAAAGCAGCAGTAATGGTATTTTTTTGCTTTGGAACAAGAAATATTTTTCCCAATTGAATTAAGATGACTGGCTAGACCTAAAATGCTGAGCCCACAGGATTTCAAGATGCTCTTTTGTTACCCTACTGTTCAATTCTTTGGCTTGTGCTCCCACTGAAATGCTTCTTACTATGCCACATGGATAAACACACTTATTTTTGCATTCACAGCATTGAACCTATAGAGAAGAAACACAGGAGACATCTCCATCCAGCATCAGCCATGCCAAAGTACACAAGAAATAAGGGAGCATCCCAATAACCTCTTGAGATTAGGCACTCTTCTCAGTACAAAAAATCCAAAAGTTCCCCTTCCCATTCCATAATAAAAGGATCACTGTACTAGGCTGGGCCAAAAGCTCATTTTATTCTTCAACAGTTTAGCAACAAGCCCGCTCCAGCCCACCAAGCACATCCTGTAACTCATCTGTGCAACCCCACACCTAAGGGGTTACTTCAAATCTCCTTAACAACATCTGGAAGCAGTCCTTCAACTCCAGTGCAACACTTTGCAGAAGCAGAGCCTCAGGAATTCCTGTTTGCAGGGGAAGATGAATGCTCCCCAGAGGTTTCAGTTCATTAAAAGGAAAACATGGTTTTATATGCAGACCAACACACAAAGATAAGCACATATACAACCTCTTGTGACAATGCCATAATCCTGTTCCAATTACTTTCACAAAGGTACAAACATTTCTGAGCTTGCTGTTCAAGAGCCTTTAATATCATCTGCACTCTGGACTATTGGCAACTTGTTACCAAGCCTCAACTAGACACAGATTCCCAGGTTTAGCAGAGCCTTGACAGATTTGGCCACAAAAGTTGAAGACTCAACAATCTACAGTTTCCTACTTTGCCCTACTCCTTGTTTCTTCCTTGCCACCCATGTCAGCATGCTGAGGTTATACCCACAGCTTTACATACCACACACCAGCTATCCCAGCAGTATTTGCAGTTACAGCCCAGGCTGAAGTTTGCCACAGTTCCACAGCAAATGCACTTCTTGCTCTGCCATCCCCACGGCAGAATCACTATCAGATGGCAGCATGAACAGGAAATGGGAACTACTTGTGTTACTTCAGTTAGATGTAAGGGCTGGAGAAGCAATGGCAGACATGGGTTGCACAGATGAAAAACATTCCACATATTCTAAAAAATAGTGCCTCAGCTGCCCTGGGAACCAGTGCAGGATTCAAAAGGGAGAGAAAGCAGGAAAGGAATTGGGACAAGGTGATAAACAAGCAAACTTTCTTCTATCCCACTGGCAGGAGTTTTCCTGTAATACTAGGGAAAAACCCAAACTTGTCCCAAATGATTGCCTCTAGCAAATAAAAAGGAAAAGACTGAGTGAAAATAGGAAGAGACAGAGAAATGTGTATCTTCAGACTAGCCAGCAGCAGTCCTCAAGGAGGACCAGGATGATGATGATGAGTCAGAACCCGGACTATAGTTCACAACTAGTTTCTCCTGAAGAACAAATGGCACTTAGCACCCCTCCTGCTTCTCTCTACAATGAAACTCATACCAGTTTCCATCTTTTGCATTTTAACCCAAGAATCCGCAATGAATTGGACCAGACAACTCCTGAGGTTTTTCCTAAAACAGCTGATTTTCCTGCTAGCAACCATAAGCCAAGAATTGAAAGCCCCTTAATATTATATGTATGTGATACTGCATTTCTTGCCAGGAGTAATATTGAAGCAGTGAATAAAAAAAGAGGTTTCAGATCCCATCAGCACTTCTCTTAACCCCCACTTTCTGAAGACCAAAATTTGGTAGGTAGCAAAATTCCCCTCCAATGTCTTTAAATTCTTCTTCATTAATCCATTCCCCTCAGATTTTGTTCCTGTGGTGGTTTTTTTCAGGGTTTTTTTGGTGAGGTTTTTTTTGTTTGGGTTTTTTTGGGTTGTTTTTTTGGTTTTTGTTGTTTTGGGGTTTTTTTAGTTTTTGGTTTTTTCAGAGGAGGGGAAAAGTTCAGACTAAACAAATCCTATTTCAGAGTTTAACAAAAAACGTACAGAAAATTTTATTTTATATATTTAGAAGAGATAAGGAAATCAAATAGGCTTCCCAACTGCTTCCAAAGTTGCATGCATCCATAACATTGCATGCATTCATAACATGGCCACTGGAATGACTTTAGACTTTTTCCAAGCACATGAAATGAAAAGCAGGAGTATCCAATGGAATATATCAAGAATCATGCTGAGATGTTCCTTTTTCTTGATTAAAGGAAATGAATTTTTTTTTACTTCAGCCTGTGTCCTCCCTGTCCTCTCAATACTCTGTCAGCCTCTCAAAACTCTCACAAGCAGCATGTCTCTGCATTTAATGAAATATTTATTCTGATTTGTTTTCTTGAGTCATTTGAAGTGAAATGCTGTAGAAGGCACAAGGATCCCTTCCAATCACAGTGAAAGATGGGAAGCTGATCTCCATCTCTTAAACCGAGGGCAGCTGTCATTCCCAAATCCAAGGGTCAAAAATGAAAATGGGACATAGAGATGAATCTCAAGCCTATGCAACACGACAAAAAGTATAATGGGAATCCTAGCTCACAAACACTTATATTAACCAGTAAAATATCACACTCATTTCTCATAGTACAGCAATAAATGTAAGTTTACTCACATGCAGGTCCTTTGGATTTGCTTAGCCAACCTAAGACAGACAAAAGGAGAGTTCAGCATTATTTTTATGCTATCATGGTTTAAGCCAGCAGTTGGCTAAACATCACAAAGCTTCAATTAATTCTTCAGCCACTAGAACTCGTTAAAGTTTAAAAAGTTATGTGGCTTCTTGAGATCCTTATTACTCCCTTCAAGGCATTTACTTAAGTAACACTGCCTGGGTCAGTGTGTGTAGCAGCGTGAATATTATTATCATTATATGAATAGTCTAATTCTGAACCTACCTGCATCTGCTTCCTAGCCATCTCTGCAGCCTGGCCATTATTCTGCAGCTCCTCACCATGCTCTTCCACATCACTCTGCTCTTATTAAGCTCTACAAAGGGACTGGAAAGAGGAATTGCTCCTGAAAATGCTCCCCCTTCTCTCCACAAAGAAAGCCACCCTGCTTTGGGCTGACACTGCAATTCCTCCAAACCCACACTTCCATGAAGCATACAGGTTAGAATCAAGATCATCTGCTCATTCATGACACTTTCCACATTTCTGTCTGGCCATCCAGCGCTACAGTGTCCTTGTTTTCAGGGCCATTGAATTCATCCCTAGCTGTATAAACGCCTTCCTTTCAGCTGCACAATCAGAGACAAAGGAAAGCTCTGCTTCACAGAGATTCCCAGAGAATAGGAGCAAGTCTGGATCTGCTCAATGAGCAGAGAGTGCTCTAACAAGCTGCTCTGTGCAATGCAAACAAATAGCAGCGGTGTCCAAGAGCTTCTGTGCAGAATAACCTTGGCACTGAAACAACCTGAGAACAGCAAGCAGCAGTTTGGCTGCATTTTTGTCACAGACAACACACAGGAATGAAGTTGTTTCAGTTTATTCAAGCTCAATTTATCACTTTAATGGCAATCCTAAAAATTAAAGAGCTAACTTTATAGCATTTTGCACGTGCAGTCAACAAAAATCAGACTGTGTCTAAATCTAAACGGACTTCGATTCACTGAGTCTGCCTTACTATTAATTTTTAAATGTTAATATTTACACTCTTTCCTTTATGGGTATTGATATTTGCTTAATTCAGGATGTTTAATACTTTTACCAACACATTTACTTGCATTTCCCAGGATCAGGTGATGCTATTATCAATAATGAAAGGCCCAACCTGTTTTGATAGGTTTCTGACAGAGCCAGTCATGAATCCAAGAGAGATTATACATTTGGAACATAAATCATAGGAAGCTTTCAGAGTATTTTACAGACTACATGTTAAAATTTAATGAACAACTTAATCTGATCCACTGTCATTCTTCTAAAAATAGCCTGGCCAGGCAGGAGAACCATTGTGAATGAGATATAAATACAAGGCCTTAAGGGACAGAGATGGGAGGGAGAGGGGGTAAAATTACAAAAGTCACAGCAACAAAGAAAAAATAGGGAAGCATTATCTGTGGAAATGCAGATTAAAAGGTTGTCACTGCTCTTCTCCAATGCTTTAAAAACTCCCCATCTCTATCTACTAAGCATCCTGGCTATTAGCTACATTCCAGTTGAACCCTTAAAGAAACAGAAAAGATGAAGAACTAAGTCTCAATATTACTGAGGAACTTTCCAAGTCTCCTTGCTTGCTCATTCCTTCATTATTTCCCACAACTAATCTTGGAGAACTTGCCAGACAAGGAAAAACACTGCAACAGTGATAAAGCTCAAAAAATATTCCTGAGCAGCACTCAAGTTTCCATAAATCCTCCTCTTCTGACACAGCTTCACTGCTTGCCTATTACCAAACGCTGCATTTGTTTTGTGTTAAAATATACATGCATATCTTCCTGTGAAAAGGGAACAGTTTCCCCAAATTCTGCAGTATGTTTAGTGACTAAGCAACTTATATTCATCTCATGGCACTTGAGGATATTTGGATAGACTGTTTGAGACAAAGTGCTGAGGATTTTTCTTAAAAATCCATGCATAAATAAAACCCATTTATTACCAGAGGACAGAGCAGATGCTTGCTGACTGAAAATGAGTCTGCTCTCTGCATTAACCACATGGCAAAGAGAACATCTTCCTGCCCAGATCATGAATATGTCTCTAAGCTTCCTGGAACTTAAGCAATAGAATTTCTAAGCAGCAAAATGACTGCAATACAATATACCTCAGATGGTTTTATACATACGAATCACAAGCTCTGCTTTCTTACTCAGGGCTGAGCCAGGCATTGTCTCCATGCTTGTCTTTTTATGAGCACATTCTTCAGCTTTTATAGCAATTTTGAGCTTGATACACTGGCTCCACATTCAAGATAAGCATTACCACCACGAGATTTAATACAGTCTCCTGCTCCACATTAACGTCGTTTTGCTCTGCTTGCTCTGAATGGCTTTGCTCTGCAAAGTAATAAAGTGAGGATGGCAAGGGGGTTGGGCACCAAGAGGAGGGAAAGCTGATTTTCCAAGCGCCTCGCCAGTACTCTTTGTTTCTCCATCTGGCTCTCTGCTCCTCAGCTGACTTGCTCATTAATGTTACTCATGGCTGGCATGCTGCTGCAGGTGCAGCTCCCTCGGCCCATGACGCATCACTGAGCACACCCATCCCTCCCAGCAATTGCCTTTTGGGTTGCTGCATCCCAGTCTCAGAAAAACTGTACATGGAAGCGCTCCTCAGCAAGCCCTTCCCCAGGATTTCTTCCCCTGCATGTCTTGCCTTCTGCTATGATCCTGGCTCCCCGCTGTTTTCTCACTTCCCCTGCAGGAAATGGTTCCTGCCTAACCACTATAATCCTGCCAGGATTTAGCTGATGATCTGCCTTGATCAGTTCACCACAGCTGGTTTCAGATCCTGAAGCAAAAAGAACACAGAAAAGGAAACAAAATGCAGAATCACTCTTGGGTCTTCTGGCATGCCTAGCTAGTGCTTTTGTAATGTGATTGGATGTCTCAAAAATTATATTAAAAAGGATTGCCAGTATTGTGGCAGCTTTCCCCCATCCAGCAGTCTCTGCAGCACAAGGCATTTGCATACTTATTGCAGTCTCAGCTGAAGGTGCTGCAGTGCCTAATGGGGGCTTCAGATGGCATATCTGACAGGCCTACATCTGAAATGAGGCAGTGACACTATCATCAACAACAGCAAGGCTAGGAAAAAAAACATAGATACCCCAGATCCAAAAATATCTTGTCCCTTTCCCACTGTCAGTAACTATTAATGACAATTTATCATGTTCTTAAGGGTGTCTTCCCCACCCCCTCATTACCTACAAGGCCAAAATCAGGTCAGGAAGACATATAATCCTGAGATATCTGATTTCAGTAGTCTCTCCCTTCCAACTCAAAGAGCCAGGAATAGTAACAGGAAATCAACTCCTCCTCCAGAAGTTTTCAGCACCAGCCAGCTTTTCCATACAGGATCACCTCAACTTTGACAGCACCTGGCAGCTAATGTTTATTCTGCTGTACCACACTGATGCTGAGGAATGTTGGTCACATGACATTCTTGGGTGCCATGATATATCAAATAAATAGAACTTTTTAGAGTTAAGTCAAGAACTGAGGTTTTTCTTTACATAGGCAAGCTAATGCTCTATATTACAACAGCTGCTCAAGTCAAATCTGTATCTTTAGGATTAACTCCTTCAAATCTCTTGCAAAAGCAAACAAAGTTCCTCCTTCCATCTCATGTATCCTATGACCAGACATCTCTCTACAGACAAAAACTAGATCATGGCTGGTCCGAAAAGAAGACATATTTCAGGGTATCCTGGATAACCAAGCACATACTTCACATCATGTACTACGTTCTGAGTATCCAGTACATTTCCTTCCTCCACTTATTTCTAAGAGGCAGATCTCCCATCTCTGATGACATTTTTCATATCATCCCATTCCACTGCTTTTTACACTATTCACAACACTCATCCATCTGAGAAACATCAAAAGATGAGGCGAGACAGAAAACTTAAGCTGAAAAGAGGATCCAGTAGAGGGGCAGAGGTAGCAGTGTTAAGGGGTCAGAAGACAGCATACAAAGAACTACTGAACAGATTCACCAGCTGTGCAAAAGAGCTGGACACAATCTCTGCTTCTATCCCTTCACATGAGCAGTTGCTTCAAGGCACACAGATAACACTGCTCGCATGAGAATCTCACTCAACAAAACCACGGTCCATGCTCTTGAGATACCCCAAGTGTCCCCAGCTGCAGTGAAGGGATGAGAATGGAGGGGAAAAAACCCATGGGAATCAAAAGTAGAGGATGAAGAACAAGCACTTATTTACTAATATGCAAGACTCATTCAGTTCAGACACTTCCTGCTCTGCTCAGCAAGTAGTGATGGAATTTTTCCTGTACTGATAGATGTGTACAAATACATCAACCATCACCAGTTTTCACCTAAAAATATACAGCCACTTCCAAACTGATGTGCCTCCCCCTCCCTGCAGCATGTATAAAGGTTTCACTTACCTGTGGACTGTGCTTCCAAGATAAAGGAACCAAAGATAACTAGCAGACGAAATAGCCCATGGCCAGTCAAGGCAAGTGATGATCCTGTGTTGCTCTTTGATGCTACCATTCCATGGCACATCTTTCACCCACCAAGGTTTCTTTTCAAAAAATTTCTGAAAGATCTGGTTGATCAGGAGCACCTTGGTCTAAAAAAAACAGACAAAGCAAGAAAAAATGTTGAGCCAAACACCTACAACATCTGGAGAGGGAGAAGGGAAAGTTAAAAATAAAGAGAAACCTTTTTCATGCTCTAGCACTTAGGAACCTTACTAAGTATTCACAGTTCTCAAGGTAACAGGAGCAGAAAAAGCAATCTTCTACACAGGAAAGACTAAAAGGAGCTGTATTAGAGAAAGACCATAACTTTTCACTCACTGATGTTTCAAATGTGAAGATTGCCTAGCTTACAATTAATTTTAGTTTTTCTTTTCAAGCCAGCCCCAGAGGACAGCATCTGCAGGATTTGTTTCAAAAATTCTTCAAGAGAGCCAGTCTTCCTCCACTCCCACCACTTTTCAGAGGGTCTCTGAGACACAGCAGACTGTCGGATAAATCAATCAAACGCTCCTGCAGCCTCTCCTGTGCCTGGAGAGGCACAGCAATGCTGACAGGCAGCCAGCAGGCAAACACATACTTGTGAGGAGGAATGTAAAACAACTTGCAAACCTCAGGTATAATGACCTGACAGGACAGAGCACAGCAATTAAAACTGCAGGATGTGACACTGCTCATACCTGAGGACTGAGGGATTCATCCGCAGCCTCTGAGGCACTGTCACAGCAAAAACAGCCTTGTACACAAACACACAAAGCACAGCTGGGAAACAGAGAAAGCACAAACTGAGCCCTTACTTTTAATGAAGACCCAGCAGAACACATTTCACCAACCTACTGTAGTGTTAACCTGCAAGGCCTCTAATGGTAAACACACCAACAAATGATCAACCAACCAAAAAACACCCTGGAAAAACAAATCAACCAATGAAATAAAACAACAAAAAAACACCCACATGGAAACACACTTCAATACTTGTATCCTGCTATTCAATACACATCTGAAGCTCTCGGGTGAAAACAAATTTGCCAAAACTAATGGTTTTTACACCTGATAACAAGAATACTTTTAATTCTGAGGAAAACCCCATTCAGCCACAGCTTCTTCAGTTAAATGAATATGCAGATGGAAGGAAGATTAGATTTTTTATTTGGCCAGGTTTCCCAAGGAAATTCAAAACTGCTGGATAATCTCAAAGAGATCTGAGAAGTGCAGAGGCAGGTATTGTACTCTTTTGTACCTTGTGAGGACAAACAGGACATCTGGGTTATCACTCCTACTACTGGGGAAGGCAGAACCTTCAGATCCTTGAGTACTTCCAAGATTAAAGCAATACACCAGCACAGACTAGAGAAACACACGACTCAGCCTCAACTCACATTTCCAATTATTCAGGCAAAACAGTAGATGCATTATGGAAGGGAATATGTAGATTTGTCAATAAACCTGACAGCCATTCTAGTGAAAAGAGGGTTTTTCCCTTAGTTCTACATCACTACTATGCCCATACTTCACAAAAGGGCTATCTTTAAATTTGCATCTTTCTTTTTGGATCTCTCTCAAAGAAAAATTCTTTGTCTGCATACACCCTGCCTTGAAATGTCATTTTGAGATGACAAAGTGTAATGTGTATTGGAGCTGCTGCTACAATAAACTCTGTCTACCCCTTTTGTTTCTTGCTTCATTTGGAGGGGGGGAGAGGAGTGAATCTATCTCACTATGTCTGTAGCACAGCCTATAGATTTCTCATGTATTCCATGAATAAGGAGCCAATGCTCGTTCAGCAAACTTCCACCATGCAGAAGGGAATAAGGATACTTTCACTTACCTGCTAGAATACCTTCAGCAGCAATTAGACCATGGAATGAAAAAAAAATACTCCATGTGAAGAAAGCCAAGCCAGGTAATCTGTTAATCTGCCCTGCCCTCTCAAGTCAGGCCTCCTGCATGGCATCTAAGTTCATATTCAGTCAGAAGAGGCCAGTCTATCCTCCAGGCCAACAGATGGCTGCTCTCCTACAAGAGTCACTGCTCTACACAGAATTACAGCTCTGAAAAAGCAGTGCACCATCTTCAACAAATGCCCTTCTGATTAGACCAAGAAAGCTCTGTCCTCCCTATCCCAATTTAATGAGGCCTCATTAGTATAAGAACCTTTGAAAGTACTGCCACAGTATTTTTTAAAGGTGGCCCTCCCTGCCCTTGGAACAATGCATGTCAGGTGACATGATAGCAGCCAGGAGAGGTAGGAAGAGGGCATGCAATTATCACAAAATTTGCTGAGCCACCTGAGAGGTGTGCTACCTTTCCCCACAGGCATTTTCCTCCCCCAAAGAATGCACCTAGGAGTCAGCAGGGCAGTTCTGGTCTCTGAACAGCAAACAAGTTAGAAATATCTAAAACAAGAATATCTTCAGAGGTAATCATTTATTGCTTATCCTTGATTCACTAACAGATTGCTCCAAAGCACAGAACTGTTTTTCTCCTTTCTTTTAAAATTAGATATGGTTTCCACACCTCTTTTTAGCTACCAAGTCACTGGAATCCCAGGTTACCACATATCCTGTCTATTGCAGGCCTGGGGCTGCCACTCCAGGAATGCTGTAAATTGATGGTGCTACAGAAACATCCCACTAAGCTGATCTAGTTTGATGTGGATTTGAAGGAGACACAAGGGTAGCCAGCCCATTCAGTGGGTGCCAGCATAGACAAACCCCTCAGGATTCTTAGGAGACATGGGGTACAGGTACTGATTGTGAGGATCCTCCCTTTGGGCTTCAGTCAAGTTACAAAACTTGTTCCCAGCCTTGACTGTTCCCTGGCAAAATTAGAAAAGAGAGGTTCTGACTAGATAAGAAACTATCCTTTTTTTCCCAGAGGCAAGCTGATTTTAAGGCTATTTAGACAAACATTCAATTCTCTGAAAATTGACTGTTGTTTTAGCACACTCCTTATACCTACAGCTCAGGGAGAAGCAGCTTTTATAAGAGCTCCTCAGGCCTCCTCTGCCTGAAGTTAGCTGGAGTGCAGTATAGATCACACACATTTGTCAGACATACTCCTAGGGGCATAGCTTAACAATTCAGGGGTTTGGGAAAATCAAAGTGTACACAAAGCACTAAGGAACAGGCTGGTTTCTTTAATGGATACTAAGACCAGTAAGGCAGAAGCTGACAGTGACACAAGTATGAAGAGGAAGGACATTTCAGACCCATTTCACATGCCACAGCCTAGGCTGAAGGGTTATGTAAGGATGAAGTTTAAACAAAGATATTTACAAAGATAATATTCAGTACAGCCAGCAGTACCCATAAACACAGTAAGGAGTGGAGGAGATTTTTCTCTGTTGAAAGTATATCAGTCAATAAAGGTGGAGGATTTTTTGCTTTCTTTATAATGTGAACCTTGAAAAACACCTACTAAATATGGATAAGACAATAAGCCATCCTCTATATCTACAAAGTCAATAGTCACACACCCTCTTAGGGAATACTATGAACAAGTGAAGAAGTACCCATTGCTCCCAGCTTAGGGACATCTCCAGCTCTTTCTTCAAGTCTTGGCATCAAGCAAGCTTCCCAGCAATGCTTCAGCAAGAGTCCCCCTGGTAGCATGGCCAGCCCAGCCTGCACAGGGAACAGCAGTTTGCTTCTACATGACGTCCTCAAGCAGACATCAACTCCCACTGAAACCATGCAGGCCAGACCCCCTGCTTGCTCTTACACCACCAGCAGCCCTTTCCAAAGATGACACACTTATATATAGCAGGAACTCTCTTTAAGATAAGCTCTTTGGGGACTTTTGCCATTTATCTTCCAGACCTTCAGAAGCTGCCAACTCATATCCCTTGATCCAAGATTCCTTTGTAAGCATGTGCAAATTTTCACAGGATTACGACTTAATTTTCTTATTTTTCTTATTTTGTCACAGAAGGATTCCTAGGTCCACAGGGAAAAAGCATTCTTTGGAAGGTCATATGCTCAGGACATGCTCTGGACAACCAGAGACTGGACAGTCTGAAGCTCTCTAGTTGCTCAAAATGCCTGGCACAGTTATGTCCTGTGTCACTGTTGTTGGAAAACAGGTCTTCAACCTGAATTCTTCAAAGTTTATTTAGGGAAGTGTTCAGAATGTTTGGAATGCTACTGGCTTGCTTTTAAATACCATACTTGAAACTTAGCAAAAGAAAATTAGCTACCCTCATGCACGTAAGAAATCTCTATTTTATCCACATGATTTCCCCTTCACAGAATAATACTCAGACATTGTTTGCTAACTCTTGAATGCACACAGCAAAGATCTTAGCAGTGGCATGAGTGATGGGTGTGCACAGCACAGCTTTTGAAAAGCTAAGCACAAGTGTTGTTCTTGCCTCATGGTCACGCTGCAAGTGGAGTCTAATGTAAGCAGTGTGGTTTAGAGGATTTAACCTTCACCCTTAGTTGCTGGTTTTGTTGTATCCTTATTTTGCCTGCTTTCAAAGAGCAGCTAAGCTTTAAAGCAAAAAAAGTCATCCTCTTGGCTGCTAAATTTAAAAAAAATACAGAAAAATCAAGTCCAAGTGACAGCAGAGGAAAGAAATCCTTCATTCCACTTACTTTCTGTGGTTAAACCAGTTTAGTTGAAAGCTTTTAAAAACAGAATTGTGTTTTTAACATTTAGGAATAGCATCACAATTCAATTACACTATTCAGTTTAAGTTAGGGACAAAGGAAAAAATGAAAGCCTTTGAAGTTACCTGCAGGCAGTTCAGAAAATTCTTAATAATCTGACTTTTCAGCACAGCCAACTTTCAATTATTCAGGATAATCGGAAAAGGTGGAAGAGGAAAGGAGGAAATATGAAAAGCCAAACAACATGTAACACTCCTCCTGTCCAGTAACCAGATGATGTGTTTGGTAACTTCATTTTACACCTTCATATTTGAATTATAAAAAGGCAGGTTTCTGCATAGCACAGTCACAGCATAAAGCAGATAGGCAAACTGCACATATTCCCTGCTATAAAGAAGAACCAAGCTGCTTATTCTGGACATTGGAATCAGTACACACCCTACTGCAAACAACCCCACTGCTGAAGTGGAATCTGAATAGTTGGATTTCCTTCCTCATTCTCCAACTGCACCGAGGGTTTGGCCTATGACCTTCACATTTGGCTATTTCTTTCATAGAATTGTTTTGATTTAGCTTTTACCTGCTCTCTCCCACAAAGGTTTCTAGAATATTTCTTTTAAATTTTAAAATGTTAAATAAAAAAAAAAATCCCAACGAACTAAACCAACAATTGGTGATGCACAACTTCCATTTTCAAGAGAGAGCATTGGAGTTTGCACAGAAAGAAGCCTGCTGGACAGGGTGAACTCTGAAATTCCATTTTCATCTCTGATAAATGGCAAGTACCAAATTCTCCACAGACTCACTAAGGCACACCCAAGCTTTAAGCCAAGGAACTGGATTTTTCACTACTGGATAATTAGTACCTTACAACTGATAAAGTCACACCAATATTCCTACCTCAAGTGAATAAACCTGCAAGATTCACCAATTTGCACAGCCTACTGCCCAGCTTCCTCCTCTCTACCCTTCCTGTCACAGGCTAAAGTCCTTTTGGCACCTAGATCATGCTTTTGTACCCCTCCCTTGTTTGCCTCCTTATCTCACTTGATGCTCCTCTAACCATTCTGAGGTTAGCCAAGCATATTTTCCTGTGGGCTGATTGCAAGGAGCACTTCCTCCAGCTACTCCCCTTCCATGCTGGGTGCAAGCCTTTGTATACCAGCTTCCTCCCTGCTGCAGCCCAAAGCAATGGACAGCAGCTTCAAAGATACTCCTGCGGGGACCAAACAAGCTTCAACTCCAACACTCCTTTTAAAGGTAAGTAACAAGGAAGGAACACTTTCCAAGGTGTGTGCTTCCCAAGAAGAGGTGCAAGATTACCAAGGGGAAAAGGGGTGGTATTCAGTACCTTTCACTGTCCACTGAATGATGGAAATGCTCAAGTCAGTGTGGATTAACAACTGCCAAGCATGGCTCGGTTTTCATTCTTACAAACAGCACTCATACTTTTAGAAACAGAATGAGAAACAAAATACCGGAAACAGTCTCAGTATTGTGTGATCCTTCCCCATTTCCCTGTACTGTGGTTGTCATGACATGTCTGACACATTCACAGAAGATTCCAATTGTATTATTTTAATAAAAAAAAAAATCCAAGTTTCCTTGCTTTGGTAAGCCCAAGAGAAAGCCCTAAATATCATTAGCTCCCCAGATTTTAAGATGTTTTCGTTACAGTAACAGAATTTCACTGGAAATTTTTTCTGCTTTACTTGGGAAGAGGAAGATAAGAGATCAAAATCCATTGTCCTTCCAAATAAGGAAGAAGTTATGGGCAGGCTGTGAACTTCCAGGAACCAGTAAGAAGAAAAACAGAGCTGCAGAGGAGCAGTGAAAGAGTTAGGTTAATGCACACAACTCCTATGTACTGCAGATTTCTGTACTATTACAAAAATGCTTATAGCAGTGGGATCATGTCAACAGTGAATGAAAAGAAAACAGTTATTTTTAAAAAAAGTGCCGGATCTGCTTTAAAGAATTATTTTTTTTTAAACATACTGTCATCTATGCAATCTATGGGAGGAACTAGAGATTGTGGAAAACAAATATCTCACAATCTGTCTCGGTTTTGGTTTTGGGTGATTTTTTTGTTGTTTGTGGGTTTTTTTAAAATGTCTTTATTTGGAAAAGTATTCCCTTTAGAAACCATTGTTTCAGCATTTTTTCCCCTGCCGCACTGCATCGGAAAAGCTAGGTTTCATACTTTCAGCTTTAATCAGTACAACAGCACATTTACAGAGGACCATATGCACAAAATGTTCCAGAATGCCTTCCAAAAATAATAAGTCCTAAAAAAGAAAACTCACAGTAAACTGGAATGGCTTCAGGGAAGGAGAATAAAGAAAATCCGTGCAAAGGCAGAACTTCTTGTAACCACATCCAAGCTTGAAATGTTACTTTCAGTAACAGGGTTGACAAAGAAGCACTGGATTGCTAAGGTCACTTGTATATCCAGGATGTTATTCTCATTTATGCAGCTATCTTAATCTGTTTCAGAGAATGAAAGCCTGTGTACAGTAAAGGCTTATTTTATAATCCCTCACTACTAGAACATGCCTCTCCCTATCCTGACCATTTCTTGCGCTTTCATTTCAACTAATGAGGCTAAAAGCATCAGTCTGCTATACATGCAGCTGCAATACCACCAGGTTGCACAGCCACTTGAGAGGACATCCATTTGGAAGTCTTTTTCCTATCAAAGTCCTCTAAATATAAACTTCAGTGAAGCAGTCTGACATTTAAGTAAGGAACTATATTAGGAGATGAAGGAACTCTTACATTTATTCCTAAAAGCACAGCTGTGAGACACAACTCAAGTTTAAAATTATTGTATTTCCCAGATATAAAAATATCCACTATACAGAAGTACCATCCACTTTCAAGGAATGGCAGCAAATATTGTACAGTGCCTGTTATTTGTATTCCACCTGATAAAGAAGGTTCTCAGCAAGAGATGTGTTGTTGTATCAGAAGATTCCAGGCTAACAAATCCCTAACGTTTCAATGTCCGCCAGCACATAGATCTTTTCAGAGATAAACACACACACACAAAAACACCAAAAAATAAGACTGTCCCTTAAGTCCTCTGAAAATTTAATCTTCCAACAAGATAGATTATTGACCAAACCAAAAAAGTTTTAAATTCTGGTTTTGGCCTTAAGACTGCATTTGGGACTCTAACACAGAAGAGAATGACTTAAATATGTCTTGATAAGGCAGGCCTTCAAAAGGTCTCAGCACTGTGGCTTGGTTTTGCATCCATTAGCCCACTATTTTTCTTTACTTTTGTTTTCTAGCAGCTGTAAAGTTGCTAGATGTTTCTTACTGCTTTTCCTTCTTGGGATGCACTGTGCTAACAGCACAGATGCACTTGTACTGCCACAAACCCCTCACTGTGGCAGGCATCCATCCCAGTGGCACTGGGCAGGTTTTATTCCACAGTGCCACATCACTCTTGCCAGTGTACAATGAAAAAAGAAAAAATTTTGCATCCCCCTTCAATCCCCTTGCAATTCAGAGCACAGGACAATGAGCACAGTGCCTGCACACAGACCTGCTGCCGGTGTTCCCGGCAGGTCCCCAGCAGAGCACCCTCACCAGCAGCAGGCACAGCCCACACAGACTCCACCCCAACAATCTACATGAAGATTTCGGACTTCAGGCAAGTTAACATAAACGAATTTCAAAAGTCAATAGGACCAAGAGAAGAGGTGGTGGGGAAAAGGAGCCCAGACAGTTTGCTTTCTTTTAAATCATCCTCACAATTACCAGAATTACTCACAGAGAAGACACATCACTATGCAGAAGACCCTCAGAGTCTTTTTTCCTCTAATTAGTTTCCTTCAACAGGCTACACTTAACTTGATTTTCTTACAAGGGATCAGTTGCAATTACATTCTGATTTGAGCAGCACAAGCTAGAATAATCAAGTCAGACAGACACTCCAAGAAGGATAATGGCTTATTACATGTCACAAGGGGACATACACACACCATGATGAGGCTAAGTGCTCCAAGCAGAATCCTCGGGATAGATCCCTTACCAGCAGAGTACCAAACCATCATCTGAGACCTACAACCATCATACAAAGATGGTGTGTTAAAGATTTAGATTTTGTGTTAAAGATTTCCACCATCAAATTGGGGTGGGAGAGAAGCATGCCAGAAAGAAGTGTAGAGAAGTAAGAGTTTGCAGAATAAAACTTTTCATAAATAAAGTTGTACCTCAATAGAAGGTCAGTTTAAAGCTTCAATTTCTTCCTCACCTGACTCAGTGACATTTAGACTTTACAAAGCACGGCTAGCAGAGGAAAAAATATTTAAAAAAATAAGTCACTGTTAGCTGGAACTAGGGTAGTCTGGAAGTGGGACACAGGATCCTCTGGTCTGCAGCAGAGGAGGGAGCACAGCCAGTCTTCTGCACCACCCTCTAAGTGTCAGAGGGATCCCCATTCCTCCACTGCCCAGGGAGGGGCCTCTGTCAAGCTGTCATCAAACTCAAACAAAATGTTAAGCAAAGGATCCAGAGGCAGCGAAGGAACACTGCCTGAGAGTAGCTGCTCATCTAGCAGCTCTCAGCACCTTGTTCATATAGTAGGAATGGTTTCTCACCCTTTACTGACCTGCAGTCTAGGCCACCTCTTGTCCATCAGCATCTCCCCTTTGCAGAGCAAGCTGGGGTTGTCCCTCCACACTTACAGGCTACCCAGGATGGAGGATGACCCTTGCTCCTGAGTGAACAGACACCCCCATGCTGCTGCTCCCACACCCACCTCGCAGCTAAACATCCCCTTTGCAACAGTAATGAAATTTTTGGGAACTTCTGGGAGAAACTGGGCCCTTGCACAAGGTCAGCTCTGGGGCCAGTGGAAGCAGCAGCTGAGGAAACACTCCCACCTCAGATTTGCTGCCAAGGACTGAAGTGTCTGAAAGCACTCTCTGGCTTAAGCAAGCAGCCCACTATGCTGGGCCAAGAAATTGTACAGGCTTCTTGCTCCTAAAACCATCTCCATTTTCAATCCACATTGAAGTGTGGAAAAAATCATTTACTATAGATAAAGATACTCTATATCGAAATCATTCCCTTAAATCATGGATCCAGCATCATGGTTTCCATGCAGATTAAAAGCCAGAAAGCTGGGTGAGAGTGCTCCAAAATAGCCAAAGGTAACAGTCTTATTAGAGTTAGAGGCAGGCAAATGAAATCAAAGCCAAAAGAGAGGGGAAAGTTACACAAGGCAGAACAGCAAGAGTCAGCAAAATGCTCAGCAATAAATGTTACAGCTTTGTGCAGGGCTGCAAAGTGGTGCTGCACACAAGCAAGAGCCACGCACATGCCCGTGCTAGGTCAGGGGATACACCCAGAAGTCAGAGCATACAGGTTATTTAATCTTCTATGCCTCACTTCGGCTGTTTTGCTAGACCACCTAGGACTCCAAAAGCACAGCTAGGCTTTGTTTAGTCTACCTCAAAACTCTAGGGAAAACCCTTCCAAAGATCATATTCCCTCCCAATACTCAGAATGTGTGAAGACAAACTCTGGATAAAGCCACAGGCAACACCTTTCCACCAGGGACAGAACGCAGATGTAAAGCATCCTGCTATTGACCTGAGCACTTGCTTCCCTGCCCTTCTCCCTCAGCCAAGCACACCACTCCCAGGTGCTGCCTGCCTCCTGGCTCCAGGCACAGTCCTCCACACCTGAATGGGCCAGCTACCAGGCAAGCATCCATGAAACACAAGCAAGAAGACAGATTATGGAGTCTTTTGGATTTCTACTTTTTTTTTTACTTGTCCAGCATACTTGTATTCAAATGTCAACAGGCTGCACACATGAACATGAAAGATTCCACACATGCTGTCCCAGACACCTCCATGCCTTGCTCCTCTTGCACACACAGACCTGAAAAGTGGAAGATCCTTCCCCATTCCCTCTAAAAAGTGCATTTTAGAGGAGGAATATTTAACTCTCTGCTATCTGAAGGTAAGGAATAAGTATGTCAAGCAACCAGCAGCTAAGTGAACAGTATATCCACTTGGGAAGCAGGTCACTCCCTGCTTTGCTTGGGGTTTTTGAGGTGTCTCCAAGTACCCTCCGTGAGTACACTGAAGCCATAAAACTATTTCTCAAGAAAAAACATTCTAGTGAATGTGACCAGTGACCTCTACCCAGCCTCATGGGAAAAGCTCAGCAACTCCAGTTTCAACTGCCTTTAAAGGAAGACTGATTCTATTATTATTTTTTTCCAGACATTTTGCAAATAAATATGAAGGTCCTGCCACAGCCAGTAATCCTCAAGCAATTTCCTGACGCTGGAAACAAGGTTCCCTCAGACTGAATTGATTAAATAAAGGTTATTAGAATTAGTATAAAGCAAGCTTGTTTAAAAGTCCTGCTCTTCATGTTTTTACCTGTAACACAGTGTTCCAAGCAGCAGGACAAAGAGATCAGCTACAAAAGCTTACAACATAACAAAATCAATATGCAAGACCCACCAAAGAGTAAGAAGGTGATTTACAATTACTTTCAACAGCATAAGATTTTCATGTTCATTTAATCTATTTTGAAATGAGTTTCTCAAAGGGTATGCACCTTTTTATACTGTACTCTTAAGACTGGATTTGTTTTCCCCATTTTGTAAATCTGATATGTGATTTAGTCTTTTGAGAGTCAGAAGTTGCCATAACCAAAGCTGTTTTGCTTTTACCTCTGCAGTTTAAGGATTTGCTGCAAAACAACTGGTTAAATCTATTAACACCATCTCTTTCAGTGTTACTAATTTCCTTTTCCTCTAAAGCCAAACATTCTAAATAAAACCCATACAGAGATAAGTGTTAGTTTCTACAAATGCTACACGTATGTAGAGGAATGCAAACAGCTTGACATCAGGATCAGACGCTCAACAATTCTCTGGCATCTCTTGAACAGACAAGAGGAAGTAAAAGGAAGTAATGACACCGGTGCAACAGTTTAAAAGAAACAGAGCAACCATTTAAATTGAAGCACACTTTACCAATAAAAGGTCCTGAGTCTTGCAGAAAGGTCTAAACATCAACATCAGACTAGCAAGAGTCTCCAATGCACAGGTTAACTGAGCTTCTTGTTCTTATCCATAAGAAAAAAATACATTATGCAGAGTTCCTGCACAGGAACTGACCAGGAACAGGGGGGAGGGTTGGTGGTTTTATTTTAATAATCTCACTTCTCTTCAGTATATGCAGAGTAACAACTGTTAAAAAAAGACAACAAAACATCAAATGTCACCTGTAGCTCCACCTGTAAGGTTCAGAGAGAGACTGTATTGCACTAATGTCACAGCAGCTATATCCATAGGAGCTGGTGGTCTGTCACTTGCAACTATCTGGATGTCCATTGACATCTTTTAAAAAGCCACTTGCAAGCTTCATTTTGTGAAAAGACTAGTCTCTGCATATTTTATACACATTCTAACTCACCTAGAGCTGCTTTTCTAGGTGAGCCAAACATTGCATTTAACAGCTGTAAGGAACAGTTGGCTCTGGATAACAAAGGATCTCCATTTGTCTCTTGCACATCAGGGTCTGCTCCCCTCATGAAGCAGAATCATCCTTTCACATGCAGAGGGAAGTGGGGGGAGGACAAAGACAAGCCTGCATTGTGGAAAATAAATAGCTCCACTAAGGCTCCACAGGACACTCCAAGGCTCATTTTGGGGAATCCACCCTTCTGACAGCATACTACAGAGCACAATAGCTATCAGAAGCCTTTTCTCCAACACTCACATACCCTTTCTCTAGCAACACTGCCACAGCCTCCACCTCCAAGTCCTGCTCCTCAGAGGCCCTTGAGTATAGCTGCTGGAACTCACTGTAGAGGCTGCTTCACAACATCCTTGAAAATTAAAAGAAATCCTGGAGAAATGCTACTGTGAGCCCTTTTGAAAGGTAGGAACACATGGTGGTAAGGACAGAACTCAACAACGTACTTCTGAGGGACCAAGGTTAAGCTTCATCATCTCTGCCAAGAACAGCCATGCTTTATTTACATCAAAGGCATCAACAGTCTTTACAAGCTCCTTGCAGACAAATCAAATCTGAAAAAGCTAATTATATTTAGGCGACATTTGCTACAAAATAAGTGAAATTGGGCAGGAGTTTAAGCTCTTTGAGGAAGCAGTCCTACTAATAAATTTTTATTTCTGACCAAGGAAAACTATTGCATTTTGTCACTAGACCAGCAGCAAGTTTCACTCTCAGAAGTCATGACATAAAAGATTACTCTTCCCCAAAGGCAAAGGCCCTCAGGAGTGAGGCCTTGTAGAATTACAGGTACAACCTCAACACAACCATCATCAAGGGAACGCTATTCCTTGCAAACACTGAAAGCACTTCCACCAGCAAGGAGAAATGCAGAACAGGTGACAGTCTGCAACATCAATAGTTCCAAGATGCCTGACTCAACATTTTTGCTCGCTTTTTTTCCTGGGGAAATAATCTTGACTTCCTAACTGCAGGAAGGACTTCTGATCTGATGGGAATGAAGAAATGGAGAAAAGAAAGAACTGGCCTTGTGAGAGGCATGTCATCTCAGAGCACAGCAATGCTCAACACCCACTACACATTCCTCAGAACGGGCTACAGAGCTCACCTGCAAATCAGTCAAGAGATGAGAGCACGCAGAGGGATCCCAGCTCCCTTCTACAAGTGTTCACCCAAAATGCAGAGGGTCTGAGTTAAGACCAATGATAGTAACGTGAAAGAGATTGCAACAAAAGAAGGATGTACAATCTATAGTGAGACTCTGACTTTGCAGAAGACTAAAAATAAAAGCTGAGGAGGAGATTGAAAAAGGGGACATGCACATTACTGCCTTAATGTCATCAATCCTGGGAAGGTCTGGTTCCTGACATTAGCTGAAGTTCAGAGTTGAAACGATTTTTTAGATATTAACCCAAGGCCTGCAAACACCTTCATTTCAAGATGCAAAAAGGAATCCTTGGCTTCTTCAGCCAAGAAAATTATTAAATCCCCATTTCTGAGACAGATTTTTTCCCCTCCACTACTGTAAGTCAAGAAAAAGTAAGAGGGGGGGAAGGGTATCAGGAATGAAAGTCTTAAAGAACTTCAGAGAGGTGATTAACATAATCAACACTTCTTTTTAAAACCACACCTGAAGTGTAGGTGGCCTTGTATAGGTGTTTACCAAGACTCAAACCAGAGCTCTAGAAACCTTCTGGAAAGGTGTTGGCTTACCATCAGCTGAATAATCCAATTATGTTGACTTGAGAAATGTCAGGCCTATCCCCAGCAATGCCTAGCTAAATCCCCTCACCTGCAAGTAGTGAGTAGACTTTAGGCAAGCCTGCTATTTCACCAGAATCAAGCTGGAGAAGACTAGTCTTTAAATAGCATAAACGTGGGCAACAAAGGCTGCAGCTACCACAGGTTTCTTTGGTCTGTTTTTCTACAGCTGAAAGCTGAGACACATTTTCTGAAATACATGACAGCCACATGCTTCCTTACAGCAGGCTCTTCTTGCCTTACATGGAAAACATTTCTTGTAAGACACAGAGGAAGCAAAGGTTAGATCAGATTTTAGTTGTGGGATCTTTTCATGCTGTGCAATAAAAAGCCCACTGATCTCATACTGCTTCCCCCTCTGCTGCATATGCTCCTCCCCCTCATACAATGAAAGCCTCTTGGCTGAAACATCATTTCCCATCCCTTCCCCTTAGCATGCTTTTTAACATCCTTTTTCCTACAAAACAGCTAGCTGTTGTGACTCGCTGCAGAAGACCCTGCAAAGGAAGAGCTGCAGACAGGAAGCCTGGGGCACATGCCAAAGGATAAACTTTTGCTTTCAGACAGGTATGTGACTAGGCAAAAAAAGCCCTACACAAGCACTTCTTGCCTCATTAACACTTGCAGGTCAAAGACAAGCAGAAATCGGAGCCTACAAATCAGGCCATGCTGTGCTAGGTGCTGTATAAACACTGAATAAAAAAAAAAACAAGACCACTGCTAAACGGATATCTAAGCTACCATCACGTGGAGAAAAAATACCTCTTTAATCTGTGCGATCACTGGTCCCAGAGATCTTAACTCTCACAGCAGGTTCTTGCTATATCACACCCAAAGAAATACAGAACTCTACAGCAAGCATGCAATAAAATCTACACCACGCCCGTTCTTAATGCTTTCTTTGTTCACTACAGTTTATTACTCACTACAGTTCAGAACATTGAAAAGGAAATTAAAAGGTCACTCAGATACGTGAGCTATTTCTGTCCCAAATATGCCAATAATTTGACTCAGTAGCAAGAATCAAAGAGCAAAACTTCATGAAAACATGTTTTCCCTCAAATTCTTGTCTGTAAATATTTAAACCCCTTTATATTTTTGTAGCTACAGTTACTGACATGAGCTTGATATTTATTGATTTATAAAATTACATTTATGAAAGGACTAAAAACTAAGACTTTCTTTGCCAATGGCTACCCTCTCCAGTTTCCAGCTCTTTTCCTTCATTTTCAAGTCTTAACACTGCCTCACCTCTGTTTCATTTCTTTCATTCCTTCCTAAAATATTTACCACACCTCCTTACCCTCTGCACACATTCTAGCTCATGCTTGGCACACAAGAAGGAGCCTTCCCTCTCCCACAGTTCCCGGTGTGATTTCCTCAGTTGAACTCATCAACAATGTCTCCAGGACTTCCCACGATTGGAAAAAAATCGCCCTTGGGCAGACAGGAATGGGTTTGCAAGGTTTTGAGGGCAGTTACTTCGTGCATTTCACAGAAGTGCTGCGCTCTGCAGCAGCAGCAGGGATGCAGGGAGGCTTGTGCGGGCACAGCAGCCCTGGGCAGGGCTGAGCAGGGCCCCACTAGTGCAGAGCTCAGCACACAGGGGAACTGCACATGGACAGTGCGGGCTGTGCTCCTTCAGGCAAGGGACTAGCACCACCCTGGACATACCTGCAAAAGGCCTCCCTAAACAACCACAAAAGGGAACAAAGCAATCTCCTGCTCCAGGAAAAAGAGCAAACTCTCCCATGCCAGATGAGCTTTCAGAAAGTGTGCAGGTTTTGTGGTAGGGAGAGCTGTCGGTGGGCAGGGGTGGAGGAGAGATGGGAATGGGGTGTAAGGGTTTAATTTTGTAATCTTTTTCTACCTGTTCCCAGTTTAGCCATGCCTCCTTAAGAGACAGAACCTACACAAGCCTAAAGTATACACCCCCTCCTTGGCTGAGATCATGAGCTGATACTGAACATATCTTTCAGAGCTTGATATTAGGCCAAAGCATTCCTGCAGCATGGAACATGGGCATGTGCTACAATGGCAGTGCAGGGTAAATTACTGAGAGCAGTGGGACAAAGAAACACACACATTTGCTACAAAACACCTCCAGCCATTTTGAACACTGATCTTGTCCACCGGAGTTTAAACAACCTTTTTGTTGTAGTTGTTTTTGCTTAAACTGTGTACATTGTGGCAGCACCTCAAGGACTGTAGTAACTCTGTAAACACAAATGAGATTATTACAAAGAAAATCTGTCTCTTCTCAATGTCTCAAAATTTATCTAGCCTTTCCTTGCATTTTATCCCCCAGAGCAGCTGTTCCTCTTTTGATTATGGACAAAGATGAAAACACTGCTTTGTTGCATCCTTGTAACTGGGCCCAGTGGGATTCTTAGGGAACACGAGTCTGCTCCCAAACACACTTATCAGGAGGTTACACTCTTGTGGTTTTGTCTTCTAGTAAGAATAGTAATAAAATTTTAGAGCCATATCATAACTGAACAACTCTGCCATTAATCCCACCGTCATCAGACTCTTTTCCCCTTAGACAAAGCACTCTCAGTGTCAGTCTCCTTCACAAGCAGTTACTTAAAAGAGTTCAGTCTGTTGACTGGCTCTGCTAAGGGGCCACACTAAATTTGGAAGTACCTGCACATGACAGTATTTTGCAGTTGAAGCTTCCTACAAGACCACCTTGTCTCACTGAATGTGAGAACTACAAGCCCTCACATGCTAAGCAGAGTGCACAAACCATCACAGGTAACTTACAGCACCAAACAGAAAACAACAGGCCCAAGAGCACCCAAACACAAGTCTTCCAGGAAAGACTAGTGGTTTCTGAACACAGACAGGAAGGGCAGTTCCTTACTACACATTTCTTCAGTGCATGATGTGAGGCAAACCCCTTGGGCCCTGAGGTAAGCACCTCCCCACTTCTGTTTCTTTCATCAGAAAGACAGAATCTATCCACTAGAGACCCAAAGGGGAATTGCCCCATGTCACTGCCACAGGCCTTCCGAACTAAAGCAAGAGATAAAGTATCAACACACTGGTCACAAGTGAGTGCTGTGTCAAGTACTGCATACCCCACGCAAACAGAAGACACCACAGAGAACAACACTTTATGGGTGCATTTATCACACTCCTGCATCCAGACTGCCAAACGCCATGGTGGGCTGGAATACATTCTTATGTTAAAGACCAAAGTGCAAAGGTCATAAGTAACAGTAAAACAGAAGGAGAAGCTATTGAGCTGAGCATAGAGAACCATGGTTTTTACCACCTACACACACACAGACATCAGATCCACTAGCCAAGCAACATTTCATGCACCTCCTGTCTTATCTCTAAATGAACATTAAGAATATCAGGGCAATAGCCTGATACACTCAAGATGAGCAATATCACAGCCCATTGCAGACAGGACAGAAAGAAAACAAAGAGAAATTGTGTACCAAAGCAAAACACAGCAGAAGAACATCTGCTGCTTTTACCAGGAATACCATATGGCCAATATCTGAGGTAAGGAGAATGAGTTCATTCATATTTAAAAGCAAAAGTAATAGGTTATTCCTTCCAAGTTAAGAGGAAAGATGCCTGTTCCCCTTTCCCTGTTACAGACACAGGATTCCCAGTCCAGATACAGCCTTCCAAGGAACTGGTACTGTCAGTATTCTGGCCCAGACTGTCAAACTCAGGGCACTTTCTATGTCAAGATGCCAGAAAGAGGAGGATGAGAATGTTTATGTAGGAGTTTTGCTTAGTCCTAACATAAGTCTGGTTTATCCACAGCCAAGTCAGAGCTGCAACACTGAAAGACCAGTTTTGTCACCAGCAGATTACAGTTAGCACTCTGGAGCTCTGCAGCATTTGGCAGCAGTAAGCATGGTTAGCACAGTACATCTCAACCACTATGGTGAAGCAATCTTCAGTTCCTGAAAGAACTGCTCAGAATTGCAACCAACACAGTTGGTTCCAATCAGAGCATCCAGAAACAGGTCTTTCTTCAAAAAATGTGAGAGCAGGAGCATGGCAGCAATGTTTCTAACATCTTGCAGAACACTTGCCCGCCAGCTGAAAAAGCTTCTACTTCTGCAGTGCTACACACACATGGATCTGCCATTCAGCAAAGGTACAAGGCAAGAGAGACAATCTTAATGCATTCTCATTGTCTCATCAAAAAACCCAAACCAGATCACTAAGGTCTTTTTCAATTTGAACACCTGTTGGTGGGTACCATTTAGCTGTGGAAGCAGCTAAGACCCCTGACACTAGCAAAGGCCCTCAACAGCTGCCAAGATAGAGCGCACAAGTTAATTCACCTCTGTAAGAGTCCCGCCTTCCCAACAAGATCTTGCCATATTTGCTGGTTCTTCATTCTTCCCAAGCCTGAATCCACACTTGCTCCCTGGAATTCAAGTATTCAGTCTGTCAATTGAGTTTCTGTTGCCAAAGACAGATAGCAAAAAGGATTAGAAGGACTTCGTTGCAGTGCTGAACAGTCTAAGCCACAAAGAGAAGACAGTATAAAAGCCTAGTCTGACAATCAAGTGCCAGGAGTAAATAAAATGAAAAATGACAGGCCAGATTAACTAGTGCTAGCATTACTTCCCAGATCCATTCACATCACATGTCCCAGCCTCCCCTCACCACCGCTTTAAAACACTCAGGTGTGAATCCAAGTTATATTATTATTACTGACCCATACATCTCACCTGTATTTGCTCTCTGCCTACAAAAGGGAATTCCGGGAGGAAGCCAGAGATGAACATTCTTATATGCAGAGTAATCCATAAGTGTCTCCAGCAGAGCCAGCATTTGTTTACAGGAAGACACAAAGGCAGTGTCCCAGATACCTGGTGTACAGCTCTTGTGTGGGGCTCAAGTCCACTGCTGACACAGCAAAGGCTTCTTCAGCCTCCTCCCAAGCAGTAGGTGGAAAAAGCAATGCAGCACAGAAGAGACCCAGACAGCAAGTATCTCGCTTTACAGCCCCACAGCCAGAAAGTGCCAGAGGCAAAAGGAGATGACATATCAGAATTTTACCTACTGCTAAGCTGAGTACTTCCTGAGAGAGTTATCTAGAAGTCTCATCTTAGGACGAGGAGTTTTATCTTTTAAGCTTATGAAAGCCAGCTTTTGATGATGAATTTGTAGAACAAAGTGTTGTTTTCTTACATGGTTTGCCTTCATCATTTACTGATGATCCTACGATAAAAGGATACATTTCACACCAAAGTGCAGCAGAAACGGTGCACTCGTGTGGTGTAGAAACCTAGGGAAGCTGAAAGGTGAATGCAGGCTTCTGAACCTAAAGCCTTTTGCAACTCAGGCTTCTGCGCACAGTTTATCTTACTGTTATGTAAGTTTTTCTCTGTCACCAGAAGTAACTCACAACCAATTTGTCCCGAGATGTCTAGTCTCCATTTATTCCATGTGAGAAGGAAGACTACTGCCTATAAAAGCATCTCATAATTAAATGCATTTTCAGACACAGGGCAATCAATCAGAAAGGTTGTACCACAGTTTTAGCAAATCAGAAAGGCTGTAGCAAGCCAAAGGCTAGAGGGAGAGATCTAAAATGGACTTCCATAACAAGTACTCCTAGGCTTTTTTTTGTCTAGTATCATTCAATCTGCTTGTGGCTAACAGCAGTCAAACCATAACAGACTTGCTACAGTTTCCAGAAAAGGCGGATTTTGCGGTGACAACTACAATCCATTGTTTTCCTCTGTGAAACCTGGGATAGTTTGTCTATTTAGGATCACCTGAAACCAGAGCTGGAGAGTGATCCCTTTGCATGTGGAAGCATAAGAAGAAAAGGTCAGAGCAGACCAGCAGTTGTGTGTGTCACCTCAGCAGAAGCACACAGGACTGCAGAAAATGACAGTGGCTGAAGTTATTCTGCATGTGGCACCTGCCCTCTGCCAAGGATAAGGAGGTCAAGGGGACAAGGCCAATACACCACAGGACAGACAAAAGACTTTTACATTGTCTTTTCCCAAGTTTGTCCTCAGCTCTGTAGTGCCAACATTAAACTTCATTACAAAAGCCAGGATTACTTCTACCTTATAAGCCAAGCTTTGCCTCAAAACCTTCACTTTGATCTGTGTATTTGTCACCTACCCAATAATTAAAGGATTTTTTCCCCTGCAAATTAAAAGAAGCTTCAGGTATAAGCAATGCCACCCAGCTGCTCTGCCAAGGTCTGAAATTTAGATACAGGACAGCTAGGTTGCTCATCACCTCATGTAGCACAGAGAAGAAAAGTAGCAGCATAGCCAAGCCTTCAAATTTGGAAGGACCAGATGTTTTCTGTGGGATACCAAAATAACCACACCTTTGTCAATGAGCACACTATGATCTGAAAAGTAAAGTAACATTTCACCCTCCAAACTTTTTCATAATCTTACACAAACAAATATAGAGAAACTTCTGCAAAGATAGCAATTTCCAGTTGACCAAGTCCCTTTACATAGTCTGCTCATGAGGCATTAAGAAACCCCAGAACAACGGGATTTTTGGTTTTGGAACACCAAGTATTTCAGCTTTCCTGCCCAGTGAAGTCTGGTGAGGAGACACTCCTGTTTGATGCAAAAGGAGGTAAGGTCTAGCTCAGAGCTACTGCTCTGAGCAGAAGGAAATCAGCAGCAGCACCTAAATGCTTTTCCTCCCTGCAGCTGCTCATGCCCTGCACACCTACAAGGTCACTTCCTCCCCGTGTGCCTGATGTGGCTGGCACAACCCTACACCAGCTTGGCAACCTTACAGCCTTACACACTGGGAAAACCACAACATAATGAAATCACACACAGGCATGCAGCAGCCACATGGTACACCCTACTGCACTGGAAAGAGCCATTAATTGTGGAAGCATATAATTTTTACTCAATGAGCTTTTGCTTATGTACTTCAGCTATTTTAGCTCTTCTTCCAGAAGATATCAAATAAGACCATCCTTTGCTACAGAGTTACCTACAGAACACAGACAAGTTACTCAAGTGCAAGGCTCACTCCAGCAATCTTCATCATAGAAAGGCGAAGGAGAGGAAGGGGACTTCAGTTTTAGTACCAATAAAAAGCAAACTGGATTAAATTAACCTAAAACTTATTTTGCCAAACATAGCCTAAAGGCAAAAACGTACAGCCAAATGATAATTCTTCCTCACAGGAAGCTAATGAACATCGCTGCATTCCAAGAACTAGCTCAAGAGACTGGTGGATTGCTGCAAGGTTTGTCTTCCCAAATGTAGTCATATCACCAACATCTTAAGAGCAAGGTCACATAAAAGAAACAGACTGTTTCAGTTTCAGTTAGTTACATTTTTATGTGCCTTTTTTTCTCCCTTACCTTCCTCCATCGCACATCACTGGCCTTTGACTGGGATTTGTGGTCTCACTTGGAAGCACTGCCTAGCACACTGTAGATTACACCTTGATTACAGACAGATATATACTGAGGAAACTGATCTACCCTCAAAAATTGCACTCACAGAGGTGTGCAAAAATTCACAAGTGATCAAAACAAGCTCATCTAATTTACTGTGCCATTTCCTGCAGGTGCTTTGAAAGGCAGGAAGCTTGCAGAGAAGCCAGGCAGCAGCTACACAACAGTCATGGCACTATACAAAACTTGCATTAATACTGTATACACTAATCAACTTCGCTAACCTCACAGGTATTTTTCTTTACACACCAATAGGGTCTCACCTCCAGAGCTATCAGTCTCTGTTCTCATAGGCAGTGCAAGTCAAATAGCTTTTTCAGTATCCAATTCCTGGCTAGCAGGCACAGTCTCACTCCTCAAGGCATTCCACACACTCTGGGTGCAACATTCTTGTTGTACTTCCCTTGGCCAAAAGGGGAGAGGATCTCTGCAATAGTGTTTCCAACATCAGGTGAGGAGGGTACAACAGCAATCACCTTTCATGGTGCTACTCTGAAGTAACTCTCCTGAACTCATGGGATAATCTCAGTATACTAAAGTATTAAGCCAGCTTCAAAAAGCTTCCTTCAAATATCTCACTGTCCTCCTGAACCTCACCTACATTCAAAATATTTTTTTTTTTAATTTAAAAAACAGGCTGCCTTCTATACTTAGACGGAATTCTACCATCATCACATATGACATTTTTGGCTCCATAGCCAAGAAGAAGTCAACAACAAAAAAGACTAAAGTAATTGTGAGTCCTAGAGGAAAAAAATTTGTAGAAAAAACTTACTGATTTTACATTTAATATTGATCTTTGTGGCATGGAAGACAAAAAAACCCCTCTGTTAGTGCATCCATCCTATAAAATTCAACACTTATGGGGATTAAACAAATTGAAGAGTCTGTGTGTGCTGCTGAAAGGGAAGAAAGTGTTGCCTTTAACTTCTCTGAGCACCCTGACAGTGCCTGGCTGTATCCTCAGAGTTTAGGATACACACAAGCCCTTGTTAAGACACAGCACTGTGTTTTCTAAGCTGAATATCTCTCAACAGCTCCAAGTACTACTTTAAGTAGATAGAGGGTGCAAAATTTCCCTATGTACTGCGAGACTGTTAAACAAATGGTATAAAAACCCCCAAAATCAATGTTGGCATAAAAACCACAAAATCAATGTATGCTTGACAGAGAAGGAGTCAGTTATGCAGTAATTAAATGCACAATGCAAGAGGACTACAAAATACCAGCTTGCTTTAGCAAGTACAGTTGCTTGACACCAAGTACATCAGACAATAAAAATAAATCTTATCACATATCTCAAATTCAGCAAGGCTTGTCTGGAACAATGCCTGGAAAGCCTGCAGCAAGCACATCACTCTGTAAGATGCCCAGCTGGAGTGGGTGGAAAACACTGGGCACAGGTAGCTATGTCTACCAAGCTAACAGATCAACTTACTTTGTTTCAAATCACAAAAGATGAGCAGGATGTTGAAAAGTGATAGAATATGAAAAACTAAGTCCAGGGCACTCATTTGCAGGAAATCCCTGAAAATGCGAATCAAGGGTAAAGAAAAGGTAAAATCAACACCACATACATCTCTCCAGGTTTTATTTTCAGGTTGTAAAAACAATCACTCTGAAAATGAGCATTTCCTGGGATTTAACAGTTGTTGGGTTAATAGCACTAGCAAAGGCAGTTACACCCAGCCCATAATTTTACCCACATAAAATCTACCATATCTGGTCATGATGTCTCTTCTGGATATTGTCAGCAGAATCAACCTTAAAAAACATTGTTTAGAAGTGCTGATAAACCCCTTCCCACAGCTAATGTTTCCATGCAGGTTAGCATCAAGGAGCCAGGCTGGATTACTTTGAAATGCACACCCTGCATCTGTGTGCATAGTCACTGGCAGAAAGCACTCCAAGTCAGTCACCTCAGGTGAGCATCTTCTGAGGGAGCCTTTCTCCCTCTGCCCCACTACCTTTTCACACATGTTTTTTAGCTCAACTTACCTAATATTCTATGTCTACATAGGCAAAAACTGGGCAGTTTGCAAAGAAATCAGATTTTTACATCATCACTGCAGGACTTCTCCAATTCTGCATTAAGGAAAAACACTCCACCAAAATGAAACATGAGAGCATTGCACCAATATGCTCACACTAGCTGTGCACACATAGGCAATCTCTGTCTTCTAGGGAAGATCTTTAACTTGTCAAAATCCTTCCATCCCTCTTCTATCCTGTACTGATACCAAAAAGGGTCTCAAACCACCCTGTGGAGGCAACAGCCCCTAGTGAAAGATGGCAAACTCCCTCACGAATTCACCAGAAGGCCAGCCCAGCCAGAGCCAGTACAGATTATCCATGGAGGATTGCCACCATTGATCCTCAGAGAGCCCACTATCACTAACAGCACTGCTATATTAGCAGACCTGCTTTTAGCAGCACAAGGATGAGCTTCTCATCAGCTTCTTACTGCCAAGGAAAAGCTAAAGAGGCTAACTCCAAACACTTCTTCCTTCTTCTTGATCTGCATGACATTTTTAACAGCTCTGTCTGATGCAAGCATTTCACATGAGACATAACCATATTTTCACCACTGTCCCCTCCCCATTGTCACAAATAAGATGTGGTGAACAGGCACTATATTCTGTGTTACATCAGAGGCAGAGTCATATTGCACTATATACTTAGGTTTCAAGCTTCTCTCTGATGCTGTGCAGATTATGTTTAGGCTGAAAGCAGATTACTGGCACAAACCAAAACATTACCTAGGCTGCACACACATTCACTCTAGAAAACTTACAGAGCTCTTTGGACGAGGGATCAGAAGTTAGTCTCTTAAGGAATCCTTAAAAGCATCTGAGAAACAACACTTGTTTGCTTTGGCCAAGAAGAGACAGAAGGAAAAATACCTTCTAAATTTGAGTTACATGTCCCCAACATGTAGCAAAAGATGCCGCTGCATTCAATTCAATGTGTCTTGCATCAACAAAGACTTGGGATTTTTTACTTAATGAGTAAAAAAATAAACACACACACATAGCCATCAAGAAAGATATTAAAATGAAGTGTACAAGTACCACCCAAGAGCATCCAAAAAAATCTCCTAATATTTAAGTAAACATTCCTAATGAGGCCTTCTTAAAACTTGAAACTTTACACTCAAGGTAGCAGTTACAGAAAACAAGGACATCAGAAAAAAGAGAGGTAGCAAAGGAGCTTAATACCTTATCAATGCTAGAGGGTTCTGAGGGGAAGAGGGCGTAGTCAGAAGAATTATCCCTATCTTGATTAGCATCAGAACAAAGGCCCACATTAGTTTGTCTGCACTAGGACTCCCTTAGAGTGCTGGATAATAACCTGCTTGAAAGCATTAAAGGGATTTCCTCCCCACTTCACCCCCTGAAATCTACACCCCTTCTCTAAAGGGGGATAAAAGGATGAGGTCCAAATAACAGCTTTATAATTTAATTCTCTGAAAGACATATCTGGGTAGCTTTTTACAACTAAAACATCAAATATACAATACACAAGTATGATCCTTCTATGATAAGTTTTCAAAGGTAACATTTGGGAGCAGGTAGGGGGAAAAAATCAAATCAAAACAAAACCTATTTTTTGTTCAAGAGAAAAGGTCATATAGCACAGGTGACTTATCATGCATGCTTAACTCTGGAAGGCAGGAAGGACTTCAGTAGTTTCTTCAGCAAAACCAGGGAGTGGTACCAGAGTGGAGAATACAAGGAAAAAACAACCACAGCTTGTGGTATCTAAACTACACAAAAACCAGGTTAACAGTGGAGTAAAGAAAAATGCTAAGGCATGACTACAAAGGAGTCAGAACCTACGAACATTTTAGAATACTTCCTGTTTCAAAAGCTAGAGATGCTAACAGAAGTGGCCGTCTCACTGCGGGATGAGAACATGGAAGGCAACACATTCTGCCTTCAATTTACAGAAGAGTCATGGCATTTGTACAAAATGCAGGTTTTAAAAGCAAAAACTCAGGAAAAACAAAGTAACAGCATCAGCTTTCATCTTACCTGGTATTGACACAGGCTGGCATACAATGGTTGTCAAATTAGCCAGATTAAACTGATGATTCAGCGACAATAGGTTGATTCACACACCTAGAACTGCACAAAAAAAGCAGGTATTAGCCCTGTAAGTACTAAGAATGGCACTCTGTCACACAAAAGAGCAGGAGGCTTGAGGGGTAGAAGTAGTTCTATTATGTTTTTAGGACACGGGCACACAGCTATGCTTCTGTTACAGACATTACTCAAAAAATTCAGATCTGAGTCTGAGATGTACTGCACAAGTTACTCAAAACTAAAGAATATGCAAACTATCCTCACACATTCCATTTAAAAATCTCAAGGTAAGAAGAGAACAGTTTCAAGTGTAACAGAACATTACCAAAAACATTTTTCAGCAGCACTCAAGTTTGCTTGATGGGATTTTTTTCAGCAGGACAGAAACTTCCCAAAAGTTACCCAAAATACACATACTAAAACTACATCAAGTCGAGCCATCAGATACACACATGCACTTTCAGTGATTGCAAATACTGCATACTTCCCAGATAAGCATAACAGAAATTTATTTCTGTAGTGCCAAAATTCACAAGTACGTTTCGCTGTCTCATCACTGTATACACTCTTCTTATTCAGCACTACTACTAAAAATTCCAATACTTAAAAATATGGCTATTAATAAGGCAAACCTTCTCCACTTTGGGAAGCACAACGACAAACTGAGAACTGGGAAAACTGGTCATCCAAATGAGAGCAAAAGCTATGCAGCTGAAAGAAATTTTTGTCTAGCCTGCTTAAAGATCTCCTTTTTTGCTAAACATTTCATTGTCACATTTAAATGTCAGCTTTTTAAGCCACAGAACTGTGCAAGGCCTGCAAGACAGGAAACCACAAAGAGACCTGAGATGAAAGTTCTCACAGCTAATGAAATGAAAAGTAAACCTAGCAAACTGCTCTTCACATCTCTGATATGCTTAAGAAAAGACACAAACCCTGATCTTACAACCTTACTCCCCGTACCCATGAAATTCTTTTTAATTAATCTCTGCTAGCAAGTTTGTATGGTTTTGTAGTCTACTCATATACCAGGGCAAAGCTTGCAATGAGTCTCCAGCACGCTTTTGTTGCACATCACAGAATGAGTCTGCAGCATTTCAGGATCACGCAGCTCTTTGCAATAGTGCTTTAGCTTATAAAGACATACTACTCGATTTTCCTTAGGGAAAACAGGACCCTCCCTTTCCTGAAGCAAGCAGCATGCCCTTTTTGGACTTTGAAAAGGAGTGAGGGGCCCTCAGAGAGAAGCTGGCTTTAAAGCTTTCAGGATGATTGCACATATGGCCACTGGCTGGCCTGTGGCATATGCGGCGGCAGATGGAGAAGTGAAGCTTTCATACCCTCTGAGCAATGCTCTGCAATTTTGACACTTCTCTTGAAAAGCAGATATGTCAATCACCCTCCCAGGCTGGTGTTTTGGCACAGAAGAGATTCTCCTCAGTCTGCATATCAGCACCAAAGGATAACCTATACAGGGTATTTTAGAGGCAGTTTCTGTCTTAGCTTTCAAATATAATGAATCCATACACAGCAGAGAATGATAACTTATTGTTGTCTTCACTGAACATCAGCTGGCTTTTGGCTCATTAGAGAGCCACACATACCCAGTACGCACTTTCCTTTAAAGGAGGGGTGGGGGGTGGTGTTTTGATTAACATTAGAGCACCTTACTGGGTCTCACAAATAAAATGCCTTTTGAGAGTGGTCAGCACAAATGGGCTCTAATACCCAAAGGGGATTCTAACACATCCTCTCATAAAACTGTATTAGTGGGGGCTGCTCTAATATATTAAAAGTCCTTGAAGACTTTTAAGAAGTTATTTACAGAGAAAACCCAAAGAGCATAAATATGTTGAAGATACTCAAGCATTTCACTAACCTATAGGTTTAACACTACACATACAGCTCCTTTCAAAGCAAGCAGCCTTTAACATCATTCTCAAGCTCACTCACAGCAAGTGGGGGGTTGGGTAGGGTGTTGTTTGGTTTTGGTTTGCTTGCTAATTTTTTTAAGACCAATTAATCAGCAGGGTTTCCCTCTTAAAACTTACGTACCCCTAAAGGTCCTGCAGAAAGAGATCTAATATACCAACATAACTTCTTTTCTATCTTCATTCCCTAACAGGCTGCAAATTTGGTTTTGATCAGAAATTCTTGCAATTCCCACTCGTTTTATTACAAAATCCCATTAAATCAATGCAAGGAAAAAACAGGAACTGCAGTGAAGCACAGCAATATTATAAACTGTGAGGAAAATTAGTTGGGGAAAAATGTAAATGGCTTTGAAGTTTTCTAAATGGTCCTGGCACTTTTGAAGTGTAAGCTAAGGGAGCCATGAATGGAGACACGGTATTGAAGCTGGTTCATTTCTGAGCATGAGGTTAAAATGGTGCACATTTCAGCCCTGCAAAGTTCAACTGCCTACCAGGAAGTTACTCCTATGGCAAGTAAGAATTAAACACTGTAAGAATTAAAGCCATTCTATTCTGTAGCACAAATATGACGTGGTGTTTTATTTACCACATGAAAGTGATTCCAGTGGCCAATTTCCCTTGACTCTGCTCAACCAGCTCCAAAAGCTGTACTTTGCCTTGTTACAAGATTACCACAGCAGTGATGACCAACCCATTCCACTCAACACTCACTTATACCAGGAAGCCAATTTACAGCTGATGGGCTGGTTGCCACGCTAGCAGCTCCCCTCAGGGAATCACCAGAGTGACATGAGACACAGAGATCCCTTGTGCTGCAGACAAAGCTCCACTTTTGGAGCCTGCCCACTGTTCAACACACACGGAAACAGAAACTGGGGGGACAACTGAGACAGTGGGAAAGCAGTAGGGGTTTTACACCTCTAACTCCTGGTCCTGCAACTCTTCAATGTGAGCTTCCTTAAAAAACTGCCTTGAATTACTACACACAAATATTTAAAATAAATAAATAAGCAAGCAAACAACAGGCCAGGCTTTCACTGGTCTCTTATTAGCATCACTATGCTTGGTCTGAAAACACACTGTGCAGACTACATCATGTAGTAAGCCATGTGAGAGCATTAAGCTTCCTGTGAGAGAGCAGTAGCTGCCACTGCTCAATAACAAAACAGCCAACATATGAATGGCAGATGAAAACTTTTCTCGTACATACAAAAGCTCACTTCCTGACATTTATAGGAAGTATTTCTACTGATTAAAGTTAAAATCAATTTTTGCAGCTGCATAAACAAGACTTCTAGCAGAGTCGGGGAAAATACCGTCTACATCAACTACAGACTAGCAAAACCAGATGAATTACACAGATGGGCTTAAAAAGACAGAGAGTGCTTCACTGAAGTAATCTACCTGCTCCCAACTACAACTACTCTGTGCTGTAGGTTAAATTGTTACATCTGAAATAATTCTGCTTGTACCCAGAGTAACTTAATGACAAGAGTTTAAACATGTATGATGGCATTTCTAGGACATGACACCTGTCATGACAACTAGACATAATTACAGACTAGTGTATTTTGGCAAAAGAAATCTACTCTAAAGTAATACCACAATACCTTTGCTATATATGGGTTAATTTTTCCCTTTCCCTGTTCTAGGAAATGTCTTCGTGTTTATATTTACATATTCCTAAAGCAGAATTCAATCCCTGTTGCCCCTCCTCCCTCCTTCCCAGTCTTTCAGGCAAACAGGCTGTGGGACCAACCCTGCCAGTGAAAGATGCCTCTCCCAGCTAAGCCTGATCAGCTGGGATCAGCTGGTTACAGCAGCCAACAAGTGGCTCAGAGGGCAGAGGAGCTGCAAGGAGTCCTTGTGCCAAGCAGAGTGCACAAAAGGACATAGTTCAGGAAACTTTGGAGCAAGGCTTCCAAGCTACTGTCCTTTCATGCAGTTATTCACAGATAATAGGTTTCTCTGGAAGTAGCTCAGGCAAGCAAAAAGAAATGCAACTTTCAAAAAGGAAAAAAAATACAGCAACAGTGGCCTGACACAGACCCTGAGTGCAGCATCCAGCCTTCCTGGACTGACAGAGGCCAGCAACTTTCATCCGTTTGCTCACAAAAGCAGAACAAGCGAGAGCCATATTTGGGCAGTACAGCAGTAGGCGGCTGTGGTGTGAGCAACTACACCGATAAAAAGCAGAAGTGACGCAACAGGAACAGTCACAGAAACCCAAATCTATGGTTAGGATGTTGCACAGCTAAGGTTAAGACCATGGCAGGCTGCTCTCACTGAGAGTTGAAACAATTCTCGAGGCAGGAGCAAAGCAGCAGAAAACAACCCTGACCCCAAACAGAATAAATTCCACCAAAACCACTACACTGCAGGCAGGACGCACACTTAGTGACTCCAGTTACCATTACTTGCTGACTGCCCAGGCAGCTCTGCTCAAGCAGCCATTTCAATCCACCTTCACACACTGCACTAAATATAAACTGCTGATAACTGTGTGGAAAATGTTTCAGCAGAGACACAGAGCGCTGCACGACTCAAGGGCATTGGGTCCTCCTCAAAATCTGCAGGTGGTCAATTTGCATGACAAGCAGAGAGAGAAGGGGACAGAGCCAAAGTCTCTGCTACATTTGTGGTTGGGAAATTTCTGTCTTGAGACTAGTACTTTCCCAGACCCATACTTTAGAGAGTAATCTGCCTTTAAATAGGATATGGGGGCACCTGGGTTTTGACAGTAACTTGTCTAAGAGGAGGTTATGGCTCCCTTATCATGTGCTACTCTGCTCTACAGTGACCTTCAATTTTAAAATCTAGTTAGATTAAGTTGCAGATCTTTCAAGCACATCCTTCACCCAGTGGCTCTTAAAGAAACATACTTTCCTACTTTCAGATGGTACTGTCTTTTCTAATGATCCATAAAACACTCATTTAAATAACAGGACAAGCCAATGTAAGAGGGAAGATGAAACTGCAAACAAGAAAAAGAAAACTAGTTCTTTCTCAAAGTTTTGCTTAGAGAATTACTACCAGAAACAACATGAAAGTTACAAAGACAAAATTATGATCTGTAAAGCTGCCAGTGCCACAATCGGCCACCAGATTACACTACTAGAAAGAATTATTCTCTCTTCATGAAAATATACCCCCCAAAAAAGCATGTCATGAAAAGAAGAAAAAGAGGGAGACTTACAGAGATTTATGGCAGACACCTGAAGAGGTGAATGAAATCAACGATAAACTGCAGACACCACAGAGAGCACCAATCCTTAGAGTACTGGCATTTAATATGCAAATTCCTTTTCTGCTTAGGCATTTTGCCTCCCTTTGATGTATACAGACAAGTTCAAACTAGAGATGAGAACTAGGAGAGTTCCCTTTCTCCATTATCTCAAGATTTTTTCTTGTCTAAGCAACAGTTAAGTGCTTTAACTATATCACTTTTGCATCTGTTCAGAGGGGAAAAGAAAAAAAAATCACTAGAAAGAGAAGTATAACAAATATTATTAAAGGAGAGAGTCAATGTTTTCCCGGCTCTGATGCAGATGTAAGCAGCTAGCTGGAGCCCAACAGCTATAGCGCAGCCTAGGAGAAGAGAAAGACAAGCTGAATAACAGAGGACAGCAAAGATACTCTGGAAAAGATCCAGATGTCTTGAGCCTAGTCCTACTGCATGAAAAATTAAAGAGGTTAAACACCTCCTCTTAAGAACTTTTCTTGTATTGTTCTGGCCACGACTCTTCTGAACAGGCTGCATTGCTCCAGAAACCTCAGGAATTACGGTGACAGTAGATTCCTGCCAAGAGAAGCACCATTACATAATAGCTTTTATGGGAACACGCACAAAAAGCCACTAGGAAACACAGACAAGTGCAAGATCCTCTCTGCCCATCGGCTCAGTTTAGCTCTTAACTACTTCAGAATATTGTTAATTTATATATTTACTTCCTCTCATTCCCTTTCACTCAACAAAATCTGTGTTACTGTAACTACACTGAGATCACGTCTATTCCCCACAATAACGTAACCCCTTTGAGAATACGCCCACTTGAAACTACTGTATTTGCATTAATCTGTTTAAAAGAACACTACAAAGCTGAGAAACTGTATTACTATTTCCGTCAGTATATTAAAAATAAGAACAATTTATTATGGTATTTTTTCATCCTTTACCCAATTTTCGGGATACTTAGAACAATTATTGCTTGTCCGTTCTGAGAAGCCTAGCACGGCTATTTTTGAGTTCCAGGTCTTCCACGGAGGATTTACCATAGATTTGTTACACGCACAAGTAGAAGCTCAGCCTAAGCACTGCACACGTGTAAAGGCAGCTGCTACGGAAGCTCTGACCTCTGGGCAGTGTTAAAGCACCACAAAGAAGAAAGCAAAGATGAAAACCTAACAAACACAAAGTTTCTCACGTTGAATTGTCCGCAGCAGTGCCTCCACTACCACCTTCATCTCAGACACCACTTTCCCTGTGTTTCCCTACGCACCCAAAAGCTCTGCGAAAGGAAAACGCGAAGACCGCGGCGAACGCTTATCCGCTGTTACTTAGGGGTTTTAAACCCTAGAGGTTCATCCCGCACCAAGCGAATCCTCACGCCCGAAGACACACACACTTTAAGAGCGCTGACCTCAGAGAAAGCCCAGCTCTGCCGCCACCACCGACCACCCGCCGCTGTGACACGAGGGAGCCGCAGGTACCGCAGGTGACATTATGTAAGGGAGGCGGCCGGGCAGCCGGGCGGGGAAGGGCTCCCGCCGCAGCCCCGAGCACCGCCAGCTCCGTGCGGGGCCGCACCCGGGCAGGGCTCCCCTCGCGGGCCACCGGGGGAGCGCCGCCGACACCTTCCGGCTCCCGGCCCCCGCCCGGCACACGCTCCCCGCTCCCCGGCGGCGGGCCCGGCTCGGCGCCCCGCCGCAACCGGCCCGCTGCCCCCGCCCCGCGCCCCGGCGGCCCCTCGGCTGCGCGCCCTCCCCCCGCGGCAGCGGCGGGTGCTCACCGGGCGGGCGCTCACCCGGCGGGCGGGCTCGGCGGGTGGGCTGGGGCGCCGGTGCCCCTGGCGCTGCAGGTCGGCGGCCGCGCGCCCCGGCCGCCCCGGCGTCTCGCCCGCCCAACGCCCCGGCCGCCGCCGCGCGCCAGGCCCCGCCCCGCCCCGCGAGCTGGGCCCGGCGGCGCGCGGGGCGGCGCGGGGCGGGGCGGGGCAGCCGTTAAAGGAGCCGCGCGAGGAGACGCGGCCGGAGGGGGGCGCTGCGGCGCGGCCCGCGGGGGGCGGAGCGCGGCCCGGGGAGCGGGACGGGGCAGAGTGGGGCGGAGCGCCGCCCCGCCCCGCCGCATCCAGCGACGGCCGCTGTTGGGAGCCGGCGGGCTTGTTGTGAGCTCCTCGTCGCTCCGCGGGGCGGCGTGCGGCTGCACGGACACGTGGCGCTCGCTGTCGGCACGGCACCGGGGAACAACGGCTGTGAGCAGAGCTGGAGCCCTCTCCGGCCTTCTGCCGCTCCGTGCCGGAGCAGACGCGGCTCCGCAGCAGCAGCAGGGAAGAGCGCTGTTGCACAGCCCCGGCCGTCTCCTTGCGCTGCCAGCCCCTGCTCGCCGGGCCGCGGGAGCAGCGCACTATGAGCGTGTCCCTTGTCGCGGCTGCGGAGCCACCCCAGAGCTCGGGCCCTGCGGAGACTCAGCCGTGGGCACGCTCCTGCCAAGTCGCCAGAGCGGCACAGAAGCCATGGCAATGCTCCTGCGGCAGGCTCAGTGCCACCAGGTCCCCTGCTGGCACACCCTTCGCCGCTGCGTGGGGACAGCCCGAGGGAGCACAGGGCCCGGCTGGGCCCGTCCTGCTGTGCGGCACCAGCACAGCCACGCTGCTGGCTGCAAGGCCCAAGGCTGGGCTGGTGCAGGAGGTCACTCACACTCGTGCTCGCAGGAGTTTTGTGCATACAGGCGAAGGGGATGCTTACACCTGGCCACCTCCTCTCTCTTCATCTGCTTTTTACGGCTGCTCCCAAGACAGCACTCCAAAAGTGCCTTCAGGGAATCAAGGAAGGATTTCTTGCTTTGCTTTCCTTTCTATTGCTTGAACTAACACCTACTTTCTATGGATCTGCTACATTATTCATATTTTGCTGTGGATAGTGAGCTGTTCTCCCTCTTATATGGGAAAGGAACCATGCGTAGTTTTACTGGAAAGGTGAAGGGAAGTTTACCTATTTTTCTGCAATAGTACGGTGATCATTCATAGTAAAAGCCCATAACAGGTTATAGCTCACCAATCATTTACCATTATTTCATCAGATGTAGGAAATAAATATGATACATCACAAAATATTCCTTATAAATACTCCCCTTGTAATCACTTCAACACCAAAAAGGAGGAAAAAACGACATCATCATCTGGAAAACATGCCTAAAGGCAAGAAGGAAGAGTGGGAGCTAGAGCTGCACGCAAACCTGCTGATTCACACAGCTGTTCTTTTTGTCACATCTCAGATGCAAAGGTGGAAGGCACGGAGTGAAAATATTGGCCTGTGTTTTGCTGTGCTTTGATCAATTAGTGCAGCTGTCCTGATCCTGAAGGAAAAGTTCAGAAACCTTTGTACCTCTGAAATAAAAGAGCTGTGAGGAGGCTGCCACAGTACTCCCTCTGCTCATGGCATTAGTGCACAGAGAAAGGTGCAATTCTTGGCAGATTCTCACTAAAATGACTTCTCACTAGGGGATGATTCATCACATTTTTGGCTTCAACCAGTTCAACTTTTTTAACGTTTAGAGATCCTTTTATTTCTATGCTATACTTTGTTTCTGCAATTTTCATTCATACATATATCTCTTCATAACTGTATCAAGCCATAATAAAACCACTAAATTCTTCCTTTGAGGCCTCAGATACACTAATTTGGCTGTGCTTATTTTTTTGCTTATCATAGAATCACAGACCATCTATTCATCTATCATCACAGACCACCATAGCATTCACAGACCATCTTAAATGTCCAAAATATCACACAGACATTAACTAATGCCTTTTACATTGAATTTGCCACACTGCATTAGATCACCAGTTGGTCTAATCCAACATCCTGTTACCAGCAATAGCCAACTGCCAGTGCTTCAGAGGAGGTAAATGCCACCAACTGCCCCCAGAACAGTTACAGCCTTCTTCAGGCAAATGCCTGTGACCAACTGGTTCCAGTCTTTTCAGGCTCCAGGTTCTGAAGAAGGAGGTGAGACATTTTCTCCTTATTACATGTGTCAAAAAAAGGAAGGTTGGGAGCTGCTACCATCAGAGCACCTCTCCCCAAGGCACAAAGCTTATGGTCTCAACCCAGGTAGTTTGGCACAACTTTCCTATTGTTCATTTTCCAGTTGCTTGAATGGAGATCAAAATAAATAATTCATTGAAACATTTCATTTTCAGTAATAGAAATTTTAAAGCATAAAAGCTGCCAAACTCCACCAGAAGGTCAAAGCATGCTTAGTTTGTGTGGCCCCATCTGATTAAATAATTAATTTCTTATCCAGTGGTTATGGATGTTGCTTTTACTCCACAGAAGAGTTTTGCTGTCACATAATTCTTAGTCCATCAATACACTCCATTCTGGCAGAGACACGGATGGGATTTGGTCAGACTTACTAGCACAGGGCTGGGGAAAAGGGCAGCCCATACATGGGGGCAGTGAGACAGCCCACATCACATTTTGCCCTGGTTCTTTTGGCAAACCTGCAGCAGTGGAAGCTGGCCCAGAGAGGACATGTTTTACAACAATATTTCTCATAGTGATGCAAATGCATACTGTTCTGCACGCCTTCATAGACCCCACAGGGACAGTGGCTGCCCTCCAGATCCAGATCTGCCACTGGATTAATCAAATAAAACAAACATATTTTTAATCCCAAACTTGAAATTTGTATCTTGCCATTCAAACTACCAAAAGCCTTTCACAACCTTGTGAAAACAAATGTTACTTCTTACCCTCCTGCACACATCTGCCCATTCCTTCCCTCCCATGATGGACTTCTGTAGTAGGTTGACTCTGGCTGGATTCCAGGCACCCACCAAACCACTCTGTCACTCCCCTCTGCAGCTGGACAGGAGAGAGAAAATATAACAAAGGGTTCCTGAGTTGCAATAAGGACCAGGAGAGATCACTCATCAAATACCAGCATGGAGAGAAACAGGACAGAATTAGAGATATTAACTGAATTTATTAGTAAAAAAAAATAGAGTAGGATGATAAGAATTAAAATAAAACCTTTGAAGCACCTTCCCTCCACCCCTTCCTCCTTCCTGAGCTCTACTTCCTCCCCCAGCAGCACAGGACGATGGAATGAGGGCTATGGTCAGTTCATCAGCCATGGCTTCTCACACTGCACAGGGAGGGGAATCCTTCCCCTGTTTCACTGTGGGTCCCTCCCACAGGATACAGTTCTCCATGAACTTCTCCAGCCTGAGTCCATCTCACGAACAACAGCTCTCTGTGAACTGCCACAACCTGGGTCCATCCCACAGACCACAGTCCTGCTCTAACTGCTGCAGTGTGGGTCACTCTTCCTCGGGGTGCAGGCCTTCAAGGACAGGCATTACCACCACTTCTAGCTGGTGTTTAGCCTTGATCAGAGGCACATCCATCTGTGGAGCCACCAGGGATTGGCTCTGTTGAACATGAAGGAAGCTTCTAGCAGCTTCTCACAGCAGCCACCCCTGTGGCCCTCCCCACTGCTACCAAAGCTTGGCCAAGGAAACCCAATACAACTTCAAAAATTATTGAACCCTGTTCAGGTGCCACATACCTAACATGGCTCCAATTTCAAGGTAAATTCACTTCTGAGAGAAGCCATTGATAAAATATGATTTCTGATGGTAGTGCTCCACTAGAAAGGGTCTCATGACAGTCTAAGCACTATCAGAGGAGAAAAAACATAATCTAAGAGATAATGTTACTTCAGGCTGTCACACAATCTATCCTTGGCCAGGAGCCTTGGTAATGTCACCATGCTATGTGACCTCCTTCTCTCCAGCGCTGTGTGCCCAGCAGACAAAGAGGGAGTGCTGCACCTGCTCCATGCCATTTGTTCTCTCCTCCACATTGATGCCCAGCCAGCAAACCAAAAGACTAAGACAGCTTCATTCTAAGGATAGGCTGCTACAGACACCTTGAGCTCCCAGCTCAGTCATCAAAGACTTTTTGGGTTCAGAGAACTCTCTCACAAACCCTTTTTTCTCAGAGAGAGCTCTTATTGCTAAGATGCAGGAGAGCTAGTCACATTTTTCTGTTTCCATCAACCCCCCACATCCAGATTCCAGTGGGAAAGCGGGTAGCTGGCAACACACCAGAGATGCCTTTTGTTTCTTGGAGCTGCCAGCATGCCAGGCCTCATTCTAGCAAACAGCATCTCCCAGTTGGGCATACATGACAGCCACACACACTCTTGTTCCTCCTTTACTTCTTGCTGGGAACACCTCTGTGACCTATTGGCAACTTGTTTGAAATGGGATTTGTGCAGGAGTAAATCAGTTTTTAAGTGCTGTCAAAATCCTCACAGCCCATTAGCCTCCTGTAGATTATACCTCTGTTGTTTTGCTTTCATTTTTTCCCCACTTCCTTCTGCACACATCTCCTGGCCTGCTAGCCCTCAGTTACACTTCCAGTATCATACACTGGAACCCATGCACATTTTTTTTGTGTTTAGCAGGGCATTATTCATTATTAATACTCAGAGTAGATGTAAATAGAGCAGCTCATCTCCAAAAGACTATTAAAGCAACATGGGAAAAACAAGAATAAAAGAGTAATCTTGGCACACCATCCACCCTTTTGCCTTGTTAGGGCACTTGAGTTCACAGTCTGCTGATGAAGAACAGGTAAGGCTAAACCTGGCTATGAGCACCATCCTTGCCATGACATTTCCTTTCTTGGAGTACCACAAACATGCATTGCATTAAGAGATTTTTTTTTTATTTCTGTGACTTGAAATGCAGCATATAGTTGTGGAGCAGTCACTAGGGCTGTCATGCTGTCATGGGAGAAAGAAGCTCCAGCTCACACCCTGGAGTTTATAGGGATTTGGGTCTTGAAGCTGCACTACTTTCTTCTGTACATATAGGCCTGTACAAGAGAAGCTCAAAAAAAAAAATCTCCTGGAAGCTACCCAGAGCTTTTCTCTCTGAGGGAAACAAATGAGGCCTTAATTAATTTTCTTTCAAATACAGCAAATTGACTTCTGCTCCAGTTGTGCTAGTTTCAAGCCACACAGCACAATGGTATTAATTCCACTTCACTTAAGGGCTAAATGTTCAGAGCAAGGAAAAGGGAGTTTCCTGTAGGTCTTGCTACAGTTGAAGTCAACAACCAAACCACCCTGATTTTCATAGGAGTTGTTTCTTCAGAGTCTGCATTTCTGAGGGTGACTGTGACATGTCCCCAGGTTAGCACAGCAAAATGCAGGATACATGAAAGGCACTGGCTGAGCAAATTGCCTGGTCCTTTGCATATTTTTAAAGGTCTGCCACATCCTGCCTCAAATTTCATTTTATAGGCTCAAAGATAGAAGCACTTTTAGTGCCCTGTCCTAAGGCTAGCTTACTGGTTCACTGATCATCCTAACTAGCCCTGCTGTCTCAAACTCAATTTAATCTTTTTTAACACCAGAATCTTGCCTCCAGGATTTCCCAACACTGGAATAATACACAGTGTTCTGCACAGGGTCTCCTCAGTACCTTGCAAAACAGTGGTGTCCTCCCTTGCTATCAGAGACACTTTGCCCAATAAACCAGAAGATCACATTTGCCTTCTTAGCATTTGCTTCCTTTGGGTACAATCAGCACCCATGCCATGTCCCAGGGAATGACACTCAAAACCCAGCTGAACAATTTGCCTGCACACAGTGCCACTGTACAGCAGCCATCCTGCACAGTTATCTCACTGTGGTGTTTTTCAGTGCCATGGACCTGTACTGGCACAATCTCACGAATCTCATCCCTACACTGTGCCAAAAAGCATGAGAGTTAAAAGAAAAAAAATTGTACAACAAAACCCAAATCACTGAGTACAGTGAGCCTGTTAGTTCAAGGAGAGAAACTGCAGGATCTGACCTATATACACATCTATAGGAAGCACCAAGTCTACAAAACTGCTATGGTAAACTATCCATCATCCCACCCCCTTTAGTATGTTCAATGATACAGTAGCTGCATCACTGCTTATGTGCTACAGTAAAGAGGTAAAGGGGATCTAAGATGATGAAGGACAAAACCTCCTTCACCATAAAATCCTGTAAGCAATTTAAGTTACCTTCCAACCATCTTAAATTCCTCCCACTGCCAAGTTTATCTAATGTACTTGTTATTCAGCTTCATTATCACATTGACTATGCACTGCTTAGGGAAGGTGCTATTATTCCTCTTCACAGATGGAAGAGGGTGGTACAGATCCCATAGATACCAACTTACACCATTTGCTTAGTAAAAAAGTGACAAGCAAAGAACTGAACCTGTTCCTGTCTAACATCCATTGTTCTCAACCCTTCCTGCTTTCCAACAACTTCATGTTCCACGATTGCCCAAAAAGCAACCCAATTTACTCTCAACTTCTCCTCTGTCAACTCTGAAAATTAAATTATAAAGTCAGGCTTCTCTTGACTAATTCTTCACAATTAAGGGTAGCTGTAGAAGTCTTTCTATTACACAGTAGGTTTTTGTTATGGGACATTTGTTAACTTCTTGGATTCCCACCCGTTCTTTCCTCATGATTTTGCATTGTTTGGCTACATACAGACTCTGTACACCTCAAGAAAGCAGCAAATCTTAATTTTCTTTTCCTTATATAAAAATCAGCCCTTTTGAAGCTGCATACTAGAACTACTGTCTGCTTACTTTCATATTTTTGGAGACAACATCTGGCATAAAAAATTGATTGCAAATATGATCAGTTAGGAAGATTTTCTTCTAGCAGTCTTCCAGTTGGCTTTATTCCCAGAAATCAGCCCAATGGAAAAGAAAAATCTATTTGGCACTGTCTCCAGTTGCAATTACTCATTCTTCAGGTAGAACAGTTTCCCCCTTGGGGAGGTTTTGCTGACATGCGATTCACATGATGGGTTCTGAACTGCACTGGAACTGGTATGGCCTCTGGGGTTCTGGACAGGTGCTCTCTGATGCCTAAGGAATTCAGAATCCCTGCTCATGCTGTAAAAGATTAATAGAGGTTATCCCCTCCAAAATCTAAGCGTGTAACTATAGGTATAATTTGAGGAATTTAAATCTAATCTTATCATTATGGGTAGTAGGTTTCAGCTGCAGACATTCACCCATAATTAAACAGAATTATTCATAAGGGGCTTTGGCCAAAGTCATGGCAGCATTGGTGCTCAGGTCATTGTTAAACAGTGTTAAAACAGCAGGGGCAACTCAGGCTTGGGCTACTTCCTCTGGACCTAATGTGGGAGAGTGATGCAACCCTGCCCGTGTGTGTTCACTTTGCCTTCATGAGCAGGATATTTGTCCTCCAGCTCTCCTGAATTCAAGAGCAGGCATCACGGGTTTAACACCTCTCTGCCTTTCTCTTCAGGCCATAATAGAAACCAATGCAGGCTGAGTGCATTGGCCCCATATACATCCTTTGCACTCCATAAGCATGGGTTTAGGGATAACAAAAAAAGGAAAGGTCCAGCTTCCAACTCCTGACCCCTCTCATGCTCCCTGCTGTGCCAGATGAGAGCAGAAGGAAACAGCAAATCTCTTCCTGCTGGCTGCCAGCTCCTTGGCATAGCACCATCAGGCAAGACCAAGTACAATCTAGGAATGGAAAAGCAGCTCATTTTTAAATTGGAACATTAAATACTATATCCTAGAATACTGTGTTCTGATGTGGCTTCCAATAGGCCAAGGAGGAGTGATGTGACATTTTTTCAGTTCTAAAAATACCTAACTGATAAAATCCATGGTGAAGGTAAAAATCATACCAAAAGAGAAATAATTTTACTGTTCAGCTAATGAACACCTCAGATTAGTTTAAACAAAAATAATTTAAAATCTCCAGTCTTAATCTGACAGTTTGTTCTGTTTGATTACACTTTGCATTTTACTTCCCTGGAAGAGCATCACCAGCAATGTCACATTTCCCACTGTTCTTCAATAGCTTCATGTTGTGATTCCCAGGCTGTGCTAGAATAAATAGCGCAGTTTGGAATCTGAAGCAGCATGCAAGAGTGATCATTTGCTCAAAACCAACAGTTTTCAAGTAAATGAATGGGATGTAATTGCATTCAGCTTCAGCTTGAAAATGTAACCAAGTAGCATTAGGATATAGCCTTCCTGTTGAGTTCACATTCAATGGCCCTTGCTTATTAGAGCCTATTCTGGGTCACTGCACTACTTGTATATGGAGAGTAGCCCGTGCACATATAGGTTGTAGTCCTGCATGGATCACTCCAGTGGTGTATTCTGACCTCTCATAACAAAGACATCTTCATACTCATTTCAGCTATTTGTTTACCTCATCTGAAGTTTGCTCTATGACCTTGGAGCCAAATCCTCCATGATTCACTGTGTGCAAGGGCTCCATAACTCCCTCATGACCCATGAGTTCCCTAAAGAAGCCAAGCCTGACCAGAAGAACTGCGTGCATTAGGTTCAACATACACATCTGAGGTTTGGTTTCTGCCAATATACGCCAACATCCTAATTGCTCCAGAAATAACCACTGACAACAGAATATCTTGAAAGCCAAATAAAATCTACCCTAATACCTATACTTGTTTCCATGGAAATATGCAGTGACAAGGTTTTTTCCCCTCATTTTCTCTGCCAGACTACCATAGTTTTGTTCAAACAGTCCTGGTAGCTGACTAGGTTTATCCAAATACAAAACTACTGCAGATGTGCCAAACTTGCACAAAGCCAAATAGAGAGCTGTTCAGCATGACCCCAAGAAAGCATCCATGCAGCAAGACTGCTGCCAGTCCTCAACACAGAGACAGACAATTCTCTGCAGATTCCTTCAGCCAGGGACCAACAAAATCTTTTCATTACTGAGGACTGACTGGTTTCAGTGAGACAGCAAACAGCACACACCATGGTGTTTCCCAGCAAGATGAACAGAAATAACAACTCACCATCAGCACACTGGCCTCAGACTCCAGCTTTATATTAGAGTGAAAGCTATAGTATTTGCAATGCAAGTCTGTCCCTAGCAGCTGCCAAACATTTTGCTTCTGGCAGTAGCCCTCTGCATCACCCCCCACCATATGTCACCATTCCCAGCTACTTCCTCACGCCCCATCTCTTCTCTGCTTCCCTGCTCTGGGCAGCTGCCCCAGCCAGAAGCTCCATTTCCCTAGGGACCCCAGTGAGGGTCAGCCACAGATGTCAACATTAGGCAAAGCCTCTGGACTGTGAGCTGTGGGGATGGTGCCTCAGCTTTGGGCAGTTACTTTGAAGTCTCTCAGGATGCTGTGCACTCACCACACCAGAACAGCCTGGCAGGGGGCAACAGAGGAGGGATGCCTTGCCACGTCTCTCAGCAGGCAGTCTGTGATGGCAGGAGGAAAGCAAATGCCCATCCTGCCATCCATGCAGGAAGGTAAAGGCAAGCTGTGCCAGGACTGCAGGCAGAGCAGAAGCACAGAGCGACAAAAACAAAGGCAAAGTGTGGGAAATATAAAAAAGGAACCAACACTGAAATCTCACACAGGACTTTGGCTTGTGTCAGGTTGTTACACAGATGTTGTGGCATGCTGGGCTTTGGACCTTGGCTATCAGGCTAGCCCAGTGTATAAAGTCAAATGGGACTTTATGTTCAGCATTATTACTGAGCAGGCTGTAAAATCACTCAGGTGGATGAGCTGCAGGACTGTAAACAAAGGATTATGGCATGTGACAAGTGGCTGTTCAGAGGGAAGGAACCAAGGATACCATGGTGCTGGGGATCAGTAAAACATTAGACTGAGTGCCTCATTAAAGTTTTAAATTAGTGCTTAAACCATCCAGCTGACAAAAGAAGGTTGGGCTGGAGAGGCACTGGTGTGTTCTGGGAGAGGGGCAGGAGCTGCAGCTGGGCAGGGAAGGGACATATTTGGGCAGATACTTGGTGCCTGTGTCCCAGCAGCAGCTAGGAAGAGAAGGGCAATATGCCTGGGAGATGCTAGCAAAAATTGTGTCAGAGGCCTCCCTATTCTCCTCTCCCCAAGGCTGTCACTTTCCCCTTATCCACAGGGCTTAGGAAGGTGCAGGAATATTCTGGTGCAAAACCAGGAAGAGTCTAAGGAAGAGGGAATAGGCTGAGAGTTCAGGTAGCTACACAGTAGGTCAGGGTTGTCCCAACAACAGTATAAAAAGCCTGAGACAGAGAGTAGAAATTGCAAACTAGATGAAGATAGGATTCAACCTGGAAAACAAAGGCTATTTAGCAAGGATGAAATAATTCACCAACTAACATTCCTCTTGGCAGAGGAGGGAAGAGTTCTGGAAAGTGAAACTATATTGATCTAGCCTTAGGAGAGCTAGAAAATTAGAGAAGGGGACACAAAGAAATTAGCTAGACAGGAGGAAGGCAACACACCAGCACCAGGAATGTGCACAGAGCTACCCTGCCAGGCAACACAAAGCTGAGTGCTGGGCAGGAACCCACTGCTCAGTTCAGGGCTGTGGCTACCATAAGAATCTGACATACTGGGAGGAGACAGAAGGTGATAGCTCCCTGTGCAACCGTGGGGGGCTGGATTTGTGATGACAGTATGTGTTCTTGTCTCTGAGGGGACATAGAAACAGTTTACAAACATTTGTAAGGCATACACCCAAGCAGGAGGGGAGTGCAAATTACTTAGAGAAGACAAAACAAAGAGAGGGAAAAACTGAAGCTGAAGGTTACTCAAAAGCTTTTACCAATGAGCTGTAGTAGGTTGTGAAATAGCTCTCATGAAGAGAGCAGGGAAGAACCCAGGTTTGGGCAGTTTTAAAGTTAGATGGGAAGAAAGTAAATAGTACATGAGCAATGGAATCTTCTGGAATGGAACCAGAAGAATTTGTTGAAGTGATACAAAAATTTCCACCCACTCAATCTGTAGTTCCAGTTTTCCACTGCCCCACATCTCTTGCTATCATTAGTAGTGATGCAAAATTAGAAATGTTTATTAAAGCATAACATTATAGAACTGCTCCACCTGAGCACATAGATTTCTAGACATATCTAGTCAACAGAGAATTAGGCTTTATAAGTGTGTCTGGGAAAATGACTCACGAGCAGCGATCCACTTCAACTCCTCCAATGATCTCCTCCTTCCCCACCCCAAAACTCCTTTAGTCTTGACGAGATAGGGATATGACTCCATGTTTGGATAGTGTGTGTTAACGTCTCCTAAAGTCACATCCAGCTGCTTCTAAAAATCTCCTGATAAATCCCTTTTTAATTGCATTTGGGAGACCACTTACAGACCTCCCAAAGATACACATGGAAACCTGAAAAGATCAAGGCCCAAATACAGTCCTGATGAAGGCTGAAATAGCAACATGCCAAAAGCTTGGAGGAGCCTACACCTTACCTGGCATATGCACTTAGCAGCTTAATACTGCCCATGAGGAGGGAACACAGCTATGGCTTGACAGCTACAGTGCCACAGCAGGTATTGATGGTTAGCTCCATCAGCCAGAAGGCTGGGCTCTTCACATGGCAGAGCTGTTCCCTGGCCTGAGGATTTTTCATGTGACTAATAACCAAGCTTTATAACTGCCCCCTGCAGACCATCATGATGATGAATGAATGAGATCAGATCAGTCAATATGGCTTATTGGTGGAGTTTGCTCACTTGCTGTGGATGCATCATTACCCTGTGCATTCATCAGCACAGTCTTTGCCTGTACAATATGAAATGACAACCAACCTTCTGCTCATCAGCTTTCTGCTAAGAACTCCCAAGCCTTTTTGGGTCCTTCTTTTGCTCTGTATCCTTGTCCTGGGCCATCCTGGAAAGTTGTTTGGGAAGTACCATATCCTTCCTTATTAAAGCAAAGCATATTAAGGCGCACCTGTAGAAGTTAAATGAGAAATTGCTGAAAAACATTGACTTCATAACACAGTGATTAATGGTGCATTTACTACTCCTGTCCTCTGCCTGAAAAAATCAAGAGTTGCTCCACTAAGTGGCACAGATGCTCTGCAGCTCCACAAGCAGCAGTGATCCTCTTTTGGCTGAATGGTATTTCCAGAGCAAAGCATTTCTCAACTCCACTGAGGCTGTTGGGCCCAGGATTCCTGTAGAAACCAGGGATATTTCAAAGTAACTGCAAGCACCACATTCAAACTGGGTACTCAAAAAGGTGTACTGTACAGCCCAACACATCTTTGCATCAAGCAATAGCTTACACCAGCACAAAAGGGAATAAGGTTTCATGGCTGGAAACTGCTTTGAACTGAAATCTGAGAGCTTTGCCATTCCTTTCCAGCCCTGGCGTGAATTCCCTAGGCAGCCCAAGGCAGGCATCTTCATCTCCCTGGGGCTCAGTTTGCCATCTGTAAAACTGGGTTAGCATCTCCTGCTCCTTCTTACACCCTTTTTATCCTTGTCTATATTAACGGTAAATACAGATGGGCTTGTTTGTGTGCAGGTACAATGCAAAACAGGGGGCACGACCGTGAAAGTGCCGCTCATTTAGGGACAGTCTGCAGGGAAAGACGCGAGCTCGGAGGGGCAGGTGCAGGGCAGGACGCACGGATTAAGGGATGCGCACACAGGGAGTGGGGATGCCTGCAGGGAAGGACGCTCTCCTGGCGGGCCGGGCGCTTACCCACCACCCGAGCCAGCCCCGCGCCGCGCTCGCCGCAGCAGCGCCGGGCCCGGCCCCTCGCGGCGGGGAGGCGGGGGCGGGTCCCCGCCCGGCCGCAGCGCTGCCCCCGGCCCGGCGGCGCGGCGGGACTGCGGGGCGGGCTCCCCCCGCTCCCGCCTCCGCCCGCCCCCCGCGCGGGGCTGCAGCGGGCAGCGCGGGGCGCCGCAGCCTGCGGGCGGCCGCCGTGCCCGCCGCCGCCGTGCCCGCCCCGCAGGTGGGGGCGCCGCGCGGGGCCCGGGGTGCCATGGACGAGCCGCCGCCGCCGCCGCCCGCCTGATCCCCGAGGCCGCCGGCACCGAGACAAAGAGCGGGGCTGCGGCCGCGCCCGCCCGGTGAGTGCCGCGGGGAACCGGGGCGGGCGGGGGGCTCCGTCTTACGCCGCGGCCCGGGAGTAGGTCTCGGTCCCGCTGCCAGCCCTGTCTGACACCCCCGGCCCGGGAGTAGGTCTCGGTCCCGCCGCCAGCCCTGTCTGACACCCCCGGCCCGGGAGTAGGTCTCGGTCCCGCTGCCAGCCCTGTCTGACACCCCCGGCCCGGGAGTAGGTCTCGGTCCCGCTGCCAGCCCTGCCTGACACCCCCGGGCACCCCTTTCTCCGTTCACCCATTCACGCGCGGACACTCTCGTCCGCCAGTCCGCCAAGCCCAGCGCACCTACAGCATCCTCAGAGCCTGACTACCCTCAGCCCAGACTGCCCTCCCGGCCCAGACGCACCCCGTGCACCTCCCAGCATCCCCGTTCCTTGCCGAACGATTCTGTGCCCACTGCCCCAACCTGCCGGAGGACCCTGAACGACCCCCGTCACCCCAAACGCCCCCGTGCTCACAACCCGCGCATCCCGAAGACTCCCGCACCACGCCCCTGTGCCCGACCGCCTAAACACGGCTCTCCGCCCCGGGCACCCCCGCCCCCGGACATTGCCCCTCGGTGCCCAACACCGGCCGCGACCTGCCCCTTTCCTGCACAAACGCAGCCCAGCCCAGGCACCCCCGGTACGCACCTCGCCGCCCCCTCCCAGCCGCTCCTCGCCTCTGCCCCGGGGACACAAAGGGGTCTGTGCGCCCGCTGCCCGCCCGCTCACCCGCCGCCGCTCTCTGCCCCGCAGGCCGAGCCATGGTGGAGCCGCCGGCCGAGCCTCCCCCGCAGCCCTGCCCGGCGCCCGGGGGGGCGGCGGGGGGAGAGCCGGCCCGTCCTGGAGAGCAGTCGCCGCTGCTGCACCTGGACCTGTACAACTTCGACTGCGCGGCGGCGGAGGGCAGCCGGTACGTGCTGACCAGCCCGCGGTCGCTGGAGGCCTGCGCCCGCTGCGCCGTGCGGCCCGTGGAGCTGCTGCCGCGGGCGCTGGGGGACCTGCTGAGAGAGGCGCCCGGGCGCTCCATGCGGGTGGCCGCCGGCCTCTACGAGGCCTACGAGCGGGAGCGCCGCCGCAAGCTGCAGCAGTGCCGGGAGGAGCGGGAGAGGATTATCCGGGAGGAGAAGAGGCGGATCCTCGGGCCCCTCGGCAGCCTGCCGCCTTCGCCCGCCGCCCGTGTCTCCTCCCGGGCTGCGGCCGCAGCTGCCGGCGGGCCCCGGACCCATGGCGGGGGGAAGGCCAGGGCATCGAGGGGTGCCAAGGGCAAGAGCCACTCCCTGGACTCCTTGCAGAAGCGCCGCGAGGGTAGCTGGGGCAAGACCTCCTCTGAGTCGGGCGCTTCGTCGTCCTACAGCGGGGAGAGCCTGCGGGAGCGCGGGGGCAAGGTGTGCGGCCGGGGTCGGGGGGTAGCCGCCGCCAATGGGACTCTGCTGGGGCGCAGCTTCAGCCTGGGCGACCTCAGCCACTCACCACAGACTGCCCAGAGGGTCGAGAGGATCGTCAGGGAGGTGAAGAGGAAGAAAGGTCTCTCAGAGGTGCCAGAGAGGGACAAGAAGATCGCGGCACTGATGATCGCCAAGCACCAGGAGGCCAACCTCCTGCGGGAGCAGCGGCAGGCAGCTCACCTGCAGTGGGACAGCCAGCGGCGCCTGGCTGAGCAGCGGAAGGAGCAGGAGGAGAAGGAGAAGCAAAGGGCCCTCCTGCAGGGTCAGCGGATGTGGGAGAGCCAGGTGGAGAAGCGGAGAGGGAGACGGAACCAGGAGCAGGAGGAAGCTGCCCTGATGAAGCAGAAGCAGCTCCTGGTATGCGAGGAGAGGTGGCGGGAGCAAGCGGAGAAGCAGGAGCGGCTGCGGAGGGAGAGGCTGGAGAGGGCCATCAAGGAGGACAAGCAGAAAAAACTCCATCAGGAGCTCAACCTGAAGGCAAAGGAAGAGGTCAAGAAGGAGCACCAGGAACGAGAGGAGCAGCTCCTGCAAGAGAAGCTGTCCACAGCTGCTCAGAAGAGGCTGAAAAAGGAGGTGCAGCTGCAGAAGGAAAAGAGACTGTTCAACCAAGCAGAGAAGCTGAAGCATGAGGCCTTGCTCAAGGAACTGGCCAAGCAGGAGGCAGAAGAGAAGGAAATGCTGAAGGCATCCCTGAAGATGAGTTTGACAAAGGCTCAGGAGAACTACGAGCAGCTTGTGGAGAAGAGGAACCAGGAGCTGAGGGAGAAGGCCAGGCGTGAGGACATGCAGATCCAGAGAGCTAAACTGGCAGCAGAGAAGAAGGAAAGAGAACAGAAGGAGCACTTGGAAGCACTGGCTAGAGAGACAGAGAGAAAGCTCCAGCATGCTGCCCAGGTGGCCGAAGAGGCTGTCCAAGAAAAAGCCCGCAAAGTGGTCTTGAGCCGTCTGGAAAAGGAAAAAGTGCAGAAGATGAACAAGCAAAAGGTGGAACAGTACGAGGACTTACGGCGCAGGGAAATTCTCCTCTCTATAGAGAGGAAGCTGGAGAGAAGTGAGCAGATCTTCAAGGAGAAGAAGACTGTCTTAGAAAATGCCAGGTCTGTTGCTCGAGCATCCTTCCATGTCCGGGAAAAGGTGCGGGAGGAGACAAACATGCGCACCTTTGACAAGATGGCCTTCGAAGCAGAACTGCATGCTCAACTTAGTAAGAAATGAAAGATCTTGTCATGGATGAGTGAGGATGCACTACTGGTTGTCCATCATAATGTGACAGAAAGCTCCTCGGCATGAGCATTTAAAAAACAACGAAAAGCAACATCCACCCTAATTTCGTATTTTGGGGGAGCAGGGTACCGCACAAAAATGTGGCAGCTATTTCACATCCTGTTTTAAATACATTTTGCATTCTGGGTGTGTTTTAAAGACTGACCTCATCATCTTTACAGAGGGGAAGCAAGTTTTTCTCTCCTCCACCCCACAAGCACATGCATTGTTTTTTCAGAGAGGGCTGCAAAATCTGCTTGAAGCTTCTGAGTTACTGATTGATTGTTTACAGAGATGACTACAGCTGCACTCTCCAGCGGGAAATGCAAACAGAGGTTGCTGACTACTAGAGCCTGCTGAATAAAAACCAAAACCACCCCAGCTGATTCTGCCTGGAGTGACAGGCAGTTTGGTTTAAGTTACGGGACTGCATTTTCAAAGCTGCTGCAATCCCATGCTGAAGATGAGGAAGGCTGGAGTACAGAATGCCATATACCTGGGTGCCCCTTGGCTGGTGCCAGTACCAAGCTAGGGAAAGCACAGATCAAGGCCATGTAAGTAGACATGATGATCAGAGCTGGGCAGAAGCTGTCTGAAAGTGCTTGCAAACACAATTTCTTTTTTGCTGTTACCCCTCCCAAGGTATCCTCACCCCTTCTCCTCCTTTTGAAGTTTCTCTTACAAACATCCATAGAATTCCTTCTTTTCTTTTAGAGGAGGGAGAAAAGGAGAGAAATTTGTGGATAGTCCACAAACTGACAAGCACCCACACAAGCCATTTGTTCATTAAGATATAAAAATGAATGAACCTGTGGAATCTGGACTTTTGGGGAAACACAGAGGTCACTTGTAAATGGAAATCACCACCCTTAGGAATTCTCAAAACTCAAGAAGATCCTCAGCCACCTTATCCAATTTGCCCTATCTGGAGTGGGAGGTTGGACCAGATGTTCTCCAGAGTTCCAGCCTTATAGTTCTCATGAGCTGCATACAATGACACGTTCGCCCAGCTCTTATCAGTGTCTACTGAGCAGGGCAGCATTTCTCTGCCACTGGTGCTAAGAGTTGTATTCTTATATAGAGCACAAGAAAGAGTAGATGCACAAAATAAGGTACATTACAGATTCTCTTAGATGAGGATCATGTCTTTTTTATCAGAGCTAACTCAATACTATTTAGGGGGAACTAAGTTCTTCTGCACTTAAATGCACCAGAAATGTGAAAAACCTACCTGTGCCCTGTGTACAGCATTCAAGTACAACAGCATTCTGCTCCAGGTTTCCACATGTACTCTTTGTTGAGTTGGAGTTGTAAGCACACATCTGAAGCAGGCACTTTGGTTTGGTTTTTTCTGGCTCCGGGCAGTATCAGCTCTCGTTCCACCATCTGTGATGCCAGATTGGGTTGCTCTGGTGATAGCAGTCAGACCTGGAGCATGGAGGAGAAGCACCAAGAAGAGACAAGATCTCGTTTCTTTGCGGATGTCTCTGACATAGAACATAGTAGAAGAGACAGCCAGGAGAGGGTTGACATATGGCACAGACATGCAGTCTAGCATGCATTGATTGCTTACCAGAATTTCCAAGGAGGTAACAGCGGGTCAGAGCCCTCCTAGAAGGCTTTAAAGAAATTATTAAATGAACACTAACAATAGACCAAATACACTGATGCCCTGCAAGGTTAGAGACATTACACAGCGTTGAAAATTAAGACATAGGTATTTTTTTTTATTTTTATAAGATTTGATCTTTGAATCAAAGTATGATTGGTGGTGTTAAGGGCAGGCAGCATGAAAGTAGTAATTAGGGCACCTGAGCAGTGTTTGCTCTGTCAGTCATTGGCTCACTGTGTAATGCCAGACAAGTCCTCAGAGGCTGGACCTGCTCCTGTTGATATAAACGGAAGCAGAGTTGGGCTCCTGGGACTCACAGGAAATAGTAAGACTCTGATTGGCAAAGCACTTCAAAGACTTTGGACAAATGTTGCTTATAAAATACAAAGTAATATTTATTTATGTATGTATTTATTTATTTATTTATTTGAGTGGTTATTAAAGTAAAACATCCTTCAGTGAAAAGCATTAACACCCAAATCTGGTAACTGTGGAAAGGACAGCTGCATTAGTGTTTCCAGCAGGGAGGCTATCCCCTTATCCTCATCCTCAAGGCAGCAATTAGAACAGTGAAACAAATCCTGTTCTAACACTGGACAAGGTCCTGAGAAAACACAGACTTCACATGTTGTCCGTGCCTCAGTGATTTGTGTGTGCCCTCGTATCTGCAAAGACCTAGAAAAGAGATGGTCAGTGGCTCAAATCCAGCCACTGCAAAACTGCCCTTGCTCCCTCACAGCACTAGAGTTGGGATAAAACCTGCAGTGACTCCAGCATAGCCAATGTTTCATCTGATTTGTAGCCTTTGGGGCTGGAGAGAAAGCCTGCCAGCACATATATGAAGGGTTTTGCTTCCTGTGTCATTGCACTGGGATTGAAATTCACTGCTTGGTTAATTTAGCAGAGGGACAAGGGGGAGAGATGGGAAACAGTGGAAAGAAGGCAAATGGTGATGGGTGAATGAGCAGGCAGCCTCTAGCTGGAGGAGCATGTTTTCCCTAAAGCTCTACTGCAATCTACCTGAAGACTGTCCAAACCTCCCTCTGACAAGGGCATTTCCAGACGGAGAACATTCTGCAGCCCAGGAGACATGTCTTGGCCACTGACTGTAATTACACCTGGGGTCCATCTCTTGCTGCTGACTGAATTTGACACCTTGGGGCTACAGCTGAACTAATCAACACAAACCTACATGAAGGTAATTGGATTGGCAAACTAGTGTTCCTCTACTGTGCAGTGTACAGCTCAAGTTTTGAATGTGCAATCTGAGAAAAAATATTTTTTTTTCAAAAGACACTGATCTGTGTATGGATATTTTTTATTTCTGTAGTGGTTTAAGTCCTAAGTCCATGAAATTCAGTGAATTTTATGAGTTTAAAATTGCAGCATGGAAAATTTAAGTCAGCAGTTTGGATGGAGGCATGAGGTATTTCTCAGGTCTGCTTATGCTTTTGTTTATTTGAGAAGGAATTCTACTGCTGGATTTCTGTAGGAACAGAAGTTAAACCATGGGTCACATGTAAAAAGTATGGCCCTTTTAGATGGGGCTTATTTGGTGTTTTTGCAATTGAGCTGCAGGTTAGGGAGAACTAAAAAAGCAATCAACATGGAGGAGAAGCACTGACTAAAGAGCAGTTTCTTTTGGCTGACCTCTGGAGGAATTTTGGAACACAATGGAACACATTTTGCATGTTTAGAAATTCTTGTTTATGTGGATTGTCTAGGCTTTAATGGCATCTGGGCTGAAACTGGAGCCCTTCAGTGCCAGAGAGAGTGCCAACAATCTTACCTGTGTGCTTCCTCTTCACATAAAATTCATCACTAAATCTCATTCTCTCTGTGAAGGCTGAATTTGGCAGATAGGTCTAAAAGCTATTAGGAGGAGCAGCTGCACCACCATTGGTTAATATTTTGCAAGGTAAATTTTAAGCCAGTTTATATTAAGTTCTTTCTCCACATGCGTAAGAGGATTCGATTTCTCACCTTGGTTATCTGTTTTCCTCTTAGGATGCTGTGGAGCTGCAGACTCATTCTTTGCTAAAATTTCTCCTGATGCCAGGGGAATTCTGTTTGCTAAGAAAATGCTGAATGTGCAGTGCTCACAGGTTTGCTAGGGACTTAGTTAAAGACATCTACATGTCTTTATTAAGCCAAGGCCAGACAGGGAGGTGTGGGAAACAGTATTTGCAATACATAGCCTGGCTTGTTATATTTTACCTGAGGATGGCTTCTCATTGCCGCAGTTGTTGCATCAAAGAAAGACTTGCTTTCAGCTGTGGGCGTTCTTCTGCAGGTAAAGACAAAAATGTAGTAGTTGAAATGCCATTTCAAACATGAGGTTTTCTTGGTTTGGGCTTTTTTTGGTCTTGTTGGGGTTTTGTTTTAAAGAAGATGCAGGGAGATGTAAGGATGAGATACAAAGCGAGTTAGATGCAGCACATTACAGATGGTAACTGGTGTCTTCACACGTAGTTCTGCTCTGTGAACCTGAGACTGTGCTGCTTAGTAGAGCAGCCACTACATCCAGGAGAGCAGAGGTGCTCTGGGAGGTGCTCTGTGATGTGTTCTCAGATCACACAGGCTCCCTTCAAAGCAATCCAGTGTAAGCTCTAATGCTTTGCTGCTCCCAGGGAATATAGTTTGTTAGGATTGGACTGAGCCTGCATAGTTGTAAAAGAAGGCTGTCATAGGCAAAGGAAAGGAAGACACTGGCTTAGCTCAGTCCTTCTGGAAGTCAGCCCCAAGACACCTGCTTTGCAGTGCAGTACAGGGGGCTGATGGAGCTCTAATACAACTACTTGGGGGAGTGCAGCCCCACAAATCATTGGCAAGCAAATAGCTTGCCACCCACTCTGAAGAGCCAGGACAGAGGCAGGGTAAGAAAATCATCATGCTTCTGGCTTCTGGGCAGGCAGCAGCTCTGCCCTCCTTTTGGTGAGATATTACTAGGTGATTGTTCGAAGAGAAAACGCTGGGAACAAGAAAAAAAATGCAAAACTCTTCCAACCCAAGATACCTGGAAAGAGATTCTTCATTCATGTAGACCATCCAGCACTATAGGGAGGCCAGTCTTCAGAGCCTTCATAATGGAATATGCCCCACATCCCACATGCCTCTTAACACTAGGACCTGAAAAAAATTCGTTTCTAGGCCTGACTTCTTTGTCCTTAGCCCATTCTTTGAGCATGCATCTTTACTGTGAAACATTACCTCGTTATTGTAAGATTCTAGTCTGAAAGGACGCAACTCTTTCTCTGGTAACTTTGCACTCATCTCCTGCATCCCTGCCATTCAGAAATCCTCTGCATTGCAAAACCACTCTGGCAGTAAGAATCATCCTGTATTACAAAACCAAACTGCCAGTGCTGTTTTGTTCTTATGTGCTTTACACAGCTCCCTGCATCTAATCTCAGGACCTGGCTGTGAGGTAAACCAGTTATCGCCCCCAGCCTAAGTAAGCTGAACTGAAGCAGAAAGAACTGATGTGATTTGCCCTGGGCCATGTTGGCCTCCCTGATCTAGCTGGAGCTCTCACTCACGTCCTCCCTAATCCCCATGCAGTCCTCTAATTGACCTCATCTGCTTGCAGTGGAGGGATATCCCTGTGCCCCTGCTGTGGCAGCTCCCCTGACTCCTGATCTGCAGCTGGTGCTTCATGGAGGATAAAGGTTTTAAACCACCAGCCACCACTTCTGGGCATTGTCTCCAAACTCTGAAACACTTTTAAATAGGGGGGTGGAGGAAGAGGGTCTGGAGGTTATATAAGGCTGCACTGGGAGCCCAGGACAGGAGCAGGGTGAGAGGAAGGTGCATTAGCAGAAATGGGCAGGAGCTACAGATGGAAATGTTAAATGAATGAGTAAACATGGACTGAGTATCCTTATAGCATCCTGGCTAGCTAGAATCACTAGATCTCTACGTGACAGCATACAATAACACTTTCTTTCAGCACATTAAACTTACAGGGCCCAGTTCATCCCATTAGTTACCTCTCTAGGGCCAACAGAGTTATTCCAGGAGTGAATACAGTCTAGATATATTAAACTTTTCATTATTTATGTAAATCACAGTGGCTTGGCAGAGCTTATGCTTTCAAGAGCTTGGTGGAAATTTCCTCCTGCCTGAGCAGTACCCAACGCAATGGGATGGGAGGGTCACATATCAGCTGATATTTTTAGACTGGGTGACAAATTTGTCAATACCCTGGCGCTGGACACTGTGTTCCTGGGTGTTTACAAAGCAGTGTCTGCTTAAGCAGCTCAGTGCAGCTGAGGGGAAGAGCAGCTGGCACAGAAGTACTTTGTCAGATAGTAAGTTAAACAGTTGGGAGTAAGAGATTTGGCTCTTTGTCTGTTGGACACTACTGGGAATGTTTTGGTTTGTAGGAGGGTGATGTGATAATTTCATCCCTTTTTTAATCACCTCCAAAGTAAGCTGTGCTATTTTTGACAATTATTTCATTCTTTATAAGAGGTAGGAAAATAAATGAGGAAGGGAGCATAAAATACAGATGGGTAGGTAAAGCTGAAAGCCATTTTTCTTTCCCTCCTGAAAAAAACATATTATCCCAGCAGGTGAAGGTTTTGTTAACTGCCACATTGCATGCAATTTGTTAGACCCTAGGAGGGGACCACTCTGTTCACAAGCTTTGCTACTTATACACCTGTCTCCTGTACATGCCGACAAGACAGGCTTCATGTTTACCTCCCAGGAACAACTATTTCTTCAGATTTCAAGGAGAATGTGAGATCCATGAACAGGCCCATTTTCACTATAGAGGGACCACTGCACAGCCATCCTGGATGGACTTGGTCCACATCTGACATGAACCCTGATGGAAGAGTGGTACTTTGTTCTCACCAGGGAATTTCAGCAGCCCTCATCCACACAGTCTAGGAGCCTCTCCACCATTTTCAGCTTCCACCTGAAGTTGTCAAGATGTCCTTGTGTCCCAATTTGATCCCGAGGCTCCTGCTCCCATTGCCTGCAGCTAGGTAGCTGGCGGGCTGACCATAGGGTGCAGCCAAGTCTCCACATGTCTGTAGAGGCTTCAAGAAAACTAAATTGTCCTGTTCTTTCTTAAACTGGAGCATGTCTGTGCACAAGCAACTACAAGAACAATCTGAGTCTGGGCTTTGGGTGCAGTAGATTGAAAACCTACAGAAGAACTGGGGTGTTGTGGCACAGCAAAGGGATGCTACTTTTTTATTTTTAATTATCAAACACCGCTGCTAATTTGCTTTCCCTGCATTGCTTTCCCAGACAGTACCATGAATAGGCCAAGCATTAACAGCCCCAGTGGAAGTGCTTAGCTGTTGCCCTCCCCACTTAGACCAATGCTTGGCATGGGAAGTGGTGTCCCTTCTTGCCTGAGAGGGAAGCTTTCCTTTCTGCAATCAGCATCACATCATGCACAGGTGCTCTGGGGCAGGTTGGCATCCTAAGATACATCCATCATATCACCAGCTTCTCCTTCTGACCTGGACCCTACCAGTAAACTCCTACCTAGCTCATAAAGGTCTGCATGACCTGTCATGACAGGTATGTTGTAACAGGTATGCGTCATGATGTTGCTTTTTCTGTTATCAGTTTCACCTACTGCTGCTCAGGAGGAAGTAAAGCCAGGGAGGATTGTTTCAGTAAACCAGAGCTGACCTGCCTCCTCTCAGAAAACGGTAGGCAGGTAGGCAAGCTGAGAGCTTCAGGGCTTTATGCAACACTAGAACACCTGACATCTTAAGTTAGCTTTAGATATACTCCATATCCCTTTTCATGGTAGCTATCACTCCAATTTACATCACTTGGATGCCATGAGTCCTAATATTTTCCAGGCAGAAGGCACTCTGTCTTGTAACATAAGTTTTCTGTAATTCCTAAATTTTTTTTAAAAAAACTGCACAATCTGTTTGCAGAATCAGGTATTTCAATGCATTTTACTTATGGTTCCATCAAAAAAAATTGTAGAAGTAGAGATTCCTGAAGGCAATGATGTTCACACCCAGACCTACTGTCCTCTCTAAGTTTCTCTGATCAGACTGCACTGTGCTACTCCAGAGATTTCTTGCCGCTCCTGCTGTCTCTGGGAAGCTGCAGGTCCCTCCCTGCAAAGCCACTGTACCATAACGCAGCTGCCACGTGATTCAGTCGCAGCCTGCGAGTCCCCAAATGCACAGAAAACTTGCTGTAAGCTACCGGGGGAATTTATGCAGTCTCCTGGAACCCACAGGCCCTTCCCATCCATCCTGACACCAGGGCTGTAAAAACTCCCTGTACAGTACCTGCTGACCCAGTAATGCTGTCTGAGTCCTCTCCATGGCAACGCACTGCAGTGTCCTCAGCTACAGGCAGCGATGGCTAGGGAGCCGATGCATCAGATGTATGGAGAATAATTTTAGCATAAGTTTTTCCACGGGGAAACTGCAGGCACAAAATTACTCCCCAGAGGAAATAAAAGAATGTCTGAAGAAGAAAGAAATAACAAAACAAGTTATTTAAATATCCCTAAAATCATAGGAGACATGGTTTATGTGTCTAATGCAACAGATGTACGTGGTCAAGCAGCTTCACACATTTTAGATACCCTCAGGGATGAAGAATGGTAGAAAGTACTTACAACCTCAGTTGAGAAAGGAATGATGTTTCCCACAAGGGTTAGGGCTGGTCAGAGTGGAAAATTGTAGGGAAACTGTTCTGGACATCTCCAACTATGATGGCTCTCATACCACTACAGCAAAGAAACATATCCTGAATGAATGGTGGGAGTAAGGATGGAAAAGAGAAGCCTGGGATAAACACATACAGGACTTAAACAAATGTATAAAATAATGGAAATAAGATTGGGGCCCTACATGAAAGTCAGGATGAATTGTGACTTTTTGAGGTCTCCTTCCTGGTGAAGGCTCCTGCATTACAGCAGCAGAGAAATGCCTTCTGGAGCACCCCAGCCCAGTGGCTTCCTCTACCCCAGGCCTGCATGGGTGCTGCTCCAGGCATCTGTCAGGCAGCACCCCACAATGTTAGGAAGGAGCCTGAGCTAAACCACCTCCCTTTGGGCTCTAGGGCAGCAGCCAAGAGTGTCTAGGGTTCTCCTGTGAAGCAGAAGGTGATGAGGAGCACCTCTTTTAGAATTTGAATCCGGGCTGTCAGAAAAATTATTTTACTCTGTGTCAGTGCTAGGATCAGGAGGATGAACTAAGTAGAGGTAAGTATCTCAAGACCACAGGATAAAAAACCACCTTTCTACTAAAGACTGTTTTAATTCTGCTCTTTTTTTTTTTGCAAGGGCGAGGTGGGGGGAGGGTGTTGGGGGTTTTTTTGGTTGGGTTTTTTGGGTTTTTTTGTTTAGGTTTTTGGAGTTTTTTGGTTTTGGGGTTTTTTGGGGTTTTGTTGTTTTTTGGGGGCGGGGGTGTTTGTTTGGTTTTGGGGTTTTAAATTTTCTTTTATTTTTATTTTTTAGTTGTTTGGTTTTTTTCTTCCTCAAAGGCCAAGTTTAATATCAAACTGCCAGGGTTTAGTAGAGACCCACAGCATGGCCATAGTCCTGTTCTCATTAGGGAACTGGATTGCTGGCTGCCAGTGTTCTGCAAAGACCAATCCATACCTGCTTTTATTTGTAATCAACCATTTCGATTCAGCCACCCGACCCGGAATTGGTTCCTGCCTGCTGAGATCAATTGCCCAAGGGCAAGCACATTGTGACAGCTAGCACATTCCTGTGCCCAACAGAGGAGGCACCACAGCCAGAGGTAATCTGAGGCTGGGGCTGTTTCCAAAGAGAGCAGGGACCTCGTGAAAGGGAAAAGCCAGATTAAAGGGGAATCATAATCCTTAACTATGCAGCGACAGCCTGGGAAGAGAGATTTGCTCAAAAAGGCCAAGGGTCTTCCCTCAAGGATGATAGTGCCTCACTGTTGGCAAGATGGATATGGGCTTGTGTCTCCATCTTCTCCTTCTCTGGCAGGGGTAAGAAAGAGAATTACAGCAAAAAGCAGGGGACAGAAGTCTGGCTGTGGGGATGAAACCTCCCAGGTGAGACCCTGTCAGTCAAAGCTCTCCCTGATTTCACTTGCAGACAGAACCCTAAATACCACTGGAAGAGTGGGCTTCAACCCTCAGTTTGTACAACCTGAAACCTGGTCATGCACCCATGCTCTGATGCATTTGCTGCACTTGCTTGGAATAAGGCAGGTTTGTGGGGCATTCCAGCATGCCCGCTGCGTGCTTCACAGCCATATCCCAGCCACAGCTTTGAAGCAGCAGGAAACGTTCTATCTCATTCTTTCCCAGTTCAAATCAGCAGGATTAGTTGTTTATTCAGGAGTCCCTTCCCCCATCAGCAGGGGAAAATAATTATAAACCTTCTTTTTATATGTGCCAGCTAGCAGACAGGATCAGTATGCAGAGGGACTCCCTGATTTCTGACATGCCTAAGCCCTCAGACGACTGTGGGGTTTTTGCACCATATGGCTCTATCACTGGACAAAATAGTGCCCTAGATAGGCTGGTTGTTTTCCAGCCTGCCACCAAATTAACTTAGGAGGATGGGCACATATAGCCACAGTTTCTGCATTGTTGCCACCGTTTCTGAGGTCTCCAGACCTATTGCAAGCCACCGTATTTTTGTAGCCCCTCCTGCCCCCCTCCAGGACCAGCTACCAAAGGGATTAAACACAGCATGTTATCTACTGCAGTGGCTTAATCACTAAGCAAAGCACTCATCCCCTGACCACAAGGTCAAGGAATTATCTTCCTGACAGATAATGCAGCCAGGGCTTGGAACAAAATGAGGAGCTGAACTGTCATTGCCAGCCCACAGGCCACAGTTTTATTGCTGTTTCTGGGTAATAGTGCTGCTAAGATGCTGTGGAAGTGCAGCATGACTCTTCTCACCTGCCCCAACACAACAAAAATGGTATTCATTTTTGGGTACATACATCCCCCTCTCTTAAACACCTCTTATTCCAAACCTGTCCCTCTGAGAGCAAGAGGTTTTGATGGCTAGATGTTTTTGGCACTGTGTACTAAAGAGACTGAAGACCTAACTGAGCACTAAGACTGGGCCAAAAGGGAAGTGACCTTGGGAGAAACATCCATATCTAGAAATACAGTTTCAGAGGACATAGATTCTACACATCAGTTTCAGCAGAAGGTGGGAAGTCCTTTTCCCAGGTAAGCTGGTCTGTCAGGGCAGAGCTGCAGGGCCTGCCAGCCCCACTGCTCACTACACAGCTGTGGGCTGTGAGAGGGCAACTCACACCTATGGGGGGAAAGTTCTTCATTGGAGACTTAAATATAGAGAGCCCAGGTCTGCTGCTGCCACAAGAGAGTAAGGAAAACTCCTGACACAGAGAGCTACAAAGTGAGGTTCTTAGTAGGCACTAGCAGAGGGCATCAGCTCCCACAGCATTGCTGTGAGTGCCTCAGGACCCTCTGCACACAGCCAGGCAGGATAAGCCACGGTCTTCTGCCCTGCTGGCTGCCAAGAGTGGTGTCTTTTCATAGAAGGGAAAGGTGTAAACTGAGATTACAGAAACAGGCTGAGAGATGAGGCTCTCTACCCAAAGCTGGCTAAAACAAATAGCTTGCAGCTCTCCAGGTGACTTCCTTATGGTCACATACATGACAGTCACATACTACTCCAGAGGAGGAATCCTCATCTCTACAAGAGTCTAGGTCCTGAAGACTCTGGTTGAAATTACATGTGTGCTAAATCTTCCTTGTTGTGCCTTTCAAAAACAGCTAAGCAGTCAAATGACATTTTCTCACCTCCCTCAGTACATCTTGCCTTTTGCAGTCCAGCCTCTCCCTAAAGGCCCTGGTTGTTACCATTTGTCTGTGAAACGTTCACACCCTGCCAAGTCTGTGTGCCTTACCTGTGAACAGCAAGGGCCACACTGCAGCCAGGGGCACTGCTCTTCTCCATCTTTCCACCATGAGATGCTTCCTGCAGCACTGGTGTGGAATGTGAGAGAAGTAGTTCCCACCTGAAAGCACAAGGTTAACACATCTTAGCAAATTTCACTGTTCTTCAGCTATAAATCAAAAATAAAAATGTTTTTTGTTATTTTAGCTCAGAACATGAAAGGTCTGATTGTCTCTGAGATGTCTGTCTCTATTAAGCTTGGTGGATCCTCCAAAGAGCTCACTGAGGTTATGTGCATGCTGTTCATCCTCCTGGGACAGGGCACAGGTATCAGAGCCCTTCCCATACACCCACCTCCAACCTAACAGCTAAGGCACAGCAGAGACACAGGCAGGGCAGGCAGGCAGAGTAAATAACCTGCTGCTGTGCAAGGGAACTGGATGAGCTAGCTGCAAATAAAAGTCCCTTCTCTCCATCTCTTATCTCAGGCAAAGGAGAGAGCATCCCACAGTGCTCTGTGGAAAACAGAGCACTAATAAAGCTTTAGATTTTCCACTCAACTGCTGCTCCTTGGCTCCCCTCACTTTCCCACCTGAATTTCTCTTTGCCTTTGGGGAAATTGACATTATGTGTCTTCTATATTGTTCTTCGTTAGGAAAACAAAAAATCTCCTTCCATTAAGTGACTCTCAAGAGCGGAGACAGGGGGACATGCACTGAGAGCCATCTACCTTACAGTCTGCCAGGGGCCCTCTCCTCAGTGTCTCTCCTATGGCCACTGTCCCTGCAGCCCCAGGATCTGCAGAAAGCACAATCCAAACCTCAATATCACTTTGTCCATAGCAGAAAGGTGCACAACCCCTTCAGAAAAACCACATTTCTCTTCTAAAACATGTGAGAGAAAGGGAAACCACCTGGAAATCAAGCAATGCTCTGGCTGTCTTGTGTGTGCTTCTCTCCACAGGGATGTGACTGTGAAATGCAGCTGGGTATGCAACCCAGAGCTTGTTCTGGCCAAGCTACAAGGTGCTCCCCAGAAGGGGAAATGGCTGCACAGGTTCACCAGGCCTGCTGGGGAATGGCATGAGCTGCTTTCTCCTCCCATGGAGCTCCAGCCTGGCACCTCTACTTACTAGTTTCTCCATTTCATTAAGTTTTACCTCCTCCCTACAAGCAGACTTTAATCATGACTTCTCTACATTTCTACTGTGCTCCAGATGACAGCATGGCCACCAAAAACAGGACCATCTCTTCCAGAGGATTCACCAACCTTCAGCCTCAAAAGGTTACAGTCGTTGCCTGGATAACAATTAATCTTCCCCCAAAAATGGTCTATATATGTTTAGATACAAATAGTTCTTGGAAAATGTATGCAATTAAATTTAGCCTTTCCAGTAGTAAGTCTAAGGGCCTGGCTTTCCAACTTAAGCAACTTTTAAGCAACTGCTTTCCTTCTTCTCCCCATTAGTAGTACCAGATCCTGCCTGCTGTGTGAGATGGGCTCCCTCCCACCAAGCACCCTGGTTCCTCTCCTTCCCCCTGCTCAGGCACTGCCAGCTGGGTTTGCCAGGTTTCCCCTGGGAGCTCCTCTGTCTCTGGCTCTCAGTGCACAGCCAGGCCTGCCAGCCCATGTGCTCCCCAGCGAGCTGCTGCTCCTGAATGCCTCCTGCAGCATCTGTGCTGGCTGTGTGTAGCAATGTGCTGGTCCAGGCAGCAGTTAATGCAGCTGGAGAAATCCCCAATGTATGCCAGAGATGACATGCCACACATCCTGTTCCCAAGCCTTTTTTGCCATAGATTAAGAATGGCACTAAATTTACCCTGTGGTAAGTAGGTAAAACATACTTGTCTGTGGCAAACAGAAGAGATTAGAGGCTGTTTTCAATAAATCTCTGAAGATTAAGGAGAAAGGAGATTCCATAAAGTAAAATCTGATTTGTCCTTGGCACAGCTGTCTATCTAAAGATAAGTACCCACATCCCACTTCTGTACAATTCACATTTCTCCACACACAGCCTCCAGAACGTGAGCTGAAGTCATGGCTTTACTACTCTAACTAGCATTCATAACATGGCAGGCTGTGCTATCAGGGCTGTGGAGATGGCAAATATTCACCCATTTCTCCTTAGAAAGGAGACAGGATTCATTTCACGTTACCTTGGGAACTCACACCTGCCATGGCAAACAGCACACAGAGAGGCAGAGAAAGAGCTGAATATAGTCCTGTCTGTCCTACTGTCTTCTGACCTTATACAGCACAGCCTCCTTCTTCCATAATTGAGGTCTCCTGCTGCAGAGGCAGCCACAGCTGCTGATTCTCTGGCTATCCCATTACAGCAGTAGTAAGTGCAAGCCCATTATTCTGCAAAACAATTCAAATTAATTCAGAGCCTTAAACCAGAAAGTCTTTCCTTATAACACCACCTTTCCCTTACTGCACTGCAGCTACAAGAAGTCAGCAGCTCCATCCCTCCATTTTCCGCTTAAGCCCGTTGTCTGGGACACACATGCCATCTCTTCCAAGGAAAGAGTTTCAGTGACATTCAAAGACACTTTAAAAATCCCTGGTGAATGTAAGAGGGATGTCTTTCCATGGCTCTTAGGATATAGCTGCAGTCTGTTAAATCATGCAGATAGGAAAATGTTGAGGAAATTTCTGGCACACCAGCTGTCTGACCTGACTTATTTACATGATGCTAGAGCTAGAAAATGCACTAGTTTTATAGCCCTTGTGATTTGAGACTGCTTTTCCAGGGAAAAGCAGCAGCAAGGAAAAGGGCACATCAAGCTTTCTATGTGCTTATCTTCAGAAACAACATTATCTCCAAGGCTCATGCCCAGCCCCTGCCAGGGACAGGCTGCCTGCCCCCTTCCCCAGCATGGGAGCTGCGTGCCCAGCCCTGACCACAGAGAGCTGCCCCCACTGACCCTCACCCAGGGCAGCTGGGAAGGTGCTCAGCTGCCTGTCTTTAGCAGGTTGCTGAAAGACTTGGAAAAGCTGAGGGCACAGCTGACCTGGCAGCTGCAGAGTGGAGGCACAGACATGTCTCTAATGCAGGATTAACAGGCTGCTGTCCTTGCCAGGGCTGCTTGCCCACACATGGCCTTCTTTGTGGGTCTGGCAGTGCAGCTACAGCAGAGACACAGCCACCTTCAGGTACAAAGCACACCAAGATTCATCTGAAGGTAAAACTTTCTGGTCTGCTCTCTGCCTCTGAGGAAAAACCAGAAATTACTTTTGAATAAATTATTTTCAGGGAAAATAATAAAAAGTTAAAAAAACCCCCTGATTATGAAATATTTCTTTGAATAGATGACAAACTCCTCTGAGTGAAGGTCCAGTGGAGGGGACTGGTTCCTCTGCCTGCCCCTTGCCCCTGTGAAACACACTGGGACAGGACCTGGCACAAGGACTCCAAAATGGCTCACTCTGCATGTCCCAGGTGAGGGGACACCCAGACCACCCTGCCCAGCTCTGTACCCACATGTGGCCTGTGAAGCAGGGAGGGAAGGTGCCTGGTTAAGAGCCCGGGGTGTTCGCTGCCCGTTGCTGTGCATTTTCTACATGAAATGCTCAAGTCGGAAGGACTTTGGATCAGGATGAATAATATTTCTAGACAGGAAGCCAGTGTTATGAAAAAAGCATGAGCAGCTATGAGGGCATGTCTCACCTCCTTGGCACTCCAAAGAGAGCAGCCCCCCCATCCCCACCATGGCAGAACTGTCCTCCCACTATTCCTGGGTGCTGCAAACCCTACCAGGGTGAGGCTAATTTCCACCCTGGGAAGACGGCCCCAGTTAAGCAAAGAGGAGTAAATAGAAAGCTGAGGGAGCAGCCTGGAGGGGAAGGTGAGGAACAGCCAGCTTGCAATCCTGTTCAAAGCTAGGGAGAGCTGGATAGACAGGGCAGGGTGTATACTTACCATGTAAAGCAATATTTGTTTGCTAGATCTGTGATCCTCTTCAAGCACAGACAGGATGGAAACCCCAGCTATGAGCAGTGCACCAGAACCAAGGCTCAGAAGTGTATTTCAAGTCTGCTCCCTCCAGTCTTCAGAACACTTCACTCCTTTGCAGAGTTCTGCCCACAACAGCTATTCTTTTCTTCCCTGGTAGGACTGTTCTTTATTTCCCATTCACCCAGAAAGCAACAGTTCTTTTTTGCCCTTCTCTGGTTCCCTGGTCTGGGAATGAGGCAGAGCCCACACACATCTCCCCTGACAGCCAGGCTGCACTTAGGAGCTGAACCAGGAGCTCACAGCAGAGCACTATGGGGGCCAGGATCAGGAGATGCTCTTCTCCCTTCAGGAAAGGAATAGAATAGCTCCCACCCCTGCTCCCAGTAGCCTTTCCTAAGGCTGGGTCACTAAACTGCTTGGTTCCATTGTGCTGCTGAAATCTTGGTGCAAGGTCTGCCTCAGCGTGCTGGGATCCAACAGGCAGGAGCAGGATGGCAGGAGCAGCTCAAGCTGTGGGCATGGGGCTGTCTGCTCCTGGGTGGCAGCAGAGCTGCAAGCTGAGCTCATGCCCACTTGCAAGGGGAAGCCAAAGGCTCCCATGGCATGGAGGTGCTGTGAGTGTGTCAGGAGAGGTATCATGCACATCCTTTGGGGCATCCAGGTCTGAGGGTGCTCCCTGGATCCACAACCACCACCACTGTTTCTGAGTGAGGCTACAACACAGCAGCAGCTGGTCACAGCTGGAGGGAGTTTCTGTGTAGCTAGCAGCCATCAAAACTAATTCCACGCCAGCACCAGGAGCCAGCCACATGCTCAAGTGGACTAAGTTCTTCTAGTTCCTTCAGCATCAGCCAGAGCCAGGGACTAAAACATTTCCTTCACCAAACAAATTCATTTTTCCTTACTGCAAGGCTTCAAGCTTCAAATACAGTGTACCCCACCACTCCCCCTTATCCAAGCTTGATATATGTGATAAGCACAATTATTTCACCCATCTGTGATACCTTTGAATGGCTGAGAATTTTCTGTCCTCATTTTGGAGCCCACGTTCCCCCTACACAGGCAGGAAATACAGCTCTGCCTGCACATTCTTGCTCTTAATCTAAAATAAGTTCCACATTAAATCACACTTGATCTGTATTTGCGTGAGGGAGGAAACCACTGCAAGAGAAATTTAGGAGAAGAAGGAAAAGCAGCTTTCACTGCCATTCTCCACATCCCTCCGTGGGTTGCAGCATCTCTCTGAAGTACCACGCACTTGATCAGAGAGGGATCTAGAGGGCTGCTGCTCCAGACCCGAGGAGTTTCTGAATATCCAAATCCCTTTAGAGTTACAGGAATTTCCAATATCTTCCAGTACATGTTTAGATACTCAAAACCTTTCCAGCACCTTTTCAGCTCCCCTGAGCAGCCTCTGTGTAAACACAGCTACCCACAAAGCATAACCCTAAGCATGTCCCTGAATCACAGGGATCATATTCCTGTATCACAGGGCATGCCTCATGTAAACTGGGGAGAGGAGAAAAGGGCCTGAGCTGCAGACTCCTTTTCCCTGAGCACCTGGGGCTGGACTCCTTGGTTGGATCCAGTAAGCTTTTTGCTTACTGGGAAATTGAACAGCCGTCTTCAGGTTATTGAAATGCGTTTGCCAAAGCACACACTTTGTTTTTGAAGCACAGCAACTGTCAACTGTCAGCAGTGCTCCAGCTTTAAGTCACACCTCCTGCACTCCTACCTTTCACTCTCCTTCCTCTTGGAGCCTCCAACAAGCTCCCGTTGCCTGCAATAAGCATGTGGTGTGCCTTTGGCACAATCAGAAAAGGAAAGGAGAAATTAAAACGGTGGCTACTTCTAAGCAAGTTACAATCCAAGCAATTTCCGGCAATCTTTGCATTAAAAGCCTGCTCCTCTACTTTGCTACAAAAGCCACAGCATTCTCATCTTCTTGCTATGTCATTTTTATTGCTGGTAAGATTAGTGCACCTGAAAGCACAGCCCATCTCTGCCACCCAGGGACCTTGAATGCCCTGTGAGCTGTCCCAAAAACAGAGTTCTGCCAAACATGCTATCACCCTGGTCACCACTGTGCTTTCAGCAGTGACTGGCACAAGCCTCCAGCCTTACTCTATCAAGGCTGAGAGTCAGAGCCTCTTTTGAACAGGGCCTAATTCTATTGCAGGGAGTCAGATTGCTCACACCCACCACAAACAAACCCCCTTATTAACATGGAGATGTCAAAAATATTAATTCCTATTTGCAGAACTTAGATAAAAAACCCCACAACAAAAAACAGAACCTGTTTTCCTCATTTTGGAGAGGCAGGGGCTGTACCTTCTGTGGGCAGCCACTGATGTGTGGAGGAACAGGGAGCTCTCTCCCACCCCAGAATTAATGATGAAGAAACCAACGAGAAGAGCAGCACTAGAAGAGGACATATCCTGCCACTCTTGGGTGGTTTCCACAGAGAGGTCTGAGGCAGGGATGCAGTCAAGAAGAACTCAAGGGTAAGCAGAGTTCACTTAGTAATTTAAGCAATGCAAGGTTTGCACTTTTCAGGATACAGCAAAATAAGAGCACATGACCCTGCTGAGTTATTTATTGCAACACCTCTGAGTTAGCAAAAGGTGCCTTTGTTAACCCCACAAAATGCCCTTTATAATTTTTCTTCCTTTGAAGTGCCAGATCTGTCAATACTGAAAAAACCCCAAAATCTGCATGTTGGTTCAGGCACTACACTGTATCCTGCAAAGAGCAGGAAGGACTCACAGACCTGAGTGCTCAGTTGGATCTTTCTGCATTCTGGCTGCAGAGATAAGCCTGCAGTAAGAAGTAAGTGTTACTTAATATAGAAAAGGGGATGTTATCTCAGTACACAGAAATGCACTGCACTGGTTTGTTCAACAAACCACACAGAGTGGTTGAACTCATGGTGACTGTCACCCCAACAGGCCACCTCAGACCCAGCTCTCAGGTGACTCACTACAGCAGTTCCTCTTGCTTGGTCATTTCACCCATTCAAATCCATGCTCAGACTAGGTGGGTAAAAAACTACACAGACTGGGCAAAAAACTGCGGAGTTGTCCTTGTGCATGAGGAAGAAGATGGCAGAAGCATCCTTCACAGGCACACCAGCACCAAGGAGCACTGAGAGTCCAGGCAAGCCCCTGCCTTGGGCAAGACTTTCAGAACATGGGCCACTTTCCTGGGAGCAAATCTCTCCTTACTGGATACAACATGAGCCAGCTTCTGTCCCTCTAACAACCACAAAAAGTGACTGCATTGAAAAGATTCAAAACAGACTATTCCTATGGAAATCTATCATCTTATTTCCATAGAGATACACTAACATTACACTAAGTCCTAAGCAGAAAGCCTGCCTACTATCTCGAGCTAAAAAAAGGCCATACTTTGTCCCTAAAAACCGCTATCAGCTTATGTCACTTGTGTGCCACACACAGCAATGCGCAACAAGCACCAGCAACCATTTATCCTTCATTATCCACTTCTGACCCCAAGGGCAATTTCCATTTCTTATCCACTTTCTCTGCTTTAGAAGCAGCACAGACTGGGGGCAACAGGGCTAGGGCTGCCTTTCTTTCTCTGACATGAACTTCCATGCAAGAGCAAAGCCTTGGGGTGGTGGGCACTCCAGCAGGAACCACTCTTCTTCACTAGGGACTGAAACAGCCTGTGCATCTTACAAGGAGGATGAAGTTAACCCTTAAATCAGTTTATTGAACCTTTAACAGGATCCATCCTTCCAGCCAAGACAATGCAGAGGAAATCAGCAGGCTTCACATTTGGCAGTGTCTCTGACAGGAACAACAGGGAGAATCTTCAGAGAAAAAAGAAGTTCCTGGGTGTTACACAGAAGGTGGAGATGGTGAAGAATGGCCACAGGCTTTTCAGAGCCAGTCTAGGTGTTCTGCAACTCCTGAAGTGAAATCTTAAAGGTGCAAACTATCCTGTATTTTCTTCTATACTCAGACACAAGAGAACAATTTAGAGAATTCTTCTCAGTGGAGGAAGTTATTACCCCCTTCCCAGTTTTCCCAGCAGAAGAAAGCAACCTAGGATTACTGGTGAAGGTTGTTTGAACAGAGGTGAGCTTCCTAAGCCATCTTCCTGTTACTGCATTGTGTTAAAAACACACAGAGAACATTGAAATCAGTAATTTCTGTGTCCTTTGAGAGGAGACAGTCACTTAATTTAGATGCTGTGGTGCACAGAGGCAGCTCTGTGCTGGCTCTGCCAGGGAGATTACAGGGTAGTAGATTCCTGTGCAGCAGGGAATGACTGATGGAAAGCACCTCCTCACAGGTGACTCAGGGCACATCTTGCTGGTTACACACAGAGTTGTTCACTGACCTCAGGTAAGCAAGTGGGAGCTTTCTACTTCAGATGTGATACAGTCTGCTTTAAGTTTATAGACAATTTTAAAGTAGGTAGCAAGGGTGAAAGCTTTTTACATATGGCCTTTTTTACATACAGCCAATCCTTCTGAGAGGTGGTGTTAAGCACGTAACACAGCAACTCAGGGAAACAGAGGAACTGCACAGGCAGTAAATGAGAGTGTCACAATGATTTGTTTGAACTCCTACAGAGACAATCTAACATCATTTTGGTGACAGTGTATCAAGAACACACAGGAATTCATTCTAGTGTCAACATAACTTTTATTTACTTATTGCTGTCAATATGCACAGTAAAGGAAGACCTGATGTGACTACCTCCTGCATACAATACTTCTGAAGAGTCAGAGATTGTGGCTTTGATGGTAATAGAACAAAAATGCTGTATTCACAGGCCACAGGGTGATTTTTCTAACTGCCTGAATTACAGATGCATTCCCTAGCTATCCTTCATTCTGTCCCTTCCAGCATCACCTAATATAGACCTTGTAACTGGAAAATAGCCAGAGATTATTTGGGAGCAGCATAAAGGAAAAAAAAAACATTTCTGTATTGCTTCTTTATCACAGCCCTTCAGCCTCGTAGGAGCAAGAATTCATTTGTGGCTTTCTAGCATATAAACACAAGTAGATAAACCACAGAAGGATCAGGTATGCTAAGGAAGGATGGAAATAATCTCCTACTGTATCACCTATTGTCACAAAAACATCCTCCTTCAGAGCTGGATCCTCTGATTGGATGAGACCTCCCAATGCCTGGCAGAAGGATCCTAGTCAGTAACTGATTGAAATGGGAAGTACAGGCTGTGCTTTCAAAGCTTTTCCTCTGGTCACACTAGAGTGATTCCATCCAGGAGCATCACACTGTCACAAGATGTTCCTCCACCCAGCATTAACCACTCTCCTCTGGCTGGTAAGCCAAGGCTTGCTTCCCAGCCTCATCCTTGACTTCTCCCTAGGAACAACACTAAATTGATAGGGAATTATGTAGGTGGCCAGAAGCCAAAGGCTGTGAGTGGACACTGTCACAGTCTGAATGGGACAATAGCAAGCAACTACCTGCATGTCACTGGACATACATAATACCCAGGGGTCCTGATGCCATGAAAGGTATGGTAAATCTGTACTTTACCACCCCCTAACCCCTAACTGTACTTATGCTGCTTACTTTATTCACCTTTGTATTGTCTATTTCTTAATTTCCCAATTAATATGCAGGAGAAAGCAGGGTGTCACTCTGAGCATACTTATCCTGTGGTCTGTAAGCACCAGGCAGTGCTGCTTCTACAGCATGGGTAATTATTAGCCAACTGCTTGCTTAAAATAGGTGGGGGAGGCTGCAAGGGGCTCCACAACAAAGTGACTCCTCTCCTGGACTCCTCTTCCACAGCCCTTACAGCTTGCCTGAACTGGCAGTGGGTTTTGTTGCTGGACAGTCCTCACCCTCCTGCCCTCCAACTCGCCTCACAGAGGGGTGTTGAGGAAGTCATCAAAACTGAGTCAAAGGCTTCTTCACACTGAGGAATAGATAGCCAAGAGCTAATACATTCCCTAGTTCTGACACAGCTAGATGTCTCAGTGCAAAAAAAATGTGCGAAGGTGGCCCTGGAATGTTCTGCCCACCAAAAACACAACAGAACCCTCCCTTCCAGCTTGCATCGATGCCATTGAGTTACCTATAAGCTCTCCTCTGTACATGATCCTCCTTGGACCCAAATCCACAGCATCCTCCTGTTGTCTTCACCTTATGTTGTTGCTGTTTGCTTGAAATGATGTAGCATCAAGACAAAAAGTTTGGCCCTGTGTTTGATACTTTTGCCTGTGCTTGGGAGACTGGGACTGCTGCAGTCTTCAGGAAATGTGCCACCGAAGTACTGATTTACTGAGGGTGTGCAGCGAGCCAGCTCCTAGAGCGGATCAGGTAGAACAGGGCGAGCTGTGTTCAGCTGAGGAGATTACACTAGCTGGAACACAGGCTGCTAAAGGTTTCCTCAGAAGCACTTGTGTTTGGCAGACAGACTAGACAGGGAAGGAAAGGAAAGGAGAGGCACTTCCTAAGCTACGGTCTCTGGTTCACTTGAACACCGACTGTGGCATCTTGGCCAAACATGGTTTAGTGTAAGCAGCTGAAGCAAACAGGTCTGGAGAGATCAGCAGAGAAGGTCTGCCAGGCTGCAGGAAGCACTCAAACTAAAGCAAAGCCAATAACTGAAGGGATTGCCTACACACAACTCTCCCCCACACCTTGCCCACCAAATGCCAGATCTCCCTTCTGAGCCTAGTGCCCAAGGCTGTAACTTTTGCAGAGCTGAATGGCAGATTGATCTCAGAAGCCCCCTCCCAGGAAGAGTCACTTTTTGTCCCCTGAAGCAGAATCCTTTTGTGACCTCATGATTTGATAGATAGTTTTCCTAAAGCGCTGGTCCCGGCTCAGTCTTTTGGCTGCTTCTTTCAGCTCTTCAATGTTTTCAGCTTCTGCAGGTGAGAAGATGAAGGACTGTGACTGCTTCACTGAAACAAGAACAACACAGAAAGGTAAGCACTCTCCACCAGGGACACAAACTGAAGATAAAGCTTCACTAGAGTTCACGAGCCATGTGACCAGCATGACTGAGCCTAACTCAGTCTGTGATTAGGCATTCTGATGAAGTAATATTTAAGTAAGTTTTTTTAGGAACCCAAGACCATCACAGAAGTTTAGCTTTCAGCATATATAAAGAAATGGGCAACAAATACACAGGCTCAGTGCCTGCTCTCTGGGAAAGGAAGCTCCAAGTAGCACTGTGGCTCCATTCTGCTGCTAAGAAACATGAAATAGAAACAACATTTGCAGACTTTACTGCTCTGCCAGTCCCCTGGGCACATATCTGCTCCTGCAGGGTATGAAGGAGAAGGCTGCCCGACACCTACTGTCATTCCAGGAGGCGCTGGTTCTCCGGCAGCGGAAGCGGCAGCTCTTTATGCGGCGAGTGGCGGCCTTGTGGATGTACACAGAGTTCTTCATGATCACGGGCATCTTGGCCTCCAGCTCAGCATTGCGGATGCACTCTTCAAAGAACTCTGGGAAGAGAACACCACTGTTTCAGTGATGGGACAAACACCTCAAGCAATGAACCAGTCACAAGGGTCTGCACTCATTGATGGGCTGAGCCAGGTAATGATGACCTTCATGAACAACAATCCATAAAGCTCCAGAATATCATCAGGAAGAACATTTGCAAATGTTCATTTTCAAAGTGACAAAACCCTCCAGTTCCTAACAAATGCATGCTCAAATTTAGAAAGAACTAGAGTCATCCATTCCACATCAGTAATTCTTACAACTGCTCATGACTCAACTGCCAAAAGCCTTTGATACTGTGATAAAAGTTCTCAACTCTGAAGCCTTGCTCATTATACTTTCTTTGAAGGACTTCTAAAACCAGTCAGGTCTAACTGGAAAAGGAAAGTGTTGGCAAGTGTTGGCAACACCAGCACGGGCACACATGGTAAGGGATTTCTTAGTAGCATAGCAAATACTAGCGCATAGTTACATATATTATGGGCTCCAAGAAAAGCCCTATGCCCAAACTCTGACGTTATTCTGCCCTGATCTGCCACACAAACTGCTTTTCCTGTCCCATTTCCCCTCTTATGGTCTGACCAGTGTCTATTCTGCCATTCCAGTCTTGCTGTCCTCCTGCCTGTTGCTGGTGCATTGCTGTTCAAAAGCATCATGTGCTAATGTGCCTAAACTCTTCTATAAAGGGCATGCAGAGCTGCAGAAACCACTCAGAAGGACTGAGGCAATCTGTGCTGGGACTAACGTTATGGGAAACATTGCTGGTCCCTTATTTTCTCAAGTGCTCTGCTCATCAGTACATTTTTATTCTTTTGAAAAAAACATCTCTCAAAATCTAAGGTTGGAAATATCAGGAGACATTCAGTACCAGTTATTTATGCATGCCCTGTGAAGCTCCACTTGAATGCTGAGCTCAACACATCCACTTTCGCTCTGTTTTCTTACCAGGGCCCTGAGCCAGTGGGATGAAGTTCAGAATCATGACTGTTTTTAATCATTTAGAAATCTTATGTAGAAACTATTGAATAATACTTTTAAAATTTAAATATATATAAATTATAAGTATGTGAATAGATATAAAACTATTTATACATTTATTTTTCCCTATTTACCTAACAGTGCTCAGAATACCACAGGACTTTTTGACTTTTCTATATTGGTCCAGTACATCCACCCTTCACTGAAATGAAGCCTTAACTGTACAGACCTAGCACCTTAATAAACCCTTCTCCCTGCAATATAATTTGCAGGGCATGAAAAACAAGCAAGATTTGACTCAATTGAAGCTGCTTATGTCAGTTCCCAAGCCTGATTCAAGCCAAATGCCAGGGTAATGCCCCCCAAGAGAACCCAAAAGGACCCAGCCCAAACAAACCAGAAAAAGGCAAAGAAACAGGGATAACTTGTGAGAAGCATCAGTCTGCACCTGACCCATGCTCTGTAGGGCTGAGCTGATGCTGTGATTCAGCTCTGAGTAAAGATCCAAACTTCACCTGCTGGGTCATCCACCAGCATGTTGCTACAGCAACCACAGGCCTCCTTAAACTGGTGATATTCTTTTAGCCAAGGCTGAGAAATAAAGCCTTGAGGGGAGTCAGAGGACTCCTTGTAACTCAGACCTAGTCAGTAGTCAGTTTTTATAGCTCTGCCACAGCTTCCCTGTTTGACATTTTGGAAAGTCAAGATGACTTGCTCATCTCTAGGTTTGCCTTCCACCCAGCAGAGAAGGCTGGAATAATTTAATGCTCCTTCGAGGGGCTGGAATAATTTCAACCTTCTCTGAAGGCAAAACACCAACTACCTGCATAGCACATTATGGCTCCTCAAAGGGGAGATGTGGTGGAGGTACAAGAAGTTGGGAGACCGCATTTATCTGCAGCTTTGCTAATTTGGAATCTTCTTTGTGTGTCTGGGAAGATAGGTAGAAATACTTCCTCTAGTGAGTTTGCTCATCAGTAGAGAACATGGATGACTAACTTACTTCTCAAGTTACTGACATCTGCTTTCATCTTCTTCTCTTTCTCCTTGTTGCAATTCAGGGAATTTAAGCCTTGCTCCAAGCTCTGCAAGGCGTCCTCAGCCTCTCTCAGTCTCTTCTCCAGATCCATGCGTACCTTCACTTCAGCCTGAGGAAGAAAGTAAGAATTGCTGGAAAACAGCTTGTTTCTCAGTAAACGTCCGGGTAACTCACAAGGTCTGTGAGGAACTTGCCATGGATGAAAATGAAAAGACAACAGTGATGGAAATCCTTAGAAGTATCGCAAGGCAATATAAAGGCATTTCTCATGTCTTCAGACAGAATCTGAAGTCCAGACTATTACAGTAATTTTACTTTACTCTGACTTCATTTTTCACAGTTTTCCTCCCATTGCATAAACCATATGGAACCAGAGATGGTATTTCAACACATGAATCTGTGCTAATGCAAGTACTTGCAGCTTAGCAGGAACAGAAGGACATCAATCCAGCTAAGACAGACTTGAGATAAAGGCAGTCAATTCCCACAAAGGGATGTACAGTGCTTAGTTTCAGAAACAAAACACAAGAAGAGTTAGAAATACTGTACTAGTTTAGCAAATGAGAGACTACACAGCTTAGGTCAACTTAGCTTTAGTCTGGCCAAGTAGATAGAAGGTTACAAGATAAGAAAATATTGGAGGTGCAGGAAAAAAATAACTCAGGGGGTGTTTTTGGACAAAATATTGTACAAGGAGTTTGAGTGTCAAACAGCTAATTATTAACATAACCTTTAAATACCATATTTGTCCAGTTACCTTTGCATAGATTAATGTACTGTCTGTTACAAAGTAGGACTGGTCCCCCAGCTGAATTCCTCTGCTTTTGAATCCAAGTTCTTGCAGAGGTTACTGAAGATTTAAAAGTCTTAAGGTTTGTTTTTCTGAGCACAGGTGAGGAGAGAAAATGTCTGCTTGGTTCTGCAACAACCATATTAGCATTTATTTGAAATCATCTTCATTCTTGATTGTGTATACTGTCCTCTTTTACTTTTTTTCCTTCCCTCCATCTATAGGTTATGCTTTCACAGTAACAGATTAAAAGACTTGTACTGAATGGATTAATCAGGCTTCAGGATACAAAAATAAACAGTAGTACTACATAGATAGAAGATGGCAATTTCATGTGTTACCATGATATCATAGTGCCTTGGGTAGGAAGAGACCTTAAAGATCATCTCATTCCAACCCTTTGGCCATGGGGAGGGATAATTTTCACTAGACCAGGTTTCTCAGAGCTCCATCCAACCCAGTCCTGAACACTTCCCGGATGGAATACTCACAACTTCTCTGAGCAACTTGTTTCAATGCCTCACCACCCTCACAATAAAGAATCTCTTTCTAATACCTAATCTAAACCTCTCCTCTTTCAGTTTGAGGCCAATCTCACCTGTCCTATCATTACATTGTAAAAATTCCTATAAGGTTTCTGTCTCAGAGCCTTCTCTTCCCTAGGCCAAACAGCCCCAACTCTCTCAGCCTGTCTCCACAGGAGAGGTGCTCCAGCCCTCCAAGCACCTTGGTGGTGCTCCTCTGGGCTCACTCCAACAGGTCAAGAGCTGGATGCAGCACTGCAGATGGGGTCTCAGCAGAGTGGAACAGAGGGACAGAATCATTTCCCTTGCCCTGCCTGCTACTCTGCTTTGGATGCAGGCCAGGATACAGCTGGCAATATGAAGCACAGCTAATGAAGATTTATGACCAAAATGTGAAAACTAAATAAAACCAAGAGTTTGGCTTGATAGGGAATGAGTTGAAAGAGGAAATGGAAGCACTCTGAGCCCAGGGACAGCAATATGTGACGTATGCAGGGGATACCTTGAGGTCTCTCTCTGCCTGCTGTTTCTCTGCAGTCAGCTCCGAGAGCGAGTTCTGCAGCGCTTGCGACTGGGAAGAGTAAAACTCGCGCTCCTCCTCCAGTGCTCGAGACCGCTCCTCATTCTCCTTCATCCTGGTGCATGGCACAGCAAACAAAGATGACCATTCCCACCCCAACACAACTCACAGGCAGGAAAGGAGCTCAGTGTCATGATGGGGCATGCTCAACTACCTGACTGCCCAGAGCAAAGAGAAGCTAACAGAAGCACTGTGTGCTCCCTTCCAATAGCACAGGCAAAGCTGGAGAGAGCCAGCTGGACAGTTCTTGAATGAAACACTCTCAACTCCCAGATGAGGCCCAGGAGTACCAAACACTCCTTATGGACAGGCCATGAACACCTTTACATGCACAAGTCCTGGTTTGAAAGGAGCAGGCCCAACTGGGTGCAAGTTCAGCTGCCCTGCCTCACTCTGTCTCCTTTGAAGGATTTGTAACCTGGACTCCTACCATTGGAACCAGACAAGCTTCTAGACTTGTCTGGTGTTGGCAACCACAAAGCAAGTCAGCAGACAGTCACATCCTTCAGCACCACTAAGCCTGAGCAGAAGTGTCCTCTTTCCCCACTTCACCTTTTCTCTGCCAGGAGTTTCTCCTGCAGAAGTTGCTGCATCTTCTCTTCAATCTGTCGCAGGCTGCAGTGCAGTCCCCAGATGGGGCTTTGCTCCTTGCTGGGGCTGGTTGGAGGTGGGACCTGGCTCTCATTTTCTTCCAGCATCTCCAGCATTTGTTGTTTTTCCAGGGAGAGCTCCTTGAAGAAGGACAAGAGATTGTGAGTATCAGCCAAGTCTAATGTTTCTGCTCCTGTTCCTACCTGGTTCTTCCTTACTGAGTGCCTCCATCCTTGCATCCACATGCCTCATTCAGGTAAACACAGGAATAACAAAATTTGGGTTTCATTTCATACCTGCTTCATGGGGAGCAAGCCTCCAAGACAGCCTTTGCTACAAAGGGGTGAACCAGCAGGCCCCTCTGATGTGATATGCTAGTGAGGACACAGCTCAGGGACTGGAACCTTGCGCTTCCCTGGTGCATCACAGATGCAGGCAGCTTCCCTGCCTTCCCCACTCTGCTTGCTCCTTAGTGGGAACTGGAGGCACCCCCTCTGTGGTACTTCTAAATGTGGGCAATGGGACACATCACATGGTTTGCCTCGGAAGTGTTCAATGTGCAGTTAGGGCAAGAATGGTACTTCCATAGCTTTCCAGTTCTTTTTGTCATAACTGCAGGCAAGGAGAAGAGCTCAAAGGAACAGATTTTTGGACAAACTTGCAGGATCTGACACAAACATTAAAGATGACCTTGCAGCTTCAGAATGCCAACTGTGTGGAAATTTCACAAAAAATATACTTTTAGAAAAGATACTTTCCACAAATCCACCAGTAAGGAAAGATTTTAATACATCAAGACTCTGTTTCCTAGATTCCCATGTACATTCCCAGGTACACAATTTCCTTGGGAATCATGCTCCCTTCTGTGAACAAGAATGCCCCTCTGCTGCTTCAAATTCCACCAGAAGGTAGAGAGATGCAGTTAGAAAGAAAAAGCTCATCAGACTTAGAGTCATGGTGGCTGGAAGGGACCTTCCAGTAGGCTCCTGCCCAGCTTGCTGTTCAGAGACAGTCTGGCAGCACAGCAGGATATGGTCAGCTGTGGCTGTTTATAGTCTCACAACAGTCCAGGATGAAGGTTACTCAGCCTCTCTAACTGCCTGCCTGCCCATCTGGGGAAAATTCTCTCCTGACTGTTCCACCTAAGCCTCCTAAACTATAACATATTCTGGTCATTGTCCCATCACCATATCAGCTGGTACTGCTGAGAAAGTCTTGGCTCAGTTGTGCTCTGTGCCATTTCTCATCCTTTTCTGCAGGGGATTTTGGTGTTCATATCAGCTACCAAATGAACCTGCTCACCTGCACAGCACTTCAACCCTGGCATTAGCAGATGTTGGATTCATGCCATAAGACAGCAGTGTTTTCAGGCCCAAATGCTGTCACTCAGGGCAGGAGCAGTCACTCACCTCCAGGGTGTTCTGTAAGGATTCTGTCAGGCTTCTCAACTCTTTCTTCTCTTCCTCCACTCCTTTGAGGGAGCGGGCTGTGAGCTCCAGCTCCCTAAAGAAGCAAAAAGGGTGACAGCTATTGCAATAACAGCCCCGCAGGCTGCGCCCAGGCTGTGCCTCTCCTGGTGCAGGACCTGCAACCATCGGTTGGTATAGCCAGTCCTGGAGAGCCAGGAGTTTGCTAGGAAACATCACATCCTGCCTTGGACACACTACAGGTATCCAGGAACTTCACTGTGCCTCCTGATCATCAAAACCAACCCAAGAGTTACTGTGCTTCTCCAGCAAGGGCAGAGCCACGGTTGCAACTGAAAGAGCTCAGACATGGCAACCACATCTAAGCAGAGCCTGTGAGAACAAAACTGGTTTGCAAAATCACACTGGCTTTTCTGAGATGTTACTTAGGGAGGAAAAAAGAAAAAAAAAAGAGAATGATAGTAAAAAATGTCCTTTCAACACTTGGGGAAAAGCACTTGGATCCTTCTATTTCTAAGTACATTTGCTGCTAATATTTTTCATAGTTAACTTCAAAAATGACAAAACTAATCTTGGTGAGGCAACATCATCATGCATCCATTGTCATTCAGCTGATGGTGGCAAACCAAATCCAGTGTCTGGATCCCACACAGCTGCTCAGTCAGCTGAACTAATTGCCTCTCTGAAATCTTCTCTTGCACCTCTCCCATGCTACTCCAACTAAACTGGGGGTGGCTTGTATCCCAGCACTTTGAAATTAAATTGCTGGAGGCCCGAACGCAAAATGAAGCTAAGCTGTGCTCTATTGGCCACAAGCAATAGCAAATGGAGGAAAAGAGCCCACAACCACTCCTGTTTTGGTCAATGCACAAACCAGGTGGATTTCCAGACTGTTTGGATTCACCAACCACAGCAGCACTTTTGCCCAGTGTGGGAGTTGTGTCCTTCCCTGCCCCGTGGCCGTACCGTCGGATCTCCTCCTGCTCCAGCCGCAGCTCCCGCACCACCTCCTCAAAGCGCTGCTTCTCTGCTTCCAGGATCTGGTTCAGACGCTCCAGTTCCTGCTCCAAAAGAGAAGACAGGGATGTACTCTGCCAACACAGAGTTAGGAGAGGCTTCCCTGCAAACAGCACCTGGGACTTTTAACATGGTGTTTTACCCAAGCTGTGTAGAGCTACAGGGTGTCTGACTCCACCACACTTTTTTTTGCCAAAACCACAAAATTTTTGCCAAAATCCTCAGGCAACCTCTAATCCTCAAATTAGAAGGATTTGAGGTTGCCTGAGGATTTTCAGACATTTAGAAGTCCCAGCCAGGTTACCGAGCACCTGGAAATCTCAGACATGCTCCCTGCAGAGGTCGGCTCTGCCACACATATACAGAAGGTCCAAAACTCCCTGGGAATGCTGGACGGACTTTCTTCCAAATAACACTTGTGTAATTCAATCCAGTGAGTATGAATTTCATTTGATCTTCCTCCCTGGAGTCATAAAGATAAACCTGCTGCATGGAAAGTAACAGGGAAAGGGAGCAGGGATACACCTCCATAACCCATCTCATGGCACAGGTCTTATTCCTCTCTTCTTCCACAGGACCCAGAGATTGGCTGGAGACTCTTGTGCCTCCAGAAGCCTCTCTCCCTGAACACTGACATGCTTTCAACAAGTCCCAGCCTCCCAGCCCTGCCACATGGCAGCTGAAGGAAACTGGCTTGTGATGAACTCACCTCTTTTTGCTCCCTCTGCAGACATAGCTCCTCTGTTTCTTCCATTAGTTTATCTGCAAGCACACAAAAAAAGTCCAAGCACAGAGAAAAGCATTTTATATCCTCGGGATATTTACAAACAAGAATCACAGACTTTTTGAAGCTTGAAAATGCATCATTCCCTATTCCTTTGTGTGTATCTGTCTGGGAGGGTCCAAAGGCTGAGATGGCACTAATGGGATTTTCTATAACTTCCCTCCTGCCAAATAACTTAATCAACTAAACAAGCATCTTGCTTTGTACTCAATCTAAGCTTTCCTCTCAATGTTCTTAAAGAGCATTGATGAACCATCCTTCACCATCCTCCAGCTGAGGCAGGAAAATATTCTTATCTCTGCTTCACAGATAAGGAACAAGGCACAGAATGGCCAAGTGAGTGCAGAGAGTCACACAACATGTAGCAGCAGTCAGTTTCTCTGCAGCTCAGTGCCCCATCCTCATTTGCCTAGCCCATCATCCTGTCCTTGGCTCTCTGGACAGCACTGCCAACTCCCTGTTGTCACCTTGGGATGTCCCAGCCGAGCCCAGAAATCAATCCCTAACTTAGCCACAAAACTTCTGCTGCACAGAGTAGTTCCCCTCAATGTCATTTGCTCTTGTCCCCTGAAGACACACCCGCCCAGCAGAGGCTGTGCTCTGGTCCTCACCCTGCAGCACCTCTGCTGAGCCAGCTCCAAGCTCAGACGCTCTGCCTCGGGCAGCTCTGAGCCAGCTTAAGGAGCCCGGACAGAAACACTTCTCGTGGTCAAGCCTCAGGTTCAGCTCTCAGCTCTGCCACCTGGCTGCCACGGGAGCACTTCGTCTTCCTCTTGAGAGGCGAGTGAGGTGCTACTGGTTTCCCTTGTACTGAGGACTTGACAAGGCTACTGCTGCTGGCAACATGACTACTTCTAGGAGGAATGCAGACCTCTACCTCCTGCCCAGAGCAGGGCTCCTGGTGCCAGAGAAATAGTGTTACATTACCAAAGCTCTGCTGAGCACCACTGCTGCCTTTCTTTCCCACTCTCTCCCTCTTCCTCCTGGCCAGAGCCCAGCACAGATGCACTGTAATTACAGAGGCTCTCCCACCTTCCCTCTGCTGCCCCTCCTGGAGGGCCCAAGCCCTGGACCTGATCGGCTTCTGTAATGTCCATGTCTGATAGTGAAATCCGGATCCCAGCTGGGTGGAAGATAACTCAGTGTGGATTTGAGAAATTCCTCAGAGCAGTGTTCCTCCAGAGAACCTTGACCTGCTTCCAGGAACAGTGCCTGACCTCAAAGCTTGACTACAGGATGGACACAGATCATTGAAGGTAAGGCTAATGAGGCAGAGGCCTTAGCACTTATATAGAAATAGTTAGTCATAAGAAAGTAGCCAACTGTGACAACTGACCAGCTCTGAATGTTCTTGTCATGGACCAAAGAACCTGGTGAGATACATATTTTATATTCCAAATATCGCCTGTTTGCCACAGAATGTGTATTCCTCTATTTCTCCACCACCTTTTCTTTTATCATACTAAAGAGTTCTTTAGTCTTTAAAGCCCTTTCATTTGCTCTGATGGTAGCAAAATAATGTTTTGATGGAACTTTCCTGTTTCTAATTTTCCTCCCATTTCTGTCCTTTCAGGTCCTCCTCTCAGCATCCCCTGTTTTTCCTTTGTCAAGTGTGGAACCACTTCTCCCTGCTTGCCTCATGTATGAGTCCATCCATCACCTCACATGGGTGAATGGTGTTCAGATGGACAGAGTAAGCACACCTTGGTACTTGAGCTATGATCACTGCTACATGTGCTGAGATCAGCCCTGATCAGTGTGGTTGCAGAAATGCAAAAAGCTCCTTAAGATTCCTCCAGTGGCTTGACAATTAGGAGTAGATAGCATGAGCCCCTGCTCACAGCATCACCAGCCTGAAGCACCCAAATTTCTGTTATCTTATTTAAAGCAGATAACTCTCCAGACAAGTCACTGGGCCCACACTTGTGATCCACAGCCCTCAGGTCACAAGGTCTCTGAGACCTGGGGAATGCTGTAACTTAGAGGGAATCTGGGTTAAAAAAGCTGCTCTCCCTTGGCTCTTCCTACAGGCAGTAGGGGGAAGAGATAACTGGACCTGCCAAGGTCAGAGCATCCAAGGTATCAGGCCATGCAGAGGCTGGTTCCTAAATAGGGGATTGGATTACATAATCCCCTTTCTTCATACCTAGATTACTTCAGGTTCATCTGTTCTTTCTCTACTGTCTACAGAGAGAGCACTGGCAAATTAGCCACTGCCATGAGATACCTCGAACAAGCCCATGTAAATGCTCCCACTTCCACCAAAATGAACAGTGTCAGTAAACACAAAGATCAAGTTAAGACCAAAAAAAGCACCAGCTGGGTGAGGAAAACTCATGTATGAAAAGCTGTGACCAACCTCAGAAGTATCAGTCCTGTCTGATTGAGGGAGATAAAGGTATTGTCTTTTTGCCTGTGAGCAGCTGAAACCAGCACATCCAAACCTCTCAGGGGTGGCAAATATTTGTACAGATGAGCCATGGAGGACTGCAGCATGGTGGGCAAAGCAGGCTCCTCCTTTACACTCCACACAGATGTCCAGATCCCACCCTAACTTTTCCATGTTTTGATTCCCTTCAGACCTGAATTTCAGCTGCTGACTGCTCAAAAGTTTCATCCAGAGAAAACCTGTAGCTGCTTGGCTTGACCAGTGACAACTCCAGGAGAAGCAAAATTACTATTTTGGCCTCTATTGCTTTTCAAAGTAAGAGTTTCCTACCTAAATATTCCTGTTTCTCCTTGGCCAGCTGTAGTCCTTGAGCTTCTAGGCTCTCGATCATGGCTTCTCCCAGCTGGGCATTCTTCCAGGTCCTAGGGAGAGCAGACACAAAGCAGACAATGTGAGAGAGCTAAGGGTCTAGGACAGGGGACTCAGCCTAGCAAACTGCCAAGGAATTCAAACATGCAGACGCTCATCACCTGGGACCATGAGTCCCTAAAAGTTTTCTCCACAAATGAATTGGAGAAATTTCCCTGGCATTCAGTAATTTTATTTTGTTTTTCAATACATGGGCTGTATGTCAACACCTCACAGCTATTCAAATGTTTTTCCCAGTGTTTTGGAGATTTTTATACTGAACTTAATTTTGAGGTCTCTCCAGACCAATCCAGCACATTCACAGCCTTCAACTGCAACAGGTTGTACCTGGAACCTTTTAAATGACAGGCTTCAGAACCAGATTTTAGGTTTAACTCTAGTAACTTCCCACAGCCAGCAACACTGTCTTCTGCAGCCCTTCCAATATTTTGTTGTTAGAGTCACTCTTCCCCTTCAGACTTCAACCACTTATTGAATCCTTCCTATGGCCTTTTACCTTTGGTCTTTCTGGTATCCATCATCCATCCTGGAAGCAATCAACCCCTCCTCTGCTAAAGTTGTAAGCCACTCGGACTTGGTGTCTGGCCCTACACTGTGAGTCAAGTGCTTTTTCCTGACAATGAAGAAACAGAGATAAAAGCCAGACAAGATGCTGGCAAGTAGGGAATGTTAAAGGCAAGGGGCATATTCAAAGAGCACCTTGTGTTATTGTAGGGCCACTGGCCAGAGGATCTCAAGGTCTCTTAAACACTTTATGAAGCAAAGCTAAAAAAAGGGCCTGTGGAGCAAATACCCATTACTGATTGAGTTCACAGACAGGCTAGGCTTTAATACAGATATTAAACATCAAGGACAAGCACACACAAAACCCAAAAATAGAACCAGAAATGGAGTTTGCTTCTCCATTCATGCTTCATTAGAAAAAAATCTACACATATAAAATGCATAACATTAAAACATACCTAAAATTGATTCCAATATATTTATATAGATGTGCATACAGGAACAGTAATTGTTGCCCAGAAATTCTGCCATCTTTGTTAAATCCTAAGGGATCTTATAAATATTAAATATCTGTAAAGCTTCCTGTACCAGGCCTCTTTGTGAACAATTTGAAATTGTAGCTTTTTGGAAACTGTTAATTTGGCAATCTCCGATTTCAAGGCAAGCTGTACTTTGTCTCTTATAAAAGCCAGATGAATAAATTAAACACACACCACCCCAGGGACCAGGCAGCTCACAGCTCCAGCAGCCCAGGCTCTCTTTGCAGATATATGTGTTTCTTGTCAGCTAATGAGGCTATTTCTAAAGTAGAGAGAAAATTAGAACACTAATTTAAAAGGTGCTGTTTTGCCCACAGGTAGACATCTTCATCTTGAGTGAGAATATGTGGGTGTGAATGTGTTTTCTCACTAACATTCCCTGTTACAGGATGAATCTGATCCCAGAGAAGCAAACAGGTCAAGATGGGAGTGGGGGGAAAGACAGAGTTTATCATATGATTACATGGAGGGTTTCAAAACATCTGCAGCCTTTAAGGTGTCTGTTTACAGAGTCACCTTTTCAGTGCTCCCTCCCTTCCCCAGACTAACAAGACATTTCCATGTCAATTACTCAAAGGTTACTGCAAAGTCACCCGCTGCTGTGTGACTTTGAAAATGCACTTGGATCACCATGTAGCATTTAAGCTTTTATTCCTACATCTGCTGGAACCAGTGCTGGTGTAACCACAGCTACAGGGAGGTACCAGGCTATGCCTTCAGCTGAGGGGCAAGCAAGAGCTTCTTCTATTTTGTATTTCTTGCCAAGTGAGTTTTCATCAGAAAGAGCTACATTGCTTAAAGTATTGGAAAGCACAAGGCCAGGAAGGCTCGTGGGACAAGTAGAAAGCCCCTGCCTGAAAAAAAAAAACTAAAACAAACCCAAAGCTGTAGAGAATCTCCATCACATACACTTCAATCACTATCTGTTCCAGTTCTGCAGCACTGGGAATATCTCTTTAGGTAAAATGCAGTGAAAGCTTTCTTGGTAGCACCCACAGCCAATTTTTGGAGACACTCAGCACTTTATAGTCCACAGGATGTAAGTACTATGTTACTTATTTTCTCCTACATTGTCCACCAAGTTTACTTTCTACCAGTTCAGGGAACGTTGCTGTGAACAGAGAGAGGTTATGTGTGCCCCTCTCTCCCACTTGCAGCAGCAAAGCCTCTCTGGGTGGGAAGGGAGCCTGGCAGTCTGGGAGTAAGGCCTTTGTGCATTTCCAAAAAGCTTTCACAATCTGGCAAGTGTGGCAAGTCTAAGCCACAACATTTTGGAAGTGTGGGGATGCCATCAGTTCCCCTCTGCGTTGAATAAGCCATTTCCCCATCAGGCCAGGAGGCTTAGAAAGGAGAGAAGAACAGAAGGGACCACCAAGCATACCGATGGTGGAGGCAATAACCAGCTGTGCAGGCACATACACATGATCCACCCCAGATGGAAAGAGGCAGAGGACAAAATTGAAACAAAGGACAGATGATACTTCCCAGCCTGGATATGTTTTTCCTCCTTCACCTATGTCTATATCTCAGTCTATGGAGGTAGTTTTGGGGTTGAGCTTTTTTTTTTTTGCCTTTTTTTTTTCTTTAAAGTTGTTTGTTTATGAGTTTTTGGGTTTTTGTTGGGTTTTTTTGGCCAACTTTAAATAATTATGAAAACAGCAGGTGCCACTGGCAGTACAATCTCCATCTAGGAACAAAAGAACATTATAATTGCCTAGAATGATTCATCTGTATTATTTTAGCTTTTCTATTCACTGCAGATCAATTTATTGGCCCATGCTGGCCTTTCTGACTGCTGTTTAGCTCCTGACCTGACCCTGTTAAATCACATAATCCGTGCTTTTCCTCACATGTAGGTTACCATCAGCCCTGATGAGACTGGCACTGGAGCTGCACCACTCTCTGATGCAGGAACAGAAGCACAGAGGAGAGGAAAGGTGTCTCAGGTGGATTATCAACTAGGTGCAGGTGGTCTGCTGTATGATAGCAGCCACTTGTAGCTTCTGTTTTAAATGCTTCTGCTGGAATATTAAAGCATGGGCTAGAGAAAAGGCTGGCTCTGTGGCAAATGCAGCAGTGCAGGGCTTACTTGTGCACACCCATCCTGAGTTGTGCTGCCCTCCTCCTTCCCTCCCATACACATCTGAAAGATGAACTTGGTCCCAAATTATTGCCCTTGGCAATAGTTGATCTAAACATTTGCAAAGGTAAGTGTGGACCTGGGCTATTCAATAAAAATCTCCAAACTGCTCCAGGGCTACCTCTGTGTCTGTCACTTCTCTGCAGTGGCCAAGGCTGCTTGTGCCCAGGGGGTGGCAGATCTCTGCCTTGGGTCTTGTGTCCCACAGGACTCCTGCTCCCATGGATCTTCATGGCCAGCTTTGTGTGGCAGTTCATGCACTGCCACAGAGGGAACAGCTCGCCCCAGCACCACAGCCAAGCACAGAGCTTGGCTTGCGCTGATCCACTGTAACATTAGGTTCCCATTAATTACAAATCTACATTTTGGGCCTCACAACATTGAAATTAAGTGAGATATTGCCTCAGCATGTACATGGACACACTGGGATTACAAGTTAAACAGCTTCTGTCCCTACAGTGGTAAGAGACCACGCATGAAATGCAGCCAGGAAGGGCAGAGCAAAATGCTCATTGCTTTAAGCCTCAGAGCTGAATGGTAGGCTCTGCCCTAAAACCCAGGAAGTTTCTATATCTCATTTGGGAAAGTCAAATCCCTGTTTTAGTGTTATCTCTTCCTGCATCTGCTGAGATTTAGAAGGAGCCTGCTCTGGCTTTGCAGGACAGCTGCTCGCTGCTCATTGCACTGTCAGGCTCCTGGGTGCTGGGGGATTGCAGAGCTGGAGGCCAACAAACTGCAAATCTCTGTCCAGCATTCTCAGCAGAGTGTGAACCAGTACTGAATGCAGACAGCAATCAAACCCTCTCACCCCTGCAGGTGGGCTGGAAATGCTTTGCTAACACTGCCTCTCCTGGGATTTAGGCTGCCTCCACATTTCACAATTAAACTGTTTTGAGAGGCCAAATCCTGCTGCTGCACGGCCTGAGCACCCACAGATCTGGGCAGAAGGAATCACACCCCACGGACACAGAAGTGCATCACAATTACTGTTATTGATCAGAACTGTGCTGGTGGGGTCCCTGCTCATGGCAGGACATAGAGGCACATGGCAGCTGCTCACTAGCTTCATGTGTTGCCTGTTCTGCTCTTACTTTACCCCAAATTCATATGGAGGGGTTGTCTGATCTCCACTTCTGTTGTACAGACTGCTGCACACTTCCATCAAACCTGCAAACCTTGCTTCCCACACAAAATGGACCAGGAGGGTTCCCACATCTCTGAGGCATGAGAGAGGGACAGCAGATGGAACTCAGTGTATCAGCATTTGGCAGATGACAGCCTGGGGTGGTGAGCAGACAGACACACTGCACTACAAGCTGGGAAGCTTTGCATCAGCTTTAGAGCCCTCCCCTTTAGAGTAAGGATGGGTCCAGGAGGCAAATAAAGCTATCACTGGTTTTGAGGAGCTTGTCTGACTCCCCATAGCCCTTCTTGTCAGGCTTCTTCCTCTTTATCCTTTATACATCTACAGAGCAGATCAAAGCAAATAAGGAATAGAAAGGAGCTTACACTTTTCCAGACTCCTGTAGCATCTCCAGCCACTGAGCCTGCTCAAACTCTGATTCGGCTGCTAGAACAATGTTACCCTGAAAGAGGGGAGGAGAGGGGGGAAAAAACCCAGATTAGAGAGGCTGGTGCCTTATGCACCTCTGTGCACCCCTGGCATGAACCGGACACAGCTGTGGTGGGAAGAGAGCCCACCACAGCCTTCCACCTCCCCAGGAAGCACCACATGGGAGCAAATATGACCTAGGCCTACATTGGGAAGTGTGCACACAGCAAACAGCCACAGCAGGAATAACACTGATAGGGCAACATGGGCTCTAGGGCTCCTGAGAATCTGTCCACTGCTCTGCTAGTAGCCTAAAACCTGGTGTCAGAAAGTGCAAGTTTCCTTGCTGGTTGTGTTGAGGGGACTTGGGATCCTAAGTCACCTTTGCCCTCAGGATAGTCTCTCCAGAGAGGGTAGGCATAGCTTGGTGGGGAGGGAAAGTCTGCCAGTCCAGCTCTGCTCATCAGCATTAACCTGTTCTGTGGTGTTTGGAGGTTTTTAGAAAAAAAGCAATCTACTTACATGGAAGTCTTCATGAGAGATCTTTATGGCATAAGGCATGTTAGCCTCTTCTTTGGGCTCCACAATGCAGCCTCCCAGGGGTATGACACCCTGGAGATAAACCAGAGCACTCTAATCAGTCAGAAAAATCAAGTATAACTATCAACTAACCAGGAGCTGAACTTTCAGTCACTTTGTTGGCCCCTGCCTTGGCTACCCTGGGAGGGGCAATACACACAATTCCTGCAAAGCAGAGGGACTCTCATCACCACCAAGAAACCCTCAGCCAGTATCTGGAAGGGGTAAGGATGGCAGTCCTGCCTTCAGCATGGAGGGAAGCTGTTAGCTAGAACATGGAAGCAGAAACTGTTTCATCAAGGGGGAAGTGTTCTCCCAAGAGGGGCAAAAGTTGCAGATTCAGTGTGGTATCATGAGAGAGGCTGTGCATCCATTGTAGTCATTGACAGCAGTCAAACTGTACAGTGCTGTGTGGGGCAGGCAGGCAGCTGGCTGTGACAACCAGGATGGGTTGAATCAGCACCTTCAGGAGCTCATATGCTACATCAGCCTGCAGTGACTACAGAGGACAAAAGCAGCTCAGAGCACAGGGTCCCCTGGAGCTCCAGGCAGCAGAGCTACAGAGGGCTCTCAGGTGCTGAGGGCAGGTGGGCCATCAGCTGCTGCCAAGTGCAAGCACAGGTTGGAAACAAGAGCCATATGGAGCTCTTAGCCCCACCACTGGCTTTGCCAACATTATTTTTATAGCCACAAGATTAGTTGATTAGATAATGAAAATAAAGGAATATATCAACTATCAGGTAAAAAAAAAATAGAAGTCATATGCCTGCTGAATCATGAAATAACCTGAAAAGCATCTCTTCTAAGGCTTTCCTGAACCTGTGAGATGTCTTGGGCTTACTAGGACTTAGCTCTTCATCACCTGCTGGGCCCATGGAGGAAGGGGGAGGGAATGCTAGAAAGAAAATAACTCCCTCCTTGTGCAAACACTGCTCACCTTCGGATGGATATTGAAGTATTTATTGCTTTCAAAACTCTTCTTCTCACTCTCAGCATAGTACAGCAGGAAGCTTTCCTTAATGATGAAGAACCTTTAAGACAGAGAAGGGAAATACATTCTGGTGAAATGAAGGTTGTGGTTAACAGCACAAGAAAATCCCCACCTAACTAAAGCTGCTTTCTGAGCACGAGAGTTCACCACTCCCACCTAAGACTAAGGTGAGGTGCCTCACTTTGCTCACAGCCAGGAGCTGGTGCTCAACAGCAAGTGCCAAGTTGAGGTACTTTGTGCTTGCAGGCACCCAACAGGCACCACCAGAGCTGAGGGCAAGCCACAGGCTCTCAGGGCACTGGGACAGCACTCTGTGCCCCAGACAGGACCACAGACTTTTGGCACGTCTATGTGTGTGCCCTCTCTTGCTCACGAGTTGAATTTAACCTACTGGAGAGAGCTGCTCTTTTATTCAAGGGTCTCTTGCATGGGCTAAGCCCAACTAAATGCTTATTTTGCAATATGCTGCCTGCCACCCTCTTCCCTCCCATCTCAGCACAGCCAGAGGGAAGTGTTTCCAGTCTAACAGAGTATCATAGCCTAGCATCCCCAAGTGACTCATGAGGCAAAAATTGGCCACCAAGCACTCAGGAGCAGAAATAAATTTGAGAGATATTTTTAAGCAGAGCACCTGGCAAACTTTCCTGTCACTGACCTTCACAACGACAAAGGAAATTGAATATTTTTTTTCTCATACATGTAACATTAAAATAGGCCTTGTTCTGCTCACTTAGCCTTAGGTATACTCTGGTCATCATTGTGTAGTAACCACAAAATATCACAGCTTCTGCAAGCCAAGCCTCTAACTTACTGGAGTGTGTCCTCAAAATTATGATTAAAGGAGTGCCACCTTTAACTTATTTGGATTTTTGAAATGTCCCTGGGAGGGTTCCTCCTCTCTTCAAAAATTGAGGTTGCACGTATTCTGCAGTGGTACAGGGGAGAGATACCGGACTTAGTTTCAATTTGGTCTAAATCTCTGCAGCACTCAAAAATTATGAAGAGCAGCTGAAAAAAAATGGGGACAAGTGTAATAGGGAGGTTTCAAAAGAGCAAATGACAAAGAAAATGTATTGTTCTGTTTTGTACCTATTTTCTGACATGAGAAAGAGGGATTTGGAAAGAAAGTGAAAGGCTAGAAGGTGAAAATTATTCAAAAATGCCTTTTTACACTCCACAAAACACAGCTGCGTCAATCACTTTCATATGGTGCTGAGGACAAGAGATCATGAGGAAACTGGAAAGGATGAGGCATTTCTATGAATAATAAGAACATTCCCAAGAAACCCTCCTGTTTCTGGGAGGGAATAAGGAGAAGACCTCTACAGGCAGTGCTGCCCACTTGTGCAGCCTGGGCATTGCTGCACCCTTGGAGCCACCCTTAGTAATGGGCTGGAGGACAAGGGGGCTGATCCAGAAGGACAATTCTAATGCCTTCATGTGAACCCATGCTGTTGTTCTATTATTTCTCTAGGGTCCCATAATGATATTCTCAGACTTCAAAAGTCCATACCTCTTTGGCATATTCTCATGGCTGCAGATCTTCACTGACTCCTTCTGCTGTATGCTGCTCTCTCTCAGGTGAGGGCTCCTCTAAGGCTCTCCCTGACTGCCTAACCCACCCCCTTTTATCCAGTCATCGTCATTGGTTACAGCTGCAGCCCAATTAAGGACATCACAGCTGCAGCCCATCAAGGGCAACCAGGACCTCTGGGGCAAAGCCTCTGTACAGTTATTCAAATACATTTCCTCTACTATACCCCCCATTCCCCCCAGGCCTCTCCTGAAGTGGATGGGCTGCCAGATGGAGCCAAGTCCTGCCTCCAGTACAGATGAGCACAGCAATCTGGTACCAGTTTAGTTCCAAAAGCTAAAGCAAGACGTTGAAGCTGGCACAGAATTATAATAATCATAATAAAAATATAGAAATAATTATTAATTATTATTAATATCATTATTTTACTCCGGTGAAAACTTTACTGCTTCCATCAGCTTCTTTCTCTTGCTCTTCTGCTATGGCTCTGGGAACACAGATGAAATTGCCAAATGCCATGGAAACAGAGACCACAGGCTCTTGGGGCAATAAAAGAACAAAGCTAAACTTTTCAAAGTCTGCAGCAAACTCAAGCTCTGGATCACTTTGTACCTTCTCCAAAGTGTTTGAAAGTGACAGTCATTGAGCAGGTGCATATTTACATCCATAAATCTTCAGAACATACAAACACCAGCAGCAGTTATTGTTCCCCAGTTTTTTCTTCTCCTTCCCTCTCATCTATACCTGTTCATGTTGACATCAGAGGTGGGGAGAAGCAGGGACTTTGCCAAGGCAGACATCAGAGACCTCCAGAGAGCAGACAAGGCTTGTTCCTGGTTCCTCCTGTCCACATCACTTCTGTGAACAGCCGCCTTGTGCCTTCCTGATTAATTTTTCCACACATCTTTGGTCTTTATAAGAAAGTTTTCCTTTGAGTAGCTGCATCTTTCTGTTTTCTCCAACTCTATGCTTAGTTCAAGGAAGACTTCATTTTTTAGAGAGAAATGTTGCCTTATCTGCACAATAAATACAGAAATAACCTCTTAAAAGAACAAACCTGCCTGCCCAATGGCCTGTGCTTGGTCCAGTGAGTCACAGGGAACCAGATACTGTGGGCATAAATATGAATCTAGAGATGCCAAAAGTCAACACACCACATGAAACAGAGAAAGTTAAATCATCACTTTCAACACTCTTTTCAGTATGACTAATATAAAAAAACATTTGCCAGACAGGTAAAGATATTGATCTTTAACTCTGTGTGATTTTTTAATCTAAATGTTATCCCCCAGTTAAAGCCAGAGTTTAGTTTGTTATATACTTTTTATTGTTCAGTGCTGATAATCCTCATATTATAGATTATGCTTCTATGGAAACCAAAATCAAAGCAAAAATAAGAACAAAACATAGCACAAACCTCTGAAAAATGATATGTCTCTCACAGATAAATAAACTTTTACATCCCTGATTTCACAGATGTGGAGAGAAAATATGGGGATTTGGAATGAAAATATACTAAATAAGAGTTTAGAAAATAAGAAGAACAAAATCTCAGTGCAAGTAATGAAGGAAAAACATTGAAAATCTGGTTAGCTTGTGCACATAATGTATTTATGCTCAGATCATATTCCCTCATCTACCTTTACCTGGAAAGCAACACCAGAGCAACCAAGACCATTACTTTAAATGACCTTCAGGACAAAGTCTCCATGCAACAATCCAGAGGTAGTTGATGCAGCATGGTAAAAAGAGGGATGAAGTAAAATAAAAGAGGAGAGAGTTACAAGACTCAAGAGCAGGTTGAAGACTAAAGCAGCAGCCAGGTGAGTAAGAGCAGAAAGGAAAAGATGGTCAAGGGAGAATGGGGAGAGACACCCAGTTAGGACTATGATTGGAGGACTGGAGACACTGAACATGTGTCTGAATCAGGCACAGATGTAGCAGCAGGAGAAAAGGAAGTGCTGTAAAGGCAGGGGAAGTTTTTGAATACAAACAAGAACCCAAAATAAACAATTTAAAAACAGAGCAGAGCTCAAAACCTTGGAGAACACCAGCAAAGGTGTGAGAGATGAGGCAGGCTGGCACAGCCACACTCTACAGGCAGCACAGGTAATGCAAGAGCCATTCATGTGGTCAGCTGCTCTGGTCACCCATCCCTGCTGCTGGATCCTGCTCTGAGGAACCACTGAAACCACAGTATAATTAAACCAGAATAGCAGAGGAATGGTAACAATTTGAGTGACTTGGATGAAAAGCAGAAACAACAGCTCTGTACTGGACAAATTGAGACACCCGCTCTCTGTGGAATAAGTGCTTTTTGTATTACAGAGGGCTAATGAAATTCATTAGCTACTCTTGGTACAAGTTTTTGACATGACAATGGCCCAGATGAAGTAGTTACACTATAAAACTGCAGCAGTCTCCCTGGTCCTTTATTTCTCTGGGCCAGGAGCACAGGGGGCAAATCCCATTTACTAGATCAGCCCAGTACTCCATCCCCAGGGACAGCTCAGGAAACTGATGGGCAAATGATCTTTATCATGATGAAGATCAGAGCTCGCAGTACCTGCCCCTCGCCCTTCCTCCCCTGACAGCTCCTGGCTCCCCTGCCCTGGCAGCCGGAGCACGCCCAGCCTGCAGGGAGCGGGGAGAGGCTCAGGAGGCTCCCTGACCACAGCAGCAAATGGGGGGATCACAAGGAGCAGAGGGAAGCCCACGCTCTCGCAGCCCCTGCTGCCCTGTGCCGCACACGCATGCTGCTCTGCAGCTGTGTGATTCCCGGGGCTCCTGAGCAGAAAGCAGCCATAAACAATTCTCTTTTCCATCTGTCCTGTGACCACACGCAGTGACTGTAAGCAGCCACTGTGGAAAACAAGGTTCTGTGCCTGCTTTGCAATGCCACAGACAGGACTGGTTCAAAAGACAAAAAATTCTCTCTTAACTGTGCTGTGTTTCTCTCCTTCTAACCTGTCATCTCTGACAGGTTTATGGAGACATACAGGCATATTTTGTGTTTTGGTCTCTCTCCTCTTGTGCTTCACCTTGCTTTTCTGATGTTCAGTTGTCCACCAAAGACATGGCCCTTCCCGGCACTGTCCCATTGAACCCCAAAGTCTCAGACATGGATGGTGACAGTTTAGAGCCTGACATTTCTATATGGGACTGGGATTATTCATGGTAAAGAAGGGTATGCCACTTCAATCCTGGAAAGCTACAGCACCCTATTCATGCCATATCCAGGGTGGGTACACACATGATGCATTTCACTCCAGCCTCTGTGCCAGGCTCGTGCCATTACCAGTAAAACTTTTGTAGCAGGAGAGGGTAAATTGCTTGTTAGGCATTGGGAGGAAGAAGTTGTTCAGAAGACGAGGACTGTTAGTCAATGACTGAGAATATGATTTTCCAAAGCCACTCCAGCAGTGACCCAAGCTTAGACTGCTCAAAAGCACCACTAAACTCAGAAGACAGGTGCTTCTCTGTTGGATAGATATTACTTTACAAGAAAAGAAAATCCACATTAGGAATAGACCTCCCTTTCTTTAAGAGATAGGCATTAGGATGCTGCTAATGGCATTTCAAATATCAAGCTCTGAAAGGCAGCATGCTCAGATGTCAGCCCTGGCAGATAAACACAGCTACACTGGTCGAGAAGCATCCAGCCCAGTCTTGGACAGTACCTGAGGCAGCACACAAATATTATATTTGGGCTTCAGAGCAGACCATTGCATGGGCAAAAGAAAGGACTGAAAATGCTCCACACAGCTGCCCCAGGTCAAGTTCAGCTGTCTCCACAGGTGCCATCAGATTTGGCCCTGACTAAAACAAGGCTCTGCTATCCCTTCCTCCTCCCAGCATAACCTGTAATGCTGTGAAATTCCAAAACCTGGGATTTCCATCACCAAAGCACTGGACACCATGCCTGGACACTTTTTCCTTCATCTGCTATCTAGTCAGATTCCATCCTTCCCTGGAACAGTTGCTTTTCTTCTCAGTTGCTCCAGAAGTATTGCTGCTACAGCCAAATGAATGGGATCAAGCCAATAAATATCATGTACCTCCCACATAGACCCATCTTCATGGCTGATAGCCTGATGAGATCAACCCTCCTCTTAAAGACAGGCTATCTCCCATATCTTGGAAAGACTTTCTTTGGGAGTGGGAGTAGTACAGTTGTCCCAGATTTCAGGACAAAATATACATTTATCAGAGACCAGGTCCTCAATGACATCCAGATATAGTAAATCTTTTTTCTTTATTTAACTGGAGTGGGAAACATCTCTTCTCCTTTTCATAAAAAAATGTACTTGACCAGCTATGTGCTGGTGGGCATGGGGAAAAAGAGGAGGAAATGAATGAATTGCTCCTTATCTCCCCCTAATGATTTGTTATAATACCATGCAAGTTTGTTTTACTTTAAAGCAAGTCTCTCCCACGATAAAACAAACTAACCAACAACACATTTCTCCTCCTGTTCAAGTCTTTTTACCCCAGAACTCACTTCCTTCCAAACCCTACAGATTCCATGTTCAACTCTAACTGACCTGTGTCTGGTCCCCCAGGACCCTCAGCTGCTGTGCTTGCAACTAACCTTCCACATCACCCCCGCTTCTGCTCCCAGCTGCTATCACTAAAACATTTACCACTTGCTGAAGATGGGGTGATTTCTAGGAATAGAACAGCACTAAATAAATAATGACAGAGGGAACAGAGATGAGTTATTTGCCTGCAAGACATTTTTATTAGGGAGAGCCTTTTAAGAATGTCTCATCCATGGCAAATTACCTTCCCCTCTGTTATTCTGTCCATTTCTTTTCCGTAACACAATCACAGTAGTTTCCAGGCATAATTCATTTATTTATCAATATTTGGGAGCTGAGTAGGGAGCATCAGCACAAATTCTTTTCTGGGTGAAAATAGGCTGTTCTTGGCATGGGAGGGAATAAAACACACACGCGGGTCAAAAACTGCTACAAACACAAAATGCTTCCCAAGTAATGTTTTTTTCAGGCTATGCCATCTTCACAGACTGGGCAGCACTATGGTTACTACAGAAAGCAAAGCTGGGAAAGCTGGCTTTAGAAATGGATTGTTTGTATCTACACTGCAGACTGCAGCAAAGGTACTTACCCACGAAAGGTAAGTGCCAGAGATTCAGTGATTTGCATAAAGAAACTACAGCAACTCTAAACTTAAAACCAACCCACCACTTCAGTATTATAGAACATACTTCTGTCCTTGATTAAAGGTTATAGCAAATGCTTTCCAGCTCCAAACTTCCTGGCTGCTGATAGACAACATACAGCAGCTTGCAACTCCCTAACACCAGATGGGAGAGAACTCAGAGCCACCTTCTCCCCTGGGAAGAGTCTGCATGTGCTGTTCCCAGCATGCAGTCGCTGTCAGGCAGCACAGCAGTACTGGAGCTGTGCACAGACCCCTGCAGACCACACACACACACTACAGACCCCCACGCAGTCAGCTCAGCCCTGCCATCTCACACCCGAAGGACTCAAAGAGCTTTGAGTGGCAAAACAAAAAAGTCAAGCAGTTTAGGGGCAAAATACATGAACAGACTCTTCCCCTTTCATGAAACTATCACAATTATTCAGAGGAGGCAGCTAGTCTCTATTACTGCCCTGTAGTGCACATAGAACAAGGTCTGGACAGATAAAGAAGAGAGCACAATGGGGTGCCACATGTGTGAAGCAGACTCAGCAGCAGGGAAGCTATGCCCCAAGTTTTACCCTGAGCCTCTGCCTGGCTGGCTGCACTTGAAGAGTCAAGCACTCAGTCTCTAAACTTATCCCAGACCCTTAGGCTTTGTGTTTCACCCGAGCATCCCTCAGCAACTGTGGCTTACCTCCTGGACCATTTGGCTGACTGCCTCCCAAAGGGTCTCTTCCAGAGCACACCGTACAGCTGCACTTTGGTGCTGATGTCCAGAGCATCTGAATCTGCCTGTTCCATGGACGGAGAAGGGGAGACAGAACTGGATTTTGAAGCAAACATTATAGATGGATCTGGTTCTAACTCACCCCCTCTGCGTGGCAGCTCAGGGAATCCGATTAAATGCAATGAACCAGCAGGATGTAACCAGCCCAGCAGACAGAGAGACTGGGCTTTGGTTTGAATCAATAACTTGACTGCTCAGCACTCAGTCAGTAATTCTCTCCCTGATGCACAGATGATGAGAGTTTTCTCATTGCGTATTACTTCCTGATGCATTGCAAACAGCACACATCCCAGCCCAAGGGAAAAAGAAGAGTGAAGAGAGTCAGACATCAGAAACACAGAGAGGCAGAAAGAGCTCATCAGAAAGAAAGCTCTCAGCAATAACATAAGCCAAAATACCTCTGCACCAGAGCCAGCTTGGAAGGTTATTTCACTCGACATTGCAGCACTCCATGCAGAAATTAGGGCAAGACGGATGTTTTACTGACAGGCATCTCTGACACATATTCCCAAAATCTTGGAGACAGGTTCTTCTCATTTGTCCTGAGGAAAATTGGGGCAGAGTGAGTGGGAGCCAGCCAGCTCAGACTCCCTCTGTCATTGGGGAGGGTGAGGGGGCCTTGCTGTGCCAGCCTGGCACTGCCCACCTGGGGAGAGTTCACGTGGCTGCTGGGTTTGGACTGGGCAGTGTCCACACTGCATGCCTTGCTCTGCCTTAAAGGGCCATTGCTGATCAAAGTTAGAGCATAAAATTCTGCCTGCCTTCATGTTTTGCTGCATCTTGGAGAGGTGGCAAGAACAGCCTCTGCCCTGCCTCTTAGGTACCAGCTCCTTTTTGGCCCCAACACAGACACATAGGAATATGTCACACAGCTCAGGTCCATGTTCATCTCCTGCTTAGGGAACCTGATTAAAAAGGTTGCTGTGGGAGTACTATGTCCTTGTTTCTCCCTTGAAACTCCTTCTCCCTCTACAGATACATAGTTCTCCAAAAGAACCTCTCTTTTGCAATGCCCACAGGAAAGCAGTTTATCCTCATATTGTTCTTTACTGCATCCTGCCTCCCCTCCAGGATTAGAATTCAGGGAAGAATCCCAGCTGCTAAACCATCTGTGGTTTTGGGATATCCCATAACCAATACAGACATGTACATGCTGTATGGCATGTATGCATATATGCTGAGGTATCTGCTCCTGATTTAACCTGTGCCATCCCACGTGAATAGATTCTGATGCTGTAATTGTTGGATGCCAGCCCTTCCCAATGCAGTTGTTCAGAAGAAACACAGTGCAGACACATGGTCCTTCCCCATCCCCGATCAGAAACCTGGGATGTGCTGTAGGCCAGGTCACACCACAGGACATGGCTCACTTAGCTCTGTACAGTCAGAGGCACTTGCAGAGCATCTTAAAGACAGGAGGTGCAGACAGCCTGCCTCAGGCTCACAGGCTGCATTCAGTATTAGAGAAATTAGAGATGCAGATCCCTGATAAAAGTCACAGTTGATCAATAGATGAGAGAGCCAGCAAATACCATGATTTGTTACTTCTTCTCACCCTGGCTTTGACCAACCTTTTGGTCCCAGACAGGACATGCCCAGAGCAGCAGGACATGTCCCATTTCAGAGTGACATTAAGGCACAGAGTGGAGAAGAGAGCAGCAGATACTGCCTCCATCTCACCTGAGCTCTAACTCTTGAATACAATACTGCATTGCGGAACAGAAGCATTAATGCCATAGATGACCTTCTGTACACAGCACCAAGAAGGAAATACTACTCATAACCAGGAGAAGGAAAATTTTCCCTCAAATTATGTTGCACAAAGGGTAAAAATGAATCTGGGCCCTACAGCCTCACTTAACCGTGTAAATGTCTAGTGAAAAGCCACAGAGCTCCCATGTAATGATCCAGTGCTCCTGCCATTGTACTGCACCAACAATGCAAAGATCTGACAGCAGCAACCTGCCATGAGACAGATTTTCACCCTTTACTTATTTTTCATTCTTTCTTATTTTTACCTCACACAGACTAAGAGAGTAAAGAGGTTTCTAGCTCTGAACATCAAAAAGAATTTTTTTTTTAATCTGGAGGCCTCTAAGACAAGCAAGGCACTGAGTAGTTAAAGCAAGTTCTTTAAAGTCAACAGGCCAGGGGAGGGAAAGAGCAACTTGCTTTTGTCAAGTGAACGGCCAGCAATGCTAGGGCAATAGATAGCAGCAAGGTGAATTTTGCAACTGCTGGTGTCTGGACACAGTAATTTGCAGTAATAGTGGCTCTTTTAACATGTCCCTTATGTGTGTACCAATCTAATGAAGGGGAAACACATCTGTACATCCTTGAGAGACAGCACTGGACCTTCAATCAGAAAACCTTTCTTTGGAGCAACAGGCTGCACTGGTATGGCAATTATTTTACTAATATGTTGTCTTTATTTTTCCTACACATCAAGCCAATAAAATTTTGCTAAAAATAAATGTTTGAAGCAGACAGCAGTGCAAGCTATACAGAAGTAATATTTCCTAACTGAATATTCTGAGTTGGAAGGGTCCTACAAGCAGCATCAAGTCCAACTCTTAGCCCTGCACAGGAACTGCCCAAGAATTACCCCATGTGCCTTCATCACAGGCCACTCTCCAGCTCAAAGATGCTCTCTTTCAGTTTAAGGAGACACATACTAACTTCAGCTGCTGAGGAGGCTTGTATTTTTTTTTTTAAGTGAAAAGTTACATCTTGCTGGTCTGGGCAACCTGACAATACTGTGTTATGCAGAAAAGAACAAACTGCTTCTTGGGTTAGGGCCAGTAAGTTGAGATGGATCAGAGCTGCTGCGGAGTTGGAGAGATTCAGATCTTACCTTCCAGTAAGGCAGATTCCCTTTGCTTTTACAGCTTCTGATAGGCTCCATAGCCATTTTTAACCCTGAGAAACATTAGCAATCATGGGAGTTATTAGCAGGTATCCAACCAATGTGGAGAAGTGAAGTGCAGCTCCAGTTTCATTTATGATCATCATTCTTGCAAAGACAAAATGTCACATGTACTCCCCAAAGTGATGCTACAGCTTCCTAGGTGCACATCTGTGTGCAGAGGCTATTTTAAGTAGAAAAGCAACTACCATCAATTCACCTCTAGTGAGATACACTAACACAGCATGTTTCTTTAGCACAATGAATAAATTTTCAGTGTCAGATGGAAAGTTGGAGCTGTTTTGCAGAACTCAAAGAAAAGTTACTCAGCAAGTGGCATTAAAGTCAAGTGCCTCTGTAGATTTGCAACCCCATCAGACATCACCCTTAGAGATGTATAACCCCATTTATCATCCCTTGGTAAGAATTACATGGTCTCAGTGACCTGTTCCAGCCAAAGCCCTTCACTAGTCCCAGCCCTTCAAACACACTCAGATCCATGCTGGAGGGTCCAGGATAAATAATAATCATAATAAATCCAACTATTTGCTGTGGATATAGAGACACTTCAAGAGACTTAGAGGAAGACAGAAAATAAGATACCAATTTACCGAAGCAAAGGGATTTGATAGCAAGTAGCCAGCCTCATAGCTTGGCTTTTGGGAGGTAGCTTTCTCAGGAACTGACACCAATGACTATTTCACTAATCAATGATTCTTTCTCTCAGCATGAAGAGAATATAAATTTAATTTTTTTAAACCCTACTAAGATATCTCTTCTGGAAGAAAACTCATTTACTCTCATAAGCAGAGATTTCTGCTAAAAAGCCATTTTTCATAATACATCAGAGTGGTCAGCTATCTTTGAAGGCTTCCTGTAAGGCACCAGTTTCTCCCCCATCAAGCCTAAATACTAGAAAATGATCACATGGCTGACAAACAGAAATTGCTTGGAGATTCAGTAGTTAAATAGGCTGCTTATCTGACTGAGGTTGTCCTGTGCAGGGTCAGGAGTTGGACTTTGATGACCATTGTGGATCTCTTCCAACTCGGAACATTGTCTGAATCTAAGCATGTAACTTGATTTCCCTCAGCCACTGTTCCTCCTGTGTGACACTGCTAGTAAATCCAGAACATCACAAGAATACATATACCAGGGCAGTAGTTTGGGTACCATGGACAGCCAAAAAAGTCCTTCAAAAGAGAAGGATTTGTTAGCATTTCCTTGGCAGAATAATGGAGGAGGGGAAATGTAATACCTCTGCATATTAAGGCAGGCAAACAACCAGAGAACCACAGGCACATTTCAGATCTGACAAAACAATCCAGCAAGGAGCAAATAAGATCCAGGGCTGCCCATTCTGGAGAAACACACTCTTTAGCTGTTTCAACACCAGTTAGTATATCTGAATTCTCCAAGTTTCTAAAAACAGGTTAGCTGCTGGATTTCTATCCAAAAGGTGTTTTTCAACTGCAAAGGTATCAATATTGATTGTAATCCACCAATTTCTACCCGGTTTCTTCCCTTTGATCAAAACAAGGAAATTCATAGGCTTAACTTTTAAACAATAAATACACAACCAGGAAAACAAAACTGGCCAACCCCTCTTTTTATTTAATCTTAAGTTTGTAAAATGCCTCACACATGCACAGAGACCACAATTGCTCTTATATACTCATTCTGGGCTTCCTTTACACCTACCGTTGCTGTGATCACCGAAGGCAAGGCCTTAAAAAGTACAGACACTACAATTAGGACTTCATTCAGGAGTGGAAACTGCAGGGCCCACACCACCAGTGTTCTTCACAGCCTTCCCCTATACATTGTTCAATACCCCTCAGCTCTAGTCCCAGCAGCCACCACTTCAAGTTCCTCCTTCCTGGTCCTGCTCATCCAGCCAGTCCCAGCAAGGTCAGGACCCTGCTGCAAACATACACAGGGCAGGCACAAGACACCTCTTGCCTCCTTCCTATCCACAGTCTCAAGTGGTTACCTAAGTACAGAGGCACAGTACTGCTGCCATCTATCATAGCAGCAGACCATGACAGCTGTATTACAAACCGTGCAATGATGAGAGCAAGCAGCCAAATGAAAGATAAAATATCTGTCAAGGAAGGGCATCAAAGACTTTGCTCTCTACAACATACAGGAGGCTAAGAGGGCCATGTCCTTTTATTCTCCTGTGAGCCATGCTGCCACACAGCTTTTGCAGATGAGGCTTTCTTCATGATGCTGAAGTTTAGATTGTAGGGATAAACATGGAAAAGCTCCCAGATCCCCTGCCTAGCCATCCACTTGTACTTAGTCACCTTCACATGAAGTGTCTGCACAGAGGAGATACCAAGGGTACAAGGGTACAAAGTTTTGTTCAAGATCAGTCACCTCTCAGTTTCTCTGTCAAAAAGAGACAATAGAACATGGGAAATCCATTGCAGTCTTAAAACTCGACTCATCCTCCTGATAGCATTGCCCTCTGAGGGCACAAAACACTTGAGTACGAGGTGCAACAGTAAGACTTGCCTGAAGTAGTAGTAAGGCTTGTAAGCAGGGCTTTCAGCAGGCCTCTTCAACCCTGTGTAACCAGGAGTATCTCAATGAAAGTGTTCCTTCAGACAGCAGAAACCCATTAACCTCCACAGACTCCAACATAACTATAATCATAGATCATAAGTTAACTACCACTTCAAATACTGGCTGAGCACACAGATGCACAATAAGCATTTTCCCTTAATAATGTCATTCTGCTTTTAGAGTTTCCAAATACTATGTAGCTTTGGTGTCAGTCAGCATGATACAGCTTAATTTTTATTAGGTCTACAAGTTTTTCTGAACGAGGCATTTTTCTTTAACCCCCATCCACAATAACAGTTTGTTAATCTCTCAACATCACAGACAAGGGGGAGAAGTGCTGTGATAAGGAGGGTGGAATGTTGTGCAATTCTGCCTGCAGGGATACTTGGATAAGGCTTGCACATATCAGTAGAAGAATGGCTTAATTTGTCAGCTGGAACAATAGATGACAGCTCATCATCTTAGTGCTGTGCTCATCCCTAACAAGTCGCTCATAAAAATGCTGATGTACATTTTTATTTCCTTAACAAATGAAGGAACACTCTACAGCAATCATCAGGAAGCCTGCAACACCACAGCTCCTAAATTTAAGTTTGTAACATAAATGCACCCAAACCACTTCCTCACATCTCCAAAAGGCTTTACCACAGGCTACAGTGATTAAATCTCCAGTTACAGAGGTGACATGTTTACTAAATACACTAAAAGAATGGAAGACAGGAAGCACAGCAGAAAAACATAAATCCATTTTTTAAATGAACTGCTTATGAATAATCTCCATCAAGTGCTATCTCTTAAATAGATGCATGAAGTTTGTAAATGCATACATCACTCATCCTGTAACAGCACCATTCCCCTTTCTCTTTTCTGAAAATGCAGGTCTAAACCCCAGTCCTGCTCAGAGGGCAGCTGGAAAGTATGGAGAATACCTATACACTATGTCAACTCAGCAGCTTTAAGAGGAATCTCATCAATATATACAAATTGAGAGAAGGGTGCAAAGGGGATGGAGCCAGACAGTGTCAGGTTTTTGGTTTGGGACTGACAAGAGACTGAGAGCACAGGATGGAAAAAAGAGGATTTCCTTTAGTTTCAAAGGGTCCTCAAGCCTTTTTACAGTGGTCTAGAGCAACCTTAAGCCCATCATCTCCTTGTTACCCTCCAAAGAGGTCTCAGCCTTGTAAGCTCCAGAGATTTTCCTGGGGGTGCAGGAGATAGCATCAGGGCAATGCCAGCTCCTAAACACTCTGTGAGAGACATGAGTGGCCAAATGCCCCACTCAAGCAGAGCTGTCACATCATCTCTGCATTAATACCTCTGAACACATTCAGCCATATCCAAATCCACCTGCTACACTGCCTCCCAGCGTGCAGTTTCACATTCAGGTTTGCAAGAGGTGCTCAGACATCATAAAGAAAAGCAGTAAACACACTCCCACAAAAATAAAACACTGTCTGCAACGCTTGCATCCATTTAAGACTGTAATTTCTTTCTATTAGAGTTGTCAGAAAACCCCATGCAGTAAATGACAAGCCAACTCCGAAGCACTGCACCTAGTAAAAATTTAATATAATAAAACAAATTGAAAACGGCAATATTATTTTAACCATTCACAATTAAAGTGGAAAAATTATAAGGCAGCCATTCATGGAATGATTTTGTGTACAAATGGTTTGGAAAAAAGACATTAAAATTACAGTTCCATACATGGAGAAACATGTAAGGTAAACAACAATGACCACACAATGTTTTTCCCTGGAAAGCCAAGGCTGCTAGGAGATAGAACAGTATAGAAAAAAAAAATTAAAAGAAGTTTGATGTGAACAGGAATCTGAAATTTGTGGTAAAGAATCCGATATTCATCATAAACTTTCCCACCATACTGCAATCACTCCTCCTCCTTCCACCCTCAGTAGAATACAAGTACAATTTCCTTCTCTTCTCCCAAGGGCCAGCACAGAACAGGAAGGGAGCAGCAGGAGCATTTATTCCACAACATCTCTCTCTTTTCTGCAATCAGCTGATATCACATGGACACACCTGCTACTGTCAAAAGCTCCTTGAAGGCTCTGAACTAGTTCCTGAATAAATACAGTGGTTTTCCTGGGCCTCTTGGGTAAGATCAGCTTTTATATAATCCACCTGGAAATAGTTCTTTGGAGTCAGCAGTGGGTTTCTGTATTTAACACCCAACCACCTGACAAGCCAAAACAATCAAAAAATCCTGTGTTGGTGTGACAGCTCTGTCATCCTTACTTAATTTAATGTTAGCGCAGCTTCTGCCTCTGTCATTGAATGCTGAAAAAGAAATATTTCCCTTCTTTATAAGAGGAACAATAAAAGAACAGTAGGGGAAGTACCTGAAGACATGAGGATCAACAGTAACAGCTTTAGTCCAATTCCTATTACCAATTAGGAAATCATTAACTGAAAAGAAACAGGTGATGAGAAGATTATGGATTTCACGGAGGGACTTACAGAAGGAAAGTGGGACATGGCTGGCACTTGGTTTAAGCATTTACCTGCTAAACCTACTGCCACCTACCTCACAGAAGAAAAAACAGGCAGAGAGGATATTACAAAGAGAGTAAGAGGAATTTGTTTGCACCAAGGTCTCCAGAGGAGTAGAAAATGATACCAGATGGCCCTGACTACACGCAATGCTTGTATTTACTGCGACAGATGGGGAGATAGATAAAAAGAAAGGGCTATAATAAAATGGACCATTTAATTTAACTCATTAAAATACTCTGCATCAAGAAAATAATCCTCCATTTGGTACTAAAAATTTGGAAAGGTCTGATAATATAAAATTTAAATTTTCCATATCAACATAACCAAAAGCTTTAGTCGCTGCAGTTTCAAATACAAATTGAAAATAATAATTCAGTGATAACAGGCAGCCAAAACAACATGCTGTTGCTAATTCTAAATGGGTAGAGAAAAAATAAAAGTCACTGAAGTCTTCTGTCACTTAACCAAATGCCAAAATGTACGTTTTTAGAATTTTTGTGCCAAATTTGAGTTGCCAATGTTTCCATTCAAGTTCCTTCACCTGCTGCTGTAACTTGGCCCCTATACTTCATGAATCATTAAACTGAGTACTACTATTTCTGATGGCTGCCCCAGAAACTGGAAACATGATGTGAAGGACAGGAAAATGGAAAGATGACAAGACCTCTCAGCAGTGACACCTGTGATTAATATGCCAGAGGTTGTGTCAGCAGTGAAAACCTGGCTGCCACACCCTCACCATTACACACTGATCCATGTGAAAAGGTCCTATCCACATGCTTCAGCCGGGATCAAATGGCATGGAACAGGAAGTCTCTGTCAACCACTGCTGTTGTTATACACAAAGTGAGGCTAAAGGGGAATTGGGGCAGGGTGTCAACTCCCAGGGTGGGGATGCAAGTGTCAGGACAGAGGTCAAAGAATAGTAACTTACTGCTTTATGAAATGCAAGCACCTAATGTTGCACTAAGCTATCTCCTGCTCTTGCAAACCCTCCAGCTTTTGGAAATGGTTATGTGGAAAGCTTAAACACAAATAAAAACAGTGAGATTATTAAGGAAGAAGGTAATTAGGGGGGAATCAGGAAGAACAGAACTCTGGAGTAAACATCCCTGTGTATCAATTGCATGTGTTAGGAACCTGTCCTGCTGAACTTTTTAAACCAGTAACTTACCAGTTGCATTACGTATGTTATAAAAATCCCAAAACCAAAACAGACCAAAAAAATTGAAAAACACCCAGAAGAGGATCCCATCCACATAACTAATTTACTAATTTTGCAGTGGCTTTTCAGAACACAATATTGAAGGTCTAATATTAAAAAAAAATGTTTGTCTAGGTCTGAAGCACTAATTCTATCTGAAAATACTGTCTTATGGGAAAATATGACTTCTAATAATTTTGCATTGATCTTACATAGTAAAACACACAAATGAACAAGCACTCCTGGGAATCAATACTAGGTTCAATCCTGGGATTCATCAGTATTGTTGCAGAGCCAACAGACAAAGCCATCACTAGTCCAAGAGACAGGCCATACCCATTACTCTCTGAACTAACAGACAAACAGGACAATAACAAAAATGTAAAGAAGTTATGAGGCACAATGGGCTCTGCAGTTTACGTAATAAATGGCATCACAAACAGTCATAGTCATTCATATGGAAACAAGAAGCACTTCAGTTAAGAAGATATTTCTTCAAGATTCTTTTTAAAAAAAACAACAACAAAAAAAGAAAAATAGATTTGGCAATGTTATCTTCAAAAAGTGCAGACAAAGTATAGCTTATAAGGGGGCCAGCATTAAAAAGTTTTCCCCTAAAGAAAGAATTTTATGCTGATTCTGTGCATGTCAAACATTCCTGACTTTCCAATGCACATTAGAGTATAACATGTTTTACATAAGGGAAATAGTGTCTAGTAAGACAAATCTGTGCCTTGAAAACAGAGGGGTCTTTTCCCACTCCTCTCTAGTGAGAGACATCAGCAATTGGCAGAAAGTCCTCCAGTAGATTCACCAAAACTAATGCTTATCAGCAAGAGCAAATGAACAATTCCCAAAGGAAAAGCAAAATGTCTAACAGGTCCACTGGGAACCCACCAGATTGGTTTTTGGCGGGTTTGAGTTTTTGTTGTCCAGAACTCCTTTAGAAACACTTTGTATTCTATCTGCAGCATAAATACTTAACTAAACATCTTTATAGCCGTAATATCTTTATTTAGTGAAAAACCCACACAGCCCCCCACGGATTTCAGCAGTTCAGGTTTTTGAAAATGAGCTAGTAAAGTTCTCTGGTCCCTCAACAGCTGTCTCCATCAGATTTCTACTCCTCAGAGCCCAGAACAGCTCTATCTCAAAGGGCACTATGGGTATCTCTCTCAATAGAAGCGTTAGTGTATCCCAGTAGCCAAGACATAATTCCTGCTGACTTGACTGACTTGGCAGAAGACTATCTCCCAAGAAACAGTCCTTTTTAGAATTTATTAACAATTGAATAAACAATCAAAACACTATTCTCCTTGCTTCTATCCTTTGTCTTAAACAATGGAATACACTGCAAAACTCATTTGCACTTTCTTAACCAGCTGATTTCTTCCTCTAATCCTACACATTGTCTACATAATTTCTTTCCTATCAAGTGACACCTCTGTGACAGCAGCAGTGTTATATAGAGTTCCCAGCGCAGCCCATTTCTGCAGTACAATTAGTGACAAGCATCACAAGGGCCAGTAGCATTGCCAGGACAATGTAGAACCGATGGGGGAGAGTCCCCTTCTTCATTAGTGAGACTTCAACCTCCCACAACGCAGCCATCCTTGGGTTTTGCTCTCAGCTGTGAAAGCTGAACTGCAGGATACTTTGGTGATTGCAATTTTGTGAGGAGTTGCTATATTCTTTCCTGCTCACCTTTCTTAAACTTCAAGTTCCATCTTCCCTGAGAATAGGGCCAGAAGTAACAATTAAAATAGCAAATGTCTTCAGAAAAGAAAGTTACAGAGAATTTGTGTCCGGCTGCCAAAGTACATTTTGCTACACTAAAAACTTTCCCAGTATTTCTCATTTTGCAATCAGAATTCCCTCTGAACTCCATAAAGTGGATGGGATGAATGATGGGTAAAAGAATGATAAAGGGAGCAGCAGACATTTACTGCTCATGTCTTATTGAGAACACTGAAATTTGAGCGTTTAGTGATGGTGTCCAATGGACAAAACTAGAGGAATAAGGCATCCTAATACTAGGGCTGCCACCTCCAGACGACTGAGTCCTTTTCCTCCAGTTGATTCAGGTTTGTGGCTATGAGCAATTCCTCCTACTTCTGGGAGGACATGAACTGTGGCGACATAAAGGAAAGTCCCAGCAGAAAACAGCATAGCAACTCCAGTGGCATTGACTTCTGAAAGGGCTTCTTTGCTGCTCTGAAAAACAAAGAGCAAAAAAAGTGAGAAAAAGCAGAAGTTCTTCAATCAGTAATAAAAATTTAAAAAATCTCCCAGTATCCAGGAACAGTAGGATTTCTATCAAGTCTCTTCTCACAATGACAATGGTTTAGTGTGATTTTTTTGTGTCTTGCACCTTACATGTAGTGACTGGCACCCTGAAGTTGTGAGGGAGCAGAAAGACACCCCTCCTGCTAGTTACTTCTCTTTGGACTTACGAAAGAAAAAACCCTTACAAAAGAACCCTCAGAAAAGGAAAGAAGTTAGAGTCTACTGAAGCATCTTGTTGATCAGCTCACAGCCAATATACCAAACAGGTTTTGAAAAAAAATAAAATTCATATTGCAAAGCCACAAATTTTAGGGAGGATGCTCAAGGTTGACTTTTTTCCTCCCTTTTTCTGAACAAGGGGTTCAAATAAGACATTAACCTTTAAATATCTTCTCCACTGCTCTTCAGAACGAAGTCCCAGAACATCACTCATTAAATATTTCATTTGTATGTAGAATTAAATACCCAAAACTTTTCCAGTATTTCCATGCAAACTTCACAACGAAATGCATCTTCTGCATCAAAACTGAGCACCTCTTCACCTTCATAATAGATTAAGATATGCTACACAACAGTAAATGCAATGAAATGTAAACCCATGCATATCAGATTCAAATACTTCTTCAATGCTTTCCAACTCAGGTGTAATCTTAGTTCTTGTGTTTACTCTCAGGTCATTTTTCCAAAGAGAAAGAGACATCATCTGGAACTATAAAACCATTGTGACAGTCCTGATGCCTTACCAATTCTCTGTTCTTTCTGAACGGCAACATGTAAACCCCACCTTAATGAGGACACTTCAAAACAGTGCTCAAAGAGAATTCTCTTTTCTATTTACAGACCCAACCTTTTTTCTGCTGTCTTTTGTACTATAATGTCAAATATAAATCCTATCCAGCAAGTAAAGGATTAGCCCAGATGATTTATTTAATCTTTCCTTTCATGCCTTGAGTTTCATGAGACCACGCTATATCCTTTACAACAGGCCACCACAGCATGACACCAGCAGGACACACCACAGCTGAGAAATACAGGAGCATCCCAGGACATGCTATGAGAAGCAGAAACATTTAATTTGGACAGAGATGATAAACTCATGTGCAGTGTCCCATTTCACAGACCATTTGTTGTGCAGACTGAAGACACAGCGATGCTTTATGGAGTAAGGCACAAGGACTGTTCTAGCTGAGGACTCAACTTCTGACACAGACTTTGAATATAGAGGACCACTTCTGGGATGGTGGGGGATGCTAGAGGAGATTATTTCCTTCCTACATATTAAAAGAAGAATGCATGCAACAATGCTGAAAATTACTTATTTAAATAGGCATCACATAAAACCTGCTATTTGAATAAATTGTTCTCAGTGGGGAGCAGCAAAAAGGATTAAAAAGAGAAATCAGACTTTAAAAAAAAACCAACACCAAACTCTATAAAGTCATTGATTCTGATGTGAAATGCATGGATTATTATTTGTTTTGTGCATTCATACTGCTACCTTTTCATCAGCTTTTCTTAAATCTTATTCTGCTGAATATCTCAAACAGTTTGGAATTGTGTAATATGAAACTCATATCACAGTCCTTTCCCCAGACTTCACCATTAAGGTAGATTTTGGGCAGAACAAAACCATGGACCTACCTTGCTTAGTCCTAAGTATGTCACCATTGACATAACAGGTGCTGCTAAGGCAAAGACCAGCAAGTGTTTTCTGATCCGATTCCGTTCTAGCCCAGCGTGCATCAGGAAGGAAACCAGGCCAAAGGCAGCTGGTGCCTGCAAAAAACAAAACTTACTGCTAGTGCAATACCTCCTAAAGGCCCTGAAAAATGAGAAAAGGTTGAAATATGACTTACTACATTGAAATGGACTGAATTGGAAGACATTCAGGGTGGGTGCAGCTAACCCAAATTAGGAGCATTCTGCAGACTGCCCCAACCTAATAACCAAACCTAATGGAAACTCATGTTCTGGCTATCAAAAAACACATACTTGTGTAGTCATTACAAATACTAAAATATTCATTCTGACTATAGTCATTGCTATAATTCCTAAGACTCCATCAACTTGGGTAATTTCCTTTTTCATCCTGTTACTATCACACGTCCTTAGATAGACAGTTTTTTTCATCTGCAGTAGGAAAATTCTACAATTAACATGGGGAAGGAAACAATTGCCCAAAGACAGGTAAGAGTCAACCTGCATGTTAACAAAGACTTGAGTTCTTTTGATTAGTTCATTCCTGTTCTCATCAGGAAGCAAACAAACACTTCCTTCTCCCTCTGCTGGCATCCAGTTTCTTACCCAAAAGGCATAGATGTCCCACTACTCACAGAATTTACTATACTTTTGCTTGTACAAAAACAATAGCAATCCACCCCGACATTTCCAAAGTAAGACATAAAACTAAAATACCTTAAGCATTTTTATACAGAGAATCCCTTTTTTTTTTGACATAGAAGGAAATAATGAGTGAAAAAAGAGATGAGAAAGACAAAAGAATCAGATAGGATCAAAAGAATAGAAAAAAGACATCAGAGAAGAAATAAGTTTCTCTTCTATTACCAAATATTCACAGGAGAAATTTTCCTCCTCTAAAATTGTATCATTCCACAAGTCATTTAAGAACATTAAGAATAACAGAATCAAGTTCCACCTGGCAATAGCCATAAGTTAAGCTCCAAGATGAGACAGTGACACTGCCACCCTCAAAGTTATGCAAACCACAATTACTTGTATGAACATTGAAGAAAAGACATAATAGATAGGCATTTCCTAACATTTTGAACATGTAATTATGTATGATTTCTGATATGAATTTATGACTAACCACTGTCATCCATGCATGTGTTACCATAAGGCAAATTTCGTCTGCACAGGTATGTTTAGAGCCTACAGAGCCAATAGGCTCACATTCACATAAGTATTCAGCAAAGATCTCTCCATCTTCAAGAGCCACTGTTTGCTTGTTACCATCAGCAAAATTGGTTTTTGTTTTCCTACAAAAATGGTATATGAGTGATGTTGAAGCTACTACAACAGAGGTAAGCACAAGTTAATTGCTGTAATTTAGTACTCTGATATTCAGTGGTTTCAAAAGACTAATCCTTCAAACACTAAAACCCTTCACAACAAATATTCTCCCCATTTCCTGATGAACATCACAGAACCAAGACTGTTGTACTAAGCATGAAACTGCTTTTCCTCCTAATGCACTAGCATCTCCTTCTGTGTCTCACCCTTTAGAATTTCTTGGAATATGTCTCTTAGAGACATAATAACCTTGGGGTTTTTTGTTTGTTAAATAAACACTACCATACCAGCTTCAGAAGAAGTCAGTGTGAAGCTGACACATTTTTTTCATGAGCTACTCTTCCCTCTCTACCTCTGGGAGACTTTTCCCAACCTCTGCTATCAAGGCAGGCAGTAGGCAGTCAGAATTGTCTCTCACTTGCACCCCACTCAGACTTAGCATCAATCATGTGCTCTTCCTCTCATACCTCATACCCTTGCTTTGTGGTCCTTGACACTGTACTAATCTCTCCATTTCAATGGCATTAAACATTTCTGTATTACATCACTAATGAAACTGTAGATCTTTAGCAATTCTTGTGTTAACAGTCTTTTGAAGAACAAGTAAGATTTTTTTGATGATGACTCACCTTGTGCAACATAATCGCAACAAACACTATCAACTGGACACTAGTCTGAGAAGTAGAAGCTGCTGCACCCAATGCAACACCATCAGCTGAAAAAGGAGTGCAGATTCATAGATTATTCTTCCACATGAGCTTCCCCACCCCCTCAAAGGCTGAGAGTAGAAAACATGTTGATTTAAGAAGCTCTATTACTGAAAATTGCCATTAACAATAGCAGCCCAACAGAGGATTCACTTGCCTTTGTTTGTTAAGCCATAACATTTCAGAACATCAGAAAAGCCTCAACAAGAGCTGTCTCATATTTCCCAAGACCATAAAAACCACAATGGGAATCTACTCCGTATCAACACATTCCTTCAAACTAGAATAAGTAACAAGTTTAGTTGTTTTACTCTTCTATACTAGAAGAGATTTCCTCTCTAATTAAAAAATACTTGCAATGCTTAGTATCTTAGTTTTAGATACTAAGCATTGCAAGACTTTTAGTTATTACCCTTGAAATTATTTTTCAAATATAAATACTATTGTAAATATTTTTTATCACTTACAATAATTACACTGTCTAAATTAAATAAAAAATGCATATTATACTACTCCTTAATATATACACACTTTGTTTGGTGAAGAAGTATCTTTTTGATCAACATCTTCTGACTTATCTAGACAACAACCTTCAGCAGGACATGAAAGAGCACCACATTTATACTATACATATATAGTGAAAAATCACAATGGCTTGACTGTAACACACACCCAACAGTCAGTCCTTGCAAGTCAGCCCACATGGCTTTCAGTCAAGTCTTTGTGCTCCACCTTATAACGTCCTTTTTTTTCCCTACAAGATACTATTGTTTTAAATTAGTATTTTTTTAAAAACCCATCAACCAACAAGCAACCCCAAAGGTGTTTCATGCAACTTATCAAATCTGTTAGCATGTATTGAAATTTAGCAGCTAAAGGAGTCAGCAAAGGAATTGAAGAGGCAGAGAGTGAGCATCACACAACCTTTCACATGGGAAAAACAAAAGAGTAAAGTAAAGAGTAAAAGAGAAAATTCTGTACCCAAATAAAACTCCATGAACCATCAGAGCTCCCAGTTAATTCTGGGAAAGATCCTTAGTTCTCCCTGCCTTTTTTTTCCTTTCTTTTTTAAAAAGCCACCTCCAAAAGTAAAACCCAAATGTCTCCATCCCACCTAAAGATGACCCACACAGCAATACATATACTTGTCAAGGACTAATAATAGGTCCCACATTACCTGCAGCATGGACTACTAGTCCCAGTGTTGTGGTGATTTTGGAGTTGCCTGATCTTGCAGCTTCTGGATCTGAAACAGTCATGAGAACAGTTATGAGAAAGAGATCAAATTAATAAATTATGCTAGAAAAAATATTGTAAGTATCACTGTACATAACTCCCCCAGCTGCTTAGGCAGTTGTATTCAGGACTACCAGCTTCTGTATTTCTGCATTAGATTTACTGCAAAATAGTTTGACACTTAACACCTTCACATCACCTGAAGTTCTGCCAACAAACAGGTGACAGACTTACGGACAATCCTTTGCAATTTGCAGGATCTCTCTCATAGGCAGAAGCAGATGTTTTTCTTAACCTCCTCAAATGAAATGTTAAAGGTCTGAGCCACCAAGAAAAAGAAAAGCTATTTTTGGATCCCAAGAATTCAGAGCTGCTTCAAGAGTCAGGATGATATTTCTCCACACAGCTCAAGGTTTGTAGTTTCCTTCAGGTGACAGTCTGGGTCAGTTTTTGTTGCAGTGATTCCCTGGCAGTTCCTAGTAAACAATAAAGACTACTTGTCACAGCACCAGTTGCAAAGATTTCCCTTTGATGTTATATATCACAAAGGAGAAATGCAGCCAGAGCTGTTTGAGATCCACGGTTTTGACCAGAATTGCCTGACATTTGCAGGTTAGCACAACAGGGCAACATCAATATCCACCACTACACAATCAGTGGTGAAACCATTACAAAGAATCACTGCAGGGTGGGTTAAGCCCTACAAAGTGTAGAAACATCTTATTATTCAACTGTTTAATTTCAGACAGTTTGAGCAGCCATGTCTGAATTATCCCAGTGTTCTGTAAAACAAGTGTAAGCACACCTGCTGTAACTCTGCAGTGATGCCAAAACAGAAATTCCAGTCCTTTTCTTTCCTCCTGCCTTGCCCATTACCCCCAAGTCTCTCTTCATTCCCAGGCACACATGTAGCTTCCCAAAGAGTCAGATCTAAACTAATGCATCCTCTTTGGTCAGCTTTATCTTCTGAATGAAGGGAAAGCCACGTAAGAAATTAATTCCACAAGCTGCATTTGCATGATGGCAATGGTACACTCATGTCAAACAGGAGGAGATATTCATAAAAAACGTTTCCTTTACAATTGTTTTGGATTGATTTGATTATTTGATTTTTTTGATTACTAAACACAAAGAATCACATTTGACTTCATACCTTCCTTCTGGCCTACTGAATTTTTCTAGTTTAGACAAAGTAACACCTAGTCATTTGATAGGTAATAAACTACAAGACATTGATTGGTTCAAGAAAAAAGTGTTTTTCTTCAGTTGCTTTAAAAAACATTACAAAAACACTGCTACATCTCCTGTGACAGGTAGAGGCTAGATAAAACTTCACTTATAATCCTATTTTGTAGTGTGTATCTCTAACACAAATCACAGTCTTGTCCTGGTACTTGCTATAATCAGAGACATAGAAAAGGGTCATAACCTATACAAACCAAGAATCTTTTAGGAAGTTGCTCATCTGCATCTCCCTGACATCCTCATTGCCAGTGTTTCTTTAGAACAGCTCTGAAAATCAGCTACTAATGGCTGTGGCTCCACTTACACTTCTTCAGGAGTACACAAGTGACATAGCCCCTGCACTGGCCTTTCATCTGTCCCACCACAGTATCCCCATAAAAACAGGCTGCACTGTGAACTGACAAAATCCAGCCAAAACATATCCCCCTGTCTGTGTTTTACTTTTCCTTTAAGATCAATCCCTTATTTTTTCAGGGCCAAATTCCAGCATCAGAGGATGTTGTGTGGGAGAAAACGAGCAGCCAAAGGCAATAAAATACCTTTTCAACTGACACAACACCTTTGGTGCATTTCAAGCTACACTCTGAGCATAAAGTCACAGGCAGGAAACAAAAGCAATTGTAGGCATTTTTAGAGTCTTGCACGAAGCTGACAAATCTTTACATAAAGCAAGAAGTATTTGGAAGTATGTGAGGCTTTAGACAGTGTGGGAGGTCCAGCTATGCAGCTCAAATACCAGAGCTTACATCTAATCATTCCTGCCATCTTGCTTAAGATAACTTGCTGTTCTTTGCAAATTTTACCTACATATAAGACAATTAAGTAGGAAAAACAAACAAATATAAGACCAACTGAAGTTTTTTGAAAAGCCAAAGAAATCCCCTAAAAACAGACAGTAATTCAAGTGTCAAGTCACCCTCCACCCCCACACCACACGTGCTCATACATGTTATTTAGGCAAGTTCCCAAATTATGGTGAATTTTGAGATAGATTTCCAGCACAAACATTTCACATGGACCGTGGCTTATGGCTTATGTTTTTAAAGTACCTACTGAAACTCTGGACATGACTGGACAAATTACACCCTGGTAGCATTAAAAGAAATAAATTTCAACTTGTAAATTAAGACTAATTAGCAAGTCTAATTGAAGTGAATCTTTACTTACCATCTGTAGAGTGCACATGAGAGCTGCCTATCTGATCCACCAAGAGCATGAAGACAAAGCCGAGGACAAGGGACACCCCAATGTAGGCGTGCAGCCGGGAATGGTCGTGGCCGTGCTCGTGCACCGCCGGGATGTTCGCTACCTTCTCAGACTCCATCACGTGCTGCATCTCGCTCGCTGGGTGGTGCTTCCCTGGGACAGCAAGCAAACACATCAGGAGACTAAACATGACACAGTCACTTCTTTGCTCTTCTGCCAAAAGCCTTCCTCACACTTTCCTGGACAATACACAGAAGTCCTTGGTTATGGTCTTTTTTAGACAACGTTCTTAGCAAAGCCTGGTTGGTTTCTCCTCATACATCTTCAGCATGGAAAAACAAAGAAAGTATTAATATGTTATAAGCTAGGTTGCATTTTAAATACAAATTAATTCACAAAAATTGCTGTATAATTCCTGTTTTAACTGAAGTTGCCCGTTTTGTCAATATTCAGAGATACCATCAAGCAGTTACTTCATTACCTTCAATTAAGTGAGAAAATAAAATAGGTTCCATCCACGAAAAGATTTAATACCATCTTTAAGAAGATTAACTGATGCTGAGATATAAACAAGCTAGTATTGATACACCCCATTGATACAGACTACAACAATAGTTAAGTCAAGCACACTGACCTATAAATGTCAGTACAGTTCCAGAAACCCAAAGTCCAAGCCCTGGGGATGAATGATGTGTGGTTTCCTTTCCCTACACCAGCTATTAAAGCTTGCCCATGGTTTTTTCATTTTTGGAAGGTCTTTTGGATGGCAACTACTCTTCAGAAGCTTTAAAAACTTATAGCAAGAACTTGACTTACTCTATCAAGTCATTGTCTTGCTGGAATATTCATACTTCCCCTTGGATGAGACAAGTGTATGTTCTTCCCACTATACAAAATGTCACCATGCCATTGCTACAGTCAAAGCACATCAGAATAAGCTTGGTAGCAAAGATTTCACACAGATCTTTGCTGAACAAGATTCATCAATAAAATTACTTTGGACCACATAAGATTTTTGCCATCTATATTATGAAGTTGACTTTGCTTCAGATCATTTCAAGCCATAAAATTGTATAACTCAGGACAATCTTTCTGAAAAGGAATTATACAGTTTCAGCAGTTAAAACAAAGGACTGAAGTCAGCAAAGGAATTTTATTTGCTAGTAGCACCCAAACCAAGGTTTCACTACACAGGTTTATAATCAAAGAATAATCCAAGTTATGATATGCTATTTTCTCTCAGCCTACAAGGTTGAAAATCAGAAGTTGTTTATTCCACAGCCTATTTACCCACAGGGAAATACAGAAGTAATAGTAAATTACTTCCATATCAATGGAAAACACTAAACTGCTTGCTATCAAGCAACCAGTCAGAGTTAAGCTACACCTGAAAGAGGGAAAACAAAGATTTCTCTTTTTGTTTTTCCACTTATATGAATATATGTCAAAGTTTCCCTTAGTTGCATCTTTCTAGATTTAATTATGCAAATAGGTGAACTTGGAAAAAAAACCAGAAAGCTGTTCTCATAGTCTTAAGTTTAATTTTGAATATCCTACTTTACCAGGAAACATACTAGAAATAATTTTTGTAGCTAAATCTGTAATATCCATTAGTTCTGTCCCTTTGCAATATAAAAAAAAAAAAAAATCAGATAGACTGTTGTTAGACAAAATCAAAATACTGTGAGTTAGACATTGAGTCTGAAGCCATTCACAAACTCTTTTTTTCCCTAGGTAAATACTTCTGCTATTACTACTGCAGTACTGTGAAGTGTCTTTTTGCCATACACTAAACAAAGTCACAGCCCATACAGCTCTACACAGCAAGCTGTTGAGTCATACATGAATAGTATGCCCCATTTGGTGAAAAAGTGTTAAAACCCACCAATGTTCACAGCAATTGTATTCATTGCTAGCTGTACCATTACAAGAGAAAATCAGTCGACTCAGAATTAAAATTGAATGGAGAGCAAACCCACTACAGCTCATTAGAGACATCTGACATCAGAGTGCACAAATTATAGTATAGTATAAAGGCATAATCAGAGCTTCTTTCACTTCTTGATAAAGAATGATTTTATATATTATCTCCTATTTATTCTAAATATAAGCAGAACAACATAAATTTAGTGGAAGCTAAAACAGTATACATTAAAGCATATTGCTAAAATGAAATTTAGAAGTTTAGAAACACAAAACCCAGTACTACAGGAAAAGCAAAGGACTACAGTTGCCTCTCAATCCCAAATTAGCAACAGCAGCACACCAGATGTTTGCAAGGTTCTCTACAGCATCAACTTTATAGTGCTTTCCCCTGCAATCAGTGAGCCATTGACATTTGCCTTTAAAGTTTTGATTCTGAGTGTACTGGAAAAATCTCATACATGCAATGGTCATCTCATAGCACAAGTCTGCAAGCAAAACCAAAATTTAAAGTGCGCTCCCAACAGAGGTGATGAGCCCTGGCTATTTGAAACAATGTCAGAATCTCAAATTGAGGTCTGTTAAGGCTTTTGGCTGTAAGACATGCTCCACACAAACATCCCTGCAAGACACAATCTCTGCTCACTTTGAGCTCTTCATTAGAGATGATGAGGTGGTTACAACAGTGACAGCAAACTAGAATGGGATGCTTGAACACAGAGATTCAGATCTGTAATGTGTATCACTACCCAAGAAGAAATGCCTGCTACTCTGTAAATTAGCCACAACCATAATATATAACCATAATTTTCAGCTACGTATATTAATTCCAAGATGCTTTTCAGCTTCAGAGGGAATTCTTATTAGGGCAGGGATTTGTAAAACACCTCCTGCAATTGCTTTAATGAGAAGCAGTCTAAACTACAAAGAGAAGCAGCAAACACTCCACAATTTCATTCTCTGCCAAAGGCACCCTTACACCTCCTTTCAAGTTCCAGGGGAAGTTAAACTCTCCCCAGAATAAGAAACACTACACATGACCTGTCATAAAAGGCTGTTATTCCAGGAATAGTACAGTATCCAAAGCCACAAATGATTGGATAACTCAGTAAGAGTCATCAATCTGCATGATCATACCCCTCAATATGTGCAATATCATGCCTATAGTGGTTTTGCATTTCTATGCCTGCTTTGTGTCATACTGCTGTGAAGCTCTTCCATCAATCTCTTCTTAAAAACTCAAAAAAGAAGCCTCAGTATATCATAACACACCACAGTCTAAGTTCTCTTGAATGAAGCCATCTGGGTTTGATTCTTACCCTCCAAAATGTCTTCATAAAGTGCATGTACTCCTTCTGGCACAATGACAGCCAAGGCAGTTCCACACAGGAGCCCAGCACCCAGAACAGTCACCAACTTCAATCTCTCCTGCAATTAAGTACAAAACAAGTATCATCTTTAAGGATGAAAATACTTTCTTTACTCTCCCTTATTAACAGATGTTGGGGAAGGGGGTTACTTGTTACATAAATATTGAGAATTTGCAATTAAACCTTAACAACACTATATAAACATAATGTTTTTATAGTAAAGAATAATAATTTTATTCATATTTTTGGAATAATTTCTATAACAAAAATAAAAACCCCACATAGTTTCTTAGTACTTGCTACGATTAGAGTTATCTTCCTAGTTATATTCTAGTTTGGGACAAAAAGCTTAGATGCATCTTTCTCCCAAACTAATTACATTCTGTTTCACCAATAAATTCCTCAATTCACTTCCTTCTGACTATACTGACAGGTTAAAGTCAAAGCCACGTACTAAAATCCAATTACATAAACATATAATAAGGTCTACAATAGGACAGTTAGCAGAGGCCATGACTCAGTTCCTGTAAGAACCCCTATCATATAACATGTAGCAGCCATGGGAGTTTAGATCCCCTAACAACTGTGCAGCACACATTCAGTGGCAGAATCACCATCACCTTCCATGTTCAATGACAAGTCTGAGCACCAACAAAACACTAATGTTAACTTCTGAGGCCCAGGGACAGAGAGCAGCATTTGAATAGCAGGAAACCACTTGTTGCTTATCATTATTGTGCCACCCGTTCTCCTTCATGCACTGCAACCACACAAACTGTTCAGTCTCACTGAAATGTGCAGCACTTGCACAGGAGAAGCAGGATGCTCTAGGAGATGCACAACCAGCTTCCTGAAAGCCAACCAAGTGTGACCATAAGGGAACAGCTGCAGCATTACTGGGGACAACTCCAACAGTAATATGCAAGAGATTAAAACAAGTGTAAAGCTCCCACAAACATGCACTGTAAACTTGCACAAACAATAACTACACTTGGGAAATTGTCATACAGTTGCAATCTACACGAGAAGATAAATTTTCAACATCTGCTGTTCATAAAGTAATTATGCAAAGATATCATAACATACAAGGAAAAAACATTATTTTTATCTGCAATACTACAGTATTTTTTGCATATCACATAAACACAGAGGAAAGTGTCAGAAGTAATACTGATTTATTACAACTGCAAATATGTAGTAAAGCTTGCCTTCACTTGGGCACCTGTGAATTTTAAAGATCTGTTAAAAGGACAAGTTATCATTTCAAGGCAAGTCTCCATCTCCTTTTCAGTACAAAATAGCTAGGTGTAGGGAAGACAGAAATTTAATAAAAACAGCCTACATACAGAGGCAAAAGGAATACACCTTTATACGAGAAATCAAACAATTTCTGCTAAATACGTTTGCATGTTAAAAAAACAAGAGCAACACAGTAAGCAGTGCTAAAACTCCATGCAGCCCTCTGACCTGATGGAGAAGAAAGGCACATTTCTCCTCCAGCACCTTGCTTCCCAAAAGTGCTTGCTTTCCAAGAGAAATGGGAACCCCTTATAAGAGTGCTCTTACTACCACAATACAACTAATCTCTCACTACACCATGCCTCTATAAAATAACCATCATTCAGAAAGAGCAAAACCCCTTGGGTATCAGAGGATATTAGGAAACCTACAGAGACTGTGACAACTGCCACCACCTCAACAACTATTTCCTAGAAGTACACAAAGATGTTTAATCAGGAACTCCTGTACTGTTTGGGAACTTACCCAAACTGTGAAACCCTCCCTCTCCTTTAACAGTACCTTATTTATCCAAGATATTTTTCTGAAAGAATGCCTTGAGTTACACGGGGCAGTACCTTGAAGTTCTACAGTAATCAAAGAGCTAAGGCTTAATTCTCAACAGTGCAAGCTGTGAGTAAAATTGTGAATCAAAGTTTTTTTCCAAGAATGTTCTTGGAATTGCTTTTAAGAGCCTTAATTTGAGTAGCCCACAGGCACAAAAGAGATAACCACTGACTTCAGCCATTTCTTACACAAGCTTCTAAGAATAGTCATGCTTATTCGTGTCCTTACACTACCTGCCGATACTTCACCTGTAGCAGAGACCAGACTCAAATCTGACGAATTTAAATGACCACTGTGAAACAAGCATAATTTTACACAGCACTTTTGGATGAAAATTAATATTGCACTCATAACTTTTAAAGATAAAGCTTCATCCTTAACAGCGTTGCCCTATTACAAGGGGACGGCACCAACTCCCACTGGGAGATCTCCCTGGTTCCTCCTTTAGCAACCAACGAGCAGTTTGGCGGAGCTGTCTTACCTCGGAAAAATTAACTGCCAAGGGTATAATTCCTGCCACATAGCAGGCGACCAGCATGGCCAGGGACAGCAAGCAGATGGAGGGGAAGTCGTCCATTTCGCCGCTTTCTGTCCGCTCCCTTGAAGTGAAATCCAACAGCAACTTTTCCACCTCTCCGCACCGCACGCCTTAACCCGTGCAGACACGGAGCTCCCAGGAGAGGCTTTCAGCCATGTCTCTCTCTCCCGGCGGCAGCGGCCGGCTCGGCCCCCAGCCAGGGGTGCGCGGCCAGGGGGCGGGAGCGGCTCGGCCACCGGCAGGCGGGCCCGGCCCTCACCTGAGGCGGGGGAACTTTCACCCGTACCGTGCTGCTCCCAGGGGAGGCGGGAGGGAGAGCTGGGGAACGGCGAGCACGCAGGCGGCTCCTCGCGGCGGGGCAGCGTCAGGCGGGGCCGAGGGGACCGTGCGGGACGGCCGCTGCCAGCCGTGCCCACGGCCGCTGCCCCGGCGGCCAAGTGGCACTCGGCGCTTCCCCTTCCGGGACGGGCCGCGCCCGCCCCGCCCCGCCCGCTGCCCGACTCCAACATGGCAGGCGGCGCCTTGGTCCGCGACGGACCGCGAGCGGCTCCCTCACCAAAGATGGCGGCGGCCGCGCCCCGCCCCGCCAGCCTGGCTGCCGGCCCTGCGGGCGCGTGCGCGCGCGGCGCTCTGGCGCGAGCGGCTCTATGGTGGCGGCCGTTGGCGCTGCGGCGCTTCCGGCGGGCGCGGGGGCCTGTGGGGGATCGCCGCGCGCCACTTCTACCCGGCGGTGCTGAAGGAGCGGAGCCGCCATGGTGAGAGCGGGACGGGAGCGGATCGCTGCGTTTCGTGCACACCGCGCCCGCCAGGGCAGCCTTCCCTTACCCTCCCTTCCCTGTCCCCCGGGCTACTGCGGGCGGGAAGGCCGCCGCCGGTGGTGCGGGCCCGGGCGGGCGGCTGCACGTTTTGGCGGGGCAGGGCCGGACGGGGCGGGGGCACAAAGGCGGCGGCGGCACTCGGCGAGTGGCGCGCTGGAGGCTCCCGCCCCTCTCCCCGGCACCGTCGGCCCCCTCTCAGGGCGCTGCTTGGAGCCCAGCGCTTCCCACGAGTGTCGCCCGCCGAGCGAGCCGGCCTTAAATGGCTGATTTGCGCTTTCCATGCTGTTCTCCCTGCTCCTCCCCTCTGCTCGGAGGAGGGAAAGGCGGGAGCTTGCGTTGATGGGCTCTGGGAATGGCACGCTGAAGCTCAAAGGCCTCCCTATCAATACGGTTTGTTGCACTCGTCTAATAAATGAAGATGTGCTGAAACAAGTTGTCGCTGTGCGGTGGGAGGACAGCTGCTTGTCGGTTTGCGGCGAAGTTCCGTGTCTGCCTGGTTCTTGCTTCAGAGCAGTTGGCTTCGGCCATGATGAGCAGCTACAGGCCCTGTCCCTGTTGGCCAGCATGAAAGGGAGGCCTTAGACCAATTTTTCTGCTTGGCATTTCGGTGTGTTCAGTGTGCTGCTGGTTGGTATTTGCATCACTGCATATCTTACCCTTACAATATGCGTTTATCTTCTGCTTTTATTGTATCGGGGCTTTTTTTTTTCTTTTTTTCACTTTACGGTTAAATACACTACAAATGGTGGAAGTCTCTTTGGGCAGATGCTGCACAGCTTTTAAGACCTACTGGTTTGGCTCTTGGCACTGCCTTAACCAGTTGTACAGGGTTCTGCCTTCAGTAGCAGGAGCAATTTCTAAAGTGCTCTCTAGAAGTTTGGAATTGGTATAATATAAACTATGTGGTGTCTCATTCTGTGGTCTGCTTCAAAGCAGCCAGTACCACTGTGCTTTTAAGGAAAATGCAAAGAAATTCGACATATGTATCATCATAATAATGGTCCAGATTGAGTTTCTCCAGGTAACTGGTGCTAAGGCAGAAAGGTTTACGGATTTTCCCTTGTTTTGGTTTTGTCACCTAGGCACATGGGGCAGGTAATAGAGGAGCCTTCCCACAGGCTTCTGAACTTGCCATTTTTTTGTACCTATATGGTAGGACAGGACCAGCAATTTTTATCAAATCAAACAATTTTTTTTCCTTTAAAGTAAAATAATGTCAAGTTCCCAAAGAAATGTTTGAAAAGCATTAATTCTACAATACACGTGATCCAATGGCATTAATTTAAATATTTTCCTGGGCCAGTATCTGATAACAGATATTGTATATTCTCTGAAGTGATAAATGGCTTAAAGGCAGAAGCCCAAATGATTTCTGCTGTGAAGTTCTGAAGGAACTGGCTTACATGTCTGGCTCATTGATTTTTCTAATATCTGATTATTTGGATAATTTCAGAATTTATACATTCATTTAGCACCTCTCAGTGACCATCTAATCAAAATGATAGTACTGGAAAAATTATTTTATGGTAATCTTTGGCAGTCATTTGGACTCCCTGCTAAGACATGCCTGTTCAAGTACAACGCACTTAGGAACAGCCAGATACCAGCCCCCCTTGGGGAATTCCCTTCAAATCAATCATACTCTGGCATACATGAAAGTGGATTTAAATTATCTACTCTCCTTTGTATGATTTTTGTTGCTAGAGTGTGCAGCTCAGAATTCCCCTTTTTCCATTTCTGATTAGGAAAAGTCTTGCTCCTTCTTTTTCTCTGTGTAACATTTTCCTGAACTTCTCAGAATCTGCTACTGCTGTGTTGAAACAATTTGAAGAACTAAAACTGTATTCCAAGGATCGGAACACTGTCAGTTATGGGATAAGAATTTGTCCTGTTGTTTGGGTTTTTTCCCTGTAAATCCTAACATTTGCCATTTCTCTGTCACTGCTTTTCACGAGCACTGAATTGGTATATTCACTGATTTCCAAAGTATGGGTCAGGATTTTTCTGTCAGCCACTGATTAATCTAAGTAAAAGGATGTCTTACTCTGCAGTTGCCTCTGTGCTATGCTAATGCTCACCTCAGACATTAGCACTGAAAATGTTGGATCCAATTAGCAGCACTGGAAACGGCCATTTGCAGCTTGCTTGCAAACTTTCTGTGGTATACAACCTGTTAATTAGATCACAGATTGTGTACACTTCAAAAATCTTGCTTCTTTGCTCAAATTACTTGCTGCAGCCAAGTGAAAAATGTTATGGAAATAATGGAAGCCACAGAGTGTGCAGTCATCTAAGCCTTCGCTGCAGAAGAACAAGCTTATGGACTCCAACATTTGGAACAGTTTTCTGTGCCGTAATTACTGTTTGAGTAAACCCATTGAAGTGGGAAAAACCAGTACATCTGTTTTGCAAGAAATAATCTTGGGTTCCTAAGTGCAGATTTATTGTATCATTAGTGTTCCCTTGAAGTGAAATCAATAACTCAAAATAGCTAATTTCGTTAAAATCTTTCAGGTGACACTATGGTTAAGTTGGGTCCCCTCTTTGCTCTAATTAAAAATTTGAGCAAAAAAATTTGGGGCATTGAAAATTTTACTAACAGCTTGCATTTGGAATAAAATAATTAAACACACTAATGCCACAGCTCTTACACATTGACTTCATTGCTTTGCTTGTCTGTCTAAATATAAACTCTTTCTGTGGTATTTTTTTTTTCAACACAGTAGCGGCATTACTGGTGATTCTACACATTTTAAAGTTCCATAAAGATTGATAGGACTTGTTGGAACCAAAACTTAGTAACACAGCTTATATAAATAGTAAATGCTGTGTGGAAAATGTCTGCGTCCTTGATTGCTAGTCTAATATTTTACCATTACACGTCTTTTTACTCCTTCTTTTATATAAATAACTTAAACAAAAATCATTCAAAGTGTGCAAGTAACCTGTATTTTTGTGTTTGTTTTGTTTTCCAGTCTCACACAATTCTACTTGTCCAGCCCACCAAGAGGCCAGAAGGCAGAACATATGCTGATTATGAATCGGTGAATGAATGCATGGAAGGTGGGTGGATGCAGACATGGGAGTTAAAAACTGTTGTTAAAATCCTCTTTTTGACATACTCACAAACTTAATAAGAAAATAAGTTGCTCTTCATATTTTTCAAAGGTCATTCACAAAAACCCCCATGTTTTTAGCTTACTAATGTTCTAGCAAACTAAAAACTAGTTATTATTTGTTTCTAAAACTTCCTTTTTCTATTTAATGTCTGGTTTTGATTTAACTAGATGAAACATCCAGTTTGGCAGAGTAGCTGATATTCTTTCTTTCATGCAGCAGACTTGTTTCAATGCAATTCATTGCAGGATCAGCACTTAATTCTCACTATTCTTTTCTTAGCATTGTAAGGCAAAGACTGCTGCTGGAAATACTATATTAAATAATGGATTGTGTGCAATTGATATGTCATTTGCAGTCTCGTGGCACATGTGTCAGAGTAAAGATCCTGCAAAACTTTGATACACATAATGGCCATTGGAAGAAAATTGAAATATTAGAGCTGTAGTTCACTTAACATTAATCTTGCAGGAGGTTTTGTGGGGGAACCAAAAGCATAACAAAGTCTCTGTGCTCATTTTAATATTACATTCTTCTCAAATGTATCTGAATTATTAGTGGACTAGTTTAAATAAATAAAAGTGTTTTAAATGTATATACAGGTTTGTGCTGTCACTTACCTCAATACTCTGTTTGACTCTTGGATCAAGAATGATCATTCTTATGAGTTCTTCTGTTTCTCAGGTGTTTGTGCAGTAGGAGTGTGTTCTAATTTCTGTCTTAAAATTATTAGAAGGAGTTCCAGATGTCTGTTGGAGCTTACTGCATGGAAAATTATATATTTGACAGAACTAAAAGGTTTTCCCCTAGATGATGAACACTTTTCTTTCCATGCATCTTACCTGATTTTATAGTATTACGTTTCAATGCAAATTGCCGGGAACAAAAGAATTTCAGCTCTAGAAAATCTGATTGCTTTTACAGTGGTAATCTCTAAACTTTTATTTGTGGATCAAGAGCTGAAAAAGTTTCAGCTTATACAGTCTTTTAATATTGCATGGTTAATCTTGTTTCTCTGTAGGAGTCTGTAAAATGTATGAAGAGCATCTGAAGAGAATGAATCCCAACAGTCCATCCATTACATATGATATCAGCCAATTGTTTGACTTCATTGATGACTTGGCAGACCTCAGCTGTCTTGTGTAAGTTCAGTTGTACAAGTCCATTTCAGTGACTTAGGAAAGTCACAAGTCTTCCCTCTAAACTCTTCTATGAGAGTTTAACAGAATGCTGTTTTGTGTGGTTTTTAGCACTAACTGCAGTACAGCAGTAGTGCAGCTGCCCTAGCAAGTTCCCAGTCCAATTAAGTGCATAGATACAAGGTACCTCTAAAGGCTTACAAACTAACAGTTCCACTTGGATTTCACTCACATTGAAGCTGACTGAAATCCAGCAGTTTTTATGACTGTTTTATTACTACTAGAATCTGTTTAAATTTCCCTTTTTGCTGTTAGTACAGTCCCTCAGGAGGCAGAATGGTTACAGAATTTTTCTCAGCTGAGGGCAGTACTTATGGTAGAGTAGAAGGCTACAGAAGTGCATTGCAGCCAAAAGTTTGTTTTGATCAAGATACAGCAAGATAAAAGTTTATCTAACAGACTGAAACTAGCCACTTGTTTTAGGTGGTAGCAACTGTTGTCTAGGATAGTCTTGTGCCTTTTTTAATTAGGCTTCTAAAATCAGTGTCATGCCAAATTCTACTTCAGCTCATAGTTTTCCACCAGATGGCACACATAGCACAAGGTGTAAGAGACGCATCTTCTTCACAGAGATTTCCTGAAGTACTTGATGTCTGCTCTTGCTGTGTAGCATTATAAAAGGATTTGGGGATGGAGGGTAGAAATCAGTAACTTTTCCTGAAAGTAGCATTTGTGACATTGCACTAGAACTACTGCTGTATGAACATACATTGAAGCTCTTTGTTTGGCCTTGATGCCATCATGCTGAGGTTTAAATAGTAAGACTTCCTTAGAAACATCATGCTTAGGGACTTTTCCTTAGGTAAGAACTATAAATTGTTCTGGAATGAGTTAACTTGGGATTTTTACTTACCTTCTTACCACTGTCCCTCTCACCCTTCTTATCTATCGGAAATAAAAGTACATCAGGATTTAAAGACTGTCCAGGACTTCAGTGGTTCTTGAATCATTCACTGAAAGTACCATCTTCATGAACAAAATAGGAGGGCATGAGCCTACACAGACCTTCACTCAGATTGCTTTCATTTTTCAGTCTTGTTCTGTTTTAATTGAACATGCCCTGAGTAACTGAATTCTCTGGCCCTTGCAAGTGGACTGCTTTTATCAACTATCCTTGAATAGCAAAGAAAATGTATCTGTGGGTTCTTGTTTTCAGTTTGCTTTTTATAAAGTATCCTTGTTAGGTGTAAGCTTGTCCTCAGTGCCAACTGGCAAGAATCCTTTGTCATCCATCTGTGAATCTGCCTTTGCTCCTGAAAAAATTTGATCTTAAAAATTTTTAAAGGATTCCACACAGAAGTTCAACACTTGAAAGCTTAAATAAATCCTTGAAGTAATGTTGAAGAAGTGTTTGACTCATTAAGACAAATTAGATTGTTTCCTGGTGGAACTATTCTTCTGCAGGCTGAGCTCTAGAATGCTAAGATTCTCTACTTGCTGTCTCCCTTAAGTAATTAAATGCATGAATTAAAATGTGAACACAGTGTTCCAGTCACTCAGTAGTGCTTGGAGCATCTCGTTTTGTTTCAGGCTCAGTCAGATCTGCTGGACAGCTGTTTTATAGAGAACAGGATAAATCCATTTGTTAAGTGGCAATTCCCACCTAGTTCTGATACTACCTTCTGTACACCACTTTCTGCCTCATACACTTGAGGACAATTAATTGTTTGTGAAGTTCTTCTGGTAGATGTACCACAGAGCAGACTGACATTTCTTGTTTCCTCTGCAGTTACCGTGCTGATACTCAGACATACCAACCCTACAACAAAGACTGGATAAAGGAGAAGATCTACGTTCTCCTCCGCAGGCAGGCACAGCAAGCAAGCAAATAATGGGGGCACCATTGCTACGTGGGTTTGGGGGTTTGGACAACAGCTGTGTACAGAGTGTAGTGGTGAACGTTTTGTATTATAGTCATCCTGTTGCCATCTTGATAAACTCATTAGCCAGGACTGATTGTGTTTTTAGAGATACAAGGATTTTGTTGGATTGGAATTTTTTTCAGTGTAAATGGAGAAGAAAGTACAACATCTTCAGCAGAGTTTTGGGTTTTTTCCTCCAGTTTGCTAATGGTCCTACCTTATTTGAACCCCTGGGGCTGTTCACATTGTACTTCACCACATTTGCTGTATGTGCCCCTCTGTGGGTTTTTTACATTCAGTTATGTCCTTGAGATGTCTTAATGGGAAATAAAAATCTACCCTTTAGTTAAAACTTGAGTGCTCAATTTTGTGGTTCCTGCCAAAAAATAAAAATCTTTTTTTCCCTGTTATCCAAGGGATATGGCTTGAAAGGTCATGTGGACTGAAGCAGCAGTTGTTTCCTGTATTACAGAACACCTCAAATTCTGGCTTAGTCTTGGTGGTTCTCCCTGGGCATCTTTGGGAAACACAGCAATCCTTTTGCACTGCACAGCTGATCTTTCTACAAGGCATTTTATGTAGGTGTGTCTGCTCTGGAATTGGTGATGGATAAGAGCAGGCTGAATGTATGACATCACAGGCCCCTTGAATTAGTCTGCTTACAATTTTCCCCCAAGAAAGGAATAGACAAAGCAGATTGCTCCCATGAAAATCTGCCCCAAACTTAATTTTCTCTGTACATAAGATAAAGACTTAACTGTTTACCCCCACTGTAAGTTAGGTGTGCCTCCGTCTATCTTAAATGCTGATGTTTCTGTAATTTTGCTGTACTGAAAAGATTTGGATTGGGGGACACATCAGACCAAAAAATAGAGCAGGTAGAAAAGAAAGGCTGGTGTGTTACTTTGTGCCTTTAGAGTTTGCCTGCTGTAGGAACAGACTGTACAGATTACACTTAACCAAGAGCGGTTCTGGAATTGACAGAGGAATGCAATTCTCTCTGATGCACTTAATTTCCTAATACACATCAATAGTTTCTGATGGACCTCACAGCAAATGCACTGGCTGAAAAGAATCTGAGGCAAAGTGACTGTCTATAGTAAACCTTCAATGAAAGTAGCTTTACTTAAGTGATAAGTAATAGCTGCTGAAGACTGGGAATCAAATTACTGAAGGGATATAAATTCTTAGAAAGAAACTGGGTGAGGGTGTTAAACCTCTCAGCACCAATACAAGTTGGAGATTAGACCTACTAGCTCTAGAATTTATAGTGACAAGGAATAAATTCAATCTGCTAACATCAGAACATGCTTCTTTTATAATGAATACTGATTTTCAAAACATTGTAGGTCAGAAAATATATTAGTACACTTAAGATTATTAAATCCAAAATTACTTCGGGGCATGTAAGTTTTATATCCAGCTTGAATACAGTAAGTAATACTTAAAAAATTCACTATTGCCCATATAATAACATTCAGATTTAATACAAGCAGTGTTATTTTTAAAGCTTTTATAGTTTATCCTCCTGAATAGCACATACTAAAATAACATGCTCTCTCCTAACATGTTTGAGGTTAATTTCAATTTTTTTTTTTTGTAAAATTTCCAGTGTTCTCTTGGATGAAATTTTGCAGTCTTTAAGTGAAGCCAAATAAGCATTTACCTCATTCTATGGGCTTGCTTTCAATTTAAGAACAACCAGCAATGTGATCTCTTTCCTTACTGTGAAAAGGACAAAGGACTATGCTGAATCTCTAGTATCAGGTGTTGGAACACAGCACAGCTCTTCCTTCAAAGGTACCTTATGTTTAGTCTGATTTAAGAAAATCTTCCTTGATTTTGACTCTACTATGATAACTGTGCAAACTCAGACCAGTCAACAAGTATAAAATACAAATTTCTTATATTCAAACAGAAAATAGGAAGAAGTTACTTTAAAGGAGGTGGTAATTAACCTTTCTGCTTTTTGAAAGGGACTTTGTGAAGATATGATTTTTAGTGTTTTGGAAAGTAGAAGGTTGCAATCTTTAACCTAAAGGTTACTTCACTTTTTTTTAAACATACAGACTGCTGTCGTCATTTCACTAGTGGAAGTTTTCACAGAATTGAAAAATGCAAGTAAGTGGTCCTTTAATATCTCTGGAGCCAGATTTGGCCTTCTGCAGATAGAAAAGTGTGGTCTGTAAGCCACTTCAGAAGAAGGGATTTGGGCATCATCTCTTTTCCCCCTCTTCATCCAGCTACAGGTCTGTTTTTCTGAAATAAGCTACTAGATACAACTCTAGTGCATAGTTCTTGAGCTGCTGTTTTCCATAATACTTCGCTGCATTTTACTTCATTACCTATTTATGAAACAATAGATTTGCTGCTGAGCTGAGCACCTGACCAAATACACTGAAAGGGAGAAAGAATGCTACAGTATCTATCGAATATGCAACAAGCTAGAAAGAAGAATCTGGAAAGTTGTCTCCCACTAACCATCGGTGCCTTCAGAAATTTAGTGGAGAGGGTTATGAGCACTTGGAAACTTATTACATGCACTCTAGTACTGTAGGCTCTTGTAGCAGACTGTGAAAAGTGACTTCACTTTGCTTCTTTGCTCCTACTGAGGAATGGATGGCAGCAGGGCATGTTGTACCTCCTGCAGTTGCACTTGCCCTCAGAGGCATCAGCACTTTGATAGCAAGGTACTGCTAATTGCCCAAGTTCACCTACTATAAAAGTGAGGTTCAGTAGCAGCATTTTGCAGGTAAAGCCATTAAAAATGGTATGATTACAGAAAAGGAATCAAAAAAGAATCTGTCATCCCATGCATGCTTTGCCTGCAGCAAATTTTCTGGGGCTTCTTAGGTATGGATAGATACAAGTAACTGTGCTGGTCATGCCTGCTACAGTGTGGGAGTAAATGACAAAGGAAATTATATTGGCTGCTTCTCCAGGAGAGTGGTACAGTATTTTAAAACAGGGATTAAGAATGGAATCCAGAGACCTAGTATTTCCAAGTGTGTAGAAATACTTAATTTTTTTAAAAAGCAAGTTCATTAAGAAAGCCTAGCCTCAGACCAAGGAGCTGTATGAGCTGTTTGCCATGACTGCAGAGGAATTGAGGTGCTTGCCTTGTGGAGCTGTGAGCCATGCTGCTTCTTTGCTAATCACAGACTTGGGAAGTCCTCCCACAGTTTCTGGACTGCCTGCCATGGACTGCAAGTTGAGGAATGACCAGGCTGGCACAACTCATGTCTTGGCAGGGCTGTTCACTAAGCAAATTAGTAGGGTGAAGTTATGTGAAGTGGCTGAGCTGAAGTAGCAGTTCCCTGCTGTTGAAAGGTATAATGCTGCTTTACACTATTGTACCAAAGGGATACTGGGTGTTGTGGGGAAGGGGAGAACAGGACTGCTAGTCAGCACCAACAAGCAGAGCAGCTGGTCATTTAGAGATACCCAAAACCTGATATTTGAAAACAAGGACAAGCACAATAGATAAATTGGTGTATGTATAAAGATCCCATTTATCTACCATTGCAAGCTCCTGCCAGTCAGTAACGCACTGGGTCAGGGAGTAATCCCACTAAGATTAGACTGTGAGTTGTGTTTGACACCACAATAATACCAGGGTCATTCTTACAGGAATCCCACTCTGCAGCCTCCTTCAGTATGCTGAAGGAGAATTGTGAAAAGCAGAATTGAGTTTGCCTTCCTGCTCTGAGGGTGAAATAAGCTAGATAGTTAAAATACTTGCCTACTATTGCTTCCATCATCATGTTCTTTTAAAATAGACTGAAATCCTGACATCCATCACAATGCATTATAAGCACAGCAGGAAAGTAGCATCATGGCTAGATTAGTCTGTTCTTGTGCTTATCACCATTGTCAATGTACAGTGGAGGAAAAAAGAAGTAGTCAAGACCACCTCATTATCTTCCTGAGTAACTAATAAACCTGTTTACAGCAAGAGGAGACTTGACTACCCGCAATATTTTCATGGTTGAAAGATTTTTTTGACTTGCATTAGAAAAGGGTAAGTTGTAAAATTGCTGGTTGGGTTCTCATTATTGCCATGTGCCAAGCAGTTTGTGCTGGTTCATGATGCACTGAAAGCACAGATGCTTCTTAGGATGACTTACTCTCAGAAGGAAGAGGGGAAAGCTCCAGCTGCTTGACTTTGGAGTATATAAGAGTTATGTACATTTGCAATCCCCACTGAGTAAGGGTCTGATTGTACTGGAACTCAGCTACACTGAAAACTTGCTCCATCAAAAAAAAAAAAAAACCCAGAAAAATCAAGGGTAGCTAGGTTACAAGTGCAGAACAATTAAAACCTCCTGATTTTCAATAGCTCTGAAACTTGTTTTCTAGACCCTGGTGAGCATTGAAACAAATTGGTTTACTGTTATCATAGGTTCGGGGGGGGCAGGGAGTTTCAGTTAGCAGTTGTCCAGCAGGAGATGGGCTGTGGGTGAGGCTAAAGATTCTTAGCCTCAGTGAGCACCTGAGCCACTCATTTTAGGTACCCACTGGCCTTTGAAGTCTAAAAGCATTGACTTTAAGGTAAAATGATAAATAATTTTTACTAACCATAGATAATCGGCAAGAGTACATCAGTTAAAATAGAAAATTAATTTTGCACCTCTGTTGTACTAGTCAATTCCCTCAAGTTTTCCACACTGAGTGTACTGTCTGCTATAATGTTACTCAGTGTTGCCCAAATACAAGGTACCATTCACGGAAACAGCAGGGAATGAATCTACCACTGAAACTCACTGAATGGAGATGCTCAGCTTTGCACAGTAGAAAGCAGCTCTCTATTATCACCCACTAATATATGCTTCTTCCTCACTATATCTGAAAAGGATTAAGGTAAAACCTGTCTTGATTTGTCATAGGAGAGCATTAGATTGTAGGAATTAGTTTTCTCATTACTGTAATCTTAACTATGCCTACAGGAACATTTTATCTGGATGAAGTTTGGGCATAGCTCCAATTCATAGGTTTTATTCAAACTCTTTGTGCTGAGTTTGCAGTGACACACAAGTAAAACCTGCATGCTCCATATGCCTGCTCAGCACCATTCCTGGTGAGCATTAGCAAGGATTTTGTTACCAATTTTGTACACCCCTGAGTCATCTGCTGCTGTACCCCCTGAAGTGTCTCCACAGTCCCCAACCAAGACTGTTACTGTGGGCTGTCCTGTGCATCAGTGACATCCACACATCTGGAGCTCTGTAGCTGCTGCCTGCCTGTGGTTGTGCCAGGTAAGTCAACAAGAGCTGCAGAGGTGAAACATGTGGCAGTGTACTTGGAGGCTGTAGTGTCTGGGCTCTGCCACTGACTAGATCCAGCACTTGTGCTGCCCTGATCTCTAATGCACTGGTGCTTCACATCTAGTGTATTTCATTGCTGCTTCTGCATCACTTCATCAGCCATGCAGGAAACACACGCCCAAATTTAAACTATCTTCTTAGTTACTATGAGCACTGGGCTACACACACACAACACAAACCTGCTGCCCTGAGAGGTGGGGAATGTCCATCCTTGGAGATATTCAAGAATTGACAGAGTGCTGATTGATTAGACCCATTAGACCCACTCTGAGCAGCATTTGACTAGACAACTCCTGGACCTCTCTTCCAATCTAAACTAGCCATTTTTCTATTGAGAAAACCCCATGTCACGAAAAATGAGAAATCTGAGTCCCTACTCTGACCAGTTTCATACAGCTGCTCGAACTCAGTATTCCCCAGGCCACTGATGACAGTGCTGAAAATGGTAAGCCATCATGTATTTATGAGTGGATTTGGGTGACAAGAGTAGCATTCACTAGGTTACAGAATAGTAATAAAAACAGGGTGCAGTGATAAAAACAGGGTGCAGAAGGGTCAAATTTGATTTTGTTCTCATGTTGTCTTCATATGAATGAAGGGTCACATGGGACACTGAGAATAATGCCTTGCCACAGAGGTTAAGTCCCTAGAGGTCATCAGACTTGCCACCCAGATGCAACCCTCCATACTCCCCACACCTTTCCAGCTTTCAAGTACAAGAAGGAAAAAAATATATAAAGGCCTGAGAAATCTGTGATGTAGTATAAGGGGGAAAGCTCAGAGGCATTGCAAAATGCCAGGGGAAGGTAAGAAGCAGGCCCTACATGGCAATGCAGAAAAAAGCAATTGCACCTGTGCTTCCACACCAATCCCCTTATCGGAGGCAAAGGCATCTTCCTGCAGTATCAAGTCATGTACTTGCAAGGAAAGTGGAAAGTCTGTGCTGCCAGAGCAAAATATAAACCTTGCTTCACATTTCTTTCTTAATGATGGCTATTTTCAGGTTCAAGAAAGAAATGAGGGGCAGGGGGGGATTTCTTTATCTCTCAATACATTAACTTGGTCCCTGAGGGAATTCTTGGCTTGTACAGCTATTCCACTAGAATGCAGTAGAAGCACTAACCAGCACATAGCAAGCAGAGTAAGTGTTCAAATCTTCTCTTCAAAGTGCATTCCCCAAATCCAGAATTGTTTCTTCTCCATCCTCACAGTCTCTAGAAATTTAGCCAGTGCCAAACCAGGGCTACTTTCCTTGTCTGGCTTGCCATAGTTTTCTTGAACACATTTCATTAGTATCCTAAATTCTGTGCCAAGTGAGTTTAATTTCAATTTCTATTTAATTTATGTTTGTCCCCTGCTAATGCTAGCAGTTTTCTCCAGGTTTTCCTGTCTTTGAACCTAGTTCAATGAAATAACCATTGCATCAGCTGCACCTGCAGCTCCAAATGAAGATTACCAGCCTTTCATACTGTAGTAATGATATTGCTTTAGTCTTAACCAGGAATTAATAATTCAATGCCCCCTAAAATTGCATGTTTTGTTTTTATGTTTGCCACACAATTGTTCAGTGCACCCTCTATTCCTTGCCTCTATCACGTCCAAGTAAAAGCACTCATTATTCATGCAAAATTAAATAACTTCAACTAGAAAGCTTAAGAAACACATGAGAATAACCAAGTATTTGATCTTAATGAGGACACTCACCTCAGATATTCCAGAGAACTCAAAGCTTGTCTGATATAAACAGAGTAAGAGCTACATTTAACTGTGTTGCTCTGTTTCTTGGCAGAAAGGCACCCAAATCAGGTCAGCCATAGCTCCAGGAGGTATTTCCCTTCTGAAAAGTCCAAGGAAAAACAGGCACCTCCCTCCAGCTTACAATTAATGGACTAAACATTTTGATAGCATGTTGTATAACCTAGGCAGCTCTCTGCTTAGTGTGCTGGCTTCCCTGTCTGTGTCACTCCTCAGACCCCTTTCTCCTTGGGCACACCTCAGCAGCTCACTTAGAGCCCCACGTGCCTTTATGAGGGAACAGCAGCCAGGAGGGCTTTTATCAGCCTCCACCTGCCCCCAAGGACACCTCAAATAACACATCTTAAGCTCCATAAATCTGACTTCTCTATTTAAACTATTTCTATAGAAAATTCATTACTACCTCCAGGCATGCTGTCTTTAGAAGTTAGACATCACTCCAACCTACTTGCAGGGAAAAGAACAGATCCAGCCTCAATGTATTTGACACATAATTATGATGGAAAAAATTACCTGTGTGTCTGGCCCAGACTCTCCCTTAGCTCCTGGAAGAATGTAAGAGTAAAATGCAGTTCTCAGCCCCATGCCAGCTGAGCAGTTAAATGATGATGAGCACTTTGGTGCACTTCCTCGTTTTCCCTCCTTACACATGCATCCACATAACTGATAATCTCCTGCTCTACCTTTGTCAAAAATCTGATACCTTAACTAGCAATAAGTAGTGCTAATTAGTTAATGCAGAGCATCCTCAGAGAATGGAAACATACCTTCTTCCAATTTACTTAGATAAGCCTATTTATAAAGAGAAACCCATGGTGGCTGTTAGATGCAAGGATGACAGCCCTGGGTCAGGGTATCAGTGCATCAGAAGTAACTGAGGGCCCTGAGAGTGTTTTGGGAGAGGGACTGCCATGCAATTGCCCTGTTCCTAGGTTTGTCCCTAGACACTTGGTGTAGGTCACTGACAGGAACAGGTTAATGAGCCTGGTGGCACTTGTATCTGATCAGATATACAGAGGAACTCTGCTGTTGGGGGGGTTTGCTGGATGTTTTTTATTCACTTGGCAAACATCTTCCACAGATATTTTGCAGGGAAGATGAAAGGGTTTCAGACCTAAGGTAGAAAGATAGTGGTTTTTTCCATATACTTTCCATATATTTTCCTCGTTGTTTCCACAAGTTTGATGTTTTGGGCATGATGTCCTGAGAATGAGAGACCTGGTGATGATGTAACTCTAGCTGATACTCTTACTGTTTAGGAGCTGTTTACGGGTGGGCTTCACAAAAACTCAGAAAATACTTGCTCCAGAATGGAAGTGGTGCAACAAATCAGTTGAAATATGTACTTCATGGCACTGGATAGTTTTTAAAGTGACCCTTAACATGGCAGATAACCTTTTTTGGTAAACTTAAATGTAATTAATAACACTGATTTAGCCACATCCACATTTCTTTGAAGTCTAATGCTTCAGCACTCTTGCAATTACTTCTCCAGATGAGTTCTAGGGGCCTTGGCAATTGCTCGCTGCTGCTATTTCGATCCTGTGCCTTAGGAGTTTAAACTCAGTTATAGAAACTCCATCTGAGTCTATTTAATGAACTGCATGAATCAGAGACCTGCAATAAAGCCCAATTAGAAACAAGTGCACAAGGAATATTGATCTTCTTAAAACCTCTTACAGCTTTCAGGACCTGCCTGGTCACTCATCACTGCAGCAGGCACTGGCCCTTTCCAGCTGGCTCCCTTTCACTCACTCGCTGGGATTATGGTCAGATTAAGATGTGATTGAACAGATCAGCTGGTGGGAACCCTGGGGTATGAGGGAGAGCCCCCAGATAACCCTTCTCACACATGCTCACAGTCCTCTGGGTCAGGTTTTACTGCTAATTCAGAGGGAATTTGTACAGCAGTGTCTGCTTTTTCTCTGAGCAACACAAAAAAAAAAACCAACAACAAAAAAAACTCTGAGATTTTATCATCCTTTTTACTAATGAACCTGGTGTCTGGAGGCTCTTGAGCTCACACAGGTCACAGCTGACAGCATTACCATGCAAAGCACACCCATGAAAGGGTCCTGTGACCTCCCCTCGCTCGGACACCTTCAGCCTTGTTTGCAAGGTATTGCAGGATAAGAACCCCTATGGTAATGAAGCACACATTATTCAAATGAGACATTTGAATAAGAAGTTTAAGAAGCGTGCATTAAAGGGGATTTGTGGCATCCTAGCCAAAACACCACTCAAAGTCAGATGATTTCAAACTCTTTTCCAGGCTGCACCCCAGATGATGTTTGGTGTCCAGAAGCCTATATCCAAAGGGTGTGGGTGGGACTTGAATCGTTTGGATCATTAGATTTTTGGAATTGTAAAATGTTCAGTAGTTGTCCAAAACTGGATACACACCAGATATGCACATTTCAGTCTTCACAATTCAGGATCCACTTCAACACCCACACAGAAGCAGTCCAGTCTCAGCTGTGTTCAGTCCACCTGTGTGACTAAGTGCTAAGGAACTCATAAATAAATTGTTCCTCCATTTTACTTGATTTGGTAAGCCTCCTCCAAACACAGCTATTGCAAATAAATAGAAAGACAAGTGCCAAAGCTTTCTCTATTTCACCAAGCTGCATAGGCTTGTCTAGGGCTGGCAAGAAGGATTAGAAGACAAAATGTTGAATGTCTTATGATGAGGGTCTTTTGAAATCCTTGGTATGGAAAATCTGAGGATGACCTACACCAGAGGGAAAGTAATTATAATTTCCTAGTAGCAGCTGGGGTATTCACAGGAAGGTCTTTCATTCCAGGCACTGTTCCAAAGGCTGTTTATGAGCTTGAAATTAAATAGTTGCTGAATAAAAATGCAAAGTAATTCCTGAAGTAATCTTGGGACTCCAGGCCTTGCTCCAGAGACTGAAAGCTCTTCAACCACTAGGTTAGAACCATACATCCTTTATTCAAACCAAGCTTTATTATCATGTGAAGTCCAAAGGAGAAGAGCTTTAATAGGCAGAGCTCGGAACAGCTCCACCTTGGGAAACACCAGTTTCCCAAAGAGTCTGTTCCTGCTGATACATTGCATTGGTACAAGGGTGGGGGTGATTCCTGCCAGCTATGTGAGGCATAGCAAGCAATGCCCTCCTATGGATTTCCCTAGCAGGACTCTGGGAAAGCCAGTGCAGAGCCTTGTGGCAGCCCTGGGGGATTCACAGTTCAGCAGGTGCTACAGATGTCCCTGGGCAAAGGGGCTCCAGCTGTGCTGGCAGCTGCTGGTCCTGCCAAGGGCTCTGGGATGCTGCAGGTACCCACCAGTGACCCAGCTGTATCCTGTTCTACCCTGGGAAAGAGAAGCTGCAAAGACAGGTAGAAACCAACTTTTGTACAGCCCTGCTGCTCCAGGCTAAGCTCATCTCTGATTTGTCTACCTGGCTTACACTGCTGCCAGGCTGGTGTAGGTCACTGGCACTATTTATTTCAACAAGATCAACATGAAACTGGGAGGGAGAAATTGAACCGTTCTGAAGAAATACAGACCTCTCCCTCTCAGGACAGAAGATTTGTGCTCTAGAGCTTTCTCAGACTCTTCAGCATGAGCTCAGTACTTGCAGATATCTGACAAACTCCTGCCATGAAAGTTTAGAGTAAACAGAGGTGATGTGTGACACGTTAAATGTTGCTAATGAGCATCAGGTGTTTGCAGGGAAAAATGGCTTCTCGACTTAGATATGGTAATTATTTTAAAGATCTATTTAGCATTTAGATTGCTTGGGGGGGAAAGAGCTTGGAAAAGTTGATTGCTTTGAAAAATGCTCCGGTACCAAGTGGTCTCTTTGAACACTGCTTTCATCTTCTCAGAAGAAAAGCAGAGGAGACACTTCATCTTGGGGTAATTAGAGGGACTTTGACATCATTGTCCTGGTAAACAGCGTTATAACCACGCAGCCTCCAGTTAAAGAACCGTTTAGGAGAGATAAAATTGAGAGATTGAACAATCTGCACCGAAGCTCTAAGAGGAGCTGTGAAAGTACCAGCTTGAACTAATTCCACCCCAAGCCAAGACCCTTTGGTACGTTTTTAGACTTTGCCACACCTGTTGCATATTTAATTCCCCATTTTCATCAACAGGCTGCTACATCATCAGCTCTCACACGCTGGGTGATTTAGCCTAAACAAACCTCATACCTACTTCAGCACTTCCCTGTCCACTGCTTTTCTGCTTGCCACAGCACTGGGAACAACACTGCACCTCTTCAGTAGGGGTGAAATGCCAGCCATCCTCTTCAAAACACACCAGCATTGACATGATTTCTGGTTTGCCCTCATTATATGTTGGGAGGACTGGGAAAAAAGGTGGTTTAGTGGGTAAAAAATTCACACAAACTTTGGCGAGCTATAAAATATGTCATCTCTTCAAATAAACTGTTCTCTGTACTTTGTATGCAGGTGTCCCTCTTCTTTGAAACTGCTGTGGCCACTTCCAAACTACAGCTTTGCTGCAGGGCCAGTTCTGGAACCCAGCTGCTGCAGGGAAGCCAATAGCAGAGAGCAGCAGGTCCACAGGTCAGAACTGAACAACCACCAGGAGACCCCATGGCAGCCCCAAGGGGCAGTGACAAGAAATGCCAAGGCAGGAGGTGCAAAGGGAGCTCCAGAGCTGGGATGAAGCCTGGGGATGCTCACAACCACAGGCAGGTAACAGCCACCATGCTCACAAGGAGCTCAGGCTGCTTGAGAAGGGCACACTGAAATCCACCCACCAGCTGGGACTGGGATGAGGAACGGCAAAGCAGCCCTGCACTCTTGAACAAAAAATTCAGGGAGAAGAGCCATTGGGAAAAGAAAGTAGACAGACCTGGAAGTGCAGAGGGATTCATGGGTGGCCTTTTGGGTCAGTGAGCCCATTTTGTTTGCTTCATCCTCATGAATTTGTGCCTCCCCCAGGCACTGGCCAGCTCATCACCCAGTACACTGCTGCTGTTACTGCCAAGCTCAGCTCTGCTGCAGGCAATGGTAAGCTGTACTAGTTTCCATGGAAATCAGAGAGAGAAGCTGGTTTCCACCAAAATCACATTCAAAACACAGTTTTGTCCCAAGTGGATTATTTTGTTATCTTTGCTCTCGTTTTTTTCCACCATGCAGTACAGATGAAACTGAATTTATTTTAACGACTCAGATTTGTAAAGCACAAGTTTCATCAATAAGTCAAGCAGAAGTTGCTATTTCCATTCAGATGGGCTGTTTCAAAATAAGGAAAGTCCGAACACTTACCAGTGTCATTTTCAGCACAGAAATACTACCTTGTTCTGGTTTTAATTACTGGTCAGTCCCTGGTGAGATTTAAGCAGCATTTCTCAAACAGATCCAGATCAGTCAAAAAACCAAAATGTTGTTCACTTCCTTCATGTCCCCAGGCTTCCCTTCCCCAGTGGCTCCTTTGCAACATGCTGCAGCAAAGGAACATTTTTTAACACAGCTCTAGACTATATCACAGCTGTTTGCAAAACACCTTACACAAACAAAGCCCTAGAAATGGGGGTGGCTGCTACCTTGCACCCCATCTGGGAGAGTGATGGAAAGACAATGCCTCCTGTCCACACATGGGCACAGAGTTCTCCACTGGAAAAGCAGAGCCAGAAGCCCAGCATGCTGCAAATATCCTGTTTATTTATTTTCATATGACACTGTACTGCTGATTTTGCTACTATAGCAGCAAAACAAACATATTGAAAACAAGTTTTGTTTCAGGTAGATCTAAATATCTAATTTCAATATTTGCAGTTCTCCAGGGCTTCTCTGCTTCTGTTTAAAGTTCTCACAAGTCATGATGAAAGAATGAATCTTAGGCCCCCTAAAAGAAAGGGATACAGGAGCTCTTCAGCCTCTGTCTGAACACTCACCAAGCAGTAGAGACCAAGAGAAAAAGAAAGCAAGGAAGTATGTTAAGATGCTTGCCTGAGGCAACAGCAGCAGTCAGGTTTCCAGATGCTTCTGAACTTAGAATGTACTTCTAAAATGATGAAGAAGTCCAGTTGGAGGGCTAGAGATATCTCCTTCCACACACCCTGCAGCCCAACAGCAGAGGGTCTTGAGACTTAAAAGATATTCCCATAAGGTCTCTGTATCAAGCAAATGCCTGTTAACAAACTGCAGAAAAAGATGGTCCTTTAGCACCTAGATTTGTCACTGAATGTAGCCTGGAGAATACCTCTATTTCTAAGAAAATAATCTGCTTTGTGAGTTTGCAAATTAAGTATTTGAGTATTTAAAAACACCCAACCAAAAAAACCAACAAGTCCAAATAACACTTGATTTTCCTTTTCAGATAAAACATCTATTGAATTTGACCCAGCTATGGACATGGTGTTTCTAAGTTTTCAGCCTCCAGCAGAGAAATTACTCCCCTATAATTTTTCCCACATGATGTTCTAGTCTCTTTTGAGGCACCTGTTTCTACTCCAAACTCTTCTGTACTTTATGTATGTGTCAGACCAGTGCATGTCTGACCCTGTCCTCCTCAGAGGGTAACCCACCCCTCACCCATTTCTCCTACCCTCCCAACCCCCCAGTTTGGCTCTTCAGAAGATCAAAACCCTATTATTTTCCTAGGCAGGACTAAAAAAGTCTTCCCAGCCATCATTACAGCTTGGGAAGCTCTTGGTTTCCAGGGCACTTTGGTGGTCATCACTCAGGGGTGCATGGCAGGGCTCCAGGGACACAGCCCAAATATCTGCTGCTACAAAAGCAGCACTAAGAGAGAAAGCCCCAAATCTTCTCCTTTTTATTGAGTTCCCACACCACTCAAACATCAGGCAGCATGGATAAGCAGTGGTTCCCCCACACCAGCTGATTTCCAGCATACCTTCACCCTCCTTTCTTGGACAGATGCTCTGGCACAGCTACTTTCTGTACACTCAGACCCAGCTGATCCTAGTTTGAAAAAGCTTCTGCCAGGTGAACTGGCAGGCTGTTAAGCTCTGATTTTAAAGTCTCCAAATTGGCTGGCTAGACTTCCTTTTTTCTCTCTTTTTTTTTTCCCCTCTCTCTTGTTATTCTTCTATCTCTCTCTTTCTTTTTGCCCTCTCTTTTTGTTTTAAATAATATGAGGTTAGAAAAGCTTACCAGCCTCCTTGGGAAGTCACAATATTTGAAGCCCAGCAATGCACATGCTAGGAGACATCTGTGGGTGACGATGCCTCTTTACCCTCAAGCCAGAAACAGAAGAAAGGTCTTTGGGAGGCTTATGTAAAAAACAGGCAGGCTGCTAGCTTAAGGAAAATAGCAAGGAGGGGGTAACAGGAAGAATTAATTCCCCACAACCCCAGCTATTTCTTTCAGCATGAAAGTCAGCCCATTAATTTCCAGGAAGGATACTTGCCTCCCTACCCAGCTGAGAAGGACTATTCCAGTCCTTTTCAAGTGGCACACCCCTACATCCCAGAAGCATCTCTGCCTGCTGCAGCAGCATCTCTCCTGAGGCAGCCCACAAAGCCATGCAGGGAACTGGAGTCTGTGCATCTGGGAACAAACCCAGTGAGAGACAGAGCAGGCACCAGGCAAGAAAGGACACTCTTTTCCAGTAGAGGAAGCAAAGGGGAATAAGAACAGGCTGAAACACTTATTTCAAAATGGATTTTATTCCAGGCATTAAATAGATTCTGGCACATGCTTTTTTTGAAGAAAAAGGAAAACTAATCTGGATTCCACATAAATTACATCTGGCAAAGTGCAACTTACAAGTGAGTGGGAAAAATAAACCTTTTGAATCCAATTTCTGTACAACAGTAGATTCAGCTCCTCTTAAATAAATTCCCATTGGTTCACAGCACAGGAAATTACAGGGGATGCTCTGATACAGTAACGGCTTTCTTTAAGGGTATTACCAACGCAAATTCTCTGTCTTGACAGTCTAGGGGGCTGTTTAAAATAAACAGGAAAACAAGGCTGAGCAGCTGCTTGGTCTGACTGTTACATGTAGTCAGTTTTCTTGAAGAAATCCTAACAGACACCTGTTACAAAACATGGCACTGGATGGACCTTGGGGAAAAAATAGAGATAAAATTGTTCTTTCTTCCCTTCAGTGCAAGGGAAGTGTAGAGTATGCTAATAACGAGTTTGAACAAGACTTCGTTTATTCCAAGAAGAAGTTCAGTTTGCCCACACTTGACAGCAGCCTTTTGTAATGTAACTCCTTTTCAGCAACTGCTAAAACACATTGGAAACCAACAGCTTCCAAAAGATGATGTGTGGGGAGGTCTGTGTTGAGCTAAAGCAATGCTTTAGCTGACAGAAGAGTGAGCAGTTAGGAGGTGACCTCAGGTGAACATGTCCAAAACCAGGTGAATTAAAAAATGAAACTCCAAACTCCACAAGCAATTTGAGTTATTAACATCTAGCATATGTCCACCTTTGCCCTTTCCTCCCCCAGGCCACAGCACCTGAAGAAGGAGTGTCCCATCTTCAGCAGCCCCAGCTTACAGCCCAGAAGGATGCCAGTTCACACTCTGCCAGGAGAGCAGTAGGAAAGAGGCACAAATAAATCAACATAGCCAGTCCAGGTGTGTCTGCCCCAGGAGCAGTCAGCAACCTCCAGCACGGGGGCCAAACACACAGCCACCATGCTGACAAGAGCCCTTTGCATTAGGGCTGGCCCAGAGCTTGGGGACTGTAAATAAGCAGAGCTTCTGTGGTCTGCAGCAGTCAGGAGCATTGTTTGTAGAAGAGCTGGGTCCTGGTCCCAGAGTGGTTATGAAGGAGGAACTGCAAGAAAGCTGCACACACACACAGTGGGAGCAGGGAGGAAGGAGGTAGTACCTGGTAGAGGAGTGAACATGCTGTTAGCTGCAGCACAAAAGCTGCTGGAGAGTGAAATGGGGGGAGGTCAGATGGCCCACTTAGGCTGTGCTTTGATGAAAACATGTAATCCTTTCACACTTCATTGTATACAGAGCTTACAAACAGTACCTGCTCAGTGGCCCTTCATCTGTCTTTGCATCAGTATTTTTCAGTCAGGTAGGTAAAAACTTGACTGTTCCTGTCTCCTACCGCATAATGATGCTATTCTGAAAGGACCATCTCCTGAAGATTCTTGTTAAAAATGCAGTAGCTAATAGGGTGGCATCTCTGCCCTCAATGGGTCTGTCTGGCCTGCTCTCATTCAATTCCTAGGCTATTTTCCTTCCTTCTCTACCCTCTCCTAACCTCAGTGGTTCTGGCCCAAAGCATCTCTATATAGGAAAGAGAAATCACTGCAGAGTCAGTGCCCTCATTTCCACAGAGAAGAGCAGCTGCACCATTCTGTAAGGATCAAAAGGAACTCCCTTGTGAGTTTTCACAGTGCAGGCAGGTCATTCTTCGGGCTAATCAGGGCTGAGATGGGGATCTGATATCAAAGTGAAGGGGGAGACAGGATAAGAGCTCCGACACATGACGGATTTAATTTTTTTAAACCAAGAACAAAAAAACATTGTCCAGTTTTCACACTAAGCACATGCAATATACGAAGAACATTATCTGTTCTTTTGTCAAATGTTTGGGCTAATACCAAACTAAGAGAAAGAATAAAAAACAGATACAAACATGATCAAAAGCAAACAGCTGTTCAGAATCCAAATGAACAACCTTTTTCTTCTGGACAGATCAGAAAGGATCCAGGCAAGCAATTGCCTAATGAAGATGGTCCCACCATCTGGTTCCCCTGTCAGGTTCTTGGAAAGGAGGGTTGGTTTACAAAATCAGTCTCAAGAGGAAAATTTAACAGATCTAGTTAGGAGAAAGTAAAGTTGTGGGGACTTTATTTGAATAGGTGAGCATCCCTTGGCAGGTTTGAAAACCCACATGTGGCTAGAGCTGACTGGTAGGTAACTGGGAGCAGGATTGGGATGCTAGCTAGAGACCACCAGTGCCTTTGGTATTTCCAGAACACAAAGGAGCCTCTCTCAGGGCAGCCCTACACTGTGGCAGCATTTGTGCAGGGGGCAATTTCAGCTTCACCAGCTAACCTCTCCCCAGGGTGCTCATCAGGAAGAGAGAGGGGTGTCAAAAGTAGAGCAGCCCCAATCCTTTTGGGGTTTTGTCTTTGTCCCTTTTGTCTTTCTCAAAGAGAGAAGGAAAAGCAACTAGACAAGGGAGTGGGTGGTTTGTCACGCCAGGCTCTGTTCACAGGGGCTATGCAGAGCTGGAGAGACAAGCATGAGAACTGTGGCCCTGCCCAGCCAGCAGCAAGAAGTCTGCCATGACCTAAGGGCTGTCCCCTTCTGTCTCTCACAGTGGGGATCTGGGTGGGCTCCTGCCACAGCCTGAGCCATGTGCAGCACATCTGTCTGTGTGTGCTGCCCACTGCCTTTGGGCAGTGGCTGGCAGCACCAGAAGAGCAGCCAGAGAACAGCCCCAACTCCCCTAACCTCCCCAAGGGTTGGCACCTGTCTGACTGGCTCCACCAGAACATGGTACCCTGAACCTGCAGGACTGGGCCACTCTTGGAGGCAGGGCTGGCCTTCCACACATAAAAAAAGCTGGAAGGAAGACTTCAACAGGGAATAGTCCCTGAAACAATCCCTGGTTAGGCTCGTAGAACAGTGTCCCTTTTCAATCTCTCTTGTCAGCACTGCCCAACCTCAGCAGAGGAAGGAATGGGCCCACCAAAAAGAGGTGACAAACCTGCCCCCAGGATCTGCTAGCTCCTTCCCAACCTTTCCACTGATCATGATGACTCTTCTGGACAGTCCTCACTGAGAGACATATAGGTGCATGATGGTAGAGCAAAAAGCCAGGGAAGCCAAAGAGTTACCAGTGTTTGTACAAGCATAGCCTAAGCTACTGGACTGAAGGTTGTGGACTCTGGATGCAGAGAAAGGAAAGGATGGGGAGAGCTGCAAGTATTGGGCTGGGTCCTCCTCCATCTCTAGGTGCAGCTGTGCACAGGCATCAGCTACAAAGGAGAACTTAAGACAATAGATGGGAAGATTTTGACAACTGTCCTGATTCCTCTCACCCCCAGCTTCTTCTCTGAAAAGCTCAAAACCATCAAGTGCTCAGCTGAAGTGGTGGCTTACTGATGAGCACAATGAAAACATTTAGGGTCAGACATACAAAACCATTCCTCCCTCCCTGATCCCCTCTGTTCCCAAAGTCTCATGCACAAAGAAACAAGGAGATCTCTGTGCTACCATCATGTTGCTTGTAGCAGCTCCCACTGTTGGCCAGGTACACCTGCTTGGCAGGGGTTGGTCACCACTCTTCCAGTCTGGTTTTCCAGGCAGAGACCACTGACAAAGTGTTGAATGAAACTGCCTTTCATCTTCCACTTCTGTGAGAAGACAGAAAAAACAGGATGTTACTTCCATTCTCCTACAGAACCCTGACTTCAAGTTGAGGGTAATCCCAAGTAAATTCCAACAGCTGGGGAAAATTAAAATCTGGGCACAGGGCAGCCTCTCTAAATCACTGGGCTCCTGTACTAACAATAGCTGCAGTTAGGTAGGGTCAGGGTTTAGCTGAGTTACAGGGCTGGATGCTCAGAAGCATCTAGAAAGCAAACAACAGTAGTGGTCACAGCACCAAGCTCTGGCTGAATTCAAGAGGCACCTGGACAATGCTCCCAGGCACATGATGTGACTCTTGGGGTGTCCTGTGATGGGCCAGGAACTGGACTCAGTGATCCAGATGGGTCTCTTCCAACCCAGTGTATTCTATGATTGTATGATGCTATCAACACAAAAATCAGCAAACAATGGCATTTTTAAAGTACATTATAGTCACAATTTCTGGGCCATTCTCTGTCCTGGACACCAAGATACCCACCAAAACTTGAAACCCTCCTATAGTTGTTTCCCAATCTAGGGAAAGCAAAGCACTGACATGTCTCCCAACACTGAAAGCAACCTGGCCATATAAAGCAAGAATCACACTTCCTAATGTTTGACTGGATCTCTCTCTTATCCATTGTTCCCTCATCTTTTCTTTAATCAAATTCAAAAGGTCTCATATACCTTTCCTGAAGGTCCACTTTGGTTGTGCTACTGACCAGGGAAAAAAAACAAGTCCTAATCTTGAATTTAAAATTATGCTGGGAAAGGGCTGTACCTTCCATCCCTGCTGGAAAAAAAACCCAAACCTGAACACTGTGAATGATAATGAAGAGAAAAGTAGAAATGAGTCTGTGGATTTGGGATCTCCCAGATGAGGCAGTATAATTCATCTCCAGTGGGGCACAGCTGAGCTCAACAGGTTGAGAAGACTGAGGAGTTCAGGCTCCAGGGATTTTCCCTTTATTCTTTTCAGTCACACAGATGACCCAGTTAGAATTGTGGTCTGGGTGCTCAGTCAGTAAAGAGCTTAGGAATATTACGAGGATGTTTTGGCTAACTCATGAGACTGATGAAGAAAAACAGTTTGACAATATTGATGGACTCCAAGAATATTGCAGAAAAGATATGCAATGGAATTTTAGAATTTCCTGCAATATCTGGACAATGTCAAAAGCTACAAACATTTTAATTCTTGGGTAGCATAGCAAAAGGACTGCCACATGCTGTGTGGTTGAAGATACTCAGTTATATTCACATATGGCTGGTAGCTGTTATGTGTCTTGGAGGGCAGGGCAGTTGCAAAGCCCAGAGTAATCTGTTGCTCCTGTATCACGTATTTCATCAAGTCTAAATACCAGAGGCAGCATCAATTTGCAGTATTGCCAGCCCTGTCTGACAGGACAACACTAAAGGAGAGCTGTTTGTGCAGCAGGAAGAAGCTGATTTTAACAGAGAAGGGGGCAGAGGAATGCAGTGATGATGGACAGGAAGATACAATGCAGTCTTTGCACTACAATGCCCTCACCAGCTGCTGCAACTCACTGCCTACACAGGTCCCAGAGCCATCTGGCTCCCATCTGGCAGAAGCCTCTCTACGAAGAGCTGAGGAAGAGTTAATATCATGCAGCAGCAGCTGTAATGATGGAGTGCAAAGGAGGGGGTCTCTCCCCCTGGAAAGCTGTGCTCTGTGCCTGGCTGGTGCCTTTGCTGCACGACAGCCTCCCCAGCAGCGACTCCCAGTGCCACAGACACCCCACTGAAGAGCCTCTTGACCTTCTCCAAAGCACATCTACTTCCTTGCCCTCCACTTTCCCACCACCTCTCTGTATTTGTGAATTCTCACTCTCCATGTTCCACTGTGCATGTGTGAGAGGAAGCTGCCAGCTGCCTCTCCCACACACCCCACAGCTCACCAAAGACCCTGCTGCAAAAGAATATGCTGAGATTTGAGATGGAGAACAAGGCCAATTACCAAGAGGCACTGGTTTTCTTCTTTCTTAGCACCACTGGAGGCTTGCTCATGTTACTCCTTCAGGAGAGACCTGCTCTTGTGGCACCCATCCCTGCAGAGCAGGTACCCAACTGTGATGTCTGCAGGGAGAGTCTGCAGCAACAGGCTCAGCAGGACAGCAGCAAACATTCTCCAGAGCACATCTGCTGCTAACAAAATCAATCAGCTTCTCAGAGCCACACCACTGGAAAGCCCAGCATGTCAAGTCACCCCAGATCCTTTTGTTCAAAGTAAAGTGGGGTGGCATGGGGAAGGGAAGGAGGAGAGAAAGCAAGAGTTGAAGGTGAGGCTCATCTGGGCTGTGGGGAGGTGCCATGTATGTAGCTGTTATAAAGCATACCCACAGTAAAAGCCAAAGTAGGGCTCCTCATCTTAAATGCATGGGCTACTTCCAGAATGACAAATTTTACCTATTCTTATCAGACACTGTGCTTTTCTGCCCTTCATGAGATACCAGAGCAACTCCCCTGACTTCACCTGAACCTTTCACAAGGCCTGACTGCAGACCACAGGACTACCAAAGACAGCCCAACATCCTGCCCTGCAGGGACACATGATATCTCAGAGCTCCCAGGAGGGTGGGCAGTGGCAATGGATGGGAAAGGAGCCAGGACACTCATCTCCCACTGTCAGCCACCTCAGAAAGGAGCCATTTAGTCTAAACCAGTTGTGTGGTGACATAGTTATGGAGGGGTCCAAGGTACAAGCCCCTTCTGGGAGGGCCCAGCTTTCTCCACAGACCACAAGGGAAGCTTAGACTGGTAAGTTTTAAATGACAGCACTAATGGCCACCTTTAGCAAAAAAAACCAAAACCAGAGTAGACACCTCCTGCATACAGGGAGTCCTCTCTTCTTCTACACCCAGACATTATGACTGGACTGTATGTGGAAGGAAATCTTTGGAAGATACAGGCATTGCACAATCTGAGAAATTTTGGCTTGAAAATCTTCTTTGATCTCCCTTTCTTGTACAATGGAGATAGTACAGTTTACTGGTCAGAGTAGGTTTGGAGTGAAGATGGAGGAAGAAAAAAAAGAAACCATTTTTTCTTTGAAATATTGTGTTTTGATCCTCTTCCCCGGTGTCAACTCAAAATTGCCCCCAGTTTTTTTGCGTATCTCTCTCTTGCTGTTTTTTATCTATCATTTCAAATTGGTTTTAGGTGGCTGGATAGAAGCATTCCACATACAAAAAGTAAGAGAAAAGTCACAATAGCCAGTCTTCTTCTATCCAATATATACAAGAGCTGAAATTGTTTACGCTAGTCTAATTTTTCAGGGTAATCAAAAGTTTTTTTTTTTAACCCCCAGTAATCCAGGTAGTGCAGGGTTTCTCTCAAAATCCTAACTGTGAAACAATGGAATTGGCCAAGTTCAGGAGGCACAGCTGAGAAAGGCAAATTTTGTTCATGAGGACTGAGATACTTCAAACAGAAATGTATGGAGAGCTGATAACTGGACAAGCCAAGATGCTGTAAGTTGTAATTGAGTGTATTTGCAGAGCCATGGGCAGCCTGAAGCTGGTCTTGAACATTAGATTTTAAATACACGAGCAGAGACAGAAGATGGAAAAGCTCACATCAGCATCCAGAAAGTACTGTCTTCCTTTGAGCACTTAAATTTGTAAAACTAAATCACAACTAAGAGAAACTCTTGTCTCCTGAAAAGGACTTTCAATGTATGGCATATTGCCAGTATTGTTTTACCTGCTTATTGTCATGAAGGTGCTGAGTCAGGTGCTTTCAAAATAGACAGGCTTTCTCTGCTTTTCTTTTTGGATACTCTATATAAAGTTGCATTCATCTTCAGGTAATATTCACTGAGAAGTAAAGTGGGAAAAATTTCCCAATGGCATACAAAGGGACACAGGATTTCAAATAGTGTTTGTCTCACCAGAACACTCAGTGACCTCATTTTCAGGCTGAGGTCACATTCCTTCAGAACATTTTAATGAAATATAGCTGTTTAATAGGATTTCTCAGCATTTCTTGTTCTGTTGGGAAATATTGTGCCAATGTTTCTCATTTTCATTCTCTTGTTTTAGGGTCTGACTCTCACTTTGCCTTCTATTTGTCCTCACTATAACACAAATTAAAACACCACTCCTACTGTCAGTCAGAGCCAAAAAACAAAGCTGAAGGCAATAATTTATTGTGCACTCAACTAAAAATGCTATTCTCCAAATAACATTATGGATAACATCCATCTGCTTTGAAATCTAGTTCTGATTATGCAGAATGGCTTTTGGCTGGTCTTCTGCTAGCAGTGCCAGCTGTTGCTGTTGAATGATCAACAGGATCATGTTGCCAAATAGATTTCATTTCTGGTTTCTTTCAACCCAAGGGAGTCTGAGAGCACCAAAAATCATCTGAAGTGTGACTATTGTCTCATATCCTCCTGCTTGCAAAATTCTAGACTTATTCTGAGGTAATAGTCTAAACACAAATCACAATATTCTAAAGCCTCTGCTAGAGTATTACCTATATGTCAAATGGACTGGTTTTAGCACTCAAAATTAACAAAAAATTATCTGTCCTTGGGACATGCTTAATGCAGAACAGCTGTGTAGCATGGGCACCACTTCAGCATGTTTGAAAGCAGAAACCAACTTTAGGAGTTGTGTGATGCTGTCATAATGATCTAACCAATCTACTCCTGGGACACTAAAAACCAAAGCTACCACATATAACATCTTTTGTCAGAAATGTTGCTTTTTCATGACTCAGACACAGACATGAAATCTACATCCAGAAAAATCCAAACATCTTTCACCATAGATCTCTGATGACAGTGACAGGAAAGATATTCAAAGCTGGACTTCCATTGCTTGGGATGCTGTATGTGTGATGCGTGTGATGCAAGGTGCCCACGCTCACCCTCCTCCACTCAGACCACATCACATACTCAGGGCGCTTACTTGTCATTTCCAGCTCTGCAAAGGAGCTCAGCTGCCCTTCCTGCACCCTCCATTCAGCTCCTCTGACTTTCTGAGAAGCCCACTTGAACTGAGAAGTGGGTACACGCATGCACAGTTTGGAAGCACTGCTCTCCCCCAGCATTTGCACTTTGGGCTGTGAGTAGCCATGGGGAGACAAGGCAAGCTGTAGAGCAGCTGAGGGAATTTGTTCCTTCCAGCTTTGCTCTTTCTTGGAAATCAACCTCTCAAATATCAGGAGGACAGAGAATGGAATAGTTTACACGATGACTGACTTCTAGCTAATTAAAATCTAATGTCAGTGTTAACAACAATTACTGTTGTGTTTATGGAAGGAAAGAACCATAACAACATTCCCTAGGAACACAACAAACTTGAGCATTGCAAGTAGAATTGGCTTTATAAGCAGAAATCAGAAATGGGAGTTTGGGACTACAAAAACAACCCCAATGTTTAAGAACATTTGAACTCAAATTACATTAAAAATTCAAATGCACTTCTCCCACTTCACCCCACCTTATCCATTCAGCTGCAAGGCACTTTAGAATGGAGCTGCAATTCAAATCCGTCTCTAATTATTTGAAATGCTTAAACAAAATCCTTGCTTAGAGTCAGTTGGTTAAATCATCTGCTAGGTCGAGTCCTTGGTGTAAGTGCAGTTTGCTCACATAAGGTAATGGAAAACAACAGATCACACTCTTAAGTGTGTGTATGTCTTTATAATGAGCCTGTAAATAATCAACACATCAAGACTCAATAAATCCTATTCCAGCAGCAGAATAAGCCTGCTTGTGTTACTGTGAATTAATCTCTCTTCTGGCTTCTGATGCAGCCTGACTCCACCCTTCTTGAGGGACCCTTGTCCTTCCATGACAGAGGAAGCAGGGAAGGACAGCTGATTTTGGCAGCTGCTGAAGTCCTCTCTGCTGCCAGGGAAGAAATACTGTGAGGCACATAAGGAGAAACTAAGTGACCTAATTACACAGCAATGGGATGAGTGATTGCCAACAAGAAAAGGAAGCAGGCAAGCACAGCCCACCTGGGATACCCTTGCAGATTAATCCAAACTCAGAGTTTTCCCAGTGTATTCATGGTGACAACTCTTCAAGGCATTTCTGCATTAACCAACCCTCCACAGGTCTATACAGGTTTTCCATAAATGTGCAGGACTGAATTTCAGTGCTTTCTTTCAGGAAAAACTAATTTCAAGGATTCATATAGTATTAGAAAGTACTGAAAAAATAAAATGCTGATGAGAATTGGTCAAAAGCTGAGCTGTCTTCTACATTTGGGCTATCAAAACAACGGACATGTCAGAAAGCACAGAGTCAGCACAGTCTTAGATGACAGAAAATTTGTTCTCTCTTGCTGTAGAGGGAAGCATGGGAACTAGGAATGAAACAAGTCCAATCTGCTGTCTGCCAGGGTTGTGTTGCTCCCTTTTGTGCTTTGCCCAGTTCTGATAAAAAGGCACATCACATCTCTGCTGAGGGCACCCCAGCCATTGCAGAGGCCATCCCTTAGCTAGTGTTGAAGGCAAAAGGACTGATTTGTCCTGACAGATCAGGGATGCACATCTTGGAAACAGCATAAGTCAAAGAGCTGCATTTTGTTGGGAACATTGCTGCTGTGTATTTTTCCTCTAGGGAGCAGTTCAGGTGGAACATGCAGTGCTTTATGTCAGTCAGTATCTCTTAAATGAGTTGCATGCACTCAGTTTTAAAGGTCTGCTCACATGTCCAAAGACAGCACAAAGAATACAGGTATCTCACTTCAAATTAAATAAACAAATGAGAGCACATACTATCCTTCCCTTAGGTATCTCAAAGCAGTTGCCTCACCCACCTCTCTTTGGTGCTATGCTTCATCCATGCACCAATCTGGCTGCACATAAACTCATCCAAGAAGCAAAGCTGGGGTGCTGCTGAGCGGGAGCCAGCCCTGCTGCCAAGGGCCCAGGCAGAGCAGACACTCACACACTGCACCTCCTGCTTGGTCACACACTCTCTCATGCATCCAAGCTTACAAAACACACCAGAGAGGGAGATGCAGAAGATGGGAAGGACTTTAATGTGCTTTGGTACTGCTGGGTTTGCCCCTGCTGAGAGAGAGGTGCACAGTTACCCACCTGTCTGCCGTCTTTTTGACTGCAAGCTTCCAGTGTGATTTGAGAACCAGTCGAGAAGGAGGCAATGGAAAGACACTTGTCCTGCTGTCTAATTAAAGGGTCACTGAATATCCACTCCTTTGGAATAAGAAAAAGGAAGGTTCCATTAGGATCCCAACAGTGATCAGATGAGGGAGAGAGAGCTTTTTCTATCAGATATTTTAAAAACGTCCATCTTTTGTTCTCTTCCTACAAAAGGCACCCTGGGAAGCACCTACCACAGCAGATGTCACTTGATCAGAAGTTTATGCTCAGGCTTGGTGCATCATCACCATTTCAAAGTCTGCAGCTGGCTCCTCTCACTATCTGAGGTGTCTGATTAACCCATGATCCCATGCAATTCTCTGCTCTGCAGCTTTACAGATGCATGCCTACAAAGCAAGGAGCCCTGACATACATGATGTGCAACTGCTTCTGCATATTTTACACACCAGATATGTTCTCTAACAGGTATCTGGGACCTATAAATTGTTAAGCAAAGCAAAATACATGCAAGCATATCCATATATCACCAGCATGCATAAGGGACATGTTGATTAATGTTTTCCTTCCTCTGACTAGATGAATACCTGATCCAATCAAATATTACTACTATACTTTCCCCAAGGAAGAGATATAAAATGCAGTAGGTTTCAAAGATTTCAGATGATAATGACACAGACCAATGAGTCAGGTTGAATGGCACACTGAATGCTGGCTGCAAACTAGTTTCCAATTGTTAACAGATGTGCATATGTGATAACAGATGTGAATATGTATTTTCTGGCATAAAATACCCTACTGTGACCCTTAACTTTCTCAAGCTGCTTCGCTGCTGCTTTCAGTCACCAACAGAGAGTCTGAGTGCAGATCTTCAGCTTGTATATACCATCACAGTTCCACTGCAGTTAGGAGAACTGCACCACATTACTGCCACTGGGGTCATCTATTTAAACTTTTTTTGTGCTTTATACCGGAACACATCTGCAATACAGCACAATTCAAGTCATCTGCAGCTACAGCTGAGCTGGCAGAACAAGGAATGTTTCTAATCCCAAAAAATCTCATACCCGCATGCCAGGGTAGTAGCCACACACAGCCCCAAAATGATTCTCAATGAGTCTGTCACTCCCTGAGCATCTAAGCACCTGTTGTCCCTGAGAGATGAAAACCTTCACATTCTATGCCTGACTGCTGAGTCTGTTGAGCCAACAGAGCTCTGAGAGATGGCCTTCTTTTTCTGCTTACTACTGAAATCATTACAGGATCAAATTCCTTCTTCCTTCACCTCCATATCAACCCACCAAGGCCAGAGATGCCTCTTCATTCAGGTAATTAAAAGGGAAGGAGCAAAGCAGCAAACTGAAGCCTGCCTTACCTGAGTGACAGGTGGATTGTTCACCGACCCTTTACAGTTTCCCATGCCAGCCAACACAGTCCCTGTGGTATCCTGTGCCTGAGACTCCAGACAGTTTCCTCCTTGTCTAATTATTCCTGGAATCAACTCTTTTTCAGGAATTCTTGAAATAAAATGACAGTTGCATGGTACTTCATACACAGAAATGACCAAATTACTTGCACATTTATATGGGCTTAATTGGCCCCTGACTGAACACAGTTCCCTATATTTGACAAAAAATTAACAATATCATGCTGTCCACTGGAATTATCTGGAGGAGGCAAAAATCAAGAGAGAACTTGGTCAGAGGACTAGTACTTTTGTTTCAGAAGGCATACCAAGCTCTTTAGGGGTACCCTAAGCAGTTTCATGTGTTGATTTTGAAATTCTGAAAGAGGCTGTTTCCAGCAAAAAGCCATATCCACACTGATTTGCTGTGCTTCTTCCTCCCCCTTTTCAGTCTTCTCCCCAGCTAACACATATTCTTGCCTCACTGGTAGGAATGCAGGAAAGATCTGTCAAGGCCAGACTGCAGCTGGATGTTTCAGCCTCCACTCACAGCCACAGACTGAGGTGGAGGGGCAACACAAAGATGTGTTGCCCTTCCTGAGCTATACACATGTGTGCTGGTTTGCACATGCCAACAACACAGCTCTACCCAGGCTGCCTCCCAAGCTGGGCAAGGACACAACACTTCTGTGTCCTGACCCAGGGCAAGGGAAGCCACAGGGACAGCTGGTTCTGGCATTCCTTAGAGCCTTCTCTGAACCATCCAAACCTCTGCACTGAGGCTGTCCAGTTCTATGTGGCTCAGCTCCCTCCAGACAGAGCATCCAGTGGGCAGAGACCAAGTCAAAATTGGGAGGGGTGTAGTGGACTGGCTCTTGTCTCCACCCTACATTCTGAGAACACCACTGTTGCACACCTCCCAGGGACAGCTGTGTGGGGCAGAACAGAAGGCAGACCTTTTGCAGAGCTGTGACAATACAAGCCAGGAAAACACAGGAGGTTTCTCACCAAAAAGAAGAACAGAGAAAACCTTTTCCAAGCATAAGTCTCTCTTTTACCCACTGCTGTCAAGGCTCATGTTCCCATTGTGAGCCACTTCCCAAATCCCTCAGAGATTTCTACAAGCAAAGAACTGACTCACTTGAGCTCGGGGTAGACGTTCTCCAGATACCACTGGAAGGATTTACAGTTCAGCTTGTGTCGCAACTCCACTCGGTCTGCAATGCTGGAAACACAGGCAGTTTGCTGAGAATAAGGCAGTGAACAAGAGGGAGGGGAACAATGAAGACTGGCCAGGAGGTTTGAGGGAAATTACATTACTTTTTGCCATTACTCATTCTCCCACATAACTGTTGCTGGGTTCAGGGCACTGGCAGTGACCTGAGGTGAAGATGAGGAGAGAGGCAAGTGTCAGGGAATAGAAATGAAAAGCAAACACCTTCAGAGAGCTGTTCTTGCGCTTCCTTTGGCTCAGAGCAATGGCAGGGCCCAGGTCCTACCTTGTTAAATAATACATTGCAGTAAAACTGCTGTAAGATCAGGAAAGTGTTTGTGCCTCTGGGTGCCCCTGTAAGAGACACACCATGAAACCTGCACAACATCAGCTGCTGAAAAGGCCCAGAAAGTGTTTGTGCTCAGGTACATTCAGATCATTCATCTGTGTGTGCTAAAACATGTCTCTAGCTCATGGCAGCAGGTCTAAGCTGAGGTTGGAGAACTGAGATCTGAAGAACTTAATTATTTGTTCTTAAGCAGTTTGGGGAGAGGGTGGGAGTAAAAGGGGACATTAACTCAGTAGCTGTCTGCTGTGGCAGTCCTGCTGATTTGTCTGGCTTTAGCTGGCTGAAGAAGAGGATTTCCCTCCAGCAGTCCTACTGAGCAGTGAAACCAGGAACTCTTATCTTTAAGCTCTAACACTACATTTGTGTGTTGGGAAGGAATTTCAGTGATACCCATGTACCTCTCCATCCTCAGCCCACAGAGGCCACTGTACATATACATGAGGTCACATACCTCAGGGGAACATTCTGAGATTTTATATCCACACTGGAATTGAGGGGAAGGAGGGTCCATTTTAGGGCCAATTGTCAGTGATGGTGTCAAAGGTATTTGCACCCTAAGATCTAGATTTAATGCAGGTTCACAGAGCTGTTACTACAGGAGATTACGTGAAGTCTTATGCTCTGCTCCAGCTTTTATTCAGCCAATGCTGTCAGTAAAGTCACTAGGAAGTCTGTGCAAACAAGAACTGCAGACTTTGCCACTAAAAACCATGAGCAATAGATCCACACACAATATGCAATCGTCTGTTTCCTTCACAAGCAGCAGGGTTACTTGCTATGTGGTCCCAGTCCAGCTGCTGCAGTCAGCTCAAGGACTGATAAATTAGGTTGGCAAAGCTATTTTTATGAAGATATGTAATGCATCATGATAATAAAGAAAAGTGTACAGCAATAAAAGTGACCTGGTTGTCATAAGTAAGTAGGAGATGCATCATTATCCTGTGCAAACACATTTGAGATACAACCACATTTGCCAAGTCCCTACACTGATACAACAATAGCCTTTTGTTCACAGGCAGATAAAACCCACAGAAATGCAGCACTCCTGGGATTTTTACACTTATTTGGGAGTCATGGGAGTTTGAGAGCACAGACAGCAAGCTCTCCTCTCATCCCAGGTTTGGTGTCCATCACTGATTTCTGGGTCACAGAGAACTGTTAAGCTGACAAAATGAATCCCATGTGGCCTGAAAACAGCTTTAGCAAAGGTGCTGTAAGAAGCACAATTCTGCAGATTGTGTTTCTAAATCTTACCATTAGCCATGCTCTCTCCTGCTCTACAAACCAGGCAAACTACCCTCCATCCATCAGGAAAGTGGGGAGTGCACCAAGTGCAACATGCCCCATGTGCCAGCCAGCCATACTTGCCCTGGGATTCTCCATCTGCACAGGAACTTAAGCTCAAGCTCAAGATACAGCTCACATTTCCACAACAGCTGCATGCTGTGATAGAAAAATATTCCTGTCTAGCCACTTCAAATGTCTGGTCTTTTAATTTCATTATAGATCCCTTTGGCCTTCTGCTAACAAATGATTTATGCAGTGTTACTGGGGAAAAAATTAAGTGAATTAGAAGCAAACCTCATTAGCCACACACTCAAGCTACAACCTCCTTGTCAAGGCAGGCATTCAGAGCACCTCTATTTCTCACACTTAGCCCCAGAGAAGACCTAAAAACTACTTCTTGCTACCAAGGGGTTTACCAGAGCCCTCCTACCAAGGTCTGGGGCAGCTTACCTTCCAAAGGCCTTGCCGATAGCCGAGGGACGGGCCTCGTAGTAGTACTGCTTGTACTCATCCATCCACACCTCCGCTGTGCGCTTGGTGTTCCTGCACCAAGGGGGGAACAGATGCTGTGCTGAGGAGAAGCTCTGCTGCAGAACCTGCCCTCCCTGCCCTCCCAGGAGCAGGCCCTGCGTGGGCAGACCCCCTATACCTCAGCAGGTAGAGGGGGACAGTCCCAAACATGAAACTGAGTAGGCGGTATGGGCGGGTAGAGATTGATTGTGTTAAGTCTACGAAGCCTTGCAAGAACACTTCAGAAATTAAACATTTATTAGCCACAGTTTACCATTACTTTTTTGCATGTACTTCCTTTGCAGAGACACCGGGCCTGATTGTCACCAACACACTCATTTACAGTATCCCTTTTCCCAGATTAGAATAACATTTTGGGATACTGCTTGGAAAGCAGCTCTGTCTAACATCTAACCTCCTGTCCAAATCAGACTAGCTTCATATTAGGTCATGTTGTTCAGGGTCTTGACTGGTTGAGTTTTGAGATGTCCAACGATGGAGATTTCACCACCCCCTGGGGCCCTGAAGCAGTGCTTGACCACTTTCATTGTCAAGCCCTTCATCTCATCTCTCTTCTCTTCCCAGCTGTGCTGCAGTAGAAGTTGTCCTCAGGGTTTATCTTAGAGCATGCACAGCTCAGAGACAACAGAGATGTCCAAGGGCTGCTGATACCTCCACACACGTCACAGGGCAGCATCTGTGAATGGCCAGGATGTCTCTCTGGCATACTGTTCCCCATGCCCCTCACCAGAGACTGAGAAGGAATGAGAAACACTAATACCAACAGCAGAGAAGGGAACAGGTTTTGTTCACAGAAAACAGCAACTCATCCTTCCCTTGAGAACAGATGCTCAGCCACAAGCTGTTCTCCATTACCAGGGAAAAGCACAACAGAGAATTCAGACTTATTTAGACATGCCCAAGACAAAGGTGGCCTGGCTGCTCCTGGGAAGTACCCAACACCTACTTGATGTAAGTCAGCGCGTTGCCCTCAGGGAAGTCATAGGGATGACGCTTCCTGAACACGTGCCCCACTCGACTGCAGGGAACAATCTCCAAGCTGCCACCACACATCCACACTCGGAAAGAGAGCTCTGGAAGAGACCCCAAGAGTCATACAGCTGCAACAGCCCTGAGAAGGGCAATTTTCTTGCCCTTCTGCTCTAGGTGTATTGCCTGCATCAGTAAAATCAGGGAAAGCAATGCCATGGCGAGAGCAGAGAAACTGTCCTCCCTTTGTTAAAATGGAGGCAACTATTGCAGCTCAGGGACTTCCAAGCCTTCTCCAGTCCTGCTCCTCTTTGGTCTCGTTTCAGTGAGACACCTTTGCATTTGACCAGGTCTTCAAGGCTGCTCAGGATGGCATCTGGCAACAGACTGAGACCAATCCCACACACAGCCCCTGTTTCAGACTTTGTTACTGTCATCCCTGCACACAGATAGAATTAGAAAGGAAGAACTTACTGTGTAAAGCAAATCATGTGAGGAAGAAAGGGAGTTTAGAAGATAAGGGGAAAGAACAGAACAAGATGAGGGTACAGGGAGTCAATGTCTAGAGTTCAGTCCTCTCCCTCATACCTGTATGTTATCCACCCTGCAATAGTTCCTTCTTCTCATTTTTGGTTGGCTCTATTACTAATGAACTAGAGCAACTGACTGTGTTGGAGTTGCCTCTGCTGGGGCAACTGCTCAGAGCAGATACCAATCTCATATAGTATGACTCTGAAAATACAGAGAGAATCCCTCTACTTGAAGAAATCCACCCTATCCTGAAACTAGATTCAACATTTTGCTAGAAGATTAGAAGAGCATGGAGCTTTGATGGGCAGGCACTTATTTGCATGACAGAAGGCATGTGACCTTGCTCAAGCTTTTGGGTCTGTCCTCACTGTTTTAATCACTGCCACACCAGCGGGGTTTTGCACTTTCAATTCATGTGGTGATAAAAAGAGAAGGAAGAAGGAAAATGAAAATTAGCTGGGTGGTTTGGTTGTCTTTACCAAGGGGGCTTCATATTGTATAGACTGATTACTTCAAAAACTTGACTCAGCTGGGATCTCCCTCCAGTAATGCCGGATTTATGCAGCTCTGATGCTTAGAAATGAAAAAGAAATTATGTATCCAGATCTAACGGATGTTTGAAACCATGTACACACACTAACATCTTCCCAGCCTTCATCTTTCTCCATAACTTTCCTCTCTGCATACTGAGAGGTAGTTCAAACAGTGAGTTGCAGGGAGGGGGGAGATGGTGTATCTAATGCAGCTTCTCAGTAAAAGACCTCATTTGGTTAGAATGCATTTTGTAGTATTTCTTACTAGCACTTTTCTCTCCTGACTCTTATCCAGCGCTAATTATTTTCAGATTCTTTTTAACAGGGAGTTCCAGATTTGAAGAGAGGAAGGGTTTTAGGAATGAACAAATAGCAAAAAAACTCCAAGACATAAGTTTCTGTGTGGTGATGTGTCCAGCTGACATCTGCTCTCCTGGAATGAGCTTCTGACTCACTCTGGCCTACAACAAAACCAGAACTCTCAGTCTGGCATGTGTAACTTGAAAGTGATGCCCATTTCCAAAGAGAGAATTTCTCACACCATCTTAGACAGAACCACTCTCTCATCTACAAATGAGGACCTAATTCAAACAGTCCCTTCCCACCCAAAATTGTAGTATTTAGTATAAATAATGTTTCAGAACATTATCAATATTTTTCCTTGATCAGAAAACCCAGTTTTCAATTAAGTACGGTAAACTGTTTTTTAAGAGGTTAAATTAACCATTCTGAATTCTTCAAGGAAAATTAATACATTTTGTTGTCAAATCCAGGTTGGTTTCTATCCCTCTGCTTTCAGCAGCAACAGACTTGATGGAGGATGAGGGACAAGTGACAGAAGACACTGAGTTTACAGAAAAACCTCCTAACAAGGCAAAACTGGCAAGCCCTGTACATGTGGCTGAGTCACATATAGCCTGGCCCAGCCACTGCCAGGCTTTACAAGAGCTATTTCAAGGAGAATGAAGCAAATTCTGTGGAGTGATTCTGTGGTTTTGATGAGCTCTATATAGAAGAATGGCTGTGAGCACGCAAATAATTTACTGCTACTTATGGCAGAGAGCTCTACTTAGCATCATGCTACTGACATAAGGATCAAACTACAACACTGGACTCCCAGCTGGGCAGAAGAATATTAAGAAATATTCCTTCTCTATCTTTGGGGTTTACAGCTTCTACACAGTCCCAGCTCAGAGGCTGGCAGCATGGCCAAGTGGCTGGCTTTGCAGCTGGAGCAGGGCTAGTGATGGCAAGGAGCTGAGCTAGACTCTGCTCCTGAGGCACATAAGGGAGGGATCTTCATGCCTGGGTTAAGGCTTCCTGTGACTTCTGCCACAGTGCTTAGCTGATGCTACCAGGACTGCTGAGATTCCTATGCAAGCACCACTTCATATCTCTTTTTAATATAACGAATACCATAAAACTGAATCAAGATTTGGGAAAGCAGAGAATACTCATTATTAGACATTTTGTTTTTAAAAGGTGGTACCTTGAGAGTCTATTATCAGCCCAAGATATTATTTAATGGTTTTAGAAAGCATCTCAGAAAGAGGCAGCTCTCCCAGCTGTGTTCAGAGAAACAAAGGCTTCCTCTTCCTGACTATTTCATTTTTTCTAATTGGTTCTCCAGGTGCTAGGAAATACTATACAAATCCTTCTTTGAGAGCTTTTATGTAAATAAAATCTGTGACATTTATGGAATCTATACAAACAGATTTTTTTATTTTTTGCAGTGTTAGCTACAGAGAAATCTACTTAAGTTGGTTACAAAAAGTAAGGCTTTTATCTTCTCAGTTCCATCTGCACCATTTCTAAATTAATGCCCCAAATACTTGAGGTATCCATGAACCTCTCTTTAACACTCATCTTGCTTTTATCATTAACACCTGGTGATATTGCAGCATCCCTTCACACGGGGCCAAGAGAGATGCCTGGCATATCTGTGCCACTATTAAGTGCAAGGAGATGGGTTTAAGCACCATACTCTAAAACAGCATGTGAGTGGACAGACTACACTGAATTCCTCAGATGTTTGTGATGCCCTAGTCTGCTTCTAAATGTTTGCATTCTGAGTCTATTTGTAACCAAACTCCACTTACAAAGAGGCTTGTTAAATTAGGAAAAATATCTCTCTGAGCTGAGAGAGCAATTCAGATTTATCTGCAAGAGAGGAACAGGTATAAGAAGAGGCTGCAGGAGTGGCAACATAGAATGTCATATGAAGAACTAGAGGAATATTCTCCAAAAACAAGCAACAATTTAAACATCAGGAGGCTCCTCTTTCTTTCTTGTACTGTGGAAGCTCCTGTATAATAGCACATATGCCTGTAGGAGAGTGTAGCCCTGACCACACACACCTTATGCTGACAGTGATTCAGATCTGACCCCCTTGGGGATTACCTGATTACGTCCCTAACCTTACACTGACATGCTGATCAGATCTCTCACCAAAAAAAAGCTCTGGTAAGCAATGAAGACTGGGAAGCAGTTCTGAATTAGTGTGTCATTTCCTTGAAACATCCTCAACTTACCAAAATTTTCTCCTCCCCAGATGTCCATTTGAGTATCATATTTTCCCAGGTGGTTAAACCAGGACTTGTCAATCACAAAGATGCCTCCTGCTATGACAGGGGTTCTGGAGGAGAAAACAGAAATCCAGAAAAAATAATCATGCATATATGTAGCACCACAAACCTAATTTTAAAGGGCAGACAATTTGTCCAGGCACCACTAATCATACCTCATTTAAAAGAGAAAAACAGTAGAGCTGGAACATGAGCCTGCTGCAGGTTTCTGAGATGCCTCTCACTAGATCATCCTCATGCCTTTGTTACTTGGTCTTGCAAGGACTACAAGAGTAATGCTGTGTCTTTTGCATTTATACAAATATGCACAGTGTGAAGGAATGATGGGCACTGTTTGATGACTGTGTTCACCAATTAGACATGGTGTGACAGGCTGCTGCATGTACTGCTCTGCTGTTAGCAAGCTGGTTGCCTCTGGAGTGTAAAACAGAAGCTCACAAATCACACAGAGGAATTAAATTATACTTTTATATTACAAACGGGGAGCTGTCTGCCTATAAAGACAAGCACCATAATTCTTCATATCAGGATTTGTTACATTCTACATATCTCAGAGCCATGTACCCTGCAGTGAGGCTGGCAACAACTGCTCCAGCCAACAGAACCTCTTTTGTCTGTGGACATGCAGATTTAGTAGTGGGAGTAATTCTATGCCCACATTACTAGGTAAGACTCAGTTTTCTGATCTGCTTTACCCATGCAGGATGACTGTTTATCTGCTTCATTCTTTAAGTTTTCATCTGAAAGATGAAATTAAAAACACCCAAAGCAATTTCTGAGGCATTCAGACTGTTGAGTTAGGGAGAACACAAGAACAAACATACAGAAGAAGAGGTGGCTTGTAGAGGTGGTGTGCATGATAGTAAATAATCACTATTCTTACAAAATTCAGAGAGCAGTACTCTCACATTTAGGGTATAGACCTCAATGTATTCAGAAAATAACATGAAGAGTTTGTCATCATCAACATCACCAACACTGTGGCATTTTGTCCTCAGCAAGGCAGTCCCTGTACTCTCCTTGCCACACTGGTGAAGGCGTAGTAAAGGTATTTGGAGAAGTGTACCCCATGTGTCAGAGTGTACCTTATAGACTGAGTTGGGTCTGTTCTGGACATCTTCTGCTCTATAGGAATCTGTTCCCACTTAAAATGAAGGCTCCAGTCAAACCCTGAAAAGGAAAAAGACAAGCCAAATTGGTTTTCTTATTGTAAAAACAGTACTAATAGCTTTCAGTGATAGCCTGCACTGTTATATCACAGGCTGTCCCTATGTTCCTTCCCTGACCTCCCTCACAGTCTCCCCAAAATGGCAATAGCCTATCCTAATGTAGACCTCTCCAGCTTCTGTCTTGGCACCATCATTCCTTAGCACTACAGATCTCTCCTCAATTTCACTCCACACCTTCAGGAGAGTGTTGTCAGGCTGAGATGCAATTCTATTCTAGCCAGTTTGTTTTACCAAAGGCAAACCCTGTCTGCCAGAGTTATGAGGCTTTAATAAAGGACTTTGTAGGATGTGATATATTCTGGGAACAAATGCCTGCAGATCACTGTACCCACCATGTCTTTCAAGACTACCATGTACTTACAGATGGCCTATGGTGGATACTACAGCACAGCACAGTCACTAACTTTATACCATTGTTAAGGGTAGCCAAAGAACAGCTAGCCTTTGGCTGGCAAGCAGTGCAGAAGTGAGCCCCAGCCATAAAAGATGTAGAAGGGCACCAGGCAGTGTGGTGAACGCAGACACAGCTGCAAGGGGCTCAGCAATGAGGGGAGAGGTGTAAATGTTTTCCAGAAGATGCCACAAGATAGCCTGGCAGATCAAAGCAGCAACTGGAAGTGCCTTTCAGACTCCAGGGTCCATGCAGCATAGTGAGGACACAGTGAGATATTTCATCAATTAACTAAGTCCTGAAATTGCTACATGTTATGACAGTGATTCAAGGTCAAGAGGAAAATACTATTTGAGTTTTGTTCTAACTCTTCAAAAGATCTGACTGCAAGTTGCAGAGAACAAGGGAGAGATAACCCATCAGAAAGATCATCACTCTATTTTCATGGAAAGCTGAACAGAACACAACTTATTTATCATGCACCATCCCTCAGGTCAAATTTACATAAGCCATTCATTATACCCACCTCCCCTCAAATCTGCTGATGCTGCCAGGTAGGCAAAATTATCCAGGCTGATAACATCAATGATTGGACTCACCACTCGGGTATAATCCTGAGGGAGAGAGAGAAAGGGGGGGAATAAAGGGGTCAGGCTTTCTTGAATGTCCAGGAAAGCTGCCAGAGATCAGGAAACACAAAGCTGCACATGTAAATCTTTGTCTGGTTTCTCCAATATGGTTCTGGCAGCTGTGCAAGGGATCTGTGGCCACTAAATCCAAACATGGAGATGGTGATACCAGCCAGCTGCACTCCATGGATGTGGGGAATGGAGTCAGACTCCAACACCTAGGGATACTGCTAAGAAACAGCTCTTTATTTCCTGCCCAAGTCACAGGGCATCAATCACTGTCCCAAGGGTTTTGTGCTTGCTTTTGATATCTATTGACAGCACACCTTCTGCTCAGCCATTCAAATTAGCTCATTATCATCAGCCTAGAAATTATCAAACCCCTAATAATGTATTTAGCTAATAATGTATTTACCTAGGAAGTACTAGGAATCAAGACCCCACATTTAAGATTCATAGTGCAAACTTTATAATACATATGACACATTGTATACATTATAATATCAAGATATTGTGAGTACTTTATTGCCATTAAGGCATACAGACATTTACAGTTTTCTTTCAAAAACCTTTTAGTTAATAGAAGTCAAACAATTTTTCAACATCATGAGACAGAGCATTAAAAGACAGTGTTGTGACAGCTGCCATGTAAGATGAAATTGAGCTAGAAATGCCAGAAACAGCACCTTGTTATTGGACAGCTGCCAGCATCCATGCCTTTCCTATCAAACCTTCATTTTGTGCCTTGCAATAGCTCCTCATGATGTACCACACTTGGCTAGGATGGGACATCCTTGGTAAGAGGATTCATGCTTTTTCCCCTCTGAGCTGTGATGGTGGCCCAGCCAGAGTGTGTCTGCCCAGCTTGAGAATCCAGCACCCACCTGGCAGCCTGGTGTGCCAGCCACTACTCCAACCAATCAGTGCCAGGTCTGGCTAGGGCAAGACTGAAATCTGTAATAGTATCTACATCAGAAATGCAGAAAGTAGGTCAGAAATAGGTTGACTTGAAATCCGCTCACTAAAAAATTTGTATACTAGACGTAGCAGACAGGCTTTTGCATTTTAGTTCCTTCTCTAAAGAAATGAATGAGATTCTGCTTAGGAACCCCTGTGCTGGTGCTGCAGCTTGACTTAAAGACCAATAAGTAAAGTAAACATTTATGGGCTTTATTGAACAAGTATAAAAAGCAGAAACCTTTAATTCATCAATTCTGAAGTTTCATCTTCTTCTGCTCTCTCATATTAAGCTAATCAGACATGCTTACAAAGCATCATTAAAGCCTCCATCCCTTCTCCTAAGACCCATTACTTCATGGGATCCTCCTTTCAGAGGGGAAAAATCACAGCCACTTGCAAGCAGGACTTCTCCCATCACCTCTCCCCTGCCTTTTCTTACAGCAGAGCTGTATGATCTCTCCCTCCAGCTCTGCAGTGCAGTCAGGGTGACAGCTGCTAAGATTTCTGCCTAATTTTCATTCTTCCAGCCTTCCATCAATCCTTTGCCAAGTGAACCATCAAAGGGAACATCCCTGCAGTCACAAGCAGCTTCTCTGTGACAGGAAGCTGCCTGCATGCAGGTGATGTATGGTGGCAGCTCAGTGGGAACATTAATAGAAGGAAAAATTTGGCAGTGACAAGGCAAAGGGGAGGGTCCAGCAGCAGCGGAGATGGAAACTATGGAAAAATTGCACCATGTATGCTGCCCAAGGGGATGTCCTATATACAGGTGAACATGTCAAGGAAGCACAATGCCTGCAAGAGACAAAAAGTACAAGTTGGTGGTTCCAGCATTCAGCATTGCATCCCATCACTCTGCACCTCCTGCCTTGTCACAGTGGCTGAAGAGAATCCCATCAGGGATCTCTCACCCACCTAGCTCAGGCTGTACCTTCCTCTGCAAGAGCCTGCCTGAGGAGTAGTACCTTGTTCTCACCAGTTCTGCTGAGGCATGTGAGGGCAGAGGATCCAACAGCACAGGCCAGGCAGCTCCACCCATCCCAGAGCAGGACATGGTGCTCACCTCTTTCACTCTCTGAAGCATTGGCTGCAGCCACTCGCTGTTGACTTCACAGTGACTGTCCAAGAAGGTGAGGATGTCAGCAGCCGCCACTTCAGCTCCTCGCACCCGAGAGCGAATCAGCCCTACGAAGAGAAAAGGACAGCAAAGGAGCAGGAAGGTTAGGAAAGGAAACATTTGAGCCTCCTTCAGAAAAAATACTTTGTGCGGCCATACCATGGGGACAGTCAGATGAGCCCTCCCAGCACACAATGAATGACCTCTCCTGTCACTTCTGTCCATGACACAGAACTTCCACCTGGCTCCTTGCCCTTCCCTTCCAGCCCTACCCACAGACACCTGGCTGCTGCCTGCTCACTCACTCTCCCATTGAGCACTCTGCTGCCTACATCACCAATTCCCCATGGCCAAATTCTTCTCTCTGCTTTCTGCCTTCCTTACTGCTTATCTGCTTTATTCCCATTTGTCCCTTATTCTGCCCTGCAGAGAGATCAGCCTGGCTCTCAGATGACTCCTTACTTTCTTACAGACCATCCAACTACGTGGGATGCTCTTTGTGAACTAAAGAGTGATTTTTTGTCTCTACTTCTAGATCCTAGCTCCAAACCTGTTGTGCACTGTCAGCTTTAGAAATAAGCTAGCACATGTGGGTCAAACTAAAGAGCAGCTGGGAAAGTCATTTATGCATTTAGCAGATAGATGAGAAAAAACTTTCCTTAATTGTATCTCTTTATGATAGATACATGATTGTTTTTCCTTCTCTCATGTCTCCTGCACAGCTTGTTATCTTGCACTTGCAAGTGCAAGAGTTAGCTTGTGGTTAAAAGGACGAGACTTACATCTGGATCTTGATTCATAAAGAACTTAAAATGTGGTCTTTGTTCCAGCCAAGGCCTCGGGACACCACTTCTCATTATTTAAGTATTACATGAGACCCCTGAAGCCTGAGAGTTGATAAGCTGTGTTCTCCCTCCACAGAACTTCCAAATGCTTAAACTGAAAAAATAAACTCTAACTATAAGAAGCAACAACTGTAAGCAGCTGGGAGGCAACCAGGGTCATGTGGAAAAATAGGCAAGATCTTTGTACTTAGAAAGCTTCCCACGCTCACCTTCTCGATGGGTGTTTCGTAGACACTTGACCTTTGGGATCTTGGTAAGGAGCTGGCAATCCTCAGCTTGGGGAAGGCAAAAAAGACATTTAGTGTACATGCATGAATTATTTGGTTTCAACAGAGAGCCCCAGCTAACTGTCTTCCTGCTTCTCCATGGCAGGGGAAATTCTGCTTTCACTTAACATCACAGTAATCAGTGTGATGGCCTCAATCCTGTTGTCTATAGAGCACACAGAAGAGCACTGCCTGCTGGCTGTCCTCATCAGCAGTCGAGCCCATGTTTCCCAATCCTCTGAGCAGCCAGGCCTCCAGCTCCCCTGCTCAGCACTTCCCAAGGACAATGGGGCATGTGCTGGCAGCATGGCACTGGGCACTAATGAAGAGGAGGGAACGCAGGGAAGTGGGACTGCAAATCACCAAAGTGCCAAGGAAAAGAGAGTTCTGTAACATAAAGCGATCTTATCTGCTCTCTTTTCCTTCAGTGGCTCATCTGAGCATCTCCTGCCATTTGTTCTCAGGGCAGTTTCCATTTGATTTATTTAATAAAGGCCAGTGGGATGCAACTAGCTTCCTTGGAGACACCAGCACATTGACACATGGAATGCCTGACCAAGGGCTTTGCTGGCAGCTTGCTAGAAACTCCTGGCATCCCTCATTTCCATTACCTAGGGAAGATGAGGGAGAGGAACAGTTACCTGCTCCAGCCAGACACCAATAAGCACTGAGTCTTTAATTCTCTGTCATCCTCTCTATTCCTGCCCTAGCAGATGTCATAGGAACAGCAATTTCTAACTTGCTCTTTTTTCTTGCTCCATCAAATTAACCCCAATTTCCATGTTTATTCCATATTCCTTTACATGTCTCATGTCCCCTCTTTCCTGCTGTCATCTTCCCACAGACTGAGCACTCTGGGGAGAATGCAAAGGCCTTAGCCAATGTGCACCTCTTAGCATGTTCCTGTACAAGCATTTCCATTCTCAAGGATCTGTGCAATCTGAAATACTGCTCTTTCATTGGCACTTTGGCAGATGCTGCTTCATCCAAGGAAGTAGCAGGTGCTCTGAATTACAGAGCATCAAGATTTTGCTGGAACTCTGCTACAAGGGTAGGCAATGCTCTTATCTTGGCCAAGTCACAAGTTAGGTATGAGAATCCTTACTCAGTTGTTCACTCTGCAGGAGTGGAGCACATGGCTCTGCCTGTAGATACTTGCCAGAGATTACAAACTCTCAGTACATTAGGAGAAACTGGGGCAGGTATTAAATCAAAGTGTCAGACCTCAAACGTGCTGAAGTGCCTCCATGATCGTGTCTCAGGGAAGTGGCTATATCCACAAATATCCAGCTGCCAGTGAAAAAATAAGAGCTGTGACAGGATGGAGCCTTTTTAAAATCTTTCTATTTACTGAGGAGCCTAAATGGGAGTTTAGGATTGAACCCTGCGCAGAACAGGTACCAGAAATCCATCACTGTTGATCTGGAACACTTTTCCCCTTAAGAACTGAATTTTTAGGTGCAGAATGTGGAACACTTAGGATTGTTTGTTGGAAGTGCTCAGAAACACTGAAATTAAACAGCTGAGCACAGCTTGGCACTTATTCAAAGCATACTGTAAGGCCCTCAGAAACTCAAATCCCTCATCTCAGCATCCACCTTTAAAATGGTTTTTTTGTGGCCAAAGCTACATAAGTATTTAGCTGCAAAATCAAAATAGGATTGCTTCCTTATCTCAGCAGGCCAAGGTGGGCATTCACAGCTATCTGTAAAGTGTTCTGAAGGAGTAATTATTGACCATTACAAATGGTACATAACCAGATTGTCCTTGAATCCAGAACACATAATGGGGGAAGCAGGAAGTCTTCTCTGCCCACCACCTCACAACTACTACACAACAGCCAGGAGCAAGGGCAGCTGTACAGAGGGAAAGACTCCAGAGCCTCCAGTCTGCAGCTCTGGTGGAACTGATGCAGTAGACACTCCCTCCCTGTGCCAAGCTGCAGAAGAAAGTATGGCGCTGTCCAAAGCAGTAACTCTGCCACAGCTTCCCACAGGGACACCTGGGGTCCCAGGCACATGGAGACAGACAGCCAGTCTCGCCTCACCCTGCCAGCAGGACCCCAGGCAGCAATTTTCTGTATGCTCTACTGCATCCTCTTCTTGCCTCTTGGTCTGTAAGTACTTGCTCTGCTCACATACAGCATTGCTACATAGATATCTGTGCTAAATGGCTCACCAAATGGTGCATAATGAAACCTGACAGAGATCTCTGGCAACCTAGCAAAAACTGCCACACTGACAGAAATGGAAGACCCAATGGAAAGAAAAAGAGAGGAAGAAGCTCTGGCCTCTGCCATGCATGGACATTAAACACATACTTACTTTCTTTTCTTTTTCTCCTGCATACAGACAAGAGGGAATCTGAGAGGGAGGGGGACTCAAGAGAGCAAACAAAAAATGGGAAAACAGAAAGAAAGAAATAAGTGTAAAGGAAATAGGTTCACACTTACAATCTGAGCTGAAGTCATCTACCAAAATGATCTCCTGGATGAGACTGGGAGGGGTGCGGTTCAGAACACTGCAGGGACCCAGGAAAGAAAAAGCCACTTTGTGAGCTGCCATAACAATGACAATGTCAGGACTGATAGAAACCTGCTGTGCTATGCAACACAGCAGCAATACCAAATTCCAGTAAAGTGGAAGAAGTGACCTTGCCCTTGTAACAGTGTTCATTGGCAGGACCAAACTACAAGTGAGAATATCCCAGAGAGCTGTGGCACTCAGCCAGACCTTACAAGGACCCACAGCCAGGAGCTGACTGTGAGTCTTGCCTGGGGCAGCTAGCAAATGATGCCACAGCATGCTCTGCCCCTAAACAGAGGTGAAATGGAGAGAACCACCTGCCCCAAGGCAGCCCAATGGCCATTCCCACCTGCCAGCCTCTGGGTGAAAGTCATCACCGCTGGAGGGCATAAAGAGCTGCCACTTTCCCAGCAAGGAGCTCTACCTCAATGCAACAGGTGCGACCTGCTCAGCTTTCTCACCAATTCCCTTCTTTGGAAGGAAGCATTGTCAATATTCTGGATTTGGATTTTTTCCCCTCTTTTCTTGTTACCTGTCTGTCTTTCAAACCAGCACCACACTCACTGAAAGCACCCCCTTTCCTCAGGCTGGTTGCACCATACCATGAAATATCCTTGGGTCTGCAGTGAGTTTGCATCTGCAGGATACACACAAGGAAAGCACAGAAAAGCTTCTGCCCTCCCCAGACACCAAAGCATTCTAGTACTTTGGAGTCTGAGCAGTTCAGTTCCGACCTCTTTACCAGTCTCATTCATTTAAAATGCTTGAACTCTTTTTCCATTAACTTCTTCAAATCTTTCTCTTGGCTTTACTACCATCACACATCCCCCTCCAAGCCTCCTCCAATGCCTCTGTGCACAGGCAGGTCCTCATTACCTTCAACAAGGTTGCTCAGTGATGCTTAAGCAGTCCAATGAAGAGGGCAGTTATGCAAATTTTAATACTAAAAACAGAGGCAAACACTGTCCTCCTAGTTCTAGCAATCTGTCTCATTTCAGTGGCACCTGCTCTTTTGAGCAATACTGGAGAAAAATTTCTGGCTTCTTTTCCCTTTTGGATTCTGTTGTTGTTGTTTGATATAGGAAACAGACAACAAGAATAGTCCCATACTCCTAGGAATGAAAGTGTAGAGAAATAAATTGCCATCTTGTTAAGTAACACCACTGATGGCTTTGCATACAGAGCCAAAGTTCCCTCAGTTTGGAAGAGTGTTCTGCTTTCTCATACAGCACAAATCTGACTGTTCTGCTGCTCAGTACCACATCCCACTCTATTTCAGATTCACATTGCTTTATACACCTCTCATAGTATTTGTATTTTGAGCTGACATGTCCCTAGATGACTGAGCTTGCATTTTCCAAAGCTGAATCTCATTTGCTTCTCTTGGCTTATGTCTCCCTGGATCCTCTAGTATGGTAGGGTGGGAGGTGGGGCGATGTTCCTGTGCCATTCTAAGTGCAGCTTCTCTCAGCACCACCATCTGCATATTTTACAGACAAGGTTGCCCTGCACTGAAATTCTTGTCTGTGCAAACACAATGCAAAACAATCCAGACAGACTGCAGTATAATGGCTGCAAAATGGTATTCTACACCTTCTTCCACTGGCTTGACTATTGGCAATGCTCACATTTTCTCCACAAGTTTCAGGTCTTTCAACTCAACATAACTGGGAAAAAAAGGCCCCATTTTGTTCTCTGTTCTTTACCTGCCCACTGATTCCCCAGTAGAGAGAACACATGCCATGAGGAGTTCACAGCTCATTGTACAGTGCCCTGTTCTTCTCTCAGCTCTGCAATCACTTCCTGTAGATCCTTGGGAAAGGTACTTAATCTTCTTTGCACTTTGTCATCCCTGTCTTTTTAACAAGGAGCACAGTAATCGTAATATTTCCCCTCACTGAGGTGCCGAGAATGCCATGACAAACACTTTCAGGCACAAAAATATATTAGTAGAATTCCAAAATCCAAGTGACAATTGCCTTTTACAGCAGAAACATGGACTGTTCCCCCCTCATCTTATGGATTCCCTATCTCCTTCGCCTTTTCTCACAGCTTTCTTCTTTCAGTATCAGAATCCTTACTCTCTTGCATAAACATGACATCAGCACTGCCAATGAGTTTCTCTCCTCTGTCCAGCCCCCACTAAGTTCCCAGATAATCTTGTTTATTCTGGATGTTAGCAGAAGAGTATATTTTTTCCCTTTGCTCTAACATAATATCCTTTTTTGCCATTCTTTAAATTGTCATTGTAATGAGATGCTACACCAATGCTCTAGCATTACAACAGAATCCTCTTAATCAGGATTTTCACAGGCCCTCTGCATAGGCACTGACAGCTGATCAAATCCAGTGACTTAGAGCCTCACAATTCACCTTTACATTTGCACCAAAACCAAAAGGTCCCTGCAATCGTGACTTTCTGAAATCAGAAAGAGAGTGACCAAACAACAAAGCACTTGACTTTTTCTTCTGCAAGAATGCTCACAGCAGCAGACTGAAGGTATGGCTTAAAGATTAATCATGCATAGACATCAATCACATAAAATGCCTTTTGAGTGACAATTGTTTCTGAAGGAGCACAGGACGCCAAGCAAGTGACTGATTTGAGAGTGACAGCTATGTCCTAGCAAAGAAAAGAGATCAAAACAGGCAAGCAGCTCTTGAGTGACACATGTCTCCTGCAGGACTGAGGATGCCAGCAACAAGCTATTTGAACTGGCATCTTCACAGGTTTTGTCTGATAGCCCATTTCCCATTTTTTCCCCTATTCCCCTTCTTTAAACTCTTGCTGGATATTTTTAACCAGTTGTCTCCCTCTACACTGAAAACACATGGCTGGAGCCCACACTAGAAGGCAGGTATGCAGCCCATGCTGCCTCTGAAGACCAGGAGGGGTAAGCAACAGGGTACTTGAGGGAATATGTTATTCCTCTTCAAGGTCACTCTTCTCTTTCCCCCTCTCCCTCATACATAAACATTTCTCCCATCCTCAAGGAGCAACAACAGCAACAACAGCACATTCCTCTTGCTTCCACCCAGCAGCAGAGATCCCAGAGACAGAAGGGAGAAGAAGGCAACTGCTGAGCTGCCAGAGGCGTTTAAGTCCATGTGCATGTGAGGTTAGCAAGAAGGGTATGCAGATTAGGGTCTGGCCCCTAGAGCTGCCAGGTTTAGATGACCCTGAAATAAGCCTGTGATGCAGGAGTATAATCCCTGGGTCACTTCCCAGGACCTTTTGTACCGGCATTGCCACTTTGTTGAATTACCTTGCAATAAGGTAATTCTGGCCCAGGGGAGTGCATTTGGGCTCTCTCTGGACTTAAGATCAGTTCAATCCCAGTACCCTTTTCATGTATTTCATTCTAGAATTTCCCAAAGTCTTATGGTTGGTTTTTGAGTGCCCAAATTAGATACTCAAAAGCCACACTTGCAAAGACCTTGGTTATGAAAATTTCAACTGGTAATATACTTTCAACCCACCTCAAAATATTAGGCCTCTAAAAATGTTTTCAGACATAGAAAATTTTGCTTTTAGTGCTGCTCATTTTCATCACTTTTCCTCCTTCACACCCATTTCTCTTATAGCATTCCCACAGTGTAATCATGATAACTGAACTTGGGAAAAGGCCCATAATAACAGTGGAATCATATTTAACTTTCACCAGATGCATCTCAAATGGTTCATTCTAATTATCCAAATAATCATGCTCTACCTGGTTTAAGAAAGCTCTTGCAGATATAGAAATAATGACAAGCTGCAAGCCTGACTAGTCAGCAGGTAAACAGGCAGAGCAATTTTATGCTTCCTGCTGCTTAGTATTACTGTGGTCCACAGCAGACTCACAGCCAGGTCATAAACCCAACAGAACAGAACAGTCCTGTCCCTTTGATACTTGACTTATCCCGAAGTGCCAGGGATGCAAAGTAATTACATAGCACTGGTGCACTGACTGTGTGTGTGACTTGGACAACAATTACTCTCACAGCAGTAATTCAGCCTGGCACATTCAGATGAGTTTTGCTGAAAGATGGGACTCTCAGGTTACAGAAGAGGCTCTGAAGAGCTCTGTCAAATCCCTCTGTAGCATCAGTATCAACTTGTAAGTCAGACTTATGCCTATGCCTCTTCTAGCAGTGCAGCCATGACGTGAACCTTTACCTCTGTGTATGGTTTTCAAATCTTCAGTGCTCAAAGACAAGGCTACTAGCCAATGCTTGCTTGTGTGGCAAATACTGTAGAGCCCAAGAAGGACTCAGCCTTCAGGATCTCTCATGAGACAGGGATAAATTATTGACACTTCTGATGTGATTTAAGGAAGGAGTAAATCCATCACATGCACTGGCTGTAAATCATCTGGCAATGAAGACCCCAGCTGTAGCCAGAGGTCTGGGAGGAAATCCCATCTACTACACCATTCACAGCAGAGTGCAGTCAGCTCCTCACAACAGCAGTCATCCAGGGACAGCAGCATTGCAGGGACCAATCTGAATAGATGGTCACCCGTTTTTCAAGGTCTTTGTTGGGGGCTCTGGTTGCAGGAGACCACATCTGAGAGACTGGTAATACCACATCTTAAGTGCTGTATCCAGTTCTGGGCCTTCTGGGACAAGAAAAAAGTAGGACATACTACCATGGTTTCTCAGCACCTATCTACTATGTGACCTATTACTGAAAAGGCAGAAATCTCCTCCAGCTGCCCTAGCAGCACCATGATTCCAAATAAGCCTGCCCATTTTCTGGACAGTGACTCTGCAGAACTCATTGTATGGTTCAAAGGAAAAGAAAATTATAGAAATAAAAAGGCAAAACATGTCAATGCAATATATACAGGTCTCTGGAAACACAATAGCACCAAACTTGGTGGCAGAAACCCAGCCTTCTAGACATGAGGCCAACTTGAAAAAGTCTGTTTCTTTATTCACATAGCACATTTCTTTAAGTCCACAGGACCTGTCAAGGGAAGAAGTGGCAATGATGAATGATGCATTCCTGTTAGCGATACCATCAGCTCAAACTGCTACACAGACAATTCACTCTCCCTTCAGCCTCAATGGCTGTTCCCAGGCCTGCTTGCAGGCTTCAGAGACCCTTTGAGAAATTACTTAGTAAGTCAGAGGGCATTTTTTTCTGTGGGAACTAAAAGGAAAAGAGCCTCCCTGGGTTCTGTGGGGGTGATGGAAGAGGGCAGTGAAGGAGCAGCTGGAACATCGCTTTGTGGTACAGATGACTGCAAGCCTCCATCTATTTGGGGTTGCTGACAGGCCCTATGCCACCTATTTACTTAGCTAGATTTGCCCACTGCTGTTACTCAGATATGAGGATACACTGGTGCAAGATAGCAAGTGTCCTGCAGGCTCAGCAGGAGCTGTGCGCAAAGCCCCAGGGCACACCTGGTGGGCCATCAGTTCAGCAACTGATTACCAGCAAGGGACAGTGAGCAAGGGCTTGTCACTGCACCTAGCAACACACAGTGTTCTCTTTAGTCCCCCCTCACTTTTCCAAACCAAGCTCACACTTGGTTGAGACTTAAGACTGTTCTCACCTGTGGATGCAGGCCCAGCTACCTCTTGTACTTGCAGGGTGCCCCGAAGAAGGAAGGAATGATGAATCTGACTCCATGTTCTCAGAAGGCTAATTTATTATTTTATGATACTATATTATATAATATTAAAGAATACTATACTAAACTATACTAAAGAATACAGAAAGAATACCTACACCATGCTAAAAAGATAGTAATAAAAACTCGTGACTCTCTCCAGAGTCCCGACAGCTTGACACTGATTGGCCAACGAGTGAAAACAACTCACACCAGAACCCAATGAAACAATCACTTATGGTAAACATCTCCAAAAACACTCCAGACGAGCTAAACACAGGAGAAGCAAATGAGATAATAGTTGTTTTCCTTTTTCTCTGAGGTTCTCAGCTTCCCAGGAGAAAAATCCTAGGCAAAGAGATTTTTCAGAGAATGTGAATGCCACACTACCCTTTCTTGCTGCTTGTGATTCCCCCGATTGGAGCCATACAGTGGCTAACTGCAGATGTGCTCTGCATTTGAAGATATGCCCACAATGCCAATCCAAGGCTCTGGCCCATCTTGAGAGCAGAACGCTGTCACTTGGGGAACTGCAGCCACCCTGCTTGTCTAGCTGCTGTAAAATGCCTAATTTTCCCCCAGAGCACTCGCAGACCCCCCCATCCAGGCCCGGCACCCCAGCTGAGCTCACCTCTTCACCGTGCGGAGCAGCGTGGATCGCGCCTCGTTGTGGAAGGTGATGATGACACTGGTGGCTGGCAAGTCAGTGTCATAGCGTACCGAAGTGCACCTGCAGCACAGGACAGCAGGAGTGTAAGCCAAACATTACCCAGCAGTAGTACTGCAACAGTGTACCTGGAATTTCTAAAAAGAGAGTAATATGCTAAAATCAGAACCAGCACAGTTGAGCTGCAGCAAGGGAGGCCTCAGCAGCCCCTGCACCAAGGCTGGCAGAGCTTAAAAAGAACTGCGATCATTGAAAAGCAACGTTTGGAGGCTGTGATACCTAAACTCACAAACCTGAATGCTAAGGAGGCCATGTGGGTTTTATAGTGAACTAAGTTTCAGTTCTGGATTCTAGTCCCTGGATTTACCTGTGATTCACATAAAATCTTGTTTATTCATGCACAGGACATGGACATGCTAAGGATGCATAGAAGTGGTACACCCAGGCATTGCTGTATAAAGCACTTCAAATTCTTTGGACACAAACTTCACAGAAAGGAAAACACCAGCTAGTTCTGTGATCTGTGCTGGGGAGTTGCTGAGGCTCAACACTAATGGACCTGCGGGCAATGAAGAGCAATTCTTTCTATCTTCTCATCTGACTTTTTAATGTTAGGTACATACACACATTCTCACACTCAGAACCAAGGATTAACTTGCACCAGGCTGCTTCTCCCTGTGGAAAGCAAAGTTTCTGTGAGGGGAGCAACTCACAGACATGAATCCTGAATCCAATTCCGGCAGATACTGAGCACAGCTGATGTGGGCTGACCTGCTCCTCCAAAGCATCTGCCTTCTTAACTTCTAGATGGTGCTAAACTGCAGTCAGTGTGCTCTAATTTCCTGTCTGATGAAGAAACTACACCTACTTTTAACAACCCAAGGCTTTGCATAGACTGAATCTCCATCCTGACAGGGAATACAATTCAGTTCTCAGACCCACTACTTGTATTTCCACATTTACTTACTATTCTGACTACTGCTAAACTGTGACTAGTTTCATCATCACTTTCAATCCTAGTGGTTTATGACTTTCATTGCAGTGTTTTATTAAGAGGACAGCAGCTTCATACAGCAATTTTCAAACATATAGAGAAATCTGATAAAGACTAAAGTGGACAACATGAGAACAGACCTGAGACAGACCATATTTATTATTGTTTCAAAATAACTTCATGATGTAATGCACACAAAATGTATTAAGGAATCAGGAAGTGGAAAAGCAGAAGAGGCTGATGTATGGGTTGTTTGGGGAAGCTTTCCCAGTATTTTAGCATTACTACAGCATCCCAGAGAACAAGGACAAGGTTTGTGCTTAAAAGTTGACCCTGTCTTTGCTTTGGATCAAAGAAACAGATGCATGCTAAGTCAGAAGGAGCTTGTAGGATGTAAAGTCAAGTATGTCCATGCCCTGGCTTGGGTGCCTGAAGAAAAATTGATGTTAGTGATCTACAGACTCCCCCCATTCCTTAAACAAAGAGCTAAGTCCACAATCTAACTTGTATCAGCTGAAATAAGGTCTCATCCTGCGTTGCCATCCTAGCAACTATTCCAATATTGTTATAAGACAGTCAAACACAGATTGCTCATTCCCAAATTACTCCCTGTAAAGGGGAGAAACATGGAAATAGGTTTATTTGTTCTGATTATATCCTACTTTGGACTCTCCATTACTCAAGGGAATCCTTGAAAAGCTGGGTCTGAAATAGCTATACATTTGCAGAGAATCACATATATTTTGCTTTTCTGACTGAAGTGCACAGATGAGGCTCTTCACAAAAAGCATGCTCTGCATGCTATCACAGATGAAAATAAACAATTTATCTTTGAAGTGAGCTGGTTTTAGGCCAGAACATGACAGCAGATTAACAGAAAACAGCAATTCTGCATTGCAGGGAGACTTGTCAGCAACACGGAACATGGCACTATTGCCTCTGGGTCACTAGGAAGCCAGTCCCAAATACTATGCTGGAGAACAGCAGCACAAGACTTGGATCCCACAACCATGGTCCTGACTAACTGCCTTCGAAAAACACTCTGAGGGCTGTCAGTGCTGGCAGGCTCACAAAGCTCCATGTCTCCTGGCACCCCTTTCACAATTTCAATCAAGTCAGATGCCTGGTTTCCTGCTCCCAGCTGCTGGGAAATGTTGTTTTGCAACCATATCATACCTAGAACCATACATAGTTCTAGGTAGAGTCTAGGACTGAAGTAGACTATTGTACACTACCCTATTACTATTAAACCTACAGTTTTCAATAATCTTTTTGTACTAAAGCATTACCTTTTTGTCCTCCAGAAACTACAAATAGTTACCCAAGCACCATTAGCAATGTAAGGACAATTTTTTTCAGCAGAATACATGAAACAAGGACAGAATGACAAGCACTTTGCAAGCTACAGAACACTGTATTTGCATGTTAGTTTCATCCCTACCCCAGCAGCCCTCAGCCAGTGATGTTCAGGATGGAAAGAAACACAAAACCAGCTTCAGACAGCCAGAGCACAGCAGGTGAGGAGCACCAGAGCAAAGCAAGGCTGCAACAAAGGTGCACTTTGCAGCAAGGACAGAAGGATGCCAAGGGAAGTCATGAGTGTAGGGGCAGTTGGGCAAAACACAACTGTCCAATGACCAATCTGAGCTGCAGTGGAGGGGCTGTGCTAAAACAAGATGATGCTTGGACCTGAAAAAAGAGGTGTTAGAAAAACCTCAAGCTGGGACTGAATTTGTCAAGGCTCTCCAAGCATTTGAGACCTTTCCAGATAAACCATGAAATTCAGTGAAACAGTGGACCAAAGGAAAACCCAAAAGATGCTTTGTCAGCATTACAGACTGACAGCAAAGAGCAGTGGGCTCCTGCAGCAAGCAGCAGCACGGCTCGGAGCAGGGCTGCAGGCTGCATGAAATTCAGTGAAACAGTGGACCAAAGGAAAACCCAAAAGATGCTTTGTCAGCATTACAGACTGACAGCAAAGAGCAGTGGGCTCCTGCAGCAAGCAGCAGCACGGCTCGGAGCAGGGCTGCAGGGTACCTGTAGTGCCTGGTGTCCCGGATGGGCCGGTCGCTGCTGAGTTTGTCACTCTCCAGCTGGTTGAAAGCGTGCTGCCGGTAGGGGTCTTCTCCAGCCTTCAGCACCTTGGAGGACAAGTAAGCCTTCTCGTCAAAACCCCGCCGGCTGCTCTTCTCTCCCAGGGGAGCCCTCGTCATCTAGAGCAGAGACAAGCATCAGAGCATCAGGGACGGCAGCTGGCCCATGCTTAGACAGAGGTAATAAGTTCAGACATTGCCACACATCTGGAAGTTGCTCAGGTATGGGGGAAGGCAGGATAGGCAAGAGCTTGGAAAGGAAAGCAGGAGTCCCCACAGACAGGGTGTTAAAACGGCAGGCTTTGCTGTTTGCTGTCCTTACTGCCTGAGCTTGGGATGGAAGCTGCTGTTCCTGATAGCACAGGCAGAGCCAAGTTCCCTTTAGCACCTGTTACACAGAATGTGTGAGACTGCAGGCATTTGGAAACCCTTCCAGGCAATGAATGTCTGAGAGCAGTCTCCAGCCAAGGTGGCTGAGACACCATATTTTGAGGAAAAGCAGTTTCAGCCTTTCAACAATCACTGCATACAAACAGAGAAGCAGCTGATTAAACAGGTTCCCTGCTGTGCCTTGCTTAGACTTGCCCAGTCTCACAGACATCCTTGATAGAGTTGAAAGCTGTCCATGACTGTCCTCAGTACCCCACAAGAGTTACAAGATCAGGGCCATCCCTCTCCCCTCCTAATTTTCCCCTAACTTTCCTAGGCCACAGAGATAGTACAATATCAGCACCTGAAAACCATCCATGGGGTCATCAGGAGAGAGGACAGGCACAGCTCTGGCTCTCTCTTAGGTACATGACTCTATTTGGAAACAATCTACAAACTCTAAAATACTTTCTTATAAAGCAATCAAGACTGTTTATACAATAAAAGTAGTTTAACAAATTTTCTGTGGTAGCTGTTTGATAGACCAAATCATGAAGACAAAATACTCCCAGCTTTGCAAGGGAGTGCTCGAGCTCCCTAAAACTGCTGCAAGAGGCAGATACTTGCACCTACACATCTCATTCAAAGCACTAGGTAATCCCCAGATCTTGAGATCCTTCTATGTAAAATAGCTTGGATGCTCTCTACTACTAGGCTTGATCACATTTCTCCCTCTGCTAAAGGTCTCCTTTTAGGAGTTACAGAGGTCAAGAGACCAGAGAATGGTCCCCAGTATCACATAGCATGTTGGTTGGGCCATCCTAGTGGGTTGGGAAAGAATTCAAGAAACCCAACACCACAGCAAATTGCTTTAGCAGGAGAGTGCTTAGAAGAACATTCATCTCTGCAACTTTCTCTGACAAGGGCTACCCTTCAGTCCAGACAGCCCTAGGAGAACCAGACAGTCAGATAAGATGATGGCAAATGAAATTCAGCATAAAGAAGGGCAAGACAATGAACATTAGAAAAAATAAATTGAACTACTCATGTACATTGATGGATTTCAAATGAACCGTGACCACTCAGGCTACAGATCTGAGCATCCCTGTGGACAGCTCAAATGAAACCCTGCACTCAGTCTGCCGAGATGGGAAATGCAGCAAATTGAGTGCACTGCAAATGGGACAGAGAAATCTGAAACCATTGTGAGCAGTTATATGCAATCAGTGACAGCCCAGCAGCCTTGGCCAGAGCACAAGCTTTGTCAAGCCTGTAACTGGAAGGAAGCTACTGGAGGATGAAGAGAAATTAGAAGTTAGGACTGTTCCATTTGGAGAGGAGATAAATTAAGTCAGAAAAAAAAAAAAATAAGGTTGGCCATAAAATTATGCCTAATACAGCCAAAGTTAGCCTGAGATCAGATTTCCCTTTCTCACAATACAAGAATGAGGCAAACATCTTTTCATGGGGGAAAGAAAAAGAGCTATTATTTTCAGCACTGAGAAACTCCTTCAGCTACTGCACAACCAAGCCAATGTTTATGGATCTGCCCTTGTGTAGGACACACACAGGCACACTCCAGTGGGTGAGTTTGCCTCTGCTCCGCTCCTCCAGAGTCCTGCTCTGCCACCCCTTCTCCACGGATGCTGCTGCCATCCCCTCTGCCCCTTGCAGCCACCACCACATCACCTGGGCATGGTGCTGGGTTACAGGAACATCTTGGCTACTTTTATGGCTGCTTGCACAGCCTGCTGCCTAGAATCTTCCTTGAGTTTGTATTTTCAGTATGATGAGAAAACAATTACTTTCATACCTCGAAAAACTGAAATGTTTTCTTTCCTTAAATCATACAAGGAGTTTTGCTGAACTCAGCTTCCATTTCCCTTTTTCCTTTTGCCCTAGAAAACAATGCTGATTTGAAGCAAAAACCCAGCTTATCACACACCTTTAAATACTTTGCAATCACACGTTTGCCCTTTGATACTTATCTCTTGCCCCTCCAAGTCCCATAAAAGCAACAGCTGGTTTTGGTTTATGTTGCCAGGAACATACTAGAAAATGTTGGAAATGACAAGATATCTTCAGGAGACATTTTTCCCAGGAGAGTGCAAGAGCTGGGGAGCAGGGTCTGGCAGCCAGGGACAATCCTAGGCCCCAGCCAGAAGTGGGCACCAGGGCTGGGGCACCAGGGTATCCCCACCCCGGGGAATCAGGCACCTCGCTGGGGAAGGACAGGATGAGGGCCCACCTTGGCAGGGCCAATGGCTGGGCGGGGCAAGGCTACCAGGAGCTGGAGACCAGTCCAGCTGCTGCATCACTGGGGCAGGGGCTGTGAGACCCTGGGGAGACTCCTCCCAGTCCCAGGGAGTGGGCAGGGACAGGAAGGCCCTTTATTGCCCTAAAAGCCATGACGTTTAAACTTGAACTCTCAGGGATAATTCTTCTAGATACTATGGTTCTCACATTACTTACACATCAAAAAGTGATAAAAGAGCACTAGGAAATGATTGACAGTTAAGAGTTAAGTCCCACTTGCAGTTTTATCTCAGACAGTATCTCTTTGTGCTCTCTTCAAAGGGAGGATTCAGAGGATGATAGCTAGGAGGGCCTGGGTTCAGCTTCCAGAAAGGCAGCTAATCGATAAATAATCAACAAGTAACCAAACATCCATCTATGAGCACCAAGAAGATAACAAGGTAATAAATAGGGGCTAACTGAGATTTGTCAATACCGAGTCATGTCAGACCAATCTAATTTTCTTCTGTGATGGAGTAATCAGGCTCAAGGCTATGGAAAAGCAGGAGACAGATACATCATGACTTAGATGTTTTTGGTAGGGCATGTTAAGATGCTGTCAATTAGAAAGCTAGAAAAGTAATAGTCTGGGTGAACCTACTGCAGAATGGGTGAAACTGGTTGGAAAGTTACTGCCAGAACATAATTATTAGCTGTTACTAGAGCAGAGAGGTAAGAGCAGGTCTTTAGGGGTTTGTCCCCAATCCAGCACTATTCAGTATTTTCATAAATACCTTGGATTCAGACACAGTAAGTTTGTCAAAGCCATAGGAAATCCAGAAAAAATGCCAGACACGTTGGGTAACAGGGTTAGAATTCAAAATTATCTCAACACATAGAAAATACATCTGAAAACAGTAAAAGCAATTTAATAAGGGCTCTGCAGACCTTTACAGTTCACCAGGTCTGTGCTGATACAAAATATGGCAGACACAGCACAGTAGCAACCCCTCAGAAAAGCCCTAGACATTACAGCTCATTACAAACCACATGACAGAAAAGTCAGATTAAAAAAGCAGAGCAAACACAATCCTGAGTGCAGCCTAGACAGTTATGAACTAGCCTAACAAAGTGAATATAAAGCTTATCTTTAAGGACTGACTTGCTTTATCAGATTATATTCCTAGAACATAGATGTTGCACTACAGGACATTTATTGCTGTGAAGTCAAATGATACTTGACAGGAACAGTGCTGGTTCTCTATGAAACCCTGCCAAACTCTGTCTGAAGGGCGGACTAATGTCTACCCTCTTCTTTCCTGTCTCCTCACCTTAACACCTCTCACTTCAGGAAGTAGTCAATATAAGCAGATATTAGCTTTAGTGTATTAAAGGCACATTATGTACAGCTGAATGCAGAGTCAAGACTTTTACCATACCAACAGGACAGTTCATACCCCTTGGTCCTTGATGTAGTTACACACCCTCTATCCCCATGCTTGGGGCTGGAAGTGCAAGTTAGGGGAGCAGAAGAGCCCAGCTCCTTATGACTGCTGCTCTCTCATTAAAAAAAAAAAAAAGCTACAATTAAGCAGAAATAGAGATGAATAGGCACTGGAAATGTGAGTGTCTAGACCAGGGATTAGCAAACAGTTTGCACAAATTAAGTTTTGTCCCAAGCATTGCTGAGACCTCTAAAAAAATTCACATATGAAAATTTCAGGAAGTACTGTAAACCTTCTAATCTTATTTCACCATTTCTCATTTTCACGTATACTATTCCCTTTCAGTGACAGAATGGAATCAGATGCTCTTCTGCTGTTGAAAGCATGTTCTGATTTGTATTTTGACACAGCCCAAGAGACCAGAAACTATTTAAATAACAAAATTAACTTTGTAAGCGAGGGATTTAGGTAAAGGAATTAATGCTGTGCATGTCTATGAAAACTTGAGAGCCTCATTTCTCAAGTAACACAGGGATGTTCCTCTAGGCCTGATTCCTTGTGAAATAGCAAGACTGTCATAGAGACAGTGTCATTCATCTCTGTGCATTGTCATAGCCTGCCATCAGACACAGGCATACCAGCTGCCACATGGTGCTAACAGCCACTAAAACCAGAGCTGGGAATTCAGGGTCCCAAGGTGCATCCTTTTAACAGCAGGCTTGGCCAAATTCAAAAAGAATAACCATACTCCAGGGGTCATGAGGAATCACTATTTAATTAGAGTAAGGTATGTAAAACTCTCAAAGGTAAGTGCAATTAATAATTTTACAGTTACTATGAAATTAGTCCAGCAGCAGTTTTACGTGACAGGACATACACTTTGCAGCTCTTGCACTTCTTACAAGCATTTAGTGCCAGTAAAACAAATGGAGCAGGGGGTGCCACACTTCTCCTTTAAGCTCATTTTCACAATTGCCTCAGCTCTGTCAAACCCCCGAAGTGAAAAGCATCAATTGCAAGCCATCCCCACTAAGTGTCTTTCCATGGAAGACCTAACTGACCAGAAAGGTCTAATTGACCAATATGGACACAAAGCAAGCCAGAAAGTAACAACTTGGGGCCCCCCTTCAATTTACCCCGCTGCCACAGCCTCAGACACTTGCACTGCCATGAACCCCAACCCTGCCAGCACCTCCCTCCCACTGAGCTCTGCATGCCCAACTCCCCCCAGCAGACTTCTCTCTCTCTCTGAACTGAGAAGTGTTCAGTTTAGTGCCAATTTCAACCTATCATTTTGAGACACAAACTTGCTGGCTGTGCAAATTCTCATCCCTCAGAACAAAGGCAAGAGCCAGCTCACCTCTGCAAACCCCCCTGGTGCTGTTGGGGCCTGCATGTTGTGACATTTCTCTGTAGGCTCACTCCACGTGCTCCACACACTGTCCCAGTGACCTGAAGCAAAGTCCCAGAGAGAACAAGCCAGCACAGCACAACCACTAGCAGTGAGATGCTGGGAAGCAGAGCAGTGCTTGGGGATGCTAGAGAGACAGGAACTGCTCAGCTCTGTAACCCACATGCTGCACATGGATGGGCTAGGACTGCCACAGATCACAGGGCAGGACTGAGATCTGCAGCAAATCCCAAAAACTCCTGAGGGACCAAGCTACTCTCTATGGGCTGAACCTGCAAGATCATGTGAGCTAAATGCCTGTTGCCAAAAGCATTTGCTTTAGAGGGTGTGTTGCATTTCCAGTTTGCATTAGGAAGCCCAGTGTGCACATGGCTTTTGTTATGTCTCATGAAAAATCTGCACACTTTTGCAAAAAACTGTTCCTAGTCCTCAGAGACAAAAGCCTGTGCCTGACAGCACAGCGCCTATTTTATTCATGCTTTATTAAAATGTGTAAAGCACTTGAAATGTGGTTTGGGAACCATTCTCTTATGGAACTTCTACTATGAAATTAAAAAAAAAAAAAAACACAGTTAAATAGAACCATCACTGTTCTTTGAGAAGTGCAAGTGCTAACAGCAGAGCCCAGAGACCAATTTGAATGTTTCATTTGCAGCTTGCACAAACTGGAGTAACACAATGGAAAGAGTAAAGCAACTTGATCAGCTCTCATGGCACCTAGCTAGTCACAAAAGAATTTCTGCTGCCATTAACCCTGGGCAATCTTGAGGCTTGCTGCCAGTTCCAAGCTGGAGACCAGCAGCGGACACCCAGCAGGGCTATTTCCAATGCCCTCTGAGAAGAGCCCATGGTCACCAGCTCACAGGGCTTCTCCAGGCCCTGTGACAGAGCTGTAGTTGCCATGGGATGGCGAAAATGAGAAACAGAGGTTGTCTGCTGGGGTTTGCTTTCCAGTACTGATGCTTGCCCAAAGTGCCTCTCTACCTCCCTATTCTTTTCCATAGCCTCTGGGTGTTTATTGCCTTCTGTGTGTGCAGAGGCAATTCTCTGTCAGCTCTGCAAGACATGCATCTCAGCTCTCTTCTGGTTTTGTCCTGAGAAGCCTTTTCTCTCCATGCCTGTCTCACGACTAGAAAGTCATGCCATTCCACCAAATAATTTCTATTTTGCTCTTCTTTTCTTCCCTCACAGTTTTGCCAGACACTGAGTTGTTGACAAGGAAAGTGTCCTCAAGAATCTGACCTGCAAAGATAGAAATTCCAAACAAGATAAGAAAGGAGAAACAACTACATTTGTGTGTTTGGTTTCCATAGCAATGTTCTCCCCACAACCAGCAGTTTTTGGATGCAATATTCAGGCCCTCCTCCGAGAGATACAGAAGATGGCACAATGTAGTCCATTTATTGCCTACAGCATAGATTAGGTGAACATCACAGACTCCTATGATGTCTGCTACAAGCAGACACGGGTGGTTGGTGTGAAGAGTTTAGAAACAGGATGTTCCTGACTTACAGGTCACAACAGTGCATTGATGTACAAGGTTTGGTCACTAACCTTCAAGCAGATTTGCTGTGGTTTGTCAGCTGGTCTTTTGGGCAGTTTAAGGGAAGAAAGCAACACAAGAGAGCAAAACAGCGTGTGGGAAGTTTACAGGGGAGCAGCAAAAAAAAAACCCTGAGTAATTAAATTACTGTCTCTATCATGAGCAGTGATTCTCTGACACCCTCATCCAACTTCTCAGCACACAGAAGGGTTGTGTCTGTCCCACCATATCATAAAAACAGGCAATCCCCCAGCCAGAGAATAATGTGCTCTCACTCCATGAATCAGAAGGCTGAACAAATGCTTTATTAAGTTAAACTATGTTACACTAATACTACACTAAATTACCTACAAAAGCAATACTATACTAAAAGAATACTAAAGAAAAACCCATGACTGTCTGAGACAGTTAGGACACAGCTTTGGCCCACTTGGCCAAGGAATCAAAACAACCTTCACCAGTGTCCAATTAACAAATCACTTGGGGTAAACAATCTCCATAACACATTCTCCATGTGCAAAACAACAGGAGCAGTGAATAGAGGTAAGAATTGTTTTCTCTTCTTCTCTCTGTGCTTCTCACTGCCTTCCCCAGGAAAAATCCTGGGAGAGAGTTGTGCCTGCTGCTCTCTGTGAAGAGAAATGCAGCCACAATACCACACTCCCAACTCCCTGCTATCCTATGTAAGTACTTGCAGTCTTGCTTCTGAGGCAGCCACGTGGCCTCTGCCTAATGATCCTACTTAGCCATCTCTTTAGTGTCTCTGTGGAGAAGCATCCTTCCTGCAATTGTTCATCCAGATCCCTCCTGTAGACAAGGACATGCAGGAAGAGATGCTTCCAGGAAGCCTGGCTGGATCACTTTGCCCAGCTCTCAAGGACATGCAATGCAGCATGGGTTGACAACTGGAAGATAGCCAAAAGTAACAAAGAGTGCACAAGTGCCAGCACTACACACACATCAGTGTCATTCACTTTGCAAGCAGCAGCCCAAAGAGCATGGGATGCTTGCTGCTGTGCTGGTTACATGAGCTCAGCACCACACTGTGCGCAAAGAAGTTACTTCCACATGCAGTGACTGGCTTCCACACCACCTAACCTCTCTCCATGCCCACCTAGATTAACAAATGCATAAATGCTGCCAATTTGGATTCCCCACTGAATAGTCATGATGTATATTCATTGCAGAAGGATAATCTGAGCAGCTGGAATTTATTATATACAACCTCTCTTGTGACAGGTGCACAATACTACTCTTCATCCTGCTCTGCTGCTGACCAAGAGAGATATAGCATATATAGATATAACATACAGCATAAGGAGATGACTTCTATCAAGTGTGTCCATCTTTGACCCAGCTGTTCAATCCTGGAGACTTTCAGCAGTTAACAAGGACCCTAAACAGTGTTCTGGCCCAGATGCCAGAAGACATTGTCCATAGCTGGAGGGAGGGGACATTATGCCCTAAGGTATCCTTCTGATCTTTTGTTTTCAGGAGTGTTGAATAAAGCAAAGCAATGGAAGCAAAAAGGGCTTCAAAGATAGATGCCTAAGGGCACTCTCTTCCAAACAGCTTGGAGGAAATAAGTCAGCTCAGAATCATAAAGATTCAGACCCCAGATGAGGTAATGCAGTTGCCAAGGTGCATTTCTTCCCTCAGTTTGAAGTCTAGTGCACACAAATGTCTATTATGAAACTGTACAATATATTTATGATATTTACATACATTGATTTTGTATAAAAAAAGACCCACATGTCCAGACTCGCATACATCTGGCTTCTATATTTGTTCAGTCATTATCTCATACCCTGGAATAATGCCATTTGTTCCCTATTCAGCAAACTTTGCTGTGACATGAACACTGCCATTTTTGCTCATAGGAACCTTTAAGCTGTTGTATTCCACTCCAGGAGAAAACAATGTGGAAAACCCCATGAGAAATAGTGAGTGGATAGTTTTCAAAACTGCTGACTACCAGCATAGGTGGGGAGTGTGGGGTCTGTAAGGTTGCTGTTCCTTGAAACAGCACTTGTTTTCCAAGCACAGTTCCCTGTATCCGTAAATATCCATGACAACGTCTGGTGTCAGGGAGAAGACAGACAGGACAGCACACTCTTTGAATACCTAAGGGACTAGGCTGCTCATGCTGGCACCCACATCAAAGCAGCAGCACTGTCAGAAAGAGATCCCAGCAGGTAGCTGGGGACACAGCACCTCTGGGTATGAAGGTTTTGCACAGAGAAGATGGTCACATGGACATGAAGCTGTCTGCATCTATACATCTGTTTAGTATTACACAGGAAATCTACTCAGCAAAAGCCATCCAGGTTACTTACTGTATGCAGGAATACTGCTCTGCTAAAGGTCATACCTACACAATCTTTAAAAGTGTGTTTTGAGGTCCTTCAGAGTAAAAGTAGTGCTATGTGAAGAAGTTTTTTTTTTCTTTTGGAAAAATATCCCTGTCTTCATAGACATTTAAATACACAATGAATGCCTTTGGTTTCCCAGTGATTTTGAACTAGGAAAACAAAGAAAAAAAAGGAACAATATTCTGTTATTTATTTGTCTTGTAACTGTCAGATACTCAGTGGCCACTTGGGTGTTAGCTGAACCCTGATTTATAGCACCTGTATCAAGACAGACTGACATACAGCATTCTATATCAAGATGATGCTCCCATGGCCACTTGGTAACAGCCAAGAAGCCAACAAGACAGTTCAAATGAGGGTGGTCCATGTCTTCATGAATCATCAGCCACATAAACTGCATCTCTCCCTGCCCACTCCCCCACCTACACTGTCTGCACAGGCACAACATGTGTGTGTGCCTGCCTGCTGATTTACTAATCCATTCCCTTTGAACCCCAGTGACCTACATTCAGTCCTTTCCTCCCAGTGAATCACAACTGTCTGGAGTGACAGATGCCACCACAGATATTTTCACAGAAAAGAAGAAAGCAACTTTAGGCCTCATAAGCTGCTAACACAGTAAGCAGTGAACTGGTTACCTAAGAGATGAGCAGAGGTCAGCTGGCACTGAGAAGCAGGCACCGAGAAGCAGGCACCACTTACCCAAAGTATTAGAGTATTTAATTTTGTTAATCTTGCAGTTCATTTTCTTTGCCTTCAAGATCACACTGTAAGGGCTTTTTCTAAGGCTAGAGAAAGGAAGCTGAAGTACCTCTTTAATCATTCATCCTCAAGAGCTTTAAATTGAGATTAGAAGATTAAGCATAAAACAGTGCTGTTTTGCAACTAGCCAACATTCACACTCCACAAAAATACCGTGCACATGCACAGCTGAGCCAGGAAGACAAGGGGACACATCAGGACATTTCACACTCCCAGCAGGGACAAAGTCACCCCCACAGCAGGAGATGGGAATTTCTCCCTGTCTTCCAACAAGGAATTTTTTTTTTCTAATGTGTTTTTATTGGCAGGTCTTGCTCAAAAAGTCATGGTTTTAAATATAAACCAATTCTGCACCAACTCTCTCCCCTCTCCCCATGCTAATCACCAGACTGACCCTGTCACTCCTCTCACCGGTAGCTGCACCAGGCAGGTGAGAAGCACTGCACATCCTGCAGATGGAGCCAGGTGGCAGTCTGGCCCCAGGAGCCACACTCCTTCCTGCCTTTGTGCCAGCTGGGCCCAGTACCATGCTGCTTCTGGAGGCTGGCCCACAGCCCCAGAGCCTGCAAGGACCTGGTCTTCCCAGGAGCTAACACCTGAACAGTTTCTGACCTTGATGAGTCAAGTCATTTGCCACAATGCTCCACACAGCTCCTCCTCCCATTAGCTTTGAACATCACAGAGATAGGCTTTAGGCAGGACATATTGTTTGGGAGTCAGGCCCAATATGAAAATGCAAATTGTCTGTAAACCAACAACCAAAGTGACATTTAGCAGTGTGACTTAATATAGCTCCTCATGTCGCTGCAGAATCATGACCTGGTTTCTTAGAGAATTTCAAGACTGACCTTCAGCTCACAATGTAAACTTGTATTTTGGAGGCTTGAAGCTATGAGATCTACTCCCAAAGACTGTACAGACATTCCATCTGTAGTGACAATAGTGATGGTGCATATACATCCATGATTTATTACAAAAATGAGTCCCTTTGTATAAGATCATCTTCACTCAGACATCTTCTCTGCCAGGCATTCAGCCCTGCAGCATGCAACATTGTTTTCTAATAGTGCAAAAACTCACTGCCTATTCGTCCATGAAGATTTGAGACTATCAGGCCATTGCCATTTTGTTTAGGAACCAAATGATATTCCATTTTAATTGATTTTTCAGTTACTGCATTGCTCCAATTCCAGGACTTAGTAATCAATGTGAACAGACAAAACCCTCAGAGCTGCACTCTGCTTCTGTTTGGGTCTCCATTTGCAAAGGCATTAAATTCACCTCCCCAACAGCAAATTTAATCAAGGATGCATACCAATGAAGAATCACACAATGGGCTCATATATGCCTGTCAAATATGAAAAACACCTGTGTTATGCTATGCAGGCCTCTGTCATTCTAGACTTCAATCACACTAATAATAGAGGCTCCCTCAATAGCCCCTCAGCTCTGCTATTTAGTCACTGTCGACCAGGAAAGAGCTGGGCACGTAAGGAAGAGCAGAACCACCGAAGCATCACAAAAATACACTCAGGACAGGTATTGCCAGAACCACTGCTCATGGAAGTTCCACCCATCCACAAGTGCTGCAGCCCCTCACACAGCCCTTTGTTCTCATTCTGCAGGTGCAAACTGCAGCAAAACAAAGTCAGTGATAATGAGGATCTTTAAAATCCATTACTCAATCAATCCCTGTCCAATACAAAGGGCATCATCTGATTCTGCACACACAATGCTCAAAGTTCTGTATTGTTAGAACATCTTGTAAAGATACAACTCCTGGGTTATGTTGTAGGACAACTCACAGCTTTTCTATGGATAAGATAAATTTCTGCTGTCAAAGTGGTAAAAAAGAAAAAGGTGGATATCAAGAAATTCAAAACCCAGAAGGTAAAGAACACAAAACTTGATTTTCAAACCAAGTAATGTTTGAATGTTTTGTGGTCAGCAATAACACCACTACAGAAACCTTGGGCTGTAGCATTTTCTTTTGGCCTGCCTTAACCATAAATCCAATCAGGCAGATTTTGGGAGCTGCTGGTTTTGAGCTCATTTATGAAAACGTTTGTCTGGCACTTTTCTTCACATATTCAACTAATGACATTTTGCCCAAATTCAATTTTTAAAAAGCTCACAGTCATGCAAACAAGTCCCACTTCCCTCTCACCCAAAAACTGCACTCCTGACATACCAGACTCCTCTCCTGGCCACCCAGCTCACCCAGTCAGCAGCTCGGCAGTTTCCACTCTGGAGCAAGATTTCACTTTTCAAAGTTCATGTATGGGTCACAGCAAGAAATGTGGGTATCTGTTTCTGATAGCTGGGGCTGTGATCCTAACCTTGGCTTCTCAAGGGTGTTGTGTGAGTATAACCAATACTGTCAAGAAGACAGTTTTCCCTTCTCAAGATCTGACCTTTTTAAAAATTCTCCTCTTCCAAAGTATGACAGCTGAGTATAACCAGTAGGATTGAGTGATCTCCACTCACAGTTCTGGGCAACACAACAGCCTCACTTACCTCCCATGGCCTACAGAGCACCAGGTAGGTGCATTTTCCACCACACAGACCAATTTCACCAAAGAGAGAGAGAAGAGCTCCAAAAAGCCACTGGTCAAAGAACTTGGCCCAGGCCTTCAGCAGCCTTCCTAAATATGAATGAAAAATAAACAAACTCATCCAGTCCTGTGGAGGGATAGAATCTAAGAAAATAAAGATGGTGCAGAAGGTCATCTCACCCCTGAGGAGTTGCAGCTGCACTAATTATCAAAGATTAGGAACAGGCCCGCCCTTAACAGGCCACAGCTGTGTCTAATACGGATGAGTGATATAAAAGAGTGGGTTAGCTAGGTCAGGAGAGAGCTGGAGTTTGTTGGTTGTACTGTGATGAAGTCAGTGCTGTGAGGAGCTGCCCATGAGAAATCACCAGGAAGGTATGGAACTTTTGCAATAAGATGACAACACAGTCCTGTCACAGCTCCATGAAACCCACAGGGTTGCTCATGAGGATGAGCACTGCTCAGCGAGTTCTGCTTTTTCCTCTCCACAAAAAGCTGCATGAAGCACATAGGCTTTGTGTTCAGAGAAACACAATGTAAAAGTCAGAGTGATTGTAAATTACTAGTTAAATTCAGTGGTAAAATTGTCAGTGCCATCAGCAGAATTTCAGCCACAACAAAAATACAAACAGGGAGAAACAAACACACAGAGTACTCAGAGAGGACTCAATTTCCTGCTATCTTTCAGAATTTTAGAAAAATTAAACTGCTTAGCACACTAAGGTTCCCTTTCTTACAACTCTTTATTTGCTATGGAAAATGGCTCTTGTTTAGAAACCATTTTAACTATGTTGTAAATGACCCTCATTACCCAGAAGACAAATAACATATAAATCTCTAGCTGGAAGTTGTGGTGGTGACGTAAAGATTAAAAGCAAAACAGCTTGTTTGAGGTATGGAGTCTGTAAAACAGCTTTTTCTCCCAAACAGAAAAAAAAGTTGAGATATTCTTCACATTTCTGGCTTGCTCTTGTTGGGTTTCAGCATTTCTGGCTCCACAAGGGAACGTGGGCAATGAACAAACATGAACAAAGGAAATGTGCTGAGAGGTTTGTTCAAAGTAGATTTAAAAAAAAAAATCATAAAACCAAAAGCAGAACTGTTGTTTCAAGCATCAAAGATATCTCAAAATAAACTTTAAAAAAATCTCCAAACCCTGATAACCCACAAAAACTTAAAAGGACTGTTATAGATACAGAGCAAGAGGCCTGTCCCTAGATTTCAAAAGGTTAATGAGAAAGAAATTAGCTTGTAATTCTGCATCACAGTCTATAATAAGCATTTCTTACCTAAGCTGGTTGAAAGTAAAAAGTGTTCTGTATATGAGCCTGACAATGGCAAGGCTGTGGACCAATGGCACACAGGCAGTGCATTCATCTCCATATCCTGTTCCAGGCAGTTTCTCTCTGCCAGTGCTGCAGGTGGTCAGACCAGCAACACACCCAACTGCCAATAAACAGCAACACTCTTCAGCAGAGCACCTTATACTGAACAAAACAGACTTAACTGTTCAAATCTTATTTTTGATTAGCACAAAGGCAGCTGCCAGTGAGGTCCCTGCAACCACAATGTGAATATTAGCTCTCATGCCCAGTAGCATTCACCACTCACAATCCAGCCAACTGCCAGGATAGCATTCTTTCTCCTGAATTAAGATATTTAAGCAACGTGTACTGATGAAGCACTCTTCATGATCTGTTACTATATACAGCTCTTTATACAGCTGTCACTCATAAGCCTACAGCTCTCTCTTTTGTCCCTTCCTCCCCAAGCCAATAAAAAAAAAGGCATATTTAAGGTTGTAGGGCTAGGCACTCAACAAAAAGAGCAATCCTGAATTGTAAGTGTCAATACAAAGCTACTTCTATCATGCATGTCCACTAAAAGCTTTAACTGGCAAGACTGCACATAATTACATGCCAATGTGTGCCCTCATGCAGGGGACTGAGCTCTCTGGAGCTCTTCCTCTGCTTCCCTGCAATCATGTGCAAAGTACAACAGAAACAAGTGGTGTGCCAAAAGTGTCTAGACCAAGGCCCCACTGATATCTCACACACTTCAGCTTTAAAAAATTTGAAGCCTGAAATCACAGTCAGGCCTGTAACTTGGTCCCAAGGGGACCCAGAGCAGCACTAAGCCAGAGAAGTCTTGGCATTCCAAGAGGCAGCTTCCTTTATACATGCTAGGATCCTGTCAGGATCACCCTTAGGGAGGATGCGGGAAACACGACTTTTCTTTTTTAGGAGGCGGCATTTTCACAGAATCACAGAATGGGTAAAGTTGGAAGGGATCACAGTGGGTGATCTGGTCCAACCTCCCAGCTCAAGCAGGGTGATCCTAGATCCACATGGCACAGGATTGTGTCCAAATGGTTCTTGAATATCTCCAGTGAGGAAGACTCCACAACCTCTCTGAGCAATCTGTTTCATGTGGATGGTCACCCATAGAGGACAAAAGTTCCTCCTCATGCTTAGGTGCATCATTTCCTGCCCATTGCCTCTTGTCCCATTGCTCAGCACCATCGAGCAGCACCTGGCTCCACCCTCTGACACTCTCCCTTCAAGACTGAAAAGGTCCCCTCTCAGTCATCTCTTCTAGAGGCTGAGCAGGTCCAGCTCTCAGCATTTCCTCACAAGTGAGATGGTCCAGTTCTCTCATTGTCATTTTGAGGTCTTTTCTCCTCTTCAAAGCCAGGCCTTCTCAGGCCAGGTCTTGTCTTCTTCTAACATCAGCCTCTATAATTATAGCAGAGTCAGCTACACCTCTGTAATTGCCACTCTGGAAGTTCCTTCCCTTCTCCTTATCTATTGCCCCATCCTGCAGTATTTCCCAGTGGATGCTTGTGGGTAGGAAAATGGCTATCTATCCAAGCTACCAAGAAACCCCATGCCATAGGCATGCTGTGGAAGGACCTGCTCCATCTCTGCCAGAAACGCAGTGTGCTCTGTGCTACTGGTACCTTCCCTCTAGTAGGATTTTGCCACTGCCCAAAACAGTGGGAAAATGGAAAACAAGAAGGAAAACACAGCAAAACCCAGAACTACTGCACACACAAATAAACACCACACCAGGGAAAAAGTTGAACTCTCTTTGCCTTTTCCCAGGCCTGCCATTGAATGTGCTGCTGGAAGCTGCAAATGATACCCATTTCCTTCAACTAGCCTAAGCCCTCCAAATGTCAGATGAAAGACCCAAGCTATGGGTCTTAAACTCAAACTGCAGGATATTCCAGTGCTCCAGAATGCATTTGGCTGCTCATCTCTCATTGCCTTGATGGGTAGCAAGCAGGCAGTGACAGACACACAGCCCGCAACTTCTCCTAGCCTGCTTCAGGCAGAGGGAGCAGTAGGTCTCATGTTTGGAAAGATCCCAAGGTATCATAAACCTGCTGCAGTTTCCCTTTACAGCACATTTCTATCTCTGATTGCATATGCAACACCAGGGCACAAGCTATAAAGCCCAAGCCTACAGTTAATACAGAGATCTGCCTGCACTTCTAGATGTTTGTTACTACAGCAATACCACAGTACTTTTTAGCTTGTTTTGTTGCTTTTGGGTTTTTTAAAGCAAAGTCCTTATCCAGTGCACACAGAGCCAGTTCCCAGTTATGTGAGAAGGAAACCTCACAGCGTGCTGTGGATGTGGCAGAGCCTGCTGCCTGAGAGCAGGGTGCTGAGAGGAGATGCTCAGCTCCTGCCTCAGCCCCACGGTGATTGCAGGGCTCTGCCCACTTCATTCACCAAAGCCGTTTCTGACGCCTGCACCCAGCATGGTGTTGCTTCCTACCCACGCTGATCAGCGCCACATCACTGCACTTCTTACCTCTTGGGGAGCTCTTGTGATTAACTTTTCTCAGAACACCCATCAGATTCTTAGGAGCATCTTCTTTCAACTTCTTCCTCAGACAGCTCAGCCAAAAGCAGCTTACAAGACCAGCACAAGTAACAAAGCCAACTTTTCCTTCAATGCTAGAGTTTACTTCAGGGTCTGGTAGTGATCTACAGAAGCCTTAAAATGACCATCCTAAGACTGTTTTCCAGGCCTGCCATATCAACACACAGCTTGGACAACAGCTTGTTTTTCAGCATACCATTTACAGGCTACTCCAAAGCATGTGAAAAAGACAAAAAAAAGTTGACTAACAGCTATTCACTCCTCAACTATAACCAACTGTAGTCATATTCAGAATCAAGGCTACCCACAGGAGAATCCTTCCAGAAGCAGAAAGAAATACATTCTTTTGCCAGCAGATTTCTTTTATCTTTTTTTAAGAGTGAAACACTTGGTACATTTGGGTAATTTTGGAAAGCTGGCACTTTAGCAACCAATGCCCCAAGCTAGCAGAGCAGAAGAGCTTAGAAGCACACTTCATTAGAAACTAGTGAAGTTAAACAATAGAAAATGGTCTCCCACCATCAAACCTTTTGTGAGGAATGTCCATCATAAAATGGAACAATTTCTGCCCACCTGTCCTGCTGATGCACAGAACCCACATCTGTATGCCAGTTCACAGAGGGTAACTGCCTGGTACTGCTCCTGCAAATGAAGAATCATTCCTTAAACACAGGCAGCACAGGTTTGTACTGCAACACTAAAGGCCTGAAATTGATAGATATCTGTCAGTCATGCAGAACAAGAAAATAATTTCATTAGAAGACAACAGAAAGGTATCTTTCAAAAGTTCACTGATCTTTAATCAGAGATTAGGGAAGAAATCATGTTTCTTATTGCAGAAAAGTGATGTTTCTCACTAAAGGCAAAATTGTAATATGAGAAAGAATGCTTAGAAATGGCTGCCTTTGAGAGAGACAATTGACATGGACCATGCACCGTGGTGAAGGCAATGCAATAGCAATTTATGTCTCTGCATTAAGCAGTGTCAACAGTTCAAATCCTACTGTGCCAGGTCTAAGACATGCTGATAGGTGTCAAGAGAAAAGATACCTATCTCAAGGAGGCTGATTAACTTGGGAACACTAAATCCATTAAAATCTCACAGGCAGAGGCATCTCATAGCAATCACAAGTAAATGCTCATTTTTGTGGTTTTAATCAATGGAGTTGAAAGTGTTTCATTGGTTTTGCTGCTGGGGCCTCTGCTGCAAGGCTCAGAGATCACCTCCAGCTAAAGAGGGGTCTACTCACTGCAAGCCACTGGTGACTTTATTAAAGGATATATGTGTGAGTGATCACATCTTGAGCAAGCTCACCCTCACACAGGAGGGTAACAACCTGGCTTGTCCCCAGCTCTTGGATGCCCCAAATCCTGCTTTTACCAGTGCCCAAGACAAGAGAAGCTGGAGAGGAAGGAAGGCAGCTGGGTCCCAGAGCTGCTTGCTCCACCATCCATTTCTGCAGGATGCCTCCGGAGCTTCTAAATGAAAGATATTCAAGACAAACCTCTGCTTGATGGGGATGGAAGTGTATCAGCCAAGTTGATCAGGTTTGGCATCTTATTAGGTATGTCAATTCTTTTGGTAAATACAGGGAGGCATTCTGATCTCCAGTGCTTTTGCTCAGGTGTCCAAATTTCTTGCCAGTATTTTGTTTGTACCACTCTCCACAAAAGTAGGAGAAACTATAGAACTGAACTAGTACTTTGAACAAAACAGGAAAGTAAGTACAAAGATGAATAAAAATCCTCTGTACTGAAGAAAATCTCTGTAACAAGAACCTCGAGGCTTTCAGTATATACAGACACAAATACACGCACAAATCTCCCATACAACTCAGTTCAGAAACTGTGAATATCTTTGGTTTCCTAAAAAAAAAATACTGTTCCTTTTTTCCTCATCTGAAAGTGAGGAAGATCTACAGGAATGTTAAATAGCTGCTGTTCTCTGCAATCTAGACCCAGGGGGAAAAGCAAAAGAAAACAAAGTTGATCCTACCTTGCTACTTACAATGTACTTCCCCTCCAAATTGGTTTTCTTTATCCATCCTGCCAGGCCCCCTGCAAGCTCTTCCCATCCCACGTCACTTAGATGCCCCGAGTCAGAGGCAGTCAGACTTTTCTAACAACAGGTTAATATTCTTCCTGAGTTATGGAGCATTTTAGGCCAGTGGCTCAAACTGCAGGATATTCCCAGCAAGGCTGCTCCAGCTGTCCTTGGAGCTGAACTGAGAGCTGCTAGTGCAACTGGCACCTTTCTACCCTGTCCTCCACTCAGTGCTCAGCTGGAGCTGGGGATGCAGCAACTGCCCCAGCAAACGACCATCTCTAAGGTGGGAACATCTTAACAGATGAAGGATCCTACACTTACTCCCTCACCCATCAGTTATGCCCATAACAGACTCCTCCTCTTATAACATATAGAGCAATATTGCCAGAACCAATTTCCAAATGACTGATACATTTTGTAGGGAAGCAGCAAGTGGGAAAACCATATGTAGGAAAAGCACCCACCCCCACCCTCTGCTCTCCTACACACATTCATCCCTTCAATCTCTTCCCAGAGCATTGTGTTAACCTGTGTGAAGCAGTAAGTGGGAGAAAACTCTCTCAACTTCTTTTAACTAATAATGACTACATTACCCCTCACTTGCCTGGTAACATGTAAGTATGCAGTAACAGACATCATCCCTCTCATACCCCAATGTTAACACCAGGCTAACAACAGGAATTTTCTTTACAGTCAACCCACCTGAAGCAAAACATTACCAGAATGGTGTCATCAGCTCCAGCCAAGTGCTTTAACCTTGAGTACAAACATCATGGCAACAGAGCAAAAATAGGTTTCCTCAGGGACCACAGCTAGCATCTGGTAGAGATAACCTGGCTTTTGCTTCTCCTGTTTCCCCCCACACTCTTTCCAAATACTACTAACATGCCTCAGTGTCTTCTGCTGTCATCTTATTGCAGGGGCTCCATACTGTTGTCTCCTTATCACAAAAGTTTCATGTCTTCTTGGTGTTTCTCATGGGCACCTCCTCAGAGCACTGACTCTTTCTTCTTCACAAAGGGAACTGACTCCAGTTCCCTTCTCAGCCAGCCACCCCACTCTTTATAGCACTCTTCTTCTCATTGGTTACAGCTGTGGCCTGTTAAAGTCAGGCCTGTTCCTAATCCTTGATAATTGGCCCAGCTGCAACTCCTTAGGGGTAAGATTACTCTCTACACTATCTTTACTTTCATATATTCTATCCCCCTACATCTTCTCAGCCCAGCTACTGGAAGATGACCTCTGTCTCTAGACATAGCAGGGCCCACATCTCCTGCAGGTATGGGACTGCACTGGCTCAGCCTCTGCCTCTCTCACAGCCCAAAGGGGAGGCAGTACCCAGGGACAAGGAAATACAGGCATTATTTGCAGACAGATGGAGGGATGTCTTGGTAAGACTAGTTTATCCTGCATTTCACAACCATCCTAGCAGTGTCCCCACCAGCACCTGGCAAAATCTGGCAGAATGGCATAGTTGCTTATCCTAACCTGCAGAGCAAAATATAAGGTTAGTGCATTCTCAGAGCAAGAGGAGCTTGCCTGCAGGCTCTGAAATCAAATAGTCTCACTTTCAGCAAGCCATCACACTTGTCTACCATTTCTGCCATTTGTGTGGTCCCAGAAAGATCTTTTAGAGGACACAATCAGTGATGTTCACAAGATTGCAGTCATGTCTTGCAGTGCCCTTGAGAAATGATTAACACTCCCTTTCCATCTCAGCTTAAAGGGAAAATTGCAAAACACAAAATGGCTTCATCAAACATCTACTTCCAGATTACACAAGTCCTTCACCAAAAAGACCTTGCTAGTGTAAAACCCACAGTATTTTACTTAATTAACTGCTTCCAGCAGCCACTGAAGAGCAGGTCTTCATTAAAAACATTGACCTAGCTGTTATGCTTAAAGGACAGACACAGGTGAAAATACCAGCTTTGACATACTGTGAGAGCCAGAGTGAGATTTGGCCCAGTACAGTACAAGTGAGCCCACCACACTGCCACCACACTGGCCTTCTCAAAACACACTTACTCCATTCCCTCTGTAAGCCACCTATGTGGGCTTCCCCATCTGCCTCTGCCTGCCACAGTGGCCCTCAAGGCTCCAAGGCTGAGGGCAAAGTCTTTGCCAAGTTAGAAGAGGGCTCAAAACTTATGTCTGAGACAGCTTCCATACATACTTCCCTTTTTAGTCAGGGAAGGAAACATTTCTCCTTAGCCATCTGTTAATACCATGATATCCATCTGGAGTGGAAGAAAGGAGACAAACCAGCAAAAAGAAAATTTCCCCAAGGAGATAAATGGAGGTTATTGGCTAAAAAACCCACCAAAAATCAATTCTGCAGTAGTCATAGTTCCTAGCTTAGGAGGAAGGCTCTGCTGCACCCCCAGCAAACATTTCAATGAGGCTGATGTGCTTTGCAGCCTGCAAGATGTTCTTGCCTTATTCTCTGCAAAAAACACAGACCTTCCAAAACCTGAAGTTAAGCAATTAATCCGTGGTGATGGAAGCTAGGTCTCACATAGAAGAACCTAATAAGCCATTTTGAACCTCTAATTCTCTGAACTTTGCACAGACAATGGACTTTCTCTTTTTTGAATTCTTCCAAAATGGCCACCTGAGGGAGGGCAGAGAGAAAAAGCAGGGTGCAAGATGTACCCCAGGCCAAGCTGTTAATTTTTAAATTATCATAGCAAATCATTTTCTTGCACTCTATCCCGTCCTTTCTAGTGGCAGTATGGGAGAAAAGCACATAGATGTTTTAGGAGAGGGCAGCTGTTAAAGATTTCAACATGCTGTGATTTTTCCCTTTCATCCCTGCAGATCTAGATATTTCTGAATATGCAAGTTTTAAGCATTTGCTGATCAACAGATAGCAAGCTTTGTGGAACTGCCTCAACTCAAAAGTCACTAGTTCATTAGCTAATTAAAAGCATAATAATGGTAGCATAGCAATATCATAAGGAACTTCATCTTTTGGCAGACATCAAGAATTGAAAGGATGTAGAAATAGTAAACAACAACAGACACTTTTCTGAGCAATTTCTGAGGATGCGATTAATCTCTATCCCCGTACATGATAACAAGAGAAAGATGCCCATGTTGAACTCTTGTAATTAAGAACTCTGTGCAAATGGCATGTGTTTCACATGAGGGATTTTGTCTGAACCAAAAACCAAGTTCAAGGATAAAATTCAATTGCACAGCTAGGTAAGCACAAATCACAGGGACAATTTTCCCTCTGTCAGGCAGGAGCCAATGAACCATTCCTGGACAGCTCCTTACTGTCTGACTCATTTGAGCCACTTCACCTCACAGCATTGCAAGATGTCCCACCTCCAAAGAGAGACCTGAGCACTCTCAACGCTGCCTCCTAAAGACACCCAGTGAGGAGAGGCATCATCCACAGGGGGCAAAGCATGCTGGCACTATGCATCAGCAGGGCATAGTCACTTGAATTTTCCTTGTTACCCCTGTCTTCCCTGCAGAAGAGCCATTTAAACATGCACTGAAGCTCCAAGGAAGGGGATGTCAGTTGAATGCCCAGCAGGAAAGACATTCAAAGAGAAAGTCAATGGAGCCTGAGCAATCAGTGTAAATCAAGACTTTAACCTTTCTGAGCCTCCTTCAGACTCTTGATCTGTAAAAGAAGATGCTTAAACACTTACCACATTTCTGAAGTCAAGTGCACATGACCTGTCAATGCAAAAAATGTTTATTACTGAAAGTACCAATTGAAGTGTTTCAGTCTTATTGTCTGTGGACTGTTTTCCCTGTAAAATCCATTGGGCAGAACAGATGCCACTACAAATCTGTTTAATGTAGATATATGGATTCACTTTCAACGTGTACATATCTAGTAGATGGATCCTAGCTTGATGCAATATCCAAGTCCTAACTAATCTGACAGAAGCAATTAAGTCATAACTACCGCAACCAGTACCCCAGCTTCTGGTGCATAAAACCACAGTTTCTGTTTATTGACCAGCAGAGAGAAATCTGGCTGCCTAGCAGCTGAATCAGATGGGAGCAGTCCCTTTCTAATGCAGCAAAGAAAACTTCCAAGGAAAATCATCCTCTATCCAGTGCTCTCTGGGGTAACACAATTAGGCCATAACATACAGACAGGTCATTTAATACAATAGGAAAAAATCCACTGATAGCATTTCCCTTGCCTGAATGGAAGGCAGGCTGTTAAATTACCTCTGAAGTAGCACACAGGCCTCTCTAACAGCAATCCTCTCTTCCCAAACCACATATCTTTAAAGGGCAGCCAGCTCCAACCCAGTCACATTGAATTCTACTCTGTAACCCCAGCATTCTTAGATAATCTTTCCTGCTGGTTCCAGACACTGGTTCCAATCTGGCTCAATATAGACTAATATAGATAAAATCATAGCATTGTGCTTACTACATCCTATATTGGCAACCTATTTAATGGGACAGGGGAAAGGAAGAGCTATCAGATGGTTTTTGTACCTCCCAAAGCAAGCCAGAAGCTCCAGAAGCCATGGTGCCATTTCTGCAGGAGGCAGTCAGCATCTGCAGGGAGGTTGCAGTCATTTTAAGGCAATATTAAGAGTCTACATTTCAGAAAACATGCAAATATTTAAAATGCATTCAAATTGTTTTAAATATATTTTAATACTTCCACACTTTCTCTATACTAGGAGAACACAATAAAGACAAAAAAAGTCCTGCACTCCACAATTCTTTATACATCTTTCTCATCCCAAGGAGGCACCAAGCAAACTCCTCCAATTCAGAAAGCTAGTTCAGTAAATCAAGAAGAATATTGCCATCACACCATTGCACTCTCAGAAATGTACCAAATCATTTCATTAAAGCTAATGGAGTTGTTTTAAAACATGTTTTTGGGAAATGCACAGTGACAAGTTCTTTCAGGTCAACACTTACTAAAGCACAGTATAAATACCTTCCTCCTTGCCAGACTTGGTGTCTGTCCTGAGAACAGACAGCTGAGCTGCCCTCTAACATCACAGACATTCCCATGCAGCTGGTTTTCACACACTTTGGTAACACTGGAGGTACTGAACTGGCAGGAGAATTGTACATAGTTCTTCTGGAAGCACAGCCTGTAGGGAGTCTGGATGGCACTACTAAACAGGTGGTGATTTTTTACTTACCCTTTTCAGGAGCAAAGGTATTTCTTTTAGATCATCAGGCTTTTGGTCTATTTTGGCCATCTTTTCCCCTTAATCAGTCCAAAGAGCCCATTTCTGCTTACGGTGCAGAGCCACACTGAAAAACCAATTCTGCAGAACCAATTCTGTCCCACTCCCACAACCCCAATAGCACCATGGGAGATACTCAAGAAGCAACAGCAAGTCTGTGTCAAACAGGACAGACATACCAAAGGATGTTGAGTTGCTTGTGCTTGTTAGGAGCTTTCTCAAGGTGGCATATTGCTTCTGACCTAGAAACATTACTCCTCACCCCTCTAATCAGGAGAAGTGCTCTCCAGCACAGAATGGGTTATCCAGTCCAGGTACAGGCTGTACCCTGGGGCCCCACACTTAGACTGCCAAGTTTTTCCTGCCTGCTTTACAGAATTATTGGCAATATGACCCAATATCACTCGCCAAAACAACAGTGTAAAGGCCTGGCCATCCATTTGTAACTTTTCGTCTTCCAGCTGATGTTGTCCACACTGCTGGAGTCTGAACTAGCCAAGTACCCCTTCTCAGCACAAAGCTGGGTCAGCAGTGGCAGCAGCAGATGTCTGACATTCAGACTCCTATCTGAAGGAAAACGAGAACAACCAGCTAAATTCACCCGTGTAAAATTCTGCTCCTACAAAAGTAGACAAAGTTGCTGTACTTGCATTTGACTGTTAATAAACTGTGGGGAAAAGGCCACATGCCCAGTCAGATGGTAGCGCCCGTGACAACTCGTGCCACATACCACCGACCAGGCATACAAGAACTTCAGCATCCAGCACACAGTTTTTATCTGTCTGCACAAAGAATAGGGCAGCAAGACAATAAATGAGTGCAGGCTGCAAACTCCAGGAACATATTCCCTGATGAAAACATTTTTTTCTGCAGAGAGAATGATTAAAAGTGTTACAGTTTATTTTCCACTCAGAGAGCAATTTACACAGAATACTGGTTTAAGCACGTGGTTAAAGATGTCATTTGGCATTGAAAACAATGTAACATGGGGAACCTCACTTTACCCTGATAAAGTTGGGAATGTAAGTCTTCAAAAGCAGAATTCAGAATGAAGAAGCACCATCAGCCCCAAGGAGCCCTGCTGTTCATCACCCCAGCCAGTTAAGGAGTGTTTCAACACCATTCAGCAGTTGGGCTGAGGTGGGAGAAGCTGAAGTCAGCTTCCAGAGCTCAGCAAACACCCTGAGATTTACTCCAGTACAGCCTGGGGAGGAAGTTAATCATTATGAGAAGTCATGGTGCTATGTGGAAACAGGTTTAATGATTAACACACATCACCAGGAAGTTTTTTCTAACCTGTCTCGTCTCATGTCCTAGCAGCTTATTCTCAAATGCTACTTCTTCCTTCAAAATGAACATGCAGAAATAAATTCACACCAAAACCCAAGTTGGCATTTGAGGAAACTGAGGTAATCTAAGAAAGGGGATTTCCCAAAATGTTCCCTCCGGACACAAGCCAAATTTGTTTCTCCCATTTGTCCCAGCCCATTCAGGTTACATACGATATGTGGCAAAGTGGTTTTAGGTGGCCAACCCACCACTGGTCACAGAAATTACAGCAGGTGGGGAGGTGCTCCAAATATATTATCAATGCACAATGTAATGAGGGATGGCCAGTTACAATAGGAGCTAGCACAGGACAAAGTTTTAATTGTCTCTGGGGTAGTAACTGGAAGCCAGTAGCAAATTCATTGAATATGTGTTGGTACACAATTAATATCTAAACTGGTAAACTGGCTTCACTGGTATTTTCATCAGAGTTAATAACCAGAGGTTAGCAGTTCTGAATAATGCTTTGTTTCCTTTCAGCAGAGCTCAAGGCTTAATCTCAGCTCTCCATCAGGGGAATGGGGGGAAAGAATGCCTTCTATGCCTAACTCTTTATCTCGCTCATGTCCAGAGGTTATAAACTCCAGAACAGAAGCTGTCTTTTCTGTTCACATTTGCACAAAAGAGCCTGCAGCCGGGACAGCCAAAGAGATCTGCAGATAAACAGGAAGCACCCATACTACAGGCCTTGTGTGACGTCTGGGATAGGAGCAAGACAAACGGGAGATCTCACACAACTCTTACATGCAAATTGCTTGAAAAAAGATGGCAAGGCAACTGGTAACTCCAAGCAGGCTTGTGGCAGCCCCTAATGGTTTAATTATTCAACTAGTCTCCCTATCTCACTCTCTCTTCACAGAAGGGCCCCAAACAAGTCCCTCACATACAGAAAGAACCTGCTACAGAGACACACATGCAGCTGTGAGCTGTGCACTCCCCTGGTACACAGAGTTACACCTAGGGCAGGGAAAAGGAGTTTTCATAGAGAACTTCCCTTCATAGATAGCCTCCCTCCACATCTGTCCTTTGCACCTGAAACCTCAGTACACTGCCAACCCTCACCCAGCTCCTGCCAAGCAGTTCCAGGTAATGGCTGGAGTCACCCCCAGGCAACCCAGTGCAAATCTGGTTGCACAGATGCTGAGCCCACCCCAGGATATGCAGCATCTGACTCAGATGGGTCCCAACTGACAGTCACTGATCAAAATACATCTAAGTTTACCCCTTTCAAATATAGGGCAGTGATACAGGAATTTACCTTGGGAAGAAAAATATTGAACAGAAAATTTAAAGCAAATTCTGTCCTCAATGGAAGTATTTTCCATTCAAATTCAACTCACCTACTCAAGACCACAAAGACACACATTGCCTCTAATGATTCAAAATAACCTTCTGGCAACACATTTTATGGCTGTCCTTGCCACAGAGAATGGTGAAGACCCCACTTTAAGTTCTGCACAGAGCCAGCAAATTAAGTGCAGCAGTGGGAGGTGTATTTTTAGCAGAATTATAAAAGCACCACCAGAAAGCTGGACAAGAAAATTGATGATATTGATTGTGGATACTCAAAATTTATTGTGGATACTCAAAATTTACCTAGTCTTTATGACTCTGTCACAAGGCTTAGTTTAGCAATTTCCTGGACATTTAATAAATACCATGTGCAGCATTATTTCCCCAGTTCTTAGGTCGACTGCTACACAAACTAGGGAATCCAAATGGTCACCCTGCATTTCTACTCTGTAACACTTTCAAGTATTCTTGAAGGGTGAACAGCACCACCCAGCCATACCCCTCCCTCCTGTCCCCCCCAAAAAGAAGTCAAGATTCTTCACTTAAAGTTTAGATCTTATATTCTGCTGAAGCCAAGATGAAGGAACTGTGCAGAACTGTGTACTGGGGCTTCTGAACATGCAGCCCACTGGCAGGAGCAAGTGCCTCTTGTACACTGGTGAACTGGGGAGCCTTTCACAGCTTCTATGGTACAGGAGGCACAGAAGAATAAGAATCCCCTCATATACCCAGTTCCCATCACCACTCTCCCCTCCTGCAGCTGCTGGTCCTGCCCAGCTGCATGCCCAAGTCCATGCCCCTGCCCCCAGGCCATCAGCAGACACAGAGCAATGCCAGTGTGTGGGCCAGCTGCCACAGCCCAGGAGGTGACGAGCATCCTGCTCAGACCCTGCAATAATGCAGGCACAACAGGGTGGGGGGAGTTTTCTCACCTTTTCTTCAGCACTTGCAGTGGTGTTAATACCTGTTTATCCATTCTTGGCCATTCTTTATGATGTCTTTTAGGAGCTATTGGGCAAAAGCAGAAGAAAAATATAGAGCATTCCAATCCCCTTTAAGCTCAATGTGACAATTTTAATCCTCTAACTAAAAGGAAAGAGGGGGAAAAATGAGATGGACTGTGACAGGTTGGAAGGACTAAATCCCTGTTAACTAGGGCATCAAGATTTAAAGGGTTCAGCTTTGCACACATCAAATGTCTCTCACAAGGTCCTCACAGAACACTCTCCCCTCCAATTCCTCAGTGCCAATGGAGACCCACTGTCCCAAGGATGCTGGCAGTGGGCAAGAGAACACTACTGCCATGTCAGTGCCTTACCATGACTGGTGAATCCAAACCCACAGGGGTGGCAGAAGCACCCAGGTAGCCCTTTTGAGTCACAGATACAAGGGGTAGCAAAGCTAGCAGCCACCCAGGGGAGTGATGCACAATTAACAGCTGAACAGCAGCAGAGAGAAGAATGTGGCCATAACCTATATTTCACATTAGCCCTGCTACACACAATTATTTGTATCACCCCACCATGTTTCCTTTCAACTCCAACATGTCTTTCCTGAAAATGAAGCTTTAGGCCCAAGAAAATTAATGGGTAAATAATTTAAAAACATAACTTTTAATAATTTACAATGCATAATTTTTAATAATGCTGTAAGGATGCAGGCAGATCAGCAGACTTTTCCTATTACCTAATGTGACTCAATCTGTATCCTGTGCTGTAAGGACAGTGTTTGCTTTCACTGTTAGCCACCTCCTCATGGCTCACCCAACATGCAGCATGAGATGGATGTCTGTTCAAGGACCTGACCTGAGCCAGAAGTCCAACTGCTCACTTAAAATCCTTTCACATTCAGCCAAAGGCAGCTTTTGATAGGTGCTTGGGCAGCTTCTCCAAGGCCAGACCTCACTTGACCTCATCTCATCATTGCCTAGCCTGACAAATACACAGTTAGTCCTGATGGAATGCTGATTTCCCAGCCCTTCCCAAAATTTCTTTTGGGCTGCCCAGCCAGTGTGATCCAGTTTTCCCAGCACAGACTGGAAATACCCTGAAATGTCCCATGGGGCCACTCAGCTAGCAGGCATGGCACAACAATATGGCATTCCAAGGCACAGCACAACCAAACACAGGGAGGAATCAAACAGATGCCAAGTTCATTCAGATTTGTTCCAAGAGAATTTTTGAAAGGGTTACCTCATTGCAGAGCATCCATCCTTCTGCTGCCAACCCAAGCTCAGTATAAACACCACCCTGCACCTGAGTAATGAGAGAAACACCCCTGTGCTCACCCCAGCCCAGCCCTGACAGAGGCAGCAGCTCTGCAAGTGAAGCACAAACAGGGATGTGGCAACTGAGCGTCCCTAGGCCAGAAATGGGGCTATGCCCCTACCTGTTTCTCAATGCTCCTGCCAACCCCTCAGAGGTCACTGTGAGAGGCTGTTTCCTATCTGTAGGCATAAAACAGGCAGTTTAGCTAAATGGAGACATTTCACAAGGTTGGGAGACAAACACAGCTTACTCCATCAGCAACCTGGTGGCTGATAATTCCTACCACACTTATTGTCATCTTATTGCAAAAGTTCCATACCTTCTTGGTAATTTCTCATAGGCATCTCCTCACAGCACTGACTCCTTCATCACAGTACAGCCAACAAACTCCGGCTCTATCCTCACCCAGCTAACCCACTCTTTTGTAGCACTCATCTTCATATTGGACACAGCTGTGGCCTATTAAGGGCAGGCCTGTTCCTAATCTTTGGTGATTAGTACAGCTGCAACTCCTCAGGTGTGAGACTACCTTCTGCACCATCTTTATTTTCTTACATTCTTTACTTTCTTACATTCTTTACTTTCTTACATTCTGCACTATCTTTATTTCTTACATCCCTCCACACCACACAACCAGATCTGAATCAATCTCACTGAAAGGTACAAAGAAAAAAAAGTCCACCAAAAATGACATGCATATTAGAGCACCTGGGAAATACAGCATGATCACACACAGCAGGACTTGGCAGTGAGCACTTGCACCATTCACAGTTTTGAACTCCAATACTTTACCATTATTTTTTACAATTTCAAAAGACTACAGGGAACTACATAGGAAGCAAACAATTATTTCAATTTCATTGTGTGGATGTGATGGCTCCTATTTGCACTGCCACTGTATCCAGATTCCTGTACTCAGAGACTAACTGACCAGTTACCCAAGGAGCTGCACTGCTTTTTGCAGCTCTTATACACTCTTCCATATTCATTACACTTTTTACTGCATACTTGGTACCAAAAGGCACAAAGTTACAGCATGGCATTACTGGGCATGACACTCTCTGGCACCAAATACTTTGTTCAGGGCACTCAGCAGGCAAGCAAGCTTTATTTTTCCAATTTTGTTCTGCAGAAAGATTTTTTCAGAGAACCTCTGAAGACACTTTCATTGGTTAGAAGCACTTTTCCAGCCAAGCCCTAGCTGTTTCAGGGCAGTTATCCAAAATAATAAAGGCAAGAAAAATAGTCCTTTTTTTTCCTCACAGGCCCACAAAATGCCTGATACAGATTTCAGCACAGGTGCTTTCTCTCTCTGCTGCTGTTAAACAAAACTTCCTCAAAAAGATCATATTACAGCTTACAAGATGAAAAATTTGTGAAGTGGGAGAATTGAAAAGAAGAGGTTAAAGCAGATAATTTTCTACAGCTTTAGCTGAATGTCATCAGTGACCATGCTGGGACAGTCAGGCGTTAGAGCACTGCCCCAGCACAACCATGGGAGCCTTGGAGCCTGAACTGCAAAGTCAACCCTTCAGCTCCACCATGGCAGGACGACCAACCAAGCATCATCTCACCAGCCAAAACAGCTTCCCAGCCCAGGAGCAGCCTCACATGACAGCTTCATTCCCATCCTGGGGATGCACAGGGACAGGGGCAGCGCTGTGGGACCTGCAGTGGCACTGCAGAGGTGGCTGAGGCAGATCCCTGCAGGGACAATGCCCCTCAAGGAGGCAAAAGAAAGGAGCGCCAAAGGGAGCGTGCAGCTGCCCATCAAAAACCTGGTCTCTACCAACACTGAGAAATTACCCATATGCTCAAAGCACATCACAACATGGGTAATTTCTCTGCAGAGATAGGACCCAAGAGAACACTATATTCTTTTTTACTTGTCTCCACAGCCCCAAACACAACTGGGACATGGAAATTTGAAGCGGACAGTCCACCTGCAGTCCTTTATCACTTTTATTAGTTGGAAGAATATGTGCTTGTAAAGACACAGCAAAAGACAGCAGTGGGTAATGTACAGCCTTTTCTAACAAATCCTATTGTTCAGTGTTCTAACAAATCCTATTGTTCAGTTCAGCATGAAGCAGCCCGTGCTGTGCCTTCAACACCTTCCTCTTGCAGCAGATCAGCCCTGACCTGCTACATTTCTGCTAATCCCATTCCTTGTTCAGAGGGCATACAAAGGGACAACTCAAGGACGTTTTGCTAAGGTTATCTCTCTCATCTCCAGCCCTTCACAAAACTTGCAAGCTAAGCTGCCCAAAAGTCCTGTGAACTAGATAAAATTTTCATTTTAGACTTTGGGGAAATGGAGGCATATGAAGAGCCTGTAAGGAAGATGAGTTCAGCTCAGTCAATAAGGCAGCTCAACTCCCACTCCACGGGTCTCACTGTGGTTCAATCTTAATGCAAAAGTATGGGATGTGCTGTGGATCATGGCCTCTGCACTTGGCACTGGACAGAGTGCCAGCAGTGCCAGCTGACAGGACAACCCCAAGGAGCCCACAAGCCTGCTGCAGGAGCTGGCAGGCAGGGCTGGAGCAGCACATGAGAGCGGCACACACGAGCAAAACAGGAAAGAGAAAGCAAGGTCCTGGGACTCGCACATGGAATAGGAACAACCAGCTGGCATTCTATGGGGAGCCAAGGAAGAGCAAGAGATCCCACTTTGCTGGGCTCTGCCCTGGGGCTTCCCCTGCAGATGTGAGAGAAGTCACAGGTGAGCCAGGGTCCCCTGCTGCCCCAAGTGCTTCATCCCCAGCACATTTGCCTCTGTTTCATTGCCTTTGTGCTCTGCAGAATTAAATCAGTTTTCAGTGCTCCAAAATGGGTGGTCCCAGTTCAGTGCCACTGAAACAAAACATCTTCTCCCCTTGCCTTTTAAGTGACTCTCACCCTGCCAGACTTGGGATGAAGTGTCTGAACCAAGTTTCACCGTGGCAAACAGCAACCTGAGATATCTATCAAAGCTTTCTGTTTCCAGCAACACCGCTAAATTTTTAGGTTTTAAATCTTGAGACAGTTTTGTATATGCAAAGCTCTAACTGAGGAAGCAGCTGCATACTAAAGAATGCTTCAGCTCACTAAAACTTGCAACTGCTTCACCCACTGATTTAAAGAAAAGGCTCTAGTAAAATAAATCATGTTCAGGAGCACTGCACTGGCCCTCCCCTCACTTCTACACACTCTCCCAGGCTGTCCAGACCACCACATTCCCCAAGCCCGGCTACCTCACTGCACCTACAGCATCATTTTGATTAACAATTAAGGCCAGTGCTGCCAACTGGATTTTATTAACATTACTATTGTGAACAATTTCTTTCATTTTTATTTTATTTTAATGCATCACAAGGGCCACTGGGACAAATTAAATATAAAATCATTTTCTGCCATTTAGGCAAACAGCAGCCATTCCCCCAGTTTTCAAACATAAACACTTTAAATAAAACATTACACCGTCAAGCTGTCACTGAATCTTCCTCTTGCAGTAATACCCTTGGAGAAAAAGTTACCAAGTCATCCTTTCCCAGGGAGCTGGGACAGGCCCCATGTACCATATGAGAGATGCCACAGAGATCCAAAAAAGAAAAAAATCAGTGCTGCAAGGGTCTGGCCTCAGCATGAATGGCTGTCACAAAACCCCGAGCATTTAGGGCTGTGTCCTCCACCCTGATACAGACTGGGCAGAGCAGAGGCCATACAGGTGCTGGGAAGAGCCAGGCAGTTGCTGGATTTTGGCAGTGGAATGGGCCAGGCTGAACAGCACTGACAAACCCAGCAACTGGCAGGTTCTTTTCCATCTCATTTCCAACACCCCAGATACCTGCAGAGCCACAGGGAGCAGAGCTGCTTTGCAGGATGGTGGGACAGAGAGATGAAGTTTCCTCCACTTTTCCTTTGACTTGAAAGGAAGATGTTTTAAGACAACAAGAGCATTTGGTGAGCTGTTGAACGTGGCAACTTCACTGGTTTGCTCACCAAGGTGTGACCTGTACCTTCCTGGCCTCAGGGCGTGCTGCTGCTGCTGCTGCAGCCATGGTGGTCTGGCTTACAGGCAGCATCACAGCCCTGGGGAGACCACAGAGCCTCCCCTGCTCTGTCCACATGTGTGCAAACTCAAACACAGACACTCAGCATAAGAGCAGAAAGAAACTTACAGGGCCATATGCGTGATCCTTGCCCCAAAAGGCAGGAGACTCAAGAGGGACCAACCTGCTATGAGGAAAACGGTAAGGAAGCTGCTGAAATGAGCTGTGGCGCCTCATTAAAAATGAGGCCTTTTCTCTTCATAGCATAGCATGTCATGAAATTAAGCTTGACAATATGCCAATGCAAGGAAATAGTGCTGATCCCCCTCTTGCTGTGTTTGTTAGGTTCTTTTATTTATTTAGGATCCACCTCAGTTGCCTGAGGCTACAAGACCTGCCTCCAGGGAGGCACATGCAGGAGCCGCATGGGATACAGGTCCCTGAAAAATGGTATCATTAGCAAACCATTAAAGTTGCAGCCTTTCCCAGTTGTGAGGAAAACAGCATCCTCTGAAAGCTGCACACAGAGGAAATGTGATGAAGGGATGAGAATAAAATCATTCATGACTGCGCAGTGAACATCAGCCAGCACCTGCTCTGCGGGGTTCAGATACCCAGGAGCCAAAGGCAACACAAAACAAAAGCAGCAGTGTGCTTTTAACTAGGTGTTCCAGGGCCTGAAGAGCATACATCAGCGTGGTCTTACTTGGTGGCAAATACAAGCATGGCTAAATGTGCCAGTTGGGCAATTCAGAGAAGCAGGTAAAGCCCAGCCACTGCCTATCTTCTGGCTAAACAAGATGTGGGAATTAAACAATTGACATCTTTCCTTGCCAACTTGTTCTTTGCCTACACACACCACCTGTTCTGAGCCAAGCATCCCAGTGGAGTCTCCTGCTTGCTGTCTCACCACAGGTGACACACAGTTCAGTGATGTTTGCAGAGCATTTAGAAACCCTTAGCTACAAGGAAAAAGGATGCCTTGAGCTCATCTCCCCAGTGCTCATTTTACATGGCAGAGCACAGAGGTAGGGAGCAGCCAGGAGGGCTGAGCTCAGGTCACCTGAGCCAGCATTACAATACAGGGTTCTCCACTGCCAAACCGGCTGCAGTGGGCTCGCAGAGCAACTACACAGGTCACAAAAGCTGGCAGGACGAAGACAAGAGACAACATACCAAAATCCAAAGAGCAATTTACAAAGATAAGAGGCATCATACCTGATCCAAAGAGCAACAGGGCATCAGCCTAACACAATTCTGAGCATTTAAATAATGATACTTTTATCTCCACCTTCTAGGCATGTTGCTGTTTCCCTGCCACCCCAGAGTAGTCAGCAAGCTGGAGAACCCTGTGGGCAACCTCACATCCTGCTTTTGACTAGGGAATAGGAGAAAATTCTCCTACCCTCAGCTCACAGTCAGCCAACAGAAAAATTTCTCTTTCAAAGCTGCCTACCAACCATCCCTCTCACTAACAAGCCTTCCCCACGCTGCAGCAATGGCCCTGCTCTCTTCACTGGGACACAAGTGTGCTGGACGAGCCTCCCATGCTGCAGTCTTTAGACAGGGAAGAACAGAGCCCTGGGCTCTGCTTGTCAGTGCCATACTAAAGCAGATATGCAGCACATGGTGAGCAATTAACCGCCTGTACATAGTGCAGGAATGATGCCAAAGCTCTTCTAAAGACACATAGCACAGCTTCTGGCCTTTGGAAATTTCCTGGAAACAGGAACAACCTTTTGCCTAGAAGAGACAGAAGAGAGCCCAGGGAGGACGCTCATCTTCCAAAAACACACAAGCTAACTGTCAGAGGTCTTAGGGCTCCTTCTAATCAATATGAAACTATGCTGTGCTCCAGAGAAAAAAAGCATTTCTAGGAGTGTGGTACTGACTTGTGCTTCTACCCTCCGTGGTGAGTGGAAGGAGAAGCATGCAAGGGCTTATCTTGTCACCAAGTGAGCCCTGCCATTTGCCAATATCTGAATTTTCATCTCAAGCATCTGTACAGCCTGTTTGTGAAGAGCCTATTGCAGAGAGGCCACATGTCAAGATTTCTATCTATAAAACAGATATCTGTAGGATCACGATTAATGCATGAGCTGTTTCTGGGACACTGATCTCTGACAGCTCCATGCCCCAGCCTAAATGTTCAAAGATTTCCCTGCTGACTCCAGGAATCAGACATCCAGATTTTAAGTTCAAAGTTGTGCTAACAAATATGAGGTCAACAAATAAAAAATAGTTTCAAGCTCTGACTTGCAATTGACTACAGTATTTACCTGAGATGATTTTTATTCTTCATATTAAGAGAGAATAAAGAAGAAAAACAAAAGCCCAGAAAGTACTTCAGTTTTTAAACCCATGAAATACACTTGCAGTTGCCCAGGATTTGAAATGTCATAGCATAGATGCAAGAGCAGGACTCTTGGACTCACTCACCCAAAAAAAAGGACTTTTTTCTTTTTCCCAGACAGAAAAGCAGCCAATTTTAGAAAATTGAAAAAATATTTTTCCAGAGACCCATAAGTCACATGAATCACCCTTATTTGCAGATGAGCCCAAACCTGAACTCCAACATCATCACTCATGCAGAGCAGAGGAAACCAGAACCTGGATCAAAATGGGCAGCTTGTCTCAGTGGCTCTGCAGAAAGCCAAGGGATAGAGAAGCATGCAGAGCACAAGCACGCCTCCCCTTATACACGACTGCCATCATACATTAATTCAAATAATCTGACTTCAAGGGGAATGAACCCGGGGTTGAGGGCTCTGTGCTGCCAAAGGAGAGCTGCTTCTCTAAGATTTGTTATTTCTCCAGTGGGGCAACAGAACTGGCACATTTCCTGTGCTGGCTGGGAGAGGGTAGTGGGCTGTGCTGGGGACAAGCTGAGGACAGTGCGCATAGCTACTGCGCTGGCCTGACCAGCCCTCAGGCTCACTCACACAGATCAGACCACAAGACCCAGTTCTCAGACCCTGCTAGATGCCACACCCTGAGGGACAGCACTGTCCCCAGACCTCCACCAACCTTCCAGCCCTGTGCCCACACGCAGTCACTTTCCTGCTTCTGCCCCAGCAGCGCAGGCAGAGGCCCAGGCTGGGACAGCTCGTTGGGCAATCACTGCTAAGCCTGTTAGGCTCCCCACAGCCATAGCACTGCATAGCTACATGAGCACACACACTGCATTTTACCACCTTGCCTCTCACAGCAACCCACCAAACCCTTGGGAAACCTGCGTGCATGAGGGAAAACCCAAACACCACAAATCCTTCCTGTTTCCTTCTCTATCCAAATACATCGTGGCAGGTCAGGATGTGAAATTTCCACCATGCCCCACTACTGGGTGCATAAGGAGAGGGTCCTCCTACATCTCAGCTGCTACTGAAAGCCCTAGTGCGAGGGCTGGCACATCCTGGGACCCCAGTTACAGAGGGACTTGAGATGCAAAGAATGATTATTTTTCCTTGCTAAGGGATTTCAGGCATGAAGCAGTGCTGGAATGATTTACACGGTTTTGAGAGCAGGACCAGATTTGGAGTGGCTGTTGCACGGCGGTGTATCTTGCAAGGAGAGGCTTTGTGGTTAGCCATGAGCACATACTGCCCCCCCAAACAGCAGCAATATAATCACGTGTGGCACTGCCACAGCATCCTCCTCATGAGGATTTTAAGGTGCTTGGCAGATGATATGGATTCATGTAACCTAACAAGCCCTCTGAGAGGGAGTAAAGTAAATGCTATAAAAAACCAGAAGGGATAAGCGGGGGAACAGAGAAATAAAACTGCTACACCAGCATGTTCAAGCTTACACAAGAAATCAGAGGCTCAGGGGCAGCTTCCTCTGCCACTAAGCTGGAATCAGAAAAGCAGGAGTGCTCTAAATCCTCTGTTCAACTCAGCCCTGGCCAGCCTAAGAGCATTTCCCAGTGCACCCAAAGGGCTTCAGCAACAGCAGCACTCGCACAGAGCTCCTCACCGTGCCCATTTCCTGCTACATAAAGGGTCCAAAGCAGAGCAGCCTGAACTGCCGGCAGCCCCCAGACCTAGTGAGCAGCAAATAACAGAAGTGCTGTGTCCAAGAGCCTCAGCTTTGACTTTTGAGTTTCAGCAGCTGCAAGCAATGGCCAAGGGGCTCAGCTGAAGAGTTGCCACCCTGCTGCCTGAGGGCTGGGACTGCTCTGACAGCATTTTCCAAACATTCACGGGGCTTCCCAAACACCTATAAACACTTCCCATCTCCTCGCTTTACACGTGAAAAAAAGCGAGACACAGGCCAAAAACTCCCGGTGCCAGCCAAGGAGGGAGGCGGGCAGCCCTGGCGCCTGGCCCCTGCTCGACTCTGACCGGGCTGCTGCTTTTGTTCGCTTCCATGTGTGCATAACCAGCTGACAAATGGATTCGCAGCCAAAGAGTGACACACAGTGCAGCTCCCGAACAGCTTCAGCTGGATCACTCCTGGGAATGGTATTGCTGGGCCACTTCTTGCTCCAGGGGCTGATTTATTTTTTATGAAGCGATTGCCTAGAGTTGGGAGAGCTTTATTGATGCTATTATACAGGCTGAAGGGAGGACAAATCACCCCCACGGACAGAGCAGAAAGGTCCTCATCGTCCTTAAGTCAGTAGCACGATTTTATCCCCCTACTGAGCCCACAGATACCCAAGGAGGGCATAGCGTGGTGCTTTCAACAAAACTGAAGTAGCACATCAGGGCACTGCTACCACTCCTCGGGTTAGGAACGGAGCCCTGGGGGCTCCCGCCATCTCCCTGCCCAAACCCCAGCCTGAGCCCGCCTCAGACCGCTGCCTCCGGTTTGAAAGAGACTAAAGTCCCATCGGGCAGCCAAGCGGAGGGAGCAGAGGCTGGTACCAGCTGTACAGTCCCTCGCATCCCCCCGGCCCGGTGCTCGGAGCCCGGCTGGCCGGAGGAAGGGCTTGTGAGAGGTCATGGCTCTCAGCTGGTCCTGACGGGAAAGGACTGCGATCACATACATGCGTGTGTGCGTGCATATCTGTACGTGAGCACCTTCTGAACGCGAACTAAAAACCTTCCAGCTGCTTCACCCGCCTTTTTCCCCGGCCAAGGGCAGCCGCTCTCAGCCGGAGGAGCAGAGCACGGGCGGAGAGCGGCGGAGACAACTCGGAAACACTTTACCCACGGCATTACTCTATTCCCCCGAGAGTGCCCACCCTGCTCCCCGAGTAGCGGCTGCCATGGTGACAAGCACGAATGCTAAAATAAACAGAAAGCAACCCGAAGGCAAAGCGCAGCCCTCCGCCGGCGTACCCCGCGCCCGCGGCGGCGGCTCCCTCCCTGAGCATCCTCCCCGCCGCGGCAGGACGGGATGCTGGGGCCGCCGCTCACTCACGATGAGGGGGATGGTCCTCTCCTCCCGGCGCAGCTCCAGCCTGCCGGCCGCCCTCTGCCCGCTCCGGGCGCCGCCGCTACCGACTCCGGCGGACCTGCCGGCAGCCGCCGAGCGGGGCTTGTTGTCCTGCCATAAGTAGTAGAAAGTGCCCAAGATCCAGGCGACGGTCAGGATGGCGATGGCATTAGCCCTGATCCTCCTCATGCCGAGCGCCCCGGGGGAGCCTGGGAGCGCTGCCTCGACGGGCAGGGGCGGCTGCGGGAGGAAGAAGAGGAGAGCAGGAGGCGGTGGCGGCGGCACGGCTCCCCCGCCCCTCACGGCCCCGGCCCCTGCCCCGGCCCCGCACCGCCCAGCCGCCGCCGCCGGGTCCTAACGCCGGGCCCGCTCCGCCGCAGGGGGCGGAGGGCTCCGCGCCTCCTCCTGCTCCTCCTCCTCCCGGCCGGGCCGGCGCGGGGAGCGGGGAGCGGGGGCCGGCTGCCGGCGGGGATGCGCTCGGCGCCGCAGCTGCAGCGGGGACGGAGCGGCAGGGCCCCCGTGGCGGGGAGCGGGGGACACGGGCTCAGCCCAGGAGATGGCACCAGCGTGCCCTCCTGCACCGCTGCCCCTGAGGGACTCGTGTCCGTACTGCCCTGGTCGTGCCCGTAAGGCAGGCGGCCAGCGAACGCACCGTGACAGCCCATGGCACACGGGATCTAGGCATCCGTGGAGATGAGCCCATCTCCCACTAAAGCTGTGGTGGTTGACGGGAGCAAGGCCCTTGGGCGGACAATGGAGCTGCCCAAGCACCCGCTCCCATCGCTGCCACGCGCAACAGTCACACACTGGCACTAGGGCTGGGCGCCTGGGCCACCGCCTCAGCCTCGAGGCCTTTCAAGCCCTGCGGCAGGACAAGCATGGCAGTGGAGAGGCGACGATGATACAATTTCACATTACCGGGCACTGCTAAAGCTGTAGCGGTAAAAGGCTCACTGAATCCAGCCCTGCGGGCAGCTTAAACACCAGAACACGCAGCTTGTGAAACCAAGTGACATTTAGGCACAGTGCAGCTGCTGAGCAACCATGGCTTTAAGGTTTGTGGGAGGTACCGAGAAAACTTACAGGGAAAATAAATGTTTAGAAAACAAAGGTGGTTCCAAGGCACCTGATAACAGGGCTAGATAGAAAATGTGGGTGCTTCCAAGGCACCCGATGAGGGGATTCGAGTTTTTGCATTACAGTATGGAAAACATCATCAGGGCTTCTAAATAACGTTTTGCCCTACTTTCCTCCTGACCACACGCCTCTAAGTGTAATTGCAACCTGCCCCGCTAAATTGCCCTTTGAGATTTACCTGCACACTGCTTGTTTCTTGAAGTACAGCACAGTACAAAATTCATTCGTCAGACTCGTTCTGTGGGTACTCAGGGCAGAATGCCGTTTCCAGAACCAGCACCTCCCAGGGCTGCAGCACAGCTCCACATCAACCTCCTTGCAAAGCACAATTCATGCCCGATGTAGAAAATGTTAGAAAGCATCTCACATCCTCCTGGGTACGTTTCCCAATGACCTGTCAACCACACGCAGCTTCCCAGGCTGACTAGTCATAGTCAGTGGCAAGGGGAAGTTTGAGACATTTAAAAACCAAAGTCTTCCAAGGGATCATCAAAAACATAATTAGTCTAAGCTGCCCAGTCCACATCCTGTGGAAGCTGGACTACTCCCACTATTTTCAATCTCTTTCATAGTCTTACTGGAAAAAGAGCATCTGCTCTCCTGTGTGGGTTTGGATCCAGCAGCTGCCTGGGCTGCAGAGGCACATGAAGAGAGGCAGAGGAGCTGTACCAAGGAATCAGAAAAGAGGAAGACAGGAAGTAAGATGTATTCATATCCATGTGACAGCAGAGCCAGGCAGAGTGTCTTCTTTTTCACCACTGTGCAGATCACACCAGACTATGCTTGATTCCTTCTTAGTCTTTTCTCACCTTTTGGTGGGATTCACTACAGAAAAGCAAATCATAAACAGCAATGGAGACTTTTGTCTGAAATAGGAGAAAATCCTCTGCCCCAAGACTTGAACTAAACAGACTGCCTTCTCCTGCTTTTCCAAGCACGCTGCTTCCCTTTTCCACTGCAGCCATTCATTTTCTTCCTGTGTTGCCCCCCTCACCCCGCTAGCACACCCTATAAGCTGCCATGCAATCACCATTGCCTCTTAAGGGGTGCTGTGTAGGGAAGTCTCAGAAACTAGCAGGGTGCTCTGTAGGCAAGCTTCAGCAGGGCCCCAGACAGAAGCCAGGTCAAGAGGTCTTTCTCTATGGGGGCAGTTGTTTTCACTCCCCTCTCCCTGCAGGAATCAGCAGTAGAAAGCAGGGTCTGTTCCTGCAGAAGCACATTCAGAGTGCTGGGCAGGGAAGCTCTGCTCTAGCCCACAATCACGGTGAAGGGTACAGAAAAGCTGTGTTACCCACCCTCTGAGCTGTTGGCAGAGCAGCTCCCCATGCCAGCAGATCCAGTTCAGCACAGACAACCCAGATTTGCAGGGGTCCTTTATTTATGTTGCCTAAGCTTTGGGACCAATTTGAGCGGAAGAGTGTTAGGAGGTGGTTGGGGCACTAGAGCTAGATGACCTGAAGGAGACAGGACCTTCAACACAGCTCCAGCAGAAAAAGCATGTACTTACATATCACCAAGCTTCCACATGCTTTAAAAGTAATGCAGCAATATTTCATCTCCAGGGCCCAGATACCTCACTGTAGGATTACCAGCTTGCAGGTCCAAGCTATTGGTACTGAAGGTTCCATTTTCTGCAGCCAAAACTTGCAATGATTTAATCTCTGACCACTGAGCTTTGCTCCAGAATATCATATTTCTTTTAAAAGACAGCACACTTCTAACCTTATATTCTGCAGGGATCTCTGACAATATAAATTGTTCTGTTCAGGTATAGCTATACTGTAATCTGCAATGCTGCAGGCAGATATTAGCACCAGCCCATCAGAGAAAAGAATACCAGAAGCAGTCTGGCATGGAGATCTCTACACCACACAACTGGCAAACTAGACATACAATGAATATTAACAGTGATAATAAATACTTCAGTGATGATCATTGCAAAAGCATCAACTAATTCAGTACATGCCTTAAGAGAAGTGACCTGAGAAACATAGTATAATAAACTAAACAAATCAAGATTATTCAAACTCCATAGCAGAATTATGGGATCTTATCACCACATTTGTTCTTTTTCAATTCCATCATAGAGATGTTAAATCTTTTCTTATTTTGTGACAAACTTTTTACAGTGGAATAAGGTGGCTGGTTTTCACAAGCTAAGTATTTGGTGAATAATAAAGATAGAGAACAAGAGGAGGAATATAACCAACCAAAAGCAAAATTTTGTGTGGGGTTTGAGAACTTTTTTTTTTTTTTTTACAAACCCCAAGGCCCTAGCCAGCATCACCTTCAATGGAAAGAGATCTCCTAAGGCTATGAATATTAAAAGGTGCTCTTGAGAAGCCGGTTTTGTCTTTGGCTGACAGATTAGGTCACTCATCTAGGAGAACACACATGGTGTTTGAAATTGCCCAGATACAATTGAGATGATCATTACTGCAGCAGAAAAGACAAGCGTCATCCAGATTTGTCTTCAGAAAAATGAAGTGTGGCTGCTTTATAGTTGTGGCGAGACACAGTGCATGTTTTTGCAGTCATCTGACTTAAAACGTGGCTGAGCTTTCAACTATGAAACATCTGGAGAACACCAAAAGGTTTTTTCTTAGCACTACTCTGATCTGAGAAATCAGGTCTGCTAGATTTGTGGCCTCCAGGCAAGGAAGTGCCATCTGAAATATCAACATAAGGTCTGTCTGGACTCTTGAAACTGTTTAAGTAAATTCATCCAGAGTTTAGTTAAGAGCATTTGAGGAAAATTAGCATTAGAGTTCAGGGGCTGAAGCAGGTCATGCTCCAGAGAGAAACAAGAGTAACCTGTTATGATGATGAGGTGGGATGAGAAGACTTGCTCAGAGAGAGGCAGCTCTGCCTCCCCACAGCCAGCCAGGAGCTGAGCTCCACCCTGCATCCAGAGAAGAGCACCCCCAGTTTAGGGACTTTTCAGGGATTTTTCACAAAAGATCACTCTTCAAAGAGCTCCTCCTGCATAGCCAGAGCAGGGTGTAAAGGAGAGGAGACATCTTAGGATAGTTTTCTCTGAACTTGCTGCTACCCAGTGACTCCTTCCTCTGGCCCACCCTTAGGCTGGAGACTCACCCTCCTTGGTGAAGCTCCTGATCATTCCCAAGCAGGGGCAGTGGTTTGCTTCCAGGTCAGGAAGAGGTTGGTAGGAGTGGGTGAAAACAACTGAAGGGAGAGGACTCAAAGCTCATCCCTGATTTCAATTCAAGAAAAAGAGGGACAAGGGAAAATATTTGTTTCAATGGACAGAAAGAGCTGAAGTTCTTGCCCCATAATGGATGATAGGCACCTCTGACAGTCTGACCATGACATCTCACCATGCTCTTCATCCAGATCCAGATCCTACCCTTATAAAACCTCTGAGACACATTCACCCATACTCTAATGCCAAGATGACAGTGTGCACCATCATCCCTCACCACACAGCTGTCGAAAAGAAAAAGAAAAATGTTACCTTCATGACTCATCTACATTAGCCGAATTTCTACACTGCCTGGAGTACTCTCCTTGTCTGAAAAAACTTTCTTATACTGGTCAGAGGGCATGAGTGTGCGTGTGGGCTTCTGAAAATCCATATTGCTGTCATATATCATCCTCCACATGCCTGGCCTCAGACACCACTGGGAAACCACAAGGTGCACCAGAAGTCCAAAAGCTTGTCTTGATCATGCCCTGCCTAGAGCTAGACACTGTTGAAGTCGTGTCCAGCCCTCTACTGCCACAGGTGTCATAAAAAGGCCAGTCAGATAAATTACTCCCCTAGGAGTGCCTCAATTTATCCTGATGCCCAGTCAGAATAGGTACACATGGTAGACGCCAGTTAGTTCTGCATTTAACTGAAGATAAGGTGTCTGGGGTGTCATATATGCTGACCAGGACACAAATGTGTTCTGGGCCCTTGTCTCTGGCCAGCATGTAAACAAGTAAGGTGGTGGAGGGCAGCAACTCAGACCCAAGTTAAGGCAAATAGTACAGAGTTAACTGGGAACCAGGATTTCAGTTGCTTTAAGTTGTACAATTAAAAATTGTCTTAAGTGCTTTTAAGGTCACTGTAATCTTAACATACTTCCATGAGCATGTTTTTTAAAGGAAAATGAGAGAATAAAGAAGACTTCACAATAAGCTGTAATTAACAGTTAGTTGCACTTGTACTCTTCAAGTATGAAGAGAAAAAATCTGCTAAAAGGCTAACAGTGGCAACATGAATCTGCTTTGACAGTGTTTAAGAGCCAGGAAAGCCTTCAGAGTGTTTGGCTGGGATTCAGGATGGGAGATGGTGCCATTAATCCCCTCTAAGCCAGGTAACTCCCCTGCCTGTCACCACCAGACAAGGTGGGCCTCAGTGAGGAGTGGAGTTATGGTAGAATCAGGCAGGAGTGATCAACAGCCCAGAAAAATGCTCAAAGTTCATATAACCTTTTAAAAATGTAGAAACAAAATACATATTTAAGTAGTAATAATTACATATGAATACAACTTTTGAACTTGAAGATCCACATAGAATCAACCTGATTTATTTTATGAGCCTGATACAAATTTTTGCTCTCCCTCCTACCTACTTTTCTTCTTTCCTTTTCTTACCGCAAGTCATTTGCTTCACTCCCTTGCTGCATCTTTTCTAGGACAGAGATTTATTTCCCCCCTTCATGGTAAAGCACGTAGCACATTTTCTGGTGCTCAGAATTAATTAACAATAAAAATCTTTTTATTATGATCTGAGGACAATTTGCTCTCTTTTACTGGCATCCCATCACAGCCTTGACTGTGACTTGAACTGCAATTTAATCCTCATAGAAATTCAAAGATTTTACAGCTCAGTGTAGCTCCCAGGTTAGTGCTTGCAACAGTCCTCTTGGCTGCAAAGGAGAAGCAGTTTGAAATGCTCATCTGGCAAAATTATGAAACTCCTGTCTTCCACTACAGAGGAATTTCATGTGAAAACACAACAATCTGGGAAATAATCTGTGAAAAACATCCAACCCAGTTTCTCACACATCCCATAAAAGGAGCTTGCACCCTGCACAGCCGACTGGGTTTGAATAGAGTGCAATGAGAAATGTTTCACTTTCCTAAAAATCACAGCAATATGTTTATTTTTGAAGCTCTATCACTGAAAATAGATTGGATAATTAATGGAAAAGTTTCCAAAACATTCCAGCCCTGGCACTAAGCATGAGAAACTCCAGGCTGAAGGATGGCCAGAAATAGGAGCCACGGATCAGTCAACTCCAGAGGCACTGCAGTGAACCTGATGCCATAATCTGCCTACTGGGATCCAGTCCATCTCCAGGTGGAACCTGGAATCTGTAAAAAAGCCAGGAAAGGGGTTGGAGTTCAGAGGACATCAGATATCCCTGAAATGTCAGGAGCACAGTCCAGGCAGATCAATGTAATATTAAATATTTATAAGTTTCTACCATTTCCATTTGTGTTCTGTTGGAACATCTTTACTTCCAGGAAGGTGGGTGAAGCAGACATCAAGGATGGCAAAAGTATTTATTGAAATGACAGCTGTGGTGGAATTGCAACCATTAAGAACTGCTGACCTGCATCAGGCCAGCAAGCAGCTATGTCAATCTGGAAGGCTTCATGGGGCAGCACACAGACAACTCTCTCAGTCTGACACCACTTCTGGTTGAAGAATAAGGTACACAGTCTGAACCTTGCAGCATTCCTCTCTATAAACAGCAATCCAGGTATTGCTAAACTTACACAAGCATGCTGCTAAATTCTTTTGAAGCTCTTGCAGAAATGGAGCTGCTGTCCTTTTCCTGACTTTAGAAAATACTTCTTTAAATATTCACATTTTAGGACAAATATTTTTATCCCCCCCCAAAGGTAAATGCTTTAGATGTGCTGAACAAAATGGCCTCTACCACTTTGGCATAGAAGGGGGGATGGGAATTATGAAGTAAAAAATTTTACTCTTTAAAAAATTACCCCTAATTTTTCCTTGTAATTATCTTCAGTACCTGAATGTATGGTTTGGCAATGAAGAGCTGTCACTGTGGAGCACAGCAGCCAAAAAAAGGAGTGAGAAATGGCAGAAAATGCTTAAGCCACTGTGAATGGAAGTGGTACTCTGATTTGAACACTTGCATGTCAGCATATCACTGCAGCATTTTCAGATGCAGAGATACATCCTGACATGCATATACAGGCATGCACATGTATTCCACACCCTTAGATTTGTTTCAAGTCTTAACTCAAGTTTGCAGCAGATACCACTTTCTCTGGTGCTGGCTGAAGATGAGGAAAATATCTCCCCCAGGAGCTAAGAACTATTGCAAGCCTAACCATTGCTGTTTGAAGGTTACAGCAAGGTCCAAGAATTGTGCCATATCTAGCAAACAAATAACTCATTCCTTTACAAATGTGTCCACTGCAGCATACCTTTCCCCATGGACAGAGGATGAAAAAGGCTCTGTGCAACAATTATAACCGTATTGCTTAATGGCATACTGAAGTACACTTAATGGTTATTTTACTGCAGTAAAATCTATGCACACAAAAATAACCATATCAATAGGTCAAAGTTTTAAAGCCCCATGTACAACACAAGCAGTCTCAGCCTGCCAACAGTTATGCTACCATGCATACATGTCATACTGGTCTTTTGGGCTTTGCTGCCTGGCTTTGTTTCTGCTCCAAGCAGCCAGCTCAGCCAGGCAAGGCTTTGTCTGAACTCCAGCACAGACCAAGCTCAGACTCCACCATCACAGCACTCCATGGGCTCTTATACACCCTGTTCCTGCCTCAGCTGGACAGCATCAGCCCTTGTACCTGTGTCTCTAGAGATGGGAGGCAACTGTTCTCTACTTGGCAGCCCCAGGGGCAGCTGAGTGCACCAGGTTCTCTTTATCATGTACAGGGAGAAGCTCAACAGGACAGATGTGATTCACAGGGATGTTTGGCCCCCAACAAACTCTGAAGGATGAGTTTTCTTTGATACCTTTCCAGCCCTCAGGAACTTCTGCAACCTCCCTAAGCAGGAAGAAACACATGCTCCATGTCTTTCCATCTCCCTCTGCCTGCCTTATCCTTCCTCATATTCTTTGTAAAAAAAAAAAGCTTAGAATAATCCAAGGGAAAGAGTGATCAACAGTAAAGGAAGAGATGTGTTTTCTGCTTGCTAGCAGAAAACCAGCCCTAGATAGAAAACTTACATATCACAGGTTGAAGGCCCTCTGTGATACAAGGAAGTGGGAAATCAAAGCTCTGAACCAGTAAAGCTGAGAATGTCAAATGGGAATCACAATGAAAAATATCAGCTGGATCTGGAAATTAAAGTCCAGCCTCACAGAGTCTCAGAGGGAGGTGCAAAAAGAAACTGCTCACCAGAGGAGTGATTTGGAGAAAACTAGAAATTCCTCAGTGAGGTGTCCTGTAGTTTGCAAGGAAAATTTAGGAGGCTGTTACTCTCCACTCAGTACTGCATTGGCTGCTTCAGAACAAGTCTGCTGTAAAGAGGAAGGAGTCCAGTTACAAAAGCGAATAAGTTTAGTTGTATGGTAAGGAAGAAGAGGGAGAGCAGAAAGTGGATTGCTCTTACTGCAGATAAAACAGAATAAAGTACCTTACAAAAACTTGGTGAATCTGGGGTCGTATGGGAGAAGAAAAATAATGACAGACCATCTGTTATCTGGGGTGCAACTAGCACCACATTCATCTAAATCTGAAGTTGTTTTAAATCATCTGCAACAGAAATTATTTGTGATGACATCAGACTATTAGGTCATTGTCCATTCATCATGAGCTGGGACTCACCCAAATTTCCATCCATAGTCAGACCACCAGCCACTACAGTATAAATAACAAAACCTGTATTTCATTTTTGGCTCATATGCAGTTCTTTCACTAATAAAACATTGAAATCAGTGACCTGGCACTGTCCTGTTCAGTCCTGTTCCATGGACTGAACTGAGCAGACTGTGCATATTCATTTTTTGCCCCCAGACTGAGCAGAAGTCAATAAATGAGCTATAGCCAGTGCAGTGAGATTTAGAAGAGTTTGATGGTACTTTTACTTTTACACCTCTGCCCTACCACCACCCCACCTGCTGAAGTATGAGCTCAGCTACTGAGGTGGCACCTCTTTCCAAGAACTTGAGGTTTTAGAAATGACAAGAACAGACTTCCCCATGGGAGCTGCCTGAAGGAGCAGTGATACATTTCCTGCATTCATTGTGTGTGTTTTGGGTCTCCTCGATATGAAATTAACAGGGAACAGGAGCAACAGCTGAAATTGTGAGGTCTGCAATGACTGAAGAGGTCCATTCCCTGCTGCTGCCTCTTACTCCTCTGCTCCTGCTGGCCCCCGGTGATGTGACAACCTTCCACCTCAGTTCAGTGACACTCCAGTGCCCAGTTCCCTAGCAGGCTCCTTTGTACCAGGCTGCTGTGTATCAGCAGGAATCCAGGCTGCCAGCAGTAAAAATGCACATAGCCCAGAGCCTGAGGTGGAGACACACAGATGTAATGCCTTTTATTCTCTTTTGTCAGAAAAATGTAATTTATTTACTACTACTATACACTGTTAAAAGAGAGAGGAGCTTGTCAATACAAAAGTAATGCTGCTTTAGTACACTGATAGCATTAAACCAGCGCAGTTTCCTCAGGATGGACCCAGCTGCTGAATTCAAGGTGTTTATAGCACAACATTGCCAGGGGAATTAGCCATAAACACATAACAGGCCTTTGCAGCCCCCTTGACAGCATCAGGTGACATTTCAGTTAGATAAACAAAAGGACCATCCAGAACTCCACCTCCAATCAAAATAATAATGCTATGCAAGCAGGTCTGAATTTCTGCCTATCATGACAGAGATAGATGCATCCAGAGGGTCCTCTCCAGATGGTCTGTACTAGCTCAGAAAATAGGTCCCTCAATGCATCTCAGTGGGCATTAACAGGCCATAGGCAGTGAAGACCACTGACATTTAAGTACTTTACTGCTGAAGACACAGCCATGATGTTCCTCAAGCCTGAACAAATGGTACCTGTTCATCTGTCTCCTTGCCACTAATGTCCAGCTGACTCATCATCTGGCTACCTTGCAAGTGTCTCTACCTTGCAAGTCTCTCGTTCACACAGCGCTGCTGTTGATAGGCAGGCAGTTTCAGCAGGGGCAATAAGGACCACAAAAGCAGATCTAATGCCTTTTTTGTCTCCTTCATGTCAAATCTGCAGAGCAGTGAGTTAGCATGCATAGAATGAGTTTCTACTCCTCTGCCACACATTGAAATTGGGAAGTCCAGCTATGAGTTTCTGACAATGTTCCCCAACATCTTTTTATGTCACTATCACCACAATTCACTGATAAATACAGGAAGGAGGATGCAGAAGCCCCTTTCTTCCTTATCAAATCAACACACCCAGAGCACTGAATCTTTGGGGTTAAAACATGCAAAATAGCTTGTTACCACCCAATCTGCCTGAACACCATCATTTCATCGACAGACTGTACATTCACCATTAGTCTCTGCATTCCCCCCATCCTTGAAAGAAACAAAGTGTCAGCTAGAGCATAGAATACTTCAAAGTTCACTCTGCCTGAAGACTTTGAAGTTCTGCCTTGTAAAACTCTGTTAACTGACCCACAATTCCTCTGTGCACGAGCATTTCTGAAGCAAACTGAAGCAGTATTGTATCATCAGGGACTTTCTCCTCCCTCATCAAACCCTAAATGCAGTTTGGGAATTCATGTTGGCAGAAAAAGTGCAGTCACTTTAGCTGACATTTTTCAGACAGGCAACTCATTGAGAGTCTACTCACTGCTGGGTGTTTAGAGAGGGGAAGGTGAAATTAAATCCTGCTGGCCATATACAGCTCAGCCCCACCAAAGCAGGCACTGCCCCATGTCTTGGTGATAGGAGGTTTGTTAAAAAAATTCTGCCTAGGTGTCCTCAAACTACCACAGGAACTATCAATCAGTTTTCACCCTGAAAACATGAAGTGTGAAAAACGAACTATCAGGGGAGAACCAAGCTCACACCACTGACTAGTAAGGTCAGTGAAACTGTCTGGAACTAACTAGACTTTGGCTTCAGTCCAGCACAGTAATTCCTACACATCTATCCTTGCCCTCAGGGATCATATGGGGTGCTTTTCTTGTAGTGTGCCTAGCACACAGCACCCCATGGCTTTTGGAATTCCCTTCAAGTTGATTGGATTTTTCAGGCTTTCTCCTTCATCTTCGTTCAGGATGCAAGTGAGAAAATCATGCTGGTTTTACTGGCATGTATTTCCCATCTTGATTCCAGTTCAATTTGTTTCTTTGTACAGCAGTTCCATTTAACTTCATGGGGTGGGGGTGGTGGTGAAATCTCCCCAGAAAACTCTCGGGAATTTTATAGAAAAATAAGGCTGGTGAGGTTACTGACTCCATTGTCTCCCCTAAGTGAAGTTCTGAGATTTTAAAAAAATGAGCACATACTTGGAAGAGAAAGTTTATTTAGGTCTGGAGTTCTGTTTTTGTAATTTTTCTCAAGGAAGCAGGGATTTTTTGAAAGCTACTAAGTTGCATTAAAAAAATCCTCATTTGACTTGTGTCCTTTTTTTGAAGTGTTTGACTGGAAGTGCCAAGTGTGGTGTTAACACATAGCGTGAGGAGTGAAGGGGAGGGAACACGTGCCAAGGTCACCTCCTCAGCAGTAGCCATGGCAAGCTTCACAGCAGTGATATAAAAACTCCCTCCCTCTGATACAAGATACCACTCACAGCTACTTTTTAAGAGCTATAAAAATACAGAGCAGGCACATATTAATTAAAGTAGTTCAGAGAGAAGCTCTGCATGTCTGTCTTGGCAGCGGGTGACTGAAGGGCAAATAGCATGTAGGGGAGCAGGATGTCCATGCACAGAGTTAGCAAAAATATTTTTGTTTTTATCACCTCCAGGTTTGTCAGTGGGCAGCACTGACAGATGGTTTGCAGCTGGGGAGCCAGTCAGCGTGCTGCTAAGAAAGCAATGTGACCTGTGTCGTGAAGCAGTGCATACTGTAAGGAAGCTTTTCTTCGTGACTAGCACAAATCTCTTTTGTTGACATTTAAGTCCATTACCTCCTGTCCTAGCTAGACTAGAAAGCACACCACAAAAATCCCCCTCCTCTTCAGAATGTTTCTTATTTACCTCTTTGTCCCTCCATTGTTCCCCCTAAACAAGACAAACTCAGTTCTTCTAGACTTTGCTCATAAGCCACACTTCCACACTGATGTTCCCTGCAGAGCACAGGACTCACCTTCAGAGTGGCAAGTTTTCAGCAAAAGAGGCAGTGATGAGAACAAGAACCCATTCTGGCTTCCCTCTGCTCCTTTCCCTTCAAGGTTAGGGCAAGGCAGGTCAAAAGACAACCAAGATTACTAGCTGAGTGCCAACCCACTAGGTATGGCCATCTCTTCCTTGTCCCTACTACAGCCCACCATGAGAATAAGCTTTTGCTGTAAACTCACTGACTGGACACAGCTAGCAGTGAAACACACCCAGCAAAAGGTTGGTGGCTAGCAGGAAGTCTTTCTGGCTCTAATTGGTGATTATTCCAATTCAGATGAAAGGTGGGTGAAATACAGATAACCCACCTTTTTTAGTTCTTACGTTTATCTACCTCTATCTACCTCACCTGCTGGCTTCTTTGTCCAAAACTGGAGCAGGCCTTACACACTCCAGTATTTCACTATACACTGGAAACCTTGAAAGCAGCAGAGCATAACAGGGGCATGGAGCCAATGTGGCCAGACCTCAGTGACATTAAGAGTCCCAATGCCCATTTGCAAGGCAGGGAAAAAAGGGGCATTTGGGTATTCTTGAGGATCTAACATTCACCATCACTTATGGTGCACAAAAGATGCACTTGAAGGCAGTTTTCTCCCCTGTAAACACTTTGTCAAGAAACAGGCAGTCTAGTCTGATGTTTTCCAGAGCTCTGTAAGGATTTCTTAAGTTACAATTTTACTGCTTGGACCGACTCTACTTCTAGTGTGTAAAATGGAGCTGGTCTTCAAAACACCACAGTGCTTTGAGACATGCAGCTGAACAACATCTAGTCTTGCTACTCATATATCACAGGAGTACCAGAGGGGGACAGAAGATAGCATAAAGCTTTGAAAACATATGGAAAACATTATCTAAATAGCAAAAATATGACCTAAAACTATATACACATGCTTACAGCTCAGATTTGAACTCTCAATAGCCCTTGCTAGATAAGTAGGGATAATGATTTTTTTTATTCATAGTGCACTGAAAGGGAGTCCCACTCATATTTTCACACGCCCCAGCAGTCAGACAGTCTCCCTGCTTTTATTTACGGCTACAAGTCCTGGACAGAGTCGTGGCACAGAGGAAAAAGGAAAAGCAACTGGCAGATCTCAGCTAATGCAAAGTACTGTCTGACATTTTTCAAAGAACAATCAATTGCAAAGGACTTGCTGTTAATCACTGTGAAACAGATACATTTCAGATCCCCAGAGAGCATGATACAATGTGAAGCAGCTTCTTAGAGCAGCAGGGTTTTTTGTGAAGGGAGTTTTTCTCTTAAGCCTGCATTTCTGACAGCTGCCTAGTACCCTTTTCACAGGCTTGTCACATTTGTACTGAGATATATAAATGCCTTCTCCTTTTTTCCTTCTTTTTTGCAAAATCTTTCACTTTTTTAAGAAAAGAAAGACAGAAGCCATATTTCCTACCATCTATAGATGAAGCCAAATTTTTCCTGTACAAGGAAATGGCATCGTGTTATCTGAAGATGACATCTCTATTTTACAGTAAAAGCCTCCATCCTCTTTTTTTTCTGTTCTACTTACTCCCCCCGTCTCAAAGCTGAACTTATCCAATAGCTTGCAAAGGAAAGTAATAAGAGAAAGATGGTTCTGCTTTGTTTCCTGGTGACCAACACCACTGAGACCCCAGGTAGCATCACACTGGCTAATTCAAGACAGAAACAAGTTCCATTACAGTTAAGTGGCAAGGGATGACGCAGCACTAACCGTGGCACAGAAAATCCTTGCCAGAGCTGCCTGCTCTTCTTGGTAGAATTCACAGTGATAGAGGAATATGTTTTGATTAAGAGAAATTATGCTCCATGCATGTTTATTTGGCTTTTGGGGTTTTTTTTTCCCTCTACTAAGCTTAACCATGTTGGCTCACTTGCATTATCCTCTTTACCTGTAAAAGCATTTAACAAAACCCCCTTGATGCAGGGCTAATACAAGAGGGCTCACTGTGGCTCCTTTAATAAGTCCCAGGGAAAGCTGGATATATCTTCTTTGCATTTAGCTCAAACTGCCTCTGCCTTTCTCCAGAACAATGTACCCCTCAGGGTGAGGAAAAGTCCTTATACCAACAGTATGGTACGGAGTAGAAGAGAGAGAAAATTCTTTGTAATGGCCCCTACTCCCAAAAAACATCAAAGGGGATGGCTGCCTGTGGGAATGAAGAAGGTCTTACAGGTCTGGACAACTGTGGGGGCCCAAAAGAAGGAGATGAAGGAGCGGTGATGAGAATAGACTTTCTGGTTCAGGCTAGAGGTGCCTCTAAATCCATACAGAACACTGCAGACAGGCAGGTGAGTCCCTGTTACAGAGTCCTAGTTCCTCCAAGACATTCAGGCACGGGGCCAAGGCAGTGAGGTGTTTCTCAAGGCAACCACATTGCCTTCATGGAAAAACTCCCACCAAAACCATGTTACAGACAGTGCAGAGTCCAGATACTCCCTAAGGAGCCAGAGCAATAGAAATGCAACAGGAAGAGAGCTTCCCATGCCTGCCATTACTGAATACCAAACAGAGAATGCAAGCCCACAGGGATATGTTGTCTTCTGTCCTGTCAGTCACAGATGTGACAGCTGGGACCTTTAGCGACTGTCAAAAGAGGAAAACCAAGGCACTCCAAATGCCAAGACTGTCAGCAGCATAATTAACATGTCATGTATGGTCTGCTCAAAAGTGCAACACCTACTGCACCTCCAACAGACAATGTTGCCCAGCTGGTAAATCCTGCACCTTGCAATAACGTCTAAGTTACTGAAGAAATTAAGAAAAAACACAAACTGTAGTGTTTAGAAAGACAGAAATCAGTTTGTAGCCCACGGAGGAAGGGTTTCAAGGGCATTGCTTCTCTCACTCCTGAGGCATGTCTTTGGAAATTCATACCCAGTCATATTCTTACAGAACATCTGTTTCACATGGGCAGAACATATGAAACAAAAAGGATGGAAGCAAGTTCTGCAGGGAATTTATAAGCCAAGACACGTTTGGGGATCTCAGCAGATGTGGTGTGCTCCCTGCTAACCTGCAAGAACCAGGCAGGTGGCACCAAGCACCAGGTAAAAGGGAAAATTTCTCTCCCCCATCTCTGGCAGCATACTTTGGACAGACTTAAAACTTAATGTGAAGTGACAAACAACAGAAAGAAAAACCCCATGTTGTGAAAGCCAGCCCATACAGAGAGGATTGCCAATTCTCCCCCTGAACAGATAAAATGGATGTGTGTGGTTAAGTGCAGGACTGTCCCATTTAAGGTAAAATACTTGGTGCAACCTAGATGAATGCTCAGCCTGAGAAAAATCTAAGGTTTCATTTGAACAAATGCAGACCTGTAGCCATGACTGACCAAAATGACCAGGACAAGGACAGCACCTGAACCCACTATTCAAACATACCTGAGCAAGCTCACTATCCCACTGCTTAGAAGTACAGAATTGGTGCCAGCATGGGCTCTGCCACAGCTGATCTCTGACACACCAATCAGGGGAGGCACTGGAAAGGGAAACTTGGAGGGTGAGGTCCAGGTGTTACTGTAAGGAACAGTGGACCTGTAAGGCCTGGGTAAGACACAAGGAAAGAAGAGAAAAAGCAAGCATGCAAGAAAGGTACAAGAGAACTTCAAAAGTGATAAGTCTGGTAAAAGAGTAAATTTTTATAGAATGTAACAATTAGCAATGGAGACATACAAAGAAGTTTTATCTATAGACTAGTAGAAAATTTAAAATCATAATAAAATAAAGCCAATCTATTTCTGCATAATAAATATATTGCTCCCCCTCTTCTTTCAGATTGAATTAAAATTATGCAAGTTAAGGATATCTTACAAACAACAAAGAATCTTAGTTTAGAAAATATTTGTGAAGGAAGTTCTCCTCGCTAGTTTCTGTTTCTGAACAAATGATTTGGAAAAAACCCTCTTCAATGATACCACTGGCTCCTCAAAAATAGAGGATCTGCAGTCCAGTTCTTGTCTCCACATTACTTTCTTGTCTCACAAACAGAAAAGACCTGACCCTGTGGTCAGCCAATCGGTTCCATTAAAGAGTTTGATCAGGAGTTCCTATATCAGAACAAATGGAGAAAAAACAAAGCAGAACAAAGAGGTGAAATGGACACCTTGCACTCCTGATGACAGAAAAGGAGTTTCTGAGTCACGCAGAGAGCTCTCAACACCCCGATCAGATGGAGACAGGATATAGCACTATCTGAACACATGCTCAAAATGCTTTGGAGAGAAGAAGTTATATCCAAACTGCTGCTGTAGGCAGGAAGGTCATGCTGGGATTATAATCAGCTGTGTGAATGAGCACAGAGACATACCACATTTGGCTAGATGATTTTTTTGTTAAGACTTGCCAGTGGTACAGGGGAAAAAATTGCCCTTATAATGAAAATTATCTCATTTGCAGCTCTGTGATAAATAGTATTTATCATGAATCTTTGATTCCTCATGCTGCTATTGCAGCTCCTCTGGGATGGCATTAATGTACCATTTCTCTCCATGGCTCCTACTTATCTCAAACAGCCTCTGCTACAAACAGGGTTTTTACCCCTGGCCTGTGAAATTTCTTGAATTATCTGATAAGGGCCAGTTTCAGCCACAGTCACAGCAGGTCCAGGATTCTGCCCAAATGTTATGAAAAAATTTGGGTCAACTGCACTATACACAGCAGTGTGAAGATAAGGGTTTTACTGAAACTTCTTTGCAGAGGCATATAAAAATTGAGCATAGCTTCATCATTCAGTAGAAGCACACTCATCTCATGCAATCAAAATCATCAAAAGGGATTGTACAGAAAGGAGTGTGTATTTTTAAAAAGTTATCTTTACCTAAGGTCTAGCACTAGACAAAAAAAGTGAATATTTAAGGAAGTTAGACAGCAGCACATCTTAAAAAACAATAATTAGCACACACTAGCTTATATTTTCAAAGCATTTTACAAAAACATGAATTAATTAAGCCTCACAACACCCTTGTGAGATAGTTAAGTATTATTAGTCCCATTTTAGAGACAGACAAACAGGCATGAAGAGAGTATAACCTGCTCACCACCACACATGTCAAATCCAGGTACAGAACATCAGATTTTCCATTTTTTGCCATGTGTAGTCAGATCTCTTAAAAGCTTCTGGTCTTTAATTTAAATGGTTTCCTCTCATCCCTTTTAAGACACCTGTACTTACTTCAGTCTGATATGAAAAGGTACTCACCAAGTGCTATTCAAAGAATCACTGAAGGGTTTGGGTTGGAAGGGACTCTAAAGAACATCCAGTTCCAACATCCCTGCCATGGACTGGGACACCTTCCACTAGACCAGGTTGCTCATAGCTCCATCCAACCTGGCTTTGAACACTTCCAGGGATGAGGCATTCACAGTTTCTCTGGCAAGCTGTTCCAGTGCCTCACCACCCTCACAGTAAGGAATTTCTTCCCAATATCTAATTTAAACCTAGCCTCTTCCAGTTTAAAGCCATTAACCCTTGTTCTATCACTACACACTCTTGTAAAAAGTCATAGGAGAGGTGCTCCAGCCATCTGATAATCTTTGTAGTCCTCCTCTGGACTTGCTCTATTATGCTGGGGGCCACAAGAGCTGGACACAGTACTCCAGGTGGTCTCACAAGAGCAGAATAGAGGGGAAGAATCACCTCCCTTGACCTGCTGGTCATGCCTCTTTTGATGCAGCCCATGATGCAGTTGGCTTTCTGGAAAAGTAATCAACTCATTCCAGGAACCTCCTGAATTGCTTATGCCCTGCTGTGTTGCCTCTTCAACAGATATGAGGTGGCTGAAGTCCCCCATGAAGACTAGGCCTTGTGAACACAAGGCTGAGGGCTTCATCTACTGTCTTCCTGGCTGGGTTACATGTAGCAGATCCCCTCTGTCACCTGTCCCTGCCCTCCCTTTAATCCTGACCCATAAGCTCTTGATGGGCTCCTCATCCATCCCTAGGCTGAGCTCCATGCACTCGGGATGGCGCTCCGTGCTCTCCAACGAATGACTGACATAGAAGTGACAGCTCCTCCTTGCCTCCAGTGCCTGCTCTCCCTAAAGGGCCTCCATCCTTCCATTCCAACACTCCAGCCACAGGAGTTATGCCACCCTGTCTCTCTAACAGCCCTGCATGCCTGAGCACACTGCTCACAACAAACAAGCAGAATTAGGAAAAACATTTTTTATAAACTCTGTGTTACTGGAAGCTGTTTAACAAAAGACTTGTCATCGGTATTTCCATACTGCCAGTGTCACTTCTCATCAGGCACCTGCCATCTGGAAACTTGCTGAGGCCTATCTGCAATGCTGGGACAGCTCAGAATCTGAAAAAAAAAAGGTTTCTTTGCTTCTTCCCTACAAGGAATCTCTCTCTGGCAAGGAGTCTTCTCTAGAAAGAACTCTTATGAATACAACTGCACTGAAAGCAAAGAAAGATTTTTATCAAGAAGACCCTCACCAAATCACTAGGCTGGAAGAGACCTTCAAGATCATCAAGTCCAACCCAGCCCTAACACCTCAACTAGACCATGGCACTGAGTGCCACATCCAGTCTTTTTTTAAACATATCCAGGGATGGTGACTCCACCACCACCCCAGGCAAAGTATTTCAATACTTTATCACCCTTTATGTAAAAAACTTTTTCCTAATATCCAACCTACATTTCCCTTGAGGCAGCTTAGGATTGTGACCTCTGGTTCTGTCAGTTGCTGCCTGGTGAAAGACACCGACCTCCACCAGACTACAACCACCTTTCATGGAGCTGTAAAGAGTGATAAGGTCACCTCTGAGCCTCCTTTTCTCCAGGCTAAACACCCCCAGCTCTCTCAGTTGTTCCTCACAGGGCTTGTGTTCCAAGCCCCTCACCAGCCTCGTTGCCCTCCCCTGGATGTGCTCAAGCATCTCAATGTCCTTTCCGAACTGAGGGGCCCAGAACTGGACACAACACTCAAGGTGCCTCACCAGTGCCGAGTACAGAGGAAGGATGACCTCCCTGCTCCTGCTGGCCTCAAGGTAAAGCTAAGGGCACAAATGTATGTCAGAAAAATCTAGAAACATTCATCTATTGTACTTTTGTTGCCTTTCTCTGAACTCACTTTATATGAGAAATGGTCTGGAGGCATCAGACATCCTGGGAGCAAGAAAATGATTCTTTATAGTCACTTTGAGAAGACAAGTTCCCTTATCATATCACTCTTGCCCTGAACTAGTAAGTGACAGAGTAGGATTAAACTTCCAAACTACCTGAAAGTTCAAAGATTTAACTCTACAAACCACCAAATTTAATTTTAACTGGCAAATCTGGCAGATCTACTGCTGCCTTTTTGCAAACCCAGGCGCCAGGTGTTAGTGGAGACGTAGAAATAAAAATAGTCTTTCCATCTTCAGTTACGTATGTCCATTAGACACTATCCAGAGTCCAGGAAGTTAGTTTCATGACAGCTTGATCTGAAGATCCTCCCCATACTTTTGGATCAACTTCACATGGTTATGGTCCACTGACCATTGCTCTGGGAGGTGTTTGGGCTTCATGCTGTCCAAGAAATGCTGCCGCCAGCGTCTTTCCAGCTGCATGAGAGAGCGCAGGCCTCCTTTAGCACAACACTGCACCACCTTCAGTCCATGAGGCACGTAGCTCTCATTGCAGATCCTGCCAGGACACAAGCACAATTTATTTTCGCACAAGCCCGCTGTCAGACTCCAGATCTGTCTCCAGTGAACAGCAAGACACTGAAGATACTTTCAGCTGCAGAGTTTAATTACAGAAAAAGGGTAAGCTAACCAAGAGGGAGAGTTTTAAGCTTTGCTTCAATGCCAGACTGGTTTCTGGAACACAGTTACACTGTAAAGCTGGTTTCTCTGAATGGAGAAAATGTTCTTCTTTACAGCAACACTAAACAAAGCTCTTAAGGTCCATTACAAGCTCCTCAGGAGACTGAAAATTTCTCAAGGCAAGAATTATATGACCCTTCAGAGTGCTGAGCCTGTCACTGAATTCCCTGCCTGGATGAGTTCTGAGTTACAACATCTGCACTTTACAAACAACAGCGAGCATAACAAGGAGAAGATACTCATTTCAAACAGAGACTAGACACTTGTTAAGAAAAGATATTTGGGGAGACTTTGAGAAAGTGAAGAAGACTTCTGATATGACTGTCCTTCAGACTCTTTTCCTGATCTGTCCTTCAAAAGAAGTATAAAAATGTTGGAGGAGAAGATGGAGAGCAAGAACAGAAGACTGGTGAGGAGGAAGAGAAAGAGGGAAAGAAACAAGAGCTGCAGTTCAGAGACCAATGGTGGGTTGAGGGGAGATGGGTATAAACAAAAACAAAACCAGTAAGAAATGCAATACAAACAACTAAAAACCTTACACTCAGCCTACATGGGCTTGCTATACCTGGTTTCCAGATCAGCTGCTGCCTGGAGCATCTCTGGAGTGACTGTGTCTGTGTTATAGAAGTCCTTGATGCCTTGCAGCAGCTCTGCCCTGCGGGGGTCAGGCAGGCTGTCTGCATTCAGCAGGGCGCGCGCCCCCGAGCGCACTTGCCTGCGCAGAGGGTCCTCCAGGAGACGCACGCCTTCCTCGGAGCCAATGGGAGCCCCAAACTCCTGGGCCAGCTGCTGCTTCAGGTGGTTGTCATAGTAATTGGAGATGGCATGGCAGGATGTGCAGAGGAGGAGCACATCGTGTGAGTTGTGGTCTTTCATCTGGATGGGGAAGTGTCTTCGGTATTCATGAGGAACAACATTCTTCCTAGAGAAGACAAAACAGGCAGCTCATTGCATTTGTCTGGAGCTGCTGCTACCCAGTTCCTCCTCTTCCTGCCCCAGAAAGGGTCAGCTAAAACTAGAAGTCCAGGTAAGCAAAGATTACCAGGACATGTAGTACAGAAAGTGATTATTTCTATTATTTTCTGCATTTCTCTTTTTTCTTTTCCAAAAATTCATCACTTTCAGTTAAAGATTCCTACTGTAAAAAAAGAAAACCTAAAAATCAAGTAATGCACTATGAGAAGTATACTTCTCAACTAATCAGTAGCAGACAAAAAGACAAAGAGAAAACTCTTGTTTTTTTTGACCTCATCAGCTTTAGGCTCACCTAAACCTTTCAAAAGTAAAGGATTAAGTAGTGGAAGGAATAGTACAGCTCTTTTCGGATGGGTATGCCACCCACCCAGTGTGTGTCAGCACACGGCTGCCCCTGTCACTCAAACTGCAGCACATACAGGTTCCACAGGCTTTGATCTCTCCTAGGATCAGTATCTCCTGCCTCTGTAAGAGGAAAGGCTGGTCCCTTCAGTGTCTCACACAGCCAAACAACTGCAGAGCACCCAAACAGTGTCCCATCCAGGACATGAAGAAGCATAATGTTTCAGGCCACTAACCAAGCCTCTGGATGCCAAAGTTGATGCAGACCTCAGCCCTGTTTTAGAAGATGCAATTTCCTCCTACCCACTAAACAACTCACCGGATATAGGATTCTCGCTTGCCACACACAACACAGAGGTTTTCTTTCACTGTCAGATAATAATCAACCTGGGACTCGGGACGTCCTGAAGGCTCAAAACGCAGCTTCACAACAAAAGGGTCTGTGCTAACTAGCTCTAAAAGGATAAAGGCAAAGAGAAAATATTCAAGACAAATTGTATTGGAGAGCTAAAATAACAATGCTACAATGTAAGACTCATCCTAGTGAATCCCCAACAGTACTTCCAATAAGAAAGGATACCAAAAAAATCATGCTCCATTAGGAAGATGAGAGAGAGGGGAGAGAGAGGAGAGAGAGAGGGGAGAGAAAGAAGAGAGAGAGGAGCATTTCAAATACCAACAGGAAAATGGTATGCCTACCTCCAATCCCCTTGTCCAAATACCACTGAGCCTTCTTGCGATCACAAGTGCACAGGGGCTGTCCATCTGGTGCATGCAGGAAGCAGTTGTCATACAGTGGAGATTTTCTATGAAACAAGGCCAGTATTACAGCGGCTATAATAGCATGCAAAAAACCCCAGAGCTTTCTATAGCCCTGTGTGCCACACTGCAGTTCAGGCAGCTTCCTCTGAATCACAGGAGTACCCCTAAACACAAACTTGAGGCTGCTGAGACTCCATAGTCTGCTGCTTAGGGAAGCAGTACATCTGAAAATTTATCCAGGGTTCACCAACTGACTCTAAGATATCTTTGCTCTCCTGCTGCCAACAGAATTGTAACTCTTGAAACCAAATTTTCAAGAGATGCCATCACTGAAGACAGCATTTAAAAAAAAAATTGAAATAGAAAACAAAAGAGAATTGAAGTTACAAAAGATGATGAGCTAAGAGTAAGCTCAAAGAGAGCATTAACTTACAGGCAAGGCACTTTCAAGGATCGGCTTGGATTGGATTTTAGTGTTTTTTAATGAAAACTTTTCTAAAATTTAATGTGAATAGCAATTACTTTATTCACTCAAGAGAAATGGTCCAAAAACACTCCTGCACTGGGAACCTGAACACATGAGTTCAGCACTGGGAACTTGAACATATGAGTTCAGGAGAATAACATAGCTGAGCTTATGCCCTCAAACACAATCTTTGGCAGTGACAAGAAGTCCTGTGTGAGCAGTCTCTGGCAGATTGTGGCAGTGTGTGGAAGGGCTCTGTTTTGCAGAAAACATTCCTTACTCTGCCAACCTCCTTCAAACAAAACTGAAGCATGGAGCAGGCTGGGCTCAGAGAGGACCTGGGAGGAGCTGGCCAGAGATGTCACAATACACTGCAGAAAAGTTTCCTTTCCTCTCTACAGCAAGATTGTACAAATTAGTTCTCAGCAGAGCTCTACCAGTTAAAAAGGTTGATTCATAGGCTATCTCCTTCCACTGAGCATCCACAGCTCAACTCAGCCACAATGATAATTTCAGTACTTCCCAACTCTAAATGAATAAACATTAAAACTTAACAGACTTAAACAGAAAGGAAGAGTGAAAAAGGACTTTTGAAACGACATCCAGTGTTATCACAGACTAGAGCCAATTGCAGTAAATACTGTAAAAAGCAGTGAGTCTACAGATCTCTCATGAAGTCAAGCACAGTTAAAAACAAAAACTATACAAACATATATGGAGAGATCTTAATTTATCTTGGAATGTAATTTTGTTTAAATTTTAATCCTCCCATGAGATGCAGTCCTCCTGTTTTGTATTACACAGCCTCAAAAAAAAATTAAAATAAATATGAGGGTCTTGCTCTGTAAAACAGAATACTGTTAATTACTGCTAATGAAATCAATACTATTGACTACACTAAAATTTCTCCACTGCCAATCCAATAAACTGAAAAAAAGAAAACAAATACAAAAATTTATTTGTTTCCCAAAGATATTTTCATGTAATTTTAGTTATGTCCAATCACAAATTTTATTAGATTGTATCCTAACAAAAGCAAACATACAGATACCCCAGATCTTCCACTGCACTGAGCTTAAAGCAACTTTTCCAACTTGTTTTTAATTTAAAAACAACTGAACTCTTGCTAGCAAAAGCTCCTAAGAATTTAGGATTCACTCCAAAAAATCACCTGCAAGGATGGTAATCCTGAATCCAGCAACAGCCGTCTCTGCAAGGCTAAAGCATCACTTTTCTTTCCTCTTGCCTCCTGGCCAACAGATAAGGGCACTGCTTTGCTGCTACCACAGGCTGTTCCTCCCTGTACCGTCTGGCTCCTCACATAACATGTCTTACCGCTGCTAACCTCAGCTTTCAGCCCTGCTATCTCTGTGGCTATGGTGACATGGGACAGCAAAGGAAAAACAACAGTCCACGAGGCAGATCCTGATGAAAGGACAAGCTCTGTGCAGTTGTCACATTTTCCTTGGAGAAGACAGGGCACAGCTGTTTGAGCAGCAGACTCACAGAACATGGCAAGTTGGAAGGGACCCCCCAGGATCATTGAGTCCAACTCCTAGCCCAGCTAAGGACACCCAAGAACAACACCTGGGAAGCCAACTGCCTCCTGCTAGGATTGTGCTCTCTTGCTAATGCTTCCACATGGGAGGGAGGGAGGGAGGGAGGGAGGAAGGAAGGAAGGAAGGATGCTCATACACTCACCTTGCAGAATATCCCACACCCAGAGGCTTTCGCTTCTGCCTCCGTGGATCTCTCATTTGCTGATTGCCAGAGGGTTGGCCGTTCACCCAAGACTTCCGATTCTTTGTTTTCTGAGGGGAACGTCCCTCTCCACTCTTCTCCTCTCCTGTGCTGCCACTCTTTCTTCCTCTAAACGGGATATCCACCAAGCCCTGGCATTTACCCCGGGCTTTCTCCCAAGCAGTGACAGAGTTTTCACCTTCAGATGTAGCAGGGAAGCTGGTAAATCCCAGCAAACAGAAGAACAGAGCCACTGAGACCTGGGCATCCCTAGCAGCATAGAGAACCTGAAGAAAAGCACAGAAATTAAGATACTGACAAACAGCAAATACTCCCAACATTATCAGTCTTTAGCACAAGGTACAGTAAAACCAGAAGCTGGATTCATTTCCTTTTGAAGTTCACATGAAGTTTTGCCAGTTGAGTGGCACTTTCATAACAACACCACATCCCACTACCTTGGGGTAGTGCCCCCAGGAACTGCAAGGGACTGAAAATGTATTTAGGTCAGACATCTTCACATCCCACCAATCCCTCCTTCATAAAAAGTTCTCTTCTGGCACACTGGCTAAGAGTATTCAGCACGGTTTTTTGTCCTGTCACTCCCTCTGCTGGTCATTGCTTCTGCAGGCATGTGCAGCTTGACTAAAGAAACTGGGCAGTCGGGGAAAACTCAGTGCTCTAAAGAAGGTGAACAAGATTTCCAGGGTCTCTCTAATATTGCACTGACTGCTACAGACTGAAGAAAATAATAAAGAGGTGAGGTTTTGGAAACACTTCTTCAAGATATCTTGTCTCATAGATCTTTCAGGACTAAAGGAAAACAGGGTAAAGAATCCAGGGAGAATAGCAGAAAATGATCTTAAAGGAAAAGGAGAGGAATGCAGGCAGTGAGTCTGAAATTAACTTTAGGCGCTGTCACACATAAGGGTTTGAGGAATAATTTGAAAAGGCTCAGATCTCCCTGTTGTAAAGCCTCTTTTGCAACTAAGAAGGTTACTTTTCTTCCCAAAACAGTAAGTTGAAGTGGGGAACACACCTGATCTTGTGTCAGTTCTTCTGCTTCCCAGTTGCTGCAACGCACATGAGGAGATTTGTCAAGTGGGAAGTTCAGGACTTTTTCAGCTAAAGACTTAAGGCTAAGGCAGTTGTGAAGTAGATCCTTCCTTCAATTCAACAAAGAAAGTGAAACAAATATATTAAAAATGAAACTATACACTCATGCAAATTCAGATGGCCTCTGAAGAGAGCCTGTGAGAACACAATGCATATGATGCATGACTCAAACAGCACACAGCTGCCTCTCAGCTTTACAGGCCCTCTCACCCCCTCTACTAAAATGTTCTTTCTAGATTTAGTAATTATCTTGTGTCTGCAATATGCAAAGCAGGCAAGGCTGGAGTTAGTAACATTTAAGGCTGAAGTGTTTGGCTCTGAACTACTCCCTTCTGAACTAAAGAGGCCCATCATTCAGTGAGGGACCACTTGTCCGAGGGATTCATGAGAAGCCCAAGAACCAGGAAGAATCCCGGCCACTGGAGACAAGAAGTCCATCCTCAGTGTTAAAAAGGCACCAATAGGTCAGCAAACGTGCGGCCCAGATCACTAACACCACATCCAGGCACACATATAATTGTACATGAAGAATATTTGCAAGTAAAACATCTTGTTTCAGGAAGAGTAAAAGATAAGAAAATGGCATCCATCACAAGTGTAACCTTTCCATAGAAGAATTGTTATTAAAAGAGAAAATTGGAACTGGTTTATTTAGTAACATTTCAAGAAATCTTGAAATTCAACAGTTCCATTTACATGCCCTGTGCACATTTAACTCACACTTCTTTTCAGTGTATTCAAACATCTGCTGACACAGTGTTCATTCTTACTGCATTAAATCACTGTGCCTGGACTTCTTAAAAGCTGAAGCATGGTACACAGAGAAGTCCACAAAGGTATCAGTCTGTGAGAGAAGACTAACGGACACAATTAGCAAATGAAATCCTCATTAAGATTTCATTTCCCTTAAGATCACAGAATAGAAGCATGACAGGCTCTTGGGCTACAGCTATCAATGCCCATTTTCTAAAGCCACCCTAAGAATTCCAGACATACCAGCCTGATATCATTCAGCTTATGCAAATCACCTAAGATACATTTCCAACTTTCCAACAAATGAGGCCTCAAGCAGACCTACCTCTGTGTTCAGGCACTTAACCTCTGTGTTCAGGCACTTACCGCTGTCTCATGGCTAAATACCGGAGATCCATGCTCCCTTTGACTGGAAGACCATAATCATGAAGCAATTTGCAAGCATCTTCCCAGCATCCTACCCCAACTTTCAACACAGCACTATCTGCCATGATGTCCACCAGGGTCTTTGGAAGAGTCTGGCCACCGGCAACAAGCCTGGGCAACCGAAGAAGAATGCAGAGGCCACTGGAAGAAGCCATCTGCAACAGGGATACAGGATTTGCTTTTCCCTCCACAGATACCTGTAATGAAATAAAAAATGAAAGTCCAGGTTATTGTATTATTAGTAATACCAGAGCTGAAGCAAATTGCAAAAAAGGCCACTGAAAGCAGGAAATACTTATCAGTTTACACAGTATTGTATTACACAGTATTGTCTACACAGTAAAGTATTGTTACATGTCTCTAAAAATTCATGGCAAATTGTGTGGTCTTTTTCACAGTATTACTGTGCCCAAGCTACTTCTTGCCACATTCCCACATGACGATCTTTCCCCCTTTCACCCTTCCCCTTCATAGCTGAGCTGGTAGAAGAAATCAGAAACATTTCTGAATCCACATTAACACAAAGCCACCCACTATATAAATGCGTATGGCAAATACATTGCTTAGCTGTGGCTTCTACTAATGACTGTGGGGTGAGTAAATTTCCAGTCAAAACAATGGCAAAGCCAGGCTTTATAAATTACTTTAAGCCTGTTTGAGATATCACACATACAAATGTACAAGCAGAAGAGGAACTTTGTTTTCTGGTTGTCCCAGTGAGTTTTATCTATGTATCAGCATTATCCTCCTTTTCGGACTTAACATTCTTAAGATATTGTTCCTCAAATACGTAGCTAGATTTAAAATAGCGTAAGCCAAGCTACTTCTAGTAAATCACCTTTAAAGAGACATTACACCAAACACATAATGCTATATTTAGCCATACAACTGTTACTATATTTAGTAAAGTCGACTTATCACGGAACTCAGGAAACAAATACAACTGGTGAATCAAAAACTTAGCATATTTAAACGTTAAGAAGAAACAAAATTAGCATCTGCTTCACTGCCATCATGACAGACAATCACAGACAATAGTCAACACACCGTGGTATCTGTTTAAGCAAAGAAATTGCTCCACCTTCAATGATTTCCCCATGCAATTTGCAATCTAAAGGAAGGAGAGGCGCTTCTTGATCACTCACCCATTCACAATCAATTCCAAGAACCGGCCACTTCTCCAGCTCCTTCTTCAGCAATGGTTCAGCATGATCCCACTCCTCCTGCTCTGAAACTATCACTATGTCTGCACCAAGGGTCCTCTCTACCCAGCAAAAGGTGGGAGATCTGAAGAAGGAAAGCACCTTCTTATCCTCTGCTTTAATGAGTTTCTCATCTCCTGACTTTCCTGCTGCTTCCTCTTGCTGACTACTACAGCGTGTTTTTCCTTTCCGACGCTGGGTCGCTTTCCACAAAACCAGGCCCCCCAGTGCAACACCCAGCAGGGTCGCCAAAGTAATCGTCACAGCTGTTTGCTTGGCCATTTTTTATTGCCCTTTCTCCTCTTCACCTCATCCTCTCAAAACAGCATCGTGGGATTTCATCATGGCCTGCAGTGAAAAATAAGAGAGGAAGAAATTAAAGACAACTTAATAAAATGTGTTTAGAGATATTAAACACATGCAATGCTATCACAACAAGGTTCTAGCCATAACTTGTAATCCTGACAGAAAAAAGTTCCGGGTCCCACTTTGATAGACTGGGGGCCTGGGGACAGACTGCTGCAGTGATGCATTCGGCAGGAAGAGGAGACTGAACGCTGCTGTTGATCACACCACTAAAAACTTTAAAGGGAATCCATTCCATTAAACTGGTGCAACTTCCACAAACTCTGCTATTCCAAAAATAACCTAGTCACGGTTATTATCAACACCTTTAAATTCAGTTTGTAAGTAGATCAACCTAAACAAGGCCAAAATGAAATTGCTGCAGAATAAGTATGTCAGTTAACGCATTAGTAAATAAGAGGCATTTATTTGTCCATCACATTCACATCCATACTAGGGTCAAATGGTCTTTAGGCACTGAAAAGCCCTAAAACAGCAGCATCTTACTTAGCTGTCCCTCTATCATACAGAAGCTTAGTACCCCTTCAATAAACTGAAATCAGTCCTGCTCCTCCATCCCAGTCCATCACGTTGTTTCTAAAGGGCTGTCCTTGTGCTCGCTTCCCCACAAGGAGAAGTTCGGGTGTCGATGCTACTCCAGCATCGATGCTACTCCAGCATCGATGCTGCACAGCCGCTCCCAGCACCCCGAGCACGGCCCGGGCACCTTTCCGAGCACCCCCGAAGCAACAGGTCGTCCACGGCCACCCCGTAAACTGAGTGCCAACACCGGGGGCATCGAGCCCGCCCGCAGCCCTCTCCCTCTCCCTCTCCCTCGGTCCAACAAGCCACTGCCCCTCTGGGAACCGGGGGTGCCTGTGATCCTTGTGCGGGTCCCCCGCCGAGGCAGGAGAAGCCCCGGTAAGATGCCCCGGCCCCCGCTGAGCCCCGGCGGCAGCGGCGCGCCGAGGCCCGGGGGCGGGCCCAGGATCCCAGCCGAGCGCTCCTCCGGGCCGCTGCCAGGCCCGCCGGGATGGGGCAGGCGGGGGCGTCCGCGGCTCCCCTCGGCATCAGGGGGAACGCGCTGCCAGCTTTAGGTTCGGTCGCGGTTATCTACCCCGGGAAGAGGCCCGAACGCCAGGAGCGAGCATGCGGGAGGCCGCGGGCGCACCGGACCGCGCACCGGGGCACCTGCAGCCGCAGCCGCGGCCTCCCCGGGATGCGCGCAGCAGCCTCTCCCCCGCGGCCGGCCCTGCCGCCCGCCCGCGGCCCCGCCGGGCGCCCACCGATCCGCCCGCTGCCTGCGTCCCGCGGAACGGCTGCGTCCGGCCGCAGGAACGCCCCGCGGGGCAGTCGCCACACACACCGGGAGCCTTAGAGTGGCGGACGCTTCCTCTGTGGCGGCGGTGCGAGTGGGCGGCGGGCGCCGCCATGTTGTACGGCAGCTAGTGGCGGGGCGGCTGGGCAGGCGCCAGCGTGCCTTCAGACGGGCAAAATGCTGGCAGGAATACTGCAAAGCCGGCTCTTTTTAAAGCGGGTTTTGGAGTGAAAAGTGCGGTGTGTTGTCTGCGACTAGGGAGGGCTTGAGGAGCGAGCCGCAGCGGGCGTGAAGTCGCCCACATGTAGAGCACCGCGAAACCCCTGGGGCAGGAGGGACCAGATAGAGTGGGAAGTAAAGAACAAAGGCAGCCGGGAAAATAAATAGCAAAAAAAATAGCAAATAAATAGCAGCCACCTCCAAAGTGGCAAACTGGAAGAAAACAAAGAGGGAACAAATCAAATGGAGACTGTTAAGAAATTAACAGAGGAACATGTCACTTAATCATGACAAGTGATTGTTCCCCCGTGTGTATGGAAAAATATGAATGTTAGAAGAGTGACACCACAAAACCTGGACAGTGAGTATACAGGCAGATGCTGTATCCAGAGTTACGATCGTCAAGGCTTGAGGTCATCCCTGTTAAAAAGCAAACGAGTTTCTAGCACAAACTCCTTTCCAAAGAGGAGGATCTGAGCACCCAATTTCTTCGATCTGAGAGGATCTGAGCACCCAATTTCTTTGAATTCCTTTGCAATTCTCAGTAGGTCCCAGATTTTGTGCCACCGAGCTGCATCTATTTGAAGTAGAGACTGAACCCACAGAAAATACTGTGCTAAATCAATTTAACGGCATCAAACTCTGTTTTGTTTTAACTTTGCCACTTGTAGTCATCACAGTAGGAGGATCTCCCAAGCAGAGATTTGGTATTTAGCAGACCTGTTGTCCAAAGAGTGCAACAAAGTGGCTAATGGTTGGCACTGGCAAAAATCTTCTATTGAAGCAGTATTTTTCTCAGTCTGTAACTCATCTTTATTTCCCCCCTTCTTTTTTTTCTTAACTCAGGAATGAGGTACTCAGACATCCTGATAGCTCACAAGGAAAACAGGTGATTTTCAGAACACTTTTCTGAGCAAATAAGGGCCTCTCCTTATCAGGAATAAGATATCAAGGCTAATAAAGGTTAAGCAGCTACTTGTTCTAATGACCTGATCTATGCCAGCATGGTGTGGCTGTATCAGGTCTCACTGGTGCTGGGGTAGGATCAGAGTTTTGTTTTCCATTGACTTGCATCTGTATTTTGAATGTACAAATACAACATGTACAAATGTACAAACTCAAAGTTCAAATGTACAAATACAAAAACATAAGTGTTTCTGCAAAGCCTCTCAGTCTTGCTCTACAGTGACAAGACATGGATCCATTTTCGTATTAATTCACTGAGTTACGAAGCATTGCAATCTCACTGCAGTAACTCACACCTTCTCTCTCCTTCATTCTCCTCTAGAGGGAAGGTCTGCATCTCCCTTTCAGTCACACCCTGGCCCCAGCTTCTCCATCCATCCCTGTGCTCCAATGCACCATGCACAGCTGACCAGCTGAACTTCAGGTCACCATGCAGGAGCCAGCACGACTCTGAAGTTGCTCACATGACTTGTGCTCAGAAGAAAGGTGCATCATGTGTATGCTCAGGAGAGAAAGCTGGAGGGGTCTGGCAGTACCTGAGTTCCCACAGTCAGATGGACATGTTTTGCCAGTTTATCTCCCTCTCTCTTCCCTTCACACATATCCCTTAAGGTATAGTGCTTTGTTTTGCATGGTCATTGGAATCTAGCATAAACCCGGATTGCCACTTGGATGGATAGTCCCATGTTTCCTGTTGTACCTGTGACTGACTGCTCACTCCCTGCTCCCTTGCTCCAGCACCCACATATCTGTAATGAGAGGGTCAGAAAATCATGGAACTGATCCATCTGTAAACTAGTTCAAGGACAAAAGGTGACACCTGGGGGCACAACAGACATTTCAAGGCCCAAGTGATTGGAAAGAGAACCAAGATGATGCAGCTGGGCTCCGGGATCCAACTGCCCTACTGTGGGGTAGGCAAGGCATCCTTAAGACAACTCTGTCAGAGCTCAAGATAAGCACAAAATACTGAACAAATCTGCAAATAAATTGTTTCTTTTCATTTCTAAAGTAATAGAAGCGTAAAGTTACAATAGAAAAAAATAAAATACCCCAATATTTATTTTATATAAAAGAAATAATATTTCTATAAAATAATTTCTATTTTATTACAAAGTGAAAACCTCAGAGAGAAGATGCTAGCTTTTCTCCAAGTAAGAGGAATGTATCCCTGGTTGCATTTAAAGCCTTTATTTTTCATGGCATCACTGACATTGCAGAGTCCTGTAAGCCATAAGTCTCTTTAACACCTTGTCTTAAATCTACATAGCCATTTATTCAAGTATAAAGATTAAATTAAAAATAAGTAAAAGCAACTGATGCATGAATGCACTCTGGCAAAAAACCAAACCAAAATCAAACCAAAACCCAAAAAATCAACAAACCAACCAACCAAAAAACACCCAAAACCAAACCAAACAAAAACAAAAAACCCAAACAAACAAACAAACAAACAAAAAAACCAAACCAAAAAACCCCAAAAAACCAACAAAACAACAACGACAAAAAAACCCACCAAACAAACCAAAAAAGCCAAACCAAAACCAAACAAACCAAAAGTTCCCAAAACCTGATAGGGACGTTGCTGAAGATGACAAGATAACCAAGTGAGTAAACACCAACTGCTGGCTTAGCCTTACTTATAAGAAATCTGTTACAGCACGTAAAGGGAAGCCTTTGTATGGTAAACAGCAACATTTACTTTTCTGTGTCTGTAGCCTGATGTGAGGTCTCTGTCAAAACACTAATTTTTAGCCTGATTTCCTAAGGAAAGAAGGGTTATGAAATTACTCTATGTTGGTGTTTCTGCCTCTCGGTCCCATTACTTCCCCCACTTTCCTTGCCAAAAAAGCATGTTTAAACCATTGCTAAATTCCATCTAAATTTGTACAAAGGTAACAAGTGAAATGTAAAGCCAAATGGATGAAAAAGGTCCTAAAAAAGCTGTCACTGATAAAATGGTAAGCATGTGCAGACGCTGCTTAGTATACGTATGAGAATCCACACAGCAGTACCACATCAGGACAAATCCATAGGAAACCAGGCTTCACTTGTTCTGCTGATCACAGAAAAAAGAATTATTTTTATAATGACATTAGCTCATCCTTTAGGAGGGAGAAAACTAGGGTAAATGACTCAGTGTTCAAAGGAAAATCAATGATCGTGGAATATCAAAGGAGAGAGGCTCCAGTGAAGACTTAAATTGCTGGTAGCAGACAATAAGCAGAGAGCTGCATGTAGTCCCCACTAGATCATTAATAACACTCTCTTTGGGGCCCCATCCCAAGCTACAGAAAAAAGCCAAACTCCCATTTCAACTTCTAATGTGATTTATCTTCCTTCTGTCGATGCTGGTAACACCATGACTATATATGCAAACAAGCCATTTTGAGCAGGGTTTGTTTTAACAGGGTTGATACCAGGAAAGCAGTAGGGTTTCTTTCCTCAAGAAGTCAGAATGAGAGCAGTTTCAATCAACTGTGAAGCCCCATCCTAAAGATGGAGTCTCATACTGCAACCAGGTGGATAGAAGGTTTAGCTTCTGTTCAAAAGGCAGTTCTGCTTCCCCCTTCTCTCTGTCAGCATTCTTCTCCAGCCTCAATTCTGCAAATACTGGTGCCTGCTTGATTCAAGGAATTAAGTGAGCAGAAAGCTAGCACAGCAAAAAACTGGGTTTTCTTCTGGTTTAAATTCCTTGTACTAACCCATCATACAGCCAGATCTCAGTGAAACTACGTCTTTAGCCAAAAGATGAGTCAGTGGTAGCTCACTGAAGGGATCTGACAGAGTTTGCAGGTTTTGCAAAGAATCTGAAAAAAACTCAGAGGTGTAAAATGTCAGATAATCCCATGAGGATGAGTTGTATTAACATCAATCATCATCATCAATGTATTTCTTCCTTAATTGCCAACTCTTTTCATTGCTTATATAGAAAGAGAGATTAATTTCACAATTCCATTTCTTGAAGAGCTTACCCCAGTAGTTCAGTCCAGAAGGCACACTGAATCAGCCTCACTGTTTATGGCAGCTAAGAATATGACATCCCCCATCTCCAAAACTCATCTCCCAGCTGGGCACTCCAGACTAGTTTGTGCTGATTTTGGCACTCATTGGGACGCTTCCATGAGCCAAATAAACACATGGCAGACAAGCAGGTCCAGTAAGTAGCAGCATCAGCACAAAGAAAGGGACAGAACACAGAGCCACAGAAAAATAAAGCCACCTTTAAGTGGCCACAAATCATTAGATTGGCTTAGCTGCATGTTAAACCTACATAGCAGAATGGCAAGCCCCAAGGGGAGACATTTGAGAAAAAAGTCCTAGTTTTTCCTACCTTTCTGGTGTATTAACGTAAGCAAAGGGAGAAAAGCCCAGAAGCCACCAAATTCTTACTAGAGGGAATAAATTACAAAACCAAAATTATTAAAAAACAAATGATGTGGCTAAAATATGATGTAGTCTTCTTGGTTTACCCTTTCTTTCTATTGCCCCTCAAAAATAAAAAATATTGGTATAAATAAACAAATGAATAAAAGCCTTGACTCAGCTTCACTTTCCTAGTCATGCATTCATTCTCTCTGACTCACTCCATAGACATCCAACTATCAGTGTCCAAACTTCTCAGTTTCCACTCTGGATTAACCAAAGCAAATCAAAGGTTCAACAGAACCCCAAAAAGAGTATTTAAATATCATCCTTTCTCGCCTGACACAATCAATCATGCTTCACTTAAATCCTTGGTCTTCTGTTACCCTCCTACATTATCTCTGAGTTAGCTCTGAGGAAAGGAGCAGATCCATAAATCATCTGCAGAGAGATATTAATTTATTTGTATTTCAGATGAGATACCTCCCCCTGTCCAAACTCAAAACAGAATCTTCTCTCTTCTGTGAATGACTAGCAGGAAATTAGAGCTCAGCAGAGCTAGAACTATTCCCTGAAAGCCCTCTTATTATCTTCTTTGTGAGTGTCCGTGGATAGCATCACCAGTTTACCTGCCACTCAAGCTTATTTGTCAACTGTCAGGTCTGACTGAAATGTCTTTGTAGATCCTACAACCCAGGGTATATACCACTTTGGCAGCTCCAAAACAGCCCTCCAAAACATCCTTGCAGCTAAGACCCTTGTTCTCTTATTGATATACAAAGACTGCCCTAATACCTCTCCCTTCAGTATTAACCAACACAGCTCCTAATACAACAGCCATTGACCAGTGGAAATGCCACAGGCTGACAACAGAGCAAAGCTGACCGTAGGCCTCCTATTAATGATCAAATACACCCCAGCCATCAAATGGAAACAACTAATGCAATTTAACTGATTCTCCTAATTCAAATTTGTTCAGAAAAATGTTGAAGGGATAACTTTGTACCAGTAGACAGTAAACACCAATCAGTTATTGTCAGTCCTTCCAGAGGCAGGACAAAAAATCTGTAGCATGGACAGAAGCTAATGTGAGTGTAAGGTGACACCATGGCCATACCTCATACAGATCAATTTAGTACTTCTGAGAGACTGAGCTCTGCACAACCTTAGAATTAACAACTCTGAAACTGCAACCCAAGATTTTTTACATAAATCATTAACCACATCACTTTTCTATTTTAAGGATTCTCCTAGTTCCCTGTTCTGTATTGCATCAAACATTACTTACTTACCTTCATTTCCAAGGGCATCTACAAATCACCCTCCTGTTCATTATCTCCCATTTCCTTTCCAGGTGACTCCTCCACTCTGTTGCCTACTTGTTGAAATTCCAGGCAAAACATTTGTTGTGCTTGATTTCATGCTGTTTTTGAGACATGGAGGAGACTATGAGCATGCTACAGAATTAAGCAGCTCAAGCAGGGTATACAGACAGACTCTGGCTTCCTGTGCCCTTTGAGTCTGGCCAGGCTCAATCCAATTTGGTCTGTGACAACCAGTCTCAGTACAGCACCCCCATGGTAACATGTCCCCCAGAACAGCAACTCGATGAAGTTTGATCTGTTTGACTAACTCCTGTCAGTACATTGATTCCATTGCAAGCTGCAGAATGTTCCTGTTAAAGGAGACAAAGATGCTTCATTGATGCTACTTCAGTATGACTCAGGACAACAGTCTATGTGCTTTGGAGAGATAACAGCACTCTAGCTTTATTAACATAGACACCAGTCATTTTCCAAGGAAGATATCACCCTGTATAGGCCATGGTAACTTCCTTAGGTGTTATATTCAAAATTAATTCAAAGAAAGGAATCAAGAGAGTGAAAAGAATGCTTATCAGTACAGTTTTTTAACCTATATGGCCATGTCATTGAGCAGAACAGATTGACAGTCTGCTATAATTTTTCTTTTAAATTCTGACTGCTTAGAAATGTGATTTAAAAAACACCACAAAAACAAACAAGCAGAAAAACCCCAACAAAACAAAGCTTTCCGAGAGACTGAATCCAGAATGTGGAGAAAAAGCACTGGAGATTTTATTATATTGCATATTTCTTTCAGTACAGAAACCAAAGGTACTCAAAGATATTCAACCTGAACAATACTTTAGGAAAGGGCAAAAAGTGAAATCTTGCTGAGTGAGCAACAGTTTCTGATATAATTGTAATGGTGCAGAATATCATGGCATGCAAGCAACAAAGATATATGATTTTATAGCAATGTCTGAAGCTAAGGTAATAAACACAAACCATGATGGACAGTGTCTTTGCCTCTCTATATTGAGGGTAGGATAGACATGCTACATGGCAGTAGTTGGCCATCAACAACTGTAACTAGAAAACATCCTTATGTATAGTTCAGATTAGAAGAGATTAACTGCTTTGTTTTCACTTCAGTTGTGAAGCATTGTTAATTGTTAATGTTAACACTGTTAATGTAACTTCTTACATTCTTTTTTTACTCCCAATTAGAAGAGAAAGTTTTTTATTTACTTTTGTTATGTGTTAAAATAAGGGCAATAGTGTTGTCAAATAAAAAGCTTGGTCTATGCAGGATTTGATGCTCTTTCTATAATCTTAACCAAGAAGAAACCCAAAGCACTTAACTGACTTTTTATAATGAAATAATTTCTATTTCTATGGAAAAGCTGTCACCAGAATATGGCAGCAGTCTAAGAGTACTCAGTCATCTTGCCACATCACAGTTTATGTCAGGGCGGGTTTTCCCCATTGCTTATTTTAAAGTTTCAAGACTCTTAATTCCCAGCAGATGCAGTGCTACACAAAGATGGCCAGGATGGTTAGGCTAATTCCTCTCAGCTTCTGAAAACTGTATCTTCCCAAGGTACTGGAGCCATGGGGAAATACAGACCTGAAAGTTCCAAGCTGCTCATTTTGTGCACAGGCAGCATGCAGTCAGCTGCAAGGTGGGACTGGGGGTCTGTGCAGCACCTCAGGGACATCACCCTTTGAATGACACTCCTGTTGCCTGACATGGTATCAGATGTTACCTGAGAAGTACAGGGTCCTGTGAAAGAGAAAAGATATTCTTATTCCAGTAAGGTAAAGGTTGGGGTATTGTTAAACAGTGAAGGATGACACAGGTCACTTCCACCTGGTTAGTCCAGCTGCGTTTTAGGGGTTAGTTGACACTGCAGGGTAAGAGAAGAAAATTTATCTGTACTTCGAGCAGTCTTCCAAGGGCTGCAGGAAGGTCTACTGACTCACTTGTGATGGGGCAGCCCTCCTGTTTTCAGTGTTGCTCGGGAAGGAGCAGCAGAAAGCAAGCTATGAAACCCATAATAACTATCATAGAGAAAACAACCACAACAACAACAAAAAACCCTTCAAACTAAATTCTAAAGCCATAATGCTTTGAATTCCCGTCGAAATCACTCAGCATTTACAGAGGACAAGCCCCACTGCAAACTGCCCCCGCACTTGAGCTGTTTTTCCCCTCATCCTCCCTCCGGTGCGTTGCCCGCCCGTTGCCCCCAGGCGGGCCGGCCGTGGCTCCGGAGCGCTCCCTTCCATTCCCCGCTCCGCGGGAGCACCTGCCTGCCCGCCCGCCCGCCGCCACCTCCGCGCCGGCCGCGGGGCTGCAGCCGGCACGGGGCACTCAGCCGGGCCGGCCGAGCGGCGGCGGGACGCGTCCTCCCGCGGCTCCTCCGAGAGACGGGCGTACCCGTTCCCCCGCAGCTCCTCCGAGTGGCGAACAGGTCCTTCCCCAAAAAGGTCCCCGGAGCGGCGAGTGTGTTCGGCCCCCTGGAAGTTCCCGCAGCAGTGAATGTGTCCTTGCCCCAGGAGGTCCTTGGAGTGGCGAACGTGTCCGTCCGTCCCCGGAGTGGCGAACGTTACCGTCCCCCCGCAGGGGCGAGGGTTTCTGTCCCCCGCGCCGCTCCAGCAGCGAGTTAACCGGCGGCGGCGCCACGCTAGAGCCGGGCCGGGAGGCGCGGGCTGCAGCTGAGGATCAGCTGCTGAGGGAAGCGGGGAGGAGCCAGCGGGATCAGGAAGCGGCGGAGTGTCTAACACCTCTCTGCCATGGCTGGCTAAAGAAAAATCATCATAACCATAACAAGGGGGGAAGCGGGGGAGGGGAGGCGGCGGCGGGGGAAGGGGCGGCGGGGGAAGGAGCGGCGGGGAGCGGCGCAGGCGGCAGCATGAGGAGGAGAGGCAGCCGGGGGGGCAGCATGCGGTCGGTGGTGGGGTTCCTGTCCCAGCGGGGCTTGGAGGGGGACCCCCTGCTCACCCACGACTTCCAGCGAAGACGCCTGCGGGGCTGCAGGAACCTCTACAAGAAGGACCTCCTGGGCCACTTCGGCTGTGTCAATGCCATTGAATTCTCCAACAATGGAGGCCAGTGGCTGGTCTCAGGTAAAGCGAACGCTCTCGTCCCTCGCCCCCTCCCGCCACCCCCTCCCCAGGAAGCATCTTCCTCCCCGGCCGCCTCCCCTGCGGCCCGGGGGAGGGAAGCCGCGGCAGCGCTGCTCAGAGCCGTTTGCCAAATCCACCGGTGCCCGGGAATGATGTTTTCTCAAGTAGGGATCTAAAATGGTTGACAGGTTTTAAATTCTACTATTATCGGGGGGGGAGCCCTGGTCAAAGTTTTTACGAGAGTGTTTCCCGGGCACTGGGGGTGGGAGCTAGGGGTGCCCCTTTATTTGATGGCTCGCGTGTCTTTCCTCTTAAAAGAGGATTTTCTTATTTTGGGGGGATGACGACGGGGAGAAGAAGCATCCCCGCGGCGCTCATTGTGGGCACAGAGTGACATTTGTCAACGCCGTGCCCCGGGCCGGGGGTCAGCAATCGCTGCCGGGGGCGGGCGGCGGCCCCGAGTTTGGCCGGGGGGGCTGCAGTACCACTCGGCATCGGGCGGGAACAGGATCGGTTTAATCGAGGGACTGGTCACTTTGGGGCCACCCCCACCCCATCTTGTTTTGGGGGAGGGGAGTCGGGTTTTGTTTTGTTCCTCCTCCCTCTCCTTGCAGGGCGCGTTTGTGAAAGAGGGGGATATATTTGTGGTGATGGTTTTTGGCTTAAGGTCCCCTCTGTTGCCTGCCCGGGGCTGAGGGAGCCATAGGGGTGGGGGATGCTGTCAGGTAGGAGGGAGGCGAGGGCTTGACATCAGCTGCGACACCGAGGACGGGGAAAAGCTCTGCACCCCTAGCCAGGGAGAGGCTGCGGGGCTCGGCGGCCGGCTGACCGCCTCCCCCCACCCCAGCAGCGCTTGGTGCAGGTGCCTCTTCCTGCTTCCCCGCCTCCGGGCTCCGAGGGGCGGCAGGGGAAGGAGGCAACTTGAGGCCGGGGCCTGGCCGGGCGCTGCAGGCCGCGGTCTCCTCGGGCGGCTCTTAGCGACAGGCCGGGGAATCGCGGGCCGATCCCGCCCGCGGCGCCCCGGGGGCTCGGCCGCTCAGGGGTCGCGGCGCTCTTCTCCCGCCAAGCCCTCGGACCCCGCGCTACTCTGCGAGGGGACAGAGACCATCGAGCGGCGGGGAGGGAGCTGCCGGCCCCGGAGGGACCGCTCGTATCGCGCCCCCCCGGGCAGGGCAGGGCAGGGCCGCCGAGCGCGGTGTCCATTGCAGGCCGCGGTCGGGGGGCGTTGTGTCCCGGCCGCCCCTCGCCCCCGGGGACAGCGGGCTGCAGGGAGCGGCCTCCCCTGCCCTGCTCTCCCGCGGCTGGGGCTGCCCACAGGGGCCGGGCAGCAGCGGGAAAGGCCCGTTCCCCGTCGTGTGGGGCAGCTGCCCTCGGGGGAATCGCAGAGGTCCTTGGCAGCTCTGTGGAGAGTGGTCTCGCTTGCCAGGGGGTTGCTGACCTGGTTATTAACCGAGGGCCTCGGTTTTGCCTGTCTACCTTGTGAGCAGCGACAGGGCTACTGAGGAATGTGATGGGGGCATGGCTGAGCAGTACTGCCTTACCGTGGTGTCTGGGCAGAGGTGAAGTGTATCACACAATGGTATCAGTAATGACTTCAAAGAGCATTCAATAAAAAGTTTTTGTGACTGGTTACTTTTAAGCAAGGGCAGAATAGAAACCCTGTATAAACATGGAGTGGAAGCTGATACACTGAAACCTTCCTAAATTTAACATTCTTACCTGAAGAAACTTCAAGCATATTTCCAGTGATTTCTGAGTGTCCATGAAGGATCTTAGTGTTACTGTTAGGGATTCTTTTATCTTTATGCACATGCTGCTTCTGAGATATGCATCCATTTAGCTTGTGAATATATGTGTGTATACATACATACATACACACATATATATATAAACATGAGTGTGTATTGGAAAGGGAATGCTGATTCACCCATTCTAAAGTTCCCGATTGTCCCAGTTGTTATACTGGTTTGTACTGGTCCTTCTTCAGTAGAAAGCAGAGTGATATATTTTTACTTATTAAGTGCTACAGAGAGCTCAAGTGTGTTTGCTTTTTTTTTTTTTTTAATTATTTTCCATAATAAGTGATGGAAACACCACTAGTATTTTCTGTTCTTCTTGCTCAAGAAGGCCTCAGGATGTACTTTAGGTCTTGCCATATTATCAATGCACTTACCTATATTGACATCCATTCTTTAGGCATAAGCATAAACAGTTCAGGGCTGAAATGGACTTTTAAGAATTAATTTTGTTCAAATTGCCTGAATCAAGGTAGTTGCAGTGAAAGAATGAAGGCAGAGTTCACATCTAGTGGATATCTTAAAAGTGTATGTAAAAGGAAGGCTTTCAAGCAATGTTCAGTTTTCTATTTCCTAGCTTTTCATAGAACTTCAGGATGTTCAAAGAGGGTAAGGTTTTCCTCCATATGTAGTATTTACATGGTGCTGGAGTTCTACCCTCCTAAAAAAAAAAAAAAAAAAAGATTACATGTGCTAGCAGTGCACAACTTTGGGACAACCAAGAACAGATGACCTTAAATCTGACCTTGTACTGATGCCCTGAGAAAATGAAGAGCTCTAATTATGCTAACTTTCTTTTTTAAAAGCTTCATGCGATCCATGATGACCATAATATCTAGAATGCTTTATGGGCCATAGCAACAGCATGCAGGTGCTTTGTGCTTCAGTCAATAACAAGAAATTAAAAGGCAAAATATTTCTGGATACTCTGTTAAATTGGACACCATTATAAGACTAAGCTTCATTAAAATTATACTCAAAGCACTCCTCCATACTTGATCCTGAAGCTCTGAGAAATAGCAACAGCAGGAAGAAAAGTGATGAGGAAAGGAAGGGTGTAAGCAACCTCTACTCTGAAGTTTTGTAGAATACTTCCTTCTAAAGACTTCCATATACAGATAAAGCCTTAGAATTGGTGGCATGAGGGTCTCTCATCCCTCCAAATAGTCAGCATAGAGAAGTAAGGATGAGCTGTTGGATGCTTCTAACCGTATGTATTGCAGCTGAGAGAGTCAACAGCTATATTGGAGTGCATGAAAAGGGAGAGTGCAAGCAGTCTTTTCAGTTGTTCAATCTTAAGTAATATGTATATTCTGAACCTAGAGAGTCTCCTTTGGCTGATTGACTAGTTAACAACATAAACCTTGTTAGAGCTGTTTGAAGTACAACTGGTACTGTGCATTCATAGTGGCTATACCAATGCCATTGAAATACTAGCCTGCATCCAAGTTAGTGCTGTTCTCATCACTCAGCTGGAATACTTTCCTTGGGTAGGTGTCCCACTTGTTTGGGTTTTTTTCTTTGTTTTTTTAATGTGTCTCCCAGAAGCAAGTCTGTAAGGCTAATGATTACTGTTTCAGTAAACAATTCAAACTGCTTAAACAGGGTTTGTTATTGCAGTTACAGATAATTTTCCTGTTAGGATTATTGAGAGAACTTTGGTGTGGACAAGCCTCAGCAGGCCCTCCAAAAGCATGTTTGAAACTTTTTAGTATCTTAACTTCTTTAAATCTTGTATTGGAAAGTACATGTTTAATAGTATTTATTTTTGTTCTTAACCATGTTTCAAAGTAAAAATTTGAGGTCCACAGATTGAATTGGAGGCCAGTCTAGAGGTTCTTTCTGTGCCTGTGTGACACCTCAACAGTGTCACTTTATAGAGGGGAGGAGGGGCAGAGATTAATGTTTTGGAACAGGGGTGCTAGAAGAAGGGACTGACATAAGGACAAGAATTTTTAATAATTGAAATAATTGAAAGAAGGTAGACACACAGGAGAAGATGTAGTGTGACAAGCATAAAAAAACTACCTGTAGAATGACACAGGGGAAGAAGAAAGCTTAACATACAAAAAATGTCAAAGTGGGTTGAAATTGGTTAAAACTTGCTTCTGGATGGAGTTGAATGATTCTATTGGGTAAAACGTGTCTTTGCAACACTTTAGATACTAGATAGTGTTTTTAACAGCTTGAGAAACGTGTGACTGTACATGCATGGAAATTAAAATTACTGTGCAGTGGTATGCACAGTACCACACATTTGCCAAGCATCTCCTGCAATTTGACTTCTTAAAACTCAGCTTTACTTGGTCTGTGTAATAGTCTTCCATCCTTAGGTTTGGTGGATATGTTTTCCTGTTTGTTTATCTGACTGTCATTTTTCATGCCTGCTATCTTTTATAAACATGAGTATCTTTATCAGAGCCTCCCACTTTTTTTTTTTTTTCATACTTTAAACTGCATGTTCAAGATAACTTCTGGGAAGTACTGTAATTTTCTTTTGGCTTTTTTTTTTCCTCCTACCAGATAATGCAAAAGTTAATAGCTGCTCTAAGATCCTAAATTTCTGAGGGTGCTAGAAAGTATTGGCAATGCATCTGTCATTTAGTTTTTACATAAATCTGAAGGAACATGAGCCTAAAATGGGAATGAGGTGACTTTAGCAAAAGTTGTGGAGTTTTACTTCTGAATAAGGAGATTGTGTATCAAGTATGTTTTAAGGAGGAATGCTCTGATCTTTGTTTGTATGAAACAGAATTCTGTGTGAGGAGGGATATTAGGTTCAGTTACTACATCATGTTTTAATTAATGTCTGAGGAATTATAAAATTTCTCATGAAAGATAGGATCAGGCAGCAATAATTTCAGGAGATAGGAGTTGAAATTCAAGTTAATTAAGATACATTACATGGGGAAAAAATGTCATGTGTTTTGAGAGGGACAAGTGCAACCTAAAGCACGTGAATAAAAATGGTTGACTCTACAAATACACCATGGAGACTAGCCCATAGTCATGTAGAAAAGGATCCAAATGTATAAATATCACAACATAAATATGATCAGACATGACAAAGCATGTGAAGTAAACCTGCTGTGGTGCTGTTGGGGCCTTAAATGGAGTGCTGTGCTCAGTTTTGGGCACTGTACTTTGAGAAAGATTTGCCCAGACTGAGAAAATTCAGAAGAGGGCATGAATAATGATCAGAGGCCCAGAAAAATGAAATGGTGAAAGAAAGGGGTCCATTTAGTCTGCAGAAAGAACAGCTGAGTAGAAATGCAAGTCCTGAGCTGCATAAAAGTGGTTTTAATTATTAATATGTGAAGTTGTAAACTCTTTTTTTTGTCTAGTGGGAATAGGATGAAGAAATGGTCTCAAATTGTAGGAAGAAAGATTTTAGGATGCTGTTTGATCTTGCACTTTCTCTTCATCCTGTAACTCATTCACTTATTTCTCCTCTTCATTGTTTGCACTGTGGCACTTTCGTAATTTAAAGCCTGAAACTGGTATGATGGAAGCATCTGATCAGGGGGACAGAATAGGTAGGGAGAGGTTGTTTGTCTGTCTGCTGCTTTTCTGTCAGGTCAGCTTCTTTAGTTTACCCTGTGCGTGAATGGCCGCTGAATCTGATGGAGGGGAAAGTAGCAGGAGCACATGGCAAGGGGGAGTGGGATTATATGTAATGTCAAACTGCCTCCTTAGGCTTGGTATTATAATAGGCTAATCTGCCTAATGGCAGGGATAATGAAAAACTGAAAAAGGCTGCCTGAGGAAGGTATGGAATCTACCTCAGCAGTGTTTTTCTAAGAGCAAAATAGACTTTTCTTCTGGGACTAATTCTGACAGAGCCTGGCCTTTTGCCTTTGGCTAAGGCCAACTAAGTGATCAGCTTCTTGAAATACTGTCCAGTCCTGTTTTCTGTGGTTCATGCAACTTCTGAATTAGTCTTACAAGCAGTAAGACTAATCTTTTATGTTATGGTTTAGAAGTATTGCCCACTTGCCATGAAGGTTCTTTTAGCAAGTGGACCTGGTATATAGGAGATAAAGGGGTGTTGTGGTCTTGAGCTTTGTCCTCAATCAGCAAGGTTAATGCAATTAAAACCTGCAGTTTTTCAGTACTGACTGGTATGATTTTGAAGTGCTTCTGTTGGCACACAGGAGCTCAAGTGTGTTTCATGAGCCATGCAGATACTGTTTGGACTAGATTTACCTTTGGCAAGGGTATGCTCCATTCCCCTTCAAACTATTCTAGGTCTAAAACGAGTAGATTTCTCTTACTGTGTCTCTGGTTTTGAAAGTTTCTACAGGTTTGACCCTGCTCCTGTAATGAGCACTGAAGTACTTGACTAATTAAATACTTTTAAATGTGGTTCCTTTCTGTAAAATAACTGTACAATGGCATTGTGTAGTTCTTAGCTGGGTCACACAAACTTTTACTTTTCAAATTGTCAGTCATACAGTCCTAAAACCATTGTCAGTCATACAGTCCCAAACAGAAGCTACAAATAAGGCGAAAGTGAAGCTATTTCCACATTATAGATGTTGAACTTACTGTTTCTCGCACAATGGACTGAAAAATTACAAATTCTCTGTGGATCTTCAATTTCCAGAAAATCTACATGTGGAGCCTTGCTAAGGTATTTGAACATGAAGCCATATATCCAGGTGTTCCAGATATGATCATTGTCTATGCTCTATATTATTTTAAGAATGTGGCTTCCACTTCAGTTGTAGAGTTGATGTACATGCACAATAAATTCACCATAAATTGAGGGCACTTTAATTAACCAGCATTTGCCAATCTACTGCACAGAACAAATGCTACAGACTTGAAGTTTCCTATAATTCTCAGACTTGTAACTTATGTTGCATAATATGTATGTAGTTTGTGTCTGATGAATCATAGTTCCTTTCTACAGAGCATAAAAACTATATATTCACATTTTCTTTACTTTCTCCCTGTATACCTGCCCATACATGTACACCTCCCTCCTTTCTTCCCTCTTATGGTAAGAGTCAGGTTTGGGTGATGGAGATTGCATTTGCTGGTTTCTGTCACTTGAGACTTGCCTTTTCTTAGGTATTGTTTGTCAGTGACTTAACACAGATTGTTCTCTTGTGTGAGGCTGTAGGGATTGCTGAAGTGTCTTGTTTGCCACAAATCCTCTGTGGCCCAACACATTGGGTAACTTTTTCTTTCTGGTGGAACTGGCCTTGAGTCAGAAGTATTTCTAGAATAGCTAAATTGGAATTAGAAGGGAACACACTTTCAACACAGTAATGTTATTATTTTGTTAAACTTTTATGTCTCAGTGGAATATGAGAGGAATAAAACTGAGCAGTGAGCAGATGTAGAAGTTCCCAAAGACAATACGTAGAGAATACATAGATGGAGGAGGGACAGCACTGCATGAGTGTGGAGAGCATTTAAAAGCTCCTAAGATATGGAATGTGCCACCACCAAAGTTTCATGGAAATCTAGATGTTTGGTAGAGGGAGACATTTGTATTCAATAGGAAAAGTAGTTTCCAAGGCAAACACGTACTAAGGTATAGGACTTATAAAATAGTTGGTAGTGGCAACTTTTCACACTATCAAACACTTTTTCTGCACAGGTTGCAAATTATCCTACACCTACCATGCTGTATGTGTGCTGGGAACCACAGTAATGCTTGTTTTATATAGATATCTTAATTATTTTATTTTTATCTGGACAGTGGTTGGTGGAAATGATTATGAGTTTTCTGTTAAAGTGAGACACCAAGATGGCTATGCTGTTAGGTAGGAAGATGCATAGACTTTCTGCCGTGGTTTTGCAAATTAGTTTGCTATAGTAACAAATAACAACAATATGTTACTATGTTTTGCCCTGAAATGTCTTTTATAGAAGGCAATAAATGAAGTCTGATAGAAGCAATGTTGGCGTTCACCTGTGGTAAATGTTGCTTAAATATTTTTTCAGGTAGTGATAACAATATGATGTGATGGTGGGCAGCTTTGGGAAGTAGTTACGTTCAGTGTGACAGTTATTTCTTGATCTTAACTCAAATACTGTGGTCATATGTTTCAACACTCATGTATTTCTATGTCTCCTTATTATAAGCTCATCTGCAATCACTAGAGTGCAAATACAACTTTCTCTCCTATTTCTAGACAGAAAGGAATATAAGTTTCCAACGTTTAGTTGACCATAAATTACTGTGAGATTTTTGGATCCATCAAATTTGACTCGTTCTTAGTAGCTATCAAATGCACCACAAATCTTTGTATCATGTACTCTTGTTTGATGTGTGAAGTACAAAATCAGGAGGAGGAATGCACGATTTCATGGAGCATGGGTAATCATAACATGCTGCTGTACTGTCTATCAAAGTGTCATAAAATCTGTTAGGAGACTCAAAGGCTGAGAGACTGTTTACTTGTAGGATGTTTGACATAACTCAGTTCCACAGGAAAATTTCTTAATAGCAACATATGATGTGAAAATTCTAAGAAACCTGATTAACAGTAGTAATGAAATCTATTTATGCATTTACTTGTTTTGTAAGTAAACAGCAGGCCAAGTAATTTTGGTTTGGTTTTTTTTTTCTTTCTTTTTGATGCCTTTGTCCTCTGGATAGCAGCTCAAAAGGCTCTGAGTTTAGGCTTTTGCTTGTGCAAAGAATAAGTAAAATGTTTTAACTGTAATCAGCATGTTTCTGGTGTCACTTTTCAATTCTGATGCCATTCTCTTTCATTTGTTATAAAAAACAGATACAAAAAATATTTTGAGTCTGACTTGGAGAAACCTTATTCAGATTTTGCATGTATTCAAAATTGCTGCTGAGAATGCTGACCAGTACAATAGTATCTTGATTTTTTTTCTTTTACTAATAAATAATAACTTAATGCAGTTGAAGCACAAACAGTCTGATAGTTATTTTATATATAACTGTTTGCCATACAGAGAAGGAAGCACTTAGAGCTCTGAACTGAAACTGCATGTAGGCAAACAATTAGGAGTACAGCAAGATGTAAAGCAAGAGATTTGAACTTCCTTTCCAGGTACTCTCTTTGTCAGGATTTCACCTCAGAAATATCTGTCTTAACCTTTACAGGTCAGAAAACTGGTGTAACTGTGTGTGCTGAAGACTTCTGAATGCTTCAGTAATTTTTTTTATCTTTTATCAGTCCTGAGCCAACCTATGCTATGAAAGGTTTGCAAAGACTGCTGGAGGATATATAGTTGTCAGTGAAAGGGAGAAAAAGTTCATGTTTTGTGAATAACATAAGCAATGCTGGCAACAAGGAGTTGGTGTAGAAGCATATGTGGATTTGGCATGTAATTCATCTACAGCTTGCCATGGAATTTTACATAGCAGTAAGTTTCTGAGTTTCCAGGTTGCTATAGGTTGTCACTATGTGTTGGCAGAATGGCAACTGTTTAATTCAAACTTTTCCTGCTGATTGCTCTGTTGTCATTAATTTTAATTGAATACCTGACTGCATGACATCTTAATGTAAATGTGTGCCTATATATCCAAGAAGGCATATATTTTTTATGCTAATTAAGGTGTTAGCAAAGCTTTCTATGAATAGCTGCAGAGTTAAATAATTTGTCTATAATCAATTTACACATGGCTCAGGCAGTAATGTACATTTCCTTTATTTCTTCCAGGAGGGGATGACCGCCGAGTCTTACTTTGGCATATGGAAGAAGCCATCCACTCAAGAGTCAAACCAGTTCAGCTGAAAGGGGAGCATCACTCTAACATCTTCTGCCTAGCTTTTAACAGTGGCAATACTAAAGTGTTCTCTGGAGGTAAGGAAGGAAGAGCACCCCGATTTCACATGAATATGTATTCTGAATGCCTTGGAGTAGATGCCATGAGGGAATGAGTGAGATCTTGCCCCACATGAGATCTGGAAGGTGTTCTTAATCAGCAATTGTAATTTTTTTGGGAACAGGGAATCCTTTAGCTAGCAGAACATTTTCAATTTTGTCATGTGTTTTTTCAAACCCTGATGTAAGCTCATCCTGTCTTGAACCATCATCAGAATCCTGGGTCCAGTCTTCCTCTACTTGTGCTAAAGACTGTGGAAAACATTGTCTTTGTTACTCCCTCTTAACTGTACTTAGAGCAGACCCTGCATTCTCTCTGGCACTCAAGCCTGATGCTTGAAAATCTTTTCTGCTGATGTCTGATTTCAATGCACCCTTAGATGGCTCATGAAGGACTATTGCCATCTATTGGTGGCTGATATTTTCTTAGACCCTGTTTCAGTTCTTACTGGTAAGCCTCTGCCTTTTAGAGCTGTTGGCACATTGGGCTCTGATAACCCTTGATGTTCTCATTTCTTTTTAATATAAATCTACTTTTTAATAGAAAATATAATTCGGTCTGAAAACTTAGGTAAGGGAAGTGGACATATACTTGTTCTGGGGAAATAATTTCTGTAATTTAGATCCATTTCACCACTTGATTTTTAAAGTGTTGTGATAGGCAGGAAAATTGAATTGAGAAGAAAAAGGCACAAAAGTGTCAATGCAGTTGAGTGCCATTTTCTGCTGTACTTCATTTCCATGATCTAACATGGTCACAGAATAGGTGAGAATTTGCATCTTTTGTCAGTATGTCCATTAACATACAGCTAGACTTACTTTGGGTACTATGAGACTCCTGGGTCAAAGCCTTTCATTACCTTTTTGACCTAATATTTGTGAACTGTAAATCAATGCTAGAGATTGATTCTGAGTGCATGTGAATGGTGGAAGCTTCTCAATGTTGTGTTAAAATTATAATATCCCTTAGAAAAAGACATGACAAAGCTTAAGCTGGTGTCAAATTTCAGGGATGAAATTATTCAGTTATACTTCTCAGGTGGAATAAACCCCTAGACTCTCAAATAGCGATGCCTATCTTCTTATTCTGCGGTCTTGTGTTTGTTTTATGAGAAAAATAGCAGTACATGCTGTCTTCAAATGAATAATTCTGCACAAGTGATTCCAGGGAATTCTGGGCCAGAGTCTCTTACTTTAGTTTGAATTCAGACAAATGGAACCTTACATGAATATTCAAGGAATGAAGAGTGCCAAATCTTGCTTGACCAGCTGGAGTGGTATTTTTTCATGTCCAACTCAGCCCTCTGTCCATTGGGCTTTGCTGTCAGAGGCTGCTGTTTTCACAGGAAAGGCAGAAGAGTGTCGTGATTGTACCTTGTTACTGAAGTTAACACCTGCAGTTAAAGATTTATATAATTGATTATGGTGGATTTTTGCTAAGATGCCAGGTTAGATGAGCTGTGACAGCTGATGCACAGAGAAACTGGCCGTTCTCATATCTTTTTCATCCTCCAGTTTGCATAAAAACACCGTGCCTCTGCCAGAAATTATTTCCATTGGAGGAGTCAGGAACTCTTTCAGTTCCTCCATCAAGATTCAGTGAGCTCATCTGCAAGGGCTAAGAGTCTGACTCTTGGATCCCTTGCAAAGAGTCATTTTGCTGCATGGCTTAGATGTACCATCTGTTTTATGTCTGCTGGTAAAATGGGGCTATCTATATTTATTCTCTCGATGTTCTGGGAGATTCTTAAAAAGTCTAAAAGAATTGTGGGTTCTAAGATCTACTGATTGTCACACAGTCACCTGAGTTTGGAGTTGTATTTAAATCATAGAAGTTGGAATACTTAAAAAATAATACTTAAAAATCCCCAAAATTAAAAATTGGCATATGTAAACTAGCACAAGTCACATGGAACTCAATTTATTCTGTAAATAAATGACTGCCAATGATTAATGACTGAGGATCTGATGACCTTTCTCTAAAGCAACTCTTGATAATAGAGGAGAAGGGATTTTCCACTTCAGTACAAATTGGATTGTATCCAAGGAATTTCAGAGCTCTTTGCTTTGAAGGAGCAAGCACCCCATGTAGCCATTACAAAAATGGAAGGCAGGAAGTGAGTGGACAATATTTTGCATGTAATCTCTGGAGGAAAAAACTGTCCCAAAAAAGTTCTCATCTCTGGAGAATTTTTTTGCCCTTCTCTGTCCACACACAATGAGAGTATAGCAACATTTGAAATGCAAGATCCCTTCCTAGTAAACTGCATGGACTTTTTTTTTTATTTGCACTTAATGTTAGGTATATGAAAAGCTGAAATTAACCTACAGGAAATTGAATTTGTTTTTTTAGTGCTTATATGATAGATACGGGCTTTAGGCCACCTTAACTGTGCTCCTCTGTATGTGCTCTGTGGTATTTCACTCTTACAAGTTTAACTGAAGGGAATGGCAGATTCTTCCTGTCTTTCTGATTGTTTTAACTGCAGTTATCAAAACAAGAGAGATTATAAATGACACAGTTGTGTACACAATTATGACCCAGTTAGTCTCAATAAAGAATGAATTCTCCAGTGTTAAAGTAAAAACAGTGTAAGTGGGAATCCCCCTCTGGGTTGAACAGCAGTGGTGTTTTCTGCAGGGATGAATCCTTACCAGAAGCGTCCAGTTTGTTGTTAGATTTTTGTCACCACTTTCTCCTCCCACACACAGAACAGAGGAAAATAATGGTTATTCCACTCTCATTCTTTCTTTCCCATTTTGGAGCTTGTGATGGAAGGGAATTTGATCCCATGATGACTGGATGCCTGAAACCAAACAACTGGAATGATTCTTTTGTTCATACTGGGTGGAGACTGAAGAGTGTCTGCTGGAGGAAGTTTTGTCATTGGAGAAACTGAGCTGTGTTTTTCGCTGGTGAAATATGTAGGCACTAGAGTAGTTTTACTAGGGATAAACAGTGTGTAATAATATATAATGGGCAGTTCTAAATACAATTAATGACCAAAGGACACTTGCACTTAAATGACTTGTTTATTGTACCTTGGAAAAGATGAGCTACTGCAGTAATCTAAGGCTGGCACGATTTTACTAGGAGCCTGGGCAAAGAGGAAATGGTTGTAGAAAATCTCATACCTCACTTGTCAAAGAGAAACTTTCTCATATTTCTCTGTTGAGACGGAATACAACCGAAATATGTATGGGACAAATGAAAATTGAGTCCATTGAACATTTAAGAATGTTCATAACATGAAATCTTGCTCCTTCTGAACCTCTTTCTTTAGTGTGCATTAGGAAAGCTTCGCAACTACAAAGATATACAGAGCATAAAAATATGACTTTGCTTTCTGGTCATGTTTTTTTTTTTTTCTGAATTAAATATAAAAGTGTGTGTGTCCTTAAATATTTCTAAAGAGGAGGTGCCAAATTTAGGTAATGAAATATTCAGCACATAGATTAAAAAAAATATCTGTTGTTATAGCTTGAAAAACTCTGCATGAGCTATTGGAATTACCTGGTGGCTGTGACCCTCTTAGCCTGTGCACATGTGGTTAGTTTCCATTGTATTCAATTGGTGTGATCAAAGTGATATGATTGTCTGGTTACTTGGTTTGGTTTTTGTTACTTGGTTTTGGTTTTTTGTTTTGTTACAGAAAAAATTACATTGCCTGCCACGTTCATGCCTTCTCAATGGTTGCAAAACCCTGAGTGCTGGCAGTGTTATCTGGCAATATTTGATCGGGGAGCCATATGCATTTCATTTATGACATCCCTTTTCACTTTTCACAATCTTTTTATGGAGCATCCTTTGAGCAGGAAGAAAGATGTATTTTGATCAGAGTTTAAAGTCTTCCGTTGCTTTATGTAATGGTCTTTATTTCAAATCCCAAAACTTAAGCTCAAACTGGACAAAGAATGACAAATAACATATTTAAATAGAATTATTTGTTGAGCAGTAGCAGATGAAACAGGTTGGTGCATTTGATCGTGACTGGCGATATCACATAGAACCTTTCATATAACTGAGCAGGGGTTAACCACATAGGTACTGAGCTGGTCTTCTCTGTTTCAATATTGGTTTTGAAATTGTAAATTTTTTTTTAAAAAGTGGTTTGGGGTTTTTTCACAATAATGCTTTTTAACCACTAGAACATGGTGTTAATTGCTTATATTTCTCTTTTCAGGCAATGATGAACAAGTTATACTCCATGATGTTGAAAGGTAAATACACTGTTTCCACTGCTTCAAGAACTCCTTTAATTTCAACTCACTGGAGGCATTTTCTGTTTTAAATTAATGGTTTAGGAGAACCGTGTTTTAATACTGGAATTTGTTTTTTATTTATCTAAATTCATAACTGGAATGAAGTATTTCCTATCACCCCATTTTCTTTTTCAGCAGTTGGGTTCTGTATTATTTTGACCTCGGGAAAGAGAATGATTATTAAATATATATGCTCTCCTGCAGACAGCACAGTAGATTCTGAGTAGATTATTCTGGCACATAAACAACTGTTGGCACATACAGACTTCTTGTTTTTCAACAGACTCACCTGACCTGTGTTTAAGATGGCTAATGCTTGGCCTATCTAACTTCCTTTTTAAACTTTGGATGCAGCTGCCTGATTCTCCACACTGACATGCAGAATATTGCTTTTGGCACTTACTTTCTACCAAAACTGTAAAACAGTTGGGAATTGGGCTTCGTAGTGCTACATCAAGATTAGGCTGTTATTCAAAGTATAATTAATACAGTAGTGGTAATATATTGAATTGGACTTCTCTAGACATCGTGTCTGCTGAGCTTACTGCTTTTGAAGTAAAAAAACTTTAGAATTTTGGTCCGTACTAATAACTTCTACAGATTTAAGTGTTGACTGTTGATTTAACATGAACTCAAGAAAATAAAGAAAAAGCAGGAAGAGATATTTGCAAGAATGGAGGTATAAAACCTTACATTTCTTTGAGTTTCCTGAGTAACATAATGTGGACTTATTTCTTGATGTGTTTGTCGAAAGCCCTTTGCATTGAATTGTTCAGTGTATATCTGCCTTCCATCCATCATGCCTTATGTCTGCATCTTGCATAAGTCTTACATGCAAGCTGGGCAAAAGTAATTTTGTCTTCTGTTCTGATGGTTTGTCAGGAATATCATTGTTTAGGGTTTGGTTTGTTTGGTTTTTTTGGTTTGGTTTGGTTGTTTTTGGTTGTTTTTGGTTGTTTTGGGGTTTGTTGGGGTTTTTTTGTTTGGTTGTTTTTGGGTTTTTTGTTGTTGTTTTTAACTTTTTAGGCCTTTTGGGAGAGGTGTTTTGTTTGGTTTTTTTGGGGGGGGTGTGTGTTTGGTTTTGGGAGAGTTTTTTTGTTTGGTGTTCTGTTTTTCTTGTTTTAATTAAGCGTGGAAATGTCAGTTTTAGAAGCTGGCGTTTATTGTGTTCTGACTTTTTAAGATTCTACAAGATCTTTGTAATTTTTGCTTTTCTATATAACACATTTTTTCCTGCTGTGTCTTGTTTAGATGTTTTGATAAGTCTTTTTGATATGTGCATATTTTTAATGTGCTTTTGTTATCAGTTTGTTTTTTTTTCTTTAAATATGCTAAGTCCAGTTGTAATCCATACAGAATTCCTTCCTCTAAGGCTATCTTGTATGATCTTTCTAAAGAAACCTTAGTAGACCAAATTCTGATTGATTTCTATGGAAAGTTAATCTCTTTTTCATGATAACACTTGATCTGTCAACTGCTTTTTTGTAACTTTAAATGGCTTTTTCTGTTACTGCTTTCTTCCCCTTTTTTATTAATGGTCCCTGAGATAGAGTTAGTAGATCTGCCACTAGAAACATCATTTGCCATGTGAGCAAAATGCTGATTTTATGTGGGATCTCTTTGGTGCTGTTTCCATGAGATATAGGGATAGTATATATAGTTTTTTCCCTAAAGAAATAAAGGGACTTTTTAAAGGAAATGAAGCAGTCCCAGAATCTTCTGATTTAGTATTTCAGTTTTTGACCTCTCCATACCACTATTCCAGCTTTTTAGATGATCTGAAACATCGGGAAAAGACTGGAGAATGTGCATTTTCTTTTTTAATAGCTGTGGAACAGCTGAAATCTAGATATACTTTTGGGGGAATTATTTTTATTTTATTGGTTTTGTTGCTGTTCTTTCTACATGGAAAAATATAGGTCTGGTAAATCCTGAAAACCAAAAAAAAACTTACTGAAAAAGCCATCTGGAAAGTTGCTCTTATGCGAGCTTCAATTGAACTTTTGGACAAAACAAAAAACTGTATTAAAGAATGAACTTCTGTCTTTTCCTTTTTACATTAAGTAGTAAAAATTTACTCCAGAGGTCCCAAGGCTTCTTTCCCTTTCCTATTACATCCTCCCAAACTTAAATCTAATGCATCATGTGTTCTGTAGCCTCTTGCAGTATAGGAAAATTTAATGCTTGGGTTTTATTTTGAGATTTTTTTTCCCCTCATAGCATGAAGTCACTATACATGGGTATTTTGTTTGGTTTTTACTCTAATTGAACACAAGGGTCTTCTTGTAAAATTACAGAAACTTTGTCACAAAGTATTACTAGGTAGATAAAGCAGTAAATGCTTTGCTTTCTAAAACAATAGCAAAAGAAGGAAGAATCACTATGTTGTGTCTCTCTTCCAGCACGGAGACCTTGGATGTGTTTGCCCATGAGGATGCAGTGTACGGCCTTTCAGTGAGCCCAGTAAATGACAACATCTTTGCTAGCTCATCAGATGATGGCCGGGTCCTGATCTGGGACATCCGAGAGTCTTCCCATGGAGGTAAGATCTCTAGAAGGAAAATAGAATTGATGTAGGAAGAATTCAGGTAAGGCAAGGAAGAGAGAAGTTATGTTTATCTGGGACAGTTGATACAGTGAGTCTTGGAGAAGGGTGAAAGTGAAGCATAATTCTTTTGGCCAGTGACTGGCAAGCCCTAGTCTTTACAGTTCTGTTACTGTCTTAAATGAGTACTTATAATTTTTATTAAAAATAGTGTTGAGCTGCTCCCTTCAGAAAAATGTTCATACTCCAGTGTATAAGAGCTACAATAGTGAATGAGCAAAAGGAACAATAGAAAAGCAATCCCCCCGCTTTTCGTTAAAATGACTTAGTGCCTCATTAGTTTAGCTCCTGTAATCTTTCTTTGACAGGCTGAAAGGCAACTTTTGATATCTTAGAAGAAAACCATGGTGCCAATCTATTTATAATAAAGGTAGGAAGGAAAGCACCAGTAATTAGTGACTGATTAGTGAATGATTTGACTGAGGAAATATACACAAATTTAAAGTTTATTTTAAAACCCAGCCCCTTTGGCAATCTGATGTTTGTCTCTCCACTCACCTGATGTAGGCCTTTACTTCTCAGTGGGGGCTGCCATTTTAATAACACAGCCTTTTATGTCCCAGCAGGATTCTGATTTGATGATGCAAACATAGAAGGTCACTTTTGGTGTTAAACCTTATTTGGAGCTGCTGGCAGACCAGCAGCAATTTCTAAAGCCTTTGGGCAGACTGGCAGGACAGAAGTTGGCTTCTTTTCTTGTTTTTACTTTTGACTTATGTCTATGAATAACACCATGGAGCTTCATCTGTGGTCAGAGACCTTTGCTTTCATCACTGCTAAAGAAACACTAAGACGGAAAATGCCTGATGAAAAAACTTGTAATAGAGCATGGAAGGAGGGTACAGACAAGACAAGTAAATGTTAATTCTGTCTCATTTGCTTCATAGGCAGTGGTTTCATAAGGTATTGGGAATTTGAGAGGGTTGCCTGTTTAACCATGTTTCATATGTGGTAATGAGGAAAATGAGGAAAGAAAATCACATAGCTCTGGAAGTGCTTGTGGGGCTAAGGGTGCTGCACTGGTGGCTCAGACAGGGACAAGAACTGTCTCCCTAGCATGTGAATGACACAGGAATTGCACCAAAGAAACAGTGAATGGGAAAGTCTGGCCAAATCCCTGGCTCAAAATAGAAATTGATTCTGGTTTCTTAGTTGATTTAAAGAGTGGCAGCATGCCACAAAAGATACAAACAAGAAAGAGAATTAGACTGTGCTTAAAGCTGTAAAGCGCACAGAAGCAGAGAGAGGGTAACAGAGTCAAGGCTTTTCCCCACTCTTCATGGAGACGGTATTTTGATGGAATAAATAAGGCAGAGTAGCAGCCCAAACACAGTCTTATGAGCGGGAGAGTCTGAATGAGCAGGTTTTCTACTCTGTGTGTGAACAGCAAGAGCTAGCTGTTAACTTTTTTTTATGCAAGAGGAGCACTCTTCTTGTCTGCTAGTACAGCACTTAAGAGGTGGTAGGCTTCTTTTCCCCAGGGTTAGCAGCTTGCTTTAAGCTGAGTTTCATACAAATTTATTTCACTTCTTGTAATATTATTCTCCCTTAGAAACAATTGCTGCTACATTTATGGTTTGGGTAATCAGCAGGTGCTGTGGAAACTCTCAGGCATATATTACTAGGAAGCTTTCAGAAGCTCCTCCATGTATAGTCCTTATCAGATGAGCATTTGGTAATGAACCTTAAAAAGATTCAAGTATTTGATCTTTGAATAGCTAGTTTTAAACTCTGATAACCTTCCATAAAGAAAATGGTGTCTTGAAATTCAGTGTGTGTCCTTTTCCATATTTAGACAGAATTAATGTACACGTGGGTGGATTTTAAAACTTCAGGTTTTATATTGCTTTGGATGTGTCAGCTTGAGAAGTGGTTTGAACATGTCTCCATATCTTCAGATCTTGTTATGCTGTTTCCATATTCAGCTGCCAAACTCCTTGCATGAACAGTTGAATGCATTGTTTGTTCTTATGTCTGAAATTTCAACTTTTTCAACAGAGCCCTTCTGCTTGGCACACTACCCATCAGCCTTTCACAGTGTGATGTTTAATCCAGTAGAACCCAGATTACTGGCTACTGCCAACTCTAAGGAAGGTGTGGGACTCTGGGATATTCGTAAGCCTCAGAGGTACGGCTGGCTGACCTTCTTTTATGCTGTGTTATTTCTTTCCCTTGGGAGGTGATGACATGCTGCTTTTTTTTTTTAATTTAAGTCAGTATATATGTTAGTAAGAAAATATGCACAACAAAGTTGATAGCAGTGTTGTTAATCAATTATTTTGCATAATTAATATTCTTCCTCATACTTTTGATCTAAGTTGATTTAAAATTGAGCTAGATTTTCAGTGTTAAGGTAAGTCATTTTTAAGGTAAGTCAAGGCTCCAAAGCCTGCTTGGCTTCACCACTGCAGATTAGCTTGGATTGCTGTGTCAAGTTCTCATCATTATATTTAGCACTGTCTTGGTACTACTGGAAGAAGCTGTGATGCCACTGCCTGGTTTACAGTTTGTTTTTCATGCCCAGCTCAGTTTTTATTGGCTGACTAGAAAGTGTGGTCAAGGCAGCTTTTTACTCAGCGCTTATGAGTTTAACATGGCTTCCTCAGAGATACAGACATCTGTATAATCATTTGGCTGTCTAATGTGCTTCCAGATATACTCAGAGTTTAAAATAAGTTAAGAGAATTAGGTTGCAGTTTGAAATATGGTTAGACTGGGTTCTAAAGTGGATGTATACAATGTCTGGTACCAGACTTTGGCATGCATGAGAGATTAAGCTTTTTCAGTCTTTCAGATTGTGAATGTTCATTTTTCCATCATAAAAATCTGTGGTGGGTTAAGTCTGGCTGCATGCCAGCTGTAACATAAATGAATGCAGGTGTTAAGTCTGCTTTCAGCTACCATTTTTCTGGGACAGCCGTTAGGTCTCCTCCTTTGCTTGATCAGAGATGTGTCCAAAACACAACGAGAAGGGTGTATGCTTGGCTTGGGAAAAGAAAATGGCTCTAAATCACTCTGCTGCCACTGCAGATTTTTTCCCCATGAAACTCTCAGGAAAGAGGACTCTTCAGAATAATATGTGTCCTGCTAGTGGGCTGCCAAAGTCAGAGTCTCTCATATTTAAATAAATTATGCTGGATTTTTAGTCTATTTAAAGTAACAGAGCATTTGACAAAACTTGTACTTGTCTCTGTAGAGCTAATTTGCTAATCTAGAAAGCTGGAATTTGTTTTTTAATGTATTTGTGGCCAATTCACTTTGTCATATGAGGAAAAAGAAATTAATTTTAGATCAGTAAAGATACAATCCTCATTCTGGTGAGGAAGTGGAAGCCAGAATTTACACATCTATCTGTGTATTTCAGTTTGTTACAGTCTTTTCTGGAGAAAATACACTTAATTATCAGGGGGTAAAACTAGTTCTTGTTAAAGATAAAGTAATCCACATAATTCTGTAAGTACTTGTGGTAGACTGCATAAAACTGAAGTTGGTATATGTGCGAGTTTGTGAATATTTTCCGTATTTGTATTAATAATAAAGGATGCTGTAGTTGCAGGTAAGATCGGCCAAAAAGACTTTGGTTGGTTACTTTTATAGGAAGAATGGGTTAAAGAGCCCTGAAATTCTCCATGATCTAGGCATAAACAGGAAACTGCCTTTGTAAGCATGCCACTAGCACAGCAAAGGAAGGCTACTGCATCAGATGCTTTCCTCACTGTCAAAAAGGTCTGCTAATGGTAAAAATTCTTGCTTCCCTACATGTATGTAGCTCTCCTTTATACTGTCTTTGGTATCCAAGAGAATGTATTTCTTCCTGAGGTGTAGGAAAGATGAAGGAATAGAAGTTTTTGAGGGACAAGTATTTGTTTGATTGTTGAATCTTTGCTGGGATTGTTGAATAGCATAATGTATAAATAACTGTAGGGGGATAGGATATAGGAAGGTGAAGGTAGTGTAGAAGGTAATCTTACCCCCTAAAGAGTTGCAGCTGGGTTAATTATTAAAGATTAGGAGTAGGCCTTATTATTAAAGATTAGGAGTAGGCCTGACTTTAACAGGCCACAGCTGTAGCCATTAAGAAGAGTGTTATAAAAGAGTGGATTGGTTGGTTGAGGGGAAACTGGAGTAAATTGGCTACTGTGAGAAGAAGGAAGAGTCAGTGCTTAGAGGAGATGCCTACAAGAAACATCGAGGAGGTATGAGACCTTGTTGTCTCCTCTTGTGCTAAGGAGACAACAATATGAAACCTTTGCAATAAAATGACAACAAATAACGACAGTAAAAAATTGCTAGGTCTGTCTGTTTCTTCCCTAGTCTACTTTTTCATCTACATTGCTGCATATGATGTTCACCTGTGAGGGATTTTTATGCCTTAAGCCATCAAGGGAAATTCTTCCAATCCTTCAGTATTGATGTAGTCCATCATAACACTGAGGTCACTGTGGAAGATTTTCACTCCTATCATTCTACCCATTGTGCCAATAGAAGGTATCAGATCAGTTCAACTTTGGCTGCTTTGTCACATTCTGTGGTAGCGCAGTTTTGATGAGAGGTTGAATAGGTAGAAAGAAGGGGAAGAAGTTTAAATACTTTTAAATGTTTACTGTGGGTTGCCAGAATTTTAACTCCCAGTGGGCTAGGCTGGACCACAGCACTCTTCCAATCTGGGACATGGGAAATGGTTACATGTAGTTAATAATTTGCTGCTGGTATAACACTTTCTGTAAAACTCATCTAGGGGACCGAGTAGGTCCCAACTACTGTCTGCTCTCAGATGGAGGCAGAGTTAGATAATGCAGGCACTACTTTTTGCTTCATAACTGGAGGCTGCTCTGGGGAATTTTGCTGCTGCTTGTCTGCAAAATCCAGCAAGTGAGAAGCTTGGAATTCCAAAGACTAGCTGTTTGTGGCCAGTAGCACTACTGTAGTTAGCAATACCTTCACGTTGTAATTAGCAATATTTTCACACAACACATATTGCAGCCAACAGCACTGTGTGTGTTGAGACTTTTTACAGAGATAGGTGAGGTTTGATAAAACACACAGGAATTGGGGGGCCTTTACTTATTTGAAGGGGATCAGGCTTGATGTTGAATATCTGATTTTAATCAGCAAAGACTTCTCAGAGGAAGTATAGTTTTTCTTTGATGCTGTTCAGCTTGATAATGGACTATCAGAAAAGGGGAGATTTCCTATTAACTTCTAAACTTGTGCGTCAGTCACTGGAATATGGCTAATTGTATAGTTTTAAGGTAATAGCTCTACATTTTCAAAACATTGAATAGAGCAGTCATGTCCTTGTAGGCTAGAGAATTCAGATATAGATTCCATTGCTTGACAGGAACAAATGAGCTGTATTTCCTTATTTATCCAGAAAATCTGAGAAGTTTTACAGCAGTATATTTTTCTCTGAAATACATGGCTCTTCTCCAATTGAGTTATGGGAGAATTTGTCTCAGCTTGCTGTTGTATGCCTCCAGCCAGGAAAATTGGTTTTGTCCACTTCTTTAGACAACATTAAACACCCCTAAAAATTTTAAATGGAATACTTTTAGGGCTAGGAAAGAAGTCCTGATTTTGAGTAGATTTTATTAATGTACCGTGGAATTGGTTAACTGTCTAATAGGAGGCTGGGTGTGCTTTATGCTTGGCTGCCACAGTGAAGGAGGTGATTGAAAAGCCAGCATTTCTTGGCATGCATGGAGAAATTTAGAGACAGTTGCACAGTCTGAATTGTGGAAAGTTTAGCTCACTTCAAATAATCATAATTTGATTAGTCTTGCTGACTGAGTCAGGATACAGAGGCGGATTCATTTTGCTTTTTCCCAAAGTTCATTCACAGCTTGATATCTCTGCTGTCTCAGATTTAGTGCAGCAATTGAGATTCTCTCCTCCTCTCCCAGTATACTAATAAGATCTGGATGTGGTGGATCTATTCCTCAGAAATAGCATATGAAGTGTTATAAATATAGAACTAATATAATTCTACAATTATAAGCTGACTAGTGAGTCTGGAAATCTTATTTTTCTATTTTTAGAATGTGTAAGTATTTCTATTCCTTCAGGTGGACGTTAAACTGAAACCATCTGTATTGTTTTTTCTTTAAAAAGAGTGAGTTGAAAAGCTTTAAATGTGGTTTTGATTGAGGAGACTGCTGTAAGGCATTCACACCACTAGATGGGGTCTGGAAGCTGTGCCTTTTTAAAAGAAACTCAAGAGGGAGGTCTGTGCTTCTTAAACTATTTACAATAAAATATGTATTAAAAATATTGTTACAGGATTGCTGGGGGAAACTCAGCAAGCTGGAGTACCTATATATCTCAAGCAAAGACTGTGTAATTTCAGCTGTTGTTAGGTACTCATGTTCTCCCTTCTCTTTTTCCACGCAGCTCCATGACCATCTCATTCTTTTTACTGAAATGAAAAGACTGCATTTTCCCTTAAGAAAATATTATCATTGTCCCCTTAATGCTTTCTTTTCCTATGTTCCCCTCTGACCCACCACTTACATCAACATATGTGGAAGTTTTTGAGATCAAAATTATATTGATTTGTCCTATTAATGACCATCACATGTTTTTAAACTGATCTTCATGCTTCAATAAGGCTGAGAATCTAGAGAAGCAAACTCCTAAGCTGTGGACAAGGAACACATGTTGTTAGCTATTAGTGAATCATCTAGTGATTAGCTCATTAAACAGTAAGCAAAATATAGAGGTATAGAAATTTCTTCCCTGTAGTAAACAAATTGTGTTCAGGGGGATCTTGAGAGAGGACTCACCTTAGCAGGTTTATGAATGTTGAGGTGTGTTGATCTTACCAATGTGTGGACGACTTTGAAGGTGTGGCTGCACTGTGCTGCTGGTCTTGAACTGACTGTATTTCCTAAAGCCTCTGTCTTGAACAGAGCTTTTCTGCCAAGTGCTAATTACTAGGTGTTGAGCTTACTCATTGTACTGCAAGTAAACACAATCCAACTCTTAAAGCAATCTATGACGTCCATAACTTCTGGTCCACATATATTGGAGATCATAGGTACTTTTGAAAATCCAGTTCTTGGCTCCTGATTGCTTTGACTGGTAGTTTATCTTAGTTCATTGAGTTCCCAGCCTTTCAAAGACCTGATGAGTATTACCTTTTTTGGTTTTGTATCAGTGGTCTGGTAGCAAGAGGAAAATACAGTTGGACATTGAAATCTTGCAGGTGGTATTAGATTGATATGTAGCTGGAAAAGCTAGGTTTAAGGTTTAGGAGGCCTCTCTCAGTATCAAAATAGGAGTGGTAGCTACCAGAACTACAGGAAATTTGAGAGCAGTTCTTCATAGTTTAGTTAAATGCATGTCAAGTAGACCAGCTTTGCAAGAGAGGACTGAATATTACCTCTGAATAATGGCATGGTTAAATCTGTTTGGTTTTTTTTTTTTTTTTTTGATAAGTGGATGTGCAAGGGAAAGGGAGATGAGTATTTGCAGCTCTGTCTGTACCACAGGTGATATTTGTAACCTGTTGCATAGAGAGGACTTTAGAAAATCTCTGTGGTGATGTTGAAGGTCATAAACACAGCATCATAACTGAGTACAAGTCCATAGATTGAGGTCTCCAGTGGTTGCCAGTTTTAGTTTCTAGGGTCATACCTTCAAGGTATTTGATCCTTAGAGATCCCACAAGAAGAACAGAGATGGCAGTTATTTTCTGAGTAATGCTCACACATGTGCGGAATTTTTATCTGTCTAGCTTTCCTTCCTGAGTTCACTCTACAAAGTAACTGTTGCCTTTTTTTAAATCTGTGTGTTACCAAGATGTCTGGTATGTTGGATTAAATACTGAGCTTCTGCAAGTGTGAGGGATCAGTATTGTTTGTGATTGTGTTGGGGATAGTAATTCAGGGACCAGACACAGGATTTGCTTCTGACAGTGAGCTTACTAAGGTTCAGGGCTCTTTCCTTAAAAGCTAGTGCTGGTCAATTGGGAATTTTCTTCATGTAGAATCTGTAGGTGATACATGATGGCAGGAATAGTATGAGGATATTTAAAATTTTACTTTGACTGTCTTACATTTTGACTTTTCATGTGAAGGAAAGAAGCTTCTGACTCATCACTTCCAGTGTGAGTGCCTTGGGATTCACAAAGTCCCTGCAGGAGGAACAGTTCACTACATCGTTGAATTGGCAAATACCTGTTTCAATTATTTCAGTGCAATAGAAGCGTGCTGCATATTTCTGTTTGGAGACCTTTATCAGTCCTGCTCTGAGCAGAGCACTGTATTAAGGACTGCAGGAGAAATGTGTGTATCTTGGCAACCACTTGATCATTGTCAGGCTTATAATTTCTTTCTCTTCCTAGTAGTGTGAATAATTTGGTGTGAATTTTGACTGATTTGATGTTGCTTAAAGTAATCCATTTAGGCTACAGTTTAACAGATTTTAAATGCTGTTTTGGAACTCACTAATATGGGTCAACCAAACCATCTCAAATAGTTCAAATAACTATTTGTCTTCTCTTGCAGTTCAGAAAATAGAACTCATCCCACACATGTACCATCCTCACATGTTATACTTCTGTGCTACTGAGGCAGCTCAACTGATCAGTTTCTCAACCTAGAATTTAAAGATCTAACCAGATCCAACTTGGCATATTTGCCCCAAATTACACAAAACCTAAACGTAGACACTTTCCCTCCCTATTTGTGTTCCATTATTTATTAAAAATTCCCTTTTGAACTTTTAGAAAGTGAACTAATTATTGCTTAAATTCATGGGATGGAATTTTTCTGGGAATCTTTGGGATGCATTGAAAGAACATTTGAATAGTAATGGCATATGGGGGAGCAGTAGTTTTTGGATGACTTTTGGCTTTGATTTCCTTACTGTAAACATAAATCTCAAAAATGTTTGCCACAAATTTAGCCAAATTCAACGACTTAATTTAAAGTTAGAATTATATAAGTATCTCTGCCTTTCCTTCTTTCTTCTCACTGAGGGGAAAAAAGGGAATACTTGCAAATGAGCCTTTTTTGTCTTTGGGCAAGGAGAGATGGTAACAATCATCAAGGCTTTAGTCATGTTGATAACTTTCCTGCCTGAGGAGCCTTTTTTTTTTGTCGTTGCCATCTTCAGTCATTTGGTGCTTTTTTTTGCCTTTTTTTTTCTTTAAAGACAGGAGTGCAGCCTAAAGTTTTGAACTATGTAGATCAGTGAATTTATTATTAAACAATTTTTTTATTCTGAAGCAGTAATTTCTGTTGCTGGTGTAAGCATCACCTAATAGTCTGGAAATACTTAACTTTGCAAGTCTGCCAAATACTGCCTGGTATTTAAGTGTGTGAACCAGGTACTGTACTCTCTTTTTCCCACCCTTATGCCTTGTCCTTATTGTGGAGTTTCCTGGGATGGTAACGTAGGAAGGGCCCTCTCACTTAGCTATATTCTAGATATACACACTCCATATTTCATTTGCAGTCCTGCTTTATGCATGATCTTGTCAGCCCTCTTGGGATAGAGGGTTTAGCTTAGGTTTCTCTGTTTAGTCTGGTGTCCTTCCTGGAGTGGAGTGTATTTAGAAAGATTTTTAGCTTTCCTCTAGGATCCCTGGACTTGTTGATCAGACACAACTGAATTGTGGAGAACGGAGGTTCAAATTGTATAATAGAAAAGAGTGTTCTTAGTAGCTCAGCTTTTAATTCTTTGTTGTTCTCAGATAGGGCTATGGTCATTCTTCTGTTCGGCCTCTCCTGTCTTGATTGTGCTCTATCATATGCACTGGGATTTTCTGATTTGAAGATGAAACTTTTTCACACCTATCAGCATCCTCACATTAGCACTCTTGGTTCTGGCAGGCACTTAAACTCAATACTGTCCCTTTGCTCTGTTATTCAGGTTTTAGATATTCAACACTATGTGTAACTGTAAACAAGAAGTCAGGAAACCTGGTTTTGTTTCAGAGTGTTGGTTAGGTCTGTTGGTTCACCTTTCTTGCCCTCAGTTTTTCCTGTACCAAGAAAAGGGAAAACTACCTACTTCAAAAGCCTCATGGTGCTTAATCTTTTTGTTAGCTTTGAAATACTTTAGCACCCAGGTCTTTCTAAAGCAAGAATTTTAAGTGCAAGGTATTGTCCTTGTAATGCAAATTTTGAAAGTATAATCTGTTGCTCAAAAGAACCTCAGATTGAATGGGGTTTTGTAGAGGGCTTTCTTAAATAGTAATAGCAGTAATAGCAGTAATCATTGTAAATCTTGCCCTAATCACATCTATAACATCTATATCCAATTTAATATGGAGGGAATTAAAAGAGAAACTTTTTTTGTCTAAAAAGGAAAAAAGGAGAAAGGAAAATAAAAAAAATTATTGTTGACTGAAATTAAAGGCCTCTTAGTACATTTACTAGGAGAACATATGAAAAATTAGTTTAACCCTATTGTAAGAGAAGGGAATTAGTCTTTGAAACATCAGTCCAGGGGAAACTGTGGTAGAACCAACCTGTTGAGTCCAAAGGTATGCCTGCAGTTATATTCACTTAGCTTTAGGTGAAAGTTTATATTCATCTTTTACCTACTAGACGCAAAAGCTTTACTAGTTCAAGACTGGACTCTTCTACTGCAGGAGCATTTTGGATCTTGCCACTCTTCCTGTCAAAAGAAAGGCCTACTTTCTTCTTGCTGCTATTTTCTTTAATAAGTACTTGTGTAGTTTTTGTAAATTAAAAATTCTTGCAGCTTCACTAGAGGAAAGCAGGGAAGGGAGTGTGTGTGTGTATATATATATATTTTTTATTGGATAAGAGAACAAATCCGTGGCTGATGTTACTCATAAGCTTTCCTAATGCAAGACAACAATTGCAGCACAGAAATGTGCAGGAAAAAATCTATTGTAAGACTGCAGTATTGACATGTGACTGATTTTGCATAAGGTATGAAAATGGCTTCATTCTTCAGGAGGAATTGCCAATTTGTACACTCAGATTATTTTTCGAAGGTAACATTCTCTGATATCCATGTTCTTTGTGTTGTAAGGACTTTGGTGAGTGCTTGGTTTTGGGAACAAATCCTACTCCTTTTTTTGGCCTAAAGGTCATTTTCCCATGCCATGTCTGACTGTATTTGTATCTTCTCTATCTGGTTATCTGATGGAACCTGTTGTTTTGTGTTTTGCTGGATTTAGCTGAGCAGTGTTCCCTGTCACAATCTGTACTCCATCCTACAAGGTGCTATTTCTGAACAGGCTGCATAATGGACTCTGATCAGAGAATTTAGGGATTAGAAAAGGATGGAAAAGATCAGGTGTTTCAGCTAGTTTGTGGTTGTTGGACAGTTGCTTTTTACATTGTATTCTCAAGTTTTTGGTTTTTTTTTAAATTGAGCTGAATTTTATTGTTGTTTGGTTAGGTTTTTGGTGTTTTTTCCCTGAAAAACTAATTGTCTGCTTACTAGATCTCATTTATTGCTTACATTACAGTAACACCTGCATGATTCTAGCCTACATGAGAATAGGACACTCTTGTGCCTGGTGACCCACAGATCTGTGATGAGGGGAAACCTAGGACAGGAGAATGTGAACAGATCTGTAATAAGACCTAAACAAACCTTGGCTAGGGCTGGAGGAGGATGTGAAGCATTCAAACAAACAGGTTTTTTTTTCCCTGCTTGTTGTCTTTTGCTACTGTTCACTCTTTGCAATGGCAGATGTAACCTTAACTCCTGAAAGGATAAAAGTCATACAGATGAGGAGGAGAATTTAGCATTCTTTACTCTGCCCTTGCCATCTTCCTCAGAATACTGACATTCTTGAGCTGTTTTCCTGTGAATAAAGGCAGAATGCAGGGAATTACAATGCTTTCTGAAGAGCTGCCTGAGATCACTGATGTAGCAACATTTTCATTCAGTGATGCAGTTAGGTCATAAGGGCCAAACTAGGCAAGCCTGTGCTGTTACATTGTCGGGTACATAAATGGTGATGTTTGATGTTTTTAAGGCTCCAGTTTCTGAAGTCTGTTATCAGATAAGAATCTCAGTTATTTAAAAAAATTAAAACATTGCCCTCATGGTTTGGAGGGAACAGCAAAACTTCTATTCACCTTTGAGTTTGCCATGCAGGAAAGTTCATTAATGATGGGGAGATTCCATTTTGAACTAGTTTATATGTTTCTGACCTTAACAGTAAACAGCAAAGAAATGTCACATTCTTGAACACCCTGACTTCTGTACTTTTCTTATCTTGGTGGATGGAGTTAATTTTCATTGTACTTTCTTTTTGAAGGAAAGCAAAGATATTAGTTTTGCTAATAATACACAGCCTTTATTTTATTTGGTTATTGTTTAATGTCTGAGCAAATACCCTTTACTCCTGGTAAGGATTCTTGGAGACAGTTCTTGTGAAGGTAGTAAGATAATCAGAAGTAGTGATGATAGAATTTAGAAAAATTAGCTTGTTTCTGAAAAATAATAAAATCTTGAGTACGGCTTGTATACCTTCAGACATAGATGGACTTCCTTCACATTTGTTAACACTTAGAATACTTAAAATGAAATGTACGCTTAGACACAATTTATCTGTTTTTCAAAGAAACTGTCTTGAGACTTCTGAGACTTATAATCTACTTTTAAAAGGTCTGCATGATTATTGAGCAGACTGTGCTCAATATTGTGCTGACTTTTCTGTTATTGGTTAATTTGGCTCTTAAATGTTTATTTCAGACTCTATGTTAATTGTGTCCTTTTAAACACACAATAATTTTCTTGCAAATAAACCCCCAAACTTTTCTGCAGTTTTCTAGGCCAAAATTCTGTCTGCCAAGTTTCATTCCAGTTATTTTTTTTGCACAGTTAGAAGTTTCTCAATTTTGTGGTTACAGAATTGCTGACAAACACAGTTGTATGCAATGGTGTATTAGTTACAAGCATTCAGTTCATTCTTTCCTTTTAAGGTCATTCTTTCATTAACTTAGTCTCACTCACTGCTGTTTATGATACCAACACTTTTCCCTTGCTTAATTAATTTATTTTCTTAAAGGACACTCTTGTCCCAAGGACAGTGTCTGTACTGCAATGCAGTGATACTGCTCCTTCCCTTGCTCCACTAACTGCCAGTTAACCAAATTATTTACATTAGTGGTGCTGCTGGTGGATTCAAAGCCTTCCATTGTTTGGCTCAGCTGTGTTTAGTCAGCCCTTGCCTGCTGCCTGCGTGCTGCATATCCAGCTACGGAAATGACCATATTGCATAGAATCGTCCATTCTCTCTCCTCAGCCTCCCTCCAGTTCCAGCATGTGTGTTTGGATTGCAATGTTCCATCTGTGGACTAAATATTTCTCTTAATCATACAATATGACTTTTTAAAAAACTCAGAAGTGCATGTGTCTCTCTATATTGCTTCCAGAGCTGGTAGGCAACATCAGCATTCCACAGCTGTCTGGGTGAGCCAAATTTGGAAGCAGAGTAAATCTGACTAGTCTGGCTTTGGATTCATAAAAATAATGCCTCTGGCAGAAAGAGCACTCATCTTGTTCAGAAGTGTCCTTTTAGTACTGCCTTCAGATTTCTCACTAGCTGTGGTGGTCTGTGTCTTCAAGATGAGAGTATTGTTTCTGGAGTGCTGCATCAGTAAACTTTTAGTAACTGCAACAAGGTGGTGCCTTTGAAACTCCTTTGTTAGTGCATGCAGGAAGTGGCAGTTCTAACATGAGCAACATATCCAAACATGTCTACCCTGCCCCACGTAATCCTCTGTGAAAAAATCCAAAAGTAACACTGACTAAAAGTACAGCACAACACCCTGGTGCATATAGTCATTGGAACATGCTTAAACACAGCACTTCTCTTCCTCTCCCCTTCACACTCTCCAAAAAAAGAAAGTGCAAAAGCTCTCATTCTGATTAATTCAAAGGTCTTTACAGCTCCTTGATTCAGACATTCTCTTTAGTACTAATGAGTATCAGTATTGTAAAAAATAACTTCTGCTGGCTTCTTTCTTGGAAAGGGCTGACTGCTTTTTTCCTGCAATTTTGATGGAGATGGATACTCTAGAAGGCATCTCGGGCAATTATTATTTTTTTCCTAAAATTATCATGATTGTTCTAAAATCACCAAAATTGCATGATGCAAATTACTGAAGTCTTAGGGCTCCTCAGTTCTCAGTACTGCTACCATGTGCACTGCCTGCAGTATGAGGCAGAGAAAGAGAGATTTCTCAAATCCTTTATATGTCCTCTGTTTAGAACTAGGTGAGCAGCTTTGCCACCAAGATAGAGCCATGAGCTGCACTCCCTCCATACACATCCCCCCCTCTTGTTTGTGAACATATCTTAGATGTTCTGTCCTAGGAGGAGAGAGAGAGAGAGAGAGAGAGAGAGAGCAAATATTTTTCCTCTGTTCGGATCAGGAAGTGGATGTTTGGTGGGGGTTTGTGTCAGTTTGTTCACCTCATCCCCACCTGACTACTTGCTGCCTCTTTTCAGTTTCTTAAAGGAAAACACTGTGCAGTTAATTTAATAAGTCCTTTCAAAGAGGCAGAGAGGAAGCAATCAGGACACAGCAGATTGGGGAAAACAGAAAACTACTGTCTTGTGATTAGTAACACAAAATGCTGCACTTGGAGCTATAGTGTCAGGCTTTTGGGGCCAGAATTAGGGCAAATGGGCGAAAGTCGTTGCTCTTACATTATAAATGAATGGCAAACAGCTATTTTAGTATTTCTTTCTGTATCAGCCAAACTAGCTCACTGCTTTTTTTGTTATTGAGGGGGTTTCATTTTTGTTTGGTTTTCTTTTTTTTGAGCCAAATGTTTAAAAAAACTGCAGCAGGAACTGTATTTCCATCACATGTGTGGCTGAATTGTGCGGAGTGAGGGTCTGAGGCAGGCAAAACTGTGTATCTTTTGAGAAGTATTAACTGTGCAGCTCCATAATTCTAGACTTTTCACGTGTGGATATTTTTTTCTGAAGTTCTAGTCTCTCTTGCTTCCTTTAATCTCTGAAGTAAAACATTCTTTTGGAGCTTTGTCACACTGAAGTTACTGCAGCACAATACAGAATTCAATTCCAAGTTTTGCTTTGGTACCTTTGACTGCTGTAGGCGCTTAATGAAACATCTGTAAGCAGAATGGAAGCCAGTTTAATATTGCACTCCTATTGCTATAAAATATAAGCTCAAATGATATCAGGCAAGGCATAATACTAGCAATGATGGAAACTTTGCTTGAAGACTTGAAAGGATGGGGCATCTGGTAGGCTCACTCATGTGCAGGCAGGAGAGAATTCTGGGCTGTGATTTGGATTAAGGGGGAGAACTGGTAATGAGGGGAGAAACTTAATCTCGATGCAGCGATGGTTGCACCTAAACATTAAGTCTGGTTGGTGCATATTTGTTATGACCTTCTTATTCATGTTGGACAACTCATATTTTTTATTAAAAATTAACTTTTCATAGCCAAAAAAAATCTGGAATTGTTTCTTCTGCCTGTTTTTTGTGTTAAGTCTTGGTTGGGTTGGGGTTTTGGGGGATTTACAATGTTTTAGCTTACTTATTTGTCCTTTTTGAAGAAAGTGGAAAATTCCATAGAAAAAGAAATGGCTTGCTAAGACCTATCAGAAAAGAGGAGGCAAAAATATCATATATGTTTTGGTTATCTTGTTTTGTTTTGATTTTTAATGCCTGAGTATTTTGAGGTGAGTACTTTATTGATCTCAATTAACAGAAAAAAGGGCTGATGAGAGGAATCCTAAATCCTTGTCTCTAAGCTTACAGTTTCTACTATTAAATTCTCTCTGGTTTTAATTAAATACCTTGAACATGATTAATAAAAGCTTTGCCTTGGAGGAGCAGAACATGAGACACCAGGACTGTTCACGCTGATAAAAGTGTTGTGAGGTTTTGGTGCCCAGCCTTAAGAACTTACTAGTTAGTTGGCTTAGAAAATGTGACTTCTGGTGGGTTTGTGGCACCCTGGCTTTGACTGCTCAGTGCACAAAGAGTGTGTGTATGAGAAAGCAGCATATTTCTAGGGCATTCGTTATGCAGAATCTTATATTTCGTGTTGGTTTTGTTTAACTCTGGCTTAGGAACAATGTTTTTTTAACTTCATGGTATCTCAGGCAATGATGCATGTTTCAACCTGCATGGAATGTGACTTCCCATCCATGTGGAGTGACTCAGTCTTCACAGTTGTTGGGGCAAAGGCCTATATCAAAAGGTGTTATGCACTTAAATCTATGAATAAACTTCCCTCTAGAATTTACAGATTCTGAGCTGGCATGCTCTTTCTGGTCCAGAAGGGGCATAAAGGTTACAGCTCTCAACAAGATTTGATGGCTATTGCTCAAAACAGAAGTGTTCACAAAAAAATTGAGCTCTAGTCCTGTTTAGGAAGTGATCACTGAACAAAAAAAGAGATGATGAAATGTCTTCCATCTTTGGCTCGCTTTCCATATACGCAATCATTTCAAGTACGCAGATTGAATGAAGTCCTTGAAAAGAACAGAAAATCTGTAAAAGTTGCATTTAAGGTGTGCTTTGATTAACTGTAGGTTGCTTTATGGAACAAATTCCATATTTGTTACTTTTTTAAAGACAGTCTGGAGACTTGTGAACCTTTGGTTTTGTTTTGTATATGTCAATAAGAATGGATACAAATACTCCAGCTCTGAATATACAGCCTTATATGGGACAAGGAAACCAGCTAATCCTGCCACATGAGAGTTTTAGGTAATAATGTCATGTGATAACATAATTGTCTTGCCTACTTGGCAGTATTTTTAGATTAAGCTAGTTGAAGATTAGCTAAGTAACTTATTTTAGCATTTCTTGCAATAACATGTTAGTAAGATGTCCTTTTATTTAAGACATCTGGAACTGATTGTGGAGTTTAAACATCCTCTGATGCCCTGTAGAGATATAAATAGAAGCAGGAGAGAGAGAATGGCCATCCTGTCTAGATTTGGAGAAAATGTCATCTGCTGCCAGAGCAAGGGAAAAGACTGCTTGGTTCAAGAACCAGCTAACAAAAGTAAAACGACAGCCTTTTTAAGGCAAAGTGCTCTGTCCGACTTTGCTAATGTATTTTTTATTAACAAAACTACTCACAGTCTTTAACTTCTCTCTTCTGAAGACTTTATAAACATAGCATTTTGATAGCTTGTCATTCAGGTTTCATATTAAGATTTTTCAGGAATTGAAAGAAGAAACTAAATAAGATTATAGTTTCCTGGGCTTGTTTGTTTGAAAAGCCTCAGTAAGATTAAAGAGAATTGTATCTCTAAGTAGTTGAGTTGGTATGTGCAGCCCATCTCACTTAGTCCCACCTGTCTTTTCCCAGTTCCCTGCTCCGCTACGGTGGGAACCTTTCCCTTCAGAGCGCCATGAGCGTCCGGTTCAACAGCAACGGCACGCAGCTGCTGGCGCTGCGGCGGCGCCTGCCCCCCGTGCTCTACGACATCCACTGCCGCCTGCCTGTCTTCCAGTTCGACAACCAGGGCTACTTCAACTCCTGCACCATGAAGAGCTGCTGCTTTGCAGGTGATCGGGATCAGGTAATAAGCAAGCAATGCTGCCCTGAGTCTCCAGAGTTTCCATGACTGTTTGGGAACACCGTTGTGAGGGTGGCTTCTTTCTGATTCAGCAGATAATGCAGGAAGCGGGACACGTACAGGCTTATTCAGAACTGTTTTGCAATGTGGGCTCTGAAAGAAGGAAAATATATACCAGAACACATGAGAAGTTTTACCTGTTGTTTGATGTGATCTAATACTTACTTGGAAGATTACATGCAGAAGAAAATATTTGCTGTTTTTTTAGGTCCTATTAATACAATCTTATCTACTCATCTGCATATGATAAGGAAGCATCTTCCTTGCATTTCAGTTTTGTTACAGAGTGGCGTAGAGGCAATTCCACAAAATGTAAATATTGTGTATTTATAGAGTTATTAATTCTTATTTCAAATTATAATGTTTCTCTTTTAATACTTGACTACTAGATCAGGTAGAATAGGACTTTGTAGTCACTGATCTGTAAGTGATGATGACAGGTGGTTAGAAAGGAATAGTCCATTACTTCACTGAGGCAGGGCTCTGTCCCTACTATTGATCACAAAGAAATAGGTCACATATAAAGTGGCTAACAGAAGTTCATATGATTCTAGAGCCAGATATTGTCTTTGGACAGCTGTATTTAATAATCACAAGCACTGTTTAAGGACAAAATATGTATTTTCAAGCTATGATAGTATCAAACTATGATCTGAAAATTTCTTAACTGTCATCAGCAAAATTCCTGCGGTCAGAACTTGATCACTAATTCTATCGCTGCTGCTGCAGGAGGCAGAGTTGAGCTTCTTTCAGATTGCAAGAAGGAAATACATTCATGTCACTGAATTTGAGCAGTGTTCCTTAGTTCTGAATATTTTTTGACAAGAGTGTGAAAATGTGATAATGAAACTCATTTAAAATAATTGAGTGGCTTACTTTAAAGCATTGGAAAAACACATGTGTTGGTTAAGAAGAAAACTACTGACAATTTGTGGTCCATTATTTAGTCAGCCTAAAGATAATACACTTTTCTCCTCGAACTCAGTGTAGAGCTTAATTTATGTGTACACTCTGACACATAATTTGGCTTCTCATTTGTTACTAAAGATGTAGAGAAAAGTCTTAGTATATGCTGCTCTGCTTTCTAAGGCATTTTCTGATGGGTATGGTGTTATTTTAAGAGGAGGAGTATGTCTGTTCTGTATCAGGCTGATGCGATACTTCAGGAGCCTGCATTTAAAAAAACCTTTATATTCTTGTGGCTTGACAGACCTTCTGTTCAGATAAATAGCAGCAGGTAATGCTGCTAATGAGTTGGAAATCAGCAAAAGACTATTATAGTCTCTCGTAAAACTATATGAAGCTAATAGAGAAGATGAACTTTTCTATGGAATGTTAGAGAGATGTGGAATTTGACATTTAGATACAAGCTCATACCCATCTTCTAACTGGAAGGAAAAATGATAATGAATTCAGAAAATGCCAACACATGCTCCAACTCTGTCTGAAACTGTCCAGTCATGTTCAAATTCAGTGGCTAAGACTGTCAACACTAGGGATAGCCTTTATAGGGACTGCCTTTTGCAGGGAACCCAATTGCAGTTGCAGGTATATCTAGAAAAGAAGATTAGAGCTGGAACCTACTTTAAGATAGACAAAGTGAACAAAATAATAATTTTTTTGAGTTTCACCCTTCTATACAATGAGTATGCTTTTGTATAATGTATGCAAGTCTTCACCCCTGCAAATCAGAATTCATCAAAAGAACAAATAGTTCTGTATCCAGTTTAATCTGGCTCCAGTTGCCTCACCCTTTTAATATTGCTGTTCTTAGCATTTACAAAGAATGTCTCATTTGAGATCCATGCAAAGTAAGCTTTACAGAATACCTTGCTTGTATTTCCTCAGGATCAAAATTTTGTGTGGGCTAAGGCTCATTTGAAGGGACTTGTGGCTTAGCAAGTTGCTTTCCAATTGTGAGTGGCACTTGTGGTAGGAAGGCTTCTTTAGCAATTTTTTCACATTGAACCTCTGATTTTGTCTTCAATTCTTCTTTTCATCTTTATTAAACTGCCAACTTGATATTTTTTTCTGTTTTAAGCTTTCTTAAATAGTTAGGTTGTGCCTTTCTTACAGAGCACAGTAAATTAAAAATGGAGTCTCCTGTGTTCAAAAACTATTATGTGTTGTCTGCACAGGTAATTCATTTCATAAAGTTGCATTTCTATACTATATTCTAACTCTGATAAGAAAGGATTCTCCTTAACTCATCACTGTTTAGAATGCAATTGCATTGGGAAAAAAGTGAACTGCTGAAAGGGGGAGGCCTTGTCCAGCAGAGGTAATGCAAGACCTTTCACTGATACCACTTCCTTACTTGGCAGCAGCATTTACTTATTTTCCTGGGTTAATGACTTGTACTGACACTCAGAGTTCTGACAAGCATTTGGATGTGATATAGGGATCAGAAGATAGATGGGAGATGGAGCGATGGCCTTTCAGCTCTGTAAGACTCAGCTCCTCACAGAACTGTAGCCTTTGCTAATCTTCCTCTGAAGTTTGTACATAGCAAACCATTTGCTCACAGGAAGTTTTTTTGTAAATTTTGGCCATCAGGGTTTAAAACCCTGTAACTGCTAGTTTTGGGTTGCCTTTGGAAATTTGTTTTGATACAGTGGTGAAAATCTACAGTAAAGGTAAATAACACCCTGTTCCAAATGGATTGCATTCTGATATGGCAGAAATGAGTAGATTCTGAGCTGCAAGCACACAACTTAAGAGTTTTCTTGGAGATTGCCTTTATATCTTAAGAAGCCAAGTGCTTAAGTTCTCAAAATGACCAGAAGTGTTCTTACTTGGACAAGGTATGTGTATTAAAATGATGATATTTCTTTGCAGAAACAAAACACAGACTACTAGTTGGGGAACAGTTTGATTGGTTTGTCTGTTGATGGGGGTTAGATTTTCTAATATTTTCTCAGTATTGTTTTTTTAGTGCTCACAGATGGTGATAGGTACTCAAAAGGACTTGGAGCCAGAGCTCCTGATGTGTCACTCTAGAGGGAAGCCTGCTACCAGCCGGTGTGCAGTGATCTGTATACCACCTCCTTTTACTGGAGCATCTGAGATGCAAGTAGATTGAAACCTCTTAGCAAAGAATGATATATCATTAATGCTTTAAGGTACCAAATGCAGAAAGACTCACTTGTTAACTACAATGTTTTTGTTTTGTTTTCTTCTTTTTTAAAAATACATTCTGAAATGCTTATGTGATTTTGAGTTGTTGCAGGTATTGTGGGTTGCAGCACAAGCTAAGTGATGGGGATCTTAGAGGATGAACAGCTTTTTTTCTCTTTGCGGCCTTGCCAACTATTGTTTGCCTCCAAAAGCATTATTGTCCTAGTCCTTGTGAGCCTGATTTCAAAGTCAATGAGCAGTATGTGTGTGTGTGTGTATATATATATATATACATGAGCAATTTTCCTAGAAATGCCACATCATGCTTTTCTTGTTTCTTGCAACTACCAAAGCTTGAGAGGCATTGTTTAGCTCATATTTTATTTGCACCCATTTAAACTTACCTTTGTGTGCTCCTCTCAGAATTTTTTCTTTCGTCCTTGTCATTGGTGTAATGACCTATTCACATGACACCAATTTTTCTACTTTTTGAGGAAGAGCTCTGATGTTGAGTCATAAACAGGTTCAAAATGATGTGGTGTTTGCATTATCCAGGAGCTCACTTCAATCATACAGCTGTGAAAGAGAGGAAGGGTAAGATAGGCTGGATGGATCAAGCATGACTTTCAGCTTCCCACTGCCTTTGTTGGCTATAGAGATTTGTGTGAGAACATAATTTATCCATTCTTCTGGGCATCCAGGTCCACAATTTTAAAAACAGTTTATTTATACACTCAAGTCCCACTGACTTTAGTATGCACAAGTGTTTAATTATATACAAATATTAAATGTGTGAGACTGTCTAGTCATGTCACAGTGCTGGGTGAGTTTCTATTCTTCTTGTCAGCATTAGAATTTTGGAAATATTGATCAAATACTAAGGATTTTTAGTTGCTAGACTGGTATAGAAACTATCTTATATCTGAGGATACAGAAAGTATTGCAGGACTTTAGGTACCCAACAAAATGTGTATTTAAGTGTAGGAGCCTCAGGGCTATAGTGATGGGCAACAGCAAAAAAAAAGGCCCAGAAAGAAACCACAAAACACTACCACTCTCCAAACTAAAATAGTCCAAAAGGTTTTCTTGCTCAAGAATTGTTGCCTGTGTCACAACGTGAATGCTATCGGTTCATTCCTGTTTCTCCCTGTGTAGATAATGTGAGGCTCTATAAGGCTTGTGGCTGTAAAATCAACTGCATATTGCCTGTTTTAAAAAGGCGGGGGTGGGGAGAAATAACTTGTACCCTGTGAATCAAACAAAAAGCGTCTTGACTCTGGCATGCCCTCAGACATTACATCACCACTCAGCCTTTTCTGTTGACATTACACTGGTAAAGGAGAGTTTCAGGAATGCACTGCTCATGGTACTGCAAGGCTGCTCCAACTCCCTATAAAGTTACAGTCCTCATTATGCTGAAATTTGTGTTCTGAATAGCCCTGGTTAGGGACAAGCCAGCTTTTTGCAGTACAGAATTATTACATGAATGCAACTCTTCCAAAAACAAGGTTAGCTGTACAGATGCTGGGGGTCTTGTATGGTTGTATATTGCCTTTATAAAGAAAGAGAACTTTTCTTCAGTGGTGTTCTTTGTGTCATCTAATTTGAAGGTCATTTATCACAGGAAGTAATGCTTATCAATGTCTAGGTTTAAGAACTAGCAAGAAGAAATGCAATTATTCTTTTAGAGAATACATTTTAAGTTTCCTGTGCATTGAAGACTTCCTAATGAATAGTAGCTTATTGCAGTCAGCATTTCTTAATATATGAAAAGCATTCAGTGTGCAAATATGTTGCTGTGCTTGGATAAAAAGAAAATTGATGTCTTACTTGGTCTTAAATTTGGTTTCTTCCAAGAATTACTGATGACACTGTATTTTGGTGTTTGCTTTATCTAAATAGCAGTTTAAATTCTATCTATATGCGTAATACATACATATAAAGTCCATGCATGAGATTTATCTAGCAGTGAAATTGCTTATTCATTTTCCCCCATTTTTTTGGTAATTGACATTGGGAGGGTCATACTGAAAATGCCTCTTTGGAGTCAAGGTGTCAACAGCAGGAGCTATGAGTTTTCTTTAGCCGTTCTTTTTCTGATTGCCTCTTCCCCCATTCCTGGTGCATCCTGCCAGCCCCATTTCCTGTCTCCCTTTTCTGAGTTCCTATAAGCCCTAGGGGGAGGATTTTAGACATCTGCACAGCAATACATAAGCCCAAAAGGACCCATATTGAAATTAAATTCTGGTGGAGTAGAACTCAAGACTCAGGAGACTTTGAATTTTGCAGGCTTTGTGTTCCTCATAGTACATCATGGGAGATCTGTAGTTAGTAGCATTTCTCATATGCTCAGATAAACTTGTTGATTTCTTTGTAATGTAATAGAAGTATTTTCCCTGCCATAGAAATACTCGGTAAGGATTTTTAAGTTGCTTTTGTTAATTAATAAAATTCCTGTTTTGGCCTTTCTGCATTACAAAAAGGCAGCTCTAAAAATGTTGATGGATTATTCTCAATGATGCTTCTGCAAGCATTTGAAACTGTCCCACACAGAGTTGGCTGCTTCTAAGAGTAGGGATTTAGGGAGTGAGAATGCAAATTTTTGGCTTTGAAATTTATGTACTAGAAGCAATTTGTATTTCTCCAGTCTGCTGTGTCTCACTGCTTTACTTTTTCCAGTTCATGAGATAGGCATGCCTCTTACTGAGGAACAAAGCTTCTGTTGTTAAAAAGCCTTTTGGACTCACCTGTTTGATTCTCAGGCTGAGATGGAAAACTTTTAAGCTCTGTTTTGTGCCAGTCTCAGCCTCTTGAAAAGCAGTCTCAAGGAGTACAGGGTAGTATGTAAAGAGTACAGGCTGTCCTGGCTGTTGTGAAAAAAGATGTCTGTTTTAACAGTGTTGTGAGCCTTCTTTGAATTTGTTAAGTATTGGGAAAAAAAGCAAAAACCGAACTGTAATTTGTGCCCCAGAATTTATTATCAAGTAGAAGATAAAAGGTTGTGTGTGTAGATACTTTGTAGGCAAATTATTTTCTTAGCTGTAAGTTCTCCAAGACACATCTCAGAGAGAGCTTTCACAGTTATGTCTCCTCTTACTTTAGGTTTTTTCTTTGAAAGAAGGGAATAAGAGGTTAGTGGCTTGCACAGGTGACTGCTCATTATTTTGTCATCTCCTGGTTAACTGCTGTGGAGAGAAGAATCTCTAGTTGGTGACAGTGAGAGCTGCTACAAGGAGGCAGCCACTCTGGCTGGGGCTGCAGTTTGAGGTACCAACAAGGCAGTGTGCCCTTCAGGGGACATCCTGTACTTCCCCTGGGCTCTGCTGGCACCCATCTGACCCTACAGGATCTGGCTGAAATACAGAAATGGCAATACTATATTGAATGACTCATGACAATTTGTATGAGGTTTTACTGCTGCAGCTACTGAATCAGACCACTGCTGTTAGGGGTTCCAATGTTAGCAGAAGACATGTAGGTGGGAACAGACCTGCTGGGGAAGTCAGCCAGTGATGAATACAGCAGTCTTTCAAGCTGTACTCAGTGGGAATTCTATACTAAAAACCTAGATTTATCAACACCTAGATTCATCAACATAAAAGTACCAGCCTTGACAGATCAGGGATCGCAAAGAAATGGAAATACTTGACTAATTGACTGTTGTCCTTAATTGTTTTGCCCTGTTGTTTTCTTGCTTATTTCTTTCTTGATTCTTTTGGAATAGGAAAATGTTTTTTCCTCCTCCATAGTTGTGTCCCTACCTTGTTTCCTATCTGGTTAGTAGATACTCTAACAATAAAAATGAATTGAAAGTAAACCTGTGGGTTTTCTACCTGCAGAAAATGCAGACAACATGAAATTAGGATCAAATTGTAAATTGTCAGTCATTTTTTAAAACGGAAAAATAGCAGGGGAAGCTTTTTTTTCATAAGATGTGTACAGCAGTCTTGACACCACAAAAGGTCTAGAATCAGCTCTAAAAAAATTTTGTTTGTGTTCTGTCAAATACCTCTCATACAAAATGTAACATATAACAAGACTGGTGTTCATGGTTGTGGTTTTTTTGCACATACATTTATATATACACACATAAAAATCACACACAGATATACATGTGTCTATGAGGGCAGCTTTCTTATGCTTTGCTTCTTTTTGTTTATAGCTTGCTTATCCCCCTTGAAATAGCTCCATGAGAAGCAGATTGTCATGTTCACTCGGGGATTTTGTTTGGTTCAACCCTTTGGGGTTTCCTGATGTTTAGTTAGTGGGATGTGTCTATGATACTGCTTAGTTTTCAGTGGCTACTTACAGGGCATCTCTCTCCTGTCTGTGTGACCGCTGCCCTTTTGTAAAAGAATATTTCTGTAAGGTCCATAATTCCAGAAACTTCAGCTTCTTTATTAAATTTGAAACTGACTGTTGGCCTTAGAAGTTCTTGGAGACAGAGAGCTGTCACAAAGAACAAAATGGCATAAGCCCTGTTTACTTAGGAACCCTTTCCTCCTTGGATAAATACACCCTTTCCTCCTTGGATAAATACACAGTTTTTATATTCTTCATGTAAATGGATTCCTTTTCCACAGCTGATTGCTGTGAATTCCAGTCTATTTTGGACAAACAATGTTTTTCAGATTTCAGTGATGCTTCATGTCAAACTGTGTTTTCCTCAATGCTTATCAGTGTATATTCCACCACAGAAGTGATGTGGGAGTCTCGAGGAATTAAGACTTGAGCCTAGCAGACTGCCCCAAACCAGATTCTTTATTTGTTATCTTAGGAAAAGAACCAAAAGTATACACCCGGCTAATTAATTATGTTATGTTACAGGTAAAATAAAGGGTCTATACATCCTGTCTCTTAAAGGACATATGCAAAGCACCAGCCTAACTGTTTCAAATTTGGGTGCCTCTGTGCTTCTCTCCCAGCATGTGGGTTTTGCACTACTTGAGGAAACCAAGGGGCAGCTCACTAAAACCCTGAGAAAAATTCTGTCTGCTCTTATCTTTTCTGCACCAAGTTTCATTGGCCCCTCTGAAGAAAGGGCAGACATGCCCAAGTGAGTGGGAATTGAGATTTAAGAAGTTTAGTCTCTTTCAAAGCTGTAAACAGCAGCATGAAATTCAAATCTGACAAGCATTTTCCTGCTAGTAACTTAGCAGTACTTGCTTTTAAAATGGTTATAATTTCTGTGCCTTTATCTGTTGTTTGTGCATGCATATATATATAATATATATATAATTAGATGGTGATAGTGCTTTTTGATTTGTGCATTTAAGACAGGCTTCTATATTCTTCTTGTTCTCCCCTACATTAGGAGGGCCATTCAAGAGACTTGAAAAAATTATCCATGTCTGTTAGTCCTTTATCTAGGGCCAAAAGCTCAAAAATCTGATATAGGTCATAAGCAATATGATATTTTATGGGAGCAGAAAGTGTGGATATTGGAGACTGAAATAAGATGCAATTTAGATAACATTTTATTGAAATAATCCATATTTAGTAGCACTGAGGAAATGTAGCTTGTGGGATTTTGAAAGCTTTCAAACTGGCAGTGCTATGAACAAAAAATAAATTCCCTAGAGTGGTAGTCCTCTGCAAAATGCAATGCTAATGCTACTGTTACTAGACTACAGAAGCAGATTAGATCTTCATTTATTTATATCAACTGCTGTAATTTCCTTAGGGAGAGAGAAAATGAGAAGAGTTACAGTGGAATGAGTGGGGAGTGCTAGTCCAATGTAATTCTTTCAGATTCCTGATGGTGCTTCATTTTAAGCATTTTATGTGTACTTGAAACCCAGATTGAATTGGTGTTTTCTCCCAGGAGCAGACTCTAACCATGCCTGAGAGTTTTCTTCCTTCTAAGGCAAACTTCTGAATCAGCAGCTCATAGTCATCTGGAAGCCTTTTCCTGTCATAGTTGCTAACAGCTAGGCATAGAAGCTGACTCTGTCCTTCAAAAAAAAATTCCAGTATTAACAGCAAGCATTTTTTCTGTCTAATCTTGTGGTTGCATGAATATTGTAAATGTTGATTTCTGAAGTCCTGGCCAGATACAGCAGCAAAAAGGCAGACAATGAATCAAGTGGGTTTAATATTGGTCTGTTCCCCCCAGACATCTGAGCTCCCGGTGCAGGGTCTGGTTTGATTCCTAATTCAGCACTGCAGTGGTTCTTGAGGTTATGTTCAGCTTGAGTCTGTCTTTAGGGGGGGAGGGTGGAAGGAGGACAGTGCTTGATGTCTGAGCTATTTAGTTGTCTCTGTGAATGCACGTTTTTGCCTCCCCCTGGCTTGCCTCTGTGATTTGATTATCTGGGCTTTTGTTCTTCAAGTGACTGAATAGAAGGTACTCTGCTAGAGATCTATCCCCTCAGGACCAAAAATCCTTGTTCACAATTAAAGTGGAGCCTAGCCATATGCAGGATGACATTCTTTCATCTACCCTTCCTAAAGCCCTTCTTTTTTTTTTTTTTCCTTTCTGTTCCTTCATTTTAAGAAGTCTACTCCATTCTCTCAGGATTTGAGCCTTATTAACTAGAGTTTGGTGAACTTAATAGTAATTATTTCTTTTTCTAGTAATAGGGACTGACTTCTTAGTTTTCTTAATTCTTATTCTACAGCTGTGAACTAGTGCAGTGAAATATTGGTTTATTGTTATATTAGTAATGAATATATCAAAGAAAACTTTTCACAAATGGTCCTGTAAATGTCCCAGTAACATCAGTCCAGCTGTGCTCTCTAGAGGCCTTAGGTTCTGATTGTCTTGTGCAGGGAGTACTAATTGGAATTGAGATTGTTCTCCAAATGTCATGTGGTTTGTGACTTTGGCAGCTTGGGTGTTCACCCTTGAAGCTTCATGTGCACATTGTTCTTGCAATGGCTGCAGTCATGAGGTTCTTCTGGCAATCTCTTAGTCTTGACTAGAAAAACTGCTTTCTACTTTTCAGACCCATATCACCTAGTCTTACAGGAAAAGACAAATGCATTTGGGAATTCAATCCTATGTTGTGAGAACAGCAGGAAAACATGTACCCCAAAGGTATCCTTACAGGGAAAGAGAGCAGAAAACAATGCTGGCTGCTACAGTGGTGGCAGTGTAATGGCAGATACAAAATACTTGGATATTTTGTGGAATATGATCAATTTCTGCTGATTATTGGCAGACCTAACCATCAAAATGAAATTTAATTTTATGTTAAAAGTTCACTACTCATAGCACTTTGCTTACAACATGAAACTTGTGTACATGACTTTATCAGTTAATGCTTTTGGCATTTACTAATGGCTGTTTTGTGTCAAGATTAAAGACATAAGTAGTTTTTCAGCTCAGATCCTGAGCTGAGCTTGTTCTGTGGCTGGACATAATTGCATTGCAGATGTTTAATTCATTCCTATTTGCTTTCTCTTAATTCACTCCAGAGTACTTTACTGTCATAGACAGGTAGAAGAATTGTAAAGGAAAGCCCCCTCCCCCTCCTTTTTTTAAAGTTATTTTAGGACTTCAATTCTTGATACAAATATACAAGACATCTCTGCTGCTAGACTTAGAGGAACAAAAAAAAGGAGAGCAAAAAACAAACAACCCACCTCTCAAAACCATTTTGTTTTCAAAAACATTTGAGAAAAAGAAATTCTGGGAGATATGTTGTAAATATGCAGTTGAATCAAAGATAACAAAGGTTAATTCAAGCCATGTAATACTGCTGAAACAGACCAAAGTAAAATACTACAGGAGTTAAAACAAGGGTTTAATCTAGAACACTTCCATTAACAAAAACATTTCAAATAAATTGAAAGATACATCCTTGTTACCACCTGTGTACATCCAAGGGTTCCAATCACTGCACCCCACTGCACTGATGCCTGTGTATAACACAGGAGAAAAAGAAGCAAGGCACTTAGCTCTTCACCATGTGTTTCAGTGGACTGAAGATCAGACCCTCCTATCCCTGTTGCTTTGTACCTCAGTGGCAATCGGCTTGCTCTAAAGTAACTGAAGCCCATCCATATTAAATTACAAACTCTTTTACAAAGTATTTACGTCTGGTTTGAATCACAAACCAAACTCAACTGTTTTGAGGAAAAACCTAAATCTAAAAAACTTGTGGAAAAATAATGAAGTGGACAGTCCTGGATCTTAAAACAGGAATTCAGGAGTTCCTTCATTTTTCCTACTGGTGCTAGTAGCTTGTTAAAGGTTTTTCCCAAGCTACATGATCCTATAACTAATAAAAATAAATGGAAATTAAAAAATCATACTTATTGGCATTAGGTAACAAAACCATCCCATGGGATCCTTTGGCTCGTCTGATTCAAAGCGAGCGCAGAGCACTGACATGTCTAATATTCCCTGCCTGTTCCTGCCTTGTAGCCTTTCTCTATACAGGGATTCCTTGTAGATGGTAAACAAACCATCCAAGAAAATCTGATGAACATAAATCTGTTTCCTCAACACAAATAAATCCACTCCTGATGCTTGGCCCTGTTGGGTGAAAGGTGCTGCAGCACCTGCAGCTTTTTTTTAATTCACAACTGGACTGGGTTAGCTGCCATGTAGTGCAAGCTATGGTGTACAGTGCAAATGAAGCATTATTTTTCCTCTTTGCCTTTAGTCTTTCTGTAGACCATCTCTCGAAAGCTTGCAAGGATTTAATTCTCTCGTTTCCTCCTCTCCTCCTGGTTGGAGGATGCCAGAGCGCTCCTTTCATCTGCGCTGTAGGTCTGGTTCTCTATACACACGTGCGCAGCTTCCATGCAGCGCTGTCTGCTGCCCCTCATGACATAACCAGAGCTCTCAAACAATGCAATCTCTTCACTTGTCAAGCTGATTTCACCTCTGTGGGGAATGCATTTCCCTGCTGTTAGGTACTCTGCCATGGCTGCACCTTCACTGGGCAGGAGGGCATGTCCATACTTCAAAGGCCTGTCATCCTGAGATGCATGAGTCCTGGCAAGTCAGCTCCTAGGTGGCCCTGCCTGAACAGGTAGACTGGACCAGATGACTTCCAAAGGTCCCTTCCAGCCTCATCCCCTCTATGATTCTGTAAACCATTTTAAGGTGCTTCATCAATTTCTTCCTTTAAGTTCCCCAGATTGTGATCACTTTAAATTATGCAAGTCCATGTGCTGAGCTGCAGATCCCGTCGCTGTGGCCTGTCTTGCCGTTAGTACTTTCATGATGGAGCGTAAAGGTTTCAGGCGGGCGTTTTCCTGACACTGTTCATTTCTCATCTCCTCCTTCCTCTCCCCCCTGTAACCCAAAGCCCAAGCCTAGTCCACCAAGACAATTATTTCCCTTTTCATTTTGGCAATCTTTGAAAAAAAAACAGTCAGAACAGAGCTCTGGAGATCACCTGACTTTAGTTGCTTCTCAGATCCGATTGCTCAGGGAATTGTTCAGGTAAATTTTGGATTTGCAAGAGTGGAGATTCCACCATCTCTCTGGGGCTGAGTTGCAGTGTTTGTTATGCTCCTGAACTTGCTGTTCCTTTGTGCTCAGCTGGAATTTCCCTTGCTGTGACTTGTGACTGTTGATTGCTGAGTATCCACTGCTGCATGCCTCTGAGGAGAGTCTGTCCCTGGCTGCTCAGTATTCCTTTGAAGAATGGGAAACTGTTGAGGTCCACTCTGTCCCTTCCCTTTCTCCTGGCTAAACAAAAGCAGTTCTCTTACATTTTCCCTGCAGGGCACAGGCCTTCAGCTGCAGCGGCCCTCTTGTCCGCTCTCTGTCCAATTTGTTAATATCACTCCTGTACTGGGGGACCCAAGCCAGACACAATACCCCAGGTGTGGCCTCAAAAATGCCAGATAGGGGAAACAATCACTTGTCTTGTCCTCCTGTTTGCACCCTTGACAGTGCATCAAGTATATTGCTTTCTGAGAGCAGTGACACATGACATTTCCTGCACAATTGGTCATTGAGTCTTATGGGACATAAAGAGTGTTCCTCTGCAAATAATTTTGGAAGCGGGTTTGAAGGGTCTCACAGACACTCCATTCCTGGCATGTACATAACATGTTGTTTCTGTCCTGTGTGCCTCATGCAGGATAGCTGAAATCTGTCACTTTGGGGCCCTGTCATTGTTAGTTTATGATATGTGGGGAAAGAAGAAGAAAAAAAAAGATGTGGTCATAAATTCAAGATACTGACTTTTCCAGGTGTTTTAATTGCAAGTCTGTTTTTAGTCATGTGTCCTTGGCAAATTAGTTGCTGCTTCAACAACACAATTTGTAATAAATAGTAACAATTTGCAACAGTTCTATACAAATGAGACTTTTTTTTTCCATGTAGCATTTCTTTAACAAAACATATTAGAGGGGCTTTCTTTCTAATTGCTGGGATGTTTCCTATATAAACCCTAATCCTTGCAGTTTTGGCACAGCAGCTCAGCCTGCTGTGGGCTAACATTTTATGAGCAGTCAAATGAAAGGGGAAGCACATATTCCTGGCACTATCAGGTCAGCTTGGAAGGTAAATTGCCTAAGTGCTTGAACATGTTGGCTTGTAGAAATAACTTTCTGGCTTGGAAAGTATGGGTTTATGAGTGATTCTGAACTAGTGTGCACAAGCTTTTAAAGGAGCTTTTGTTTGATCAGTGCTTCTTACCTGTCAGAAAATGAGCAGAATTGCATTCATAAGTGCTTACTCACATCCTGTACTCTTAAAGATGAGGGGGAAAAGAATGGTTGGATTATGATAGCAGGAAACCAGAGAAAGGATTTTAGTGGTTCGTTACTGCATTTTTGTGATAGGAAACATCCAAACAATGCACTAATGTAATTAGCATTGCAAACAGAATATGCAAAAAAATTGCAAACAAATTGATAGCCATTTTTTCTGTGGTAGTGTATATTTTGTGTTTATTTGCTTCTGAGTCCTGTGTTATTCCAGAACTTGTCTCTTCACTGCTTGGTGTTACTTTGCCTGATGATTTTATGTTTCCCTGGAGAATGAAAGGCAGAAACCAGTTATATTTGAGCCAAGCAAAACAGAATTTCTCTCCCATCAAAGGTTAGAAAAGGGACAAACTGGGTCTATTTCTTTATTTTTCTCCCTTTCCCCTTACCTAATAATAATTAAATGAAAAACCCAGCTTCTTGGCTGTATTGATTAAACTGCAGCCTAACATTAGTGGAGAAATAGAGTTTTATTTACACTGTCTACACCAGTATAACTGGAATTGGAATCTGCCATTGGTTCCACTGTGTGTCATTTAATCTCTAATTTGGGAGAGAAATAAACTGTACTCCCTCTCATTTATGGGAGAGTAAGTATTTGGAGACAAGGCACAATTTGTGGCCTCTCAGAGCTGCGAGGCGTAAGCTTTTTGCCACGTCAAATGTCACCTGTCATTCCAGTGCCTGCTTGTAGTATATTAAGCTACTTTAAATTGCATATTGCCTGAAGTTCTGCACAATAAAGACATTGTTAATCATTTGTGTACTGCTGAAAAAGGGCAGCCTCCCATCTCTTCAGAGTAACTATGACCAGGAAAAAAATAAATAGTGTGATAAATGGGGTGGAGGGCCATGGCTTTAAACCACTTGAGACTTGCTGACAGTGAATGTTTAGCTTTGTTTTTTGTTTGGTGTTCAAGATTATTCTTAGTGACTGAGTTTTGATGGTCTTGGTAGACGTGTCTGGATTAATGAGTAATAGACATGCCAGTGTGTAATGGACATGGCAGCTCCCTTCTTAGGTAGGTGTTTGATGGAGTTTTCGTTGGTAGTTCGGGACATGAGGAAAGAAGCTATCAAAGGCTTCAACATCAAAAAAAGACCAGAGTTACAGGTTGAAAAATAGAGAGTATGATCTGGACATAGACATGCTTATATTAAAGCTAACCAAAATTCATAGCATTATTTAGCAAAGCAAACATATACTTTGGGCAGTAGATATTAGATATATGAAGTATGCTTTTCAATTTTGGTCCATTTATGCAGGCAACGTTTTTGTGCTGGTACTTCATCCCCATTTAAATGTAAACTGATCAATGAGGTGCAAAGAATTATGCAAATTATTCTTTTTTGCTCATTTTTGGTTTGGAGGAAGTAGATCAATTGTATAATAGCATCATTCAGGTGATACTTTGATAAACTGCTTTTATTTTTGTTCTTAACAGTACATCCTTTCGGGCTCTGATGACTTCAATTTGTATATGTGGAGGATTCCTCCAGATCCAGAAGCAGGTAAGTGTTGATGTTGTTTTAAATGGGGAAGGAAGAGTGGGGGGGCAGGTGTCTGACAAATACTAAACTGGTATTTCAAAATAATTGCTGTTCTCACATTGTGAATCTAGAGCAGCTCTGAGGAAAGCTGGATAGGGAGAGTTTACAAATGCCTTATCCAATGTCTGGATAACAGAGGTCAATGCCATTTGAATGTTTTCTCATAACGATTTTCTATTTTTTTCCCTTCTCATGTAATGATCATTCCTCCCATAATAAAGCTTGCAGCATAAAATGGTGCTGGGTTCACAGGGTGCTCCTTACAGCTCCACTGCATTGACCTCTTTTCCCCTCTCATTCCTCTTATACCAAAATCTTCCCACTGATTTCTAATGCAGAGGAATTATGCTTTTTTACTTTCTGGGTGGAGGAGCACTATCAGCTGGTGGAAAGGGCCACTTTTGACTAAGTTCTGACCCATTCCCCTGCTGGGGCAGACATGGTAAGCAAACAGCAGTAGCACAGCTCTGTATGGAAATACAGGAGAAGGATGTTAAAGGAAAGCCAGCAGTCTGGGGGCAGTGTAACAATCCCATTGTGAATGCCACTGTTGGTCAGTGTCTCATTTGATGTGGTCTGCTGAGGTATAGGGTTTGGCAATATGACATTCTAAGCCATACAACATCAGCATCTCTCTTCTGTTGAAACAGATCACTGCACTTCTAGAAGGGTGTTAAGTTTTAATTGAAAGAGTCAAGACTTTCAAAACTGCATTAGTGTTTTCATTTTTAGTGGCTCTGGCTCTTGAAACTGTACATTTTAGTGATATTAAGAACAACTGAAGGTTATCCTGTGGTCTCAGACACTTTAGCAATAGTGAGAGAAAATTACAAGCTATGTTAGAGGTAAGATGAAAATATTTTGTTTCATTTTCAAAGGCTGTTATTAACAGCTGTGTAATCCACAGCTGAGAGGATGAATAGCCTTCAGTTAATGGCAGGGTTTTGAGGAAAATGACATTCTAATTTTGGGGTTTTTGCTTAGTTAATCAACATTTCATGTTGCAGTCCACAAACCCTGAAGATGGTCCTGCTAAATGCCAGTAGCTTGGCCTTCTATCTTTGCATAGAGTTTATAGAGATATCTCCCTGCTTTTCTTTTTATTTGTGTGATTTTCTTGTACATTTGACACTGATTTACTACTACTTATGGATTTTTTTGCCTTAGTTAAAACAAAGATTACATACATTAAAATTAGTTATTTATTTGTAAGTTTTATTGTGTGGACTGTAGAATTATATTTTCTGCATATATCACCACACTGTCCTGACTTCCTTTGTAAAATCTGGATTTGAGATTTTCTGTTTATATGGCTGTGATGCTCTTGAAAACTTTTTTCCCAGGCATCTGCACTTAACCAACTTTTTATCTGGGGCTTTTGCACAAGGATGATAGCTAGTATTTGTTGCACCTGTAAGCAAAATAATTGCTAAGTAAAATAATCTGTTTCAGAGTAGTTGTTAAGGATGCCCCTCTGTAAAAAGATATATGCTTGCAAAAATAGTTGCTATTTACAAATAGGTGATACATTTTGATCAAACAAATTTACAATTTAATTTGTGATTTACCACACAACAATGTCATATCTGGTTTTGTCAGGTTTCTTGTCTCTGGTTCTTGTAACTTCAGGAAGGGTGTTAGTACACTTGCAACATTTCAGTTACAAAATTAATTACTTAATATCAATTGCCCTCAGTGGTTGCCTAACGAATCAGAAGATCCAGGAGTAGTAATGTGTATGTCTTAATGTCTTGTAACTTGAGCAGTTCTCTTTTTGAAATATTTTAGCAAAACTCACAAGCTTGGTTTTGTTAGACCCAGAGGTCTGATTCTGTGGAAATAACTAACTGGGCATCCAGATCGCCTGTGATAGCCTTATTGAAGCTTTGCTTTTCTTCATTCAGCTCTTCTTGAAGGGTTGTGCCCATTTTGAATGTGATGAAATGCCCTTTCTTAAATCTTATCCTGCTGTTCAGAATAATTGCCAGAGAGAGATGTTGCTGTGCTTCCTCCTTGGAGAAATAGTCTTGCCATAGGGATGTAGAGACTTAGGAAAACGTTTGCTTCGGTGGAAAACTCCTTGTTCTTATGTTCTAGCTAAAATAAGAGTGCCTTTGGGTTTGTGATCTGAGAGAGTGGAATATGGTCTTTCACTTAAAATAGTGTGCAAGCTAGACAGGATGATGTAATGTCCTGTACTGTTGGTTGGTATTTTAAATAAAAATATCTCTCTAACTGATTTCTGCCTTCCGGTTGAACTCGGACATTGTGTTGCTATAAATATTTATGATAAAACTCCCTTAAATTGTATCAATTATTTGAAAATAGGGAAGTTTTTTTTTAAGCTTCTATCTTTTTTAACAGCTGCATCCTCAATGCTCTGAAATTATTATTTCAATGCTCTGAAATTATTTTGTTATAGGTGCACCAAGTACTGATTATCCAATGGTTAGCAACATTAGTGAACAAAAGATGAAGAAAGGTGAGAAGGAACATACCAGTCACTTGCAAACATATTTAAAGTTGGAGAAATGTGGTTGCCTGTACTGGTATTTTGCCAGGAGAATAGAACAAATTCTGCTGGATTTTTTTTCAGATAGTCATAGTTTAGAAGTGTCCTTCCAGTAGGTTGCTTTAAATCTTTCCCATAATCAGCTGGAATCTGCAAGCAGTTTTGTTTGGTCCAATAATTAGGCAAGATTTTTGCCCCCTTTGGGGCAGGGAGATTTGTGGAAAAAAGTTATTTCCTAAATTGCTTAAGAAGCCACTCTGTTGAAGAATTTTACTGACTGTGTCCTTCTATAGTCTTAGATTACTCTGAATAGGCTGGGATTTCCTATGCCAGAAGGTTGGTTGCTTTTTTACCACCTTTTGTGGTTTCTTAAAGATGGAATAGTTTGCTCATTTTTCCACTTTCATCTCCATCCAAGTACTATCCAGCTTTCCACTGTGCTTTAGAAATAATTGCCAAATGTTTCATGAATTTTTTTAGCCAGTTTCTTCTTTAAAGTAATCCATGGAAGTATCACAGTTTTTTTCAGAGGCAGCTTCTAGCAAAGCTAATATATTAAGTTTGGCAGAAGAAAAGGAAAAGCAGTCCTGAGTTTCCACAGCCTTTACTTGACTCCAATGCAAGCTGGAAGTGAGAAGAGACATCAGTCCTACATGACTTGTCCAGCAAGCCTATTAACATATGAGCACTTAAGATGTTATTAAACCTAAACATGGTCTATTAGCTGGTAAAGAACCCCTGTTCAAGACAGAACCTGACCTGTCTTGTGGAGTAACAGGGTTTAGTAGACTAAAAGTTTTCAAAATGGAGTTTACATTCCTCGCTCATTACTCTGAATCATCTATGCAACTTTGCTTTTGGAATATTGCTCAAAGCTGCTGTGTGAGGGGTATGGTATTATTTGTGATTGAGAAGACAGCTGGGGATCCTTCAGTTCATGTGAGCAAGCTGTCACCAGGTTCTGCAAAACTTTACTAAATCAGAACAGCAAACTGCATTTCAAAACTTCTTTTTAATTCTGCCTTTGACTGTAACTGCAAGCAAGAAAGGGCTGGTCATTGTGGTCCAGTTACTAAACTAATTGCACAAATTTCCAGCAGAACTGAGGCAATTTTTCTTCCTTTTTTCCTTTTCTTCCTTTTCTTCCTCCTTGGTCTTTGTAAATGCTGGCACTTCTTTGGGCTTGAAGAATACAGGAACAGCTCTTTTCAGAATATTTGAACAGGGCTATCTCATTGGAAACAGCTTGTAGTTTAAATTCTCAAAGTTCTGGGCTGAAAAATGAAGATGAATAAAAAAATTATTAAGGGTTTCTTATTATCTTTAGCTATTTTGGAGATATTTTATATATGGGTACATATGCATATATGCATACCAGTTAGTTGGGGCAGGGGAAAGCCATCTTGACCCAGTGGGGAGCATACTCTGGAAGGTTTATGTTTTTTAAAAAATTATTTTTCTGAGGTGTGGTCTTGGGATATAAACTGTTTTACATTTAGGACTGTAGTTTGTCTCTTTCTTCAGGTCAGTCAGTGTTGACCAAATGGTGCTATGGAACAGTTGTTAGATTAACACAGCAAGTAAGTGCTGGGTAATTGTAGAAAAGGTTTTGTATTCAGGGGAATTGGGACTGGTTTCTGTGGCATTTTGCTTGTGATAATACCATGGGCCTGTGGAATCTATCACCAGGTGGCCAAGTGGCATCTATCAGAAAACAAGGTACTGTTGGGTGCTTTGTAGTGCTGTAGACAAGTGAAAGAAGATTCAGCATCCAGGAGTGTTTCTGTCATCAGCCTTAGTATGTTAAATGTCTAATTTGGGAATAGAAAGCTGAAGATAACACTGAGCACTGGGAGAGGCTGGAGAAGCTTTAGTTCCTAGCAACTGGCCATCTAATTGTACCAAAGCTCCTTTCTCTTGTCGTATTGAAAATGTTTGCAGTCAGCAGTGCAAAGAAATGCACAGCCAAGTAGTTTACAAAAAAAAACCCAACCACAAAAAAGCAAACAAAAACCCCCAGTAGACAGCTATTGGTTGTGAGATAATTTCACTTATTTTATATCTATTACACTCAGAAAGCATAGTTGTTGGTGGTAATTTGCATAGTTCCAATAACATTGTGAAACCTGTTGCAACCTATGCCATTAAGTACAGCAAAAAAGCAGTGTCTCTCAGACCAGGAGGGGGAACAGAGTGTGAAGGTGTGCTAAAGTTTATTTCTATAGTAATTTTTCTTAGCTTTCATAGTGTTGTTCAGCTATACTAGTGATAACAATAGTGGGAGAGTTGGGATAGATAAGGTGTATGGCAGATATTTAGAACCAAAAAAAGAAGGGAGAAAATATGCATCCAAAAATAGCCACTACCACTACAATTTTATGCATAGTCTTTACATGTTTAATATTACTTTTCTCTTTGGCTTTTGGAACCTCCACAGAGGTACAAGACCACTGTGGGGCTGGTTCTAGGCATAGGCCAGGCAAAGGAGTTGATTGCCTGAAAGAGCAAGAACAAGAGTTGTCTGAGGCAGAGGCTGCTACCAGCTGACTGCTCCCTGTGCTTTCACTAAAGCTCTGCAAGGCCCTGCTGATCCTTTCACCTCACCTGGAAGCTGGAGGGGGGATTCACAGGTGTCAAAGGAAGCATTCTGCAAATGGAGTTGAAACTGCTTTCTTATGAGGGGGCACTTGGAACTTCAATGTCTCCTTTTACCATGCTAGGAGGAGAAGGAATCTTGGCCACCCCTTCCTGTTCTCACTCCATATTTAATGGGACCAAAGTCAGCTGTGCTTGTGCTGCTGAGAAACCTTCAGTAAGTCTGGCTGCTGCCACAGCTGGAGTCAATTCCTGACCCCAGAAGAAGGGATGCTGCAGGACCCTGTGCTTTTAGGGAGAAAGTGCTTGTGTTAAATCTAGCTTCTCTGCAGATGGGTCTCTGAGGAGCAAAACCAACTACCTGCATCCACTCTATGAAACAAATACAGGTGTGTGAATGACCAGAGAGGCTTTTAAGGTACCTGAACATAATCTGCTGCACTGAAGGCACAGGCCCCATATGCTATGCACATTTGCTTGTATTGTGCTGCGCATTTGCTTTCCAAACTATGGTATCTCTCTTTGTTAACGCATTATGATCTCATAGGATTCAAATGCAAAGTAGTACCCATGTCTAAATGTACCCTGGATTATTACTAATGAAAACTAAATGAAATTTAAATGAGCTACTACTGTAGTGCCAAGTACTGCAGTGGAGTGGTATGCTATGGCACACTGGCACACAGCTGCAAATATCTGGTTCTTCTCAGGAGTTTTCAGCACTTTGAGTAATTCACAAGGCTTGTATGAAGTTATGCTTTAGTCTGTGGCATGTCTTTCTACCTTATATGAACAAACAGTGGGATTTCTTTTCCAGTGTCCTAGATAGAAAAGGCTTCTGAATGAGGTCATTTAACTCCTCTGTTACAGTGGAGGATAGTTCCTTATCCCAACAAGTTCTCTGGCATTTTGACAGGTTTTTTTAATGTTTGGAACAATGCAGCTCCCATTAGTTTGGAGACTGTTCTACATTCCTACAGGATTTCTGCACTAGAACACTTTTCTCAGTAATCTATCACTTTCACTTTTTCTTTAGCCTTCAAATAATTTATTCTGGCTTTTTCTAAACATTGCTTCTTGTTGTAAAACTCATGCAGAGGAAGTCAGGTTAATGTCTAAATCTGTCACTCTCCTTTGTTACAATTTACTAGAGTTTTTAAAACTTATTGGGATGGGGATTTCAGCATGTTTGAAATACGTCAAATCATTCACATCAGTATTTACAAAACCACATAATTAAGAAGTAGTTCATTAGCCTAACATTTAAAACATAAATTTATAAAGCAAACCAAGAAGAAATCACTTTGGCAACTTAGAAGACATCAACTACTTCAAAACATTGTATTATTCTTTCCTCTGTACAGGAGCCTGTAGAGAGGCCTTGTGATGCAAAAGTATTCTTGTCAAACATGTACAGGAAATCTGTTTTAAAATGTGCACATTAGATTTAGCCTTTACTAAGCTATGTCTTTAAGCTGATCAGATATCATAGTAGGATATTATTTAAAGGACTTTTTGAGATTTTGTATTGCTCTTCTTTGGAACACTTATTTGCAGGGTATAAATTAAGGGCGATTTTCTTGATATTTCACTTTGAGTATCAAATAAAAGAAGACCAAAAAAACCCATTGACCAGCACAGCTAGAACACTAAACCACTACTCAGGACTGTCTTAAAGCATGACAATTTTTGGGTAGTATTGCAAAATCAGCTAGAACATACCCATCTCTTCCCTCCAGTACTTAGAGGTTATAAAATTATAAACCTTCTAAAATTGGCGTAGTCAGCCTCTGAAGACTTTAGGATTTACTTTTTTATACATGATTAATAACAGATATGTAAGCTAATGACTTCTGTATGAACACTGCCTATACATGTTGGAGCTAGCTAAGAATAAAGAAGTTGCCATACTTAAAGAGTTGCAGAACTCATGCATGCTACTAAATTTAAAAGGAAAAAAAAAATAACACCCCTGTCCACTAAAAAACCCCAAAACTCAAAAGAAAAATTTGAGTGGTTTTAGGATAGCAGAAGTCAATTCTGATGAAACAATACAAATAAAAGTACTATTTCAAGGGGAGACAGCAAAAGGAAATGGAATTCATTACATGGAAAAAAGGAAGATATCGTCAGGAATTTGAGCAGTTTATGGCTAGCCTCCACTTAATAAACAGATGCACTTTTTGTTGGTTTTTTTTTTTGCTAGCAGAGATGAGTAAACTTAATTCACACTCTGAGAAGGCTAAAGGCTTTATGGCTGCAGCTAAGCCTCTGCTGAGAGACATGGGGGATTCCAGACAAGTCTGGACACAGGCAGTTTCTGCCGTGCAGATGCTAAAGTAATTGTAGTGGTTTTGGTGAATGCCTCTCAAGCAAAACTACCTCATTAATATGATGACAGCTGTGATGGGCTACTATAAAATAGGGGGGCTGCTTTCAAGATAAGGATGTAGAAGACTTTGTATTAAGAGCTTATTTAAAGGTGTCACTTAAGCACAAAGGAGTTGGTAGACTAAAATTGCATCAAGCAAGGGTTTGCCCAAAAATGAGGTTCTGGGACAGTCTGTTGGATTTGACACAAAGATTATCAGAGTATTGCTGGAGTCAATACTTTCTGGTTTAAATTATTGAAACCTCCCATAACACTGGTAAAATCTCACTGCTAAGATTTGTACCTCTCCTGGGGCAATTTCTTGTAACTGGTCCGTTTTTTTAAGGAGCCTTGTGGGGAAGTTCACCTTCATTTTAAGAGGGAAGTATTTTCTATTACTATGCTTTCTCTGAATTTACTGATAGCTGCTTAAAAGGAGTTCAGGGAACTTCAATATTAAATCAGAAAGCTTTGGAGTTCTTTAATAGAATTATAAAACCATAGAATCATAGAATGAGTTGGGATGGAAGTGTCCAAAGGCAGGGATCTGTCTCTGGATTTTTAGGACTTGGATGACACCTCTTTTCTAGATCCTTATCATGGTTTGTTGTCCATGTTACACATCAGTCAGGTCTTCAGAGTGCAGTTATAGTGAGTGAAAGGGATAGAACCTTTCTAAGAGGAGAGGGGCTGTACACAAGTTCATTAGCTGCAGTTGTTTTCATCATTTGTATAACCTAAAAAATGGAAGGTGGTATGGGAATGGCATTTTCTTTTTCATTTTTTTTTCCTTGAACCTTCTATCTTGCTACTCTTCAAAGGTACAGCAAGTTTTTGTTTAGGAAGTGTGAATTACAGGAGAACTCTGACTCTGTTTTAGAACACAAGTTGTTCCACACAGGGCTTAAACCAGCAACTGTTTCAGCTGAAATAGCTCCTGTTGGGGTCAAAGGAAGATAGCAAACATTTTCAACAAGAGGAACATAAAGTTTGTTTAATGTAAAGATTACTGTAAGTAGCACAGAAGCTAGTGAAATTATTTTAATTTTCTGTAAGGTGCACTTACAACATATTAAGTTTTGAATAGCAAGTTGATTTTCATCTGAAGTGATTGTCAGTTTTTACTTCCCAGCATTTAAAAGTTTTGTTTTCTTTCACTGAAAATGTTAAGTCATAGCGTGTTGATGGACACTTGTTTATTCAAATACACAGCTGTGCTGTCTAGCAAATTTGTAGTTTTAATTGTGTGGGTCAATGAATATAAAAAAATACTGTGGGACTGTTTCTTGCTTTGGTGTATAGACCTAGTAAGAGTCAATGAGCAAGCAGAAAAGTTAATTGGCTTTTGGTTTGAGTTTTACCACTAGCACAAAAGCATTCCACTTTGGCTAATTCACTGCCTTGTGACAAAGAATGATATAACCCACTGCTCAGATGTGTTATTTCAGGTCCTTCCTACTCATCAGACTAGAGTCAACTGTGATAGTAATAAATTGCTGATTTAAAAAATAAATTTAAAAAATAGTATTGCTGTTAAAAGTCAACCTTTTTATTTGTCTCTGCTTTAGATTCACAAACTGTCTGTGTCATGCCTTAGGTTTCACTGGTGATTTCATTATGTGTGTTGTTCTCATTTGCATATTTGTCATATTAGGTTAAAACCTTGATTGTTTGTTTAAATGAATCAAAGCAAGCCTCTAAGTCCTAATTTGCAGGAAGGATGCTTTTCATCAAACTTGCAGCTTCTCATAGGGGCATTGCTCATAAAATTGGAATTCTGCAGTCAACACAGGCCTTAAAATACTGCAAAATAAAGCTGAAATGCATTGTCAAATATAATAAGACTTTAAATGACTATGACTGAAAGTAATATGAAGATTTAATTACTCATGTCCACATGTTCTTGTTTTCCCCTAGGTGGCATTGGCAGGGTTGTCAATGGTGCCTTCATGGTATTGAAAGGTCATCGGTCAATTGTAAACCAAGTGAGGTTTAATCCTCACACCTACATGATCTGTTCTTCTGGTGTTGAAAAGATTATAAAGGTAAGATCAGTTACCAGAAAAAATATTCTTTTAATCTTTCAGGAAAAAATGCTTTGTTTTGCTCAGCATCATTCTGGTCCACACCCACTCTGTCTTCTCTTAGTGTTTTATAAAATGTTTTGTCTTGTTTGCTCAGGTGAGTTTGGTTACACTTCTAATGTGATCTCCTACAACTTGTGATACTTTGGTCTAAAATTTAATAAAAGTACCTCCAAAGAGATGAACCTTAGCCTAGACTGACCAGGCTGAATAATGCCTCAGAAGGCCTTCAATATCTTTTGTACGTATTTGTGCATTGAATCAATTCAACATACCTTTTCTGTGACTTCCAGAGGAAGAACTCTTAATACCCTGCACAACATTTTTCTGAATCCTTTAACAATGTACAGTACTTTTAGGAAGTTTTTACCTTTTTCTGTGGAACTGAAAGAGATAAGAAACTTTGTTGGGTTCTGAAATTTTCTTTCCTTAAGGAAAGACAGTCAATATTGTGGGAGCAAGGCAAAACCAGTTTTGTTATTTGAGGGTTGGGAAGGCAAAGGATTATGCTACACTAATGTGATTTGCATTCTGCTGCCATAGATATTTTGCTATAACTTAGGTCTACCAAGGGTGTAGAAAAAACCACAACCATTTAATTTTGAAGTAGGATAAAAAGAACTGCTGTTGATCCCAACTACTTTTTGAACGACTTCATGAAAGTCTTACCTGTATATGGCTATAAATAATGTTGTTAGAATTCTGCAAATGCTTTTGTCAGGTACAAGCTGACAGCATGAACTTGTCCTGCAGAGGAGTGTTTTAGTGATGTACAAGTTATGGACCAGAACTGACCCAAAATCCTGGGACCATGGCTCAATGCCCCGCTGCATTGCTTGTATTACAGCTAGTACCAGCATTTGGGTTCTGACTTTCAGTTCAGCTTTTTCCTTCTCTTCTCTCTTCCCCTGGTACTGCAGTCCTTTTCTCTTCATCTCTGCTGCCTGCCTGACAGGTTTGATCACAAATATATTAAATACAGGCTTTGAACAAAAGTGCATTGAACAGTCTTAGCAGCTCAGTGATTTTTCAATTTCCAAGCAGTCAAACTGCCACTGTTTAACAAGTTTTGCCAGTGACATTTCTTTTTTTTGCTTTGGGAACTTGATTCATGCAGCTTGAATTTTCCCTTTTGGATTCTAGATCTGCTGACCCTTCACCCTGTGAATCCTTCCTGCATGAGTGTGCTTGGACTGTTGGATTAGCATTGGTATAAACATCCCCCGTGTTGCTTTTGTGTACTTCTGCTAGGGTTTTGGCAGGGCATTTTTTTTGCCTAGTGATTAAAAGGTTAGTTTGATTAAGGCTGCAGTCACAGGTTGTGTAACTCTTTCAAAGACACCTCTGCTTGAGCGCTTCCTTAGAAGAGAACTCCTGTGGTGTCAATTTGTGTGCAGTGGAACTTGTGCAGCTGCTTTGAAGGAACTGAATTCCCCAGACATTTCAAGCTAGAAACAAATTAAGGGAAAGGTGTTTAATGTATTAAGTTTATTGGCCAGCCAGAACTTCTTACCCTTTTGTTGTGTGTCCTTTTGTCTCTGCTTGTAATGTGCCTTGTTTGGGGCTCGGGTTGTTCCAGTGCTCATGTCTTCATTCTGTAAAGGTGATTTCACTCTCTAAAGGTACTGCTTCAGTGCACAGCAGTTTGCAGGTGGTTTCTTCTTCATTCCAGCTACTTCTGTGGATAGGTTGGAGACTAGTAACTGCCACTAGCAGAAGGGCAAGACAGGAAAAACAGCACCAGCCATTCTGAGGGGCCATTTATTGCGTTAAAAACTGCTGGGAACACAAGTCTTTCCTTTGCATGGCTATCTTTCTTTCCCCTTTATAAGTGCTTGATGTGCTTGCTCAGAGAAATTGGGATGACAGGAGAAGGAATCATAAATAAAAATCATAGTTAAATTTTTTATGTTTTCTTATTTTATTCCTTTTTTTTTATTTGTTTTAATCACTTGCTTAAAAAGTGTCCCTCTTTTTATTATCCCTCAAGTACCTTCTAAAACCCTTTCTGGAATTAAATCACAGAAGATAACTTCACTGTGGTTGGTTGCAATTGTAGAAACCATTGTAGAGACATGATGATGTGTTAAAAATGTGGATGCAAGTAGTTGTTTGTCTGCGCTCTTAATTTTTAGAGTAGCTGGCCTAAATTTAGTACTTCAAGAAGGGAGGAACTGATAGCAGCACCATCAAGCTATTCAATAATTACATGAGCTTCTATCAACACATTTGCTATTTTAATGCTGATTGCAAATGAGATACAAATTCATCTCGGGCCTACAGAAAAGAGTAGTATTCACAAGAATGATTTTGATGTTTGTGGTGATTTTTTTTTGCTTTAGTTTTATTTTGTTGTAAAGCACCCACAAGAATACAATTCAGCAATTCAATGGTTTAGGGTTTGATTTCTGCTGGGACCAAAAATAAGACCCAACAGTCTCATTAACAGAAGATATTCGGAACCTTGACTCCAGCCAGTGTGTGGTGGACACATCAACCCAGATGAACTGTTCATTGCCCTTCATTCACTGAACTTCAGTAAAATTGTATGAAGAAGTACAGCTGCAAACTAAAATAATCATTTGCATCAAGCACTCACCAAAAGGGCTAAAGCAATATTAAACAGAAAAATACCACTTTCCCTTCAGTTAAGTGTACAAGACATTGGAATGTGCTGTCAGGAAAACAGATTGCATTGCAGAAGAAATAAATGTGGCATTCCCCCGATGTGTTGGGCTTAGAGAAGGGCCATGGGGAATTATGCAGTTAGGAGACAGTTCCAGGAAAGATAAAAATAGATTAAATACATAACAATTTTCAGAAAAAAAATTCTGATTTGTATTGAAAATGGAATATTGTGTAACAGAGCACAACTGTTGTGGGTCCCATTTGTTTAAAAATCGTGTGTCGGAAATAACAAAGTCTATTTGCACATGTTGCTATGGTGACAGATTAATGTCATTGTGACTATCTGCCTCTGCCTAATCAGATAATCTAATATAAGTGGTTTTAATTATTCTCACGCTACAGGCATAACTACTTTTTTGTTTCAAAATTTGGGGGTTTGCCACCCTGGAATACAAGTAATTCAAAGATGCTGTCAGTAGATATCTACTGAAGTAGAGAAGCAGTTTTATATTCTCATTTTCTGTTATTGTTCCTATTTTTATATCTGTACTCAGGTCATCAGTGAGTAATATTAATCTCCTTAATCTTCTGACAGAGAAAGAATTTTTTAATATATTGTTGCTTTAGAGGGTTGATTTGCCAACTTTTCTCCAGTTTGATTGCATTATTCCTCAACGTGGCATCAGTCAGAGGATGAGAAAAAGGCAAAGGCATTCCATTTACAAAGAAGCCCATTTCAGATGCCACAGAGAGCACTGGATCAGTTGATAACAGTTTAAAGACTTCCCCGTTCTGCCAAGGATAGATTCTTAGTCTGATTTTTTTTCTGTGACTCTGGCAGGCCTTCACACTCCCTCATAACAAAATATCTAAAATGCAGGGATATCATTCTCCAGAGACAACTGATCCCATACAAACAAGGTATTCATCCTGAATTCCCTTGACTTCTCTTTATTACTTACTTCTCTGTGAACAAATCTCTCTTGGAAGGGAAAGCCTCACTGGACTCTTTGTAGCTGTTTTTTTTCTATATTTTATACTGCTCTGTTTATGCTGATGCTTGCAGTGAGAGCAGGAAGATGTGGTGGTGCTAGCAAGGATGTAGAATATCTCTGTGCATGCTTTTACATACCTTTTTAGATTAATTTCATTACAAACAGACCTTTCTCAGAGAAACTTCAGAGCAGACTACCTCTCCTCCACTTATATTGGTTCATACCAGATCTAAGCATTTTCTAATTCTCTTGCTTAAAAAATAAAAAAAGCCTTTCTAAAACCTAGTGATCAGTCTAACACTGCTAAGATTATTTGAGGAAGGGGCAAGCCAGCCTGCCTGTCTAAGCAAGTAGAGTTCTATTTTTCTATTAAAAAACATGATGTATCCACAAATCAATCTCTCTCATGGATTCATTGAGATAATGCTCTTTCCTATGTTGTCTTTAGGAAGTGGAGCCTGGGAAATTGAGGATGAAGAGTGTGATTCTTTCTGTTCTCTTGAATAGTTCAAAAAGGTCAAGTTTGGTTGCTGAAATTCTGTATATAGTAGGCTTAGATTGGGTTTTGTTATCTTCATCCAAACATGATGATTGTCCTTTGGGTTATGTGTCTAGTAAGTGCAGTGCTGGAACCAAGCAACAAAGAACTGTCTTCATTCTGGTTTCAAGTGTCATATTAAAGAACTGCACTGGGAGAGAATTTGGTGAAGTATTGCAAATAATAAAAAAGCAATTAAGTACCAATAAGAAATATACCTTGATGTTGAGATCTTCCTAGAAACAGCCTGATGTAACACAACATAAAGTTCCTTTCCCTTTGCTCTGAAAGGCAGCTTGATGATTGTCTGCAGAAGTATATCTGCAGCATTTTAATTTTTGAATAGTGTTTCCTTTATCAATCTAGCCAGATCATATGTGGAAGCTCTGTTAACCATAAATTATAGAGAATGCAAAGTAAAAGCTTTCAAATTTAGGAGATTTCCAGAATAAAGTTTACTTGTTCATCTTAAATCCAGCTGTTCTGGACAAATAGTTGCAAGGTAATTTATTTCATTTTGCTTTAATTATTAAAGGTGTATGGTTTTTTGGTACACTGTTGAAAATTTCAGTGAACACAGAGTAATTGGCATTCTTGCGGGCTTTTCTTATGTTGCTTGTTGTGGTAGAATCAGGTCATGTTGCGTGTGTTAATTAGACATCTGTAAGATGAGTGCTGATTATGTCATTTATACATGCAAACACTTTTTGTTAGCAGTCTTGTCTTTTGGAACAAAACTTAATTTCTATTGGGAAAATTCTTAGATTTTTTTTCCCAAAGACTATCCCAAAAGTCCAACCTGGTATAGAGAGCTGGGATAGAATTTTTCCCCCTGAGCTTGTTAGCATGATAAAACCAAAGCATGGCTTAGATCAGGTCTTTTATAAGCAGAACATTAAGGCATTGTTGTAGATAAGATACATACTGGCTCTGCTTACAGTAAGGCATTGTTCATTCCATTAACCATTGATCCAAAATGATAGTGGTTGTCCACAGAATGTCATAATCACATTGCCCTCAAATCTGTGAGTAAATCTGAGAAGGGTGAGGATATCCAACTATTATGTTTGCTACAGATTACCAGTTTTTTAGGGATATTGGTGGAACTTCTTTTGGAGCTTTTTTTTTCCCCTTTTCCTCTCCATACCAGGAAAATTGACTGAAGGAGAGATGGACAGCATAGTCAAGACTGTTGCTGTTGATGAAATCAGTAGACTTCAAAAGTAGCTTTCAGTAAAACTCATCAACTTCACCTATTAAAATTGCTGCTGTGTCTTCAGAGGATGTTGAAAGATTTCTTTTCTTTGTAACTGTTTCCTGAAGGGAGTAGTGCAGCTCTACTTTTCACCTCCATGCATTCAACTCCCTGCCTGCTGATCAGGTGGGATTGACTACGTAGCTGGATGAAATGTTACTCTACACCACTAGCACCAGCAACTCTAGTTTCCTGGGAAACAAGTGCCTTCATTAGTGCTAAGACTGTATTGTAGGCAACAAACTATTCTTACTGCTAGTGAGTAAGCATTCCTTATTACATAAAAATAGAGCCCTGCAATTTGGGAGAAATTATCACACAATGAATTACCAAAATTATGGATAATTTGCAGTGTGAGAGCTTTTATATTCTGTATGGGTGAAGTAAATGCAGAAAAACCACATTTGTGAAGGGGAAGAAAAAGTACCACAGCTCTGTAATACTTCTAAGTATGGTACAGAGGAATAAAAATTAATAAAAACAATCTGTGACCTGCAGCTATTCTGGGTATTTGAGCTACTGTTCCATTTCAAATGCTTATAATAGTTTATGAATTCAAAGATATATGTTTGGGTTTTTTTTATTTTCTGTTACAGATCTGGAGTCCTTACAAGCAGCCTGACTGCACAGGGGACCTGGACGGTAGAATTGAGGATGATTCACGTTGCCTCTACACTCATGAAGAGTACATCAGTCTTGTGTTGAACAGTGGTAGTGGTTTGTCCCATGATTATGCCAACCAATCAGTCCAGGAAGATCCACGGATGATGGCCTTCTTTGACTCTCTGGTGCGCCGGGAGATCGAGGGCTGGAGTTCTGATTCAGACAGCGACCTCAGCGAGAGCACAATTCTGCAGCTCCATGCGGGAGTGAGCGAACGCTCCGCTTACAGCGAGTCTGAGTCCTCCACCTCTCTGCATCACTCCCCACCACACGTGGCTGAAGAGTCTGAAGAAACTGCCTATAACTTACGGGCCTTAAGATCAACTGCATCCCCCTCAGCCAGAGAAGACGTGGCTTCCCGTCAGCAGAGGCTCTCTGCACTGAGAAAGTATCAGGACAAACGTCTCCTGGCCCTTTCCAATGAGTCTGACTCTGATGACAATACCTGTGAGGCAGAACTAGATACAGACCTTTTCCCACGGCCACCATCTCCGAGTCCTGAGGAGAATGAATCCAGCAGCTCCAGCAGCAGCAGCAGTACAGAAGATGAAGAGGAGCTGAACGAAAGACGCACGTCAATGAGGCAACGCAATGCACTGAGGCGCCGACAAAAGGTGCAAAAGGAGGAAAGGACTAGCACTAACACAGAGAGTGTAACCCCTTACATAGGTGAGGACATATATGATTACCCCCAGATCAAAGTAGACGATCTTTCTTCCTCTCCAGCTTCTTCACCAGAAAGGAATTCAGCCAACAAAGAAGTTCTTAAAGAAAGGACGTCCCCTTGTTCAGACAGTGAATCGGTGGAGAGAAAGATTTACAAAGCTTACAAATGGCTCCATTATTCTTACATATCATATTCAGCTAGTAAAGATGGTGAATCCTCTAGAGGAGATGGAGAAAGTGATGAAGGGAAACCAGGAACTAGTGGAAGGCACAGTGCAACACGCTTGCTAACCAAGGAAGATGCTAGGAACTCAAGTTCAGTAGTTCCTCAGAGTTCCTCAGCTCTTTCTGAAAACCATAAGAGAGAAAATTTAAAAGAATGTGGTGAAATAGAAAATTCTAGTAATGGTCAAGCTCATGAATGTGACAATCAGTGGCGGATGGAGGGTCAAGAAAACACATCAGAAGACACGAGCAGTGGAGGTGTAGAGCATACTTTTGAGACTAAAAAGCTCAATGGTAAAGCTAACTGCAAAGGGCTAAATAGCTGTACCGAAGAACCTTGCATTCAGACCACAGGACTTGTGGAACAGAAAAATAGTCAGAACTGTCAACCAGCACCAAGCCATCATTCACTGGTCCCTCCATTCTCCGCTGTTGCCATCTGTAGCATGTCAGGTCACTGCTCCAGAAACCAGACTGATGGCAGTGAGGAGAGGAGCTTAGACCCCTCCTGTGTTAACCACAATAATGGCCACTTGCATCTTCACCCTTCGTGCTTCAACAACGGACAGAGTTTTGGAGAGCAGGAGTCTGTGACGCAAGGACTACAGGTGCACTCAAATGCTGATAATGGCAACCTTGTACAGGTGGGTGTGACCTTGCACAGAGACTGCTGCCTGTCTGAAATGGACTCCAACAGCTACAATGTGAGCACAAGAGAGGATACTGCTGACCTGCATCCTGCGGGCAGTGAGAGCACTCCATCTCTTGGAGGACTGAAAAGACACAGAGCGGAGTTGGAAGATGCAGATTCAGAGAGTTCATCCTTAGAAAAGAAGTTAAAAACATGATAAATGCAAATGTCTGTCGTAGTGTGCACTCTCTCAGAAAGAAAAGGAAAAAGAAAGTATTAAAGGCACATAGAGCTTGGGTCTGAAACATTGCGTTTGATTCTCCATTCCATTCTTCAGTGGGTCTGTTTTAGATTGCCAGTGGTTCATGCTGTATAAAAATCCAACTTGCTCCTTAATAAGACTGAGTCTAGTGTACCCATACAAGGTTCTGTTTAAAGTAAATCCTTATTAAGATGGTTGACTGAATAATTCGTGTGTGAACATGTGTCATTTGTTCAGCCAGCCAACCAGGATAACTCCTTTAAAGTCTAATTGCTCTTCTGAAGAGGAAGTTTTCCATATTGACACTACATATTGCAGGCGGAAGAATGGTGGAATTAGATCACATTGCTGGTAGGTCACACAATTAGGGTGTGTTTCTTATTGAGGAAAACAGGGAAGAAGTGTTTCTGGGCCCTTTATTCTGCTTCAGAAAGTAAAGAAATGCAACCATTAGGGAGGATATTTTCAGAACTGGATGGTATCATCAGAGATGATACTTCATAAAGCACTTCTGATACAGTTCAGTGACATTTTTTTTATGCCAACAGAAAAGCTATAGGAAATGAGCCTCTTTCCAAAATCAACTTTAGACTGTTCCCATGGTGACATTCAATTCTGTGGGCTTTTTTAAAGAAAAGAGCTGAATAACACAGTGTCATCACTATATAGAAGTATGACTGTTGGCAAGAGGCAGGTATTATGCTGTAGACCTCATTCTAACCAAGGGCTTTTAAAAATCAGGCATTGAAACATACCTTTCTATGATCTTAACACAAAGACATTCTTCTTCCTCATCATTATTATTATTAAGAATATGGTTCTGGGTGTTGGAATATATCTTGGTTCTTCCCACCCTTCCACCATCTTCTTACTTTTGGGAAGCAGTAAGCCAAACAGAAAATAGCTGAAGTATGGATAATGTAACTGATTCATGTTCACAGCAACATTTGGTAAAGTCTGAAAAATGCTTTTTTAGCAGTTTTTGCCACCCAAAACAGGTTGGGGTTGCAGATTGGGGTTGGTTTTCTACCACTGTACTGCTAATATTTGAAACTGGATATGGGTAGATGTATTCAGCAGAGTTCTGCATAAAAGGGAGAGCTTCAGAGAACCATCCCCACATGTGGGGAGCCTGGGTCTTCAAGTCTGGCAATCAGAACTTGAACAAGAGAACAGCTCTTCCTGCCAAGAACTGGAGTACTCTGTGGTGGACAGAGAAGTTTCTTGCCAGGGCACTGTTGAATGGAGTATCTGGTGAGTCATCTCAATTCTGGCATGCTGGAATTGGTGGAATTACGCTTGCTTCCCTAGCAACAAGGTAAGAGTAGTCACTGTGTGAAGGGAAAACAAACCATCTATACAGGACACAAAAACTACATCTATGTGCAACAGAAGAAGAGGCTTCTTTGGACCCCAGTCACTTTCAAAGGCTTTCAAGCCCAGTGCTGAGGATGGGTTAGTTTATTTTAAGGAATTGAAAATGTTTGCTTTCAATACAGTAGCAGTACATTGCTGTAGAGCAGTGGCCTCAGAATAATTATTTCATATCCACAACTCTCGTAGGTACCTTAGGAAAGTAGGAAAAAGCCCTGTTAAAACATGATGAAAGTGAAGGAGCACTTCACAAGAGATGCTGTGAGGGATATGTGTGGGAGGGAGAGTGAAGAACATGACCTGAAACATTGTCTTACAACTATTTTAAGTAGTCTGTCACAGGCTGTCTGCCCACACTGGGTCTGCTTTTCTAGGTGAGAAAGGCAAAGGGATGTTTGCAAACACAGGCAAAAGTGGCAATAAGAGCAAGCTCTGATACATTGTTACTTTATTGAAAAAATTGTTCTGTACTTACTATATTGTACATCCCTGCAATCAAGATCACTATAGGAGTGTTTTCATAAGTTGTACAAACATCTTACTGCAAATTCTGGGGCTTAGCAAGATCTTGGCGTTGCCAAGTCAAAACTTTATTATGTTTTAAAAGTTCTTTACATTTGAAAATTTTCTCATCCCTCACTTCTAGTGAAGGAGGATCTCTACTCTTCTTTGACATGGTTGTCTTTTCCTGGTGTCCTCCCAAATGCCTGGTGGTCTCGCTTTCTGTTTTTTTTGTTTGTTCTAAAAAGCAAAATAAAAGCTCCCAGATTTGGTGTTCCAGAATCACAGAATGGGTAAGGTTGGAAGAGACCACTGGAGGTCATCTAATCCAACCTCCCTGTTCCTGTACAGGCTCTGGGCTTAAAGGATTGCTGTAGTTTCCCCATAGACAACCTCCCATGCTGTCTGCATTCTTGTTATTTCTAGTTTCTGTCAGGCAGGAGGAGGAAGGCAAGCTGCAATCTTTGCCTTTTGTTCACAGGAAATTTCAGTGCACACAAGAACTGCAGCTTCTGAAGCAGTGCATTCACCTCCTCACATAAATAAACATTATCAGCATTAGGCAGTTCCATTATGTGGTAAAGAGCCCCAAAAAAGCAAGCCAGGAGGCAGCAGCATGTCCCTTCCAGGGAGCCAGCACTGAGAAGAGGTGCTCTGTGCAGGTTGCTTCACTCTCTAATTGATCCTGTGTATTTGCTCTCCCCCCCCACACTGGGTTGCTCATCCTGCTGTGTGCCCACAGTTTCCATCTGAGTTTTGCTGTGTACTTGCACTTGTCACTCCCTACTTCTGAGGAAAGAGTAAACTGTTGGGTGGAAAATCTTACTAATTTATCGGAAGAGATTTTACCTTCACTAATAATCTGCCATGTACTTAAACCCAAAAAGGTTGTGTAAATATTGAACTACCCTGTTAGTCACTATTTGCTTACCATGCAGCTTGTTATGGCAGGAAATTTGCAAGGCCGCCTTATACAGTTCATGTCCAGAGAACCTTACCAGTGGGGAAGAAAAACCCTCCCTTACATCTCCCCAGAACATGTTAGACAGAGAAGTACTGATTTTTAAACCAAGTTCTTTCTTATATTTCTACAAGGTCACAGACTGTATTTGCTTACTTCAGCTCTCTCTATTTAAAGCTGACTCTTCCTCTGAAGAGCAAGCAGGAGCCTTGTCTGGCCTGGGGTATTAGCTGCTTGTAGAGATGCAGGAGGATATGAGACCTATCGACCAAAGTTCATCTGAGGTTTTTCCAGCTCTCCAGTGAACATTTTACCAAAGCTGGTGAGTCTTCTCCAAGGTGAGTGGCTCAATGGAGATGACACTTAGCTGTTTAGAAGCAGCTTTCACAGACTGAGCATGAGCAGAAAGACACAGCTGCCTGGAGAAGGCAAGAGCACAGGTTTTTACCAGTTGCTTGCAGGAAATTCTGAAATCCAGCCTGTTTCAGCTGGAGTAATTAATGGGAAGGACAACTTATTTCAGAACCTTTTCTCCAAAATTTGCAGTGGATTTTTTCCTGCTAAGTTTCATAATAGAATAAGTGACTGAAACACGATCCTAATCTCTGCTTATAACCTATGTCACTTCATAGCTGGGAAGTTACTATTCCACCAACATATATAGCAGATAAATGTGGTTAGGTTCTCTTCTGAGGTCTTGTACTTGCCTGCATTGTCACATCCTTGTGGTCTCTTGCTCACTGTGGCCATCACAAGCTGATGTGGCCTGATATTACTGAAGTCTTGGGCTGCTTTCATTTGCAGTTAATTTATTTTGCTGTTTGTGGAAGAGAGCAAGACCAGACTGTTGTTATTACCCCACTGAGTTAAAATGCTCTGTATTTCATCTCTGTCTTACAGGCACTGGTACTGGCAGAGGTACCCTGTACACCAGATGCTTTCTCTCATTTTCAGCCACTCTGATTATCTGTGTGTCTTTGTCAGACCTGGGAAGCTCAGGGCTGTGCTGCAGGATCTTGAGAGTACCAGAGAAATGCAAATAGCTACAACAGCTGAATTACTATGTGCACATGCACATGGTTCTTCAGGAATTCTTCAATAAACTAATCCTAGCACATAATTTATAAAACACATCAGCACACTCCTGCAGCTGTGTCAGGAAGCACTAATTAGCCCAGCTAATGCTCTGCTCTTATGAGCAAGAACTCTGTTTCAAACATCTGAGAAAATGGCAATTCTCTAGGGGAAAAAAAAAAAGAGAAAAAAAAAAACCACCACCACCACCCCTGTCTCAGTAGAAAACCCACACCAACATCCCACTGGTTATAGGAGGCTCCAAGTTTGCCAAAGTTTTCTTCAGTGGTTGTGCTGATCAAAAGCAAAGAAATCCCAGATGTCAGTGTGCTCTGTGATCAGAGGAAATAATTTGAATTTGGTGTTTCTACTTCACCTGATTGAAGTCAAGGACTTGAACTTGGGCTTCCTACCTTTCACTTGAGCATCCAAAGCATCAGCCTACTGCATTATTCAGGATGGGGTTTGTTCCTCTTTTGTCTGAAATGCAAAGGGAAAAGGAAATAGAAACAGTTCCTTCCATAGTTCCTGAGTTCCAACACACATGCACCTGGAGCAGAGCCTTGAGCCCAGCCCTGCTGGTTTATGGTTTGGTGAGAAAATGCTGGAGGACCTTTTCTCCTTTCTCCACCTTGTGTGGTCTCTGTTCCAGAGAGCAGATGGAGATGCTGACACAGCTCTGTGTTTACCATTGTCTTGAATGTGGGAGAATGGTCCTTTCCAAAGTGGGTGGTGTGGGTATGATTTTTTAAAATATTATTATTTTGTTGCAGACACATAATACCTACCTCCTGAGCTGACTGGCCAAGTCAGTGAGCTATTTGTTCTGGGATGTGGCTGGCAAGCTCAGCTTTTCTGTCTCGGGGATATTTTCCCATTAAGTTCTAGTCCTGCCTGGTCTCACCAGCAGCTCTGGCATTGCTTTGCAGATGTAGGTTGGCACTGTTGCAGCTTTCAGAGCTGATCAGAGTTGTGCCTTTGCTGAAGCTGCTGTTTGCACTTTGGCTGCTTGGAGCTATGTGGTGCAGATGAGTAAAAATGCTCCTATAAACACCAAAAAATGCCTGTATGGGAACTTTTGAAGAGCGAGCAGGGCCATTGCAGATGGACGATGCCCCTGCCTATGTCCAGCACTTCTGTGATTGGATGGTACAGGAGTTGCAGGTTTCCAGGCGTAATGTAGTCCCAGGACTGTATTTTACTTCACAAACCACAGCTACTTATTAGCAGCATTAACAGCTCCTAGGTACCTCCAGGGCTCACCTTCTGGCCATTCCTAAATGGTCAAACCACATGATCTTTAGGAAGGTCCTATGTGTCAGTGTCCTGCTTCCAGAACAAAGGCTGAAATAAAAGTTGCTTCAAGGAAAGCCTAATGCATATTTTCAAAGAGCTTTGGCTTTAGTTCAGCATTTGAGGTTAAGTACTCATGAGATACATTTTGAACTCTTTAAAATTTGGCTGTGTGGCAGAAAAGGAAACAGCATTCAGAGCTTCAGAACCAAATTCTGTCAGGAAATAGGAAAGGAGTTGAAATGTATTTAAAAACAAACAAGCCCCTTATGCCCAATTAGATTTTGAATAGAAGTTCGTTGCCTGCTTCAAAGAGTGACTTCTAAAAGCCTGAGCAATGAGTTGACAGAATTGACTTCTCACTCTTGAGCTTGACAGCTCAGACCCACTGATCTGAAGAAGGCAGAAAGCCACGGCCAGGCCTCACATCGCTCTCCGGATGGGCCTGCCACACGTTGTTACCCAGTCAGGGTCCCTCTGCCATGGGCAGCCAGTGTGGCTGTCAGCAGCAAGGCTGCCCCAGGCTCTGCCCAGCTGATTCTGTCTTGTTTTAACAGCAGCTGTCTGGTTTAGATTCATATTGTCTGGGATGTGCTGAAGAAAACCCAAAGTGCTTTCCTCTAAGGACCTTAGTTGATGTCTGCCTTTGGATCTTGGAGGGAAGGTCTGGGGCTATGTTTCAGGATGATCTTTATGCAGCCTATTAAAATGAGGAAAATAAATGTATCCTTGCAGGAGGAACAGAGGAGTACAAGACATGAGCCTCCTCTGACTTACTCTTTCCCTTCCTGAGATTTCTACGTCTCCTCCAGGAGTCTTGAACATTTTTCTCATCTCTAGAACCTGGAGAGACTTCCAGTGTTAGGTAGCTAGAAAGCTACCCAACTTCATAGCTCTGCTTCAGTGACACTTCCAGTATATTATGGCCAGACCTGGCATTTCCTGGCTTGGAATTATATCCTTGAATTTTGGAATTATATCCTACAATTTTCTCCAAAGCATGAACAAAGTCTGTTTCCCACATATCCAAGCTTTGGAGGGAGACAAAGGAAAGATGGTCTAAGCTCCAACAGTCTTGGAATTAAAGGATGTACATGTTTAAAGCTGGTTATAAGCCCCCTATTCCCAAAGTTTCTATTACACACACCCCAACTCTGCAGTGCACTTATCTGCATGCAGGGATAACAGCAGAAGTTCTCCATCTCCTTTAATTCAGGGGCTGAGGGTGCTTCAGTCTGTCCGACAGGGCAGATCTCTAGTCTTTCCATAAATAAGCTTTTTTTAGCTCATACATGTTTCTGATGATGTGGAAGATTTATTTTTGATCTGGGAAAGTCTGTAGCAATGTTTTGAATTCCTGAATGGCTGACTGAATGATAATCTATCTGAGGAACACTGGAAGCAATTTGCAGCCTTAGATGGAGATTTTTATTTACTTACACATACTTTTAAAGTCAAAACTTTTGCAGTTCGTCATCCAACACAAGGGCTCTTCACCTTTCATCTCCCCTCTGTTTTCCAGCTTTCTCCTTCCCTCCACTAATGATCCAGATGCAAAAGGTACAAATCATTTGTGACCCATCTGCCCAACAGTTAATGAACCTGCTGGGACAGTAGACCATCTTGCTAGAGACACACAAATAGCAGACAGCAGGAAAAATGGCTCATTAATCTATGCTCTGAAGTTGAAAATCTGCAAAAACATGGGAAGGTCTCAGTCTGAGTGACACATCTTGAGGTCTCCTACAGCTAGGACTGAAATACCTTTGATGTTTCTCCAATTTTATGCTATAGTCTCCAAAGCCAGTGTTTGTTTCCAGCCCAAGGGTAAGCCTACTCTAATCTTACTCTTGCCAGATGAAAATTATTTCAGAACTTAGTCAGTGTATTGCTTAGCTGATTACATTTCTGAAGTTTAAACCAAATTAAATACTCAGCTGATCATACTATACAATTATACTGCCTAAAGGGAAGGATTTAATTTGTCTACAGCTGGGAAACAAAAAACCAACCCAAGCAAGCAAACAAAAAATCCCCAAATATTTTAAACTATAAACTCTGAGTAAAAAGGAAGCTGATGGTTGCATAAGCAGCTGAGATCTGCTAGTATGAAACTGCTGCAGAGGGGAAACCTCCAGGACAGAGGCAGGCAGTCCTGTGCTGCTATGTGAACCAGTTCAACTTCCAAAGCCCATGGAAAGCTGATGAGTTTGTACTTGTTGACTCAAAAGGAAAGCCCCAAAAGGAGCAGCAGGAGTGTTTGGTGGTAGCCAGGCTCAAAGAGGGGTGCTGTGACTCCTCCTGTCATCAGTGGCTAGTGAGGGAGCTCTTAGAATCACAGCATGGTTTGGGCTGGAAGGGACCTTAAAGATCATCTCATTCCAACCCCCTTGCCATGGCCTGGAACACCTTCCACCAGACCAGGCTGCTCAAACCCCCATCCAACCTGGCCTTGAACATTTCCCGGGATGGGACATCCACAAATTCTCTGGGCAACCTGCTCCAGTGCCTCACTACCCTCACAGTAAAGAATTTCTTCCTATTATCTAATCCCAACCTACCTTCCTTCAGTTGAAAGCCATTACCCCTTGTCCTATCACTACATACCCTTGTAAAAAAAGTCCCTCTCCACATTTCCTGTAGCCACATTTCCCTTTAGTTTCTGGAAAGCTGCAATAAGACCTCCTCAGAGACTTTTCCAGACCAAACAACCCTAACTCTGAGAGTTTCAGCCTTTCCTCATAGGAGAGGTTCTCCATGCCTCTGATCATCTTCATGGTGCTCCTCTGGACTCACTCCAGCAGGCTGAGTCCTTATGCTCAGAACCCCAGAGCTGGATGCAGCACTACAGGTGGGGTCTCACCAGAGCAGGGTTGGGGGCGAGAATCCCCTTCCTCACCCTGCTGGCCACAGTACCTGGTAACTCTTCCACAAAAGCATTGCCTCATGAAGGAGTGATTCAGTGGGAAACAAGGGGCAGGGAGTTACCAGGACTTCAGTTCTCTCCCTCAGCAATTCCACTTGTTATGTGGAATTGCATCTTTGCTTGTGATATCAGGATGTGAAGAGCCCATTTCACTACTGCTGATAGCAGCATGTAATGGAGCAGCTGTAGCTTCCTTCCATCCAGCCCTGACTTTAAATGGTTTTAGGATGTTCCCCTGGAAAGTCCAAATACGACACTGAGACAGTTGGGTACTGGTGATCTGCAAATGAACTTGGGTTCAGGGGCAGTAAATGCACTAATGAAGCAGGTATTTACAATTAGCAAACAGTGAAATAGGGAAGTTCACTGCAATAACTATGAATTAGAAATGAGGAAATATGGGGAAGCAATGAGGGAAACAAACATCCTAAGGAGGAAAAAAAAAAAAAGAAGTACAGGGCAAGTAAGAATGTTTGGTCAAATTCAGATCAGAAGGAACCTGCTGTTTTCCCAAGAGCTGAAAGTGCAGTTTGTCTGCAGTAGCACAGGATGGGCAGGACCCTGAGGTGAGCCACCCTGCCCCAAGGAAGCCAGTGAGCAGCTATGGCTCCTGTTCCTTCAAACCAACAGGAATTGACAGTTTGCACTTGGGAGTTTTCAGCTAACCACACAGAGACACCTCTGAACTGCTAATATGGGGGGGGGTGGGGGTGGTATTAACAAGACTTGCTGCTCAGGAAAGCTCTGGGGGTCTGGGAAGCAGCCATGGAAACAGGATGACCTAATTCCAGTCCCACTGGCTTGCTTTCAGTGCCAACAGAATGAAGATTTGACATGAGGCAAGTGCTAAAAGAGAAGCAAGAAAATATCATCATGGCTAATTAAATAGTACAAACTGATAGGGAATGGTGTAGGAAATGGGTTCTGTTGACTAAGCATATTTTCAAGCTCAGCTAATAAATGTAGAAATTGCAATAATACTTGGGCTACTGGAGAGGTGTTTTCAGTGTCCTAGGGCCCAAGCATTTTCTGTTAAACTACAGCAATCCACATTCAGTGCATTCATCATTAATCAATATAAAGCCCAAGCAGCAAATCATTAGTGACACTTTTAGTGGACAGCAGGGCCTCAAACAAGTATTGATACATCTATCAATGTTTTTATTAATGGCTGGACAACATGCACAAGGGTGACTATGTCCTTTGCAGCCTGTATTACAAGCAGAAAAGATAGACAGCGAGAACAACATGGCTCAGCAGCCAAGCAGCCTGTCCCAGATCAGGCCCCAGATCAGGCCCTGATAAACCTGGGCCACAGACAGAAAAGCAGGGATTTGTATGGTTGAGGGATATAAAAAAGACAAGTCAATGTTACCTTTTCCTGACACCTTTTAGAATAATTAGGTGAAACCTGACTCCAAGCAGTTTCCACCCTCTGTGTGTTTTTCATTGCTATCTGTTAATCGGTGCAGCACAAAGAGCTGGGGACTTCTCCTAGAGGGAGCAGCTTTCCCACAGCTCTGTGTCTGGGTGGCTGTGTGATGCCAACACTTCTGCAGGTGTTCACTGACACGTGAGCAGTGCAGACATTTGTCCCTGTAATCTTGTACTGGAAACTGGTCAGCCCCACTTCCTTCTGGAAGTTAATGGTGCAGTGCATAATGCTCTGCAGAGGTAAACCTGCACCTACCTGATGTACTGGAGAGGCAAGCTGAGAAGCTCCTGAAAAAGCATTTAATTTTTTTTTTTCAGATACCTACTCTGCATGCATCCTTCAGAAGCTACATTAAGCCCACATGTGCCATTCCTAAAGTACTGCATCTGACTGGTCCAGTTTCCGGCTTTCTAACTGAAGTGAAAGCCATATTTGCCTTGTGTACAAAGACAAAAGCCCCTTTCATCTCTTTGCTAAGGCAGGTTGTGATTCTCTGCAGTTTCTCTCCACTGTTCCCCTACCCCTTGTGCTGCTCAGCCCTGCTCTGCTGAGCAGGCAGCTGGAGCCATCCGTGCCAGCAGCACCCTGCTGGGCAGCAGCAAAACCTCACCAGTGCTAAATGGCCAGACAAGGAGATGGGAAAGAGCCCAGTATCAGGGCAAACATGATCATAACATCATTGTGTCCTTCCCTGAGGAGCTGCTCGGGGCACTGTGCTGAGACCATTTCTTGTTAGCGCCATCGTAAATGTTTCCAAGTTTATGAACACAAACAGCTCTTTGGAAAACAGGCATGGAGGCATCCAGTTCTGTGTGGCAAGAGCAAGGAAGGATGGGATATACAAATATTTTGGCTTCACAGTCTGTTCTCATATACTTATGTGGTGGCATTTGAGCTCTTTGAGAATTAATAAATGAATTCACTAAACAGTCGTGCTGTTGTTCACTAGGTTTGTTATCTATGAAAAGTAGCAGCAGCTTGAGGATTTTGCTCCGAACACTTGGATTTTGCTTAAGGTGGTTCTTGATTACCTTCAACAAAGTGAACTGATTTAAGTTCTCTTCTTATGAAAAGTATGATGGGGGAGCTGATTTATTCAGTCAGAGAATTCATCATTGCATAAAGAGAGGAAGAGGCTGAATTAGCATTAGTGAAAGATCTATGAATGTTCCTGGAGAAATGTTATTACTTGAACTCAGAGAGTTGACTCTGGGGCTTGGCTTTTTCTCTTTTGCTTTGTAGGAGTTTCCAGTGGACTGCTTTGTGATGAATAATATCTCAATTGTTCTTCTTTTCTTAAATAAATCTAATTATGCTTTTTCCATGCAGGAAATGGAATCAAATTATAGGTATCACTCATTCATCCTTTTATAACTCCTGTAGTATTAGCAAGACAATGTCCTGTAATATTAGCAAGACAATGTCCGGCGAAGAAAGCAGTGTGCTTGGCCCTGGGCAGTTGGTAGAAGATACAAGCATCTGATCAAATTACTCAGCTTCTCAAAGAAATTATTTTCAGAGGATGTTGATGATTATAATTTCCTTACCTTGTTCCATCCAGCTTGTTCCTAGCCATGGAAAATCACCATGGCAGAGGAGTGATGCTGGACAGGAGGATATGGCTAGTGCTGAGCACGAGGATGCCACCAAGGCAGCCAGCTGGGATAACTCACCAAAGCAAGTGCTTGGTAGTCTCACACATATTTGGATTCTTCTGCAGGGCTTAAAGCATGTCATCACATAGGTCCTGAATTATGTATGAGCCGCTGATTGGACGTAGCATATCTGTGTAAGCACAGTATTATCCCCCCCTGCCTCCGCACTGCCAGCTCACCAGATGGGAAATGTCTGCTCCTGCACAGCCCAGCTGTGCTCTGTCTTCCTCCTGTGTCAGACATCCCACACTGGGGTGGCCTCCCTCCCAGCAGAGGTGCTATAGAAGGGGGGAAACTCAGGTATGAGCATCCCACTGGGATAAAAGTGTTTCCATCTCTCCATCCTTCCCCTGTGTTTAGTACCACACTGGCCCTGGGGGACAGGTGGCAGCCCCAGAGCATCAGGGAACTGCAGCATGGTAGGTCTTGGACCACAGTTGGTCACAGGTAGCTGGCAAGGATGGTTCCTGACTCCCCCATTGGGGGGCCTGGCTGAGGCCTGCTGGGAAGCTGCTGCTTGTGCTTTTATGCAGCTGTGGTAGTAGGAAGGGGGAGAGGCCTGGACCACCGGCAGGGTGAATTGGTAGCAGGGTGGGTGCACATCCTGTGCTCAGTGCTGAATTAGCATGATGGTCCCCCCGTCCCTTGGGCAGGCAGGATTGGGGCTCCCATCCCCAACACCTGCATTGGTATTCGAGCAAGTGTGACCCTTTCACCCCAGGCTCTCTGCAGCCTGTGTGCCACAGTGCCATCTGCCACAGGCAGCTGGGAGCAGTGGGCTCTGCACTCAGGCTGGAGCACACAGACTCTGGGAAAACAAATCATCACTGGCTGAAGGCTGGGCCTGGTGTCTTTAGAAGTGGGTTTGTGGAGAAGCAATGCAAGGCTGCACTCATGGAAATGGATTCTAGGCAACAAATGTGGTCACAGTCCAAGCTCCTCTCCTCACCTGCCTGCAGTCAAAAAACATCAAATCTCCTAGATCTCCTAGAGATCTCTACCTTTATTCCTTGTGAAGAGCTCCCTGCAAGTCTGTAAAATATGTGCAGGACTGGGGCTGCCCGAGTTACCTGCAGGGCTGGTGCCCTCAGCTGTGCAGACTGACTGCAGCTCCATGTGTGCTCAGACAGAGCATCACCAGCAGACAGGCTCTGCACCCTCTTCCCAAGCAGGGGACTCTTCCTTGCTAGTCCCTAGCCCTGGGGAACTGACCCAGCCTCCCCCCAGTTCTCTGTTTATTTCAAGTGTTATAGCTTTAGAAAAATTCCTGTCTGATGATCTAGGTCCATTTACACCCCGCTGCTGTGTAGAAACATTCCACCAGTGCTAAGCAATATTTCATTCAGGGACTAAATTTGCTGTCTGAGTTCAGAAGCTCTTTATCATTGTGGGAGCAGATCTCTCAAAATCTCTCTTAAATATTTATCTATTGCATCATGTCCAGAAAATTACAATCTGGATCTCCTTTTGGACTAGAGAACTGTGAAAAACACTGCCTGTTCCCCTGGGCCTCTTCTTCACATGTGGCTAAACTCTGTCCATGTCCCTGGGAACTGCAGAAAGTCTGGATAATGGTAATGATGGCAAAGAGTTACAGCTTTGTAAACAAGGACATGCAGGGAAAACAGCTAAAGGTAGTTCTAGAGATCTGCTAAGAAAAAGGAGGGATTGGAGTGCTGGGGCATTCCCGAGGCAGCTGCTATGGCTGTTCCCATCTGTAATGTAGGTAGTCTGGTGTCTGACCTCAGTCTCTGCTGGACAAATGTCTACAGCACTGGGCTAAGAAGAATCTTGCCTTCAGTAGGAGAGGAAAGAATGAAAAGTCTGGGACTGGTAACTTAGGCAAGAAGATTGAATACAACATGGGTCATGATAGCTTGAGAGTTTATGAGATTCAGGAAACTTCACAAAAGAACAAGACTGACAGTATGTGATGGTTTCACATCTGCCTGACTACACGGCTCTCCACTTCCCTCTGAGCTGCTGTGCTGGGGCTGCTGCCAGACAAGGTAGACCTCAGGCTTCAATCAACATGGTAATTCCCTTGTCCCTTCTGCTAATCATTTTCCACAGCCCTCCTACGTCCCTGGCTATCAGCCTTGTCAAGGAAGACAGGCTAGATAACCTGCAAGGACTGAGCACCCACTCCCTAACGGCTGGTCCTCCCCCACCTCTGCCATCCTGGCTCCTCACTGAGCTGGTATCAATGGAGTCTGAACTTGGGCAGATTCCTGCCTAAAGGGAAAATGTCTTTCTCCACAACCAGCTCGGACACCTCTTGTCAGCAGCAATAGGTAACAGGTAACAGCAGTAACAAAAGCCCACAGCTGCACTGCAGCCCTGCTTCACACGGTCTGGTGCAGGGCTGAGTGCCCGGGGATGGAGCTGGGGCTGCAGGAGAGCAGTGTGTGCCCCGTGGGGTGCCTGTGAGGCTGCTGCTCCCACAGCCTCGCTGCAGGAATGCAGGCACAGCCCCCTGTGCTGCCTGGACTCTGGCCGGGGCCAGCTGCCAGCTGGTTCCACAGTCTCCCTCAGCTGAAAGGGTGTGAGGAAATCACAGAGGATCTCTGTGGCTGTGCCTGAAAACTTTTTCTCTATCTGATGTTGCCTCCTTATAGAATTTGACTGGTCAATACTGGTTAGTATGCCTGTGGTGACAGCATTTTAAAATGGGTGTTGAAAACTCTTTTATGGAGAATTTCCAGCCTGCTTATTGCTCCAGGTGGGAGAAGCCTGGAGGAAAGCCACATGCATGCAGCAGTCTAGACATGTTTGATTTCTTTTTGGAATTAAAGAACAGAAGTCCCATAATACCCTCTCTTTTTTTTAGCATTCATACAAGTAGCCAATGTAAACAATTCTCTCACTGCCCTGAAATCTGGAGTTGCTCACAGGATGAAGCAGTGACCTACTGAATCTCTGGGAAGAGTAATATTAGCCTCTGTCTGGTGTGCTGCTGCCTTGGCCTGGTGCACAGCCCTGCTGCCTGAGGCCCAGAGCAGGCACTCCAGTGCCATGTGTCTCCAGGCTGCTCCCATCCGAGGGGCTGCTCCCATCCAAGGAGGACACTGAAGGACTCCCCTCTACTCAGGCACATAACAAACCCTCTGCCCCTCAGACAGAGCAGGTTCCCCAGCTTTGCTTCAATCCACCTGGAGGGCTAAGCTAGCAAGGCCTTGTCCTGGGATCTGGAACCAGCATTATATCCCATGTGTTATATGCAGAGAACATCTTTCCATCACACCTGAGAGCTGCTGCTCATGATGGATTTGGAAGAGCCTACAGATACCTGTTCATGGCAGCAAGCCTCCAGGCTGCCACTTAAACTGGGGTGACTTCTGAGGTTGCCAGTGCCCTGGCTGCATATTGGCTTTCATGCACAAGTGATGGAGTTTCTTGTCACAACATGAAACATTAGGATAAGTCAAGGAGCCTCAATTACTGCACTTGCAATCAAGCAAGGATGAAGGCTGCTTGTTCTTCTTGAACTGGTGGTGGTGCTGCTCCTTTGGGCTTCCCTAAACCTTCTGCCTACTATAGTGTTTCCTGGCGTTCTGATGCTGTTACTTCTCCAAATTGTTTTATACAAATGGATATTTTCTTCTGGGTTTTCTGTGCCTTTAACTTTGGTTCTGCCTACACACCCATGGTTGGAATTGCATTGAAGAAGCACACAACAAAGAACATGAAGCAGCTGCCCTTATATCCTGCTCAGCTTCAAATGCAGTGGAGGAGATGACAGCTGCCCAGGCTGGACTCCTGAGTATGGAAATGGCTCAAAAATGGACAAAATCATATTGAGTGAAAAGATATACTCAGGAGTCAGCCTCTCTGACAGCACAAACAGCCAAGAATGGGGTGTCTATATTTTCTCTGTAGTGGTAGCATGAGTGTGAGGGACATAAGAAATTATTAAATGTGATGAAGGCTGTGTTGCCTTTCAGCTAAGCTCTTGTCCTTGCCTTTTAGGACTTCAAGATAAAGAACTGGGATTTGGATCTAATCAGGACTTAGAGAAACAGACAAGCTGATAACATTCCAAGGCTTCAAGTCCTCTGGATTAATTTTGGTTTAATCCCTGTGTAGTTAATTTTACATCCCAAAGATGTTTTGCAGGCTCTTGTTGCAGGCTTTGCTCTTCTTCATGTCCCACCTCAGGCATACGTGGTGCTGATACTGGTGGGAAACTTTATAGAGGTGCTGCATCCCACCACAAGCTTCTAGGTTGACTGACTCCCCTGTGCCCCATGAACTTAGGAAGGCAACTTGGGGTCCCCAAAGATGCAACCCCAAGTTGTGAAACAAGCAGTTGCTGCAGTTATCATGGCTGAAAATTCCTTGGGTATTTCTCCCTGTGCTTCGTTTCCTGCCTTGCTCTGGCAAAGCTCCCCGTTTCCATGGTGATGATTTATTCCTCTAAATAGTTTCTATTCAAGAACAATATCATGGGTCCTTCTCTGTTGTTAGTTTAATTAAAAATAACCTACTCTCCTCCTGACATCAGTTTTGGCTGAAGCAGTTGGAGTTGGACACTGACCTCCAACTTCTCTAATCTGCCCTTGCTCCCACACAGAGATGACCTTTCTGCCTGCCTGCCACTCAGTGTAACCCTTGAGGACTGTCCTACTGCTCCCGACCTGTCCTACTGAGAAATCTCCCATGAGTGCAATAGAAGGAAAATGCAGATAGGAGGAAAGGAGAGAGCAGCTGAGTTCTTGCAGAACAGCACCACACAGTCCCATGTCTGCCCAGGAGTGAAGAGGAGCATGGCACCCTGTGCAGCTCTACTCTTCAGCTTTCCTTTCCATGAGTAAGGAGGCTTGTGATAAATAGGAAGCCTTATGAGAACAGCATGGCCCGTGATAAAATGGCCTGTAATGCATCCCTCATGATCACAGCCTGGATTTTAAATGAGCTGCCAAAGAGGGAGCCTCTCCCCTCCTCCCCAGTCTTTGGTTTCCAAAACAGATATTTTTTTACTATGAGTGGAACAGGGACTTGTAGCCTGAAAACTGGAAACAAAAATGAAAGAAAATTAAAAGGCTGAATTACATATTTGGTAAATCTTAAAGTGTCCATTTTATTGCATAAAAGTCTGAATAGGCAGCCTGGTCTCCATACAACAGGTGCCATTTGGTGTTTCTTGGGACACTTCCTTCTTTCTTTGTATAATGAAAGAGACAGAGCATCTGGTTTCTCTGCTTCATTTTAAATGCCAGTGCTTATTTTGTCAATACATTTACATTCCAACTTTCTTCAAATGTAGTAAAAAGGAAACGCTCTGAGGTTCTTCTACATGGAAGCACATTAATGTGCTTGATTTTTAGGCACCAGTAGCAGATGTACTCAGAGCCTGGAGTTCAACCATGGAGTGAGGAGAACAGACTTCAGGGAATTGAAAGCAGTTCCTGATTCAATGAAGACATTTTCTGACTTATTCCATTAAATGCAGCCAGCATCAGCTTGTGCTGGGAGATGGATGAAAATCTGTTGACAAAAAAGTATGGAATACAACCTTCCAAATGGTCTTTGCTCTGGCACACAGAACAGCATGGCAGGAATGCCAGGTTGCTGGCTAATCCAGAAGGGCAGGTACCAGGTACATTTTCTTCTGTAATACTCAGGCTGTGAAACCTTTTAAAGCAGTTGCAGCACCTTTCAAACACGCAGTGGAACCCATCCTTATAAGGTGGGAAAGCTTCATGTTCTGCTGTTAGAAGATAGGAATGTGAGCTCGGAAAGGATTGCTTCACGTGAGCCCTTTATCTGAGAAACTGGTGATAAAACTGAAGAAGTTCACGTGACACTTGAAGAAGAATGAAGAAGAATTTCTCCCTTATCTAAAGGAAGCTGGAGATGTCAAGTCAGAGGTAGAATACACAGGATAAGTTACGAGGAGGAAATGATGTAAAGGGGCCAGACAGTTTGGAAATCTGCCTGCTTGCCTGTGTCCTATTTTGTGCCTTGGAGAATTATGCTGACATGAATACAATATCAATTTTAAAAATAATTTACTGGAAGCTTGACTCTTTTGGCTGTATGACAAAATGAAAAAAATCCAAAGTCCTTAGGACCCTCAAGTGTGCCGTCTCTATTTTTGACCTCATCTCTCTTTTGACCTCTTTTTGTCTATCTTTGATATTGAACTGGGAGAAAGCAAGGGAGGATTTTGAGATAAGCCTTTCAATCTGTCAGTTGTCATTTCCCTCATACAGTTTTTCTCTGAAAGTAGCACCCTCTATGCCTCTGAAAGTTCAGTGGGGGAAGATGCTGTGCTATCAAAACAATTCATTTGCCTCTTAACCAACACCCACAAAGTTTGCCCGAAAGAGATTTTTCAATCATTTAAACCTTGTTTTAAGATGGTTTGTCTCCTTTAAAAGCAAAGAGGAAAATGCTACTTCTTGGTATAGAATATAAGCATGCCAAGTGTTAAATTCCATCTATTTCCTCCACACTCTATCCAAAGTCTAGCTAGAAACATCTTGTCCCATTGTAAGAGCCTGTGTGGTCCTCAGCTTCTCTTGACATGTCACTTCAGGCAGCGTCTCTCTGCATGCTCCCTGGTTAATCCTGCCATCAAAATCCTCCTGCTTCCATCCCTCATGTTCCTGCCTATTTCGTATTTTACCTCTTTACAGCCTCTCCTTCCCTGTGTTTCCTTTTGCCTGGTCTCAGTGCTTGCATCACACTTTTCAGCATAGTGTGATGGAAAGCCAAACATCAATCATCCCTTGTCTAGTCTGTGGACCCCAGAAAAAGCAGTTACAAGGCACAGGACTCCCAGTGAAACCAGAGGGCTCTGAGGGAAGGGCCACATACTCACCTGGTCCCCAGGAAGCATGGACCCAACACACTCTCTGTTTGGCCAGGACATCTCCAAAGCAAAACCCAGGTACCACAAGAAGAGGTCACCAGCAGTACTGCAGCTGTGGTGCTGTGAGGCCATGCTATTCAGGCATGGCTTTTTATCAAGAAGCCTCATCCTTCATGAGAAGCTCAGACCATGTTTTTTTAAAGAATAGCCCTGGGTTATTTTTATGAAAGACAATGTGGCCACTAGAAGTAGCATAATGGGGATCACCATGATTTACTTTTTTCCAGGACAATGGGCATTGTTCTGGTGGAGCTGAGGACGGTTTGGGCTCTTATCAATTGCCATTTTCATATAAACCAGGGCAAAAAGCAAAACGGAACCTGACTCCTCAGCTGGGCAGAGCTGCAGTGGTTTCTCTATTGCTAGTGTAACTAAAATGTGGTAAAAACACAATCCAGTCTCTCAAGCCAACAAATAGGATGAAAAAGAGAGTTAGTGGAATCCTGCTTTTTTGGCCTGATGAAAACTGGCCCTGCTCTGAGCTGGCATCTGGACCAGCTGTCCTCCCAGAGCCCCTTCCAAACTTAATTTCCTGACTGTGGTCAAGAATGACAGACTTCTATTGGCCTGCACAAAAATTTGAATTGAACTTCCACAGACAATAAATCAGAGTGAGATGTAAGATCTTAATTCCATTTTGAATTACAAGCCCAGGACTAGCTGTGGTTTTCTGATTTTGTTTTTCATCAAGCCCAGGGTATCCCCTGGTGTGGGGCTCCCCAGCAGCCAGTCCCCTGGCCTAGAGGTTCAGGGAGTGCCTCCAATCTAGCAGTCCATGCATGTGCACATCCTCCCTGAAAGCTACACCTTGCAGTGGTAGCTCTTTCCAAGACTTCTATCAGAGGTGGAAGGAATGAGAGATGTGTCTGTAGCTATACATCCAAATGCAAGGCTTGAATTTTTCTCAGTGAGACTACACATAGAGTGAATGCTGCTTCTGCTCTCAGAGGGAAGCTGGAAGGCAGATACTGGCCCTATTCCTTCTTCAGAGCATCCATCCCAGGCTAATCTGAAAATAGAGACCTACGCTGGGACCAGGCTGGTCTGAATGCACCTAACAGAAGAGCATGGTACCAATTGAAGGGGTGCTCACACATGCAGCTCTGGGCTGTGCTCAGGGGAAACACCCAGATCAATAATGACCATGGAGGGATGGAGGTCTCTGGCTTGTGCAGGCAGAGACCAGGGGGAAACAGACCTGCTGTCAGGAAGGATGAGTTTGCTCCATTGGTACTTCTGCTGAACCAGACTGGAGAACAGTGGCAGGAATTTCTCATTCATTTGCTCCCACCTCTAACTTCTTCCACCAACGCTCCAGCAGAACTGAACTCTGCTGAAGCTTAAAAAGCCCTTGGAGCTGTTTTTTTCTCTCAGGGTGTTTTAGATGTATGCAATACACTGTGACTATGCTCCCAGAAACCTGTTGGATGGGCTGGATTTTGGAAATATGAATGTTAAGTCACAGATAAATGAACAAAGCAGATAAACAGGTACAAGAGAAAATATTGCTGTAAATCCAAGGTGTGCCTTCTCTGTAGCTTTAGTTGGGAATTAGGAAGAAACCAGCACTCAGTCCCATTCAAGGTAATGCTAGTTTTGGTATTGGGCATACACAATTTGGATGGGACCCAGACCTTCTTTCTCCCTCCTTTTTTAATTGCTCTTGCCATAATTACCACTATTGTTGTATATAGTTGTGTTTTTTTCCCTTGTGTGCAAAAGCTATGATGCAAATGGAGTCACTCCCAGAGAGTGCCCAAGGGCTGGGATGCAACTGCCCTGAGATGGGTCAAGCTGCAAAATAATAAAGGTCAGGGATTCATTCCAAACCAGATGCCGTTGGCAAACACGTTGTGGCATTGCTGTGCTCCAAAAGAAGTGCCAGAGCCCTGAGCCTTGTTCATGCCCAAAAACATTCTGTGCAGCTCAGCTGGAACTCACCTCTGCTCTGTTGTGGTCATACAGGAGGGGTTGGACTTTTTCCCCCCAGAGCTATTTGAAAGTCCTGTGCAAACAAGGAAACTGGCCTTGGACAGGAAACTCAGCAATTGCACAGTGCTGACAAATGTCCAGAGACTATAATCGACAAAAGCATGGAGAAAATGGGGAGCCTTGTGCTCTCCACTTTGTTTTTCATGTGTAGGGATCTCAGGTGCCAGTCACAAAGAGACGAGATGTCTGCAGACAAGCCCTGATATTTACATTTATTTTTCGCTAAGGCAATATAATTTGTGGCTAATGTCATGGTTTAATAAAACGGAATCAGAAAGGAGTAAAGCTATTTATGTCTTTCAGCAAGACCCACACAGCCTGTTCCAGCTCTGCAGCCTCAGCCTAAGCCCCTGGGCAGAGGGTATGGGCACAGAGATGACACAATGCTGTGAGCTCTGCTCAGCTTTACTATTAGCAGACACTATTTAAGCATGTTATAAAGTGGTATTCCCATAACCTTAGGCTCATACACTCTCTGCTTTCCTCTCATTGAAGTGAGTGCTATGATGCTAAGCTGAACTCAGCACAAGGGAGACCTGGGCATTTTCAAAGTCCAAAATGGAGACTTACTTGAGTCAGGTGATGAAGAAATACTTACATTGATTTTCTACTGTATCCATTGTGTACTTTTTGCTTGTCACATTGTCTGTCCTTCAAAGAATGACAGTTGGGGGATTCAGGGGGATTCAGGGGGCTGTTTGGTTACTTTCTTTGCCTTATCAGAAAACCATCCTTGAATAAAGATCCCAGAAACATTACTAACCCCAAAGCAGTATGTTCCAGAAATTATGAGTATGTGGAACAGAGTCTATGCACACATATGATGAAAATTATTTCCAAATTTTATCTTCTGTCCTGTCACAGGATACTACAACAAGGTGCTGACAGGACAGGACTTAACCATAACTTTTCAACAAATCCCCTCATCAACCAAGGTGATATATATTGGTGTAGTGCTAGGGCTGAATTAGGCACTGCCTTGGCAAAGGTTTGCAAAAGTGTAATTTGCATGTAAGTTCCCTTGTGTTCTTAGTCAAATATGCACACCTTTTGGGTTTTGATTTCCATTATTCAGGTACCACATACTTGAGGTACCTGAGGTGCACATATGTAGCCTGGGTCTGAAAGAAACTGGGATTAAAAGATGCTTCATTAGCTGTAGGTAGAGGTCGTTCAGCAGGGAACTAGAAATGTTTCTCATAGGGCATATTTCTGGCTCTGTACCTGAGATGGCTGTAACCATTACTACTATGCATATCAGTAGTTGTAATGGTTTGTAGTAGAAAATAATATATTTCACTGTATTTCCCATACAAATATTGTCAGTCCATTTCACACAATTCACAGCTCTCTGAATTTTTTCCCATTTTTGCCTTCAGAAAATACTTGCCATTCTAAAAGGAGTAAACCACCTTTATACACAGACAGGCAGACTATGCCTCCAGGGGTTTTCTTTTATGTGGGTGTTGCTATAAAGAAAGATTATAATATAGGGCTCTTGCCTGGGGCTTATCTTGAGAATTGTCTAAGTTCACTCATACAAGTGGAGGATATGGAATGGGACTTCATAAGAAATAACCAGGATATTTCACAAAATCTCAATATCTTGGCATTTTGAATTCCTAGTCTGCTAGACTGCAGTGCTGTGAACAGTGTGGTCCAGAGATGTCAGGTGTCAGAGGGGTGTTCAGAGGAACTGGACAGTGCAAAAAACTCAGCCCCAGAGCTGCCAAGTCTTATAGTAAGACCAGGTCACTTTCTTTTTCTTTCCAGGCTTTTATTTTCATCACTACTTTTCCAAGTCCTGGCTGATGCAGTATTTTTTTCAGCCCAATCTTACATGAGAGGTTCGAGAGCCCCTGTGTTTCTTTACCACAACAGTACAAGGAAGTTTTCTGAGGCTCATGCTTCATTAGCTTAGCTTCTCCATAACCTTTTGGGTACAATGTGCATAACCTGCATAGTGATTATGGCAAGAGAAAAATCCTTGATGATCTTTTCTGCCCCATGGTCTGTGCACTGCCACCAACAGTGGAAGGCCTTCTGCTGTCCCTGACTATAACTCTATTTCCCAATACCTGCAACCTCAGCTATCACAGAAATTACTGCAGTAAAAAACACCCTGTGAGATAAAGAATTTTTTTTTAAAAAGTCAGAGATGAAGTAATTGAGAGAAAGAATCCAGCACACTGCCCTTGTGGCTCATTCTCGTCATCTCTCTTTTCCCCAGATGGGGATGTCCTTACTTCTTGTCCAACAACTTTGAGGCAGCGGTGACTGCTTGGGATCAGCTTCTCAGACCTGTGGCTACAAGCAAGACATACCAGGCTGCGTATCACCAAAGATAACGCTAAGATGGAGAAGGAGACCATGCAACAACAAGCATCTTAGCTGGAGGAATGGCCTTCACTGAGTGGAAAAATGCTGGATGCACAACAGCCACAGGGCTGCTTCTGCGGGTGAGACTGGCCCTGTTCTTCCAAATGACAGCCAGCTGCCACCTCTCTCTGTAAGGTTCATTCCTCTGGAAGATATGACTGCCATGAGGTAGCATATTGCTGCTTGGGATGGGGAGATAACACTTCAGCCTTTAGCCTTTCTCTGGCAATTTGCATGAAAATGGATTCCAACTCTTTGCGGCTTGAAGAAAAGCAGGTGTTTGTCATCCAGTGTGTTTTGAGGCAAGGCTAGTGTGGGTCAGATGAGATAGGGCCAGTGATTCAGTGTCAGAGGAGATGTACTAGGCACCTGCCAGGTGAAACCACCTCTTCCCAAGTGGGTCCAAGTGGAAGTAGGTCCCACTGTGTCAGCCCCAACTCCAGAACCATTCTGCCTGTGATGAGGCTCCTACTTCACCCCAAAGCTGTCAAGCTCTCCTACAGCACTGCTTTCAGAAAATATATAGGGTCAGAGGCCAGGCTGCTGTTGCTGTGAAGGCTGACTCCCAGCCAGTTGAGAGTGCTGAAACCACATCTACTGCTCGGTGAAGGGGATGGGGTAGGGATGTTCAGGGTATTTTTGGACAGGAAGAGTGATGGTAGTTTGCTGTTGGCCAGAACACAAGAAAAAAACCATATCTTCCTTTACGTTAACAAGTGGCTCTCCTTTTTCAGCAGGGGAAGACCCAGGGAAGCTGTTAGGGCAGGTTTTGCTTTCCAGAGAGGAGAGCACCACTGCTTTCTGCCAGTGTCCTGGAAGGCAATAAACAGCATAACATCTTTACCTCGACAGTCATTTAAAGAGCGCACGTCTGAAGCGATGAGCCCAGTCCCAGATTCCGCATTCGGTGTTTGTCCCTCTCGTACTCGGTCGGGGTTTGGCCCTGCATTTCCCAGCTTAGGCCCCAAGGGCCTCCGCTCCGGCTCGGGAGGCGGAGCCGAGCGCTGCAGCGGCCGCGGGCGGAGCTGCCCCGGGGAGCCCGCACGGCCCCGGCGGGGCCGGGCCTCCCTCGGCCGGCGGCACGGCTTCGCCCCCGCTGCCGCTCCTCACGGGGCCGGACGTGTTCCGCCTCTCCTGCGCGGCGGCGAGCGGCCCGCGGGAGCCAGCCTGGCCGCCGATGGCTGTGGAAACCTTCGGGCTCCCGGCCGACGCCGCGGGGCCAGGCACGGCCCAGGTGGGAAAACCTGGCGGGGGGAGCGGCACGGCCCACCAGAGACTCTCGGCTTTCGTCCCTGTTGGGGCCGGGGACAGACAGAGTGACCTGAGGGGCGTCCAGTCCAGCAGTGCTGCCGGGACCCGGCTTGTGTGCATCGCTCATCCAGGGGACCCCGTGAGGGTCACCGACTGCTGGGCCGGACAGCAGCCGCGCTAATTCTGCTTAAAGCTGCCATGTAAAACGCCTACAGTTTGATTCCCAGGCATGCCATGGAAATGCATCCGTGCTTCCTGGGACAGGTGCACAACTACAGGGAAGGCCTCTGCTTGATGCCTCCCCTGCCAAAATATTAAATAAATAAATAATAATTTTTTAAAAGGAAGCAAAGAAACATGTACTGATTCATCGGGGTTAATTTGTTGGTCCAAAAAGGACAAAAGAGACAGATGTCTTGACATGTGGACTTCAGGCTTAATGTGAGGTCTGCTCCACCACTCTGTATTATTTATTACTCCTCAGCCATTTCATCTCCCTCTCTGCTATTGAAGAAATAGCTTAGGCTTTCTCACAGAACAAAAAAAATTAAAAGTACAATATATAAATGGAGAGCAGGATGCCCTGGGAAGGGCCCCCTAGGGATGGAAGAAGACCTGTTTGTGGGACAAACTCTAAATGGTAAAGATGACCTCTGGCCCTGCCTACTGGGCTACAGCCACAGAGAGCAGAGGTGGAACATGCACACAGGCAGCAGCCCAGCCTGAATGAGGTGGTGGCTGGGCTGCCCTGAGAGCCTCCTTGCTTCGGTCTGAAAGTGCCACTGTCTGCCTTTCTCACATCCCTCTTTACTTGCCATGTATCAAAGCTAATTTTATGAGAGGCTTGCAGGGAAGGCATAAGCGGGTAGTCATGGCTCAGAGAGTCAAAGCACTACAGGGGAGTGCAGGGCTTGCACAGCTGGTTTGGAGCCTCCTCTTAGAGAAGAGATTAAAGGAAGCTGGGGAATCAGCTCACCTAGTTTGCCTACTGAGGGGCCGTCCCTGCTGTATGCTGTTAGGGCTGCCCAGCAGCATCCTCCTCACTTGTCTTATAGCACTGGGCATACTGCTTCACAAGCGTCACCTTCCTCAACGTGGAGCCACTGCAAATGTAAGGGTATGGCACTCTCTGCAGCTTTCCAAATAAGGAGCTTTCTGATACAAGAGGTAACTTTGCACTGTGCAGTTTGATTTCCAGTAGCTGTGCAGAGTTGCTCCCATTGTACAGAGAAGAAACAGCCATGAGCTAGTTAGGAGACAAGAATAATGAACATGAGATGACTTTCTGTACAAAGGCATGCATAACCCATAGCTGCTTCTGTGAACAGTTTTTGCTTAAGGAACGCAGAAGCTTAACCTGTTTTGCAGAGACAGGCAGGCTGCCAACCACCCAGGTGCTCCCTGAACCCTCCAGAGAAGTGGGATGAAGGGATTTCTTCAAGCAAAGTCCATAGCCATGAAAGGCTAGCTTTAGGCTCCAGGAAGTCTATTTTGGGAAGGCAAGCTAATGGAGCAATGACTTTAGGGTCAGTGTGTGGGTCCTGCTCCAATTCTGAGAAAAGTTTGAATGTGGATCCCAGCCTCACTGACTCAGTATCATGTTCCCCACTCACTGCTGGAGCACTGTGTGCTGAGAACAAGCTGACATGCCTGGAAGGCTGTTGGTATGTTTTTTCAGCTGTACCAACTACTTTTCTAAAGGGAGTGAGCTTTTCCTCCACACCATGCTCTGCTAAGCTGTGCCACCTCTGCTGCTAGTGGAGGCAGGTGGCTTGGCAATGTACAGAAAAACTGAAAATCTCAGGTGTTTCTCCCAGATCTCTCAGGGCACCCTTAGGAGCACTAGATGATACTACAAGAGCCTTGATTAGCATCTTAAAGACAACAGGTAAGAATCAACCAACTTCCTCTGCACTGAGTTTTAGTTTAGAGCATTTTGGAGCATTCATGTCCTGTTGGTGCACTATGATGAGGGTGGGCCTCTCTAGAGTGACATGGATCTGCATTTTCTTTGCCCTTTCTGAACTGTGATTGTGGCTCCATACCCAAGCATGGATTATGAATATAGTCTGCAGTTTGATGACACTGTGACCCATCTCACTATTGAAATAAACAATTGATGCTACAAGCATGAGGAGATGGAAGGTGCACTTAAAAGCCAAAACCAGGAGTGAAGCATCTCCTGTTAGCATTTGGAGTGATGGTGAGTTTTGCTGGTAGCTGTAACACAGGGAACTGCCACTTCCTTATGAGGCAGCTGGAAGTGGATTTAAAGTAATTGTTGCCCATGTAAGTGTGTAAAAATATTTTTTTTTCCCACAGCCCCTTTCACCTTACTCAACTCTTTCAGCTGAGTGAAGATCCCACAGCAGTTGTGCTGCAATGTGCTTTACATATGGGTGTCTGATGAGACTATCTAGGTCAGGGTCCATATGTCTGATTTTACATTTTTATTTTCCTACAGCTGTAAGGACTTTTCTTCAATCATTAATCTCTTTACAATCATATTGCTTCATAGTACTGTCTTAAACTCTGGAGCTGATAGTATTGCACAGTATGAAACAAAGTTGGAGAGTTCACCTTCCAAGCTCATGATTGGCTTGATTGTCCCTAAAGTTTTGTCTGTCTTATAACTGCCCTACTGGTTATTTAAAATATCCAGCAGTGGAAATTCAGCACCTTCCTTTGGTGGCCTCCTCAAGTTCTTTGCTATCCTGACTGTTCACAGATTTGCCAGTGGCCACAGCAAATGATGTAATGTGTTACACTTTGCAGTAAACTTTTACGTATTTGAGGACTGGTACTGTGTCTCACTTAAATTTTTTTCTTCCCTAGACTAAACAAAGCCTGTTTCTTCCAGTCTCCTTTCAAAGGTCGGGTTTTCTAGACTTCTGAGCCTTCTTGTTACTTCTCCTTTGGACTCTCTCCAACTGATGTGTATCTGTCTTAAAACCTGGCACCCAGAGCTAGCCACAGGACTCCATCCACAGCCTTACAAATGCTAAGGGGGACAGAAGGTTTGCTTTTCATGTTCTACAAATGACACTGCTTTGTACATGCACTTGTGGACATGGATTTCCTAGGAAAAGGCCTGAGAGAGCTGCAGCTCTGGCATTACCATCTGCCTGCATAGCACTCATGCCTTGCCATGCTGCTGCAATTGCACAGCATTCCCTGGCTGCTGGCAGTACAGTCTGCTCCAGATCTGTTGATGTGTGCTCTTCTGTGTTTGCTCTGCATAAGTAACTCACACAGCCTCAACTCTCACACCATGCACTTCTCCACAAAGAATTAAAGACTGCAGTACATGCTTGGCCTGCTTGTATCACATTTTGCAGTGTATCAAATTTCTTCCATCCATCACCCTCCATGGTTTCCCCTACAGGATTATCCTAGGCCTGCATCATTCACGGAGCAAAAATTACGAGCAAGTGAACTTCATGCATGGTCAGGTCTTACATCAGCTCTCTGCAACCTGTCAGGGATGATAGGGCTATGTGACCTCTGAGCACGCTGGCGATGCATTTCTGTGGCAGCATCCTGCAGATCTTCCTCCAGGAATGCTTCTTTTGTGCAAAACTATCCCACGGATGGAGTCTGGGGTCTGCAGACAGCTACAGATCCCTGCAGCAGTGTGTGAAATCTTGAGCAAGCATCCTCAAAATGCTTTGCTCTCAACATATCTGAGTGCAGTTGTGGGTTTGTTCAGGCAGGGACTGCTGACTCACTATTGAAACAACTGTGACCTACAGCTGCATGCCGTACCCAGCGCATCCCAGAGCAGTGATGGGTGTCATAGCAATGACTATGGCTGCTCTGGTCAGTATTAGAGTCACAGGTTTGTGGCAGAGCCATGTGGGAAAGAAGCCAGGGCAGTGTGGTGTAGCTGAAGTATAACGAGGCAGCTGCCTTGCTCAGAAGGAATTAAATTTTTGTTGGCTTTCTCTCTGGAAAGTGATTCCAAGCCATGGCCAGAAAAGGGTTCTGCTTGAAAATAGTCTGAAGATACCACTGTAATAATGATATCCTTGAATATGGGGGAGGGCTGTTTTTTTTTCAAGCATTTTACTACAAAATAGTAGACTTGCAATTATGGAGAACATCAAAGTGAATGGATTTTAAGTGAAGTTTTTAAGCTGGAACTAAATAATGATAGGTCTGAGAGCGCAGTGACTCTTGCATAGGAAAAGGTTTTCTGTGAAGGCAAGGGTGGAGCCCTGTGCTTGCTATTCTCCTACCATGTTGCAGCTGTTCCCTTTCCAGAAAAATTTCACAATATTTACCTCCAAAGCTTGTAACGCCTTTCCCATGGTCAGTTTCGGTGCCTGGGAAGTGGGAGAAACAATAAATTCTGCCTCTTGCCTCTTTAAGCTACGGGCACATCATCAGGCAAGATCTGTGCAATCAGAAAGTGAGAAAAAGAGACTCAAACCCGAGTCTCCCTCTTGGTGGCAGCAGGAATGAGCTATCTCATACTTAATTTGCAATCTCCAGAGGCTCCTGCCTTCTTGCTACCACGTGGAAGGCACTGGTTGGCTCTGCCTTTCAGAGCTCTGCACATGGAAGTGTGTAGCTTCTGCAGCAGCTGCTGCACCATGGCTTCCCCTGTGCCTCAGGGCAGCATCTTCCTCTGCTTCCACCAGGAGAGATGGCACTGAGCATGGCCTGGATCAAGCCTTAGGTTTGTACATGGATACACCAGTTGTCAGGGATTTGTGTACTTATGGTGTCCAGTTTGAAGTGTGCTCGCTTCTAAACTTTAATCCATTCCCTGTCTCTTGTAGGAACATGGAAAATGTTATTGTCTTTATCTTCTCTGGTTCCTGAGTCTTTTTATTGTTTGGGACAGACAGAGATATCGTGTCAGCACTGTGAAATGGAATGTCCTTTAAGGACTGACAAAGAAAACGAAAAAGAGCAAAAAAAGCCTACACAAAGACCTGCCCCTCAGTAAAGGGTAACTTGCAGACAAAACATGAGAAGTACTAACCCTGGGTGACTGAAGGTCTCTAGGCCCATATCATAGAATAAGGATGGTAACCTCAATGAGGTGGTCATTTCACTGTACAATGTGTTTCACAGTCATCTAACATGACTCTGTCAGTGCCACTGGATGGTTTTACTCCCTATGTCTGTCCCTCTGCAGAACAAGCTCAGCAGCTGCCGTAGTTGCTTTGGTTGCATGATGCTCCTATGCATTTCTGAGCAGCAAATACCTTTCCCTTCAGGGATAAAGTGAGAGAGCAAAGGGGGCATTATATGGGCAATGTTGGTCAAGTAGTCCTTGAAGGATGAAAGTAGATAGGGATATGTGATAACAGGAATATAGGACTAGAGATGTAATTCCTGATTCTATTGTTGTTTAAGTGACACTGTGAAAGCAAAGGGAACAATCTAGGGTATCCTCTGCTAGAAAAGTAAAATCAGGCTTTTTACAGGGAAAAAAAAATCACTGTCACAAAATGACCCGTATCAAACAATATTAGCAAATATATATAAAGACTGCTCTGTAAGTCACTGGTTTTAAAGCTCATGCTCTGAACAAGCGTGGTTGACCTCCAGTCAGCAGAAGGAAGAGATAACATCCTCTTCAGGTACTTGCACAATCCCACAGTTTAGGGTGAAGGACTGGGGAGCCAGTTTTGGAAGATCAGATAATTGGGGAAGTAAAGGGAAAGAGGACTTAGGATGCTAGGGTCCCAGTAGAAGGGGAAATGCAACTTGGGTGAAGAGGCCTTGAAGGACAAAAAACGTTTTGTACTTAGGAGCTTCATTTGGGCCTCTTTTTCCTTTTGTCCAAACACAGCATTTCTACCTTGGTTGTTCCTTTTTTTCCCACCTATCCATGGATGACCATGGCAGTTATTCCATGACACTTCTTAAAAATGTAAATTATACCCAATCCCTGGGCCCAAGCCCCTTCCTCCCTAGATTCCATGAAGCATGGTATACCCCACTGAGCTCAATCAAATTAATGCCTGCATTTCCCAGGGCCTGAGCTCTTACTTACCACTGGTAGTCTGTCCTGAATTAGTGACATAGAAATTAGGAAAAAGAATTTAACTTGTTGAATTCTCTACTGTGACAGCCCAACACACAGTTCAAATTTAAGTGCCAAATCTTTGAGCAACAAAGTTTTTGTGCATCTGCAGAATATAAGTGCTGAAACTTGGCCATGAGACTTCCCAAAACAAAAGTCAAGGGCCATTCCAACACAGCCTTGTTCACTGTTGTACAGTGACTGAGCTCACCTGCCGGGCCTCATTACAGAAGCTTATGGATGTTCTTGGCAAGAAAACAGATATGTCCCCAGGGAGGCTTGTGACCTGTAGCTAATATGCAAAGCACAAAGAGAATGAGCAGCACACAGTAACCAGAAATACCCTAATGCCTTCGGGCTTGTTCCTCTTTTCATCTGTTGCAGGCTGAAGAAGTAGGGTGTATGTCCAGCTGTTCTCATGGTGACTCTGTCCCCTGCCCTGCAGAGAGGCCACTCTCTCTTCATTGGATCAGAAAGACTTTACTGGAGACCCACTTGGTCCAGCGGGGTGGGAATAATGCCCATGGTCAGCAGCAATCTTGTACAGAGAAGAGAACTCTAGGAGTAATGACAGAAAGTAAGGAAGACCAGAGTACTGCTGGGGTTAGAGGTACCTCTCCCATCAGTAGCACTGGGCTCTGTGGGTTCTGTTGCTGCTGTGCTTCCCTCTCCCATTGCAAGCTTGTCTCTTCCCCTTCGTGGTGCAAGGGCAGAGGGTCAAGTGGATCCGGGAACTATCCCAAGTTTGGAAACAGTCTTTTTTCACCCCTCACTATTGCTCGTAAATTCATAGAACTGGCCAAGAACACTCACTTCCTTTTGTTAAGGAGTTTGTAAAAAGCTAATGGTTGGGATGGGCTTAGGAGTGAAAAACTAAGTATTTCCCAGAAATCCAAGAAAGAATTTTAGAAGCAAGGATGATGAAGTTAGAAATACAAACGTAAGAGACAATTAGGAGAGAGGCAATAGAAACCTCACACTAGTTCTTGATTTTATAATAGTTTATTGCACTTATGTTGTCTATTAAATTGTCTAATCCATCCTTTGCCCTGTGCAAGAAGAAATAGGTACATGAACAGGATACTGGCAACTAAAAATAGTTTTCTATTTATAGTATCAACAGACTCTGTAAGAGATCACTGGATGTATTTCACACAGGTAAGAATAGTAATTTTATGAATATGGGCACAGTTGCTTTGCAACTCAACTCCAAGTAACCAAAGAGGCAGCATCTAGAAGATTCAGCCTCACAGAAACCTACTGCATGTCTCAGGGCTTAGACCTCCATGGTGCTGAGCATTTCCTGGGAAATGCTGAGAATCCCCACAAACTAAAAGGCAGTTGAGACCTCTCACCACATTTGTGAAGGTCTGAAAAGTGGCTTTCAATAATGGGCTCTTAAAATATAGGGGTGGTGAAGCAAGTAGGACCCCCTGCCTTAAAATACAAAGCTTAAGACTTTTTTCAAGGAATATGTTTGTTTCCCTCCTCCTTTTTTCTCCCCAGATCTCTACCAATTCCCACACTCTCCTGGATTCCTCAGGTGGAAAATATCTTCATAAATAATGAAAAGGAACAAAACTTTTAGACATCTTTGTTGTTTCTCTATCATCATGTTGTTTCTCTATCCGCCCGTGATCAGGCTGTAGCTGTTGGTTCACAATTTCTGTTACTGGGGTTTCACTGAATGGTTGTAAAAAATAAAAATTGGCCCTTCCTCTTCAAAATTATGAATGTTACTGTACTTACATATTTAAATAATCTTTCTTCATCTTGAGTGATGCATGGTAGAGTGAATACAAGTCTCTGAATGGTGCAGAACTGTTAAAATTCTGATAATTATATTTGTGGTTTTGATATCTGCAAGTGTACATAAAGGTACATCATATGACACATGAAGACAGAGTACAGTACAGAGTACCATTATACCATACATCTGTTCATTATAGACTGCACAGTTATTTATGCCAAGAAGTAAAGAATATATCCAATTTCACCCCCAATGTTTGTTAAGACACAGGAAAAAAAAAATTTCCTTTTCTGCAAGTGGAGCTCATTGGTGTGATTTAGGGCTAAATCTAGCTTGATGTGGAACATTTCAGCTCAATTCAACCTGGTGCTTTGCAGCATCTTTCTAGTCCATTCTCAGCTACCCCCTCTCTCCCACATTCCTGGGCTCCAAACTTCTGCTTCCTCTTAATCAGAGGAATTGGGACACAAGCTCTGCCCTGCATGATGCTGTGGAACGGCATTTCCTTGGGCTTCCTCTCACTTCTGTGAGAGATGCCACAGTGCTTCTCAGCGAGACTACCAGGGGAACAAACAAGGCTGCTGTCCTTTTCCCCCTCTACTCGTTTAACTGACGGAAGCCCGTGTCAAGTATTTGCGTGTTGGTACACTCCTTAACTTGTGTTTCCCTTCTAGGAAGCTACTCGATGAGCCAAACGCACTTCAGTTGAGCGTTTTCCTGTCGAACAGGATATTTGTGGGCAGACAGCAGCAGGTGCTGTTGTCTGGGAGGCCCTGGCTGTCCCTGGCCTGCAGCACGCACCTCGGGCCCTGAGGGCTCCGGCTGCCAGTGCTGGCAATCCCAGCCTGGAGCAGCGGCTGCCGGTCAGGAGCAAGTAACACTGCCCTTTCTTTTTGCGTTCTGGGTGCGGGCACTCCTGCACAACGCCCAAGCTGTGTTTTGAGTCGGGCAGCAGGACTGTGGGGCTGTCACTGAGCACTCAGGTCGGGGCCGGCAGGATGGGCACCAGCTGTGCCACACGAAAACATCCTCACAGTGCCAGCATTTGATGCACCTGAAGTTGTATCAGGGAAAGTTTAGGTTGGATATCAGGAAAAGGTTCTTCACCCAGAGGGTGATTGGGCACTGGACCAGGGTCCCCAGGGCAGTGATCACAGCACTCAAGCAACGTTGGGCAATGCTCTCAGGCACAGGGGTGACTCTTGGGGTGTCCCGTGTGGTGACAGGAGCTGGACTCGATGATCCTTGTGGGTCTCTTCCAACTCAGAGTATTCTGTGATTCTGTGACAAAATGCCGCTCGGATCCGCCGGTGAGGACACCCCAGCACAGGCTCCCGCGCCCCATCCAGCCGCGGAGCCGTCAAAAGAGAAATGCTCCCACAGAGGCGCGGAGCTTCCCCACATCACATCACATCGCATGGCACGGGACGGGACGGGACGGGACGGGACGGGACGGGACGGCTCGGCTTAGTGCACCCCGCCGCGGCCTCCCCCCACGCCGGAGGGGTGGCGGGCAGGGCCGCGAGTAGGGCGGGGCTGCCGCGAACTGCCTACCACGGCACACGGATCTTGTGACGGACGGCCGTGAGGACCAATGAAACAGGAACTCACACTCGGGGTCCTGGGCTCGGCCGCGCGGATGGCGGCCAATGAGCGGCGCGGAGGCGGGTGGTGGGCGGGGCGTCCCGCCCCCGCGGCGCTGCGCGCGGCCGAGGCAGAGAGAGGTGGGAGCGGGCGCCGCCGCCGCGCGCTCGGGCTGAGCGGCCGCGGGGCCGGGACGGACACAGCGGGCAGCGGCACCGGCGGGGCGCGACGCGACGGGCAGCAGCGGCCGCAGCCATGGATCACTACGAGCAGACCAATGACTACATGCAGCCGGAGGAAGACTGGGACCGGGATCTGCTCCTCGACCCAGCCTGGGAGAAGCAGCAGAGGAAGGTGGGCGCACCCCCGTCCTCTCTCTTGGCGTGCATCCCGTGGGGCTGCCGGGACCCGGCCCCGCCGCCCCCTCCACCGCTGCGGCGGGGCCGGTGCGCGCCCGGCCGGGGGCTGGCGCTGTGCGGCGTGGCGGGGCGAGGCGGCGGGGACGCGGGGGCGGGCAGGTGATGGCGGGGCGGGGAGGGAGGTGCCGGGGCGGTCCCCCCGCAGCAGCAGCCGCCGGCCGGGTCACGGGCTCCCGGCCCGCAGGTGCGCCCGGGCGGGGCCGGGACGCCGGCGGGCGGTGGCGGGGCCCCTCCGCATCCCCCCCGCACCCCCGGCGCCGCCCGTGCCCCGGCCCCGGCGGCGGGACAGTCACTGGCTGCTGGTTTGAATGGTGTGGTTTAGGGCAGGGCTTGCGCGGAGCTCATGTCCAAAAATGGTAACATTCGGCCCCTTTTTAAACCGAAAGGGTGGCGGTGGGGAGGGGAGCTCAGGAGGAGCTCCAGCCTCGCCGCTAGCTAGTTATATTTTTTTTCCCCTCCTCCTTTAAACCAAAAGCATCCTGTATTAGATCACTCAGGAATCCTAATCCCCGAAATATTTCCGTTTTAGTCACTCCATCAGACCAGAGTAAAGCAGAATTTGGAGCGGCACTGATGCTGGCATAGCAGAGGCACTTCGGGGTGCAGCAGGCTCCCGCTGGCTTCGCAGCCAGTCACTGGCTCGTGTTTTGGATCTTGCCTTGCTCTCCCCTTGCTGTGAGCAGGCAGGAGAACCCCAGACCTTCCATGAGAGAGGGGATGATAGTGCTTTTTTAGCACAAATGATATATTAACATATATAATGTAGTCTGAGGTGTGGAGCTTTCTGTAGAACTGGGAACAGTTGGGAAGGAGAGCACAACAGTGGGAAGATGATTATTTCTCTTTAACCCTTCTCCTCTTCCCCTCCTCCACTTCCAGATCAAAGGTTTTCAGGTTTTCCTGCTCAGAGCTGTCTGAAATGGTGCCACTGAGAAGTTTTTTCCCTGGAGTATGATGAGTTGATTGAAGGTGATAGCTACAGAGCTGCTGTCCGTGGTTTCCTTGCTCAGGGATTGAGTGCTAAGAGTGGACAGCATGAGAACTAAAGTACACAAGCAAGGGCATTTACTGGTGAAAGAGTTGATGGTGTGTGAGGTTATATTTCGGCAAAGGAAAAGCGAGGAATGCAGTCTTAATCTGGGCTGTGAGTGGTGGATGGCTTATTGGAAGTCAGAGCTCTGTTCCTTTGTGGAGGGAAGTTTCTTCCTTTTCAGAAGATCTGCCTGGCTGCAATCTCTGTTTCCAGTCCTATGCCTGTATCTGGCCAATACATCTAGAAACAGCTACTGGGGCCCTGAGCAAGATCACCAGCCTTGCTGACGGCTGTGAAGGGAAATGATTGTTACGCTGTAGGGGTTTTTTGCCTTTTATGGTGCTGGCTGAGGTAAAATATTTTATATATAGGGGTACACTGGTTTGGTTGTCAGAAGCAGGAGTGGAACCTTTGGACTCAAAAGCCTTAAACCCAGGGTTGTTGTACATGCTGTAAATGTCATGTTCTTTTAGTATTACCTCCTTCCAGGAGATTTTAAGTCCTCTTGGTCCTATCACAAGAGGGTGACAGAGAGCTGTTCTGTTAACGTGGGTTACTTGTGCAGAGGGAAGAAACCAAGAGGGAATTTTAAGTAATGAACCCCAACTTCTTGTGCTGGTCAACAGCTACCAGTTGAATTTGTTGTGGTGGGAGTCACTCTCCAGCTTGCTGGACTGGAGGACTCTCTGTAGTTAAATGTCTGTTGCTGGTGGTGGGATCACTTATTGTTCCTCTTTCTGCTGATGAACAGCTGAAGCTGTTCCCTTCTGCAGCGAGTGCAAGCTCAAAGTTTTATGGTGACCCCCCCCCACCTCTGTATTTTGGAGGATCAGGTCTGGGAGTGATGGCTGTTCCCAGTTCCAGCATATCAGGCTAATATCCCCTCGGAGGGATTAGTGTTTGGACCCCAGCCGGGGCAGGCTGTGCATATATTGAGGGATTTCTGGGGGTCTGAATGTGACCAAAAGCCCTGTTGGGGTCTTGGGGCTTGCTTCCTTCAGATGTAAGAAGGTAACAGTATCTACCAAGCAAAAAGTGTGGTGTAGTAAAACTGTCAGTCCTTCTTACCTGTGAAATGAAATCACTGCCATAATTACGGTTGAATGTTCAGTACAGTACATGTTAGCTAATAGCTTACTGAGTGTGATAAGAGAGATTGATGCCTACCAAATATTCCTGTAGATACTTTTCAGGCTCAGTCTTTTCTTGTTGACTCACATATTTTAGGTTTTTCTTCACCTAAGTCTGATTTAAGTGCTATTGAATTATCATCATTATTATTATTTGTATCACTGAGGCCAGCAGTTGAGGCAAACTCTAAACTTTGCATTTTGGGCCCTCTCTGGGAGCAAGGACAGCATGTCTAAAGTGGTGGCACGGTCAGTAATGCAGCAACAAATGTCTATGCAGGAAGTGTGTTTCCACTGTTTCCAGCCCAGCCCCTGGTGTCCTGGCTCGGTAAGGCTCTCTAGGCTGTGGGTAGCTGTGCCACATTGCTGTCCTGCCAGGTTTTGTGCAGCTGGGACTCATTGAGACTTGGGAAGCGAGCAGTCTAGTAATGTTACTCAAATGTGAATTTAATCCAGCTCCCCTTCTCCTGGATGCATGGGCTCAGCAGAACTCAGCAGACATCAAAAGTGGGAAGATTACTGAATTTTAGTAATGTCTTCTACAGGAGCATTATAAGGACAAGTTTGTTGAGCTTTTGGGAGCTGATTTGCAGGTTTCCTGCCTGTGTTGAGACAGATATTACAACCTTTGCTGTCTGGAATGTTGCTTTGAAATGGGTAAATAGGCAAACTGCAGAATGAATTTCATATTTGAAGGGTGAAAGTTGGCCTCTTGAATGTGATACAGAGGAGAAGCACTGGTTTCACACCTGCCTACCTGCCTCTTCCTGGGAAGCTGCTGTTTTACAGTGTAGGGATAAAGTGACAGTTCTGGGAAGAAAGCAGCTTTCCATATGAAGCCAATTTTTCATGTCTATCAGAAGTGACTCTTTAAGAGGTTTTAAAGAGCTCATCACAGCATTGCTGTTCTTAAGCAGAAAAAAAATAAAATTGTGCAGAACAAATTCAGCTACTTTTCACCTGATACAAGCCTCTGGACAATCTTTTGTGCAGGAGCAGGGGTCTGTTCTGGGGATTAAAATGCTTTCTCCTTTGAGCTACATCTCAGTAGTTTGAACTGTTGAACTCATCTCAGCAGTTTCTTGTAACAGCTTTTTTTTTCCTCTGCCTTCTCTTCTTTCCTGTCTGGAGTCAAGCCTCAAAGTAGCGGCAGCTAAGGCATAACAAGATTGATCCTGCAGTTTCCCAGATTTGCAAAGCAAAACTTGCTAAAAGCCATTGCAGTGGACTCACCTAGCTGTCAAGATTAACAAGGTTGCTTACTAAGAAGTACATCTGTGGGTGTTAGTGGCCAAGAGATTGTCATTTGTGCCCACAAGGACATTACTACCTCCTGATGACAAGTTATCAGCTGCAGCATTCAGACTTTTCCTGGTGGGTTTGGTGTGAGGGACTAGGTTAGCCAGGTGGTGTTCAGCCTGCCTGGCTCATCTTCACAGATGAGGTGAAGGGTGATGATGAGAAGGACAATCTCCAGCTCCTTAGTGTCAGGAATAACACTGAGGTGAAGCTGGGTTTGTTTGGGGGTGTTAGTAGGGGTCCAGCCTTCAGGTCCTCCATACAGCAGGCTCTCATGTGGGCCATTCTCTTTTAATGAGCTCGTTGCTCAAGGTGCAGCTCCTTCAGGTTTATTTTAAAATCTTGCCCGAAGCAACTTGTCTCAACTGTAGAGCTGGCAGGGAAACTTTAAATACCAAAATGCTTTTTGACCTGACAACTGCTTTCTTAGGAGTAGGAAGCAGTGTTCATTTGCAGTGTGTAGAAGATAGCCATATGCACCTTTCATGCTCTAAGGAATTATAATAATGCTTATCTTTATTTAAAAAAATAAAAAATTATGAAAAAATTAAATTGGTGAAATTAATGTGCCATGTGCTTTACCCACTCTTGCTCTGCCTTGCCATGTTGGCATCTCTGACAATGTGGCAATAAATGATATCTCTGGCTTAGAGAACTGGACTGGTCAGATTTATGGTGCTGCAGAAGCAGTGATAGCACAGACTTTGGTGGCACCTTTTCTGTGCCAAGAGTATTGCTTACTAAGTACAGTTGTTCATGAACTTACAGAAATTGCCTGTTAGAAACCCAAGTCTTCTTAAACGTCTCTCACTGTTCTGTGTCGTGCACTGCATGTAAAGATACACATAAATACAAGGGTAAAAAAAACCTGCATGAGTCTCATGGCCCTACTGTGTCTGCATCCTGCAGGCCTTACTGCATTTATGATTTGAATTTTGCTGTTCTAATCACCTTTCTGAGGTGGGGTTGCTAATGATAGAAAGTTGCTAATGATAGAAAGTACTCATTAAATAGGGCCATCATAGAAACACCCCACCTCCAAGCCTCCTGGTAAGCATGCTCTAGTCAGGTGGTATGAGTGTGATTATTATCTCTGACAAAATGTAAAAACCACAATCATAGTTTCCGTTTCATTTGGGTTGAGTGTCCTCTTGTTCAGAGAGGGTATATTCTGAGAAAGGTATCTAAACTTCCAGAAAGCTACGGTTGTGGTAGCTGCTGTGGACCCACAAAAAAGTGTGATACCACACCTAAACTGAAGATTGCTGAAATTTCTTTCAGTGCCATCATAGATTCAGCCATGAGGTAAATAAATGTACATTGTTGATGAATGCACTACACTGGGTTGCTTTGCTGCTGCTATGACCCTGTGTGGCCACGGCAAGGGATGGTCCTTGCATGGTCTTTGCAGTGTGGGTGTGCAGTGGGGAAGGTGGCCCTGCTGCACCCAAGTATCCCACATGCTTTATTTCACACTGACCATTATTGATGCTGAAGCAGAATGGTGAAATTTGTAAGGATGCTTGCTCAGCTGCTCTTTTGCAGGCAGGCAATATAGGTCACCAGATATCTCCTATCTTTCAGATCAAGCTTTTGTTGTTTAACATAGGTATCTTGTTGCCAGATACTTTCTTTTCAAAACATTAAACTCAGAAGTTGCTGTAGGTAACTCTGGAAATATCTGGCTTTGTAGATCAGTTATTTGTCCTTGAGTGTGGGAGCTGCCTCATACTTTCTATGATCAGGTTTTGTCAGGATGTGTGTGTTTGGTTTTTTTAACAAGAACATTATTATTCGTTGTAACCTCATGGTGGATGATGAATGAGGCGTGTGTGTTTTGCTGTGACTTACCCTCCTGTTCAGAATTCTGAGTAAGGGGGCAGTCTAAGGAGAAAGCAGGCATGGGTTAAGATGGTGACTGCAGATTCTTTCAGGGGGAGTCTATAACAGATCCCAAGGATCAGTTTATGAGAACATGGTACTCATCAATCTGTACTGAACTTATCCTTCCAGCCCTCTAGGGAAGGGTGAAACACCTCAAAGGCATCCAGCTACAGCCCAGTGATGTGAAGTGTGTCTGTCTGGGGAATTTCTTGCTGACTGCTTCAGGCGACCAGTTTAAATTCTTGTACATGTGATTTAGTAGTGACATTGTTTCAATGCATTGAGTGCAAAGGCTAGAGAGGATAAGATAACATTGTTTTCTGCCCTGACCGCTTGAGCTTGGGGCATGTGGCATGCTACTTAGGGTATCCTTAAGAAGAAGCTGTTTGGAAACCAGTTTTATTGTGTGATGGGCAAGAACTTGTCCCAACTCGGAAGCACATGCTTTTGTATGAGATGGTGTTGTCTGTATAATTCAGGTATAACTGGGTGGTAACTGAGAACGTGGGGCAGTAAACCTGCTGGGTAAAAGTGGTCATGAACACTGGAGTCACACTTTTAGAAACTGTATGTTACAGTAGCAAGCCAGTGACTGTTCTTCCTAGCCCTGAGGTCCCAGTTGCTCCTGCTGCAGGCACTTTACTCTTTTCGTGTGTGCTCTGTGAGAAGTGCAGCTCTCATGCACTGTCAGGTGACAGAGGAGGAGCAGGGTTCATTTGCCTCCCCAGCCAGTTTGTGAGCCTGTGTGCTTTTCTGTGGCTACTCACTGAAATCGACTAAAAACATTGACCCGGAGTTCTTAAGGTTGGCACAAACAGCAGTGACAGAGATGGTGGAAACTGAAGGACTGAGAGTATTTTCCATCTGGCTGTGGATTATCACTGTTGTGCCTGACACTTAGGCTGTTCTCTGGGGTGCACTTATGCTATTGGAGAATGGCTGTGCTCTTTCTGACAATGAGGTGCAGAAAGCAGTCAGTGTAGAAAAGAGGCTGGAGAACTGTCTGGGGAAACATTGGGAAGCTGCAAAAATACTACATACAATGGACTGGTCTCACTTGAATGTGTTGTGTCAGCCCCAGGGGCTTGCTGGATGGATTGCTGTGATTTTTAAAGGTATTTTATACAGTCTGAGAAATGGTGTTTGAGGAGGATGGAAGACTGTGCAAGAGTTTGCTCTTCTTCTGTATGAGAATATGAAACTGATTTCTTGCCATGTGTGACTGTTGGAAGCATGATGGTTATCAAAAGGAATATGCTTAGCACGACTTATATAAGTCTTCTATAGCAATGTAAAACCCTGTTATCCCATCAAAGCAATATGTGAACTGTGCCTGAAGGGGGAAAAAGCAGGTATAGTATGCTTGACAACTGCCAGGGTGGGAAAAACATAACATCAGCAAGAAAGGCAGTCACCTTTTCTTCATAGAGACATAGGATTTGCTCTAACTCTGGCGTTTTGGGGCTGAAGCATTGTTAGTCAGAGATTGAATCTGTGGGGATGAGTTGGTGAAGAGTGGTGGGATGGACTTGTCAGCAGCAGTACTGTCTGTCTGGTGTTAGTCATGCCAGAAAAGCCTTCTATTGAAGTCTGTGGAACCACCCACCACTCTTTTTGACCTTGGTGCATGAGACTGACATACAGGTTCCCAAAAGTCACTCAGATCCCTGAGACAGAACTGGGGACTTTTTGGGCCAATCAAAAAAATGCTTAGGTGAACAAAGGCACTAGCATTAAGATGATTAATTTAAAAATTAATTAAGAATATGTTTAATTAAATTACTTCCAATTCCCTTCCTGCCATTGCCTTCCCTGCTCTCATTCCCCTACTGTATGAGAGCAGAACTTGGTCATAGGATGTGGTGTGGCCTGGTGCCAGTTTAACCTCTTGGCTCCCTATTAGGTGGTAAAGCAGAACCATTTTTTCCCCATGCTGGGTTACTGTCGTTGTGTCTTTGCCGTTCAGCTGGCAATGAGTGTATTTTACTGGTAAGGGCTGGGTCAGGCCTTTGAAAGCCAGCTCTCCTACGTATTGCAGCTTGCTCTCTTCATGCTTTTACCTGCAATATTCCTCTCTTATGCTGCTTCCAAATCCATGGCTGCTTTGAAGCACTACAACATGGATGAGACTCTGCAGAGACATTCTTAACCCTCAGTGATCTGAAACAGATCCCCATTGGCAGGGCTGGGGAATGCGCCCATAAACAGAGGGGATTTTGGTCTTTCATCCAGATAAGTCTTTGACTTGTCATTCTATCTGTGTAGACTGGCAATGTGTTCAACCCTGTGCTGTGAGAAATGACAGCAAACCTGTCATTTTTCTATGGTATTAGAGCCAAGAAGGGAAGTGTTGGCAAGTGGAAAGACCGTGTCTTGGCTACACTCACTACAGTGAACACCACTAATGTGTGTCTCTGTATCACCTGTCAGTCAGATTGCAGTGGTTTCAAGTAGGTCTCTGAATACCAGCAATCCAGGGCTACTGGAAGCACCAGTGTGGATAGTTCATAGGCAGGTGAGGCTGCAGGGCCGGCTTCTTAAGCAGCAACTTTTTCCACATCCTCCTAGATAACTTATGTGGTCAGTGGGAAGGAAGGAATGACTCGAAGGGTCAGCTGATTGCTGCTTTGTCAGTCTACCCGACCTGGCACTGGCTGTGCACTGCTGCAGTGTGGGGCCTGCCCTTCTGGACAGCACAGGTGGGCTCTGCTCATGTGTCCTATGCATGGCCCTCATTTTTCAGAGGGACCCCTGTGAAATCTTGTGTGTGTCACACAGCATAGTGTGAATGGGCAACTGGTTTGCTCTGCTCCTTCCATCAACACAGTGCTGGATGGCTGGAGAAATTTCACACAGAATACTGATGTTTCCTTTTATAATGCTGAGGATGACCCTCATGTTCTATAGAGGTGCTGAACCAAGGCCAATTTGCAGTAGAGGCAGGACTTCTGCTTTCCATGTCCTTTGGATCAGGCAGCCAGGGCACTTGCTACTCCTCACTCATATGATGCTAAGCATTTGAACTTCACTGCTGCTGTAAATGGAAGTTGTGCTGTTACATCTTCCCTGCAGGAGCTTGCCTGTAAAGGCCTCTGAGAGATGTGAGAGAACCATGTATGGTCTCTGCATCCCAGCTGAGTGCTCTTTTCTTCATCATGGAAAATGATGTGTACATCCTAGAGCCCTGTTTCCTGGCCGGATTCCTTGGCTCTACAGCAGCAAAGTTTATCTTGCTGTTAATCTTATCTTAGCCAAGTACTTGCTTACCTGTAATCCCCCTCACTCACTTTATTTAAATCTACCCTTCAGTACACGGCAAGTTAGTTCTGCTACTTAAATGTATTATCCCCAAGAAAACTGTAAAAAGTGACTCCATGATTGAAAAAAAAAGCAAGCTAATTTCTTAACTGCTAAGCAGTGCCAAAAAAGGAGGCTGTTTGAAGCTGTTTAGAGCGTATCTATGCCAGGCTAGCCTCTCCCTTCCCTCTAGCCCTGCTTGCAGTATTGCTGTACAATAGGAGTATCTCCAGAGGAAGCACTGGTCTTGGCCCCACCTGGTTCTGCACGCAAAGCCAGAGACCCTGTGCTTCATCAGGGCTTGCTCATCAGGCCCCCTTGGGAGTGGCGCTTGCAGGCAGCTGTGCTGTGCATGGAAGGCTGGCTGGGTGCAGCCCCATAGTACAGTCATGAGCACCCATGTTTCAGGCTCTTTCAAAATGGTCAGCGTGTGGAAACTTGCTGTTTCCCAAGGGTTTTGTTGGGCCGTTGGGGAGCTCTGGCCAGAGAAGAGACTATTTCCAGCTGTGGTGAGCCAAGTGTGAACTCACTCTGGGCAAGATGCCCAGATCTACTGGTTTTCTCTTGCCAGAAATCCTCGCCCTCCAGCCAGCGATACCAAGCTCAGTTTCCGCCAGTCCTCAGCTGAAGACCTCTGAAGGGAAAAGAGAGTAAGGAAACCAAGCAGAACGAGATACTGCTGAGAGGAGGCAAGGGGAATAACTGAAGAGCTTTTGCAGGGGTACAATGGTGGTGTGTTACCATGGAGGGCTGGCTGTTGTGGGTGAGGGCCAGCAAGAGGTGTAGAGACCTGCTTTTCCTAGGGCAAGTAGAGATGTAAAAGTGGCTGCTGGTGGTGCAAGGGATTGGCTTTTCTTGGTTAGGCAGAGCTACCTGACCCACAGGGCCATGGCATACTGCTGGCTGGCTGTACCATCAGGATAGTCACCTGTGAATGAGTATTGTTGCCTTTATTGTAGTTTCAACACACTGGGGATTTCTTCTGTAAAGTAGGATCTTGCTTTCCTGTTTTGTGGAAGGTGCCTTTCAAGGTGGGGAGACTGTGTCTGGTAATCTTGCCTGTCTCATATCTGGGAGTCTTGTCTTTCTCAGAAAAGGGATGGCCACAAAAAACTTTATCTTCCAGAGCTGATAATCCCCCTTGTTGCAGCGTCTCCTTTGGGATAGGACTTCTTGCAGGGATCCATTAGTCCAGTTGCTTTTCTGCAGACTGCTCTGTAGTCAGGGAAAGAGTGAGGAGGTGTATGTGTCAGGTGTGGAGGGAGCCTCCCTGCCCATTACTTGTATGGATTTCTGGTCCTCCCAATGCTGGCAGCAATTGCTAGTAAAAGGAAATTGCTGTTCTTTTTGGTGAGCGCCTTTGGCTTTTGGCAGTGTGAGTGGTTGCCTTTAGCTGTTTGGTTCAAGCTAGCAGGTCTCTCTTAAGACATTCTAAAAGGCCTGGCCTGTATTCATGACTTGCATGATGAAATAAAGCATTTCAGGCATGATACCATGTCAATAATGTAGCATGCACACACCTGCCTGCATCGTGTCTTTTGGGTCCAGTCATAGAGAGGTGTTGGAGCACATGGGGTCAGCACACTAACAGAAGACCTTCTGTTCCTGCAAACACACCTCCTCCAACACTGATAATTTTCATGTGCCAGCATATCATTTAGTGACACATGACACAGCTCCTTGCTGTTGCAGCTTGTTGCAAATAGTCTGACCTAGCCAGCTACTAACAGCCTCCTACAGGGTGGACTGCTGAAATCTTTTTCTATCCTAAACCCAAAGGAGTATTTCTCTCCCCCTCCTATAATGGCTTATTTCTTTAAAGCTGTTAACTGGCCATAATCCAATCATTACTACTGTAATTAGTGAACTGCTTACAGTAATTAAAGCACTTGAAGCAGAATATCCTCTGATTGCAGACCTTGGAACAAATTCTGCCTGCAGTCCTGTGAGAGGTAGTTGCTGCTGATGTCTCAGAGGGATGCAGGGGGCACAGGGCAAGCCTGGCACAGCTGCCACTGCCTCTTGTGCCAAGCCCCAGCGGGCACCATGTGGCCTTTCCACGGTGGGGGGATGCCTCAGAGCCCCATGGGTGTGAGCTGGTGTGCCTAGCTTAGGGTGGTGCTGTCAAAAAGGAGCCTTCTTTTTGCAGGCTGTGGCAGAAGATGGTGGCCTTGGGTGGAACTCCCAGGGCAGCAGGTGACAATGAAGATGTGATGTGCTGGTACTTAACATTTGGTTTATACAGGGTAGAACATCACTGTCACAGCAGGCTCAATGTCTTCTTGCTGTCAGGGACCCTCTTGTCCCAATGTGTGGTGCCTGTGCTCTCCCTCCACCTGCCAAAGCACTTAATTCATGGGCAAGGCCAAGGGACTTCAGCTTTTGGCCCTGCAAATTCATTCCTGCAGGGTTTCCAGGCAAACACATCGCTTGCAGCTTTCTTCAGCCACTTCTCTTGGGAGCAATGAGACAGCTTTCCTGAGGGCTTCACCTGCCCTCCCTCTATACTCTGGCAGGAGGGCAGTGTCAGCATGCCTTTGTTACCTTTCCTCATGTTTACCTCCTGAGATGAAGCTGTTGTAACTTGAGCTCTTCCTTTTTGAGGAGGAGGAGGGCCATGGTGAGGATCAAGTGTGGGCAGCTTTTGAAATGGAGGGCCCTGCTGGATGAGGAGGAGTGAGGGTGGGTGACTACATGCAAGTACAGCAAGGAAAGGCTGTGCAGTGGTAAAATTCCTCATTGTCCAGCTGGCAGGCATGCTGTACTCAGCAGCTGTGGAAGGTATTTGTTGGCAATATTTGGCCTGTGATGGAGTCAGAAAAATTAAAAATCTTTCTGGCCTAAGGAGGAGGTTTTTAAAAAAACCACCACCACTAGCAAAACCCAAACCAAACACGATTACTACTGCCACCCTCAAAAAACCACCCCAAAATAACACAAAATGCATCCACCCAAAACCCACTCCCATTGCAGTGTTTTCATTTTGCTCTTCAGAAATTATTGTCCAGTCTCCAGGCTTTATTCCTGTGTGGTGCTGGGCAATAGAGGCAGGTCTGCACCATGGCCCCTGGCATGTCAAATGGAGAAAAAGAACTTCTAATGAGAATGCATTTCTTCCATGTGCTCTGGATTTAGCCTAGGACGGAAGAGATGTTCTTACCCCTTTGGACCATGTGCATGTTGTCAGCCTCCACCGCTGCTGTCCTACACTTAACTTGTTCAGAGCTGTGTGGAAGGTTGAAAATGTATTTATTGCCATTCAGGGCAGAGTGGTCAGTAAGGTGGGGAGGAAGTCCTGGGGTGCCAGTGGCCAGAGGTGTGCCAAGATCTCTGCCTGCTGGCCTGAGCAGAGTCTGCCTGTTGCCTTGCACTCTGCCTGTGCAGCTCCCTGCATCTTCTTGCACTCTCTTATGGGGCTTGTAGCCTGCAGGATAATTGGGGAAAGGGACCATGTTTCTGCTGTGTTTGTACACCTGCCTGCACCACAGAACTCTGATCTGTGAGCGTGGTTCCCAGATGATGCAAGGCAACAAGCACTGAAAAGATGGTAACTGACTTTAAATTTACCTTAGTTTTTGTTGCTTTTAGGTATTACTTTAAGACCACTTGTGCTGATTTCAGTACATCCTGTATGTGATGCTTGGGTGTAATGCACTTGATTCAAAGATATGATTTTCAGTTCCATGTTCTTCTGCACTACCACCATGTGTTTGACTTGGTTTCAGGTATTGGTGCAGCCACTGTCAGCACACCCTGATTGAGTGCTCCCAAGTGTCTCTTCAGGACCAAACCTAGTGATGGCCACTTCAAAGGGGTTCTTCTGTGTTTCTGTGATGTGTAGCTTCAGATATTTGCTTTCACTACATCGCTACAAATTTGCAATTACATATCCCTTTCTTAACGCTCTTTCAACTCTTCTAGCGCAGTAGAGCAGTATTTGGTAGTGTGTTTCTGATGTGGGTGTAACCAGAAAATAAAATCACCGCATACTATATTTTGTTAAATTTTGCTTTGAGTTTAAAGCAATCTTATAGTACTCCCTGATATCTTTTTCTACCTGTATATCCCTATCCCAAATTCTACCTCCTCCTCTTCTTCCTTTCTTTTCTTCCCTCACCTTCGTTAACAGGCGCTGGGAAGGGAAATGTGTTCCCATCTTATTCTGCCATTGTGTTCAGTGATCTCACGTGCTTTGGATTGAAGATTGCTGTTCTACTTAGGTGAGTTGCTGGCTTTCATGGTCTGATACATTAACAAAATTATGTGCTGCTGGAGAGAGATTTTGAAACTTTTTGTTAGTAAGATTTTAATAATTACCTTTATCTCTTTCATCTAGAGACTATTTTGGTGGTGCCTCTGTCCTTCAGAGGTTATTTAGAAGCCCCCCCACTGGGAGTGGGCTTCAGCAGCCTCTGAGCAAGCATTGCTCTGCTTCTGAGTGGGGCAGCAGTGGGGTGGCTTGAGGTAGAGGAGTGTTTGTACTGGGCACAGTCAGGCTGTGGGGATTGAAGGTTTGTATTCAGGGTGCACAGCCCATCCAAAGGAGCATCTCTTCAGGCAAAGAGCAAAGTTCTTCATCAGTGCTGTACACAGTAAGAGGTGTCCTTTGGGTAAGTGTGCCTCTGGGAATGAGTACTGTCCTCCTGCTATCATGAAGAGTGAGGCATCTGCAGAGCTCACTTGGGTTTCTGTTCCACTCTGACTTTCCTGTGTGGTGGATTGGTAGGTCATCTTCTCCTTTGACCTCTTCTCATGTGAACCCTTAACACAGTTTTTAAGGATGCTTATTTGTCATGAAACTGCAGTGCCCAGAACAACCACCACCATTCTGATCTTAGTAGAAGAGAAAAGAATAAAAATATTTACTAAACATGCTTGTTTCTATCAAGCTAACTGGGATCTAATTTACCCTCCATTTGCTACTTGTTTTGCTTTCCCAAGAAGATATTTGTGGTCAAAATATTTCACATATGTATATTCAGGATAATGCACTCCAGAGATCTGAATGTAGTTTATATAGTGCTTATCTGCTTTTTGACTTGTTAACTTTGCTACTTCTGCAGCCTTGCAAAAAGGGTGAATAAATGTATTGTGTAATTGCTGTCTGTAAAGTGAATTCTAGAGAATTTGCCAGAGGGTGACATAAAGTATATTCGAATTTACAGTTCCTGATGATTCCAAATACCTGCCAAAATCTTGTTTCACACCTAATTTATTTAACTTTGGCATATGCAAGTGCTGAATGTTCTCCCTTCCTCCATTTACTTGGGACAAGACTAACTCCAGATGCAGTTTCAGAGTCTCTAGTCCAGTCAGACTGTGCTTGTCTGTCACTTTTTCTCAGTTGGATGCATCAGTACCTGAATGTGCTGTGGAAAAGTGAGCTTTGAGCCAGATCAGAGTTGATCACCGCTGAGCCTAAGGTAAAGAGAAGGAGGTAGCAGGGTGGGGGAAGTGAAGGGTAAGTGCAGAGAGTGAGACTGCCCACTTAAATGGTGACATGCCAATAAAGTGGTCAATGTCAGCCGTGAAACCAATCCCTTTGGAGCTGCAGCAAATGGAGAGGGCACCCTGCTCCTGGCAGCCGAAGGAGTTAGAGGTTTGTGCTTTTTTCCAGGCTTCTGAATACCTTTTGCTATGTTGGAAAGCAAGGCAATGCTTTCCCACTTTATTTAAGCCCTGCCCAAATTCCTTGAATTTTTGCACCTTGGTCCAGGTGATAGTTCTAGTTTGCATGTGAAAAGAATGAAGTGTCTGCCAACTCTCCATAGGTAGGAATGCAGCTTAAAACTTGCCCACCTCTAGCCATGCAAATATCTGAGATTGAGGAACGGTTTTGAAGTAGGGAATGGAAATCTGCCTGACACAAGTAAGTCCTGTTGGAAGCAGTGAGACTGTGCTTACTGCTTGACAGAGTACGTAGGCTGAACTAGCCAAAGCTGCCTGAGAAATAGCTGTTTGTTCCCTGCCTTGCAAGGCACAGCCTCTACATTGCTCCCACATTTACTACTTGGGCATGAACTGTAAGCCAGATGAAAAATCTTAATTGGTGTTAAAATTAATTTACCAAAATAATAAGAGGAAGAAGAGTTAAACTTAGATAGCTCTCCACAGTGAAGGAGCAGCAGGAGAATGGGAAAAAGCTGGAAAGAGTCTAAGAAAAAACCAGTTTGGACTGTTTTTCATGTGGAAATAAATACTGACACATCTGTGTTCTGAACATCACATTGCCTGATTCCCCAAGCATTGGCCCTGGACTGGGATTTGGCATCTGTCTCACTTTCAAGTCCAGTGCAATCTCCTGCCTTCTGGAAGCGAGTGCTTGGTGACTGGTCAAAGAGCTGCTGCACAGCAGCTGCTGGGCTGGGAAAGAAGCTGCTGCTGTTAACTGGCTCCTGTTAGGCCTGCAGAGATTGCCAGAGCTCAGTGCAGCTCTCATGAACTCAGTTGCTGAAGCTTTGAGGCAACAAAGCTGCTGAGCAAGTGCAGTATTCCAGCCCTCCAAGACTGAAAGCTCAAAACCTGAAGACTTTGCCATGCTGCTTTGCAGAATATCAGACTTCTTCCATGAACAGGTACCAGTAGTCTAATCCCCCATCTTTAAATGGGGGCCAGAGTGCTGTAGGGAGCTTATGGAACACAGGGTTGTACTATGGGCTGGCCCCTCGTGCCTGGGAGCTGGTGCTTCCCTTTGGGTTAATACAACAGGGCTGGTTGCTGCTGCAGTGGGAATTCCCTGTCAGCAGGGAGATGCTTTGCTGTAGTGGCTCCACTGATGGGTGCCTGGCTCTTTAGCCCGTATCCAATGCATAGGGCTCTGATGTGGTCTGTTTTTGCTACCCTGTCACTGTTCATATGAACATCTATTGTTCTGCTAGCTGTTGCTTCAAATGTAGTTCAAAGTCAGCAGCATGAGCATGTCAGGGCTCTGTTCTGAGTTTTCCTGGGTAGACCTCAGCCTACAGCAGTCCTAAATACAGAGGTGCCACACAGAGAGCAGGAGACAGGCCCTAAATTATCAGGGTTGGGTTCTTAAGCATCAGGAAATCAGGAAAAAAAAGTGCTAGAGTAGCCTGCTAAGCAATGCAAGTGGCTTAGCAGTTTTGGCAGCTGAGAAGGGAAGAAATAAATTCTAATTCACTTAACAATACCTTACCTGTGTGCAGAAATGAGCTGGCTGGCTCATGGCATGGGAGGCTGTCTAATGTGGAAATGACTAACTTCCTCTGGCAGTACCAGTATGCTGCATAGGATGTAGGAGGTAGGATGTGAGGAGGTCCTGGGCCACTAATAAGTGTAGCTAGGCTTGTTAAGTATCAAGTTAAATTTAATCTGTGAAAACTCTTTCTGAGTTGAATTGTCTGATTTCTGCAGGAAGAAAATATTTCCCTTACAAGCACAATGCTGTGTGGCCATCAGACTGTGTAAGAGGAAGTAAGGGTCTTGCAAAGGTTAGCTAGGTCCTGCATGCCTTGGTAATAGCATATGTGATCCCATGGAAGGGCAGAGAATCCCATGGGAGCAGAGGATTGAAATTCTTTACTTACTGTGTTCTAGCCTGCTGGTTCAGGTCACTTGCTCTCCCCAGCCTGTGGTGGTGCTGGTGTTGGGCTGTGTGGCCATTACTGTGTGATGAGTGGTGTGGCAGCAGCTGGAGGGCTGCCCTGTGCCACATGCTTGTGTGGCAGCCAGGGTGTCCCAGGGTGATGGCCAGTGCCACCGGAGTGTGTGACAATTGCCTGATTGCTTGCTGAGGAAAGACTTGGGACAGCTATACCCTTGCCCTTCCAGCCCACCCACGGCTTATTCAGCATGTTGGGAGTGACATTATTTCTTCCTGGCCCACAGACAGGATCAGCTTCAGCTTCTCACTGTGGCATCTTAATTACCCATACCCTCTTCCCTGTGAAGCTGCAGGCAGTATTGCCCAGCCATGTGCTTGGGTCAGAGCAGGGGAGATCACCAAACATCACATGTCCAGGGGGCTGATTGTGGTCGGAATTGCACACATCCTTCTGCTACCTTCTGTTGTGTGGGTGTGGCTCTTCAGAGGAGACCGGGGCAAGCACCAAGCTGAGGACAGAAGGCCGGTAGGTTTGTGGAGACTGTTTTGCTGTTCCCACTGCAGCTTTGTGCTGACGTGCAGCTGCCAGCAGGAAGAGGGTTAAGCCCGCATATCACATGACGTGATTCTGTTTACTACATATTTCTCATAATCGGGACTGGCATCCAAATCCAGATGATTAGCACTTAACCAAAGACCCTGAAACAATGTGTGTCATGTTTGTATTCCTCTGAAGCTATGCAGTCTGCCATCATGTCTCTTGCAGAGACATGATTCTCCCTGCAGCCTTCAAGGGAGCTATGGAGAGAGCAGAAAATGAACAGTGTTATGATGAAGACTGGGTTGGACCAAACTACATTCATTTTAGTCTAAACTTGAAGCCAGGTGAATTTTGCCAGAAATTGACTTAGACCATAACAACCTGATCTCTACCAAAGGAGGTTCTTGCCTTACCCTGGTCTGAAATTAGAGCACCGGCTCGACAGTGACAGTCAGGAAATGAGACTGTGCCCCTTGGCTTAGGGGTTTGGGTGGGTATTGCTCAGTGCTGAGTACAAGCTGTGATGGTGGAGAACTAAGTATAAAATTCACGTTAGTTTTTGAGGTGTGGTTTTGGATAAGAGGAAAGGTGTAATTTCACAGCACAGTCTATACTTTATTCTTGCTATCGTCATGGGCATTACTGTAGCAAACTTCCATGGGGCCCAAGGCAGGTTGTGATTTACCTTTCTATTAGTCCTTCTGCACAAGGCAGTTCTCTCTGTCTCGTTCTCCCTCCTAACAAACTTATCTCTGCCCATACACAGCACGTGGCTTTTCTGTTCTCCGGTGTGGTAGCAGGTCATTTGTCCTCCTTAGAGCTTCAACACTTGGCAGCAACCTGCATTGCAGCCGTTTCTGAAAACAGATTGCAGAAGTCTGTTTTTTCCCTCGCTTCTTCTAAAGGTCTTTTTCCATCCCCCCTCTTTCTGTCTTATCTGAAAAGTCACATCATCATCCATGGATAAAATTTACACAAAGTAAACATGGGAGAGGAACGATGAAGAGGTGTACCTTTTCCCCAGTTCCCTATGATGAATCCAATGCTAATGGAAAAAGGATTTCTCTTGACTGTCCTGTGTGTTATTGGAGTCTACCTGCTTAGGAAACTCTTGGGCTGAAGAAAATTAGGAGAGGTTTTCTGATCTAAGCGCAGGCTTGAAATAAAACTATCCATATGTCTGCTAGTAGTGTCAGGAGGACACTACTTTTTTTTTCTCTTTTTTTTCTCTTTTTTTTCACTTTTTTTTTTTCTCAGCCTCAGTGACTCTTTACTCCTTTGTACATCAGGAGGAAAGGAGGTGAATTCCTGCTTTCTATTCTGTTGAGTGTTGGCTGTGGCTGCTAATGTATGGTACCGTTTCTTAGCCATGGATATTAAAAATATAGCACATTGAGTCTATCTTGAATTATCTTTTTTATTTTGGTCTTACACTTAACTGTGCTGTTGAAAGAGAAAGCTACTTCCAGCAATACTGTCAAATTCCTCTAATTAGAAGACTTGTGGTAGATGTCTTAGGGTGCTAGCAAGGTACCTATTTTCAGTAGATATTGACAGATCTTGTATGGACATTTCTGAAATACAATATTTAGGTCTTCTGAAACAAGTGACAGTAAATGTTCCTTGACTGTTTGTACCAAGTTAATTTGACTTCTGCATAGTAACTTACACTGCTGTTTGTTATCTGCGTGTACCTTGCCTTGCTCAGAAGATTCTTTATTTGAGAAAACAGACAGCAAACATAATGGCAGTGATCAAGACTGCACATGAACTGCATGTCCTCCATTTAAGTTATCTATTTCTTGTCAGTGGTTTAGAACCAGACTGAACAGCCATGCATTTTTTTATGTGTAACCATTAGGACAGCCATCAAGTGTCAGTTGTGATACTAAGCTGAACTGCAAATGTTTTGCTTAGCAACTGTTGCAAAGGAAAATTGTCAGGCAACAGCAAAATTAGGAATGGTGAGTATGGAAGGCACTCTTTGTGAGAGATGAGCTGTACTCTGACGTGTTATCTGTGACTAAGTGATTTGGCATTTTCTTACACAAACATGTAAGAATATGAGCGTTTACGAACAGGCATCAAAGCAAGACAAGTCTAATCCCCTAGGTCTGCCAATGCTCCCGCTAGCCTGGCTGTTTGCGTGTAGTAGATATTTGTATGCAGTTTACCAATAAAGGGCAGCAGGGTTGAAGAGCTTGACGTGGTGGTAATTTCTGCTGCCAATCCTTGGGCAGCAGTGAAGAATTTGGGTGGCTATCCAACCATGGTAACTGAAGAAATCTGGTTGGCTTAGTCATTCTTCATCACGAAACCATACCTTTTCCCCTAAAATACATGATTTACCTGAGAGGACCATGACCAATGCTGTATTTGAGATTTCCCTTCTGTGGGATTATGCCAAGGTTGATGGTGATGTAAGCACAAGTGTGAATGAGGTACTGGCGTGTCCACTCTTAAATACAAAGCAAGATGGGGCAAAATGATGAGTCACCCTGTGTGGTGTCTGCAGAGGTCCTTGTTCAGTACTACGCGCTGTGGAGCTGGAGGGTGAATCTGCAATAAAGTAGGTTAATTTTGTCATGTGTGGGTGTGCACATATTATAGAGGACACTGTGTTTAGTCTCCATGAAGGGGGCTAATCCAGCAGTCTTTGGGCATAAAGTCTGAAATAAGAAATTGGTACTAAGCTAAACTGCTTTAATCATTCGTGTTAAGCAGTGTCTGTGTTCACATGTCTCCTGCCCTTACTGCTGTAATCTTAACAAGAGGCTGTCTGAGGAGAGGCATATGAGCAGCAGTTGGGTATCAGAATACAAATACTGTCAGAGTAAGAGCACTTTCATTAGGTGTTACTTATTCATGGGAGAAACGATTAAAGGCAAAAGAAACCTCCCTTGAACTGGCACATGTGATGCACCTCAGTGTGCAGGAGCCTTTCTACTGGGTTATATGTGAGAGGGTGCTTGGCATATGTCTTACACACTAGTTTTTACTTGATTATTAAATTCTATGCAAAAAAAAGGATTAAAAAGTTATGTAAGGAAGAGTCAAGCTACATCTTACATCTTAGTAGTAGGCTGCCCAGACTGCTTGCCCAGTCTTGAAGTAGAGGTTTTGTTTTTCCCAGTATCCTGCTGTTGCAGTGAGGTTTTACAGTACTTCCATTGCCTTTACAGGCCAGGGCTCAGTTGGAACCTGAGCATGCTCTCCTCAGTACCTGCATTTTCCTCCTTTCCTGTCTCAAATGTGTATCATGTGGCAGGGGGAATTGCTGTTTTTCCTGGGTGACAGCACAGCTCAAGCAGGAGCTCTCTGATATGAGAACTTCCATGTTTGAACCAGGCCATGCAGGAAACTGTTCTCAGCAAGGTGTTATCTTTTTCTGAAATTTGCTTCCTACCTGAGGCCTGGATATTTCTGCAAGTCCTGTCCTTTATGAAGGAAGGATATGAGAGGTGATGGGGAGAGAGGACCCATCACTGTGATGGGTCTCAGCAGATCTGGTATGACCACTGGTGTGCCACTTGCTGTGCTTTGGGCTTGCAGTTAATGTCATTCTGTCTGCCCCATGTGGGTTTGTGTCCTCTTACCAGGAATACTCATTGTTGCAAGCTTACAAATAAAGGCAGAGTCCCTGCTCCCTCATCCTACTCTCAAATTAAATGTCTTGTGTAAATAATTCACCTTTTCCTGAGCAGAGACCTCATGTTTATCCTTCACATCAGAAGTGGGAGCATCTCCAGCCTCATTCCCTGCTGTACCTATGGAATTTCTTTCAGTCATTGTAGTAAGGGGTCTGTGTTGCTCTGTCACAGAAATAGTGCTGTTGTTGGTCCCTCTTGTATCTCTTCATCACCATGCATATGAACATAGTGTGAAACGGGCCCTGGGGTTTCTCGAAAGCTACTGGAGGAGGCAGGTGCTGCTGGCAGACACTGGAGAAGCCTTTGCTGTTGTTGCTGGCTCTCTTTTCCTTGCAATTAATTAAAAAGACTGTTGTAAAAAAATAAGTGCTACTTGGATGCACCTGCTTTTCCAAAGGCTGTGCAGCTGGTGGAAAGCAAATGGTGTGTAACAAGTGAATGGGCTGTGTAAGCAGGCACCCTGTGTAGCTTTCAGGGCCTTTGCAGTGCAGGCAAGAGGGTTGGTTTGAATTAGATATAAGAGGGAAGGTTTTTACAATAAAGGTGATAAAACACTGGAGCAGGTTGCTCAGAGAGGTGTTGGGTAGAAATATGCACCTGGAAAGATTGGGTGGGCCTCTGAGCAACCTGGTGTAGCTGAGGATGTCCCTGCTCACTGCACGGAGAGTGGACTGGATTAACGGTCCATTGCAACCGGAACTATTCTGTGATTATCTGCATCACAGAAAACAAGGTGTGCCTGTTGTCCTGGTAAAAGTAGTGGTTCCAGCTACCCATTTGTAAGTATAAAGCAGCAGGCATCCTTGTACTTTGTTCTTCTTGACTGCCAGCCAGACTGCAAATAGCTTCCTGTGGTCAGGAGCCACATCTGAGAGTTTCAAAGGCAGCATATGCTGGCTGGGGACCTTGCAGCTAAAAGAGCATACATTTCAGATGAGATCAGAGCTTACTAGAAAGGAAGAAAAAACTCTGAGGAAGGGTATGAGTTAAGAGATACGATTGCATGTGTACTCAGTCTAGGCAAATAATGTGTTGTGATGATTCACACTGGTTTTGATGCCCTGTTTTGTGGGGGATGCTGAGGACTTTTTGAAGCAGTCCGGTTCTGATATCAACCCAAAATTTGTATTTTTGTAAGACTATTTCAGAACTTGCAATACACAAGGTACAAAAGTACTCCAGCCTTTGAATGGTTTCACTTTTCTGTATGAGAGAAGGGCACCTCCCCATGCTGCCCTCAGAGCTGCTATTGTCACTGGTGGTTAATATGCAACTGTAATGTCCACAGAAAGTCTAGGTTTCCACAATTATTTCTGTACCTTGACAATGTCTTTTCCAAGAGTGGTAAGGGAGGGGCAGGAAAGGAGAGATTTCCTTTGTATTGCCTTAAAAGAGCTAAGCAAACTAACTGTAAGCCACAGAATATTGATCTGACCTTCACTTAAGTCAAATGCTACATAAAATCTGCTGTAAATATATGGAACAATTGCTGTGTAATTCTATCCTCCTTTTCCCTACTGAACTGTAAAACAGAAATACATTGAACACCTCAGATGATTTAAGGAGTTTGCTTACAAAAATGTTTTGTTCCTGCTGTCTGGTTGTGCACGTTCAGGACCTCACTGTGCTCTGCATGCAGGCTCAGCATGAGCAGAGTGCTCTTACTGTTATGTCCATAATTCTTGTTCATACTGTTCTTTCCTCACCTGTACTTGCAGTTTCACATATTGGGTACTGCTCCTTGTTAAGGGCATGAGTTTTGTCCCAGTTTATTTTGATTTAATTTAGGATTCAGTAAGATGTTTGTGTAGTTCCAATACAGCTGAATCCTTGAGGAATTATCACCATTACTTTTGTTGTCGTTGTTACTCACCTGTGTTTGATTAAATCTAGTTCTTCACAGCTAGGATTTATAAACCAAAGTATGTTTACACCTTACTGATCATCTTCTTTTTCTCTATCACTGGTAATTACATCAGGTGATATTTGCGCTTGTATGAGATTTTGTGTAACCCCCCTACTTAGTTCTCCCCCAAATTGAGACTGGCCACTTCATGCTTTCATTTTCCATCCTTTACCAAGTTTATATTCCAGAAGAGCTGTTTCCCTGTGAAAAGTCAATTATGTCAATGGAGAAAATAAGTCAAAAGTTGGGCAACAAAGAGGAAAGATGCAAGCTGCATCTCGTTCTTAGAGGTGTGGCATGATGGAATGAGCCAAATGGGTTTGTTCCTTACCTAGACCCCAGCACACTGGGGTAGTGTAGGGAGCCAGAATTCATTAGTACTGCTGCTTCCTGAATGGCTCGTTATCAAAGAATAAACAAGTTAATGTTTGACTTTGAGGATGAAGCATTACTTTTCAGGAAGAGCTGAAACCGATCAGGAATTGAACACAACTGTATGTAGGAAGATGTGCACTAGCATTATTTTGCATCTTTCAAGAATGGCATGTTGTCTGTTTCATTACTAGTGATTTGTATGAGTCGCCAAGGACAGCTGATGTTTAGAGGCGGTCAGTGGCTAAGGCAGCTTCCTGGGAAAAAAGCCCTACTGATAACCAAAGCAGCTGTGGGTTTTGATAGCCCAGCAAAGGGAAGAGGAGCCAGGGCCACAGCTTCCACGATGCTGCAACTTGATTCCATTTTAACGATTAGCCATGATCACTTAAAAAGCCTTCACTACAAAGGTGGTGCTGGCTTCATGCCTGTGGCAGGTGCAGTCACTCAAGCTCTGCTGTGGTAGTGGGCACATTGGAGTGCCATGGGGGTAGTGCAGGTGGAGCCACTGTCTGCAGGGGCACTGCTCTTTGGGTGTTGTCCTCCCCTGCCTCTGAGACAGGCATGTGACAGGATGTTCTGAAGCAATGGATTTCCATTCCTTTGCCTCAGAGGCAAGGCCTGTGGTTGGATAACTATCATTTTGGTCCCCTGGCTAGAAGGCTGGTGGATTGCCCTTGGATTGCCCTTGGCACTGTAGTTTAACTAACTTCTTGGTGGGGCTTTCTTGGTGTTCATCGGGCCTGGCACAGTTTTTGAAAGCAAGTACAAAACACTTTGTCTAAGTGGGAATCAAGCTCCTGTGTTGATTCTACCACAATACTCTTCAGAAGATAAAGACCTGAAGTACAGTTTATATCAAGGAGGAGGAAGCTTTTGAAGGGCCATGATTTCACCTGCAAGATTCCATTTGTTCTGAGATGAAAGGGTAGAGAAGCTGTGAGGGGTCCTGGCCCAGGAGTTGGAAAGCTAGGTCTCAGCTTTCAAGACCTTGTGAAGAGCACGTGTTTCTCAGGGTGGCTGAAGTGCACGGAGGGTTACTGAGTGCTGTTAAATTCAAGCAAGTGGGATAGAGATGAAGAGTAGCGTACAGGCCCTTTAAGAATAAATTGGCAAAAGAAGAGCTCAGTATTTAAATTTAGTGCAGACGAAGAGGGAAAAAATTCCCTACAGCATCTGGTTTGTATTACTGCTCTCTGCCTCAGTAGAGGGTGTGTTTACAGTGAAGCTCTCTGGTGCATAATGAGGGGGGTGCTCAAACTGTTTGTTTCTGGGGAGCTCTGATTTGAGGGTTTGCCTTGCAGCCATCTCCATGTGCTCCCTCTGGCCTCTTTTAACTAATCCCACCTCAGCTGTTGAGCAGAGCAGAGGGGTGCCCTGTTGGGGAGTTGAGGTGTCTGAGCACAGCACTCCAGCTTTTAGAGTTCTCTAATACTGCTTCTTATTGTGGCTTCTTCCCATTCTGCTTAGCCTGGAAATGGAAGCAAATATAGAAACCCTTATAAGGAGTTTATGCAGACATATTACCAGTGGCTATGTACAAGGACTAGAACTGCTGATGTGTCTGTGCTCCAGCTGTTTTAATGCTTTGAACAGAGCTGGTCACTTTGGATTTTTCTAAATGCAAGTTTGAAGCTCAGTGTGGGAGGTGGAAAGAGTAGAAGGATGGCTGAGTTTTAGTTGTGGTGGAATTTCTATTTTGTGTGTATGTGTTTTGTTTATTAAAATGTGGTTTGTGGTTTCTGAGCAGTTTCTGCAGAGCCCAGTGCCAAAAGAAAACCTGAACTAGTAGCAGTAGTGGGGTGAGCTGCTCATCAGAATGCAGCACAGCTTTAAAGAGACCTGTGGATGCAACCTGTGCAAATGCTCACCTCCACCAGTAGCTTGCACATCCTGTAGAGTATCTCCCTAAGGACTGACTGCACCTGTGGTCATGAATGCTGTAAATGTACAGCTGGACTCACAGTGAGCTCCTGTGCTCTGTTTGACAGGGAGGTTAAAAATTAATTTGTTTTACATATCACCTGATAATATATCTCGTATTGCAGGATTTCGTTATGTTCAAGGCTAAAATACAAATTTTTTTAGGTGGAAATGGAGTTCCTTGCTCACAGAGCCAGTGAGCATTTCAGTGTCTGCCATTTGAAACTTTTGGGAATAAATGCTATATGCTTCCAGGAAAAAGGAAGAGAAATGGAAAATTCTATATTTATGTTCATGTATAGTAAAGATTTTTCATATGGTCATTTTCTCTGGACCAAAGCCTGTTGCCACCACTGCCAGACTGAGGTTAACTCTTGTAACACAACCCTCTCCACTCAGCTATTTTTGCAATTTCTCTCATGCAAGAATACATAGAACTAGAGCCCCCCATCTCCCCTTTTTCCTCCTCCTGTTCCAGAATGAGTCAATAACAGTTATCATCTTGCAATTTTCATCACCTCTTCTTTTTAAACAGTAGCAGAGGCAAATAATAATTAATCTTTGCCTGACCCTATTCAAATTGGTCACCTCAACTATTCATCATCCATCTCCCTACAGGTGAATTGAAATTTAAGCCCTACCATTGCCTCTCAGCCCTCCTCTTTCAGCAAACCACCATCTAACCACCATCTTGTGAGCTGCCACGTTCACTTCCCAGTGGCTGTCCTCCTAGAGACAGCCTGCTGTCACTGCATTGAGGAACTGCATGATTGGTGGCAAAACTGGCAGCACTGTGTGTGTGCCCTGTGCCTTGACAATGCTTTGGGGAATGCTGGTGCCTAAGGGGTCCATCAGCAATTCCTCAGTTGTATCTGTGAGGTGGTTTCCAAGGGGAATTACATCTCCCATTGTGGGCACCCATTAGACCTCTTAAAGTACCACCCTACTGGGTAGCTTGTTGTGGACAGTGCCTTTAAACAAGTTCCTGCAGAACTCCCACTTTCTTTCCACAAGAAAGGGGGAGCATAATGCATCTGAACTACAGTTCCCAAGAGATACCACAATTCCACTGCTAGAGCAAAATTCTGCAACTTGTAGCGAAATATTTTTATTATATGCACCCTTGCTGTGAACAGACCCTTTTCTGTAGAGCAGAAAAAGGCCAAATTGTCAGAGCTATCCTGAAATTGGCTTTTCTAAAAATGGGGAATTTGCAGCCATCAATTGGGAACACTCACAATTTAGGAAGCAAGTATATGGGAGTATGATTAGGGTTGAAATGGAGCTACAGTAAGGAAGTGAAAATACTACAAATAATGTAAAGTTGCCTGTAAAAATGTAACTTTGGTTCTGTTGGGATTTTACTCTTCTTCTATCTTTGCTCTTTTCTAAGATATTTGCATTAATACACAGTAACTTGGGACATTTGTCAGGGCAAATAAGAATTATTCCAATCCTCTTTTTTCCAGCTGGTTTAAGAAAAAAAAAAAGGCTATCTAGTGCTCTTTATTAGAAATTGCTAGCACACCATAAACTCAGAGGTATATTCATTTTACTTGATGAAAATATATGATTTTTTCTTCTCTTTCAGTCCTCTGTCCATCTGAAGGCTTCTCTTAGTGAGGGAAAACATTGGAGATTTTCCTCCTGTTCCTTAACTGAGCTAACATTTTCATACCCAGAATGATGCCTCCTCTGGTCTGATGTAGAATGCACCTTTTATACCAATGGCCTCTCCTATAAATGGAAAGGCTTTGGATATGTGTGGAGCACAGGAAGAAAAAAAACCCCTGCATAGTTCTGGCACTCACCATCCAGTTTACATCATATGTCCTCTCTTGTGGTGAGCTTTCTGACCTCATCTCCTAGAAATGGGAAAATGCAAGAATTTGACTGTGTCTGTGGCTAGTGCTTAAATCACAGTGTGTCCTCAGCCACTGGAGTTGCTACAGATTCAGCTTTTGAGTTCAAATATTTCATGTGCTTTCCTGGCTGCCCTGTGTGCCAATTTCCCAAGCCAGACCCAGTAGAGTGGTGTTAGTAATACAGGTTACATTTGGGCTTGTCACATCTTTTCAGGGGGTGACTGTGGAGCAGAGCATGACTTTAACAGAAGGCAGTCCTGGGCTGGTCCCCAAGTCCTCGCCAGTCAATGGCAATGTCTGTTTGGCCAGGACATTGATGCTGGGATTTGTGTCCCCATGTCCCTTTGTTCTCTGTCTCTCAGAGAGCATAGTTTGAAGCCTCCAGCATTTTGACATGGAAAAATAAAAAAGAGTAAACATTTCCTGATGGGCTGAACTGGCTGGTTAGCAGTGTTTTCCTCCCAGTTCCTCCTGCAGCGTGTTTCCTGCTATGCTCCCTTAGGCTTTCCTGTCATCAGGATGGTGGAAATCTTGCTGCTAGGTTTAAAAAGAGATCAATTTTTCCCCAATAATATCTGGTAAAGTGTTCTGCGTGACTGCTTTTAAATAACGCAGCAGCTCCTTACGGCTCCTTTGGATGTGGTCAGAGTCATCAGACTTCTTCTGTCATTCTGCCACTCTCCCCCACAGTGCAGGGCCTGGACCCAACTCCCAGCAGTCAGTGGAAACATTCTCCTTGGTAGCCTTTGGATTAAGTCCAGAAAGTTTGCTGCCTTTCCCAGGCTTTACCTAGGGCAACTGTTCTAACAAGCTCAACACCCTCCCAAAATATTGCAGATCCCTGGTGCATGTGTCTTTAAGTCTTGCTTCCTTTTTACTTTTTGTTAAAGTTTTGGAAAATCAGACTATAAACCTGTAGCACAACCTTTTAAAGTAGCAAACAATACTAGTAGATATTAGCTCAGAGCTACTGTGCTCCTAAGAACTGGAACTGCCTTTGCTAATGGTTCCTGTTGAATAAAAGATCAAAGAAAGAAGACAAAAATACCCAACAAACTGAAATGATTCTCTTTTGGTTTTAGTCCTTGGTATCAGTCCCACGTCTTACTTCATTTAGATAGTGTTTCTTGCTTTGATAAACTACATAAACAGTCTCAGGACAATATAATTAAGATAAAAATAATTAAAAATACAAGGTTTTGCTCATGAGATCAAGGCACTCTCTAAAGATTACATCCCCTTAAAGTTAAGTATATTGTCCCTAGACTCCCAGCCTGAATTTTTGGTGGCTGTGGGCAAGGCCAAGGAGCATGAGTTTGGAGCAAAGACAGCAAATTGGAGGACGCACAGGAGAGTGCTGTGCTGTCCTTATCCAGATGTTATGTTGGGTGAGCCAGCATTGCCTCCATCACTCTTAATGCAATTGCTGGTCTCTTGGGATGTCTGAAACATTGAACCACAGCAGTCTGGAATAAAACTCCTGCTGTAATTATGCCCTATCATCATTTTTTATCTTAAGCTGTCCTTTTTTCCTTACTTTGTTTTAACATCTACATCCTGGTCTGAATGCAACATGCTGGGAAAATGTGAACTCACCTTCTTTTCTTTGTTGTACTACTCAGCCTCAGTTCCCCTGTTTGCTGGGTCCCAGTCTCTGTGGGGGACTGTGCCCTAGGTTCCTGTTACAGCCCCTATGTTGGATAGTCATTGCTAAGCTGTGCTGTACCACCACCAGTGTTTCTGATGCCTTGGCTGGGATGCTTTACACTGCTTTTCACTGTGCTGTCCAGGTGTACTCACAGATTGCTCAAAGCACACCTCAGTACCAGTCAGGACTATATTTACTGCATGAAGACAGAAGATCCCATCACTTGTGGTGTGTGTGGTGTAAGTCAGTGCTAGAAGCTTGCAGTGGCATGCAGGTGCCTTGAGGCCCATGAAGATACTCACTAATTAGACCCCTCCTGGGCTGTGATGTTCACTGAGAAATAACATGGTATTCAGTGATATTGTAGAGAGCTTAAATCCTGTTGTAGTCTACTCTTAGATGTCATATTTATGCCTAAGCACAGAATATGTCTTAAGATTCCAGAAAAGACCATCTTCATAATCTCACCACCCATAGTAGCTTTTGTACTTTTGGTATCCAAGTAAAAGAAAGTGACAGTACAATTCAATTTTAAATATGGCCATTACCATAATAAATACTTGTCCCTACAACCACAAGACACAGAGACACTGATCTATTTAATTTTTTTGTTATTAGTGGTTTCATTTAAACTAAGTGAAAAAACTGTTGAACCTACAACTGTGCAAATATGTGAGTGCACCTAAGAGTTAAAGCCTGGGAGGCAAAATTCCTGTGGTCAACTCCCAGCAATTCACTGAGGATCTGATAATCCTGACACTGCTTGTCTGTGCACTATTGAAGGCCTGCAGGTTCAATTAGTCATGGGATGGACACACTGGAAAGCTTGTGCCACACTAAAGACTTACCTGCTCCTCATTCCTGAGAAAGTGTAGATCTCAGTCCCACCCCAATTGTCTGTGCTGGCTTTACAGAGGTAACAGCAGTAAAAGGTCTGTTTGTGCAGGTGAAAGGAGCACATCTGCTTGGGGACAGATGGATGAGCAGTTCCACCTTCTCAGTCTCTGTTGCTCTGTGTTGCAGGAGGTGGAGGTGGGAGGAAGAAGGGATGCTCAGGTGGTCACTTTTCAGGGTTCCCAAGGCTCAGTTCTGTATTTTGCACTTCAGGAGACATTTACTGCTCACGTGAATTAGCAGTGAGACTTTTTTACAGCGCCTTCATGTAAACATTCAGTATCTTGCCTTCGCCCAGATCAGTTAAATCCTTTTATCCAACAATAGGTGTGACATTCCCTGCTCTGACCTGACATTTTATTTATTCCAGAATGGCTGATGAACCTCCATGCAGCTCTCACAAAGACTCTCAATTATCTTATGTTTGAGTAATGGCAATTCTTTTTTTTCTGACCTCCACAAAGCAATCCAGTCACATTCACCCAAACAGCTGCAGCAGTAATTTTTGTCATCCATCACTTTTAAACATGTCCTTCAGTTCATGTCTCTTCAGTACCATCCATTTCTTCACCTTATTAAATATGAGGTACCTGTGTTTAAGGCCCTATTTCAGCCTCTGCTGTGAGATGTCAGCCTGCACTTGTACCAGCCCCTGATGCCAGCTGTCTGCTCATTGCATTTCCAATTGTTTTCTTGCTCTTGTTTGTGCTGCCTGACTTGCTAGGTGTGATCTGCTGCAGACTGGCACAGTTAGATTGTTTCCCTTAGGTTAGGCTGGCAGCACCAGCAGCATGGACCAAAGCAGAGCCGAATGCACTGTATCATGGATGTGGCTACTGAGAACAACCTGATGGCTCCAAGCATTGGATAGTGGGGGGGATTCAGGCACAGGGGGCTGCAGTTCAGACACGTTTGTGTCACTTGTAGGGGTTGTGAACCGTTCCTTTTTCGGAGAGGATCAGTCTTTGTGGATCAAATCTCTAGTTTACTATGATCTTGATATAGAAAATGACAAGAGGTAGGCTGTGGGTGTGCTGAGACCACTGCCAAGCAGCCTGACTAACACTGCCTACTTACTTCCATCCTCATCTCAAGTGTCACACTGAAGTGCTTTGGAGCACAGAGGAGCTTTTCACCCTGTGTATGGTAGTTCCTAGCACAGTAAGATCCCTGTGCATCTTCAGGGCCCTTACTTCTTTGGTAGCACATGTGAATCAGAGTCATCTTGACCCAGGAGCAACTTTCTTAATTTTGGAAAATCCTATTTCAGGTGAATGACCTTAACAATTGAAGACCTTGTTCAAAAGGCGCCTCTTGTGGAGCTGGGAATGACCCCTCTGGAGCTGGGAATTATGCATTTTCACAGTTGCAAATGACTCTGACAGCACATTGTGTCAGGGACAGCGATGGTGGCTAAGGAGATAAATGTAGCCAAAAATCTTACTTCTTTTCTGTATGTTTTATCCAAGAGTTGGTGTTACTGGTGATGGGAGTGAAGCCCAAATACATAGTACATCTATGCCATGTAGCCTATCCTTTCTGATTCCTTGCTCTTTGACAGGGACCTCTAAGGCTTCAGGCTAAACACTGTTCTGGAGGCCCTTTATTGCTTGAAATGCAGCTATCATTTCTTTTATCCAAAACATTTGCCCTTAGAAAACCAGATTATTTCAAGATTTTTATGTTCTAGAGCTGCAGAATCCCTAAACTTTTACCAATGCTTTGTGCTAGTTTTGCAATGTTCGTACAGAGCAGTGGGCAATACATTCAGTTGTTTCAATTAGTCAACCTGTTTACATAGCTCTGTATTTAAAAAACCTGGATAAATGAAGCTGTAACTTCCTCTTCCTCCCTTTCCCATCATCAGCAAAGTAAACAGCCAAGGAAGAGCCCCAGAAAAAACACCACCTGTGAATCCTCCCAGGAAGCTCTGGGCAGTCCCAGATGTCTCTGAACCTACACTGCAGAAGGGCTTTTAGCCAGATCAGCTCCTGCACTGCTGGATCTCTGGACTTAGAATAAACTACCAGGCCCCATACATATTCCTTCATGGCAGGAGCAAGACAAGTCTTCATTGGAGCAGTTGAGTTTGTGTCTGTCTGTGAATCCACCAGAGAGAAGGTGCTTCCCTGACCTGCTTCAAGTTGAAAGAAATCTTGTACCTTTGGCCCATGCTCTCAGATAGGCCAGAGCTGGAGCAGAGCTGCATGTCCTGCTTTGTGTTACAGTGCCAGGTGTTCTCTGTCCTCCCCCCAGCCTTTTCCTGGGACCAGGTGGGTGACACCTCACCTTCACCAGGAAATCAGTACTGGGTCTGAATAAACCTGGATGGTGAGATATAAGGTGCAGGCTGCCATCAGGAATATAAGGCTGCTTGTGCAGGCTTTCATCCTGGTGTCTTGGCCCTATTCTGTGCTGAGCAGTTGGAGTTCAGCTTCCAGGAATCAAACAGTCTGGCTTTCAGTGGTTTGCTGCTACTTTTCAGTCTATAAATAGTTGCATTCTAGTGTGGTAAAGTGATTTCTTTCAGTATATCTTGAAATGCTATAAAGCATGTGGGAAATTCAGCATATAAAATGCAGAGACAAGCTCTGTTTAATTTTTGTTACGAGAGAGCTTGGAGGCAAGTTGACATTTATGAGCTGATTTCATAGGAGAGAGGAGTATAATGAAGAGTCTTGCTAGTCTGAACCTCATGGTAAACTCTAGAGGACCTTACTTGTAGCCAGTTGATATCCTTGTATAGTTTTGGGGTTTTTTTCATTGTTTTTGCATGTTCAGAAACTTCTTGTGTTTTCCTAGCTATTAGTGCTCTCTGGTAACTCAGGAATAAAGAGAGCTTATATTTTACTGGCCTGAAATACCAGCCAACTCATTGATTTAATGGTCAGTAGCTTTCAAATACCAGAAGCAGATTCTGCATGGAATGGTGCAGCTTTGTAGCAGAAGTGGAGTTAAAGGCTCCAGAGGCACAAATGTAGAGGAGAACAAATATTTACCCTGTGTTGGACAGGAAGTGTGCTGGATTGAGATTTCTGCCCTCGCCACTTTAGCCTGTTGTTAGCTAATAAAAGGGCGTGTTCTGGCTCCAAAGCAGTTAACACCATGCACTGGGAAACCAATGTGGAACAGACTTTGGGTTTTTCCTTTTTTGTCCTATCTTCCAGGATATGAGAATTAAAAACTATGCAAGACGCTGAGAACTGTATTCCACTGACCAAAAATGAAAATTCCTGCCCTGAATTTACTTGGTGCTTCTTGCAAGCGATGTGTTGCTGATTCATTGCCAGTGTCCAAAAGGATGAATTGGCTGTCAGAAGAGTTTATTTTCTCTGTGCAGCAGCTCCTAGCTCCTCTGGACAAAGAGAGACTTCAGTGGAGAACTTCACACTGCCAGTGACATCCAAGCTGGCTTATGCTGTTCCACTTAGGGATGGAGCTCTTACTGCTGTACTGTTGTTCTCATCCTGAGCTACAGAGATGGGTTTTGGAAAGTGATTAAAAAGTGACTGAGTTCTGTGTTTCCAAACTGCAAGGGCTGTACCCTGGGGTTGGTAAATGCAAGTAGACTTACAATTTGCTTTTTCACCTTCAGTAAGTCTTTATGCAGCCACCAGATGGTTCTTTGAGCAGATGCTGGTACTGCACAGTACAGTGTAATGATACCTCCCGTTTCCAGGGCGTAGCACTTGAGAAAGTAGTGTGGGCTATATTAGAACTCAGCAGCTGCAATTAAGCCAGAACAGTGCATTAGCACTGATGCTAGTAGTACTGAACTCCTTTTGTGGAGGTGGTGAAACTGTGCTGTGAGTGTCTGTAATGATTCCTTCTGAATATCCATGTAATGCCTTCAGCCCTTCTAAAAGGCCAACTCTATTGGAAGGCAAAGCTCTTCATTGTGCAGCCTACTTCTCATTGAGCATCATACCTGTAATTCTTTAGAGGTCAGCTGCTGATAATGTAACTTGTCAACACAAACCAAGCTCTTTGAACTACCCCTGTGTCCTGGAGGCTGGGCTTGGAACATAAATACCAATAGGGCTTATCAAATGCCTTTCTTCTTTTCAAAATTGGAATGTGGCTTCCAGTGCAAAATGTGGCTTCCAGTGCAAAGCAGCATGTAGTGAAGGTATTTCAGGTTGGAAGATGAGATTGGGGACTATGGCAAATGGTGACTTTTCTCTTAATTCAGGTTCGAATAAAAGGCCCTTTGGGTGGCTCCCTATAGTTGTGATGAGGTTTGTGTAGAGGATCTGCAATTCCTAGGTCTCCCCTGAGGGGAGAGGACAACCATTTTTGAGTATTTTTGGGCATTCTAGCAGATATCTAAGCACACCAAGGAGTAATCCAAGAGGTGTAGTATACAGAAGTAAGGCTGTAGTAAGTCTGCACTTCCTCCATCACTATTAAAAACCAATAATATGTATGTGTATAAAGCTTCTGTCACATGCAGCATATAGGCAGAGAAAATACTCCATGGTTCAGTTGTATCTCATGAACAGCCTTTTAATGCCCAACTTTCTTCACTGGGGTGGTTGGTGTGATCTGTTATGTCCAGCCATGGCCTTTCTTTTGCCAGGGTGTTGACAGGATCTAGGATTACTTTGTACTTACTGCCCAATTAGATGAGCACCTCCTTGTCAGCTTATATCACAGACTTGTGCAGAAAAAGAAGCTGCAACCAAGCCTGTCAATTGAGTCTGTGTTGAGTGTGGGGAGAGTGTTAAGCAGCCACCCACAAGACCCCAGCATTTCTACCAAGTGCTTTAAGATGTGAAAGGAGGATTCAGAGCAGTAGCATTAGGAAAGGGAAAATCACATGAGACCTTGAGAGGTAATGCTAGTAAATTAGTTACTGCTGAATGAGGGGAAACTGGAACTGGATTGTGGAGCTTTATTTTTCATGGCCTCCCCAGCCAAATCCTTCCAGTTAGTAAGTTGATGATGGCCTGGTCTCTCTGTTCAAGTAGCAAGAGAGAGAGAGAGAGAGAGAGTTGTGGTGGCCATGGGCTAGCATCCTCCTTAATTGACATAATATGTTCAGCTTCCAGGCTACCAAGGTGCAAAGGATACCATTAAGGGGCAGCTGGACTGCTTTATTAGTAATCCTATTGCTTAAAAAAAGCTCTGTGTGCAGTTTTCTGCCTGCTATAATAAACTATTAAATGTTATTAGATGATTGCATCAGTCCTTGTTTCAGATAATTTAAATAAAATTCCTTTCAGCATGGAGTTGGGTGTAAAAGTTGTTGCAAGAATTAGCTGCTTTGTCCCAGCAGTGCTGTAAGGAATGTGTGGTGTTGCAGTAAACAAGAACCTCAGAGGGTTTGTGTCAGGCCAGGCAGGGAATCCAGCCCGGCTGTGCAGTCAGAAGCCCGGGGGTGCTGCTAACTGCATGACTAGCAGGAGTGCAGCTCTTGCAGCTCTTGCAGCTGGGTAAATTGATTTTGTTTTTCAGCCATGTATGAAATATTGTTTGAACATCCTGCTTTTTTTTCTGGTGACTGGAAAGGGAGTCCTGCTGTCATTTCCCCTACAACACTAGAAGAAAGCCTAGGCTAGCACCCATAGCTTTCAGCCCACTCAAGACTTCCCTTTGCAGAGCACATGTGTAGACAGCATCAAACTGTGCCACTAGATTGAGATTTGTGTGCTAGCATCTCTATCCCCTCTTAACAGGAGCCAAACCTTAGTGGACAAATCTCAACAGCAGAGCTGTGTTGAAGTACTTGATTAAAATTCATCCCCAGCACAAATACCAGGAATGAGGGGTGCCCTGGTGGCTATGAACACTGCTGCTCTTTGAGCACAGTGGTGGTGGTCTGGAGAGGCAGTGCTCCAGTGAATTCTTCTGCTACAGCCAGACCTTTCTCCTGTCAGAAGAGAGGCAATGAGCCCTGCTCTGGCTCAGTTACAGCTTCTCCAGGGCTGTTACACAAATATGGCAGTCTCTTGGCTGTGTCCGAAAGTTTACATTGACCCATGGAAAGCAGGGCTGTGTGGAAGGGTTATTTAGCAAGGGGAGAAGTAAAGAGCATCTGGAAAGGTCAGATAAAGCTGGAATGTCACTGTCACAGCCACAAAGAGATGAAACTGACCATTTATTTATTTTTTTAGTATCTGTCATTTATGTGGCTGTGGTAGCTTTGACATTTACACTGCTAAAATTGCTCAGCAGCCCAAGTGCCTTATGACTGCCTTCTTTCAGCAAAGAGCTCTCTAGATTTGCTCCAAGTGGTATTGGTGCTGCTGCTTTTGGGGCAGAAACATTCTTTAAACTTTAAAATGTTCACTTACTGTCCTGCTTCCCTAGGTTTCAGGATTTCTCCTGAGCCACTTTGGTACCAGAAGGGTACTCAGGTTGGAAATAAGTGTGGAGGGGAAAGGTTATTGGCTTTCGGGAACAAAAGCAAATGTTGGGGAAGTGCAGAGAATACCAGAGAGTGCATGTGTGTATGCACAAGTGGTATGGGTAGGTTTGCAGTTGGCAGGGCTGAGAGACACCTGGAAGGATCTAGCTGAAGATGGTGTCTCATTAGAGTTTTGGTTGCAGGACTAGCTATCACCTGGCTGTTTTTTTAACTAGCTTGTGACTGGGAAAGGGTTAATACAGTGAAGAAGCAAAGACTTCTCATGTTGTGTCAAGAAAAAGGGTGTGCATGACTATTAAAATAGGCGTACAGGTAGCCTTGCAGAGGATACCCCAGCAGTAAATATACTGAGGCAGCAGAACAGTTAATCATATTTGCTTACTTTTGATATTTGTTATTCTTTTTGTTATCTGACAGGTTGTATTGTGGTAGAATACCAATGTGCTATTGCTCGTGCAGGACCCAGCAGCCAAATAGCAAGAGTTGATCTTGTTGTCAGGGATCTTGCTTAGGCTGGGATGTAAAAAGGAAAAAAATTCCAAAACCACAAACAGAAAAAGCTACAAATCATAGCTAGATAGGAGCAGGGAGTCCAGAGAGCACTGATGAGAAATGCATCCATGTACATGCAAACACACGTGCTCCTTCATCAGACATCTTCCATAGTGAACAAGAGGCAGACCTGCAGGGGTATCTTGGCAATCTGTTGTGTCCAAAAATAAAATTGCAAGTACAATATATGGAAAGATCCAAGGGCCAAGAAACACAGCTCTGTTTGCACCTCTTGTGCAGTTGCCACAGAAAATTTATGGTGTGAGGTTTCTGTGCTATTATTTAACAGTAAGTAGTTTTCCAGCTCTAAAACTTCCATAAGCCTCAACGTTAACAGACTATTTGTTTTCTTGTCTTTGGGACAGGGAGTTAGAAGTAAGCATGAGAATAATCTCCAGACTTTGTGTCTGCAAACAGCAAGGAAGAACCTCTGCTGTTTCTGAGCAGCTTCTTGCCTGGCAGTGTATTTTTGCCTTCTGAACTGGGTGCAAGTCACCTCACCGCAACAAATGCAGGTGTGGTGGTTTTTTGTGGTTTTTTCCCTTACCTGACTGCTCCCAGGCACAGGCCTGCACCAGAAAGGTGACTGGCTGCTTTTGACAGCCCTTTCCACTTTTGAGAACTTGTTTGCTGGTGCCAGGCAGCACAGCAGGGCTTAGCTGCCACCGAGCTGATTGCCACTGGTAGCTGTGACTCAAGGCGTAGGGAGGAGTGGCTGTACTGCCCAGAAGGTGGCTGGGGTGAGTGGGAGGTTTCAGTAGGTTTCCTAGAATAACAAAAAGGATCCTGTGCAGATGCATGAAGCCAAGTCAGTAAAAATGGCTCTAAACAAGACTGCCAGGATTGCAAGACTCAGTGGACAGCAAAAATTTCAGCTCTCCTTTCTCTTGCTTCCCTCTGCTTTTATGACTTCTCCAGGCTTCTCCTATCTGTCAGATCTCTTTCCAGTTTACTGCTTTGAAGTAAGAAGGTGTTTTACCCCTCTGTAGTATGTACAGCAAATGCAACATAAAGCTGTTTTCTGAAGATTATGTTTTGATAGATTTTGTTCTGGGTTGATCTGTGGTGAATAGAGTTTGTGAGTCCCACTGCAGTTATTAAATGCATTCATAATCCTGCTTTCTTTTAAAATGGCCTAATGCATCCATACTGGGATGCTGGTTGTTGCTGTTCACATATGCTGTTGTGCTGCTTATAGTATTATGCTTGTTGGAATTCCTGTGGGACCTTAAGATGCTTTGAGAAAATGTTTGTGCATCTGGGAACAGTCTCATGGAAACTGTCTGTGCTCCATCCATTCACCCTTCAGGGTCCGAGTTCTTGAGAAGCTGAAGTGTCCATTCTGCCACTCATGGCTAATGGCAGTGTTCTGTGGGATTGTGTCACTCAGCCTGTCTGAGGCCATGATGAGATGGAGATGGTTCCAGCTGAGAAGTTGGTGCTGGCTCTGGGATTTTGTTTCCCACCAAGCCCTAGGTGACTCTTGCAGCAATAAAAATACTCTCACTGATCTAGTTATCCTGCCAGGCTTTTCAATAAAGCAAAGTTTAGAAGATTTGTGGTTTGCATTTAACTTCATCTGTGTTTCTTGGAAGTGTAGAACTGGTGACTCTCTTCCACCCTCAAACTGTGCAGAGAGATGCCCTGTAGAACTCTATTGGAATTATCAGTGATTTAAAGCAGAGATGTCTGAACTGCGTTGGGCTGAGGGAGAACAAAGCTGAAATGACTTCAGAGAAGTCAGACAAGAACTAAAAGTGCAGCCTTGTAGCCTGTGAGTTAGCTCTCAGGGTTCTTCCTCAAATCAACATGAATTCTGTAATGTCACCGAGGTCCAGACACTAGCTCAAGGTATTTTGTCCACATATGAGAAGGAGGTTCATGGACATCCACAACTTTTCTGACAAAACTTACTCTCATACTTTGATATGTGATGATGATATAGCATTTGAAAGCATCTTTGCTCTCATTGCCCACTCTTCCACATTGGAAGAGTGAAGTAGCTTGGCTGCAAAAGGGAGCCAAATAAATTAACCTCTCTTCTTGTAATACAGCTCAAGCAGTAGAATGAAGAAAAGAGAACCAAAAGGATGTACTTCAGGATACAGGGCCCTTTTCCAAATAAAACCATTTTTATTCCAAAAAAAAAACCAACCCACCACCTCTTTTTTTTTTCTCAGGGGATTAATAATAAAAAGCAATAAAAGGTGCTTAATTACTTACTCTTCTTTTTTCCAAGCTTCCAAATCTGGAAGAAAACCAGGCCATTTTGAAAAAAGAGATCCCAGACTTTCACAATACATGCATGTGTCCAAAGGGCCATTGCCGTAAAAGTATTTACAGCTGTGCTGTTGTCCTGCTCCATTCCACAGTCCCAGTGGAGAACAAGGCCAAAGCACAGCAGTGGAAGCCTTGGCAGCTGTTGAGCAATGCTTTTTCCAAGGAAAGATTCTGCCGCACTATTTGTGGTCTGGTGAACTCAAATGAGAGCAGGTTAGTAGTGAAAGCCCAGCTTTGAGACACTGAAGAACAATCCTGTTGTCATTTGGAGTGATCTTTCTTTTGAAATCCCATGCATAAGTAGTAAAGCCTTTCTGAATTTTTGCCATGCTGTGATTCAGTATTAAATGAGTCCTTCCTTCTGTGGTTCTCCAGCAGCTTAAAATGGCATGACTGCTGTGGTCCACTCCACCCTCCTGCTTGGCCCTTGTGTGCCCAATTTTTTTTGTAGAGGCTTGTTAAAATTCTGCTGAACTGCCTCCATGCGCTACTGAGCAGAAGACCAGCCTTAAGAAAGTAAACAGTTTTCTTTGCTGGGTCAGTGAGTTGAATTGGCTCCAGGACCACATCTGGGAGAGGGAGGGAAGACTTTCCTTGTGGTAGCACTGAGCTTTTGGATACATTCATTTTTGAGTAACCTCAGACTTCTATTTAGAGAGTGATAGAGGGGTTATCAGGTTGTACAAAGGAAAGGGTTTACTTGGTCTGCTATTCAAACACTGGCAAACACATTCATTAGCACTTGAGCAAACTTGTCTTCCTGGTTGCTCCCATTTACTCTTCAAACAGTAGTTTTGTGTCAGACAGCTTCTGCACGTTCAGATGAGATTCAGCTCTTTGATTCAACTATCTAAGTCTATGCCACACAGAGGTGTCTGAGATGTTTTATATTTGCTCCTTGTGCTTTGATCATCAAACTTTTCTTTTCAGACTAGTTCACATGGTACTCTTTTGAGATAACTCCTGTCACATCTCTTGGAAGAGATGGTCTCTCCCCTGTCAGTGCCCCACATGCCCATTGTTCAGAGCATGGGCTCACAGATTGCAACCACAAAAAATGTGTTGTCATCTGTTGTGGTGAAATCAATTTCTCTCACATGAGAGATACTTTTGTCTTTACTAGTTGAAGTCAGAAGGTGCTTTCAAAAAAGAGTTTTGTTTAGCCTGCATAGAACTGGCTGTATTGTACTTTGGGCCTCAGTCTGTCCTGCACTTCAAACTCGGATTATTATTCCAGTGGTGGTGCATGGTATCACTAATTACAGAGTGGCTGTGATTTTATTTTTGAGATGGCTGCAATGGTGCTTCTGCCAGAGGCTCTCAAGTAGTGGGAGTTTTGGGGCTGTGCTAGACATTAGTGTCACTAAGTAATGGTTACCTGTATCCTTTCTAGGACCTGCACTTCTACTGGGTGATATTATCCTCATTCAGAAAGTATTTACTCTTCCATGTATGTGATGGGGGAGGAAAGGTGGGATGATCACAGGAAAAGGAGGTCTGTTTAGCAGTTAGTCAGTGAGAATGGATGCAGCAGGACAGACACTACTGAGATGTGATTTATGTGCCTGAGGAGCTCAGCAGGCTCTCCTTCAGTGTCTAAGGGTTGCTGGGGATGGAGTAGATCAGAGTGGTTGAAGAATGGTTCTGTTTTTCTCTCAAGCACCTCTCTAGGGACAAGATAATCTGGAATGCTGTTCTCTGTTCTCCTTCATAATAATATGTCCTATCTAATACCACTGGAAGTCTTCAGCAATCTGAGCACTTAGCATGCTTAAAAATCGCTTTCAAGGTATTCTAAGCCAAACAGAAAATGAGGAGCCTCTCCAGAACATCAGATGTGCTGGAGCTGTGAAATGACTGTCTCAGATTTCCTCTGCTACAGAAACATCCTGCATCTTCTTTGGGTTTTTAGAGGTGCAAATGCTTGTGCTCCACAAGGACATGGATGGAGAGATGAGAACTTGATGAGCGTTTGTCATGGTACTTAACAGCACTGATTTGGTTGCGAATTGTTGTTTGGTTTGTGGGAAGATTACTGACTGCCTTTTTTTTCCCCCCCCCTTTCCTTTTTTGTGTTTTAGACATTTACAGCATGGTGTAATTCTCACCTCCGCAAGGCTGGGACACAGATTGAGAACATAGAGGAAGATTTCAGGGATGGTCTTAAACTCATGTTACTTCTGGAAGTCATTTCAGGTGAGAGAGGTTCTGTGCGGTGCTGCCCGTGCAGGATGCTGATTGCAAGGGCTGTGATGCTGCAGTTTTTGCTGAAATGGAAGAACAGCTGCTTCCTGATTTGGAACAAATTTCTCCCTAACAAATATATGTCTCCAGCACTGGCCATTTTGGAATGTACTCCAAAGCTCATGGCCTGTGCAGGCTGCCTATTGCATTCCTGCTCTGGCTTCTTGGCTTTTCTCTGCCTGTCAGGAATGCACAGCCTCCTGTGAAGATCCAGGCAGTGGCTCTTACTGCTTGGCAGGGCTGATGAAGCAGCTCTGGAAAGTGTGGGAATGCTGCACTAGGAAATCATGGCAGTGGGAGTATGATAGAAGTTACTGGAAGAAGGGAGTCAAACCAGTAAATCTTCTGTGTCATTCAGTTTCAGCCATGACTCAAGTTTTTCCATTCTAGTTTCAATCTGAGCTTAATGCTCAAACCTTCATGGGGAAAAAAAATCCCTCTGAAATAAAAGCAGTGGCATGAACAAGTTAGGTCAGATTTGTTTTTATTCTGTGTCACAATTGTCCCACTACTAGACAGATATCTCTCAGGGATTATTTCATGTAAGCAGTAATCCCTTTTGATGTGCTCATGAAATAAATACTTTACTAAAGTGTTGTAGGAGGGATTGAAGGAGGGCAAGACTGTATTTATCAAACTGGGATTGTTCACCCCAGCTCACAGACTTTGTTTTGATGGCTTTTGAGCCAGTTACAGCAATCCAGTGACTTGAATTCCTGACCTTGGTATATTTTTCAATTAAAGGGCCATGATAGTAGCACTCAGACAGCTTGTCCTATGTCCCTTTTCTTTCCTTACCTTCCCTTTTTCCATTTTGTGTAAAGATTCTGTCAGTTTATTGGCAGTGTTTTTCAAGAAGTTATGAATATAGAATGAAATCTCAGGGAGTTTGCCCATGCTGGTGGTTTGGAGGGATCTGAGTTTGAAACACTATCAAAACTTTGCGGTGTGCACATTGTTTCTGCAGTGCTTGTAAGAAATGAGGTAGCAGAGTCCTGTTAGTGTATTTTCTGTATTTATGTTCCCTCAGAGAGGACCCTGGGGCAGATGGGCCTTGACAGATGGGCTGAGCTTCTAATGGCTGGGTTGGAAGATAGGGAAGAGAAGGATGTGCAGGAGAAGGCTGATGAGGCTTGGTGCTAAAGCAGGGATCTTGTATCTCATGCTGCTTCGTTTCCTTGCATCATCTCCCACTCTTCCTCTGCTGTTGTCCCTTTGGTAGCTCACTGGCATGTCCTGTCAGATCCACCTCTGTTTGAGAAGAAGTCAGGGGCTTCCAATTGCAGTGTCACAGGCATGGCATGTCCCTGTCCCAGTGCAGAGTGGCTCTGTGCCTGCAGCTGCATGACCAGGGGGCACAGGTGTGGGGGACAGCTGGGAACTGCATCCCACCAGAGGCCATGGTCCTTCACTCTCTTAAGACTGAGGATCCTCTCCCTAGAGGCAGCAGAAGCTACGGTACAGCTCTCCTAAGTACAGTGGCAAAAAAAGAGAAACATAGCACATGTTTTCCTCATTTCACTTCCATCATTGCAGTTCCCTTATCCATTGTGAGCCCCAGTGCTCATGCAGAGCCTCTTTCCAGCTACCAGCTCCTCTAGCAACCCCTTCAGTCCATAGCTGGGGCAGTAGCAGCCCATATGGGGAGCAGTGTATGAGGGTCAGGAGTCTCCTGATGTTTGGCAAGGGCTCACCTGTATTTTTTTTGCCATGGCCACTCATCATCTGCCAAAATGGTGAGTCTCTGGGTGGCTGGTAGCCCTCCAGTTCCAGCTTCTGGCCTTTCCTTTCAGCTCTTGGCTCACGCTTTCCTCTTCACATATTTTGGGGGACTGCAGAGCTGCTGATGGGAATTTGGCATGGGCAGGTTTTCTCTGTGTCAGGCTGATCTCCTCTAACCCAGAGTAGGAAGCTGTAAGAGCTTTCAGCCATGAGAGTGCTGGGTCAGCTTGGCTGAGAGCCATGTGGAGCTGGGTGCCTCCTCCACCTGGCTGGGAGCACTATCTCCCTCCCTCTGCCCCTGCTGCAGGGTGCCTGCTGCTGCTGCTGCACTCTGCCATGGCTGGAGGGATGGAGCCTGCATCAGGGAAGCTTCCTGAGACCCTGGGGTGGAAGAGGGACTGCCACTGGGACTGTGGGAAAGCTGTTTCAGGGAGGGAGACCCTCACAGGTGTCCTTGGGAACACATTGGTGCCAGGCATCTGGGGCAAGTAGGAAGCAGTTTTCCCATCCAGTGCAGTTTCCCGAAGTATGGGAAGCAATGATGGTCTGCAAGAGGAGAGTGCTTCAGTTTTACTCGGTGCGGTACCTTCTGGTGGTGAGCTGTGCTGCTGACAGGTCCCCTTTCAGCCCCACAAGAGCCCCTTGTTCCCAGTCACTGTACAGCAGGGGAAGTTCCATGGACTGTCCTGGGACTTCTTCATTGCAGGTCCTCTCTGATTGGCCTCTGTGGTTGGAAGTAACAGCTGCAACCTCCTGCCCCAAAGGATACACTTTCATTTTTCACCATATATGTTTCCTTCCCCTGACAAAGCCGTTTTAAAAATAATACAAGACTGAAAAAGGCTGAACTTACATTTAGTACTTCTAAAATAAAGTTGTAAGGTGCTTTTTTCCTCATTCAAACAGGCAGAGTCACTAACTGAAATTTTTCCTAAACAAATTTGCAGGAAACAACTTCTATGCCATCACATCCTTGCATTGCTTGGCTTTTACAGCACAACCTTGGGCTACTACATGAGAATCAGAGAATGGAAGCAAGTAGTAGACCATTTTCCTTTTGTCAGCTAGGAGAAGTACTGAGAAATAAAGCCAGTGATGCCAGTAGCTCAAAGTAGAACATTTCTAGCAGGCTTCCTTCTAACAGTCCACATCATTAATAATGTATGGCGTGGAACCAGATGATGCTTTTTTCTGGAAATCTAAGTCTCTAATGAAGTCCAAGTCTGAAGGAAATGGTCATTGGGTTTTGAAAGCTAAAAAAGTTCACAGAGAAAGGATTAGAATCTGAGAGAGGTTTGCCATCACCATCAGTGACTTGAGGATCTCATGGCTGTCAGGGGGAACAATCCTGCTCTCCCCAGCCCCAGGGAGAGCAGGTCAGATGCTCTCCACTGCACTGGCATTGCACATGGGCCACGAGGTGAATTGGATCAGCTTGCTATCCCAGCTGAAACCTAATCACTTGTCTTTATTTTTCTTTTTGCAAGGCTAGTTTACAGTCACATTGAACTGAAGGAAGTGGCTGGGTTTTAGCTGGCTCAACCCATTTGTTGACATTTGGCTGCGTAAGACTGCTAAAGTCTATTGTAAAATTACACATAAAAATGTCATTGTGAAACTGTAGCAAATAACTGTCACAAAAATGCTTCAGCTTTTTCAGAATGACTAGCATTATCTAAGTGGAAAAATAAAGCAGTGTACTGTGGCATGTACTTGAGGTTCCATTAAAGCAAAAGAGTTGGGGTTTTCTTTTAATCCTAGGAAGGAGGCAGTACCATAAAATACATCTTTTTACTTAAATTGTCAGACATCAGTGTTTTCTTTTAAAAATGAATCTAGCTTTATCCTTTAGTGTGAGAGGTAATGGCACCACTTTACAGTAACCCTGAAACACTTTTAAAGGATTGTAATTTCCAGACATTTTTCCTTTAGAGGGCATGGTTGTGGAGATACTATTTTCTTCTCTGTTTTAGCTTTTCCTCACATCTGTGTTAGGAAACAAGCCAAGTACTTTTCTTTCTCACACTTAAACTTCAAATAAAGTGTTTGAGTCAGCTTACATTGACTTAAAAATTCAGTTCAAGATATAGCAGGAGACTTTTGGAACTGAATAGGTCAAGTGACTTGCCTGGACTTGCCTATTTGATCTCCTTTTAATTACACCTTTTTTAAGTACAAAACCAGCTTGGGTTTTCTTTTGATTGTTTTTGTATTCTGGAGCTTGTGATCTGGAAGTGGATGTTCTCTTCACTTCTAATGTTGTCATATACAGGTGGTTCCTGAAATCCCATCTAATTATATTCCTGTTAGAGGTTTCTTTGGAAGGTCCACCTGTCCAAGCTTTAATTTGCTTACTCTGAGTGTTTGGGTTATTGTAGTAAAAGCAGACTGTAGTTACAAGCAGCCCTATCAAGAAGGGCAGGACTGCACTTTATGTACCTCTTTCAAATAAATAAGGTTGGAAAGTGCTTTTCCAAATCTACCAGCTTTGTTGCAGTCAGGAGCTGGGTGTTATCCTAAGACTGATTTTTATCAGAGATTAACCTGTTCTAGGCTGCTTCCTTCTTTGTGCCTCAGTATAAACATTTAAAATGCACCTGTGTAAAAGACCTAGTATAGAGTTAGAAATACATCAGACTTTATGGAAAGGAGTTGATGTGATAGTTATAAAACCACTTTGCCAAAGAAGTAATTTTATTTCCTGATACAGGCAGTTTTGGCCATTCAGTGGAGAAACTAGAGAGGAAGGAGATTTGAATCTTGGCTAGGGGAAAGAAAAGGCAAGGTACAAGATCTCCCTCATACCTGACTGTAGGTAGTTCCAAGGAGAGATTTGCTATGTAAGTTGGGTGTTGGAAATGCTGGAGGAGAGCTCCTCACCTGTCTTTGTAAGGGAGGGGGGAGTTTGTGCTCTTCCCAGGCCTCGTTATCTTGTGGCTAGAGGAGGTTGGTTCCATTGCCAAGCTCAATGGAGACTTAACAGATTTTTTCCTCTCTGGTGCAAAGGTCCTCTGAAAAGGACAGGTTCTCTGTTACTAACTTACTTGGGATGCATCAAAAAGATCCTTTTCTGTCTGATTTTTTCTGGGGGTGCTTAAACGGTGAGTGTGGCTGTCCTGAAAGGATGCAGGGAAGTCTCTCTGCCAGGCTGAGCACTGGTAGCCACACCACAGGAAACATGCACCAGGGAAGAGCAGGTTCAGAACTGTTTTCTAATACTATTTTTTTGCCTCTTTTCTTACTAGGAGAACGTCTGGCAAAGCCTGAAAGAGGCAAAATGCGAGTGCACAAAATATCCAATGTGAACAAGGCCTTGGATTTCATTGCCAGCAAAGGAGTCAAGCTAGTATCCATTGGAGCAGAAGGTAAAGGAACCGTCCGATTTTTTCTGAGCCCAAGCTGTGCTTAGCCTTTGCCTTTCTTTCATAGCAGCATGTCATTTCCCTTCCCATTTCCTCTCCCTAGCCCTACTGTGTTCTTGTAGAATAAACAATTGAGTTAAAAATGGGATATAGTAGGTTTTTACTCTGGATTTAAATCTGATCTTCACACCAGGCTGCCAAACCTGATTTCCATTTGGGATTATTGGTCAGGTCATCCTGCTTTTCTCCTGGTTCTCATGAGTTAAGAAAAACTTTGAGCAATGGCAGAAACAAATTAATTGAGATACTTCTTTCTCAAATGAAGACAGCTCTGAATTGAAGCATAGCAGTTATTTGTATTTAGCTTGTTTCAGAGCTGCTGGAGAAGGATCTCTTGCTGCAGGACATTGCATGGGTCAAAGCCAAGTGCAGTCCCCAGCATAGGACAAGGACCCCAGAGATTCCAACTTTCATGGCTTCCAGGCTTCTGGTTGTGCACCCTACATAGCTGGATGCTCTGGCTGGAAGCCTTTATCACTGTGTAGAGACCAGTGTGGGCAGCATCTGGGATGCCCTCAAGAACTTGCAGACCATGCAGAAACCAGGCAGCTGTGCAAGGTTTTTGTCTTTTTAGCAGAGGTGGTGGGTGTTTCACAGGTATGTCACCCAAGTCCGAGAAGGGCTTACAGGTTTTCATGACACTTTTCTCTGTTCTGGATCTGTTTGTAAGTCCTTCCTATGGATTCAGGTTGTCATTGTTGCTGTGGAGATACTCTGCTTCTGAGATATTTCTAGGTTTGTCTTTACAGTGACCATGGAAATTGAGGGAGGTTTGTTATCTCCACCTTGCAGATGGAAGTACTTGGTTTCTCTAGGGAAGCTCATGACACAGCCAGGAAATGAGCCCATGATACAGTTCTGGATGTGTATTCCTTCTTTGGGAGAGTCCTGGGGCTACAGGGCTGAGCTCTGCCTGTTCTCAGCTTATGAGGTCAGTGCAGTCTTGGCACGCTGTCCCCAGTTCTGAATTTTCAAGCATTCTCTTGGGGCATCTCCAAGACCTGTACCCATCCTATGGTTCATTTGTTCCATGTCAGATCAGGCAGATTACCTCAGCCACTGCAGGTGCTTATGTTTGCCTTACCAAAATCTTTACCTCAGCACACTGCTTTAACTTCATGGAGACTTTGGGATAACTTAGAACTAATGTCAGGGACATTGCAGATGCCTCTTCACTGTCTTTGGTATTGAAGAGCAAAATACAAGAGATCAATGGCTGAATTATACTGATATTTTGCATGCAAAACTTTCCTTCAGATTTCTCAGCTTTTTCAGCAGTAGCAACCTGAGGCTATTGTTGGCTGTGAATATTGTTTATGGAAAACAAAAACACATCTAAGGTCACTTTGTGCCCTTACAAAAAGACTGATGCATCCAGTGTCTGATACAATAGTCCATATCTGTATAGGACCCTTTTCAGACTAGAAAACTGGAAGCTGGATCTGGACCTAGATATGGTCTACCTTAAATAGCTCCTTCAAATTTTTCAGAGTATAGCTAACCCTATCTTTCTTTCTTCCTAAATTCCCCTTTTTTCCCCCTTTTGATTCTGTTCTCCATGGCACTAGTTTCTTTTCGTCTTCTTCTGAGGGATTTATGTTTTTAATCTCCTGAGTCCTGTTCCTGAGTCAGCTGTGACTGCATCTCACAGCACTTAAAAGTCATTTGCAAGTCAAGTGATCTGTGACCAAAGATCACCAGGGCCCACTTATTCAGTATGGACTGACAGCAGTCACCCTGTTCAGAAATAGGCTGTGAAGTGCCATTTTGTGACAGAAGTATGATCCATATCAATCTGAATAGGGATCTTGAAGTCCCCTGCCAAATGTTTCCTGGCTTTCCTTTGTCCTGGTGCCTATGCAGCTATATCGACAATACATATGGCTTTCTTTAAACTACCAAAGGTGGCAAGGCACTGCAGTTTAGCCTAAGGTTAGTTCTGATTTTTATACAGAGTGCTTGGGCCTGTGCTGTGATGCCTCTCAGGCCATGTGAGTGTGGTCACAGCATGGACTTGCCCGCCCCAGTGCCTGCCCTGGCACACAGAGTGAGCCCAGGCCACTCTGCTTGTCACCAAGGAGCATAACCTGCTGCAGGGACTTCTGCCCAGCCCGTCAGCCCAGGGGCTTGCTGGGCAGTAAACTGCACATCAGCTATAAAAATGGAATTTTCTTTGGACAGCACTGAAGTTTATTCTGTCCATGAAAGGGATTATGAACCTTTCTGACACATGAATTTTAGGGACTTTTTTGGGGGGTTTGGTTTTGCTTGTTTTAATCTAAATATTTTGTTAGCCAGAGTCCATAGAATCAAAGTATGTTGTGGCATACAGCAGATCTGTGTAATCTGGATCAAGGAAGACTTTAGCCAAATGGTTTTCATCTGCTTTTAAATCTCACTGTCATCTGACACCTCAGGATCCTTCTTTTGCTGTAATAGATTCCATATTCATGTCAAATGCTCCTGGGACTTAACAAGCTGAATAGGTCAAGTATGTCACCCTAGGACTGGTTTATTTTTACCTTAAATCTGCATAGAAAGTTGCTGTTTTCTTAAACAGATCTTGCTTACTTCAACATACAGATAACTTTGGATGAACTGACCCCTATTCTCACCTGCACAAGTAAAAGGAGAAATAAAGCTGAAGGATTTCAGTGATTGCAAAAGTCCCATCATAAAACATCTACTGAAGCACCAGGCAGTGCACGGATACATTTATTTCACTATTAAAAAAAGGGGAAGGTAGGGTCTCTCTATGTCAGTGAGTGAAGCATAGCATTTATTTGTCCCTATGTCCTGTCCACTCTGTTAGGGACTTGAAAGTTACACCCTCACAAACAATGCCAGCTGTCTGTCCTAAATCTGACAGGACCATCAGGAGCAACATGCTTTCTGAAGACAGGAGCATGGATAGTTGTCCTGCTGTATTTGGCTTTTGTTTGAAAAACGAAGTGCGGAGCAGCCTTCATGTTGTCACCATTGTTGTTGTAGGTCTCCAATTCCCAGATCATAATGCTATCCTGCCAATTGTTCATGCCCTGCAACTTCTTCTCTCCATGGGGTAACCAAAGGCTCTGCTCTCATGGGCAGCTCAGAAGTATCTAGGAGGGGATAACAGTTTCTGTATTGCTGATTCTGCTTCTAAATATCCATGGTAGGAAAGGAAGCTTAATAATTTTTGCATTTTTCAAAATGAGTTCATAAAAGAGGTGGTGGCATTTCAAAAGGCATGTCTCTGTGGCCAGCCAGTACTGTAGTTCTTGCCTACTTGTTACTTGGTGCAGTGATAGGAGCTGGGTGGAAGCATATTCACTGGTGCAAAAAATTTCCTTCTAGTGGACGCAGATGCTTCACCAGCTTTAGCCAGCAATTGATCAACCCTCAAGTTGAATGTAAATCACATTGATAGCATGTGCTTGTGCTGCTGTTCCTTCAACAGCTGCTGGTGCTGAAGTGCACACAGTGCTTGCAGAGGCCCTGCCTAGAAAGAGCACTTGGAAAGCAGAGTCAGGCTTTTAGAAAATACTTATGATTCCAAGCTTTTTAATACGTGAACTGCTCTCACATTACTGAGTCTTCCTTATATCAGCAGGGACCAAGCATACTGTCTTTAATTAGACATTAGATTGTTCTGGCTTTATAGTGTTGTATTCAACTTTTTAACAATTCTTGTGGAGTTTCTTTTTCTTCATCACCAGGAAGCAGAAAGCTTCATGCAAACCTGTTTTGCAGCCATGTTTTTCGCTTTTGTTTCTTGGCCTATCCTACTGTACTAGAAAGAGACTGGCACAGATGCAGGGTGGTGAATTCTGAAGGAAAAGGAGGTTGGCAGTAGGGAGTACTGGGATGGAAGACCAAGTGAGTGAGGGCCAAAGAGCATAGAGTCTTCTGATCAGTTGGGTTGACTTTGTAACCAGGTTTCCAGGAGAAGATTTTTAGCACTAGACCATTTTGTCAAGTCTATTTCAAAGAGCAACAACAACAACAAAAAAAGACAGAGGATTGTGTAGCTTGTTAAATGTGTATTCTGGGATGGATCACTCACTAATCTCACTGACTTCAGTATCTGCTTGGTACATGGTGGTACTGTGTAAAGTAAGATGACATGTAGAGATGAAGTAGTAGAAATATTCTACTACTGTTGTGGATTTCCTCCACAACATCTTTGTTTTGGTGCACTGCTAAAGAATATTCAGATATGGGAACAGGGAGCACATCTTTCTTTTTAAATGAGTTGTGCTGTGAAGAAGACTGGGAAAGAAGGGATGCTTCCACCTTAATTCCACCAGCTGACTTTATAAAACCAGAATTTTAGAATGTGACCAGAAGGTAGTGCTGAGTTCTTCTGTGATGTTAGCGACTTTACACTGTCGGTTTTATATAAGTGTCTGGACCTTTATTTCAAATTTAAATCCATGGAGCAGTAATATTAATTACCTGTTTCAGCTCACTGATTGATTTATTACTATTCATGAAGCATTTTCAGCATTAAAGTATTGTCATCAGATTTTAATCAAGCCCATTAAAGAGCTCCATTTAGTTTCAGGTCTTAAATATATCCTAGAAGAGTCCTGCCAATTGTTGGGGGTTTTACAAGCACTGGATTTTTTGATTTTTGAAGATCCCCGTGATTATCAATCACATTAACAAAACAAACAAGCTGAAAATGCAGGTACTTTCTTGTATATTTTAGCTGCAGTATCTCAGGTATTTTTAAAAATAGCAAGGATTCTCCTTCAAGTTGATTGCAGTGCTTTACTGGAGGATTGAAGAATACAAAAAGTACAGAACTGAATACACTTGCCATCGTATGACATTTTCTTGCATCAGCCTAGCAGACAACCCCCTGACCTCAAAATGTCTGTAAAAAATTAATTTGTGTGAAAACTGTCAACAGGCAAACACAGTTTTTTCATGCCAGCAAAATAACTGTAGATTTTTTGTACTGAACTGAAAAGTTATTGGCTGTTTAATTCTGGGCAAACTGATGACCCAATAAGAGATCTTAGTACTCTGAAGTTTAGAAAGGAGCAGAGACAGAGTTTTACTGCAGTAGAACAAGGCTGCATGTCTTGCTTTCTGTCTTCTGCATCTGTAAATCACTAATTCGCATGTATGTCTAAGGACAGTAGAGCTTATAATTCTGATTTACGCTGGAAGTTGCTTGACATGTATCTCTAAATCACAAGTTTTCAGGAATTTGGACACAATTTCTGAAAATCTATTTCTGGGGTGTGTGCTGCTGCTCTGTTGGTTTTGAATACAATGAGGTTCACATTTTGAATTTTTTTCATGAGAAGAAAAGCATTTTTTAACAGCTTAAAAGGAAAGATTAAAATATTGTTACTTTTGTGGCACTATCCAGACAGGCATCAATTGCCTATACCACAAATTGTGCTTGCCCCAGAACCTAATTCCTGCTGGGCAGCTTTAGGAAAGAAGTGGCATGGAGGAGTCTACAGTAGTACAAAAATGGTTTCTGACAGTCTTCTTGGGACTTGAATTATTCTACCTCCAAACATTTTCTTACTGAAAATACTCTTGTGACTTGTCATTTATTTGTGAAAGATCCTGCCATATAGGGACCTGTCAGAGAATGAGTAGGAGAAAACAGCTCAGCTGGTTTCACTATCCAAAAATGTGAAGGCTGTAAATTCTGTAACTGTGTGTGTGTGTATATATATCTGTGGAATTTTTGTAGATGTTGAGGATCAGTACTTGAGACCCATCTGCTCACTGTTTGGCTCTAGTCCATACATGATGGAAGCTTCTTTCTGGGCCAGCATTGCCCCAAGCACTTGTTGTTCTCAGGACCTTGATCCTTCATCCTAAACAGATCATAGCTCACACACGCAAACAGTTGCCTTGTAAAACCTCCAAGTTGTTGACCCTTGCTCATTTATGCTGTGGAATCTAATGAGCAGTAAAGCACAGTCTGCTCACAGTCATGGTTTATGTTATGTTCTGTGCTTATTGGTCAGCATGAGTTCTTGGTTCTTCTTCCACCAGGATGTGTGGACATTGAGAAATTGTCCTTTGGCAATTACATGACTGAAAGAAGTCCTGTACAGGAAGTGTGATGTATTTAGGCTTGTTTGAAATTAAAATGTTTATGGTGTATGGTTTTCTTGGTTGTATCTTGTTCACAGGACAAAACCAGCTGTCAGAGCTCATCTGCTCTGGGAATTGTCACTGGTTCTTCTGGCCTATTTATGCTGGGACAGTTCTGTAGGTGACTTGGAGTAGATGTGGGATAAGAGAAGTAAGGCTTTTCCTTTTCCCAGTTTGGCTTCTCTGACTTCTAAGTAGTAGTAATTATACCTGAGGAAGGTGCTTTTAGGCCTGTGTGGGGAATTACACTGATCTAAATCAGTGCTTATTCCCAATCTTTAGGATCATCTGTGTCTGTTTTGCTCTCAGCATTGTACTGCAAAATCTGATTACGGGGTACTGTACCTATCAGCAGAGCATCTGGGAAGGCAGGGAAAAACAGTTTTTAGCAGGAATTCCGTTCCTTCCATCTGCAAAAGGGAATGTTCCCCAATGCTCCTGTTTTACAAGGATTTGCAGTTGCAACTTTATGTCTCTTTCTTCTCTTTCTACCTTTTTTTTTCTTCCCACAGAAATCGTGGATGGCAATGTTAAAATGACCCTTGGAATGATTTGGACCATCATCCTTCGTTTTGCCATTCAGGATATCTCAGTTGAAGGTAAATTTTAGTTCTTTCCTGACATTGTTCAATAATGGACAACTGGAGTAACTAAATGGCATTGCCACTTAAATGGCCCAAAATGCCCTCTTAAGTAAGTCACTGAAGGATCTTTGGGAGCTACCCTTCCCAAGCTGCCCTGACATCTCATGAACATTTATGGCCAAGCTCAGGCACACTGAGATGAGTTTTTCAGATGCTTCTCCTACAAGAGATTTCAAGGGTAGCTCAAAAGGATGACTAAGCCTGAAAATAAACTTATCACTTAAGAGTCCTACAAGACTCTGTAGTTCCAAAAAGCTATCTCCTTATTACTGAACTTCATTAAGAAGATAATAGTAACAAAACTATCCTAGTAGACTTTTCCAAACAAGAAATTCTCTGACAAGTGAAGTTTAATAAAGTACAATTTAGTGCAGTCTCTACCAAAGAGGATTTGGTGATGGCTTTCTAGCATATGCTCCAGAGACTCCTGTTTTCTAAGAAAATTAGTTAATTGATGTGTTTTCTTTCTTTCTTTCCCTAGAAACATCTGCTAAAGAAGGACTTTTGTTATGGTGTCAGAGGAAGACAGCCCCCTACAAAAATGTAAACATCCAGAACTTCCATATCAGGTGAGTTACAGGCAAGAACTTAGCTTTACAATCTGTGTTATTTTCCTACGTCTGTCAGTATGTTCAGCAATTTTCCTGGCAGACCTCCCACGGCAAAGCACGTGCACATTACACAAATAACAGTGTGGTCCAGAGAGCTGCCTAGGAAGCTGAAGGCAGAGGTTCTAAGAGAATCCAAGTACCTCATTCAGGTTACAGTTGCTCCTTTCATAAAGTTCTTCAGGGCATTAAGTCCTCCAAGAGCAGCATTTGTGGCATGGGCTAAGCAAGAGAGCTTTTGCTCTGTGAAAACTCAGAATGCTTTAGCAGCCATGACAAAAGGACTGCCTCCTAACTTCTGTAGTATGGCAGAGCTGGGAAGGAAGAAGAGGTTCTCTTGCTCTGCTTTTCATATTTCCAAGCTGGCAGATGTTCCAGTGAAGATTCTACATAATAGTGTTTTCTCCAGCACATCTTGGAGCCTTGTATGAGCCATACAAAGTAAAGCACTTCTGAGCTTAACTGCCATCAGTGCAGCTGGCTGGGGACATCTGCCTTTTCCCTAAGGAATGTCCTTGTTCCTCCTTTATGGCTTGGGTACACCTTTTTTCAACCTCGAGCTCGTGTGCTGCACAGGACACGCACAGAGGGTTCAGCACAGAGAACTGCCAAAAACAGGGTCCCAAGGTCCTCAATGGGCAAGTCGTAATCACAATGGATTTTTGGAGGGGTTGAAAGGAATCTTCATTGCAGTCTCATGCACGTACAAGATACCTCTCATTCCCAGCACTTACAGAAGCACTCTTAGTTGGAAACTAAACCAGAATTAGTTGTCTCACTGCCTTCATGCCTTCCCTCATGCTCACCACTGTGTGTCTCCGTGGCTGAGCAATGTTCATTGTTCTCTCTTGTGTTTCTCTCATAGTTGGAAGGATGGCCTTGGTTTCTGTGCTTTAATTCATAGACACCGTCCAGAGCTCATCGACTACGGCAAGCTACGAAAGGTACAAATCCATTTGTCTATCAGACCAGATGCTTGGCACCTTAGAAGTAAAGAAGGAAAAGAATTAGCTTGATAAACATAATTGGAGAACTTCAGCACAAGCTGGCAGTTGCAGGACTGGGGGGGAAGGAAGGAGGGATGAATCAGTACATTCAGGCTTCTTGGTGAAGCGTGAACTTAATGAGCTTCCTGCTTGACTTTCCCTGCTTTCAGACTGCCTTGTATGAGGCACACGTGCCCCAGTCCCAGCTGATGAGCAAAAGCTGGCAAACTCAGTAACACCAAATGTGAGAATAGTTCTCTGCTAATGTCACAGACTAGTGAGTCAAATCAGGCTTAACATTTCTGTGGAGAGCTGGATAGAAACCAGTTATCTGGTGTTCAAAATGCTCATTGAGGGGTTTGTGTGCCCTCAATGGACGCTGTCACATGCTTCCAGCTTAGCACTGAGTCATCTGCAGTGCTTCTGGACTTCTCCTAGTATGTAGATATCAGGTGCCAAAAAAGCATTTGTCAGAAAACTTGATTTTACTTAAATACTTGTTCTGGTAGCATGATACCAAGCTGCTCCAAATTTTACTCCCTGTGTGGTTTGGAGACAAGATTGCTGAATGGAGGATTGCAATAACCACTTAGTGGTTTATGCTGCTCCCAGTGTCTTGACCCAGCAGTGCAATAGAAGATCAAACTGGGTTCTTGTCCTACTGGCGTTCCTGAAGTCTGATGAGATCCACTTTCACTGTATCTGTGCCCATGTCACCAAGAGCATAGTTCATGTACCATTGCTGGGGCTAACACAAAAAGCTTGTCCATCAGGTCTCCTGCTGGACTGTGTGTTTTAAGTGCATGTGTGCTTGGTGTTAGCTAGGGAAATAAACATCACCAGCAGACCTGGGCTCCTGGATCACCATGCAAATGGACAAAATGTAAATGACCTAATCAAATTAGCATCCCAGAGGCCATAAATTGTACAATGCCTGATCTACTTTTCAATAACCTTATAGATATTTACTGTCTTCCAGAGCAGTCAGTTTTTCTGATCAGTTTTAGTGTCTGGAGTCAGCACAGGGGGTAAGACTGTACCTGTTTACACAAACAGCAGCAAGAAGAAAAGGAATTATTAGAGTAACATTTCTGTGCCTAATGTTGGGAAAATAACACAGCTAAGCAATGTGTGCCTGACAAACCCAGGCAGGTAAATGCTGCAGCACACTCTGTCACTGCCAAAGCCAAGCGAAAACAGAGTGAAGGAAAGTGAGTTATTGGTTGATATTGACTACAGGCTTTTTAGGGTGAAAAATAGTGTGATTGTTCTAGCCAAATTCCATGTACATGAGAGGGGATTTTTCCTATTTGGAGTAAGATTAAATGGAACCTGCATCTTTTGATCTCTGCTTGCTTTTGATTCCATCCTTCATCTGGTTCCCTCCGTCCTTCTGAAGTCTTCTCACACTCTCTGTATCATTTTTATTGTTGTTCTGCCTCAGTTACTCTAAAGAGGTGAGATTAAATGTATGTTGGAGAACTCTACAACAGCTGAAATCTTGAGCAAATAGCTGGGAGGAACTTAAGAGCCTAGTCCTTAGCTATGGCAGTTGATGTGTGCTGAAGGGAAGGTAACCTTTGTTATGCTAGATATTTGAAACCAATTGTGGTATATATAAACACAGAGGAGGCTGCTGAGAGGCAGCCACTGCAGTGGATAGTAGGTTAGAGATCCACCTCAAGTTCTCTTCCAGCTCTAGGGAGCAATTAGTGGCATCTCAGTTGTGTGTGCCTTTGGCAATGCTGTGTGTGTTTCTGTGTATACACATACACAGAAATCTATGAGATAAAGAGGTGAAATCAGTCCAAGCTGTCCAGAGTTCTGCACTGTACTTCTTGTTTGGGCAGCATTCTTCTGCAGCTTGTGTTTTCTGCTCTGTCACAGGGGCTGTGTCTAGGCTACAGGCCTGTATTGGCAGTGTACTTGCAAAAGGTAGCCAGCCAGTGTATAGCCATGTATTTTCCCAAAATTTAGCAACTTCTTTTGTCAGCACTCTTTTGTATTGAGTTTGTTCCTGGCTATTTTTCCCATTCTAGCTGTATTAGGAATAAGCACAATTCTTTTCTGCATACAGGCACTGCCTAGCTAAAGTTATTTGTATAGTCCAGGCCTCAAAACAACAGGGACAAGTCCAGCTTGGTGTTGGTGATTGCCTGACACCCCAGCTAATTGGTTAGATAGTTTCTATTTAGTGCAGATCTGTCTGCTATTATTCAGCTCACTGTGGATAAGGTCTTGGGATTCAGCTCATGGTCTGCAAGTGAGAGGTATGCAGAGGATGGGGTTTCCCTTCCTCCTTTTACCTTCACTGTAGCTCAGCTGTGAGCTACATCTAAGATACTTCTGTCAGTGTTGACAGTGATTGACTGCTGGCTCTGACACCCCCTCATATACCACAATATGTATAGAACTGTGGTCTGTGTACTGCTGTGTTATATACAGATATTTCTGAAAACATGAGTTTTGGATTTCTTTCTCAGTGTCTTCAGTTCTGGTAGATATGGTAAGTGCTTGCTCTCTCTGAATATTCCTTTCCCTCCATCTCCTTTCCTGATTGCTAGTTAATAGATGATGTTTTTTATGTTACATTGCAATAATTGCCTTGGCAACCTTGTGGGCTGCAAGGACTTGGAAATAGCTGGAGGAAGAGAGGAGTCCCTGCATGAATTAGGGTTGAAAGATGAAGAGCCGTGATAATCTTTAGTCAGCAAAAGCAGAGGATGAGCCAGGTTGGCATCTGTCTAGGGCAGGTTTGCTGTCTGCCACCACTAAAACAAAATACCTCCTCCATGGTGAAGCTATAGATTTCCTTGTGGCTAGCTCAGCTAGAGTCTGGCAAGTTATTGTTCCTTTTCATGCCTCTGCATTGCTATGTTCATGTAAATGGAATTGCAACCAAGACACCTCCACAGCCTCATCTGGGTCAGTGCTCTTCTGGGTGTGTGTTTCAGCTGTGGAAGGAATCAGGGGACAGGTGGCTTGTCTTTTGTTTGATCTGCTGTGTTTGGGTCCCTAAAGTGTGCCTGCAGCTGTGGTGCTTCAGTGTGAGGCTTGGAGCTGCCTGGCCAGTCTTTATTACATTGCCCCTTTTCACGGGCATCAGCTGAAATAGGTGATTTGAAATAATGATTAGCTGGTGTACAGTAGGATGGAACTGAAAGTGGTGGAATTGGGAGGAATTTCAAAGGACTTGAGACCCTAGTCTTGGAAAAGCCCCGGGGAACCCTAACTCATGCACGAAGAAGCAAAATTGTTGGGATGAGCTGCTCCACTGCTCTTGAGGGGTGAAGTTTTTCCTGCAGGGAGCAGAGTCTTGCTCAAGTGTAGCTCTCTACTCGTCTCCAAGTTAGTCTTGGACTTAAGTAGCTTGCTTTCAGTAGTGCTATCTTTAGTTTCATTCCCTAAGAGATATTGTGATCACACATCTTTCTGCATTTGAAGTTGAAATCTGCAGGCTTTATCTAGGTGAGTCTCCAGTTTCCCACGTGTTAAAAATTCCAGCCCTTCCTTTGGGACTGCCCAAGCTCAGTAAGTTTTCCCATCAGGAAACCTCTCCCAGCTTTCAGCCAAAAATTTCTTTTTAACCTTTGGCAAGAGTGCTCCTGGTGTTGTTACTTGCAAACTGATAGGAAAGCTATCTGCAGGGAGAAATTTGCTCCTCCTTTTCCTCCAGGAGAGGCTGGCAGATCTTCATGCAGCTTGTTCAGATGGGTCTATGCTAAGGAGGGGTTTGTGTTAATACGAAACACTCTGTCAGGGTGTTAATAACCCTGATGGTCACGGTCAGCATGGGGTCAAATGTGCTACACAGTGGTGACATTTCTACAGAAATAGAAAATGGCACATGTACTAGGGGAAGACTGGCAAGGGAGCTGCCACTTGGCATTTCTGCATGCTCCTGCATTGAGTGAAAGAAAATCTGTTATTTTTTTTCCTCCCTAAATGAAGCTAGGGCTATGTCTACACTCAGTGAACAAAGTAGGTTATATACCACCGAGTCTCACCTCCTCAGATAAGGCTTTTGCTTATGCTCTGGGTTCACAGAGGTTTCTCCACACCAGGCACAACAGACAAGTAGGTTGGAATTGAAGTGGTTCCTCTAATTCCACGGCATAGGATGGTTCCTTGTAACTGGAGAATAGTAAAAATCCACTGCTCAGCTCTGAAGAGGTGGATGTAGATATATCTGATGTAGTCACCATTGAAGGTGTATTATATAGGAGTATAAGGATTTGACACTATATCATACTGTATGTGACAGCTGCTGGCTTCATCACAGCATGCCTGTGCAACATTACCTTGCTTAATACTGACTTGTTCCAGTGGATTTAGTACAGATCACTGTCTGTTTTAGTGGCCTTTCTGTGTGATTTACTTTGATAGGTGAAACATTGTCTGAGAGAGACATTCACCCAAAGGAATATGTTGCTGATATTGGATGCCAGTCTAATACGTGCTTGATTCCTAGGAAAATGCTGCAGGAAACTGCTTTTCAAGCAGCTCAGTTTCCTAGTTCATGGAGGCTGTAATCTGAGGGCTACATAATGACCAGTGCCATAAAGGAAGTTTTATTCTTGCCCTTACCCTGTCTGCCCAAGCCTGCCTAGCTTCATCTTTCCTGCTGGGCGTGTTCAAAGGAAGCTGCCTATTGATTAGAGTTGAGGCACAGCTTAATCTTCCAAGTCACTGCAATAAGCAAAGGCACATGGTTCAGATAGAAAATAAACAGAACATGGATGCTACTCTAGAAAGAAGGTGAAATAATTTTACTACCTTTTTCCTGGTTTTTTATGTGGGTCACAGTGGGAATGGCACAAATGACAATATGGAGAGTAGCACCCCATCTTTCCTCCCTCCCAAAAAACACCAAACAAGATGGCTGAACACTAGCAGTTTATGCACAACCTTTCCTCCAGTAGAAGCCACATGTCTCAACAGTAGGAACTGATAAAGCAAATGTCATTTGTCACCTATGAAGTGGATTGATCCTTCAGAATAGTGAAGTGTCATGGTTGTACAGGAATATAGGAACAAGTTGCTATGAGAATCTTACACAGGTTGGCAAGTGTCTTGTTGCTGATTATTATTATGTTTGAATGCTGGACACAATTTTCAGAGTCTTTCATTTTCAATGGCATTTGTTTTTCATGTTTTCTTGTGTGGCACTTTAAAATCTGCAGAAGGTTTATATAGAGAGGAATAGAAATGTACTAGGGAAATTACAAGACCTGTGCAGAAGGAAAAGCCATACTCAAGGCAAAATGGGTACTTTTATATGTATTTATTCTGTAGAGATTTGTTGGAACATTTCTCTTCCTTCCACTCAACTAGTGTTCAACAAACTGTACACTAGCTAAGGACAGCACCCGTTGCAGATGTTGTTACTATTTCAGTATTGCTTAGATGTTCTAACAGATACACGGCTCTGCAGTTCTTTAAAATGGAACTTGCAAACCCAATAGAAGCATGAGATGTAAATGTGAGATGTGGTCTCATCATTTACTATCAGTATGATATGAAGCTAACATTACTTATAGCTGGATTCAAGACAAAACGCATTATTCCTTTTTTTTTTTTTTTTGCAAGTGCATAGACTGTATGTTGATTATCATACCAAGAGTCCCCAGGCTCTTCTTTCAAAAGGAAGCTAATTGTTTCATCCTGCTACATGAGGCTTCACACACAATTTTTGTCTGGCAAGCACAGTTGCCTGAACCAAAGCTCTTTCTGAGAGAAATGCTGTGTACCTTGTTAAAAGTTGCTGCTGACGCTCTTCCTCTGTTTCTTTCCCAGGATGATCCTCTCACTAATCTAAACACAGCTTTTGATGTGGCTGAAAAATACCTGGATATTCCGAAGATGCTGGATGCAGAAGGTAAAGTAGATTCCAACAGCTTTTAACTTGTTTTTTCTCAAGAAATTTTCCACTCTTCTAGGTGGAGTCCTTTTGTACAAGATTCCAGTAACCTCTGAATGTTCCCTGCATGACTGTGTAGTAACTGTATAGGGAAAAAGTTAAAATGGAATAATGAGTCACATATTCTGCTTCCCTCTTCCTCCTCTGTCCTTCAGTCTTTCGAGTCTAGCGTGGAGATCTTAGCTTGGAGTTGACACACAAGGCAGAGATGACTAACACCTGTCATCTGCTGACTGAAGTGTTCCCTTTCAATTATCAGGCCAAATACTGAGTTAGTGGATGGTGTAGGCCTGTGTTCCTTTTGCTCCAGGGTTTTTTTTCTGTGGTCTTTCTGACATTGCTGGTATTTTTCCTTCAGAGGGCATGATATTATTATCATTATTATAGACTGCTTTTTCTTGACTACTCAGAAGTGTTTAGCCTGAAGATTCTTCACTGACTGAGTCTGGAGACCAAGACAGAATTCTATGTTGTTCAGAGATGCTTTTGGTGCTGATTACAACTGCAATCCCTGAGGCCAATGGGACAGCAAGGATTACTTTTCAGAGCCTTGTCAGGACCAGCTTGGCAACAGATTTTGAAGACTGTAACTCTGGAGTACAAACAACAGCCTGAAATAGTTCACTGGTTGTCGGCTGTTTGACTAAAGTCAGTGGGCTTCAATGGTAGAAGCTGTATTTCAGACTTGAGTTGGACAGGGGAAGCAGTTAAACATTTTTGTTAAATCAAGGAGTGAGAGGAGCAAAGAGGAAAGGTGGGAATAGGACAGCCAAACCCAGTGAACCTGTATTTTAGTAACTAGGATGTTCATATTCCTAGAAGGTATTTCCCATCCCCAGAGATGAGTTTTGCTTTCCCTGCATTCATCATGCTGAGGTTAAAAAAAAATCATGAGGATTCCAGTAAATTCAACTGTTTCCTGCCATTCTGTAGGAAATACAGATACCTCCAAAATAAGCGGATCTAGCTTCAGATCTTAGCAAAAGTAGCAGTGATGAAGAGGGCCCCTGGCAGGAATTCTCACTGCTCTTTACTGATTTCTCTCCTCCCTCATGGAGTCAAGCTAATGTGCATTCCCCCACACCATTAATTCTGATCTCTGGAGGTGTTGAGTTTCCACTGAAACTAATGAAAGGGCCTTTTGAAATTCAAGCCATCATTGTGTTGAAATGGAGGAGGGAGACATGGAAAAGAAGGGAGAAAGTATCTTTCCAGAAGAAGAGAACTGCACGGAGGAATTGCAATGTAATATGTCTATAAAAGTCATGTCATCCTGATGCCAGTTTGGGTTGATTCAATCCACCAATCACAGTAATGTTCTCAGGACGGGGAAGTGCTGTGACACAAGACATACTGACATATGGCTGCCTTAGCCTGGCCAGACTCTGGAGGAAATTGTATGATGAGGGAGGGGAACCAGAAGGGTGATCCTGGGTTGTGATACACACACATCTCCTGGGGAACGCCGGGAAGCACTGTGGAATCGCTGTGACACGCCTGCGCCGCAGCAGGCCTCCTGGACAGTTGTGGTTCCACTACCCCTCCTCTGCTTTCCTCCCATCAGTTGATTGTGCTCTTAACGTGAGGTTTTTTTTGACAGACATTGTTGGAACTGCCCGTCCTGACGAGAAGGCCATCATGACCTATGTTTCTAGCTTCTACCACGCCTTCTCAGGAGCCCAGAAGGTATCGCAGGATCCCAAGCTCCCTCCACAGAGCACACCTGGTGCCATTGCTAATGTCCAAACCTTTTTTTCTTTCTCTCTCTCCTCTCTAGCTACGGGCATCTTTATTATTATGTTCGTGGTAGAGTTGGCTGTTGGTTCAAAGTGGTGCCCCAAATATAATACACGGGGCAAGGAAGCCAGGAATCCCATTTCCCTCTAGTCAGCAGTACTTCCAGTGGCACTTAGGTATGCCACACTTTGGCACACATGCAAATTTAAGGGAGTGGGGAGCTCTGCCTTCTCCATTTGCCTTGTGAACTGCTGCCCTGATGGCCAAGAACCTGGACTTCTTGATCCTGGTAAATGAGCTAGAATGCTTGGTCTTAGAAAAAGTAAAGAACACCACATAGATGCTCTGCCCAGCAGGAAACTACAGCCTCCCCCCATGGGAAATTACAGATACCTATTCACTTTTTTTTTTCTTTTTTTTTTTTTGTGTTTTCCAAAGATGGAGAAACAAAGCTGACTGAGGTTTTGTGAAGGGTTTAATGAATGGCCAAAGCTTTATCTTTTGCCTTATGTATGCTGCAGGTTCCAGCACCCTTGCTTTAAGGTCTGAACTTGCTGCCTTCTCAAGTTGTGCCACAAATTCAGTCCCAGTTCACCTGGGGCTTATAAAGCATGTATAACAAGTACATCCACGGTGGTTTTGTAAACAGAGCATTGTTTATCATGGCAGAGATGCCTGTTTTTGTTCATTTGTTTCCTTTTTGTCCCCTCTTTTCTCATCCATGTTGGAAACCAGGCAGTTGAGTCCTCGCTACTTCTGGCTTAGCCATTTTCCTGTTGGTAATGGAGTCACTTAAGGAAAACATTTTGTGGGTGAAACCTTGTACACGTCTCTTGCCAAAACCAAGCAGCCTCCTGTACTTGAGTGCCGTAGAAACAGGCAGTGCACGTTGCAGCAGAGCAGCTCCTGTGTAGGAAGTGCACTGCGTGGGAAGGCTCTGATCTCCAGCTCCTTGGCGTATGAAGGGCCTCGAGCGCGGGCGTTCAGATCTCCAAACAACTTGTTTGCATCCTTGGGCCGGGCCCCCAGACTGCAGCTGTGAAGGTGCAGAGCCCAGATCCTCATCTCAGGAGCCCCCTGGATTGGGGGGTAGGGAGGGGTGCCGCTTTGAGCCACAAGCCAACACTGCTAGCCACCTTCTGGTCCGAATTCCCAGCTCTCCGCATGGAAGTCTGTTTGGCCTGTCCTGCAATGCATGATGGGAAGTTTTCTCCCCCTCTCTCACGCCACCCATGATTGTTTTGTTTTATCCTATGTGCTGCTTCTTACTTTATCCTTTCAACCTCTTTTCCTTCTCTGCACAGATATTATAGGCACGCTAAGGCCGGATGAGAAGGCCATAATGACCTATGTCTCATGTTACTACCACGCCTTCTCAGGGGCACAGAAGGTGAGACTTTACTGCTAACAACCCCTCCCTTCACCCTGCCCTGCCCATCTGTCCTCCAGTGAGGAATGCCAGACCCCCGTCCGCCCCAGGGCGTCTGCAGGGCAGCCAGTGCGTCCAGTGATGCATTTGGATATGCCATCTGTAATCTTGCTGGAGAAGCGATGTAAATGTCCTTTTGGACACACTTGAGCTGCTCCTTCCCTCCAGTCTCACAGCACAGGAGAGGAGAAAGCATTAGGTAAAGCTGGCATTGGAAGATGAACGGATGTTTGCTCTGACAGAGGCAGTACCCTTTCAGTAACTAATGGGCATTGTCCTGACCAGGCAGTGCACCTCCAGAACTACCACAGTCAAATCTGCCCACTCCAGGAAATCACAGCCTGTCCCTCTTGGGCTGCCATCCTGCCTTCCACACTCCACTAGGTCAGTGGTCTTTTCCTAGGCTGAATCATCCGTGAGCTGGTTACATAGCACTTTTGTGCTCCAGCCGTGAAGTTCATTTCTACCAGGCCTTCAGCTTTCCCAAATTCATTTCCATTCCTTGTTTCTCCCTTGTAATTCTCCTGTTTCCCAAACCACCTATATGTCTTTTTTATCTTTCCTCTGCCTTGCCCATTTCCATAGCTTCAGGCTTTCCTTCTTCCTCTGATTCCTCTTTACTCCAAAGTCTCTTTGCCTGACATCAGGATATTTTGAACTAAATATTGCAGATCATTTTTGGGCAAGCAATTTCCCAGCAGTCCTTTGAATGAAGGAAAAAGGTCAATTCTTTTCTCCCATGTCATTACCTGCCTGGGCTGTGGCCCTTCCACAAGATTACTGCTAGTTTCAAATAGGAGACTTTAGATCAGTAAAATCCAAAATCCAAGACTATGTTCTTCGTGTTACAGACAGGCCTTTTCTATTTGAAACACAGTCTTTGTGTTGCCCAGCTTGAGGGCTAATCTGACTCCAGGAAGATTCTGTCTCTTTTGTGCAAAGCGGTGCTGATGGTCCCAGCATTGATTCAGTTTCCATGCTGATGCTGGCTTTCAGAGGGTAAATGCAAGCAGTAGTTTCCAGGGAGCAGCTCTTTAGTTCAAGCTTTTTGTTCTTTGCCCAGTTTCATATAAATTACATGATACTGTCTTGTTTCCAAGGAACTGGGAATGTGTCCCACGGCAGTGCAGTAGACTTGCCCATTTGGCATAATTGGTGTAGTCATGACTTTTCCGCTAGGATCCTGTGGGTTTTTGTTCAAAACACTCAAGACCAGTCTGCAAGTTCCAGCCAGCTGATACTTGCAGGAAGACTGTAGTTTCAGAAATCATGCCAGCCTCATGAAAAGGCCTGATGTTTGCCAGGTGCCCCTGAGGGACTGCTCCATGCAGTCTGCTTAACCTGAGGAGCTCCAGATGAGGAAACATCAAACCACAATACGAGGGGAGTTGCAGCCTGCTGCAGAAACAGCCATGCCACTTACCAATCTCTTCCTTTTCTCTCTGCATCCATTCCATGATTTGGAAACCTGTTCAGCAGGTTCCATGCTCTGATCAGCAATTTATGTGGATGCTCAGTCTGCTGGGATCACTGAAAACAGTCTTCTGCTTGCCTCAGGACCTGAACCACGTAGCTGGGGCAAAAACTATACATGAAGTGTCTCAGTATTAACATTTCAATCCCATGTAGTCCAACAGACTTACAGGGACTTACATGATTCATTTTTTAGCAGTCCTAATGGGCCAGCAACTCAACTGTGCCCTGGCAGGAGGGGTACAGCTCCTTTTTGGGGCTGCCGTGGTCATAAATTAGCCAGCTGCTAAGTGACACATATTCAAACCCGCAGGCAAATGCAAAGTGGTTGCTGAGTACAAGCCCCTGCCCAGATGTTACTGTGTTGCCACCTCATGCAGGGTTAGGTGACTTACTGTGATATCGCTCAATTTTTCATCCAGATTTTTCATTACTGCCAGCAGGCCTGAAGGGAGAGTCCCATGAACCGCTTTCTGCTTCTTTCATTCTCTTATCCTGAGCCTTTGAAGGTACAGGGTCCCCAGCCTGACTTGTGTATGTAGATGGCTGCTTTTTCTCTATGCCTTTTTTTAAATATATATATTTGTAGGTATACTTGCTTTGGTTGGTTTGCTTGTTTTCTAACTGCTTCTGACTTTCACACTAAATGCATGCGACTACTGGTTGGCTTAATATTTTGTAAACTTGTGGCAATTTCTAACTAATGTTTTACTGTTTTATTAAGAGATTGTGTTTGGTGTATAGTATTTTGGAGTGGTCCTCCGAGGCCAGAGGACAGCAGCAGCCAGGCATCTTCCCCTGAGGCTAGAGGACAGCAACAGGCAGGCATCCCTACATAGTGCACTGTGGGAATGCCTTCCTTCATGGTCCTCCTCAGCAGAAAGACTTGGATCCATGAACTAGAGAGACTGCAAACTCTACACTTATCCTCAGCAGTTCAAGTTATGGTTGAGAAGTACAGAAAAGACAAAAGGCACATAAATTCCTGCCATTCAGTTTTTCATTTTGATTCCACCAGACAGCATGTGCATCGACACAGCAGCGTGGTATCAAGCAAAATGAGCTTGCCCTCCCCAAGACTCTGAGTGCAAGCAGTACAGTGTGTCAGCACAGTGCTGCACTGAAGCTGATGAGCTCACACAGGTTCTCTGAGAATAAAGGTGTGCAGCTTCCAGAGCCCAGGATTCTGCATCTTCTCAGTCCAGCCCTGTGCCTTGTGGGCATCTTGGCTTTTTTGGAGTCAGCATGAACATCCTAAATGCATCGTTGCCTTTAGCAGTGTGGGGAAGCCAAAACAGCTTTTTCCACTGAACTAATGAAGGTGTAGGGGGAGCTGCCTTGGCCTCATGTAAACATCTTGGTGTGCCACTCTTCTTTTACATGAAAGTGTTTCACTTTAGTTTTGAGGTTGCCATCACTGTGGATCAGCTCATTAGCAGTAGTGTGGAGGGTATTTGTGAAGGTTGCCTGAAAGCTCTGGCATCCTTTTGTCCTACCGTGCTCAGAGCACAGTGTAACGTGTTGCTTGTGATATTAATGGTGATTGTGGCCACCAAGAGCCTTTCCTGTGGCTGCAGCAGCAGCAGCACACTATTGCCTGGAGCAGTAGCAGTTCCAAGGCAAGAACCATTGGGACGCAAGTACTGGTGGGGGAAAGAAAGCTCTACACTCCTGCCATTAGGATAACACAAATAATGTCGTAACTGCTGACATTCTTGGGGTCTTTTTGTTTGGACAGTTGTTCAACACACATATTTAAACTTGGGCAGCTGGAGAAAGTCTATCATCAGATACATGTAAATATGCCTCAGTGGAAGTGGATCCTGCCTGCACAGCTGGCTGCTGCTGCAGTGAGCTCATGGGGTGTAAAAATAAGAAAGTTAAAAGAACACCTCTCCTGGAGTGATTGAGATAAACATTAGGTACTGCCAGTTCCCTGCAGTCACTAGGCATATCATGGTAGGGCTCTAGCAGTGTCTTTTTCCTATACTATTTGGTCCCATGTCTATAGTTTTCTCTGAATATCAAAAACTACTCCATTAGAGTACAAACTTTAGTTAAAAATAGGTCAAAGTACAAGCTTTCTTAAATGTAACCATTGTTTGCACTTTTTGCAGGTTTCTTTTTAAGTGAAACTGCTCCTTTTTCTGTACAGGTCTCTCTGATGTGTTTTAAATTAGCTGATAATCTGTGTATCTCATAGCTGGTCCACTTTAGTGAAGGGGCAGATGACTGGATAGATGTTTTAACAGCTCCATTTCATTCTACAAATGAATAAGATTGCTGTGTCCCCTGGGACCTTAGCAATCCATACATCACTGTGCAGCCTATGACTTTATTGCTATTCTTGCTGCTTCACATCAGCTGCAAAAATTAGAGTTTTTTTCTCAAATGTCCTTGAAGATTGAATAAACAGATAATAAAAGGTCTTTTAAAAATAGGAAAAGGTTGAAACATACCGGCTATAAACTCAGCAAAACTTATTTTGGCATCAGTTCTAAATGTAGTTTTGAGGCAGGACACAGCGTTCACAGTTGGTTTGCTGTAGTGTTGCCCTCTCCTCCTTATTTGCACTCAGCCTCTCTAAGGAGTAGTTCTCCCAGAGGGGCCCGTGGGTACCTGTAACACCTTCCTCAGGCACCACGGTCACAGCTGCACTGTGCTGAGAGGGGTTTGAGGAATCCCCTGATGCATCACAGGGGCATCTCCTCAGGCTTTGTGGCATGGCACACACCATGGGTAATGATAAAGGAAGCTGATAACCCACAGATACATTCTGTGCAAGGATCAGCCTGCTTGTATGTCCCCCATGCCAGACACTGCTTCTGATTTCATAGCAGGGATTTTTCTGCTCCTTACTTTCCAAATTCATGTTCTGACATGTTGAGCTCGCTGCAGAGAACCAGGTTTTGGTCTCACAGTGGAGAGAAAGAAAAAAAGTAAGAAAAAAACTCCAAACCTAAATAGTAGCAGTAGGATATTTTTTTATTGTGAGACTTGTTTTGGAAGAGTAAGCAGAAAGATCACCCAGAAAAGTGGGGGGGAAAGAAATCCTCTTCTCAGCTGGATCATAAGACTCTGAATATATGGTAGGTGTACGCTTCACCACGGAGGTGGCCCTGTAATCAGTGCCAGAAATATAGTGAAAACTGGAAGACAGTTCTGCTGGGCAGAATTTAAGATTAAGAGGAGTATCTACCATTTTATCTTCCAAACAAAATTAGGAGTTTTCTCATAAGTCTAGGTTATGGCTTAACTCTCTTTGGGTAGTTCTTTCCTGGGGTAAAAGTATGGAGACAGTCTCATCAGCTTGACATTGCTCTGTTACTGCTGTTCCAGCTCAGAATGCTGGTGTGGGGAGTGGAGATAGCAGCAGAAACTCTACCTGTCTTTGTGAAGAGGTAGCCAGGGTCCCTCTGGTAGGAAGCAAACAACAAGGCCCTCTTACAGAAACAGCTCCAGAAAAAGTATAGAAACATTGGTTGTCCCACAACATATAGGGTAGAATCAGTACAGCTGAGAATCTCTGAAGAAGGGAAGAACCAAATCATTATAGAAGGGAAAAACCAAATCATTATAGAAGGCCAAATGGAAAGCAGAGAGGTCAGGACGAGATGTCTCAAAGTGTAGATAGGTTGAGAGGGCTAAGGGTAGGAGATTTTACCTGCAGGTATGTAGCAGGAAGCTAAGCTGCAGGTTTTGGTTTGGGTTTTTTTTTTCACATTTTACCCTTCTTCCATTTTTCTTCTCTTTGTTAGGCGGAGACAGCAGCAAATCGGATCTGCAAGGTGCTGGCAGTCAACCAAGAAAATGAACAGCTCATGGAAGACTACGAAAAACTGGCCAGTGATGTAGGTGTTGTTTTCTGAGTGGTGGTATGCAGAAAAGAATTGCATTTAATGCTGATAAGTAATCTTGGGGATTGCTATTGAACCACTGCTATTTTCCCTGGAAAATTAGTTTTTCCTCTTCAAATTAAGGACCAAAGTTACCTTTAAGACAATCTACTTTAAAACAAAAAATTTCCACAGAGAAGCGTTGAATTTCTCAGTTTATTAGGAGCCAACCCAGAAATGCTAAAATGGAAGGAAAAATCAAGTTGGTTTAACTTGAATTTGTCAGGACTATACAAGATCATTACATCTTCCATACAACTTGTATCTTAATATACTGTAGAAGTCAGGAGTTGGATCAGAGAATAAAAATTAGTGATACCTGAAGAAAGAAATATGCATTTACTGATAATGGAAAGAATGTGTCAGATACAAGCTGGAGGCTGCTTTTGTTAACTGAGAAGGCTGACAGACTGACAACAGGGAAACTACAAGAGACCAAATGTGGACTGGAGTATGTTTGTGGTAGATAAGTAGGGAAAAGATGGACAATAGAAGGGCAAACATAACCCATAAGCCTGGTTTCAGCCTGATGTGAAAAGCATAGGGCACTTCTCCACTCACACTCTAGACAGCCTATTGCATTAGCATTTTGCCAGCTCTCCAGATGGATTTGTTATGGAGGTGTATTCAAGGAGCAACAGTGACTTTGAGGAAGCTAGAGTGGGAAAAGTGTAAGGCTGAACTGAAGGCAAGAACTTGATTTCTCCTGTCAGATTCTTCTGGAGATAAGATGCTTACAGCATCTTTTAGTTATGCAACAGTCCAGCAAAATTCTTAAGGCTTTAACATAATCTGAGGATATAGTTTTGGTCCTGCTTGTGCAAAAACTGTGCCTTAAGCATGTTGGATTGGCACTGCTGCAACTAGCAATACTACTTAGTGTGGTAGGGAATGTGCTGCTCATTAAAAAAAAGTACTTCCAAAAAAGCTGGCCAACTTTCCTTTATGAGCCCTGCTGGTGGCAGAATCTTTCTGACAGCAAACATAAAAGTAAATGGTCCCTTATGAAAACAGAGCAACACCTGCAGTTTCAGCACAATTTTCAGTTCAAGGCTTCTTGTCATTGCTCCTCCCAGCTGCTGGAGTGGATTCGTCGCACCATCCCCTGGCTGGAGAACCGGGCCCCGGAGAACACCATGCAGGCCATGCAGCAGAAGCTGGAGGACTTCCGGGACTACCGCCGCCTGCACAAGCCCCCCAAGGTCCAGGAGAAGTGCCAACTTGAGATCAATTTCAACACCCTGCAGACCAAGCTGCGGCTCAGCAATAGGCCGGCCTTCATGCCCTCCGAAGGGAAAATGGTCTCGGTGAGTGTGGGTGACTGCTTCTGTATACCCGAAACATGCCTAAAAAACGAGAGCTCCTTTCCTCCCATGGGTGGGCAGAGAATGCCCACCTTCATAGTGACATATTCTGTGAGAAGAACTCTGAAAAATACAGATCAGGGAGGCCATGATAGGAGAAGATCAAGTGATTGTTGCTTCTCTGTGTCTAAATCAGACTCTGAGACTCTTCACAAGTTGCATGTCTTTATGAGGAGATGTCTCGGTGGCTTTTGTTCTTTCTGATTCAGAAACGGTTGAGTTTTGTTAAAGTTTGATGTAGGGGAACTTTAAAACTCCAGAGGTTTTTAGAGAGGCTTTTCTTCTGTAAATGGTTATATCCTGGGCTTCTAGTCCTGCTTGCCTTAAGTCTGACACTTTGTCTCCCTGACTTGTCTGCACAGCGCTGTGAGATGAAAAGCCCATGCTCACTCCCTCCCATCAGTTGGAGCCATATAGCTCACTGAGACTAATGCTGCTGAACATCTTCCCTCCAGCTTCTAACTTGCCTTTCCTTCTCATGTTTCTGTCTCTAGGATATAAACAATGCCTGGGGTGGCCTAGAGCAGGCTGAGAAGGGCTACGAGGAGTGGTTATTGAATGAGATCCGGAGGCTAGAGAGGCTGGATCACCTGGCAGAGAAGTTCCGGCAGAAGGCATCCATTCATGAGTCCTGGACAGATGGTAATGCCAACCTACATGCTTCCTGTAGCCTGAGACAGTGCTGACTGTTGTGTAGGGAGGAGGAGATGGATTGTGCATGGGTCCTTCCATGAGAGTTTCCTCTTGAGAAGGCTAGATTTATTTCTTATTTTATTAGAAAGCAGTGTATGGAAACCAGCTTATTCTCTGTTCTGCATCATGCAGTCAACATTAGCATTTCCTAACTGGCAAAGTGAGAACTTTGGCTAGAAGAGAGCAGCCACAGAGCAGAGGAAAAGTTCCTGTACAGTAAATGCTGCCATTGGCTCTAACAGGATCAGCATAACCCATTTTGCACATACTGAGACAAGTCCAGTGTAAACTGTGACAGTGCTGGCTTAAGCTACATTATGTGCCCTTCTGTGTTGTTAATGGCAAACTCACACTTCGTGGTTTGAAAGTGAGCACTGAGCTTCTCTAGGCCAGCAGGCTTGGGGACAAGCCTCAGGTGGGGCAGCTGGAGTGAGGCCGATGCCCTTTTAAGGGCCCTCGAGGGTGCCTGGGTGGCAAGAGCTGGCTTTGGCCACCCTGGGTCCTGTCCTTCATTCTTCTGTCCTTTGGCTCCCTCCCCAGGTAAGGAAGCAATGCTGCAGCAGAAGGATTACGAAACTGCAACCCTGTCGGAGATCAAGGCCCTGCTGAAGAAACACGAGGCCTTTGAGAGTGACCTGGCTGCACACCAGGACCGCGTGGAACAGATTGCTGCTATTGCACAAGAGCTCAAGTACGGCACCCCAGCCACGTCCCATCCTTGGGGCCAGGGAGGCTTAGTCAGCTTTGCCCTTTGGAGAGCAAAAAATCCATCCCCATACAAAAATGCTGGGAATTCCCAGTGTTTCCAAACAGTATCTAGGATACTGCTATCCAGTATCCGGACACACCAGAAAAGCAGGCCAGAAAATGGATGAGCCATGGGTGCTGTTGAGGAGGAGGCAGAATTATACTCCTAAGCCAAGTTTCCATCCTCTTCCAGTTCATTATGCTGCCATGAGCCCTTTCCTAAAGAGTCTGACCTGCTGCTGGCACATGCTGTATTTAAGACTTGTTATACTGTCATACTTCTCCAGGAACAGAAGGAAAGAGCCCATTGTGGTCTCATTCATTCCCCCAGGAGTACCTGCACTGTGTGCATTCTGTTCAGCATTTGCTGCTGGGCATCCTTGCAGCAGATCAGCTCTTTCCCTGCTTCACTCCAGCTTGGAAACATTCAGCTCCACTCCTTTTCCTGGAATAATACAGCTTACCAGGAGAAATGAAGGGCTCATCAGGATTGCTAGAGGTACCAGGCAGGCAAAGAGCTAGCAGCTGCAGCACAGGGAGGTTTTGAAACCCTGCATGTTTCTTGGCAACAAACAGTCTAAAACTACTTGGTTTTGACTCTGTTTCCTATTTTTAAAAGATTTATACATCACACTGGCCTATCTGGAGTCCGGGCCAAGATCAGTCCTCTCAGGCTGAAGAGTTGTTTTTCTCTAAAAAATTAGGATTATTGGATCAAGATCATTATCTTCTTTAACAACAGAGATTTACAGAATTGCTCTTTTCCACTGGAGGATTGACCTTGGAACAGGAGGAGGATTCAAGGCAATCCCCCATGTCAGTAAGATTAAAACTGAGTCTGTCTAGTCAGCAAGCATTACCTGACCTGCCACTTCCAAAGTGCACACTGCAAGTCAGCCAAAGCAGCTGCAGCTCTAAGAGCAACAGGGAAGACTGAGGCTTAAGCTGTGGGAGAGGTTATTTCTTCTCAAGTGTGAGAACAGCAGGCTCTGCTCTTGTTGTAAAAGCTATCTTCCATTTCAGCAAAGAGGCCATGCCCTGAAATATCATGGCAGAGCTCTTTTCTCCTGCAGAGACACACTTACAGAGAGATGCAGAGGGTGTGGAGGAAGCCACTGCAGCTACCCATGGCAGGAATATTTGGGGCCATGGCACGTTGGCCTCCCTGGCTGCAGTGGTCCAGCACAGGTGTGTTAAAGGTTAGGCTTTCAGAAGGAGTTCTTTCATCTGCAGTGCTGGCTCTGCAGCAAAGTAGATCAAGCAACTGATCTGGATTAAAAACCCGGAAAAGAAGTTATTTTTAGCCCCCATCAGTTACCTGGCTAGTTTACTGGAGGACTCCACCAACAGCTGTACCCACACGCCCCAGGAGGGCAATAAAATGGCATGAAGAAACAAGGCTGGGGGGGTAAGAGTGTAACCTGCATTGCTACCTAAAGGATTGCTCATCAGATGGCTCAGGGTCACTCAGTGATTTATTCCCAGTGATTTATTTTGGGTTTTTCTCTCAAGGCTGACACTTCCCAAATTGGCTGGTCTCCCTCTGCAGATTTCTCCCTCTTTGCCCATGTGCAGTGCGTGAAGCAATGCAAGGCTACAAGCTTTAGTGCGTCCCTTTGTTCTCCTTTCCCCAGTCATACTTTTACCAGCCTGTGTTCCTTGAGTGTCAGCCTATAGACATGTCAGCAAAGCGCTTCTTGTCAGGCATATAGGAGAGAAACTACACAGTTATTTTGGGATTGTCCTAAATAAATTTACTGGGTTATGTAATTTAGCTATTCCTTGCCACCTATACTATGCAATTCTTAAGGCAATCTTAAGCAGTTTCTTGGTGTTCCTAATAAAATCTTCTGTTTCCATTCTGATGTATAAGACACAGTTTGTTAGACTGCATAATGTTCTTAAGCAGAATACAGGAGCAGATTGCTCTCATCATAATCTGCTTATTTCCAGTTTGAGCAAAAGTCTGTGCTCCCTCCCCCTTTTTGGCAAGTTATTCCCACCAGATAGCCAGCCCCAGTATTTGTTGAGGCCTTGGGTGGTCCTGTTCTATGCTGTTTGGTTCAGCATAACATAGTGTCTCCTAAACTAGATCCTGATATTATCCTGACTTGCTTTATTTGCAGTGACCATGAGCTCTTTGTCTGAATCTGTCTTCAAGATGGATGAAGATTTCTAACATGTTTCTCTTATTTCTGTGCAGGGTCATTATTTGACTTCTTGTCATTTTTTTCCCCACCCTTTACAGTGAGCTGGACTATTACGACTCTCCCAGTGTCAATGCCAGGTGCCAGAAGATCTGTGATCAGTGGGATAATCTGGGTGCCCTAACCCAGAAACGTAGAGAAGCCTTGGAGGTGAGACATGTCACAAGTTGGACCTTCTGGGTAGTGCATTCATGGGGGCCAAGCTGCAGTGGCCACAAGCAATATCAGCTCACTTGTGAACTCCTGGAACATCCTGCACTGTAAACATGGCCTACATTTCAGTACACTTAGGCTGCTTTTTTTCAGCACAGTTATGATGCCATTTGTTATCTCAGGCTACTGACTTATTTTTACTTTTTAGCGTGTTTTGTAATTTCATTCTGCCTGAAATTTTGCCTTGTTTTGTTTTATTTCAAAGGACCTTGGATTTATTTTATTTCCCCTAGAAAAATTCTGTCCAGTGTGTAATCTCTTAACAGCAGAGAGATTTTTAGTGACATGCCATCCTGGGAGGGAGCACCAAGGAGGTCTGAAAGGAAGGAGCAGCTTAGACAACCCATATATCTATGTGATTATTCTTCCCCAACCATCTCTCTTGATTTTCTTTTATTTCTTTTTGTGCATGCACAGAGGACAGAGAAACTACTGGAAACAATTGACCAGTTGTACCTGGAGTATGCCAAACGAGCTGCCCCTTTCAATAACTGGATGGAAGGGGCCATGGAAGACCTGCAGGACACATTCATCGTTCACACCATTGAGGAGATCCAGGTACAGAGCAGTCATTTGCACCAGTTAGGTGGGGACCGTGAGAAGTTTGGGGTCTCCTGAGTTGTATGAATTCAGAGTAGTATGAATTTATAGGTTATATTTTGGTGCTTCTGCTCTATTGAGTGAGCCTTATCAAGATAAACAAAAATAAGTATGTTTTTCCTTTATTTTCTCCAAAAACTTGGATCTGAATAGGTATAAAGCATACATACATCATCCTAGCTGGACACAAAAACTGACAACAGATTTTTCAGAGTAACTCCAGAGCCATAGTAATGGAAACCTGAAAACTGAGACAACCTTTTAGGGTCTTGTGGAATTTTTCTTAACCCACATGAGCAAAGCTTAGTGCTGCTTACAGGGTCTGCAGATCAATTCTTACATGGAATGTTGTGTCCAGGGTCATTTGGTCCTATGTGATAGGACATACCATGAGGACAGTTGAGCTACTAGCTGGTTTCTACTAGCTGGTTTTTGGTGCTGAGCGCAAGAAAAACCAGAATTGTCCATTTTGTTGCTGAATAACCATTTGAAATCAAAGTTGTCTTGCCTTCTCCAAGACAACAAAGACAGTATCTCAGTTTTTCCCCTTCTGAAAGGATGTTAGGAAAGCAACTTGAGGTGTACACAGGTAATTTGCAGACCTTAGAGAGCAGGAATTACTCTTTCCTGAATTGTAGTGGGGACTTCTATTTCACCTGCCTGATGGGCTTGTGAAAAGAATTCAAGTCAGGTCTTTGCCAGAATAGCTGACAGAAGTGTGACCATCATCAGAGAGGCAGCCTACAGAGAGACCTACAGGGAACAGGACAGCCAGGACTGCGAGGCAGTAGTGACAGTTACTGTGTGACAGTTACTTGTTTCTTCCATCCTTCCCTTCTGGACAAAGGGGTTCATTAAGTCTTTCTTAAAGCAAAATAATCTAAACAGCACTTAACCATTTCCATCGTCTCCTTGTGAGTGTTTGCAATGTCTTTCCCAGCCCCCAGACTTGCATTGCATCTCTATGGCCACTACAGCAGCTGCAAAGCAATGAGTCACCCTGTAAGGAAGGAATTTTACAGAAAGTAGTTAACAGTGTGTGTTGTGAGAGAGGGCAGTCAATCACATGGTTTACTTCATTCCTTCTTCTGTCCACACTGTTCCCTTGCTTATCCCTGCGCACACCTCTGTTTCCCATGCATTTTCCTGCCTCTTTCCCTAGACTTGATCTTCTAGGTTTCTGGGATGAAGTACCTTAAAGGCCTGTAGAAGCAGTGGGAGATGAGCCAGGACCAGCTGGCTTGTCAGCTGGCTACAAACTACCAGCAAGCACGCCCCAAACTTCAGTCCTTGGAGCACAGCCCGGGCACCGCAGCGAGATGGGGAGTGGGAAGGGCCTGTTGTGGTCAGGAACAAGGAGCTGTTTTCCAGCAGCAGGAGCATTGATGCCTATGCAAGTTTGCAGTTGGCTGGAAGACCTTCACCTGGTTCTGACTCTGACCAAATTGAATCTGACCTCAGTACTCACCTGGAGTTACTTTGGGTGTAGAAATAGTGCATACCTAGTGGCAGAAGAGCATACAGCACATTTAAACTAGTGAGACTTTTTTTAATAGTAATTCTAGTAGTCAGCTCTTCTTCCCCGAAGAGGCTAACAAGCAGTCACTGAGCAGTGTTGGAGAAATAGTTTCCCCTAAATTATAGCCATTATTATTCCTTTTTTTGGTATGTGATCTCTGTCCCTGGTCAACATGGGACAGAAAGAGAGGGAAAACAAGACTTCACATCATTTATCTACTTAAAACTTCTTATCTAATGATACTGAGAGAACCTGGAAAGTGTAGTAGAGTAGCCTGCATTGTGTCCTGGGAATATGCTAGCTTTTGCACTCACTTCAGGAGTACATTTGCTGAAGAGGCTATTCCATAAGTAATGTTCTTACCCTCCCTTTGCTGCTGCCTTCCTTCTGCAGGGATTGACCACAGCTCATGAGCAGTTCAAAGCCACCTTGCCAGATGCAGACAAGGAGCGACAAGCCATCCTGGGAATCCACAATGAAGTCTCAAAGATTGTCCAGACATACCATGTCAACATGGCAGGAACGAATCCTTACACTACAATCACCCCACATGAGATCAATGGCAAATGGGAACATGTGAGTTCTTTCCAGCCTTGCAGGGTAGTGGAGGACAGTGTCACTGCTCAACCACTGTGGGCCCAGGAAATGGATTATTTACTCTGCAGTTACCCTCTTGTGCTTACTGCTGAGTTTAGTGAGGTTTTGTCATTTGGTTTTGGCTCTGTTGCTGTATACTTGGAAAGTGGAAAAGACACTTGGTACAATTGCCTAAGGCACAGACTCCCTTTTACATGCTAATTTTAAATGAAAGTTGCTAGATTTGAAAGCTTTGAGGGTTTTAGTCTTCAGTAGACCTACAGGTAAGTATAGCATGTGAATCAGTATCCTTTGTCACCATTCAGCCCCTCTGATGTTCTGTCTCTGCAGCCAAGTACCCTTTCCCTGCTGTAATCCTAAAAGAGCAGCTACTGTCCCTACCCGTTGTGCTTATGGTTCTTATTAACAAACAAAATCACCCATGTGAGATCTGAACAGAATCCTGCAACTCAGTTATCATTAGCCACCAAAATTCCAAATAATGAATGGAAGCTGCCTCTGGTCTTCCATGGCCTAACACGAGTTTGTGTGTATCCTACAGCAGATAGGATTCACAATCTGAGAGCTTGCCCAGTGTGACTTAAACCATATGACTGCTTGTATTCAGTGCAAAGACCCACTCCTCCCTGCCTTGTGGCAACTTCTGCATTTCCTGTACATGTGCCTTTGTGTGTCTAAATTGCACACTGAGTTGTTACTCCTTGTTGTAGGTGCGGCAGCTGGTTCCCAGAAGGGATCAAGCTCTGATGGAAGAACACGCCCGCCAGCAGCAAAATGAACGGCTTCGTAAACAATTTGGCGCACAGGCCAATGTCATTGGACCCTGGATCCAGACCAAGATGGAGGTAGGGCTTTGCAAAGTTTGAAACACTGTTTTCCTCTGTGGTCTTCACTGATACTATTATTCATTATTTCTGTTGACCACCATCACAGCCATTCTTTCTTCAAGTTACAGAAGGAGAAACATCATAGAAAATATCAAGAATTCCAAGATTGATATTAGTTACTGAGGCGCTTGTACTTTTCATCCCCTAACTGTAGTACCAGAAAAAATTACTTACCTACAATGAGGAGCACTAGTATTTTAAGATTTGTGTTTATATGCAACAAACTCAAAATCCTAAATCAGAGACAGTTCGTGTAATTGCTGGCACAGCAATGGTCTTGATACATGTGACTAAATAAATACAACTAATATACCAAACATCTGCAGAGGAGACATTTTTAAGAGAGATCTCTCTTTAGGTAAGATGTGAATTAAAGTCATTGGAGTTGATAAAATGTAAAAATATGAAGCTATTACTGATGGCAGGAGCTGGAAAGAAGAGAGCAGTTACAGAAATGTCTCTATGAAGAACCGTACACCAGAAAAAGATTCGGCTTGGTCGATTACTAGCTTATGGTCTGCAGCTTCCCTTTCTTTTGTATCCTTGTATTAGACACATCTTATGTGATTCACCTCACTTGAAAAATGTTCATTTAGCACTGTGCTAAATTTTTTGCTGACACTGTCTCAGCTCCTGTGAAGTAACTGCTCCATGAGATTATTTTTTTTGAATCATCCTGCTGTGTGAGAGTGAAATTGCTGCAATAAATGTCAAGCATGTTGGGGCTTGTCCTTTCAGTGGAGTCTTAACTCTTTTGGCTTTGCTAATGCAGGAGATTGGCCGCATTTCAATAGAGATGCACGGGACCCTGGAGGACCAGCTCAACCACTTGCGGCAGTACGAGAAAAGCATTGTGAATTACAAACCAAAGATTGACCAGCTGGAAGGAGACCACCAGCTGATCCAGGAGGCGCTTATCTTTGACAACAAGCACACCAACTACACCATGGAGGTAAATTCTGGCAGCAACTAGACAGCCTCATCTGCTGTGGCCAGTTAGTGTTAGCCACATGTAGCTCTGGCAATGTGCTGTGGTTCTCAGGAAAACAGAGAACTTGATAATATGGCCAAGCGTGCAATGACATGTCACTGAATTTCATTTTTGCCTTACTGTACTTCATGCCCACCCATTCCAATGTACTTCCAAATATAGACAACAGAAACAACCTGAATCCCACGGTGTTCCTTGAAAAATTGACAAGTCTCATTTCTCCTGCCACCTGATTGTGTTAGCTGGGATTAGAAAGGGAAGCACTGATGGTTTTGAGCTGCCACTACCTGGCAGAAGAAACAAGTTCAACAGAAGTCTATTGGCTTCCTGTTGATAATGTGAGGCTTCTTGGGAGCAGTCCGAGTTCAAAATTAGTCCAGCTGAACACAGGCTTTGAAATTTGTTTTTTTGTTTCTGGCCATTTCCATTAAGCAAGAGCAGAAGCAGGGGAGCACCAGTGTCTTCCAAGCACTGTGTTTTATTCAGTTTCTTGGTTAGGAGAGTCCTCTGCTTAAGTAAGTCCTAGAAGCACTGTGCTTGCCTCTCATTTGTGTAAAAGGCCTCCAATATGCTGCTTTGATGAGGCAAAGGAATTTTGCAATAGGACCAACTTTTTCTTAAGAAAGACAAAGATCAGAAATTAGCCTCTTCAGTATAGGTTTTTTCAGTTAAAATTCAGGTTTTAAACACCTGCAGATTAGAAGGAATCTTTTCTGAGGAAATGGACACCAGGGACTGCCTTGAACACTGGGATCATTTAATTTGCAATAAGTAGCACATCTGATCCACTGGCCTCAGAAGCAGAAGAGCGACTTCTTAATTTTGATATTGTCCTGACCTCTTTTACTAGCATATCCGTGTGGGCTGGGAGCAGTTACTAACAACAATTGCTAGAACCATCAACGAAGTGGAAAACCAGATCCTGACCCGTGATGCCAAAGGAATCAGCCAGGAACAGATGAATGAGTTCCGGGCTTCTTTCAACCACTTTGACAGGGTAAGTCAGTGCTGACTGCAGCTACAAGCTCCCATGTGGACTGCACAGTGCAATAAAAAACAAGCAGTCATTGTGATAAAACGGGGTCACAGAAGATGTTTCATTCTTAAAAATGCCACTCCTGTGGATCACTCATTTCTGTGAAGACTGCCAAGTGATTGTTAGCCTGGGAGAGGTATGTCTTCATAGGAAACTGCAAAATTTCCCGATAAAGCAAGACTATGGAGAGGTTTGAACTCTTTTTTAGACAATTAGACTTTTATCCATTCCTCTCCAGAGAGCAAATTATTATTTGGTTTATAAAATTCTTGGGACCATCTGTTCTCCATCTTCTATACCATCTCTGCTATATCTGAGGACAGCCTGACCTCAGAGATTGGCAATGCTTTTAAATTGCTGAACACTGGCTATTTCAGCCCTTCTCTAGCTATCTAAGAAAAATAAACCATGGGTTCTTTTCTTAGGAGAGGGACCCATGAAGCCCTGTAGATTTTATTTTTTGACCTTCATATCATTTGCCCCTTCCTTTCACAACAGCCTGAATGTTAATGCAGACAGAACAGGGGTTTCCTACTTTCAACTATTTGATTATGAAGGCTTAACATTAACTTAAAAAACTGTTTTTTCTTGAAGAAAAGCACTTGAAATTGGCCCCATCATCCTGTCTGTAGCTTCGTTGATCTGTCCAGAGGTGATGGTAGCAGGCAGGGGCTCTTCAGTGCTTTGAGGCTGTTCTGAGCTAAAATTCTGCAGGATGGATGGGGATTCTTAGTTCCTGTAGTAGCTTGTGTATTATTTGAGGGGTACATCCAAATACTGGGGGAACGGGCAGTGAGCAAAGGGAGGAGCAGCTGCCAGGCTGTGTTGTGCTGCACTGTACATCTGTGCTGCTGGCAGAGCTGAGCACTTGAAATAGCTTTGCCAGTCAAAGCTCCTCCCCCTGTGCAGGTCTCATAAATACAGCCATAACGCTGCTCCCCTGAGCTTCAGCTGGTTTTCTTTGTCTGTTCCTGGGATGCCCTGACAGCTAAGCTTCCTTGGGTGTGTTGCCAAACATACCTGCCCTCACCTACTCCTTTAGTGGAACTGTTGACTATAAGATTAAGGCAATGCTTCCCACTGCCTCTGCCTGCTTACCTGCACTCTGGGTTACTAGTGAAACACAGGGCTTCTGACACTGGATAACAAGCAGTGATGCAAGTAATTCACTTGGGAGATTGAGATCTTGAGGCTTCTGAGCATCAGCTGTTTTTGTCATTCAAATGCTCTAAACATGAGCTCTCTGAGAAGGAACTGTTCCAAGAGCATTTTTAGCACATCCTGAAATGTCATTGTGATATCTAATGTTGTACACTTTTTATTTTTCTTCCCTATCTTTCTATCTGCATGTCATTCTTCCTGTTCCTCTCTCCTCACCCACTGCATGGTGCACCTGTTCGTTGTCCTTTCACCTGCCTTTGATGTCCTGTGTGTCCCCTCCTCCCGCCGCACACCGTCACCGCACTGGCACTGCATGTCCTGCTGCCTGGCACACCGCATAACCAGGACCACTCCGGCACACTTGGCCCTGAGGAGTTCAAAGCCTGTCTCATCAGCTTGGGTTACGATATTGGAAACGATGCACAGGTACTGGAAGCTAGTGGTGAACACAGCCAGATATTAAACTGTGAAAAAATAACAGGTTTTTTCCTTTCTTTTCTTGTTTGTCTTAATCCATCTGTTGTTGTTGTTCTTGTGTTTGACTATATATACATCACTTTTCTATACTACTTCCTCTCCAAATGCACTTTGGTATCTATTCCTTTTTAATTCCTTAATTTTTTGTCTTGGGAGAATTTCTTTTATGTCTTCAAACTGTTCTGTTTACTTCTATGTCACTTAAAACTCCTTTCATTGTCCATTCCTCAATCTATCTTGCTTAATATCTTCTTGCCCTTTTTTTATCACCAATATGTTTCTTGTGTATAAACAATTCCATGTCCAAAACCACCTTTGCTTCTTCGTGGTTTCACAAACTACCTTTCCTCTGTTAATTTCATTGTCCTGTTAATCCTCCTTCTATCTTCTCCCCCTTGAAACTCATTCTTTATAACGTCTCCTGTGGGTTCATTTCTCCCTGGACTGGTCTCCCTTTTCTCTTTTGCTTTTTCCATCTTTGCGTCAATCTCTGTAGAAGAAGACTGGTATGATGGATTGTGAAGATTTCCGAGCCTGCCTTATCTCCATGGGTTACAATATGGTAATGTAGAGCCCTCTGTCACTCCTATTCAAAGTGATTCTGTAGGCACCTTCAGAAATACAGGGAGAATGTGTAGTGAATGAAGGTAAATATAGCTTTATTTTCCAGAATTATCAGCAATGTTAAATCTAGTCTTAGTTGTACATGTAAAACTCTTGTCTCACAGCTCTAGCCAAAGGTACAAAAATAGAAATAATTGTCTAATTCCTGTATGTTTCAAATAAAAATTATATTTATCAAACTGTGTAGCTACTAGTAGAAGAAACAGTAAGCTTCCTCATATTGGTGCCTGCTCTCTGCATAGCACACACAACCTTCCCAGCCCTGAATATCAGTTGAAATCATTCAGAAGTATATGTGACCTCACTTCTGAATGCACTCAAAATGCTGCTCCTCCCATTCCTGCCATTTGTTTCACATCTCCTTTCCTGGACATGTAAGTTCAAGTTCCAGTCATTCTCCCTGTAGCTTTTTCCTCACCAGAACACCTGAATATTCAGAGCAGTAACTTGTGAAACCTTGAGAGGCGTGACAGCTAATAGGAAGAGCTTCACCAAAGACTGATGCTCATCAAAGGGCAGGGGAAGAGCACAGTGCAGGCATATTCATCTGCACTCTTGGTGTCTTTACTCCTGATATCAGGCAAAGCAGTGTTTAATCATCTTACTCATCAGCCCAGTATAAATACAGACTCTTGGGTGTAGTGTGCCAAGACTGTAACATTTGATTAGGTATCTTAATTACTCTTGAAGGTATAATGTTCTGAATGTGTTAGGAGAGCCTGTTCCCAGGAGAAGACTCTTCTCTGCTCTTCCCTCCTCTTTACCTGGGGAGGAAGGAATCCCAGAGATGAGAACAGATGACCTTTGATGTAAATGCAGAAGGAAGTGAAGAAAACTACACTACAATGTTTTGGTTTTTGTAGCAAAACTTCTCTGTAGGATCTTCCCTGTAGAGACTGTTTCCCTGGGCCGCTCCAGATATGCAAGTCCTTCTTTGCAAAGCCTGCTATTAAAGATGAGTACAATACTATGAAATATCCCAGAGATATCTCTTCTGTTCTGTCAGCTGAAAAAAACTGTAGAAGTTCTCTTTTAAGTAAATGAAAGTAAAAGGATTCGAGGAGTGTATATCTTCAAATACTGCTACAGACATCTAGCACATGTATAGAGAAATTTGGGTCTTCCTCTGAAGTCAGCTGGTATTGTTCCCCAATAGGAGCATTGTCCTAGATCTGGATGTTATCCTCAGGCATAGCTGGCAATGTTTTATTCCAGAGGACAAATGAGTGGGAAGCATTTGTACACAACAGCAAGCCAAAAAAGAACATCCTGATTAAAAAAAAAAAAAAAAACCAAAAACCAGAGGTGTTTTCTATTTGGCTTTGTTTTCTAGCCTGTGAGATGAGCTGCTGAACAGTTTCTCCTCACTTTGGTAGCAGTGTTGCCTGAGTCCCCAGGCTGACATGACTCTCTTGCTCTCCAGGGAGAGGCAGAGTTTGCCCGCATCATGAGCATCGTCGACCCGAACCGTATGGGTGTCGTGACCTTCCAGGCCTTCATCGACTTCATGTCCCGGGAGACGGCAGATACAGATACTGCTGACCAGGTTATGGCTTCCTTCAAGATCCTGGCTGGAGACAAGGTCAGGCTCCACACCTCAGTTTCCTCTATCTGCTTAACTTCTGCTTTCTTTTTGCTCTTGTCTCTGAGAGAAAGTGTCAAGGGAAGCACTCTGCCATGGGAGGGTGTTTTCACAGGAGCATTCTGTAGTGCTGGAGGAGTGCGAGGTTAAACTGTGGGTTAATGAGCAGTCTCTTAAGGCACTCAAAAGCCTTGCTCAGCTGTCAGAACTTTGCAGCCCACTCTTGCTTCAAAATTTTAATTAAGAGCTTGGTCGTAATTTGTTATTTTAAAATTAACAAGTTCAGCAGATGGTTTTGATTAGTCTTGAAAACTGTTCATTACTGACAGCTGTAAACTTGAGATAATCTTTCTCAGATCTACATGTCACTATCAGTTGTTACACAATCAATAGATTTTCATTGAAGATATTCAATCAATAGACTTTCATTAAGGACATGCTGTATCTGCAGGGGGGACATCTTTTAACCATAGAAATTGGTTGAATGTAGGAAAACTTAGGGAGATATGAAAAGTATTAATTTTTGGAATTTACATCATCAGGGGAAGCAGCTGATAAAATATGTAATCTTATTTTTCTTATATAACAATGCCCACTAATCTGTTAGGTAACTGAACAAATAATATGTACATGTAATATTAATGTATCTCTTTATTTGCTAATGATTTTAGTTATCTCACATGAATTATTGGATACCATTTCTCAGATTGTAATGAGTTATCCTTCAATCCAGTACTGGTTTCCATTTTTCATTAAGAATCTTCTTTTAATCATAATCTAAATATCCATGATACCTGTCCTTTAGACATATACCTGACAAAAGCCAGTTCTATTGTCTTTTGAGGCCAGAAAATTCCATATTACTCAGATAAGCTAACTACTGAATAAATAGGTACTTTGAGATGCAGTATTACTTATTAACTTGTTTACTCTGTACAGTACGTTACATATACTTGTTAGTGTTTAACATGCTCTGGTGGCTGTTACATGAATTAATATTTCATTATGAAGAAAAGTCCCTCGTACCCCAGTGATTAAAGTGAAAGGGAAAAAGAAATTATAAGAAGTCACAGGAGAGAGAGGGATGGTGTGAAACCTGAGCTATTGCTGAGACAGACTGCAAATGGCCATGAGTGAGTTAGCTAGAGACAACATAGTGATTATGATTAGCAAGCAGGCAGCTACTGTTACCTGCTGCCTGGAGGGAGGCTGAGCTCGCTCAGCTCAGCACAGTGAGTCTCCAGAAGCTGAATTTACGTAAGTTTTGCCTGCTCATTAAAAATGTCCACAGTGAAAAGACTGTTGCTGGAACTGTGGAAGCAATACAAAGTGTTTGCTTGTCTGCTGCTTGTATTGGTGCACTAGCAAGAACTAGTGGGGATTGGCCCCTTCCCTTTCTCTGAAGGGAGGGAATGGCAACTCCCAAGGAGCACAAGCAGCTGGCTACCTCCTGCTGGTGAGCAACAGCATCCAAATTAAATTTCTGCTTTCTCCCATCTACTTTCAGCAGGACCTCCTTTGTCAACAGGAAGGCACATTCTTAACACTAATAACTTGCCTGACTTACCTCCAGGTCTTTCTTTAGCTGCACCAGCATCTCTCATGCAAAACCAATCTTCATTGTAAAAACCATTCACTTGTCTAAACAGTAGGGAAGGAGTGCATGTCCTCCCAGGGTGTAAGAGCAGAGAGCTCCCTGTGTGGGTGTACAGGTCTGGTTGCTGGGATGCTGTCCCTGAGTGTTGCCTGCTGCCCTGGTGTGACAGGGGGTGATTGTCCCTCAGGGGAAAGTCAGTTTCCAGGAAGTAACGAGTGCCTTAACCTTTGTCCTCATTGCAGAACTACATCACTGTGGATGAACTGCGGCGGGAGCTGCCTCCTGACCAGGCTGAATATTGCATTGCTAGGATGGCACCCTACAATGGCCGTGATGCTGTACCTGGTGCCCTGGACTACATGTCCTTCTCCACAGCCCTCTACGGTGAAAGTGACCTTTAACTTTTTTCTGTCGCACCACACGCTCCCTTCCCTCTCCCCCGTCCAACACACCCTATTTTCTCTTTGCAAAGCAACCTCTGCTCCGCTCTTTTTTGTGTTTTCCTGTTTTGCTTCAGATAACAGATCACATTTTTAAGTGGGGGGGAGGACATTGACACGGGACCGCCTACCTTGCCCTTGAAATAACAGTTTACAAATTATTTTGTGCAAAAAAGTTACATTTTAAAAAGAACAGACATATTTTATTATAGAAAAAGGTATTTTTCTCCACCAGATTGAAACTTAAAAAGAAAATGTTAAAATATTGCACCAAATATTTTTTGTTGTGACATAGGAAGTCAAGCACAATGTTACATTCCATCCTTTCCAAAAAGAACCAAACTATGGCAAAACTCCACTTGTTCTGTTAACTATTACATTTGCGTATGTCTCTCTCATCACTTTTATCTTGGGAGGGGAGAAGGCACACAAGTGCATGTGTTTGCTGGTTCACTCATTTCATGAAAATATTTTATGATAAACTTTTGAAATTGCTGTGTTTTCTAGGGAAAAAAATAATGTACACAGCTCATGTTTTCATATTTAATTAAAAAATACAATATGCCTCCTATGTTTATCAGTGCACAACTTTTTTTGTTGCTGAGAGTTGTCTGGTTTCAGAACATGAAGCTTGAGAGTTGATAACTTTGATATTGCTTGTCACAAATCATATTAAAAACTTCTTGTGATAACAACTCTAGACTTTATTCATTTGTATAGTAAAATAGTATAATCCTATTTGGTTAAACATGGTAAGGAGAAGTAAGTTACACTACATTTAAAGGTATATTCTCAGCCCCACAGCCTTTTCGTTCTTGCTGAATAATGTTGAAATTGTCACAGCTTAATGACCACTTTAAATCCCCAATACACCCCTATCTTTAGAAGCATTATTCTTGTTACTCCTTAAAAGCTAGCACAAATTAGTTACTAGAGCTGTACAAACAACAACCACCGTATCTTAAACCATTCATGAAAAATTCATCTACTGTTCCATGCTCAATATTGAACATCTGACTGATTTTGATCCCACATCTTCTGATATCATAGATTCCTCCAGGGGTCATCTTTCTACTGGACATACAAAAGAAAGCAGCCTTCAGGACAACTCCTGTGGGAGTTTTATTGAGTCATAAAGTAACACACTCATGCATGTATCCAGAAATCGGCAAAGGGAAGCAGCCATCTCATATTACAGGTGCATTTCCTGCCCTCCCACAACTTTCTTAGGAAACACAGGGTTAGGAGAAATAACATTAAAATAACATTACTGCTTCATGACATGTTTCAAGTAAGTGTTTTATAGGTATGAGCAAATACCTCTGTCTCTAGTCCCAAAGGCAGATTATATTTTGAAGTAATGACTGCAGGAATGGTGGATTTGTGGCCGGATTCGCCAAGAGCTTCTTGGTTACATTGTCCTCTGTTCCCCAGGACAGAGCTGAGTCCTGAGGAAGGTATTGTACATGGCTGGGTTCAGCATACCTACCTGAGGAAGGTATTATACAAGGTGGGTTGGGGTTCAGCACAGCTTTCTGGTCTATTCCTGACCTCCAGTAGGACACAATAAAAATTACAGCAGCACCTTGTGATGTATCCCAACATGACAGTATCTGCCTACTGTGTGGAGAAGGGATGCTAATGTCTGCTACCACACTTCTTTCCAGCATACACCAAGATCTGCATTCTCCTGCAGGCTGGATAACACAGGGGGCATGCAAATTAATGCCATTTAGCTTTATACATAGACACAGTTTGTCTTCAAAGGAGACACTGTGCAACTTAGCTATCATTGTGTTGTTAATGGAATTGAGCTGAAGCCTCCTGTGTTGAAACCCATGATACTAAGAAGCCTGGAGGGGTTGATATGAATTGTCAGTAATGTAGGACTTGGAGCAATATTTAATCCACTTGATTTTTCAGCTATGTCACTACTATGTTGCTGCAAATGGGACTGTCCTATTCAAAGGTGTGGTAAACTGATTCCCCTTGCCATGTTTCAAAGTATATAGCATAGTACTTGTCTATTTGAAAGCTAAAACAGCAGAGAGGATGACTAGAGGCCTGAACAGATAATTTATATTGAAGTTTGCCTCTGAATATCCATTGCCCGTGCTTTGGTAACCCTCTTTCCTCTTCCACAGTAGCTGCCCTGTCATTGGTTTGCTGCACCTAAAATGGACATTTGCACTGTCAAAAAAATTGATTTAAAAAAAAATTATCTCTGTAGGTTGTACCTCTCCCAGAAGATGCAATGATATTTTAATAAATTTTTATTTGCTTATTTAAACATAAAACTGGGGTGGAGGAGAATGGGAATATCTGTTGGGCTATTAAATGACCACTGTCTGGAGAAAAGATCCATATTATTTTGCAAAAGGGGTAGAAAAGAGCATAGCTGCTCCTTGGGCCATCACTTTGGGCCCAGGTCTACCACCACTCTGAGAACAAAGCCAAATTATGTTGAATGATCCTGGCGACAAGCACACTGCAAATCTGTACTTGGAGATTCTAGAAGTCTTCATAAAAATCTTTTTTCTGAGCTGTGGCAGTGTTGCAATGTGTGACCAGCTTTTACAGGAAACACCAGCTAGGTGTAAGTATTCCTAGTTTTATGACAGAAAGCAGGTGGCTCATCCCTGCTGACACTACAGATTGGTGGCAATGTGTGGGCTCCAGCCTTGTGAAAGTTGGCACCCCAGCACTGCTTTGGTGAAACTGAGATGTCAACAGCAACAGAAGGGTCTGGCCTGTGCTTCTGAGTACTTGAATACTTGAATAGGGTAAAAATATTGGCAATAGGTGTGCCTAAAATATACTGGCGTGTTTCTTCTCGGATGGCACAGCCTCCAACAAACTGGCTAGAGCTTACATGACCTGCTGCAAGACATTCACCTTCCTCATCTGCAGCACAAGATTTGTCTTGCAATTGTGTGGCCTAACAGTCTGTGGCACTTAATATGCTGAAATGTGAAAGCAGCTTTTGGTATTAGGCTCATGGTTTTGCAGCTAGCATACCATTCTTTAGCCAAGGCCTGGCATCAGCCTTGCAGAAATTCCTCTCTGGAAGCAGTTGTTTGCAGCTCAGCAGCTGCCCCTTTGTCTGCCAGGAACAAAAAAAGTGGACAATCCACTTCAAGCTCGCTCCTTCCATCCAGAGGTAAACCATTTCTGTCAGTCTCCCATCCTGACTATTTCAGGTGTGGAAATTGAAATACTTTTTGAAGAAATTAACCAAGAAATTATTTTCATGACTGTTGATATCTTTGGCTGCTGAGATCTCAATGACCTGCCTTATTCAGCCTGACTGTCTGATAGTACAGGGGCAGAAAACAACATGGGTCTTGTCTTGCCTGCCAGAATGTCAACCACATTTCCCAAAGCCTCTCAAATCTTGTGACTGTTGCATGTCTTCAGTGCTGCCAGCATCTGGTTTGGAGCAGAGTGCAGGAGCAGAGCCAGGAGTCTCAGAAGACAATGAAAGGAAACTAGTCTGCAGCCTTGAATGAACTTGGTTTCAAAGAAGTATTCATATATCCATGGAGATTCCATCCAGACGAATCAGACTGACTGGTCTTATCAGGGAAATAAAGGAGTGGGTGGGGGGTTGTAATGGCTGTGAACAGGAACAGCTTGAACTAAAATGTCTTTGTTAAGAAAACAGAATGCAAATATAATTTTCATACCACAACATGAAGATTATTTGTACAACATTACTTGCACTACAGATACTGAGGTAGCACAGATTACGAAATAAACTTAATCCTGTTGAATTAATTAAACCCTCGAGGTGACTCTGGCTCCTGAAAGAGTTGGTACTGTGCAAACCCTTAAAATCCTCTGCATTAGCACTAAGCTGCTGGGAAAGTCTTAGCATAGTAAACATAGATTAACAAAGTCTAGGGCATATCCTGGTGCAAACAGGTAATCAGAACATTCCCCAGCAGACACTGAGAAAATGTGCTAAGTGCTGTAGTCAGTAGAGAAGTCAGCTATTGCAAAGGATGAAGTTGGATGATTGCATCTGTACATCTCTAAGGCTATTGCAGATAGATTTAAATCTCAGCAATTTAAACCCACTGAAAATGACAGGAGAAAAATAATCTCTTCCATATTCTGAGGGCTCAGAGCTACTACAGACTAGATCTCACCAATAAGATATTAAAATAGATTCTTCCCATCTTTGAATACCATGCAACAGCCAGAAAATAGGGTCTCAGTTTTGTTCTCTGCTTTGACTTCTGGGACATACATGCATGAAAATATGTTGGTACAAAATGCACTACTTCCTGTCACTACCTCCCCTTACCTCTTCTCAGCAAGTCTCTTTACAGCTGCTTTCTATTAGTAGTTCACATCCTGGTGGCCAAGCCAACATTCAAGCAAAATATTGAGGACCTATAGTTATCATCATGCCTCAGTGACCCCGACCCTCAGACTGTCTGCAAAGGCATGATCTCTCACTGCTGCTGCAGCAAACACCTAGTCTTACTCCCACTGTGCACATACAGAAGGCACGGGGAAAAAGGGCTAGATGTCACTAGAAGGTAGAAATATGAAGCCTTTATTTACAGTTGCAATCCAAACTGGTGTTCAAGTCTGGAGGTATTGCTCACTAGGCTTTTCCCTGTTGCACCTAAACATTCCCTGCACACATCTGTTTCTACTTCAGGGCATGTCTGGAGTTGGAGATTGAAACTGTTGGATACCTGGTCCCATGGGATAGTCCCTTTCAGAGCCCAAGCACCCCTCTTGCAAACAGCCCTTATCACCAGGGGCCACAAATCTCACCTCATGTATAAAGAGCATTACAACCCAGCAAGTCTGGCTGCTTCCTTTGCCAAGTTTCAAGGTGGGTTTGCCACCCATTTGCTCCATAGAAGCTTAGCTGCCTAAAATATCTTCACATCAGGGGAATAATGCAAATTCAACACTTCATCCCTCCTCAGGATGCACATCTTCTAGCCCTACACCCTAACCAGCAGCAAACCTAATGGCTGGGCCAGGGAGCATTTCCTCAGCCCTCACTCAGTCTCTCCCTGAAATAAGCACTCAAGCAATAGAAGAGAAAGAATGAGCCCATATCCCCATGGTTTAAGCAATGGGTTTGCAGAAAGAATGCTGCATTTCTGTCCCTGACAGAGGTATCTTTAGGTATTTTCTATTGAACAGCCACAGGATAAAGACCCTTAGGATGGGAAACAGGCCCTAGCACACCTCTCCCAGCACCCCAAGCACTGGGCCTCCCTCTCCTTGCACTTGTCCTCCCTCAGCTGTCTGCTCCACAGTGGCAGAATTGAGTGAGAGGAGCCTCCCTCCTCCACCGGCACAGGCTCACCCAGAGGTTAGGACATTCTGGTGGGTGGGAGCCTGAATCTTCAATCTGAGGAAGACAGCAAACCTGAGCTTCCAGAGTAATGAGTGTTTCAAATGATAAGCCATTCTACAAAATGCAGCTGTTGGTCTGTACGTATCTTTTGGCAGCCAAAGAAAAGAGCAAGCCCTAGTTAGTCCCTGTTACAAACACAAGTTGGCACTCTTCTTGGAGACAAGACCATCCCTTGGATCCCAGGTGGAAGAAGGCTCTGGCACCAGCTGCAGGCAGGTGCATTTGTGTTGAGCAGGGGCAGGATATTCAGACCTACACCTCTCACCAGTGCTTCCTAGCAGCACCTCACTCATTCGCATTTTCATTTGCTAGCATTTTTGGCCTCCAAATGTCCTGTACAAGATCTAGCTTTACATCTTGGCTTGGATTCTCTCTGGATGGCTGGCACCTTGTAAGAGTGACTTGCCTGTGGTGCTCAGGAAGGTTCATGGTGGAGAAATGAACTGGCCCAGCTCACCTTCCAGCCTGAGTGCTGCAGTCATCCTACTTGCTTTTCTCAGATCATCCCCTAGATTTTTTATGGCTCTTGTGGCTTTTTAATATGACCCTGTGGCTGTCATTGTACAGATTTGCCTAAAAATAAGGACTACTTTAATCTTCAGAGTTAAGAAAGCATTTTATACCTTTATTATTAAGCACATTCAATCATCATCATCACCATCACTTTAATGAAGACTTTCACTCCTTAATGAATAGGACATAATATTTAATCTGTGGTGCTGAGCCACAGTATCCTGCTTTCTGGGACAGAGAAAATAAAATTTCTTCTTCAGGGAAGTGAGAAAGCAGTTAATTTACCCCAACAATAAACAGATTGTGGTTTTTAAGTATTCTGATTCCAGAGAAATGTTTGTTTACATCTGTAGATGTGCAGCCAGGACAGTAATAGTTCCCAGTGGGCTTTCAGATGTGTTTCTGAGAGACCAATCTTTCAGTGCAAGCAAAATAATGAGGGAGCTAAAACACAGCATTATTACTAAAGTTGATTTTGCACGTGATAGCTTCCAGAAACACTACCCACACACAAGAGGCAATGCTGCAGATTCTCCTACTGATGTATTTCATGCCTTTTACCACCCATGCAGGGTGTCCAAGAAAGGAAAGCAGGACTCCAGGCTGGCTCAGGCACTACCAGAGAAGCAGTGCTGTGTTCCAGATGCACAGCTGCATTCTTCCCTGCTGACACCATCCTAGAGGCTGAGGAGAAGCAAGATAAAACCAAAAATCTTTAATTGGGCTTCTAGCATGACTTATCTTCATTACTGCGAGTAACTCCAATCCCTATTACATCCACACCATTCCAAGACTGCCACTTAAGGAGCTTTTTTCTGCTTCTGAGCTTCTTAACAGAGCAGCTGAAGCACACAGTCACACAGAGACTCTGCTGCTGCTCCTGTAATAGTCCAGCTCTGCCACCTACACAGAATTTGCACCAAAAGTCACAGCACTGCCTTTTGAGTGTCCTGGACTGTCTTATCAAATAAAGCAGCCTTACAACTACACATTGTATTCAGAGTTGTAAGACATACTTGCACCAGCTATAGCTAGCCACATTTTCTACTTTAACCACAGCTAGCTCTGTTCTGTAGTCACATTTCTCCATTTTCTTACCAAGTAAGAGTTCACATCAGCTACCTTGTGGCAACAGTCACATCCTGGGCTGCACTAGCTGCACTCACCAGGACACCACTGGAGGGTTGGGAGAGGCGATTCTGCCCCTCTACTCAGCACTGGTGAGGCCACATCTGGAGTGTTATCTCCACAAAAGAGACGTGGACTTACTGAAGCAAATCCAGCACATCACCTCAAAGATAAGTGTGAGACTGCAAGCACTTCTCATGTAAGGAGAGGCCAAGCGAGCTGGGACTGCTCAGCCTGGAGAAGGCTGAAGGAGTGTCAATACCTGAATGGGAAAGAATGATCACTTGCAACCTAAAAGATTCTATTTATTATGTGGATGTTTAATGTCTAGGTTATCTCCCTCCTAGAGAGGGCAAAAAATTCGAATGATGCCTGAATCTAACATACAATATCATAAGGGCAAGTTAGATTTTTACTTCAAGTTAAAACAGGAAATCCAGACACGATGCTGTCAGACAAGGGGGTAAAAATGGGCAAACCAAACTGTAGTTATATTTTAAGCATTGGGACAGCGAAGACTTAACAAGCTATGCTACATTGACAAAATATAATTTTCATCTTGGTCATCATACTGTAAACTGTCATTAATTACACTGTAAGAAGTCCATAAAGTCATATATCTGACTGATAAAGCAGGAGTGTGCTGTTTATTCATGGAAAAACTGCTTCTGCCATCCAGGCCTGGATGTTCACTAGACGCTTTTCCCCAGCCAAGGTTTCCCCCTGGTGTCAGCGATTAACAATAAATATTGCGGCGTTGTCCAAAGCGGTGTCATTCTGTGTGCCGAAGAGAAAATGGTATTGAGGGGCTGGCCGCGGCACACGTGTGTTGGCAGGCCTGAGCTGCAGAGTGCATCACTCCGGATGAATTCTCCGCACGTGTGACTTTTCTCCTCCACGTGTTAAGCAGAACTGTTATCTATCTCTTTTGCCATGTCTTAGACAAAAAGTCACGGGCAGTTCAGCACGAACAGGCCGCCCATGGAAGCTGTGGATGCCCCATCCGTGGCAGTGTGCAAGGCCAGGCTGGACGGGGCTCAGAGCATCCCGGTGTAGCGGGAAATGTCCCTGTCCGCGGCGGCGGGCGGGAGCGGGATGCTCCCGGAGCCCTCCGCCATTGCCCCCCGCGCCTACGTCTCCCGTCGTGCCGCGCGGCGCGTTGCGGGCGGGGCGGTGCGCGGGGCTGTGCGCAGGCGCAGCTGTCGCGCGGCGGTCGGTCGGTGGAGCAGCCGGCAGCCATTGTCGCCGCGGCCGCAGAGCGGTTCCCTCACGGCCAGCAGGACTCGCCGCTCCGCGACGGTGCGTGGCCGCCCCTCCACCGCGGGGGGGCCGGGGCGGGCGCGGGGAGCCACCGGCGGGGTTCTGGCGGCGGTACCCTGCGGCGGGGCGGGAACGGGTCGAGGCCCGGGGCGGCGGGCGGAGGCCGCTCTGACGCCGCGCGGCGCCGCAGGCCCGAGCGCTCGGCGGAGCCGCGGCCGGGGGGGAGGAGGGGGGGGGGGGGACCGCCATCCATCGCTGCCCCGAGCTGGGAGGGCTGATCCCAGCGGGATGGCCGCGAGGAGCCGTCGCGGATTGGAGGCGAGCGCAAAGCTTCGAAGAGCCGCAGGGGCCGACGCCGCTGCGTGGGCCGGCGCCGTGATGGCGGCGGGCCTGTGAAGAGGGCCCGGCCGCCTTGGGCAGGCCGCAGGCCTGGCGCAGTCCCGGATCCTCACGGCTTCTCGAAAGGAGGGAGGAGCAGATGGCCGCTTGCTGCGGGTCCGTGCTTCCCGAGGGCTTTTCCGCACCTACTGAGTCGTCAGCGAGCGAACTCGATTTCATTGTGGTAGGAGCGACGCGTGAAGCTCCGCGCCTCGCAGGTGTCAATACAGATCTCGCATCCATTGTGCTCCTTGATAATGAGTAAATAACGCGCGGATGGGTTGTTCGTAAGTCTTTCGCAGTATATTTGACAGTTTCAGTGGTGATCAGTTCCACCCACCCACCCCGTGTTCATTTCCTTTTGTGATTCTTCTCCCCACTTTATTTTTCTAGAACTAAAAATATCGAACAGCAGTTACGCTGTCATTTTAATCTTTCAAATCTCTGTTGTTCCCAAAATGAGCGCTGTTACCAAAGTGGCTGTTCTTGCCGTGTTTTAAAGCCTACAGTTACGTAAGGCTGTCCTTCCTCTACGAGGGCCTGCCTTTCCCTTAATACCCACGGCTGGCCTGGCCAGTGTTTGTGCGGTAAGGGTGCGCCAGGGAAGCCGTGTGTTGGAACACTGGGCACTCCGCGAGGGAGCTGAACCAGCCCCCTGAACTGGATTTCCTTGTGGGCATCAAAATGCACGGGTGAGCACAAAGGAGAGAATGGCTACAAAGGGCGCAGCGTAGGCTCTTCCGAGGTTCGGGGTTGAGGCCAGTCTAAGTAAGTGCTGTTGCAGTTCAGCCCCTCGCCCCATAAAAAGCCCAGTAGCCAGGCTTCCAAAACTCCAGCACTTCTCTGACGGCACGGTAAGTCTGAGTAAAGAAAGTATTCAGTAGAAACCTAATGGGTGTACGTTAACAGAGAAGGTAAATCACATTAATTCAAAATACTGCATCCCGACTGAGGGGAATTATTTTCACAGCTGACATGACATGTCGTCTTTTTACTCTGCGTGCATTAGTGCCCAGTATTGTGCAAGATCACGTCATATTTCCATTCCTTAGGGCTCAAATTCTTTGGTTTTTTTTCTATGACAGCAGGCTCATTGAGTGAGACAAATAATTAATATTTTCCAGTTATGGGATCTTAAAAATTTTTAAACCACATAAATTGAAAAAGTGACACCTTAAGGTTAAAAATAGAGTCTTACATAGAATATCTCAAATTATATATACTGGATTAGTGGATAGCTTTAAAAATTTGAGTGCCTCAAATAGCCTTTTTTATTTTCGCCATTGTTGAAATCTCATAATGCAAAATTCTTCTTCACAGCCTGTTAGACTGTTGAAATAATATTTATGGTTACTGGAAATGAAAATAATTTGATGGCTACCATTTATCGTTTGTGTGCTAATAAAATTTTATTGAAGAGATTTTTCAAGATAAAAGCAAAAGTTTTAAGAATGTTTTTTGTTTGTTGTTATTCTCATTATTAGCATACGATTTTTTTTCCCCAGCAGCTGCTAACCCAGTAAAATCTTTGAAATTACAGATTTGGGATTTTAAGTTTTATGATTAAAAAGTGCAAAACTGGAAGTTCTTTGTGGGTTCTGCTAGAAGCCAGCAAAACAGGATTTTATCCTTTCTCTGGCTGTAGAGAATCAGGCTTTTAACATGTATACCTGGAGGGCAGTAAAATCAAATCCTATTTAACGAAGATTTCTGAGGTGTAAAAGTGATCTTAATCACCCTATTTTAAGTTTGTTAATCTGATAAACGGTGCTGTTTTCTTTTTTAGCATCACCCTTAAGATGAGTGGCTGCCGTGTCTTTGTTGGACACTTGAGCTCACGAGCTCGTGAACGGGATGTAGAGAAGTTCTTCAAGGGATATGGTCGCATACGAGAAATCCATCTGAAAAATGGATTTGGTTTTGTGGTAAGTAACAGCTTTGTTTTCCTTGCTCTTGCTTGCAGGTACTAACCTTGCTAGGATGATGTCAAGGAAAGGAAGATGTTTAAGATAATATTTACAGCGGGAAATGGAAAATATTAATAAACATTTCAGAAGGCTTTTCATAATTTTGGATTACAGTTTTGCCCAGGTTTTGCTCAAAATTTCTGTAATATTCCAGCTACATTAAATACATTGTTTGATCATAGTCTTCCGTGAGTTTAAAATTTACTCCTCATTTCTGAAGACTCTATTCTGTTATGGCAGTACAAAATTTTGCAGTCTTCACCCAGAAGAAGAGTTTATAAGAACCACTTAAGTGCCACTCTCAGCCCTTGCAGTCTGCTTGGTCATATTTCTTAAATAATGGCCTGACTTAAAAGCAGAGTAGTTGGCTACGACAGCTGGTGTAGTGGGTGCTGGCTGGTGGATCCAAGCAGCACAGCTTTGAAGTCTTGTGCAGCTGAAATTCAGCATATTCATCATCAGTACATGTTTGTAGGGCATATATGCTTGTCAGACTATGAAATTAAATAGACAGTTTATTGTATCTCAGTTACCTACCACTGCTTTCTAGAGCTCTGTGCTCCTAAGTGTCCAAATTTTGCAGCTTTACAGATCGACTCAGAATCAGCCTGTGTTTTAACTTATCTCATGAGAATTGAGAATTAGCTGTTGTGCAGCACTTAGTTCAGACTTGAAAGGCTGATACTGCCCTAGCATAATGGCAGGCTTACAGGTCACTCTTTCTGCCAAGATCAATCCCTTGAGTGAAGTTATTGGAAAGGAACAAAAGGACAGGCTTTGCCTACTTTAGTTTCATGTGAGTATTGCTCCTTAACTCCTACACATAGTGGTTTCTGGTTCCCTTGCATTCTGAGCTGCTTGTTCACTGCCAGCAGGTAAATAAATACCTGTCTCTTAAAAGTCTGGAGGTAAGTGGCTGATGTAGACATGAGCCTGAGTTTATATTTAGAGTGCTCTTTCCAATTGCTGCTATTTCTCAGTCCCCTTTCCTTGAGTGTTCCTCTTCTCTTCCTGGGCAGGGCTGTTGTCTCATTCAGGAACAGCTTCTATTCAACTCCTGTAAGCGAGTCAGTCAGTCCTCCCTCCTCTCTAGTTCCTAGGTGGAGCCATTTTCTTTGCAAAGATCACTAATAAGATTGAATCATTGTCTCATAAATTTATATTAATAATGCAATTGTTCTCAGAATAAAATGCTTTTTCTTTGCAGCTAAACAACTTTCCCTCCCATACTTGTCATCCTATCATTGTGCACCCATATCAGAAATCACTTCCATTGTTTGTGTAACTATGTTCTAGGTTTTGGAAGACTGACTGTATTCCCTTGAAGCTGCCTTTTCTTCCTGCTGAACAAACACAGCTCTCTCAGCTTTTCTTTGTTATACAACCTTCTGATGAATTTTGGTTGCCCTCTGCTAGTCTCAGTCCAATTTTTCAATGTCTTTTATGAGCTGGAGAGACCAAAACTTGACACAGTGTTCCAGGTGTGGCCTAACAAATGCCAAGTGGGGTGGAATAATAGCACCCCTCGGTTTGCTGATTGTTCTCCTACGGATGCAGCCCAGGATACAATTTGCTGTCATTGCAGCAAGGCCATGCTGCTGACTCATGCTTAGCTGACTCTCTACAGGATTTCCATGGCCTTTTCAGCAGAGCTGCTCTCCAGCCACTCAGCCCCCAGCGCATTCTGCTGCTTAGGATTGTCTTATGCCACATGCAGCACGTCATGGAGTATCTTTCATTAAGATTTGTCATTCTTGCTTGCTTAATCTTTCAGCCTATCAAGGTCTTTATGTAGGATGGTTTTTCATTCTGGTAAATTTATTTGTCCTCCCAGACACAGAACTGCAGAGGCTGTGCTTGATCCTGTCATCCATGTCATTTATAAACACACGGAATGGCATTATCCTTCATGGCACTTCATTGGCCTTGTGCTATCAGCTCATCTTTATTTTCTGTTATTTAAGACTTGTGTTTATAAAACTTATTACAAAACCAAGTAAATATTGTTATAGTGCTAAAAGCATGTTTTGTTGTGCTTGATTGAAATCATTGCTTAATCTTTGAAACTAATTATATTGACTTAAATTTTGTAGCTTTCAGAACATAGTGTTTTCAAATTTCAAACCATAAAGCTAGATAGACTTGCACATGTTCCGTTTGTTAGAAAGTAGTTGACATAATGGGACTTGTAGTTGCCAACTACTGATACTTTTAAATGCTGGACTTAAATTATGTGTCTTAAGATAATCTTTGCATCATCATGCAAGGATGTGTGATGTTTCACTTGGTAGTGAAACAAATTTCAGTGCAGAAGGGGGAAGATTGCTTAAGCCAGTATTGCTTCTGAAAAGCAGTTTATAGTTATGCAAACACTTTGTTCAACTTGGGAAGCTTCTTCTCTGTTGTTCGTTCCTTGCAAGCTGCAGTTCCACAATTTTTTCTCTCCATCTGCCCTGTTGCTGCCAGCAGTCCCTACCCAGCTGCTTGTTCTCTCTGCTTTATTTCTTTCCTTTGTCCCCTTGCCTCTCATGGTGTTGCTGCAGTTATCCAGCCACACATAATGAACCTACCTGGGAACCTGATATGATTGAAAAATAACACTTTTTGACCCCCACCTCCTGCACAAAGTGGGCTGTTTTTTCATCTGGGTAGGTTTCTTGACCTAGTTTCCTGCAGAGCTGTGCAAGCATCTTTGCCAAGAACCAGTAGGCTGGATAGTGGGCAGAGGCTACTCAGGCTGACTAAAGCAGCATTTCTGCCAAAAGTGAAGTGACAGATTCCATTGCAACAGTAAAGGGAATTATGCTTGTTATAGCTGATCTGGACCTGCAGGTGGCCAGCGCTGAAGAAGGGCTTATGTTTCATACTCTTCTTACATGGGCATCTTTTTGCCCAGCTAGTGAACTGAATTCACTCTGAAAAAAATTAGGAGGGCTTTTTTTTCTGGTTCACTCTTTCTTTGCTGGTTCAGTAAGAATTTAATCTTAGGAGAGTTTTGGCAGTGCACAGCTCTCCTGCATTTAATCAGGTCATGCTGTTATATTCAATTTTCCTGTATGTGGAGCTGTGTTTTAAATTATATGCCTTTAAGTAGTTTCCCCCGCCTCTCCCCAAAAGTATTTTAGATATTTCTTAGCAAACCTGGTAATGTAATTAATAAGTCCTGCAAATAAGTTATACTGAAACAACTGGGGAGGCAAAAGGAGTTTGTGGGATGGAGGGAGAAGAAATCATCATGACTAGGAACATCTTGGCTTTTCAGTCATAAATGTACTAGGAACTAGTTTCCTTATTCAAAGTTCTTGGTGATACTTGCTGTAGAAATGTAAAATTTATAAAGAAGCATATTTATTAGTATTTGCATATACTGGGAGGGAAAATACATTTTTATTTCTATTTTCTTCTTAGGAATTCGAAGACCACAGGGATGCTGATGATGCAATTTATGAACTAAATGGTAAAGAGCTGTGTGATGAAAGGTAAGTATGATAGCATAATTTCCCTTAACAGAAAAAGTGCTTTGCATCTAAATGCAGTGCATCATCTTGTGCTCTGACACCCATTTCCTGTGGTTCTATAGTGGGATATACCTTCCATAACTTTAAAGATATTCATTAGGATCCAGTCTTGTTTAAGGCAAAGATTAGTTTAGGACTGGAGGAGGAGTGGTTTAGAGCAGGGCTGACCATTTTCTCTACTTGTACTTAGTTCTCTTTCAGAGGTAACTCAGGATCTTCTCATTAGGAATATTAGTAAGAGTGAATTGAACTTATTTAGTATTTATCTGTCTATTGACCAGAAAATAATCTGATGATAGCCTATTATCATTTGGATCATTGCACTTCAGTTGGCAGCAATGTGAACTATAGTCATTGAATGTTGCAGTAATTTTTATTGTGATTATGGAAGCTGTATGTTAGGTCATTAGGTTGTTGTTGGTTATTTTAGTATTCTTTTCTCTCTGTGAGTACTCCTGGACTCTGGTTGAGCATATTCAAGTGTTTGTCTTAATTACAGACTCGTGACAATTTTCATGAAAATCTGAGGGAGACCAATGAGAAAAAACACTGGTCTGGCTCTTTAAGAAATGCCAGTGGTTGTGTTATAAATCGTTTCTAGCAAGGGCAAGATAGTTCTTGTTTGTGCACATTGTGCACATTTGCTTCCAGTCAATGTCAAATACTTTAAGTTTGTTGTTTTAATTTTTTTATGTGCTTGGGGTTTTTTTGTTCCTGTCAAAAGGGTCACAATTGAACATGCTCGAGCCCGAAGAGGAAGGGGAAGATTCTCACAACGGTTCAGTTATTACCAGTCGCAGAGTGGATCTAGGTAGGTGGTCTGAGCTCTCTGTCCTTTTCCTCTTCCAGTCACAAAAGAACTGTGTCCTTTTCTTCTTCCGGTCACAAAAGAACTGGAGTTTTCTTTTTGTGATTTAGGGATCCAGCTCTGGTTCCCTGTATAGCTTCACAAAAAAAGTTTTTATGTTCTCAAACCTTGCAGGTTCATTACTATTACTTGCCCTCTCAGGCTGAGGAGAGTGGGGATTTTAAAGCAGTTTAACTGTCTCAGAGAGGTTCACAAACCTATTATGAAATGTGCCTTCGCCATATTGTAGGCACTACACTGGTCTTGCTTCCTGCTGTCATGTAAATGACGTGAAGGAGTATTGCTGCAGTTGGATTGGCTGATTTTAATACTAAGTCAAGAGAAATGCAGAGCTTCTCTATTGCAGCTTTTGATTTTGATTCACCAAATTGAGCTTACCTGATAAGTAGGATATTGTAGAGCAGTAATTCAAGGTATTTACTGTCTAACCAAGTTTTCACATTTCCAGTTGTATGATTATCAAAATGCTTATTTCAGCACAGCCTAGAAAAGGAGCAGTGCTAGGGCACAAGATAAAACACTTGTGCATGTGTTAGTAAATACCAGTTGACTAAGTTTGCTGACCAAGCAGGAGAGTCTCTCTCCAGTGATGGAATGTGCAAACCAGGACACAGCTCATCTCTAGAATACCTCTAGAGGACATGCAGTATTTGTGAAGTTGTTCACTTTCAGTGATTAGAGCCAGTGGTGAACTTTGTGCCAACGTGCAGCGAAAGTTCTGCAGATTTGCATGTATTCTGCCAGCCAACTACACATTACATCTTTTCACTTTATATCTACCTGTGTGAAGGAAATATGTGTGGAAGAATTTACTCTGTAGAAACATTCATAGCTGTGGCCTGTGCAGAGTAGAGTTTGGAAGAAAGATGAAGATACATGGGACATAAACCTTCACATCTGTTGCAAAGTCAGAATTGCTGCCAGTTACCAACCAATGTCTGGAACATCTAATTTGCATATGCAAGTGTGTTAATTAGATTTTTTTTTACTTTAGTGCCAATAACCTTGGTGTGGTATAATTGGTCCAAGGTCCAGGCTACAAGTGAACTTTCAAAATAGCAAGTTTGTTTGATTGAAGGTCGTGGGCATCTGACTTTGTAGTCATGTTCATGATGTCAGACTGTAGTCTAGTACTAGACAAGAAGAGGTTTGCAATAATGGAAAAATAAGAGTCATCCTGCCACTTTCATGTCTCTGAGTCCTCTTGTTTAAATACTTGGCAGATCTGGGTGTTCTGAAAAAACTTGGGACACTCTTCTAGTGGAGTCTTAAATATACTCTTGACTAAGAAGAATCAAGTCTGCAGTCCAGCAATAATCACATTACTTAAATCATTCAGCGAACTGTAGAAAATGTCAGATTTCTTAAACTTTACATTCCTTACACTGGAGATTTTTTTCTTTTTTGTCCCCTTTGAATTCTTCCAGCCGGTATGGGCCTCCTGTTCGTACTGAACACAGGATCATTGTTGAAAACCTTTCATCCCGTATCAGCTGGCAGGTGAGTTAGCATCTTACCTTCTCTTTTTTACACCTTATTTTACTACTCCGTAAGTAGACTGCATTCAGTCTAATTTCTTAATAAAGCCATCATAAATATTTAATGTCAACAAAAAATAAGAAAAATGCTTCAGGGATTGGTGAAAATTAGCATTCAAGCATTTACAGAAGTCCTTTGTTTCAAAGCTGGGCAAATATTCTGTAACTAGATTTTGTAGTTGGGAACAGATTCTTAATTCTATTTGCCAGCTAATAAAACTTTAGAAGACTCTAAATTGTTTCTAAAATATTGAAACATTGCATTAATTCAAACTATGTAATTCTTTTGTATTGTTACACCTGGAGATGCATGCCTTTGTTTTGGTTGTAATTTACAGTCTTTTCTTATGTTTTGCAAAATATTTTTGTGACCCAATTAATGATTGAGAATTCTGGTAATACATCATTATTAGAGGAAATTTTAAGAGAGCTACTGTGTGGAGTATGCTTATTGTAGATAGTTTTTTTTTAAAACCCAAACTTTCAGTACTTGTAATTTGAAGCTTTCTTACCACCTTTCTTTTTTTTGTTGGTTTTTTTCACCTCTTGCTAATGTTTTGCTAATATTTAGCTTGCTTTTAACAGAATAGCCATGTAATGAATTCTTTTAGTTATGTTCTGTGTAGTGTATAGAAAGTTCACTTTGTAAGGACATAGCAACAGATGCTATTTACAAAAGGTGAGTGAATAGTGGAGTTTAGTCTTGTTCGTTAAGCTATATATTCTTTGAATGAAGAGACTTTGATTAAAGTCCTGAAAGATGCAGTAGGACATATTGAATGTTCAAAGCCTCGGCCTTGGAGCTACTTCCCCACAAGGAGGCTTCTTGGTTTGCCTGGAGCTCTGCTGATGTGTTTCGTAAGAGTTGGGTGCAATCCATGCAGATCAACGGTTGAACTCAAGTTTATCTTCTGCATGACAGGTTCAAAGGGTTCGTAACAGAACAGTTGTGTTAATTATTGAATAACTAAAGAAAACCAGCTGAGTTGAGGTTATCATCAACTGGATTTAATCTAAGTATCTTCTGGGTTTGCTACGCGGTTACATATATGAAGAGATTGTCACTTGGAAACAACAGTAGGGACCAGAGAAGTAAGCTATAATGGAGTGTTAAGGAAAACAAATCCTATAAGACTTTTTAGTGTTAAATGCATAACTTGAAAAAAAATTAACATTTTTGTAACTTTCTTTTACTTGTGAATATTTATAATGGCTTTATGTGTACTTACATTTTAATCTGAAGCCCACCCAATTCAGATTTCATACTGATGAATCTTTTAGTATTCTAATGAAATGTTTTAATGTCTCTTAAATACATGATAAGTTATCATAAGAGACTTTTCGATACCTGCCTAAATAGACATCATTTGAAGGTAACAACCATATGCAAGCTACATTTACTTTTGAAGTTGTACTGCTTTGGTACTAACTCTGTAGTGTTTTAACTTCTAACTGTGCTACTTAAAACACATTAAAATAGCTAATCCATTAACAGTAGTGCCATTATTCTTCCCTTCTAATCTGTGCTAGGAAGCACACTCGTTATGGAACCTTGCTTTTAAACTTGCACACAGAATTTAATCTTTGGTGTGCCCAGATCCCCATACTTTGAGAACATCTATCTCCCTTAAAAGTTACTGTGTTGGGATATTTAAACATAGAAAAAGCCAGAAATATTTGTATTCAGATCAATTTCCTCAGATTGTTGACTATATTGTTAATAGATAATCCCATCTCTAAGTAGTAGACAAACTGTTAGATGCTCTCCTTTTTTTTTTTTAGCAAACATGTATTTCTGCATGTTTAGAGCTTTCCAACCACCCTGATCAGTTTCCCAGTATCAAATTTTCAAGCAGTTGAGAAAAGTAGGTCTGTATTACATCAAGATATATTTTCCTACTTATGGTTGTCCTACACCTTATTTCTCTCTGGTGCTAAGGACAACAGGGTTTTCTTGTTCTATTTAAGGTGACCCAGAACAGTAAATTTAAGATAAAATTTGATCGTTCCACTGGTTAGGTGATACCAGGTAACTTGTAAAACACTCCCCTAATTACAGAATGTTGAGCTTTTATAACACATGCACACTTCCTCTCTTTTGAGAAGTAATGTTGGCGTCTTAATCGTGTTGACATTGCGATTACAAATAATATTTCATGTTGACGTTTCTTAGGATTCAGCACGTAATGTGGCAGGATTGTGGGAGCCTCAATCTTAAAGCCTAAAGTTACTGATTTGGGAAATAATCGTGTAGATTAACATTTTTTAACTCCCTTTTGACTTACCAGTCCTGGTCAGGTTAAAGTCTCATTGACTTGAGCAAAGCCAAAATTTTGTCCATCATCTCTAAATTGAGATAATTTGAAGTATTGTTTTTAATAGTACTAATAGGGACCAATTTTCATTTGCTGTTAGGGTTTCTTTATATTAAGACCTGTGAAACAAGGAAAATATCTACTACTTTCCATGTATCAGTTTTTATCAAAAAACTATTGAATCGAAATACTAGATAAAACTAAGCTTTTTTATATTCTGTGGCAAATGTTCTAAAGTTTTTTCTTGGCTTTTTGTTTTGTAGTCTTTTGTTCCTTAAGCGTATTTCTAATTCTAACCAAGTGCATTTTGAACTTCTTCTAACAACCTTGATTTGGTTAACCTTCATTTTTCTTGTGTGGAAGAAAAAGAACCAAAGATTTGGGGGTTTTCTAGTGGCTGAAATTCTAGGGTTTGGCCTGTTCTGAATTTTCCTTTTGGTTCCTATGACACTCCTGTTTTTTGGCAGTCTAGATCTTGGTTTGCCTGGGTTTGATCTCGATTGGCTAGCACAGATCATCCTCGGGTTCTTTAGCCACTTCTGGAGACTGGAGACTATGTCCAGTGCTTTCAGGGCCTCTGGTACCTCCGTGAAGCATATTGCTATGAGCCATCACTGCCTTTCTCATGTAAGAGAGTTCCTCTTGGCCAGCTAGGTATTGGACAAGCAGCTCTTTGCTTAAGGTACCTTCTTATATCACCTGCCACTTGTGGTGTGCTGCGGTAAGTAGTGTGGGATTATAAAATACCAGATACTGTTGGGTAAAAGTGCTGCCTTAACTTAGACAAATGTTTAGCTTTTTAGTGACCTCTTGCATTATTTGTTTGTACTTTCTCCTATTGCTGAGCAAGTAATTTTACTTGTCCATGTTTAGCCTCTGTTAAGTTTAAGACAAGGATGTATATTGATGTGACACTGTAGTGTGACGGATACTCAAATGAAACTTTTAAAGAAAAATTCCTTTGTAAAATTTTTAATTACATTGTAGTTAGACCTTTTGGCTTTTAATTTTGCTTTGAAGCTGGGGGAGGTGAGCATAAAGGTTGAATTTGTCTACACTTTTTGGAATGTCATTTAGCTGGGGCGTTAGTTATGAAAATCTGGATTTAATACTACCGCACTTCTCAGTTCTGATTTCAGGGGACATGTTGGTTTTTTAAGTATTGCATTGTGTTTTCGTAACAGCTGGTTTTGGGATGTAGGATTATCTTGAAAGCAGTGTTTTATTCACTGTAGCTGTAAAATGATGCATCCTTTCTATATGCAGCTGCTATTACATAAGCTGTTTCAGAAACTTTTTCTAAATTATATATATTTATTTTTTTATATATAGAAATTGAAAAGCATTAAGCAGTTTCAGCAGGGAAAGTTTTAGGGGAGTATTCTGCTACCTGACTGATTTGTGTCCCGTTCAAACTAAAATGTTAACTTTTGCTGTAGGACTTGAAAGATGTCATGAGAAAGGCAGGGGAGGTCACCTATGTGGATGCACACAGAAACAACAGGAATGAAGGGTAAGTTCATTTTGTGTCTTCGTGTGATATGATAGCTGAAACTACTAAGGGCATGATTTTTCCTTTAATACAGAAGAAGTGAGATATAGATCTATAGGGTGGCTTAGATGCGGAAATTTCTCTAGTTAAGGAACCAAAACAATCCAAAACATGAACTGATAGTAAGTAGGAGTTCAGCGTCTATTCTCTATCATGAAAGCAGGAAAGGAAGGGAGAATTCCTCTCAAACGTTAGGCCCTACTGTCTTATTTTTATATAATCATTTATGATCTGAGGCCTGAGGCTAAAACACCTCCTGTCTGTGGCTGCTCTACACTGGTTCAGCAGTCAAAGTCATGGGAAGTGAACATAACCAACTTCCATGGGGAATACCTACCTGCCCACTCTCTGTTCTCAGTTCTACAGACTACAAAGGTCCTGCACAACAAAGCAGGAGGGAAGGAAGTGTGAATAAAGTGTCTGTGCTGGCAAAACTGCTCTTGGGCCACTGCAAACCAATGCAACATAGACCCTGTTTTGAGTTCAAACTTAAAAAACCACAAAGACTGGACTTTTCTATTCACTGTTAAAATTCTTGAATAAGTCAGAAGAGTCTGCAAACTTGTTTTGTTTCATGGGCAGCTTTGGGATGCAGTTTAGTGGAGGACTGATAGGTATTTCCTCAGCTGATGCAGGTTTATGCAGCTTTCTGCATTTTCTCCATCTCCTTGCAGATGGCAGTTCTGCTATTGTTTAAGTAGATGTGAGAGGTATGGATAGCTAGGACTGTTGGTGTCATATTTTCTTATTAACCATGTTAAAAACTAGCTTTCAGAAGATGAAACAGCTGTGAATCAACAGATTAAAAAAGACGTGCTTTCCTTATTTTTTGCTTCTCTGAAACTTTTCTTTCATTTCATTATGGTATACAGGGTTGTGGAGTTTGCATCTTACAGTGACATGAAGAGTGCTCTGGAAAAACTGGATGGCACTGAGCTGAATGGACGCAGAATTAAACTGACTGAAGACCACAGAAGGCATAGGTATGTCACCTGGCATGATAAAATTCTGCTGAGGGCATGGATTTGGGTAGTATTTGTGCCAAAGTTTGATTATGTAGTTTTTTGGCCCCAAGCTAAATATCACTGCACAGAGCCACTTTTGAGCAGTGTAAACAGATAAGGATAAGAACTAACTTGCTTAAACAGGGTAAATAGAACAGTTTTGGATGTGGGTAAAATTTTTTTTAAAGACAAAATGTGGTATTATAAAGAAAGAACTTCTTAAAACATGAATTTTCATATTAAAAATGTTTCATTTAAAGGAAAGCTGTTTCACAGTCCTGTGAAATATTTTCAAATAGTTGTGAAAGCCAATTTGTTCATGAGAATAAAAGAAAATCAGTTAGCTTGCTTGCATTATTTCTAACCAGTTCTGCTGTTCAGTCATAAAAATCATGTGGGCTGCAGCTCTTTCATTATCTCTTTCCATGAAAAAAGGGATGCATTACTAGTGAAGGTAAGTTCCATTTCTGTGTTTTTCTTGATAAACTAAATGATACTTCAAGGCAGGATGTTTGCAGACAAAGAGTTGTTCTTTGATAGAGATTCCCCTGCCTAAAAATTGGTTTCTCTCCTCCTGGCAGGAGCTGGGGAGAGGCATCTTTTATTAGGCAGATCATATTGTGCCAGTAGCAGAGAGTGTCAAGGCCAGCAGTTCCTGCTGGCCTTCACCTAGGAAGATGCTGTCATGATGGAGCAGAGCAGAAATCTAGCAGCCCTGTGAAATGGCTGAATGCTGTGAATAGCGCTTTCACAGGTTCACATGGATGGGCCATGCGTACAGAGTAAATTTTACATGATTGTTTTAAATTTAGTAAGAGGTGAGACTACAGTTTTTAATTTTGTTTTTCTAGAAGCAGATCTCGATCAAGGAGTTACTCAAGATCTCGCAGCAGGTCCAGGTCTACAGGATCTTCCAGATCGGACAGCCGGTCCCGCTCCCGCTCCAGGTCCCGCTCCAGGTCCAGGTCTCGCTCTCGATCCCGCTCTCGCTCTCGATCCCGCTCTCGTTCTCGCAGTCGTACTCCTAAAAAGAGTTACTCCCACAAAAGCCACCGCTCCAGCTTGATAGCTTCTTCCCCCTCTCCCTCTTCTTCTAAAAGAAAATCTCGTTCTAGGTCGAGCTCTGCTCACAGCCGTAGTTAACCTGCTTTGAGAGATGTATTAATTAATTTGATTCAAGTTTCTTCAAGACTTGAGACAAGTTATATGTGAGATCTGGGAGGGGAAGAGTTAACATGATGAAAGGGTGACCTCCTCTTACATTGCCAAAGTGCCTGTCATCAAATAGGCCATCTCTGTGAGGAGGGGCTGGCTGTCAGCTTTCTTCTTTCAGTGAAGTCTGGAGTGGGAAGTCTTTTTTATTTTTTCCCCTGCTATTAGTAAACATTTCTATCATAGATATATTATGTACACGTAATGCTGAGGTAATGGGATGAGACAATACGCTGCTTTCTCCCTTTCTTGCCCCTACTTTCCCCTCCACCTCCAAGGCCTTTGACTTCCAAAATACTATGTTAGCTTTTGTCCTTGGTATTAAGTCTGAGAACAGGAAGTATAGATTTAATTCCTTTAAGGTTCTGTGGCTACTTTTCTGTGCGAGAATGAATGGACCAGATAAAATTAGTTTAGAGTTCCCCTTTTTCCCTGTTGCTTGGCTTAACAGGCTGTTTAAGTTCCAGCTTTACATGACCTTGACAATATGCTTAATTTGCAAAAGACTTTCAGGAATACACATTGGTTAGTTGAATATTGCTCACTTGGATAATGGATTAATACAATGTTAAGCAGTAATGAAAGCTGGAATTTTCTGTTAAAATGAGACATACCATCCAGATGTCAGGTTTATTGGGAATCCATTATAATAATTTTACAGTAATTCACTAGTATGTGGTATTGTATGTATAGGCCTTATTTGACAGGTGACTTCATAAAACTGCACAGAAATGTCAATATGCATGTCCATGTTTTTGATGTTTATTAAAGTGACATAGCTTTCATACCCAAAAGTGTGATACTGAATAACATGTGTATGACTAGCAATAGTCTTGATGGAAAGGAAGGTTATTTTAGTAATGAGAGCAGCAAAAAAAATTCCCAGGAAAAGTGTAGTCTAAATCTCCGGAATGCACACTTGTTTTGATTAATAGAAATTTCCACTGCAAATACTGTTGTTCTTACAATTTGGAATTAGATATTTTTTTTTAACTTCTGTATTGTCAAAGAAGGGAAACATTTTTGGAAGAAATATGTAAATTAATCCCAAAGTCTTACATGTATTTAAATGTACCATTCCTAATAAAATCAATCCTTTTTCTGGCTTATTTTGCAGTTTGGTTTAATTGTTGCTGTTGCTCACTTCAGTCTTTCTGACATGATCAGAAAGAAATTTATTTGTAGGTATACCTGTATAGAAGCAAGAAAATGGAAACTAGAAACCAGTTATAAGTGACCAGATGCTGACTAACTGGAGGACAGCTTAGGATTTTACTGTCATGGCCAGCAGTGGCTGTTTGAATAAATGGCAAAAGGATTCTTTCTGCAGTCCTTGCAAACAGGGTTGTGTGATACCGTCTGCTCTGACACTTCAACAGTGGAACCAACAACCAAATGGCCATGGGTATTGGAATCTTACTATAGGTAAATTCATTTGCCACTTCTGAAATACTGTACTAGAGATTCTCAAATTGCCTACACAATTTGTGTACATATAAGGCTTCAAGGCTAACACCCTTTGTAAAGCCAAGTTGTTGGTGACCCTGCCATGGCAGGGGTTTGGAACTAGATTTTTAGGATCGCTTCCCACCTAAACTATTCTTTCATTCTTTGCAATGTTTGGCCACAGGACATTTTCCTCCTAGGGGAAGGAAGCCTTATCCTACAGCATGCAAATGATTGCAGCACAGGGTACACCCACCGGGAACTCAAGCACTGCAATTATTTGCATTTCAGCAACTGGCTGCATCATCCCCCCAAAACAAGAGCACTTCTTTATTACTAATTACATTTTTGTCAGTTTAACACACGGCTTTTCATCATCCAAGGGTATCCCAGTGGTTCATGAAGATAAACATTATTGTGCTTGGCCACATCACATCTCTGCTTTATTGATGAGAAAAGCGAGCGTTGTGTGTGTGCTCAGCGGTGGTTGCCAAAAAAAAGGAGGTGAGGAGGAGGAGGAAGAATATTCCTGCCAGGAAGGCTAGGATTCCTCACTGAGCAGGTTTGGCTCCGGCTTCTGCCATCTACTGGCTGTCCTTGTGCCAATGCTCCTGGGACTGTGAACGGGCTGAGAAGGGTGTGGCCTCTGTTCGAGGACAAGACATTTGTCTTTCAAAACCGCGCTGAAGGAGCAACGTGATCCCGAGTAGGAACAGCCCCTGGATCCATACCTGTATCGCTCTGCCCCGCTCCAGCAAAGGGTCAAGGGCCTTGAGTGCCAGGGCTGGAATTTCTCCACTCTGCCAGCTCCTCCTGCCACTCCCCCATCTGAGAGCTAACTTGTACAGCTCCTAAGTGGAATTAGTCTTACAGAGGTTTTGGAAGCATGTAATTTCCCATCTGTTTCCCTCATTTCCACTCCATAGCCATTGTTTGCTGGCAGACTAAGTGCTTTGTGCATCCAGTACCTGAGGGCACATTTCCCATTTCTCCAGTCCTCCAATCAGGTCCCCCTTCACCTCCTCTCTCTGCAAACCTGCTGGAGAATTGTTAGCCTTTCACCCCGGGTGATTTACTGGGACAATAATGCTGAGTAGCCAACAGTTACACCTGGCAGAAGGCTCCATGCCAGCCTAAAGGAGGGGATGCAGCAGAAACATCAGGGAGCTGTTCAGGCCTTAGAGTCAGCACCAGGAGGAAAGTGCAAGGGTTAACAGGCTGGGGTTAGGAACAAGGCCAGTTATATGCTGTAGTGGAATACCAGCTAATGGCAACTCTGTCTGGGTAGTCTCAAGGTGTTCAAAGGATATTCACTGCTATTGATTTGCTGGGCCTAAGACCATGAGGGAGTGATGAGGGAGGGAATAATGTATGGCAAAACTTGTTTTTCAAGATTAACAAAGGACTCAAAATAGAGAGTTTCACTGGTAATGAATGATATTTTTGTGTAGTGTGATGGCAATTTCTTGTAACCAGGGATGAACATGGTCTTTACCAGTTGTCTCCTTTTCCACTCTAGAAATCTCTTGTGCTGGAAAGATCCAGATCCAGAGCAGATGTTTCAGTTCAGACTTAGAATTTCTCTCATATGTGTGTATGTAGGTGTGACACATCACTGGAGACCCTGAGATCAGGTTCAGCAGGGTCCTACACACATGCTGGATTTGTTTTACCCAACAGCCAGCTGTCTGGTGTTGTATGGTAACTGATTTCTCCTCAATCAGAGTCCCATGGATATTACTTTGTGGTTCACAGAGGTAGGATGCTCCAGGATACTCTCTTAAGGGATGTGAGCACCCATTGGTATAGCTGAAGTTAAAATCTGAAAAGGCTCTCAGTCTAGAGCCTTGAAAAGAAGAGGTACCCTAAACTGTTAAAATTTGAGCCAGATGTTAGTGGACAGAGTAGCAGTGGTGCAGCATATGCTGGCAAGCAATGACAAGAAGGAGACGTTGGGGAAACATACAAATAAAAGAAAGGAAACTGGATGAAGTCTTTGCAATCACGAGACTATGGATGTAGGCTCCACTGTGACTTCTGGTTGGCATTTTCCAAGTGCCTCAGGCTATCAGGAGTCCAGGCCAGCAGCATTCCAGCTACCAGACAGATCTCTCTCTTCAGAGCAGACTGTGCTTAGGCCATGGGCAGTCTCTCCTTCTGCTGGTACCGACCATCGCACAATCAGTATCTGGCCTCTCTTGACAGCCTATCCCTTTCATGCCTCCAGCCAAAAATGGAATTTACCAGACGTTGACTTAAATACCACATCTAGTGCTTCAGTCTGAAGTGTTGGTGTTGGTTGCACTGGTTTTGTCCCTTCTATGTATTTTTTCCAGTAAAGCTTCAGGTCACGCTGGCTGTTTAACAAGAAGTATAGGCAAGCAGCTCTGCTGTCTCTTACACATACAGCCATTGCCATGTTCCCTGCATCACTGCCAATTCCTGTGAATGCCTTAACTGAAAAGCGATGTGCTCAAAAACACACAGGTTTTCTTACATGTTTAAAAAGTTTCCCTGTTCTTTTCATTCAAATTGTCACAGCCTGTTTCTAGCGCTGTGCAAGAACCATTACTGATCATGTAGACTGGTCCTCCAGGTTTGCCAAAAATGCTGCAAAATTTCTGCCCACACTTGCCCTCTGTTTGTTTTCGTTTACTTTACCTTTCCCCAGTTCTGGCACTTGGATGGTCTAAACCCCACATCTGCTTATTCTACACACTCTTGAATTTCCTTTAGTCTAGCAGCTCATCTCTCTTACCTGTGAGCACCAAAATTATTGCACTACACTGTATTTCCCAGTGAGAATCAATGACACTCAGTATATTTTGAGACCCCAAATCTCACCGCAAACACCTCAAAACCTGAGTGAATTTACTTAACCCTGCTAAGACCTCACAAACTTGTGTTGTGCACATCCCTGCCCTCCTACAAGCATCTCTGCTACCTGAATAGCAGCACTCGCAGTGCGTGGAAGGGGGGTGTGCTGGGAGCGGCTTATGCGTGTGCTTACGGTGGAGCTGTGCTGTGACGCAGCACTCAGGGCTGCCTTGGGCTGGGCTCTGCGGCTGCCCATGCGCTTCTTCACCGTGACGGTGCTGTTTAGGTGACAGCGGGGTCTGCCGGCACGTCAGCAGCGCCATCCCAGCGGGAAGTGCCATCGCTGCTTCCCACGGGGCGGATCCCGGGAACCGAGCGAGCCCCGCGCAGCCCCGGCCCGCCAGGTGGCGCTGTGGCACCGCTTCATGGAAACCGCGCTTCCAGAAACTCCAAATTCGCATCAAAATCGCCTCAAAATCTCGCTGGTGACCCAGAGCTTTGCCTTTGCGGAACGCCCCGACACACACAGATACACACAGACACACACACACACACACACACACAGAGCTCTGCCCTCGGCCTCCCATGGGGTTTTCAGCACGTTCACCTGCCGGGGAGCGGAAGGAAAGGTGGAGGAGCGGCGGGGGAGGCTCAAAAATCAGCCATGGAGGTGAGCCATGTGCAGATCTCCTGAAGGACCTGTTTGTTGGAAGGCACGTCTGTGTGTGCAGATAATCTAGGTCCCGTCATTTTGACTCCCTGGCATTTCCTCGAGCCCTTGGAAGTCTCTTTGTCATGACGGCCACGATGAGAAATGCTCTGAAGGGCTGTGGACCTGTTTCTCCAGCCCAGTGGTGGTTCCAGGGCCGCTCCCCCGATCTCCGCAACATCTTATTAGCAACACAGACCGACAGCTTCACCAAGGGTCGGGCTGCCCACCTTTGTGAGCTCCGGCAGGGTGAGGGAGGGAGATGGAGAGATTGAATTAAGATCCAGGTATGAAACTGCAGCCACCCAGGAAACCTACACCCGCTAATCTTGAGAATGGTTACACAGGCTCAGAAGTAGTGAGAACTAACAAATGCTTCTCTTCTGCACTAGAGTGAGAAACAAAACTGTCTGCTGAGGAAGCTGCCACCCCCATGCCCATCCTCCTCCTCCCACCTCATGTGTACCCACAGGAGCTGCCCGGAACGGGAGCTGCACCCCTCTGCCATGGCCAGTTTCTAGACAGTGGTAGGTACATACTGAATATTGCCACTCCTCCAAAGGAGACTGCTGACAAAGACGCTTCCGGAAATAACCTCTGGCTTGGTCTGGAGAAAATTTCTTGTTGCCTAGGTGTGACTTCTGAGCAGAATGGTTTTCTGCTACGTTTTACCACCCAGTGCCTTCAACAGGGCTGTAACTCCTGTCCTGCAAGCTGGCTGGGGGCTCCTTCCCTGCATTCACCTGAGACCTCTGGCCCCTACCAATCAACTCCTCAAGGCAGCGTCTCCACACTCCAGTCCCCTTCCAAAGTCAGGGCTACTCCAAGACAACATCCACAGCCCCTGCAGAAGGAGTTCAGGTCTTCTTCATCATCAGTCTTTTTACTTCAAGGAGACTCAGCTGGCTTTCTTGGTTCACTCTTGATACCTAGAAGCAGAATCAGGGTCTGTGAGGTTTCAAGATCCCATCCCTCTGCTTGAGACGTTGAGGCCAGAACAGCCAGACTCCAAACTCACGGAGGAATGAATCAGCTCCCAGACTTTCTGGACCCCTGTCCAGCAGCATGGCAACAAGGTGGTCAGATGCTTCATCATCTTGTGGTCCAGAGAGGAAGGCAGAGCTCTGGTCTTGGACTTCCCTGATCCCTCTTGTCTCTCAGGAGTCCAGCATGTTCTGCCTTGCCCTTTCTGTTACCTGCTGGATTGAAAAACAGGCACAACAGAAATGTTAGTGATCTTTCTGTTGGCCCAAAATCCCATGGGTATTACTTCCCCAGGATCTGGAAATCCTTGGACAAACAAAATGGGTAATTTTCAACAGTCTCCATTTCACCTGGCTTCACAGACTTTGTTGCTTTCTCCTCAGCTTAACAGTGATGCCCTCCACTCTGAGTTTATCTCTCAGGAACAGCACCAGCAGAACTGGCAGCACTCTTGCTCTTCCTGTAGCACATTGCCAATGCACCTCCATATTCCAGGCACTGCCATCCAGCATGCACACAGCACCACTGGCTGTCTAACAGCCACCCCCTGGCTCCAGGGATGGGGACACCTGAGTCTCAGATCATGCAGAAGGGCTCTTCTTCACATCCCATCCTCTACCCTGGGTTCACTTGTTTTCCTTTTTACTCCAAGAAGCAGGTTCAGGTCATTTTCAGCTCCAAGTCCTCCAAGAATAAGTGCCACAGTCAAAAGGCAGTGTTTGGGAACATTAACCCAGGGTACTCAAACAAACAATTTCCACCATTTCATTTACTGAGAAAACCCTCCACTGTGGAAAGATTTTCTGGTCTTCAGTATCTCTGGGACTTTTAGGGTGAGATTGTCACAGGGACTTGCCCCACTTCTCCTTTGAGGGACAGGTAAAGAGGGCAGGGGAAGTGTTTGCTTGCAGCAGGGTGGGAAGGAGCTGCCTGCACTTCAAAGCTCCTGGGGCTGTCCACAGGCAGGAAGGGCTGGCGGTGACGCTGGGGCGTGAGGCAAGCCCGCCACAAGGAAATGGCGAGGCCAATGGGATGTGAAAGCTGTGCCTGTGTCAAAGGCAGGATGGAAATGTAGGGGTAGCCCTATTTTTAGCAGCTTCTTGCAGAACTTTGCTAGAGCTTGCTGGAGTCAGTGGCTGCTTCCTCTTTCCTTTATGTTAGCAGCACTGGTGAGGTTCAGATCTGTTTTTATTTAGTCAATACAACAGTATTGACAGAAATGTCCCTCCAGGCCCCTGGGCATAAGTCACCCATGATCAGAGAGTCTTAGGTAAGGAGAAGAGAAAGCGAATCACACATCCCTGTCTCCATTTCAGGGCTGTGAGAGGTGGAAACTGATGCTGAGGCCACAGAACGTGACTCTTAGTCACATCAGCAGGGGATTTTGCAATGTGGAGGGTGCAGGGTGCAGGGCAGGCAGCGTGCAAGCAAAACTGAAGTGCTTTGTGAGGGCCTTTGGTTGAACCTCTCCAGCTACAAGACCAGGGTATCATTGCCCTGCAATCCTCACCTTCCAACTCCACTTCACCCTCCTCGTGTGCTCAAGGTGTGTGGAGGTGGCAGGGTTTAACACACCTCGGATTAGCATGGGGCACTCTGGAGAGCAGTAGGCTGCCCTGAGAGTCCTCTGCCTGTTTCCCTTTAACATTTGTCAGTACTAAATGACTCCTACACCTGCTGTAAGGAAATGCATAGGGAAGAGGTCATTCCTAAGCCAGATGAGAGAGAAGATGAGGCAGCAAAGTAGAGGAGCAGCCATGGTAAAGAAGCAACAGCTAAGATAGGACTTTTCTGAACAGGCTGTAACCACCAAAACAGACTGTTACAGACTGGCTTCAGTTGCCAGGGGTTCAGATGGGTTTGACTTGCAGCATTCAGTTTAGGAACAGGTTGCGAAGGACAGTGTCCGGGCCTAGGCACCCAGAGCTTGCTCCTGGTCACAGCAAATCTGGTTCCCCACCTTATTGTCAGAGAGGAATGAGATCACTGTGGGGATGGGAGAAAAGCACATTCTGAGCCAAACCAGATACAGTTCTGGGGCATTTTCAGAGCAAACTCTTCCAAAGCCTGGCAATAGTAAGGAGTAACAATGGGATGAGCAGATGAAAATCATGCTTACTCTGGCTATAGGGCTTGATGTGCCTAATAGGCAACACAAACCCTGTCCCATGCTTAAGTCTTCCTGCTAATATTCCCAGAAACCAAGAGTTTCTGGGAATCTCTCAAGTATTTCTGCAAGATTCTGAATCTCTCAAGTATTTCTGCAAGATTCTTCTTTGTATCTCATATTTCATACTGTCTTTCATCCCCATGGCAGACGCATCAATTATCTACATAGGCTATTCTTGAGCTGGATTGATTGAGGCAGTCTATGCAATCCTTGAATGAGAGACATGGATGGAGAAATGCTTTGTAGTGTGGCACTTTCATTTGGAAATGGGGAATCCTTTATGGGTAGGTGGTGAGGAGAGCAGCTGATGGCCAGTGACGGCTGTGCCAGGGAATGTACTGGAAGGTCACTCTGGCCTCTAGATGGCAGCCCCATTGCTTCCCCCCAGCGCACCGGGAGACAGAAACGCCCTCCTTTCACAAGTGGGCCATAAACACGGGCCTCACACTACCCAAACCTAAGGGCACTCAAGACTGCATTCTAACAAACCCTTTGGGTTTTTTCTCTCTGGAAATCAGAGCGATAGCAGCTCCTTTAGGCCTCACACTTGCACACGCTTCTTTGTGCTCTGTCTGATGCACTGGCAGCTCTGCTGGGGGAGAGCCAGTCTCCTCAGCACATCGTGCTTGACCTCTGGGGATACAGGGCTGTGAACCTAACAAGAATCTAAACCCTACTTTGCCAAAGCTACCTGTACAGTAAATTGCTTTAATAGTTTCAATAAAAAAACTACAGCCAAGCATTTAATGGCTCACAGCCACTGCGACTCTCTGCAATTCCATTTTAAGGTTTGAATGCTTCTATTATTTTTGAAGCATGGGGACAAAAAGGGAGAGTTAACATAGTTAACATTGACCAATGAATCTTCATTCTCTCTCTATTTTAAATGAGATAAAACCCAGCCTTCTGAAGGAGAAGGGTCATAAATATTTCTGTATTAGAGATGTTGGCAGTGGGAATCATGGGAATCTACAGAGCTGGCTATTAACAGAAAATGTTAATAAATTGTCTTTCTGATTAAAGTTACTTAGTTAACTTACTTGGAAGTACCCCATTTCTGTATTTCCTGAAAACTCATCATCATCATCACTTCTTGCATCCTCACAAAATCGTGAGAGCTACATACTGTATCTAAGAGGTGAGTGAGGCTGTGACCCAGACTGGAAAGGTGTTCAGTACCTACAGGTGGGGACTGGGGTATAGTTGCCCAACCTGCACTGACATCAAAAGACAGCAGGAGCAATGCCCTTTTGAAATCCAATTAGACACTATGACAGCATCTTCAAGTGCCTTGATTCCTGCAGCACTACTCCTCAGACGATTCATGGGAAGTGTGCGTCAAACCCCTGCAAGAACAAAGTGTGCAAACAAGGCAGATGACATCCACAGGGTACAGAAATCTGACATTTTTTAATTGATAGCTTGGGAAGGTGATAATAAGATAGGAAGAACGTCCTCTTGGTGTGTAATTCTCTTGTGCTGGTGCCTGGTAGGAGTGACAGGCCTGGAAGTGGAGCAGGGCTAAGGCAGTTCTGCAGGGCCCACAAAGCTGGGGGCTCAGGAAGGCGTTTCTCATGTTAAGGGAAGGTCTCGGATCATGGGCCTGTCAGAGGGATGTGCTTTGCCCAGTGCCAAGGAGCGGAAAGGAGAATAAATATATAAGAGAAAGGGGAAACAACTTTTGAGATAGTTTTCTAATTTGGTTGTCTGGGGTTTTCTTCTGCTGTACTAAAGCAAAAGAAAATTTGCAGGAAATTTATGGTCTGGTTTGAATCCTACTAACGCTCATGGAAATCCCTTTCGTGAATACTGGACCAGGTCCAAGAAAAGCAGGTTATTATTCCCTTAACTTCTATTCATCCGTAACAGTTCCCTTCTGCATGCAGTTTTGTTAAATCTTGCCAGTAGATTCAGTGTGAGCCTCATCAGCAGTGGGCCTGGATAAGACACTGGGATCAGCTGCCTCTTAACTCTGAGCCAGTCTTTCAAGGACAGTGGTGGTAAAGGAGGATGCCTTGACTACATGGCAGGTAGCTGTAACCTTGGCTGGAGCATCCAGGTAGGATCTCTTATGGTAACACCCAGCTGGGAGGTGTGACCTCTCTGTCCTGCACTGAACTGCTCTGCCAGGTGGGTGATTTTATCACAGCAAAACCAGAACAGCTCAATAAAATGGTTTGGTTGTAGTCAAAAAGTGCAAAATAAGACCCCTTTGGAATAGACAAATGGCCTGATGTTGCCAGGACTAGAACATGGCCAGGCACCTGGAAGCAATCTTTCCCCTGCTCTGGGAGACTGGAGATGAGAGGAAGCAGGTTCCAATCCCAGCTCTACCAAAGACTGGGTACTCTTTTTAATGTGCCACTGCTACAAAAGAGTTCAATGAGAAAACTCAGCTCTTGTTTCATTGCCCTAGGGACAGAGGAGTGCTTTGGGGGAGTTTTGCACTTGCATCACTCTACACCTGTGCTGTCCTCAGCAAACCAGTTTGAGTTTGCAAAGCCAAGAGGTTTGAGCCTGGAGTACCTGTGCTGCTGGTAAGGACATCATTTCTACATGGATCTGGATTTTTTCTGCTGTTTGGAGAGTAAGTCTGTGTGTGGAAGAGGTGGTATGAACACTGAGTTTGGGCTCGAAACTAAGACTGAACCCTCAGTTGCCCATATAAATATCTATCAACACTTGGAAATTCACATTGAAGGTTATACCTACAGTACGTCTCCACCCACATTTAAAGGATGGAAATATAACTTGGGATAATTTGCTAGCCTTCCTTTCTTTCCCTGTCCTGTTTCTCTGCTCTGTGACTGGGATTATCATAGGGAATGTAGGCTCAGCCTAGACTGAATATGTTTTGGGGGTGTGGTTTTGTGTTTTGAGTCACAGGGTACCTATGACTGCTCCTGGGGAGGTGGAACAGCCCCCACACATCCCACCAGCTGTCTGTCATTCTGTGATGCTTTACAAGGAGTAGACTGGGAGCCTGTCATGCATGCAACCACCTCAACAGAGGTTCCTGTTGAGGCACAAGGCAAGGAAGGTGGTGGTGTGCCACCAAAAATAGGGAACAGGAGCTGCACCCTCCATCCTCTTGGACTATAAACAAAAAGCCCCACTTCCCAGGTCCCAGGAAGCTGAAAGCTGCTCCAGATCCACGCTTGTGTGAGAAGAAAACACACCCCATGCTTTGCCAACATGTGGCTGCAGGTTCCTCACCGCAGCCTGAGCCAGCCCTCGCTGATGATGTGTGGCCCTAGGGTGGTGTGACACTGTGCCTCTTGGGAGCAGGGCTCTCCAGGCTGCTGCTGGAGCAGGCTTCCCCAGCTTCCCCTTCTGCTGGCTGCTGCCCCTGTGAAACAGCCTCCAGCCATCGGAAAATGCACCATGGCTCTGTATCTTCCACAACAAAGATTTTGTTAAGCAGTTTTATTTTTCTAAACATTACACAGCTCTGTTGCAAGCTTCCCAATGCCTGCCTCAAGCAGCTCATCTGAGCTGTTCCTCCCATGCTAATCTCTGTGATCTGTGGCATGCATATAGCATTGATGGGAACAGGACCTCCCCTCTGCTGCACCATATTTGCCAGAACAGGCATAACTCAAGATAACCAGATTTGGAACAATCAGAGCAGGAAGCAGCAATAACTGGCCTGGAGGAAAGGCAGGGAGGGAGTTGCCCACATTTAGGGGGCAGTATTTAGGGGGGTGCCTGATTTGTGGTATCTGATCTCTTTTCACACTCTAGCCTCACCTACAAAGGCAGGATGTAAAGCTTGCAGGATCATCCCTCATCTCCCTGGCTTGAGCACTTGAGTTTAGATCTCTACAATGTTCTGTTTAGCTGCAGTGTTTTGTGTGTGGGTATTGACCTATGCTTGTGCATGACAAAGAGCTCCAGAGCCGCACCTGGTTCTGACATCACTCTCTTCACTGAGGATGGACAAGGTGGCAGACATTCATGTTACTTTTTCTCTAGAGTACGTGGTCCCAAAGGCTGGTGCTGGTGCAGCAGCTGATGCTTCCCAGGGTTTGCACCCTGCAGTCTGTACACAGCACACACAGCAGCCTCCCAGCCAGGACCTACCCACCGTGGGGGTCAGGACAGGCCGAGGCAGGTCTGCAAGCGCCTTCCCTGACGAGCCGACGGCTTAGTCACCAGGGCTCTCCATAAAACCCTGTAAACACCACCCACAGTTCCCTGCAGGACTCCTTGCCATGGGGCTCTGCCAGAGCCCTGTCCTCCTGCTCCCTGTGCCAAGGGTCACGAGCTGGACCAGCAGCTGGGTGCCAAATGTGGGCTGCAGCTCAGTGCAGTCGGCCTGCTAGAGGTCATCACACGCCCCCTTAAGCAAACAGGGATCCACGCCAGTTGATAAATCATTTACGAGAAGTCAGAAGCAAAGAACTAGATTAACCAGGTCACTGGGTGTCCTGGGGGAATGACGTGTCAGTGGAGCTGAAACAGCAGATCCCACAGTTGCAATCTGTTGCCTTCTTCTGTCCTGACAGCAGTTCATGGAAATCCCTGGAACTAGACACCAGATATGGAAAAACCCATTAGCTCATCCCAATCAGCTCACTAGTTAAAGGAGTCACTCCCACCGTACGTTTTCTGGCAAAGTTAAAAATGTCTCAAGAGAGGGGATTTCCACCAGCTTCTTCTCAAGGGGAAACTATTCCACCTATCAGGAAGGCTGCCCTGTGGTGATATTTTTGTAAACCAGAAGTAACTCCAGAACCCAAGAGAGAAAAAAACAAAAAAGGATTCTGCTGCAGGAACTGGGGCAGTGATGTTTTTCTGCCTGAACAGATACGTGCCACATGGAGCACGTCTCCAAATGGAAACTCCGTGGGTACACGTGTTTACACAAAGCCACCGAGGTGTGCTCATGTGTGTAAATACACCCGTGTCCCCCCCCTTCCCAAGGGTGGGATGACCTTGTGCCTCCAGCACAGGCCGTGTGTTGTAGTGTGATATCACACCCAGCTCACTTTTGTGCAGCCCCGCTGACAGAAAGGTACAGCACATTGCTCAGAGGAGGGAAGACTCACATGGAACACAGGAGGCAATAGCTGATAGTGGTGCTCCAGCACCCACTTCCTCTGTGAACAGGGAGAAGTTGGTTCTCCTCAGCTGTGTCAGAGAAGAACAGTCCCCCTCCCCCCACTGCTGGGGGCTCTGAGGCTTGGCACATTAAGGGCTGAAACCCAACATGAATAGGAAAGGTGGTGCAATGTAGAGCTGTCTTGCTGCGGTTGACAACAAAGGCCGTGAAGATTTTGGCAGCTAAGCTTTTCAGCACCTGGGAAGCACTTTGGGACAGTGGGGAAATAAATTAGCTGTGTGATGGCATTTAAAGCCTTATCATTAGTTTCAGAACTAATTCTGCATTTAGATGAATGGGTGTAGCACACATTGCTGAGCTGGAACCTGCAAGAGATAGTGAGGATTACTCCCTGTTCCCATTTAGAAATTTTTTGGCCAGCAAAACTGTACCTTGCTGTCTTGGTGGATTAGGTCTGGGAGCAGGGGTCTGTGGCTGGGGTAGGCACAGCAGCTACACCAGCAGCAAACAAGCCCCGTGCTGTTCAGGGCTCTGATTACCTGTGCCACTGGGTGTTGACTTATGCCACTTAGAGAAGGTGGGGTATTACCTGGGTGTTTGCTCTGGATTTGTGACTCCTCAGCTAGTCATTTTATTTGCCTTTCACAGCTGGCACAGCTGCCTTCCCTACTGGGGACCCCTGAAATGTAGGTGCTGTGTTTTGCACTGTTCTAAGGACTGGAGTTCCCTTCTCAGCAGTGGTGCTGACGTCTGTTACTGCAGGACAGCTGATGTGCCAGCCATACCTAGCTCTGGCTTGGGCTTTCTTCTCTGCAGGGCTCTTACTTTGTTCTGTTTAGCACAGGACACACGGAAGCATGAACAGGGGCTATACAAGAACAACAAGAACTGTGGAAAGGATCTAACCAAGGAGGCACAGGTCACACTCCGGGCCCCGACCGGGTCCCTGCAGCTGCTGTCAGGTAACAGCCAGCTGACCTACTGAGCCCCTTGCCCCTTGTACTGTGCAAGGATAAGAGCAAGTAGAGCCCAGTAATATTTTAACTAAGAGATTAACTTTCTGCCAGTTCAACAACAATGAATCTTCTGTTTCTGTGGATGAACGGTGCTGACTTGAGGCTCTTCCACATGCCGGTCCAAGCTCTCCTGCCACTGGTTGCTCTGCCATCTGAGGAAAACCCACATTTAACACCCAGGCAGGAAAAGAAAGCTCAACTCCAGAGACAACAGCCCATAAAGGTGTTGCCCTGACTCTCTACAGCTCATGTCTCTGGCACAGTGTGAGTGCCACTTAGCTCCTAAAGGAGGGCCAGAGGAAGAACTACCCATCTGCCTTCTAGATGCTCAAGACTCATGCATTTCCCTACAAAGTCCCAATGCACCTCAAACCCACACATGATGGTTGAAAGAGGTATAGAGAGGCCTCTGAACAGTCCTGGCACTCAAGTACATTCCCTTCCCACTCTGAAGTACTTTTGAGTACTTTTTATCTCTCACACCTTGAAATTTGTGGACGTTTTGCCACTGCTCTCAACAGGTACAGTAGCAGCCCCTGAAAGACAGGTCCCAAGCCCACAGAAATCAAGATGGATCTTTCTACAAATTTCATCATGGCAATGCAAACAAGTTTTGCATGTGACAAGGCAAAAAAAGATTCGCTGAAATGACACCAGATTCACTGAAATGACTGATTGCAAAGGTTATCTTCCAAAGATGAAAATACCAATTGCTTTATTTTAAAACAGAAGTTAAGATTTATGCAAGGAAAGCTGACCTCCCGTTCAGGAGCATGAAGCTGGGTGCAGCAGCATCAAGTCCCAGCCAGCCAGACCAGCCAGTCTCTGAAAGGGGAACTGACTAATCTGAGTCGTCTGCAATGAGCTGGGCATGAGTGAAATCATGCCCTGTGTAAACAGTGTGAAAAGCAAAGGAAGATGATAAGGAGCTGGGTTTTTTTATTATTGTTGTTGTTCTTGATTCTGTGTGGGAGAGGGTAACAACATAGGTGAGGATTTTAAATAGCAAAGCAAAAGCAAACAGCAGTGGCAAATGTGGCCCTGGATGTTCAGCTGTGATGAGACACTGAAGGCTCTGTTTCCCAATGCTTGTAGTGAACCACTTTTAGGAGGCTTAGTTTCCAGTAAGTGCTCAGCACTTAAAAACAACTACCCTCACAAAGAACTGGGGTCATGATCTTTGTTTCCTGACCATGTGCTGTGAGAGCCATTTCCACTCCAGAGGCAAACATTTTCCTTCCATCTCCTCACAGAGCCATCTTTCCTCCCTCAGATATTTGCACCAGGACTGTATGGGCAGAATTTAACCCAGGCCCCAAAAGAGAAGGTGGGGAGACCCTGCCCAGCACGCAGATTGCTTGCAGATCCTTGCAGTGTGGTGGAATCAACCAACACCCTGGTACAGGGTGTGTGCCTGTGATGTGGTGGAGGAGCACACGGCCACTGATTTCCAGCTGCCTACCTCTGTTCTGAGTTTCAAGCCAATAACATCATGATATCATAATGATACATCGCGCTCTGGTGACAGCACCGCATGCAGTGAGCCACGGCAATCTGATCTCATTCTGCAAGCACAGAGATGAGTGTTACTGCCTCACAGCACAAGTGGGTGGCAGGGAGATGGAGCTGGCTCTGCCTAGATTGTCAGGCCTGGGTGGGAACGTGACCTGCTGGATTAAATTAGGTGGCTGGGAGCTTAACGCCTCAGCTCTAAATCAGCCTCAGCGGTTAAGGGTGAGTCACCAGACCTATCTGCATTCACTTCTTCCATCTGTGAAATGGTGACAATAATATTTCCTCACCTGATGGGGGAGGGAAGGCAGCATGTGTACAAGAATGAATAAATGTTTACAAAGCACCTTGTGAGCGGTGCACATGCTCTGGATGTGCTTAGAAGGAACCTGCCTTTTTCCCCCTGCTCTGGGCTGCACCATACTGTGAGCTATAAACACTCCCCTCAGAGTCAACAGTTTCAAATGAGAGCAAACAGGATAATTCCTCAGTAGAGAAACTTCATGTGTTACCAGCAATTTCAATGAATTCCATTCAAGGAAAAGAAAAGTAACTTTTAAAAGATAATAATAAAGCAGAAAAACAAATGAGCTGTGACCAGTATTTCTTTTGTGATGGTACCATGACCTTGGGTTTCACTTCTCGAATAGGAACCAGAACAGAGAAGTGAATCCCCTTGAAATAAAAGTGAAGTCAATAACGGGACGCCTTTAGCTCTTACCACATCCTGTGTATGCTGATCACTCTGCTTGTAGCTGGCAAGAGCACTTCTAGATTTTTCTTTACCATGTTAATGCTTTGCTGAGTCAAACCATGTTGTATAAACAGTTGGGAAAAAGCCTTCCTGCATCTCCCCTGCAGCACTGCAGTGCCACGCGCCCGTCCTGCTCCCTTCCCGTGTGTGTGGGCGCCTGTGCCCACACAGGGCTCCTCTGCCCTGCTGCCAGCACAGACCCACACTCCCCACGGCTGGCAAAACCTCTCCGTGAGCTCTCACAGTGAGTGAGCACTGACAGCCCTGCTCACCCTTGCTCCCTGTCGTAGCTCACACTGTTTCTGCCACAGTTTTGAGAGCTCACATGCAGATGTGTGATGGCCACTCGGTGTCTTGCTACGTGTTCACTAGCACTTGTTCTTATGCACACCTACAATTCCTTAAGCCAGCACAAGCACACACGAATATGCACACTCTTCTTAGTCTAGTATGTGCACAGAACCACTTATTGTTTGCTTTTTCTGGTACAAAAGAGAGGATCTGCCGAGGGATCTGGACAGGCTGGAGGCCAGTGGTATGAGGTTCATTAAGGCAAAGTGCTGGGTCCTGCACTTGGGACACAACAACCCCATGGAGCTGGGGGAAGAGAGGCTGGAAAGCTGCTCAGCAGAACAGGACCTGGGGGTGCTGGTCAACAGATGGCTGAACATGAGCCAGCGTGTGCCCAGTGGCATCCTGGGCTGTATCAGCAATGGTGTGGCCAGCAGGGCAGGGACTGTCCCCTTGTACTCGGCACTGGTGAGGCCACACCTCGAAACCTGTGTTCTGTTCTGTGGCAGTGGAGCTGGTGAAGGGTCTGGAGAGTAACTCTGACAAGAAGCAGCTGAGGGAGCTGGGGCTGTTTAGTCAGGAGAAAAGAAGCTCATGGGAGGCCATATTACTCTCTATAAGCACCTGAAAGGAGGCTGTAGCCAGGTGGGGGTTGGTCTCTTCGCCCAGGCAGCAAGTGACAGGACAAGAGGAAATGGACTCAAGCTGCACCATGGGAGGTTCAGGTTGGACATCAGGAAGAATTTCTTCACTGAAAGGGCTGCCAAGCATTGGAATGAACTACTCAGGGAGGTTGTGGAGTCACCATCCCTGGAAGCATTCAAGAAATTACTGGATCTAGAGCCTAATGCTATGGCTCAGTTGACATGGTACTGTTTGGTCAAAGGTTGGACTCAATAATCTTGGAGGTCTTTGCCAACCTCTGTGAAATGTATGCACTTCACAAATGCAAACTGGTCATACAGATACACAACTCAGCTATGGGACAGAGCTCCAGGCCTCTCCATAGCATCATCATTGCAACAACCTCCTGCCTGGGATGAGCTTTGGAGCTGAGGGTTCAGGAGATGTGGATTAGTTAGCATACTAATTCACCAGTACAGCTAATTCATTGGTCTGATTTAGGCTGAACACATCATTTGGTGCATTACTGGCTTTTGCTGCTGCTTTTCATTCTGCTTATACTATTGGAAGTGACTGTAAGATCCTCCCTCCATCAGCAGACTTCCTCTTATGAACAGTTTCACTAAGAGAGGCTTTACCATCTAACACCCAACACCTGTTCTTCAATGGGTCTTCAGCATTTTAATGACACTTAGAAGTTGTGGCTTGCATTTTGGAACAGCTCCATTTGCAACAGACACAGTCACATCCACCACATCTTGAACCTGTAGGATTTTTACCCATTGATTTACCAATATCAGAGGTAACAGACTGGTCATCTTTGAGCTGCACATCTCAAACACAACTGAACTTGGGAGGAGGGGCAGAAGTTTGCCCTCCTCCAAGCATCCTGGCATTGTACTGGTGGGCCAACCAGCTGCTGACTTCAGTGACAGTCAGTGGGCATGATTTCTCAGCTCAGTGTATACAAAGTGAAAGGCACTGAGCTTTGCAGTCAAAAGATTTCTTAAAAATTATTTTGATATGTCTAACAGTTCTCGCTCTAGTAGGCCTGGAGATAGCAAGTGTCCATCCACAGATAAATAAAGCAGCACTGGCTAAACTCATTTCACACAGGACATCAGGCAGCCTTGAACAGGCAGAGTTTCCTGCTGCTATGAGTTACCACTGGACCTATTATCCAGCTGGACCAGCCACATGTAGGAGACCGAAAGAGAAAAACTGATCTGTTTTTCTCCTTGACCATCTAGGGTGCTCCCAAATTTCTGATTATGCTCTTGGTACTTGCCAAGTACCACCTCCCCCTGAAGAGTTGTAGGCCGGTATCTTGGCATTTCCCAAGTGGCACTAGAGGGCCCACATCCATGCCCTTCCAAGAGAGCTAATCCCAAATGCTTGACAGACAGGTTCCAAAATACTGTCAGTCACCTAAAGAACATAATTAAGAAAAAATAAAACCAGTAATGTTGAATTCTGTACATTTGCTTTTGAATCTAGTCTTTGACTCACACTTCAGAGTTTTCATGTTTTTCTCTGTGCTAGCTAACATGAACAGCATGCTTTTCTTAGCTGAAAAATTAGATTCTCTTATGACCACATGATGTATGGAACAGAGACTTAGAGAAAAAAAAAAGAGTAGGAAAGTAGGAGGATTAGCCTTCCCCTTTTTTCAGCCCCAGTAGGAAGCAATCAATGTCTCATGTGTCTGCCACACCTTTTATCCCCTTACAGAAAGTAAAGGATTAGTAAGGAGATAAGGAGGTAAGGAGGAAGCATCCTGCTGTGGATCTTCAAGGCTGCCTGGGCTTCACAACACCGAGGAAACTGCTCTGGAGCAGGGCATCACGTCATCCCCCCAGTGCTCACTACCTGCACTGCACGGTAGCCCAGACACCAGGCCCAGTGTCTCTGCTCTTGTCAGGAGCCGGATTAGCTCCTCTTTGATGACAGTAATTCCATGTTTTGCTTTTGTTTCTCAGCCAAAAGCCTACTTGTCTTGTGGATCCATGGCCCCAGCACAGCACTGGCAGCTGGGGGCACCCAGAAACCCTGACTGAAATAGTGACAAGTATCATCCAGCCAACCATTTCCCCTCCCTGGTCATCCACACAGCATGTGGCAAAGCTCCCACCTTTCTGGCTCAGCCACCTGTAGAATGTGTGGCATTTCTCCCTCTCTGGTTTCTCCACAAGGGTTTCTGTATGCAGGAAAAGTTGGAAATTCAGAAGGGGTCTGTCCCCTCCCAGCCCAGCTGCCTTGCCACACACAGGGGACAGATGCCTTTGTTCTATGTCACTCCTCTGGTCCCTCAAACTTATTTCAGAATCAACATGGTTCTTTAGTAACTTGATAAAAATAAACAAGGGCCTGATAGCCACGTCATACTAGTAAATTATTTACACACAGACCCCCCCTTCCGTTTCTTATTGCATGGCTCTTGGTGTCACCACCAGGGACCACACTTGGCCCTGCAGTGTAGTCCCCACTCTGTGACAGCTGGGCACTGATGTTAGCAGGCTTTCAGTGCACAGGCAGGGCTTCACCAGCTGCTGCCCAGGGCTGGAGGTTGCCCACAAGGCAATTGCATCCAGTGGGTGTTGGCAGCCTCTCCTGAGCCAGTGCACTGCTCCGGGTGCCTTGGCATGCAGGGGTGGCTGAGTTCAGGCCAGGTATGAGCTTATCAGCACATCACATCCAGCTGGGAACACTACTGAGAGGCAGTGGCAAAGCACTAACTTCCTTGCAACTATTTTTAAAAGCACCTTTACATCTCTCTTTTCAACTTGCAGAGCACAAATAAACCAAAAGCATCAGCCAGTTGTTGCTAAAGAGAACTATTGAATGTAGCCTTCCTTATCCCTGTTGCAAATGAAATAATATTATACTCCTCAACCTCCCTTCACAGGAAAGTCCCCCATCCAGCTCTCCATTTGATCCTGTTTCTATTCTTCCATGGTGCCTTTGATGGACTTTTGATCTTGACTCAGTATGGTCCATCTTAAAATGGTTCTTTAGGTCCTGCTTCACAGTGGGCAAGGGCTGTGGTGGGTACCCAGGTTATACCATGACATGTTTTTCATGCTGACCCATGGTGCAGGTGTCATATGTGTGATGCTTGAACACTCATTGCTCCTGTCCACTGCTGACCCACACAACACAACTTCTAATTCAGAGTAAGAGGCTTGCCCAATTTCTTCTAGAACAGCTTGCTTTGGCATTTGTGTGCACTGAACTTTCTCCGTCATGGTGGTTTGGTTTCCAGGTTTAGTTAGAATCTTCTGGAGTCCCTCCCAGTCCTGCCAAGACTTGCTTGCATTTATAATGCATGGTTCTCTGTTGGCAGCAAATGCTGTTACCTTTTTATCCTTCTTCGTCTTTCACTGATTTTTGTAATAGTATTCAGAGGGCTGCTTTCGTCTCTGCTAGGCATGGTCCCACCACCCCCTTCCACCTAGTAAACTTTTCTTTGCCAGCTGGAACACTGGCCTTTTACTTGTAATGGATTTTTCCCCAGTTTCTGCCAGTTCTGCCAGTTTCTGCCAGTTCTGACTCAATTTTCAATCCATTATGGGACTTTTCATACCATGGCTAGCTACCAAGTTTGTTTCATTCTTGGAAAGGCCTTTATCAAAAGACCTTTTGAAAGCATCAATTACTATGGTCCCTGCTTGTTCCTGATGAACTATTTCAGAAGCTCGCAGAAGTCAACTGACTGACTAGTGGGTCTAGTGCTCTATCAGTGCACCTTCTGCTGGGTGCTGGTCCACCAGGGTGACCAGCACAGTCCCCATTTTTCTGGAAGCCTCATATTATGCCCTGGGTAAACTCCTTGAGCCCAGGTGTCACACAGAGCAATGCCCTGTCACTGGTACTGGCAGCTGTGCCAGGTGCTGAGGATGCTCCTCTGGGCTCTATCATCCACCCCTGTGTGCAGTGCAGGGGCCACACAGGGTTAAGGCTGCAGGAAACACCTCAGACCCTGCAGGACTGCCCAGGTCTCCCTGGGGAAGGCAGAGTACTGCAGCCAAAACACCAGTTCACCACGCCCCAGGGAATGGCATGTGGCAAAGCCATTCAAAAGCCACCAGAGCAGCAGCCCTGGTCCTCCCTCACCTTTGGAGCCCTTGTCCTTTAACGCTGAGGGCTGGCAGCACCTGCTTGCCATGTGGGGTGCCAGCATGGCCCTAGCACTGTCCAACCTCACCCTCATGCCAGGATGAGAACAACACAGTTTAACTCTCCTGTGGCCAAATGTGCCAGTTAAGCTGGGGTGTCTTGTCCCAGGAATGGTGGGCACTGCCAGCCCATCCCATCCTCTGCCCTTTGCTGCTTTCCCCTGCAGTAACACTGAGATGATGTGTGTCAGGAGACACATGCAGAAGTGGGCCATGGACCAGGAGGTTCAGAAGTGGAGGGGCCAGCATGCCCCCAGGATCAAGGGGTAGGTGCAATTGCCTGAGGTAAGAGTCATGTCCAGCATATTTGGATCTGGGTCTTGTTCGAAAATTAGTTTAGTTTCCCAGTTCACCTGTGAAGTGCTTCAAAGGGCACTGAAAGAGTCTGCAAAGGGCAGCAGGAGCATGAACAACAGCTGAAGCCTGAGGGAAGGCTCTCAGGCTGCCGGGGCAGGCTGCAGTGGGAATTTTATCTCTGACTCCTAGATGAGCAGAATTAGGTAAGCACACAAAGCTTTCCCAATCTGAGTTCAAATGTATGAATTTACCATATCTAACGCCTCCCTGAAATCCAAACAGACTCAATTACATTCTCTTTCTGTAATGAATCAGTAATTATATTGAAGAACACTATTATTTGTTTGGCATGACCTATATAAACCCGACTTGGGGAGTGCATAGTTGGTGTGGTGCCAGTACCCTGCGTATTATTGCCTTATAAACACAACCATTGTTTGAATTTCAGATCAAAACAAACCGAGCCACGTCGCTTGTCAGTTATTAGATATCTTTTTCCCAAATGCTCACCCAGGCCGTATTACAATAACAATAATTATTATTACATACTTCCTTATTGTATGTTTGTGCCGAGGTAGCACATTTGCCTTTTTCCCACACATTAGTTGCTTCTCCTGACTCTTATGATTCACTCCTGCCTATTTCCCAATGTCCATGAGGTCTTTCTGCATTCCCAGCTGCATTTTGTCAAGACATGCAGATTGGCACATGGAGTCATGGTGCTGTATTGCACCAGCCTGCAAAGGGTTGCAAAGCAGCACAGGGGCTTTGCTCCTCGAGGGAATATACAAACTAAAGAAAGATGTGGACCCTGCCCCCAGGTGCTTTATAAATATTTAACTTGGTCTGATAATGTGATAAGGGCTGATAATGTGATTTGGACAGACTAAAACCCAGCCCTGCTTGGGCAGGGCTGCAAATGGACCTTCTGTGGGAAACAGGGTGGGAGGGGGCCAAGCCAGAGCAGCCAAGTGGTGATGCTTTCCACAACCACTGCCACAGCTGGGAGAGGACTCACCTTGCCCAGCCTGGAACACCCAAAATGTAGCTGTCAAATCCTCAGCAAGTTGCTGATCTGCCTTTACAGTCACAGAGGAGAAGCGGGTGCTTGGCTGTCGGTGAGTCAGCCCTTCTCAAGATAAACTCCAAGATATGTGAAATGAATCATACACTAGAGGTGCCTATTTGTCTCCATTGGCTATGCAGGAAGCCTGTCCAACTAATTAGGTTTAGACACCTAACTTTTAAGCACTTAAAAACAGAGGAGAGGAATCCCATCATCATTGACATTCTTCATTACTGGCCTGACAAGGGAGGCAGTGGGAGAGGCTCCCTGGAAATGCCCTACCAGATTTGGAGCTATCCTCTGTGCATGGGAATGTGCAAAGCCTCACCTCTGTGTCCTCCCCCTTGGAGCTCTGATGGGCACAGGGCTCTCCAGCCATGCTCAGCTGGCAGAGATGAAAACATGCTCCCTGCTGAGGTCTGAATGAGGCAACGGTCTTGTGGGAAAAGATATAATAATGGAGCTGAAGTCTGTATTATCATGTATTCAGAGCAGGCAGGAGGAACAAAAAAAAAAAAAAAAGAAAAGGAGACTTGACCTTGGCTTCCAGCCTGGTGCTAAAAGTGTGTTTTGATGGAACGGGATAGGCGGGAAAGCAAGCTGCCTCCCTAATGCAAATATCTCATGGAGCTGTAAGATGTGTGGAGTGCAACCCATGTGTTTGAAAATAAGGTTATGACAAGCTCCACTGTGAAAGGACAAAATGGTATTTTTCAGAGGGTTGCAGCTTAGCCTATTGGAGGTAAGTGGCCACCAGCACAGCAAGCAGCACCTTCTGACACCAACACTGCATGTCACATAAATGTCATGATCCAAGAGACTCCAGAGTTGTCTTAGACTTTCTCAAAAAAGAAAATAAAAAGATGAAAGCATTTTGTCCCAGCACTCTTTTTTTTTTTTGAGAAAAAAAATCATGGAAACATTCCACTGGTTAATGTCTGCTGAATAGTCAGCAGCCAGGGCTGCCATGGCTGGAAACAGGCAGAGGCCAACAAAAAACCACTGTGCTGCATTATCATCTTGCTTGTGTATCAGCTCAGGACCATGGATGCAGGATTTGAAAGAACTGATTTTGTCCTGTTTTCTGAGATCTATGCCTTTCCATGTCCCCAACCACTTGTTACATGCATTAATCATCTTGTTGATACAAAGGTAATTGCTGTTTTGATGTGCAGCAGGTGTCACTTGTTTCTTTTTTTCTGGAATCTCCCAATAGCCTCTTTAAAGCTTCTGGCACGTCCCTTAATCTGAACAATTTATTGAGGTGAGATATATTTGACTTCCCTCTGCCCTGGCAGGCACAGAGCCCTGTGCAGATTAGGCCAGGTTAAGGGCACCTATTTGAAGCTGTGCCCTTGCTGCACACAATAATCTGCTCCTGAGGTTGGGCCCAGCAGGGATACTGGGGACCTCAGGACCACCATGTGCCTGGCTGAGACCTGGAGGAAAGAGGATGCTGGCACCTGGCTGCACAGGCTCTCCCCAGGGAGGGGATGGGGACCTGCAGAAGGATAGAACACCAGTCTCCCCAACAGCAGCTTCGTGCCTCTGCTCCACCACTGATGAGAAACACATGTTGCTCCATACCTCACCTTGCTGCTGCAGCCAGGCTGGGCACTTCCTCAGCTCCCATTAGCACCCTGGCAGGATGGAAATCCCTTCTCTAGCTTCACGCACTTGCAGCATGTTCAGGGAGGAGACAGACGAGTCTTGCACCTTGCCCTAGAGGGTTTGCAGCTTCACTGAGAACAGGCACACCCCTAAGAACAGGGAGGTTTCTCTGCAGGAGGTGGTGGGTGCAGCAGCGATGGGCAGCAGGGAGATCTGCGGTGCTGTGTGAGGAGGCTGTTGGGCTCTCCTGCTTGTCCCCATGTCCAGACAGGATGTGCAGACCCCAGCTGGGCACTGCACTGCCATGGAGCTGGGGTAAAGTAACAGCCCCACACCCAGGTCACAGGCAGGGAGACAGATGTTCCTGGTTGGGCACCTTCACTTTCCACATCTGGCGATGGTCTTCTCCTCCAGCCCCTCAAACCTATTGCCACACTGGTGTGTTCCAGCCCTGCTCCTACCCTCAGCACAGGCTAAGGGTGTCTGGATGCAGCTAGACAGACCCCAGGACGTGGCTAGGCCAGCCTCCTGAGCAGTCATGACAAACAGCTAAACACTTGCATGGGCTTGCTGTCCTGCTGTGTGGAAATACATTAATTGCATTAGTATTTCCACTGGAAATTATAACTTAGATCCATTAACTTCAGCCAATTTCCTTACCCTGCGTCTGCTTAAAAGGACATCTCTGCTTTTTCCACTGCAGTGCCTTGTCAGTGCCACTGGAGCTAAATTTGTGGCAGGCTAGTCACATCCATGTGACACTTCAGAAGAGGCCACACATTACCTCCACCTCCTGCCTTCTCCTCACTTCCCCCAGAGGTAGTCCAACTTCTGAGCTACAGAAAAACAGAAAGCCCTTTTTACGAACAAGTAAAGCAGATCCCAAACCCCATTACTAATTAGTAAAGATGTGCTGTAATTTAGATCACCTTGGATGGTCTTTAGGTCATTCACAGGTGTAAAGTCAGGAGGATTAAGGGCTTATAAAATTTGTCTGGTACGGCTGCTACCAATTCCAGCAAAAATAAGGGAGCTAGCTTCTTGGGTTTCCTGCCACCACAAAGTACACACATGCACACACTCTCTATTTTATGAATGTTTACATACCCGAGCTGCCAGGAATCTCACTCCCGTTGCTTCCCACCACCTTAACACACTTTCCTGTATCTCTGTGAATTTGTTTTCTCACCGAGCAGCTGGTAATATCCCTTTTGCTTGGGAGCAGGCAGAGACCTGACTTCCTCGGGTGCCAGAAAAGCCTGGCAGAGGGCGCACCTACAAGCTGTGGTTTCCATCTCAAACCATTTACACCTCCCAGTGGCTACCCAGAGATGTTCCATGGAAGAAGCGCAAGGCCAAAATAAAAAGAAGCATTAAAAAGTTACAGACAGGTGGGGAAAGGCCACGCTGACATCCGCCTACTCCCCCTGAAAGGCCACAGAGTCTGAGAAGGCGCCTGAAACAGAGGAAACATCTACACCCACATGCAGAGAGCAGCAGAAAGGCACTTCCACACCTACACCTCCAGGGTCACAGCCAACAAAAATAGCATCAGACCCAAAAGACATGTATAGAAGAGTGACTACAGAAAGCCTTGGCTCATTTTACACCCCCAGCAAAAATAAAGTCAGGAGGTTTGTCCTTCCTCTGTTCCCACCCTCTGTACATAGGAGCACCCCTGCAGACAAGACGTGTCTGTTTACCTGAGGATTCCCATGGGAGCAGGGGAGTTAAATGCCCAACTCATCCAAAACTCACAGGGGAAAACGTTGCTTGTGGCAAAAGCACTTCCCTTTCCTACCTTGAAACTTTAGGAACTGAGTGTTAGGAGGGGGAATAAACCAAAACACCCCACCCCCACCCCGTTTTCAACAATTCAGGCTTTTTCGTACTCAAGTTCTTGCTCAGTAACTCTGACGCAAGCAGATCTGCAGGCTTCCGACTGCCAAATGGCTCCAGGTGAGGGGAAGTGCAGGTGTCTTAAGGTAGCAACCTTGTTCTTTTGCCACGGGAGCTGCACCATCATCAAATATATTTGTGGCAAAGCTGGCACTTGGATTCAGTTTACACTCAGTGCTCAAAGTAACCTCTTATTACCCTGGCGGGGAGTTAAACTGGGCGAAGAGTGCAGCCAGCCCGTGACACTGTCCCCAGCCTTCAGCAGAGGCCAGCGTGTGAACCCGTGCTCAGCAGCTCGGGGACAAGATAGTGCTGATTTGAGCATCCCAGTGCCAAACTGGATCAGACCAAAGGTCTGTTGTGGCTTTCCTCTTACCTCCAAGAGCAGCCAATGCTTATGGGAGAAAATGGGGATGAGAGAGTGGTACTTTTGCTGTGCATTGTCCAGCAACAAGTTGCAGAGGTCTGCCTTTGCCTTTAGTAAACCTCCAGGGACTTTTCCTCCATAAATTTGTCGAATTGCTTTTTTGACCCAGTTTATACTTTTGACCTCTACAGCATCATGTGCCAATGAGCCCACAGTTTTATACACACATGCAATTGGAAAAAACAATCCTTTAAATCTCCTGCCTTTATAATTTCATTTGCTGCCCCCTTCTTCCCCACCTTCTGGCCAATCTGGCCTGTTTCAGCTCTCGTGCATGAAAGTGGTTCTTAATTCCTCTGCTAAATGTGGGCACAGGTCTAATGCAGAATCTTATCCCTCTGTATTTAGTGACAAATTTAGCATCTGCTTGCATTTGACCCAGCGAAGGAGAGGGCTCCAAAAGTGGCTCCTGTGCTGAGGACAAGTTTGAGAAGGGCTTGGGAGGTTCTGGACATTTTTTCCTGCTCCCCAGGCCCAGCTGTAGTATCCCAGCTGGAATGTGCTGGGCCTGGATGGACTGAGTCACACAAGAAGGCTAGTGAGCATGGCACTGCATTCATTCACTTTTTCAGTAATCTTCTTTAATAATTGACTTTCATTTATTCATTTACCTATCTTTATTCATTTGCATCTATCCAAGTTCTGGCACGGCTCTGGCGGGCGGTGTAAGGCTCCAATTTTTTCATTCCTCTGCTCGGTGTGAATTCATGCCCACACAAATTCCCACTCCGGCCCGGAGGGCTGTGACTTTTAGCCACGAGGTGGGGTGAGCAGCTAAATTCCTGAGCTGAGCGTGTGCGCAGGCAATGCAAGGCAGACCACCATGGAGTCGGGGTTTGCCAAGCTAAATCACTGGAAAAAATTCCTTCTCGGCTTCAGCCTTTGCCACTTGATCCGCGGAAATGTGCAGTCTTAAACCCCAGGTTTCCAAAACAAATGCACACGGGACAAGCGAATAGCAGCAGGGGCAGCGGGCTGGGCTGGCGGAGGGGCTGCCGGCCCCGGGCTGGCCCCAATCCACTCCGAGATCAGCCCCGTGCCGTGGCTGGACGACAGGAGGCACCGGGCAAAAACCAGGCTGGGAGCGACTCGGTAGTGAAAGAGTTATCTCGGCTGGCTCTCTCCGTAACTCTTGGAAAGTCCCCGAAATGACGTTTCTAACTAACAATTAAAATGGGTTTAATTATAGAGAGGCTTAGAGCCCTGGGAACAAGCACCATCTACAGAACGAGTAAACAACTGCAGAAAATAATAGGCTGTTTGCTCCCTGTCTACTCCTCACTTCTGGCCAAGGTGAGGGGAAAAAAAAGAGACTATAAAGAGAAGGAAATTCGAGGAACCTGATTGCTCTCCTTAAGGAAATAATAATAATAATGATCATAAAAAAAAAAATCTGGAATAGCCCGAGCCTGTGGGCATTTCTCTCCGTTGGTTATTTTGGTTGTTCTTGAAGACCAGAGGAGGAGAAAAAAATCAGCCGCCAGCGCAAAGTCCAGATGCCGCGACTCCAAAGCAAACAGAGGAGGAAGTGGATCATTTGTTTGAAGTTTCGGTGCGATGGCCGCTCGGGTCAGTGCTCTGCAGCCCAAGGCAGGGGTTTCTGTTCTCCCAGCCAAGGCGGAGTGCAGGGAAGGAGCAAGAGCCTGCAGGGCCGGGGCAGGGCCCCTCTCGCCCACCTGCGCAGGGAAGTGTGCTCAGATGCCATTGCTCAGCCTGGGATGAAACACCGTCTGAAGTTACAGCTGGGGCTAAGGGGGATAACTGGGCAGAGACTGAGCACTGAGGCACCCTGGTATTGACAAGCTTTCAACAGTTGGGCTCATTTTAATTTTTATACAGAAACTGCCACCATTGTCCCCCTCATCTCTGCCATACCAAGATCAGTATGAATCATTGAATCATACTTTGTCACTAAAACCTGAAACAGGTCACCTGCTTAGAGACAATTTCTTTTTTCTTTTTTTTTCTTTTTTTTTTTTTTTTTTTTGAGTTTTAGAATGTTGAGTCCTGGGGACTGGGAGAAAAGGCAGGATTTATCCAACAGCCTTTTAAAGGCAGACACGCATTTTAACAACTTAAATTGCTGGGGATGTGAGCTATTTCCCCTTGCAGAGCCTGCCAGGTTTCAGTAAAAGTTTGAAGGAAGGAGCAAGGCTCCGCGGGAGGGGAGGAGGGGGCGGCGGGTGGCCAGCACAAAGCCCTCCGGGGCGCACGGACGCGGCCAGACGCGGGAAGTGTCCGCGAGCCGCGGAGCCGCCGCCCAGTGCGGCCGTTGGGCGCGCGCCCGCCGCTCCCGCCGCGCGGAGCGGAGCGGGACGGCCGCGCGCGCCGGCGGAGGGGAGCTCGCGCGCGGGCCCGTGCCGAGTGAAACGCACGCGCGCACGCACGCGGACACACGCGCACAACGTGGACGCACGCGGACAAGAGCGCGGGCACACGCGCACGGGGGCGCGAGCAGAAACGGACACGCGCGCACAGGCGCGCGGAGTCACTCTGTGCGGCCGCACAACCGCCCCCTCCGGCGCAGCGCAGCGCGGGGCAGGGCAGAGCAGGGCGGGCCGGGCCCGGCCCAGCCACCCACCCGCCGGCCGCTTCGCGTTCTTTTCCCCCCTCCCCCCTTCCCCTTGTCCCTCCCCCTCTCCTTCCTCCCGAAAGTTTTTTTGGGCCTGCCCGCCCGGGTGATTCAGTCGCAGTGTCAATCACCCTGCCCTCCTCCTCCTCCTCCTCTTTCCCGCCGCCGGCTCCTCCTCCCGGGGGTAAGTCACAAACTTTATAAGTTGAGCTTTCCGCGAGCCCCCTGGAAGCGGCGAGCGGGTGCGGCGGCCGGGCGGGCTGGTGGCGGTGTCGGCGGCGGGGGGAGGCTGCGAGCAGGGGCGCTGGAGGCTGTGCCTTACCCACGCCGTGACTCCTCGTGTCCAAGTGCCGCTGCCCCCTCGCTTCTCCCCTCGCTCGCCGAAGATGTCCACAGCCCTGGTGTCGCCCACCATCTTTGACTTGAGCGAAGTTTTATGCAAGGTAAGGGCGCCGGCGGGGGTTCTGCCGCCAACTTCGGGGCTTTTTAGGTTCCTTAGGGTTCGAGTTCGGGCTTCCCTCTTCCCCTCCCCCCCACTTCGTTTTCTGGTTGTGAGCGAGTTCTGCGCCGGGACCGGAGGGCGCAGGGCGGGAACCGAGCGCGGCCACCCCGTTTCGGGACGCTGGGGTCTCTCCCGCCCGCGTTTCCCGCCTCGGTCGCTCCGGAGGAGGAAGGGTGGGGGAGCCGCCCGCGCTCCTGGCGGGCTCAGCCCCGGCGCCGAGCGGGGGGGCCGGATCCTTCCCGTGCCCCCGGGGCCGCCGCGCTTCAACACGCCCGGGCGCGGCGCGGAGGGCGGCGGCGCTGCCGCGGGGCCGGGCGGGAGACGAGCGGGCGGACGGGTGGGCTCCCTCCCCGGGGGGCTCGGCCGCCCCTCGCCGGCCGCGCTGCGGGAGCGGTTGGGCGGGCGCCGCGCCTCGCGCTGCCCTTCCCGCGCGCCGCCGTCCCCGGGAGCGCCCCCGGGGAAGCGCTCCCGTCGCGCGGGGCTTCGGGCGCCCCCCCGCGCCGCGCGCTCGGCTGGCCCCGGGAGCGCTCCGCGCCGCGGACTGGGGGGGCGCGGCGGGGGGCCCGGCCCGCGCGTGGGGCAGCGGGGGCGGCCGCCAGATGCGGCTGCGGGGGAGCTGTCGGGGCAGGGCGGCCGCCGCCGCTCCCCGGGCCCCCGCAGGCGGTGGGTGCCCCGCCGCGCTCTCGGCGCTGCGTGGGGATGTCGGAGGAGGTGGTAGCAGTAGCAGTGACGTGACCGGCTCTTGCTTTGTCCCCGCAGAGCAACAAGATGTTGAATTACAGCCCCTCGGGTGTCAGCGGGTGCCTGCTGGACAGGAAGGCGGTGGGCACCCCGGCGGGCGGGGGTTTCCCTAGGAGGCACTCTGTCACCCTGCCCAACTCCAAGTTCCACCAGAACCAGCTCCTCAGCAGCCTGAAAGGGGAGCCGGCTCCCATGCTGGGCCCCCGCGAAAGCCGCTTCCGGGACCGCTCCTTCTCCGAGGGTGGCGAGCGCCTACTGCAGCAAAAGCAGCCCGGGGGACAGGTCAACTCCAGCCGCTACAAGACGGAGCTGTGCCGCCCCTTCGAGGAGAACGGTGCCTGCAAGTACGGTGACAAGTGCCAGTTCGCCCACGGCATCCACGAGCTGCGGAGCCTCACCCGTCACCCCAAGTACAAGACCGAGCTGTGCCGCACTTTCCACACCATCGGCTTCTGTCCCTATGGGCCGCGCTGCCACTTCATCCACAACGCGGAGGAGCGCCGCGCCGTGGCGGGGAGCCGGGAGCCCGCCGTCACCGACAGACCCCGCCTGCAGCACAGCTTCAGCTTCGCCGGCTTCCCCAGCACTGCTGCCAGCGGGCTGCTGGACAGCCCCACTTCCATCACACCGCCGCCCATGCTGAGCGCCGACGACCTGCTGGGCTCCCCTACCTTGCCTGACTGCGCCAGCAACCCTTTCACCTTCTCCAGCCAGGAGCTGGTCAGTCTCTTTGCCCCCAGCATGGGGGTGCAGGTGCCCAGCGGGAGCTCCCCCACCACCTTCTTGTTCAGGCCCATGTCCGAGTCCCCCAACATGTTTGACTCGCCACCCAGTCCTCAGGACTCCCTCTCTGACCAGGAGGGCTATCTGAGCAGCTCCAGCAGCAGCCACAGCGGCTCAGATTCCCCTATCCTGGACACCTCAAGACGTCTTCCCATCTTCAGCAGACTCTCCATCTCCGACGACTAATCTGGGGTTATTCTTGCCCCTCCCCACCTCTATTACGATGTTAAGCTGAACTCCCCCCACCTTGTCCCCAGTAGCCCAAGCTGGATGGTAACATGTCCACTTGCCTGCCTGATACCCACTGGCTTAAACCTTAAGTGCCAAAATTACGATGAGAAGCAATAACGTTTACAAAATTAGTGCCTTTTAACACTTTTCACTGTGACTGTATTACCTCTCCAGCTGCAGAGGGCACCAGCAGCTCTGTGCACTTCCAGATGTGCAGGAAGTGTCCGAATCCGGCTCCCTCCACTGGCCACGTACTGCATCGCCCTCTCCCAGTCCCTTCCCGACTGGCCAGTTTCTGCTAGGCTGCAGGCATGTGGGCAACTGTTAACATCCAGCCCTCTTTCTCCCCTCCCCTTAAAAGACTAAATCTTGCCTGGATCCGCTCAGGTCTGCGGGAAGAAAAGCTGAGAACGGACAAAGATTGTAGCATGAATGGGACTTCGACTGGGAGGAAGAAAACAAAAGAAAAGCAAAAAAACAGATGGACTATGAGAGACTTGATTTTGGTGCTAAAAGTTCCCCGTGTATACATGTGACATCTTAAAACAAATAAAGAAATAGAGGGGTGGGGCTAACAGAAGTCATTCCACACACACAAGTTCGTGTAAACAAAGTTCCAGTAGACATAGCTTTAATGGTTTTGCTCTAGAGTACTTTAGACCTATCTTAGAGCACTCACGCCAAGCTTTTTATTATTTTTTTCTGGGTTTTTAATTTTGTATAACTTTTCAGAAATTGGAGAGCAAATTTTGCTTGTCACTGCACAACAATATAAAAAGCTTATTTAACTTATCAAAACGTATTTATTGCCAAAACCTTTGCTTTTTAATTTTGTTCATATTTATCGGGATGATGAATCCATAGAATATATTCTTTTATGTTTAAATTATGATCTTCCATATTAATCTTAAGATTGTGAAGTGTCTTTTCCTTTTTTTCCCCACAGTTTAATATATTATACTACAATGACATTTTTTGTAACTTTACACTTTTTTTGGTTATTTTATTTTAAAAAATGAAAAATTAATTTAAAAAAATGCAAAAACTGTGTTTGGATTATTTATTTTAGAACTCCCTCCCCCTTTTTTTGTGTTGGACTGCAAATGGAGTTGTTGTGCATCTTTGCCTTTTCTCTTCTCCTTCTCTTCTCCTCTCCCGGGTCTTGCCTACCTGGGCTTTAGAATGTACATACCTGAGCTCTGTTGCGAGACAACGTGGAAGGAAGACCTTTTTCTTCCTCTTATTGTATAGATTCTTCAAGGAGAAAAGCCTTGGGCTCAAAGTGCCTATCTGAAGACATTCCAAATACAGTTTGTCTTTGCATTTCTGTATTCCAAGTTTGGAGTTTTCCTTGCCAAGGTGAATGGGACTGGCACAAAGAGAATAATGAATGTAATTTTTTTTTCCCCCTGTTACTGTTCGCTACACTGCTTTTTCTTCCTCTTTGTGTGAGTTTATTTAAAAGAGAATCTCTTTTGTAATGACTGTTTGCAGTTTAAATCAATAAACCCCAAGTTTTTTCAAGAAACTGACAGTGGAGCTGGTTTTACTTGGAAAAATTGAGGGGCTGGTTTTAGACAACCCCACAAATGCAGGTGCTTCCCTTCTCTTGACCCTTGAAGTGCCCGCAGTGTGCCCAGGTGTCCCTCCATCGTTCCTCACTGATGCAGCGGGTCAGCTGTGCAAGTGCTTGGGAGCAGATCAGTGGCAGCAAATACCTGGTGTGACCTACCCTGGTGGCCTCTAACCTTCTCGGTCTCTTGTGGAGTGCTCGAGTCACTCAGTCTGTTCCTGACAAGCTCTTTCTGATGAGCACGGCTTAAACCTGGGGACTGGCTTTTGTTGCTTGTGTGTTTTGTGTGTTCCTGCATAGCTGCTTTCTCTTCAGGGAGGGCTTTATGTGTGTTTTGAGTGAGGCTAAAGTGGGATGTCAAAGTGTTAGAGGTACTCCAAATCTCAGTCCTGGCTTCTTGGCGGTACTGGTCTGCTTCCACAAAGGGGCTCTTTGGTGCTTTGTGGAGGAGAGGAACATGAAGCCCCAGTGAAGGCTCAAGTGTACGCACACATCGCATTGCTATTGCATTTAAGTCCTTACGTCTTGAAGTATCAGCAATCCCAGAAACTTCTCAGGTCATTGGTTTTGTTTAGGAACACATCCTTGCCAGCACTGCTCATGGTGTTAAGTCTCATGTTTTCACCTTTGAGCTCTTCTATGGAGCAAGCTTTCCAGAGGCTGAAATGTTGCTGCTGAACCACCAATCCTTCAGCTGTCTTAACATGCCTCAATGTTCAGATTTCCTAATTCATGTTGGAATAGTTCCTGCCAAACAAAAGCTGTAGGATACCTCAAGGCTTACGCCGGTGAACCAACCTTCTCTGCTGTTAGCTCTATGCACTTGTGTGGTCTGGCACTAAAGGTGAGTTGGGTGGAGGAAAGACAGAGGAAGAAGAGTGTTGCTGATGGAAGCTGCTTCCCTTGAACACTGCAAAAGCTATATGGGGAGTTTCTTTGGCAGATACTGATGTAAATTACTGCAGGGTGTGGTCTGCATGCTGATCCCCAAGAGAAGAGCCTCAGGCACAGCTTCAGCACTGCTGGCCTTCAGCAGTACCTTTGGCTGCAAACTTGCTCCTGGGCATAAAGGCAATGAGCCCTATGTGAAGGATGGGTTCTGCCTGGGAAACTTGTGCCCAGTTGCAGCTAGTGCCCAGGTGTGCCTCCTCAGCTGCTGGGAATCAAGCTGTCAGCCCCTGAAGAGTGAGAGTATCTGATCTGGAGGGGATCCCAGGTCTATTGCAGGGCACACTCATGGAGCTTGAAACTGCCTGCTTCCTTTCTGGACTTTCAATGCAGCTCTTCAAACAAATAGTCTTTGACCAGTTAATAATTGATGAAGAAAATAGCTGTATCAGTTGCACAATGCTATTGGTATGACAAGCAACCAGGAAGCTGTGCTAAAAGTAGCTCTTTGCCCATGGTACTTGGGTACTTCCCTTGCCCTTCAAGTGCACTGATTCCGGGAAACCAGCACCGCTTTTCTTCTGTGAGTTTATTAATGATATATGCTTGGTCACTCTGTGTTTTGCTTTTTGAAACTAACCTTGAGCTGGTTCATGCAGGAGATAGAGAAGAGCCAAACAGGATGCAAGAGGCTTCAGCAGTGAAAGGATTTACCTGATCTGATATCATTAGGATTCATTGCAGCTTTGGTGTGTGGCAGCAGACACTCTAGAGAGCGTCTCTCCTTCCTTGTATTTACCATGGATGAGTTGTTCATGCTCTTTCTCACAGGGTTAGCAAGTTCACCTAGTTGTTGTTTAGGTGAACCTACCATGGCTGGTAATAGCCTAGGCAAGGCCCAGAAAAGTATAAATAGCCTATTCTGACATGATAGTTTTGAGATACACATTCCTCTGACTTGAGGACTCCTTCACTCTGGCTTATTGATTTAGTGCATGGGACTTTCAGAGTGGCCATAAAGTAGGGCTGGGCCTGTGCATGGGAGCAGCTGGTCCTGGTGTGCCTGCTGTGGCAGGGCAGAGAGAAGCACCCGTAAGAACAAGATGCCTGTGAGGTGCCATGGCAAAGCGTGCCTCTGTACACTGCACAGGTTGTGCTTAGTTCTTACTGTGGGGCAGGGGGACACCTATGGTGGCTGGTGCTTCTCCTTGCATACATTTTGTTGTTGTCATGGGTGCTTGCTGTGGAAGGGACTTGGTCCATCTCTCTGGGCTACAAGCATTTGCTGTTTTTTGGCTTTGAATTTAGGTGTGTCTTGTGCTATCCACCCTCAATATGTCTTGGAAATCAGAGCCATTGTGTATGGCTGGCCGTGCCAGTTGCCTCTTGGTATGGAACAATGTGATGACTGATCTGCAGAGCTCCAGGTGGCTCAGATCCCACCCTGGTACCTGCCTCCCCCTTCCTAATTCCTGCAACAGCTGTATGTGTCCCAGAGACACTGATGACTACTCACTGCTTTGCTATGGACTAGCTGTGGCTTTGGTGCCAAAACACCTTCAGTTCTGCAATTAGGGCCTGTAGAAGCAGAGGCCATCTCATTTCCTGAACATCATAGGAGAGAGATGAAAAGTCAAATTTAGGTTCTTTGTTGTTGTTGATGATTTTGTTTTTAAAGGCAGTTGGGAACTTAACTGTCTGATTTTGGCCAACTTTTGTTTAGTAACACTTGTACATAGATATGGTGTGCCAGATTGCAAGAGATGAAAAATACCATTTAAAAGGAACCCTGAAATTTTCCAAGTTCCTGGTCCTGACAGAGTTTGTCTCATCAGTATTGTCATGAAATTGGGAGGCAGAGAGGGAAAGAATTTGGAGAAGAAATATGCTTGGAGGGCTGTTACCAGCTGGCTCAAATTTTTAGTCCATATGGTTCCCATGCAGTAAGTGCAGTGGTCTGTGGATGGGACTTTGGGCTACTCCTGCAAATCTCCTCGGGAAGAATGGGCTCTGCCAGGCCTTTGCACAGCAGAGGGGTCATGGCAGTGGGGCAGGAAAGGATGGGGTCACTGTTGGAGATCAAGAGCCAGAGATTGAGCCCAGAGAGCATGGGGATAGCATGGGTGAGAAAGAAGCCATGCTGTCCAGAGTCTGAAGACTACTTCTCTACTTCTGTTCAAGTGCATAAAGGCCAATAATCTGGGTCTGTCCAGTGGGGCTCAAGAGCATCAAACTGAGGGGAAGGTCTGGGTGGTGTAGCCTGCTGGATACTATCTGATGACCATGCCCAAGGATATGAATGACTATTAAGATGCAGTAATAGAGGCAAAAACCACAGCATGCCCTTTACACTTGCTAATTGCTGCAATTTGTGTGGTCTGTGTTGGGGAAAGCTAGCATGTGCTTGAGTCTGGAGAAAGAGGCTTTGGGAGAAGGTGTTGTGGTCAGTGTGTGAACAAAGAGGCTCCTGACTTCGGTGCTGGGGGTGTTGTGGGGGCTGGAGGCTGAAGACATGCCCAGGGGCAGCGCTGACACAAAAACACTGCCTGGGAAGGAGAGAGAGAGAGAGAGAGACTTGTGCTTCAGGGAGGCTCCTCATGCCCTACATTACAACAGGCAAACATGAAGGTGTGAGGTCTGGTGCCATGCAGGGGGGCTGATGAGGCAGTCCGACTGCAGAGGGGTGGTGTGCTGAGTGACCACATGCTCCAGCAACAAGCAAAAGTGTGGTCAGTGAAGTGAAAACAGGCAAAAAAAATTAGGAGTGAAGAACGGTGCCTTTCTTACCTGGGCCCCATAGAAGAGGGGTCAGGAGGAGCTCATAGCAGAAGCACTTTGAGGGGCATGAACCAGCGACAAACAGGAAGAAAGCAGCAAAACCAGTGTTAGGAAGGAGTTAGGTGGGAGGAAGGGGTGAAGGAGTTGTAGAGGGTCTCTTGAACACAGGGACAGATAGTGAGACTGGCTTGGTGAGGACACTTCAAGAGTCTGCTGGGAACTCACAGAACAGCTCTTCCCCTCGAGGCTGAGTCCCGTCCAAAATGTTAGAAGATGATTCTGCCCGGTGATGTAAAATGTCTTTTGTTTAGAGACTCTTTGGCCCATTCAGCAACGCCTTTTCCTCACAAAGCCAATGCTTATTCCCTAGAATACTTACAGGGAAGGAAAAAAAAGGTTCCTCTAAGACACCCTAAACCAATACCTGCTGTGACTAAGCCCTGTGGGCAGCTCCGCAGCTGATTTATATCCTCCTCCTCCAAACTGGAGGGGTTAGAGTGGAAACAGACGCGGCGTTAAGCGTAGCCGAGGGCAGCGAGGAGCGGGCGAGCTCCGCGATGGGGCGGGAGCAGCACTGGGGGCTGCGGGGCGGCTGCTGCTGCCAGGCGTGACGCCGGCTCGGGTTTCCTCGTAGGCAGAACAGAGCTCCTTTTGGCTAGTGCAGCTTTATGGGCTCGCCTGGGTTTATTATACTGCAAATGTTTTGAATTCCACATGTTAATTTCCAGAGAGGCTTTGTTTCACTTTTGCTGCTTCCACCCCCTCGCCCCGGTTTTCTTTCTTTTTTTTCTTTTTTTTTTTTATTACCACTGCCCTAACCTCTTCTTTTTGACTGGGTTTTGGTAATAGCTGCCGTTTTCTGAGCAAACAGAGGACTGGAATTCTCCCTGCCTGGGCTCCAGCTGCAAATTAATCTCTTTTCATAGTTTCGTTTTATGTCCGCCCACTATCCCCACCACATTAACTCAGTCAACACATGGAAGTGAAATTTTTCCATCCAGGATCCTGCGGGTTGTAAGGCTGTTGTGGAGCACGTGACTGTCAGCTCCAGAGTTTTCTTGCACCTCTGGGTGGAAGGAAGTTTTCTCATCCCCCACATATGCGAGCGGTTGCCGGTGGGATGTGAAAGGTTTTAACATTGGAAACGTTTCAGGGTTCAGCAGCATTGCTGTGTGTGTTTAAAGTCCCGGCGCAGCAGCCGGGTGGAGGCACAGCCGCTGTAGGTACCGCACGTTTGCAGCACCTCCGGTGCCACCAGACACTGCTCAGCGAAGGAGCCGGGCAGGGGCTCTCCGTGGAGCCCTGCTCTCCCCACAGGGCTCAGCTCCCTCCCAGCGAGGACAGAAAGCACAAGCAGTGACGATACTGACAAAGATGGATGGAGTCTGCCTGGCCTGTGTAGATGTATTTTGTAATTTCTACGTGATGCCTTTCACATGTGGGCCTGGGCAGACTTTACAGGTATTTTGGGCACTTGGCAAATATATCTGTACCTATTCCACAGGTTTTAAAGCCCTGTTAGAGATACAACTGCCAGGTAAAGGGGATTGTTTGGCAGTGGCACAGCATCACAGAACGAACTGCAAAAATAATTCAGGACTCCTGATACTTTTCCTCCTGTCATAGTCTCCAGGCAACAGCAAATATTTCTCCTGAATACTCTGGATGAGCAGATGCCAACGTTGATTCACAGGAAAAGGATGTAGCCACGCAAGCCATAGAAATATTGTTTGGGATGGTAGCCACAGCCCCTAAGGAGGCATTAAGCAATATGGAACAAACGCCAATGAAGCTCTTAAAACTCTTGCTGTGTTTGCTATAAAGAGATTTCTTGAGCAGTCTTAGGTGGGAACCTTTGTGATTTACCTTGATTACAGCTATGTGGAAGGAATATACTGTGTTTCACAGCTCTGGAGATGCTGCTAGGGCTTTTGAGCACTAGCAAAATTCTGGTTTACTGAGAAGCTACAGTCACAAGATATGAGGAGAGCTTTTGTTAAAGGCCCACAGCAGAGCATAAAAGGTGCACCCTTTTGCTTGGAAAAAGGATGGCAGAGAAAATGTGCAAAGAGGCACCTTGTTTATTTTCCCTGAGAGTCAGATATTCTGTGCTGTGTTTACAAATAACCCCGTTTCCTCCCACTATTATACTTACAAACTTATAATAAGATTGAAAAGCTGAGAACAAATCTAATTCACCCCCTCTTCAGGGTGTCCACTAGCCAAGAGAGCTAGAGGAGCTGCAGAAAATAATTTTCCTCTTAGGTTTAGGTAATGTGGGCTTTGGATTAATTGACTGAACTTGCTGACCAATATATTTTCTTTCTTCCAGCAATTTTTCTGACCGGAAAAACACTTCCAGTGTGGATGAAAACAGAACCGGAGATGTTTTGAAAACATGCGAAAGTTTGTTTCAAAAGGGAGCAGTTGGTAAGAAATTGAGGGCATACAGGTGGGGGAGGCCAGTGGTCCATGGCCTAGCCTGTGGGGTTATCAGTGTGTCATCCAGATTGGCAGGGACTTCTGGTGAATCATTCAGACCTTCTCTTTTAACTGTGACAGGACTGAACTCCCTATTCTCAAACCACGTCTCAGGCAGAGGGAGTTGGCTATCGATAGCCTTGAATGTCTCCAGCACTGAGGTGTGCGCAGCATTCCCTTGTCAGGGAGTTCCAAGGCTCAGGCACTTTTAACCTCTCTATATGTAACCTATAATGAACCTGAATGTCTCCTACAGAGGTTTGTGGCCATTAACTTTTCATCTTGTTGCCTTTCATTAACAAGACTGGAGACCAACTTCCAGACAAAGTCCCGCAAAATGGCACATGTGGTTTTACCCTTCAGCTTTCCTGCCAGCTGTTCTCTTCTCCAGCCTGTTCCCTGGGAATGTGATCTTCCAAACCTTTTCATACTTCTCTTCACATGCCTCCTAAAAATATAGGCTGTCCTAGACCCACCCTGGACTTTCATTTTCAGCCTGGCTCTGCACTTGGTGATGCTCTCCTGCCTTTGGTTCTTGAGGTGGTAAATTTAATCTTCCTGGCCTAATGTGGGATGAGGTCAGGAGAAAAGCACCATGTCAAATTATACTGGTTCTGCCAGGAATACAGTGGGAATCAGAGTTCCACCTCCTGTCACAGCATTGTGCTGCCAGCCAGGGCCCTGTCCCATTACTGTGGGGTGACCTGGCTCCCCTCACACAGCCTGGCAGTGGTGGGTGCCTGACTATGCAGTGTTTATCCCCAGAGGATTGCATGTATGAATAGGTGTGCATACCTAATATCTAGTAACTAGCTCTGATATTAGCACTGTGCTTCACAGCACCCAGGGTCCCTGGGCTGTCACCCCACTGTCAGGCAGGAGCAGAGCACTCAAAGGAAGCCATGCTCCTGCCCTTTGGTTTTCCTCCCTGAAGGAGAGACATTATTCCCTATTCCCAGGGAACATCAGCTTTGAAACACGGAGTTGATTTGTTTCCATTTGCCATTATCTTGGTTTAAGTAAATTACAGTGCTTAACAGCGGTCATAAAATTATCTGGCTTCAAAAAACTTCAGCTGTAGAGTTTGGTCCTGTGGCCTCCCTGATCAGCTCATTTCCAAGAGGCAAACATGCACTGGGAAAAGAAACAGTCTCTCCTTGTTCATCACAAATGGTCACCTCCCCATTGTATCAGCAGCTGCCTTGCCTAGTGCTGGTCACTGTAGGAAGGTACAGCAAGCCTTTCACCATGCACTGCTTTGCCCTTCTGAAGAACTCTGCCAAAGTATTTAAATCAACCAAGTCATCCACCATCCCTCACCAGTGGCCACCACATCACCAACATTTTAGAATCAAGTTCTGCCCTGGAGAGGAGGCTCCTTGACAAAGCAGTGATGATCCTCACTGAGGGATTTTGGATCACCTCTGGATATACTGCAAGTAAAATATTTTCTCTTAACATCGGCCTCATCTGGAAGCTGAATGACAGGCTGGCTGGTTTTAGGAATCACTCTTGACCTGTGTTAGGATTTCAGCAACGAGAATCTGGTTTCCAGTTGTGGTATCGTAAGGAAAGAGGATAGATCAGATGCCTAGTGTATCCAAATAAAACCCCAAACCAATACAATCTTATTTTAGTTGCTGAAACAGAAACTATGAATCTACATACCCATAAGGAGTAGATGAGCTGGACAACCAGCAATATCAGACAGACATTGTTCTAGCAATGGTATCTGCACTTGATTTCTGTTGGCAAGTTTAGGTAGTGATGTGTCTCTTGCTTCATTTAAAAACTGGTAGATAGCCAGGTCCAAGATGACAATTTATATAATTAGAATTTCAAAATAATACATTATGCCCCATTTTCTGGTACATGGAGATTAACTGTGAAAAGGCCAGAGCTGGCAGAAATGTGGATTTCTTCAATTTTTGCACATCTTTCTTTGTGCTCCCTCTGATAGGACTGGGACTGCCATGACTCTTTCCCAGAGGTGGCAATGAAAATTGATCGGGATCCAGCCTGCTCCTCTGCTTCACCTAAGTATAACACAAAAAGTGGACAAGAAACATGAATGCTAAAAAAGTAAAGTCCAGTCCAGCTCCAGGTAAAGGCAATGTACCAACTCCTTTTCAGTGCTCTCTGACACACACAATTGGTCCTTGAGCTGCATCATTTGGTCTCCTAGTAAAACAAATCATAATGTTCAATATCAAGTAAACCAGGAAGAGAGAAAGAAACTGAAATTCAGCAGAAAGCATCTGAGCAGTGTGGAAATAAGTGCTGGTGGGGGCTAGAGCCTGCAAATCCAGCCAAGGGCCCCTAACTCACAGGCTGTGCTAGATTTCATGTGATTCCCAAATGCAGTGGGGAATGAGGGACAGGGAAAAACCTGCCCTAGAAACTGGCTGTATTTTGTCCAGCACTTAACAGCTGTTTTGGGTCCTGCTTTATAAAAGATTAAATATTTTTTTTAAATAAGAAAATTTAAAAAATGAAAAGAAAAAGAAAAGAGTGAGTGAAATTGAGATTGGGAAAAGAAACAAAGAGTTCCAAATAAACATGTTTTCGATGGAGGAACTGGGTTTTTGCACCCTAGCACTGTTTGTACTTTCAGACTGTCAGCAATCTGTAGCGTGCTGAGCAGAGGACAGTGTGGTGGAAATACCTATGAAGCAGTGAGAGCCTTATCAAGGTACTGTACCAGGAAATACACCGCTTTCTTTCCTACTTCATGCACGATACTGTGATTAAACCCAGAGCCGCCTCACCATAACATGTGCCTTATCAGCCCCACTATCTGATGACAGCAGCAGCCCTCGGGAGACCAGACTGACATCATCCAAAAACTCAGTAGCTCAAGACTGAAGTATGTAGCTAGGCTGCAAGCTGTGCTTGACTGTGTTGATCTGTTTGTACTAAACTTGCAGGTACTTTGCAAGAGGAAAAGGAATATGAAAATCAAGCCCAAACAATGTTTCTGAATGTTCCTGACAGGCTGTCATGCTATTTAGCAAATGAATGCAGCAAGCAAAGGAGGTTTTTGTCCTCAGCAAGTACCACAAGTCTGCTCCACAGCTTTCTGTAGCTTTGAGATAGGGGGGGAAAAAAAGGTCAAACCAAGATATTGTCACTGCCTTGAGGACAGACAGCCACTGTATGGAGTCCCACTCCCAGCTGACCCAAATTCAGTTGTGTGTGGCTGTGTGGTTCATCCTGTAGCTGTTGATCCAGGTGGAGCTCTGAATCTCGAGATACTAAACTTCATCATGGCTGGTTCATTGCCAGTCTTCTTGTTTGGTTACTGCTGGTTCACTGAAGCAAAGCATACTGGCTCTGGCCTTTTGGCCTCCTCCTAATTTAAAATGAGAATTTCTACAGTCACAAAAACAAGAAACAGAAAATTGAGGAGGCTTCTCTTGTGTAACATTCAACAAACTTCTCTGGTTTTAATTTGTCCTCCCTGTCCTGCGTTCTTCAAAACACCTTCTCTCATTTACGTCAGCATAGATTTACCACACCCCAGTTATTTCAGATCTGGATAGCAGCATGGAAAAAGATTACCAGTCATCTGGAGCTGCTTCCTTATGCCTTGGACAAAAGGAGATCGTATGGGACCATATTCATTCAAGAACTGCCTTTGTATTTCTACAGAACCTAGCACGAGTGAGCTTATTCCTTCAAGTTCCCTGTGCAACCAAATTGTTCTTAAAAACACCGCCTGCTTTTAATGTTTGGGTTTTGGTTGGTTTGTTTTTAGTTGCAATGCAAGCTTTCAGAGGGAAATCAAGCCAGATTTAAATGCTGAATGCATGCATAGCAACAGAAGTAGGGCCATCCAGCACAAGGATGCTAAGTGTCCATTTACAGCCCCCATGGAGCCCAGCAGCCCCGGGCCATGCAGGCTTGGTGCCCCTTACTGCCTGCTGTGACCCCGGGGAGGGAGGGCTCTGGGCCCTGGAGGATTTCGAGATGTCCTCGCACCTGTCACATGGATCTGGGGAGCTGCTTTGCCAAAGAGACCTTGTCTTCCAGGACATGCTAGCTGTGCCCTCGCTGCTGCCATAAACTCGCTGCTGGTTCCTTCCCCTGCCATGGCACCTGCCTGCCCCGGCAGCGCTGGGCACAGGATGAGGAACCAGACACAGGATGAGCATCAGCTCCTTCGGCAACGTGTAAAGGGCTGAAAACCACCCACCCAGCAAAAGGAAAATACAGATGATTTTTATTTTATTGTCTCAGTGAAGGCTTGGCTCAAGGGATGGGCTGCAAAGGCGTCTGGTGGAAATAAGACTTGCCTTTTAAGATAGAGCATTAGATAAACCCAGCTGTGTTGTGGGACTGCTGGAAGCCTCCCCAGATAAGTGTGGGGAACTTGTAGTGGTTTTTGAGGCATAGTGCTATTGTCGATTTTGTCGAAAGTATTTCTTTGTCTTGATGAACTTTAAGGAGCACTGAGAACACAATGTGCCATTGGGGGAAGATTTACAGAAAGACATGATTAGAAAATGGAATAATTTTAAGATTTCTTCTACAATGCTAAAATATTCCTGTTCTGAAGCACACTTGTTTTTTTCTGCCTGATGTATACACCCTGGCCTCTCACCCGGCTCTGCTACATTACTCAGTTAGTGCTTTAGTTGATTAACTCTCACCATTGCTAAAAATACTGTAAAAACCCACTTCTAAATAAATGTCACAGTGGAAGTTTGTTGAGGTCGGGGTTTGGTAAGAAACACAGGTGAGATTTTTCAGGTTTACAGACAGCTTCTGGTCCCACTCCTGAGGAGGAAGCGCTTTTGAATGGTTCTTGTGAAATATGCCGATGGTCTGAACATCCACACCATCAACTCCCCATGACAATTGCCACTGATTGACCACTTGCTGGCTGTCTCCGCTGCAGCCCAGGAATGGATGAGTCATGGAAACAAAATTCCCCTTCACCCTGGCTGCCTCTCAGGCTCTCTGAGGAACTGCATTGACAACAGAGAAGGAAAGTCAGCACTGCTTTTTTTGACACTGTGAATCACTGATCAAACAAAACTCTTCTGCTTCCGTGGACTTGATATCAAGGCAACATTTTTCATGAGTGTTACCTGAAAAATTACATACTAAGAGAACAGTCTCGAATAGTGCTGGGCACATTATTTTGTGTAGAAAATTGATTCTGTGCTACTTCAGGCCAGAAACAAATATATACCACGTTTGCTAGAAGCCTTATCAGAAGATGCTAAAAAAGACTGCCATGCCTAAGTGCAGCAGTATTTAAATACTGGTTTTCATTTTCGAATGATTTTCTGACATAGGGTTTGGTTGCATTTTAATAATCTCTTAATGGAACAACCCTCTTGGGAAAAAAAAAAAAGACAATAAAAGAGAAGGAAATTAACAGATTAAGCCCTGGGTGCTTCCCTGAATAGCAAATTACTATTTAGATGGGGAAGCAGGTTCTGTTCGATGAGGAAACTCAATTATTTTTATTTGAGTTCTGCCTGGAACATTACTCAATATTCACACAACTCTGCTACTGCAGCTCAGATATAAATACCAATGAACCCATACAGCGAGGTATTCAGAATTTCCCTCGAGGTATTCTCAAGTGGAAAAAAAAAAACACATAAAAAAGTGTAAAGGAATTTTTGTCTTGACACCAGATGTATGCTGGGAGAAAGAAGTGCAAGTCCTGCCTTAATGCAAGCCCTTTGCCTTGAAAGGAGCTTTTCAGGTGTTGTCAGCCCTGCCCACACAGCCCAGGGGTGCCTGAGCGCAGCCTCCTGAGACAGGGCTGGTGTAGGATCCCCACAGGTGGGTCAGGCCAGCACCTGCCTCCTTCGTTCCTTCCCTACCCCCCTCCCTGTCTTTCCCCGTCCTTCCCTGCCCATGCCATCCATGCATGGATGGAAAAGTCCTGTCCTTCCCTCCAAGGTGCACGCCAGGACGTTTCCTGCAAAATCTCCATGTCTCAGGGAGTAGCAGTGCACTGGGTGAATGTGTGTAATCTCTTTGGGTTGGAGTTTGTCCTGGCTCTTGTGGTGTGTGAGGATCCAGTGGTGCTGGGATCCAAAGCACCACTGAGGTGCTGTCTGTGACTCAACACCAATTGGACGTTTTCAGCAGTGATGCATTGACGCACTTGGATTAAACAGCAGGGCATGGAAATGAGAGCTGTAATAGGAATTGTACCTTGTGTCTGGCATCAAAGCTGTTACCAGAGCTTACTAGAGAGCCCTCAGTGCAGACAACCCCACCTCATCACTCCTGCTTTTCAAATGGGGAGATGGGGAGTGTCATGGCCCCTGGCAGTTTTCCCTTGTGGGAAATGCATCCTTACTTGCACACTGGAGATAACTTTAGCTGCAGGCACTGGGAGAAGTGTCAGTGCAGTGGTGGCCTGCTTATGCCCATCAACTGTAATGGGAGGGTGTGGTGACAACTCAGCCATTGCCCCACTTCTTCCTGAACTGGGGTTTTGGGAGCTGTGCCACTCCATGCACAGGGGCACAAAGAGGTTGAGAGTGGGATGTCCTGGGTGTTGGTAACCACTCTGCCTCTCATCACTGTGCTGCTGCAGGGGGCTATGGCTGCTGGGACAGGGAGGTGGCATGGCACGGCTGTGAGGGCACTCTGGCTTTCACCAGGGTGAGCAGTCTGATCTGCCTTAGCAGCCATACACAGTCTGCCTTGCTTTTCCTTTCCTAAACAATCATATCTGGGAGGAAAGTAGAGCTTCTGCCACAGACATGGATGAGGATGTACTGGATTAGACCAACAGGCCATCTAATCTGTGAATCTTCATTCAGCCAAGCTGGGTGCTTCTCACAGAACTCAAACCTCCCTGGAGCTGTGCTATGTTATCCCATGGAGAGTGCTGGGAAAACAGTGGTGACTTAACCTGGACGAGTTCAAGGAAGAGCACTGCAGAAGTAATGATGCACTGGGAACCCTTCTGGTGGAAAGGCCCACAGTTTTGCAACGCTGCCCTTTCACGGGGCGTTGCCCACATTTCCCAGCCTGGCAGATTTAGATTCCTGCACTGGTCCTTCCTGAGGTCACTCTTAAACCCTCTCAGAGACAGCAGCCACTGCAGATGCGGTGCATTTGTTCAAGGGTCATCTCCTCGGGGGCACACAATGTCCATGTCCCTGCAGGAAATAGTCCTATGGCTCATTGGTTTCTGGGTGCAGTTTTGGGTGTTGGTTGGCTCCCATAAAAAAATGAATGGCCCACAATTGCCTGTAATGAGCTCTGACTCTCCCTGCTGCACTGTCACAGCAAGGTGTGCTGGAGCACCCTTGCTGGAAAAGGGAATGTCTCTGTAGGGGCACCGGGACACAATGGGATGCTGGAAACCCCTGCCAGGACTGATCTGAATTTGCTGGGTTTCCAGTGTGTTACTTCTAAAGCCAAGTTTTGGAGACATTCAAGTTTTGGGGGTGGGGGGGAGAAGTCTGATTCCCAGGATGAGGGAAACACTGAAAAGGATTTCCAGCAGTGCCATCTTACTGGTGTTCACCTGACTGGTGAGCCTGATATTTTCTTATTGCAGAAATTGAATTGATTTGTCAATTGCTTTTTGGGTTATCCAGAGCCTTGGACAGGTTTTCCTTTACCTACTTTACCTAAAGAAAAAAGAAAAAAAAAAAGTAAATCCATCAAATTCCTCTACAGCACTGACTAGCTAAGCTGAGCTGAGAGACACTCCTGTGAAGGATGATGTGAACTGTTGATTACCATAAGGGAGACAGGGCCAGAGTCAGGATTTGCTCTACAAAATGGTGGGGACAAGTCTGAAAAAATGATCAAATAATACCGAACTCCACAAAGCACTTTGGAATCATGTTGTGGTTTTGATTTTGGTTTGTAACTCCTCATGTAAGCCAAATTTACAGATAAACTTTAGAAAGATCTACAAGTGTTAAAAGAAAACATTTTAATACAAAAGGGTACTCAAGTTCAAATTGGATCAAACTCATGTTTTGTTCTAGGAATCATTGTAATTAAGGAAGAAAAAAAAAACAACAAAGAAGAACCCACTGTGACAGTACTTTGCAAAATCCCAGAAGTAACAGAAAATACCCGGTAATATGTTGTGAAAAAAGCTGAGTTTTATTTTCAGATAGCTAGAAGAAGATCTGAACACAGCTCATAGGTAGATCTGTAACCTTCTGAGAATGGTAACCACATGAACTGCACTTAGAGTAACTGCAGAGCCCCAGAGCAGAGCTGAGGTACCCCTAACACCCTGTCTATACTTTATTTCAAGTGCAAGCAATGCTTGGCTGGGGTTTGGCCTTGGCAGCTCCACAACAGAGGCGCAAATCTGCTTGAGTGCACTGCTTTGCATTTAGCAGTTTGGAAGGCACCAAAACTGATTATTGCCTGGTCTGCATGTGTGGAAGCTGCATACAAGCTGTGTTTTTGATGAGAGTACACTTCTTGTCAAGATAGGCTTAAACTGAAAGTGTGTGGAGAAAATGAGCTCAGAGGGCTCCCAGTCATGTTTCTGCAACTTTGGTGTTTGAATCAGCAGCTTGTGATGCTTCACATAAACAAACTGTAAAATGAAATATCCTTGATGTAAGGATTGAACTGGATACCTAAGATAGGAAGAAATGCCCAAGAGCCTCTGATGTTGCACCATTTTTCAGAAGTAGCAGGGTCATGCCTGCTTGTCATGGACTGATTGGCACAAAACAAGATCAAGTTGTTGGTGTGGGTGGCCTGTGTGGAGCATGTGGCACCTGCCATGAGCACGTGGCTGCACAGCCCTCACCCAGACCCACAGTATCTCCTGGAAATCGGATCTTTGCTCCACTTGTCTCCACACCAGGAGAGATCTCCTTTCTGAGAAGGCTGCAGTGCACTTCTCTGCTTGCAGCTGGGACCCCAAAGAGGCAGTGCTGGTGGTGGGAATCAAAGCAGACCCTCCTGGTCCCTGTGTGCTCCTGTCCTGCCTCATGCTCCTTCAGAAACTGTTAATCATCCTGAACTACTTACTGGTTTGTGATCTTAAACAGGGCTTGAACTCAGCTTTCTAGAGGTGAAAGCACAATGTCTTACTGTAACTCATTTTGCCAGCCAATCCTATCCTGAACCCAACAATATTTTAATCTCAAAATCCAACCTCAAAACCCACAGCATTTTCAGTTACTGTATTTCATCACCACACAGCTGAAAACAACTCTTTTTTTTTCAACCACCCTTGTTTTTTTAAAGTGAATCACAAACCCTGGAGCTTAACAGACAGAAAAGACCCAGAGACAAATTCTCTCTCACTATCCTGGGGTTTATAAGGAATAATGTAATTAGAGTAAGAAAGCATTCATCTACAGTCACATGGGTATAACAGACGATTCAGCCACCCCATGGCTAAGACAGATCGTTCATTCTAAAGAAGCCAAAAAGCATTGTTGCCTACAAAATATTTGTGGTGGTATACCTATTAGTCAGTAATTTTTTAATTTGCCCATGGAAGTCCTTACATTTTCCCTGGAAGACAACTTGACACTCTTCTAGATTTGGTCTTGCTAAGTGGTCTGCTGCTCATTTTACTGGAGTTCTTGGCTGTGCCTTCTGGAATCACACCAAGGAATAATTAACAATAACACAACTCTGGTTCTCAGTGGATTTCCCCATCAGAAAAATGTTAACCATCAGAGTGCTCAGTACAGCACCCATGAATAGTGTGTAGCCCTTCCAGGGAAATCTGGTCTGTTTTAGTCACTCCAGTTAATTGGTGAGAAAACTGGGACATCTGAATTTCCGTTCTCATAGAAAGGCTCCAGGATAGCCAAGGGAGAAAGCTGGATCTTCAGGCTGTCATTCTGAAGCAATAGCCACCTTTCTTCCCATGGCGTTTACACTTAGGGAGAATAAATGGGCATTTCACAACCCGAGGAGGTGTTTACAGTTCCCAGCCTCTCCTTACAGATGTGCTGGGATAATGGTCCCTGGTATGTGTTTGGTATTTATGCTGGTGAAAGGGCTGAAAGGAAACCCTCAGTCCTGGAGGCCTGGTCTCATTGACCAGGTTTCACTGACACCAGAGGAAACCTGACCTATTCCAAATTTAAAAACATTTATCCAGCAGCAGAATCCTGGCCCTCAAGACCAACTGACGCTTAGGTAAAACATGAGCATAAGTGGAGATGTCAGAACTGTATAAAAATTTGGTCAGAGAAGAGTTGGAAAAAATTCTAGGTGGTCAGCAGTGTCCAAGGTGAGGCCAGTACAGGTTGGTCCTTGCATCAGGCATTGCCCAAAGCTGGTATCAGTAGTATCTTGTGCCTGGGGCTACCGTGGTGAGGTCAGCCCTGAACTTTCCCACTGCCCCTCTCCGGGGGTCTCTCGAGGGCAGGACACATACAGCACAGGGCAAGTGCTGCAATCAAGCTCTCAATGGCAGCCGATTACCCTCAGTCATGTCTGGAGGGACCCACTTTGTGCCTTGATCAAGATCATGCATCTTTCTATATGGGGGTTTGCAAAATTAGACTTCATAAGCCTTCCCCAGCCCCTTCCCTGAAAGCTACACCCACATTTTTCTCATGGATGACTCATTGTTAAAACAAGATGTTTCTTCAGCTAGAGTTTTTCTACACTAGGTATTAGAAACAGCTGAACATCTGTCCTGACATCAGGCCTCTCAGGTATGCCAGTGTACATGACCTTGCACACATGTGTATGTGTACTTTATATATTTTTGAGTTTCTCTTTTGCCCTTTCCACTCCTTTTCCTTTCAGTTTCTTTTATTTGTTGCATTTGGTTTTGATTTTTCTTTAAAATTTATGCCTCTCCACCTCTGTTCTATGTGCGTAGATTGCAGAGCCGCAAACACTTGCCTTCTTCATTCCACAGGACGGTATGGAGAGAAGTATAAAATGACTTCATCTGTTCCTTCATGGATAAACAGAAAAAGATGATGGAGTTCTTTCATATGATACAAGAAAAGAGAGTTAAAACAAATCAGTTTAAATTAAACAAAGGAAGACATTAGATGAAATAACAAGAAAAGCATCCTCAGTCTGTCAGATTGAGGAATAATTTGTTTCTCAAGGGCAGTGGCTGAACTGGACATGATTTTTTTTGGGAGTGATAATGCTTCTCTGTCCCTAGAGTGAGGTGTGTCTTCATCACTTTGATGTGTGCAACTCTGAAATCAGCAACGCTGGAAACCACGGGACAGAGATGTCAGAAATGGTAAGAGGTTTCCTGAGGTGATAGAAAGGCCATCTGGGAGGTGGTTGTGAAGGAAAATTCCAATGGTCATGTGCAATATTTTTAAGAAACAAACAAAGAGGCTTAAGGTTAAGATGCATTCACATGTGAAGGTTACTTGCCTTTAGGTTATCCCCCACTGGAGGACTCTCTTTCAAAAATTGCACTTTGGAGTTAAAATGAAGGCTATAGAAGTGGAAAAAAAACACCTAACGCATATATTTAGGCACATGTCCTGCAAGGAAATCCACAGAGGCTGGGAGAGTGGTAAAGGTCAGGAGATCTGCTCTGAGGAGCAAACCCGCAGCCAGCAGCAGTTTGGCCTAGAGGAGCACAGGTACCTGCCTTGCGACGTGACGCTGACGCTGACACGAGCGCGGATCCCTTCACCCCCTGCCGCTGCTGTCCCACGGCTGTCCTGGGGGGACAGGGAAGGTGGACCTTCCACCACATCCCCACCCCAATTGCCCAGCCACCCTGCTCTTGTGCATGCACCATGGTGGAGAAACAGCCTTGATAAGCTGGCTGTGGTTGGGAGTGCTTTGGCTGTGGGCTGTGCAGGGCAGGAGCAGCCCTTCTTCACCTCCTGATCAGCTGCAAACAACCGCTGCGGGTATTTAACAACTCAACAGGCTGAACTGGTAGGGCAGCATGGTGGCAGAGCAAGTTCCCCTCACACTCCACTACCCACAGTACCCCAGCTGAAGTCTCTACTTAAATCAGAGTGTGTTAGGTGTGGTATAAGAGTTATGCTTGAAAAGTTTAATAAATCAAGGGTAGAGCCTCAACTAGCAGCTAACAGCAATAAATGAGCCTTGGGGCAAGCCAAGCCAACTTTCACTCAAGTGGATAGAGGTACAGTCTTTTGGCTTCAGTGGGAACAGATGAGGTCCCTCATAGCCAGCCAAGGAGAGATTAATCTAATGATGTAATGGTTCTTGTAACTGCTTGCTTAGCCTTAATTCTGCTCTGACATTGTGAGCATGTATCACAGCACAGTCTGTAATTATGTGATCACATACTACTTGCTCTGTGAGACGCCTGCCCCATTTGAGGTGCAGGATGGGAGGTAAGGGCAGAAAGGTTCTCTCCAGCCCCTGTGACATTGTCCCATATCCCAGAGCACTGCTCTACAACAGGCTTCCTGCAGGCTCTTGGGCAAGAAACAGCTGTAGCATGTGGCAGGGACTGAGTTATGGTTTCACCAGCAGCATAAGCCTGACTTTTTCTAAACAGAGAAACTTGGATTTCCATTCTTATTGAGCTCTGAGTGTAGCTTTATGGTATGGGTAGTCAACAGCAGTAGTGGCTTTAGGTCTAAACTGCCTATACAGCCTATCCAGATCTTTGCTGCAGGAGGTTTGGAAATCCCTTGGCTGAGGCATGGAGGCACACCTATCTTCTGGCAAGAATAGACAGCATTGCTGTTGGCAGCAGTACCACTTAAAACCAAAGGTTTTATCTCCCTGATCTGACAACACAAGCTCACTCTTCTTCTGAACATCTTTCCAATCTTACCATCTACTTCTTTTAATATGTTCCAGAGGCTCTTCTGGCCTGACTTCCAGCATCCCTATAACAGATAGCTAAAGGGCTGGCTGAAGATCCTTGCGCCCACTGACAAATGGGAGTGAATGGAATGAATGGAGAAAGGATATGGAAGGAAATCCTGAAGCAGTGAAAAATGGAAGACAAGAACTTAGTGAGTGAGCTAAGAAGGAAAAAGACACGTTTGACCTTGGTAATGTCAGGAAGCACAAGGAGAGATGCAGGGGAAAAAGGAGATGCAAAGAACTTAAAGGGTCATAAGGAAAAAGAACATCCAGAGTAGAAAGAAAGGTCAGGGCATGAGAATAAACAAGGAGGAAAAACAGATGAAAGAAAACAAAACAGAGAAAACAAAGAAAATAGCTCAATCTGGAGGTGAAAACAGGAAAGACCATACAATACAGCACTTACAAGCAAGCCTGTGGATGAGCTTCCCCTACCCTGCTTCATGTCTAGACCCTAGAGGCTCACCTTTGTGGGACCTTGGCATTATCCTGCAGGGACTGATCAAGAAGGGACAAGGTGTGATGGCCACATAGTGCTGCAGACAAGCCACTGTCCCTGCTCCTGGTGGGGTTCCCTGGTCTTTCAGCAGCCCTTAATTCGGTGCACTTTCACTGGTGTTCATGTCATGTAAGTACATCAGGCATTGCAACTCAGTCACCTGTTGACTGGGACCTCTCTGCAGGAGACACTGTAAACACACACACACTGAGGGACAACCTGCTGGCTTGGTGCTGAGACCCCCTGAAAGACAAATACTTTGAGATACAAAAGGAACAAATGCAAAACCCTCAAATTTTGTCTCCTGCATGGATGTCTGGGCTACAAAATATGTTACAAGAGCATCTTCCTCTTCAGTGAATCTTCTTTAAACCCGAGTTTTATCTAAAGCAGGGATGGAGTAATCCCACTGGTGTCACTGGGCTGATGCTGGTGTAAAACTGGCATGTGTGCCTGGTGAAATCGGTCAGAGCTGGCTACTAGGAGGCACAGCTGCTTACTCCATTGCTGAAAAGGAGCTTCTGCAGCTGAGCCACACTCCTCCCTGGGCTTGGCTTGGGACTGGGGGCTGGCCTGGTTTCCTCTAGCACCCCTCTCCATCCAGGCAAGCATTTTCCACAAGTCTTTGGCAGAAAAATACCGCTTTTGTTGAGGTTCTACATTTCCTGTGGGTAAAAGCAAGATGAAGAACTATGTTCCTGGTGTTGTAAGGACTGCATACATTTTTTTTATTTTGTTGAATGGAATAAAGCAGCTGAGGTAAAAGTTGTGACCACTGATCAGCTGCTTGATTTCACACCCTATTTTTTGTACTGAAGTGCAAGAGATTATTATTATTCTAATCCCATGTGGGTACTTGAATTCTTACAAAAGCTTTCCATCAGAGATGTGAAATGAAGTGTTGTCCTTGGAGCCATATTAATGCCCAAGCTGGGCCTACTCTGCCATTACACAGAGCGTAATTCTGTGCAGTCACTGTGCTGCTGGTGTCGAGCATATTGCTCTGGGATTTCTGGGGTCATGTAAGCTGCTAATAAACAACACATGTCTTTCCTACGGATGGATCCCTTTACTTCACACAACAGTGCCGGTGCAATCCACCCCACACCCATCACACCTAATCTTTCACGGGAAGCAAATATTGAAAGAGAAAAAACCCCAACACACGAAAACCATGAAATAAGGAAGAAAGAAAAGTGACGTCCAAGGAACTTGGCAGAGCCCCTTGTGCCCCACGTGAGGAACTGGGCAGCTGACTTCCAGCATCCCAGGTGATGTAATGTTAGTTTAAGGGCGTACACGCCTCTGTGTGCTAATGAACAGAGCAGGCTGAGGCAAGTAGCTGCACAGACAGCTCTGGAAGCCGCTAGCAAGAAATGCACCTTGGTGTGTGTTTGTGAAGTGGCCACCATACGCTCCCCCCGTGCCCCTTTGATGCTGGGAAGGAATGCTCTGCTTTCCGAACCAAAGGCACTCGGCTTTGCCTGTGGGCTATGCGGAAATTTGAGAAGGTGGAAGCAAGAAGCAGCTTGTTCTGTCAGGGAGGAAAAGCAGTCTGCAGCTATTTACAGTGCACACTACAGCTTTTAAACGAGGTGGCCGGCGTGCCTGCAATGGTTAAACCCCAGCTTTCTTTCTGCAGGGCTGCTCCTTGCCCCGCTGTGCTGCCCCCCTGCCGTTGGTTTTTGCCCCCATCCGTTGCACCAGGCTGATCCGAGGTGGTTTGGACTCGGTGATTGTTGCCTGAGATCCCGCTGTGGTTTTTTCAGTCTTGCAAGGCACTGTGCTTTTGTTCCAGCGGTCTCTCCGAGGCATGACGAGGGAAGCTGTTTCCTGTTTGTGTGTCTGTGATGGACGTAACAGCCACTCTTACTACACGTGAGGCATCGGGGCTTTTTGTTCCTTCTTTCTCCAACACTTTCTGGGTAATGTTTTCCGCATTTGGTCTCAACCCACAGTCCTCTTCTCAGAAAACTTAAGAGAGTCACCCCAGCTATATTTCCATGGGTGGGCGTTTGTGTTTATACACACACACACATGTGCGTTAAAAATATCCTGCTTAATTCAGGTACTATTAGAATATTCCATTATCTGGCATTAATCTAGTTGGCCCAAGCAGCAGTTTAAGCAGTGTAAAATGGTCTAAACCTTCTCTTTGTATTCTGTCTGGAAGGAATTTATCACTTTCATCCAGCTCCGGCTGGCAGGTTCAGGTTGTCTAAGGGGAAGCAGCCTGAGGAGTTCCCTGAAGAGAGCCACGATGGGAAGGTGCCGCTCCCAGGCTGGTCCTCCTGCGGAGCGGGCCCTGGGCTGGCCGCCCCTCCAGCCGCGGGGCTGCTGCTGCCTGCAACTGGGGCTGGCCCAGCCCCGAAACACTGACAACACTGGCTATCGATTACTGCTCCTGCAGACAAATTTACATGTAAAAGCCGAACGTGAGAGATAACTAACAGATAAGCCTGCCATTTTCCAGGTGCTGGAAAACCTGACTGCCTTCTTTATACAAACACGGCTTTGAGTACTATTCACCTCGGGGTGTGGATGAGTTTATCTTGGTTGGGAATCCAAGGAAATGACTTTTAACCCCTAGCATTGTAATAGGTTGCCCAATGCATCCATATAAACATGATCCACACTTATAGTGTAATGATCCCTGGGGTTTATTAAATACCTAACAAGGACTTTCGGAAGGCAGCCAGATAGCCTGCTCCTCCCAGCTATATCATTAAGAAAGGCCAAACTCTTGCAACAAAATGCTTTAAAGGTGTGTTGTTTTTATTTTGTTGTGTTGGGGTTTTTTTGTTTTGTTTTGTTTTATTTTGTTTTCAATTAGCCTTGAATTATTTAGCATGTTCTCTAAGGGATGATTGTTTCATGTCCCTTATCAGCATTTGAGATCCGAAGAGTCCCATGAAATAGTCTCTGCTGGCAGCAGGCAGTTAACCCTTCTGTGTTTCCTTCGGTGACCTGCAGCTCTGGAGTGCTTCTTCCCTTCTCAAGCACCAGAACGTTGCAGGCAGTAGCAGATTTCAAGTACAGGACTGAGCTGAAAAATGATTATGTACAAATACATATGGCAAGGTCCTGCAGAATTTAAGAATATTAAATCAACAGCAGGCCAGGCAAATTTAATTGAAGTCTGCAGAGATTAACTCAAGAAAGCAGTGCACCTGAATAAAAAAGAATTACAAGTTTTATGAAACTACAAAATAGTATATATGACTTATGGTGTGTTAGCAAAGCTAGGGTTGAACCAGTATACAGTAAAAAAAATAAAATCACTTCTGGTTCTCAATAAAGAAAAGATTCTGCAGTTTATTACATGGCTTGTCTGTGTTGGTGCTGCAGGGCTAGAAGAAATAAAAAGTAATAAAATCTGACTTTGTTTCTAATACCAGCAGATCCAAAGCTAAATATGCAAAGGCACAATTCTGTTTTGAAAGATTGTACCATTTTTCCATAGCCTTTTCTCAGAGAAGATAACACACTCAGAATGAGGTGCAGAACTGTTACTGGAAAAAGTTCCCTTTTCAGAATATTTGGGGAGATTCGTATATTGCTAAGACAAGTGGGAAAAATCTAAGCAGTGATCTAGCCCCTCCCCATGCCATGAACATGCTGTACCCAGGGCTGTGTCTGCAGTGCTCTGCACGGGGTGTGGCAGGTCCCAGGGGAGCCGTGGGGCCCAGGAACCCACATGCCTGCCCTTCCTCCCACAGGCTCTCAGCTGCCGTGGCCGTGCTGCCTGTTTGAGCCCCTGCATGCCAGGGAAAACCATGTGGGTGCCTCCAGCCCCAGGGCCTTGGCAGGCACTGCTGTGGGACAGGGATGCTGAATGGTGGACTGGTGTTCCTTGTGTTTCATCAGGAAATAAAGCTCCCGGGCTTCAGATTCACGCCGCCTGGGAGGTTTTGTTGGCTCCTGGGAGGTGCTCTCTACAGGAGAAGGCAGCTCAGCAGCCATGGCACAGCAGGGCATTCCCAAGGACCAGGCTCCCCCTTTCCTGCCCGGCTGGCAGGGCCATGGGGCCCACCCCAGCCGCCCTAGTGCAGCGCATGCGAGGAGATACCTGCTCGCTTTGGACAAACCACCAAGCTGCAAAGATTTCAAAAACTTACCCAGTTTGGCTAAGCCTTTGTGGGTTAGCAAAACGGGCTGGAGAATTACCAGAAGTTGCCTCCCGTCATCCTGTCTGATGCTTCCTGCTGGGGTCAGGAACACCAGCTGCCCTGCCCTGCTCACAGGAATATCAGCAGTTTCACTTCCACACCCAGCCCACGGCAAAACACCAGTAAGCAGCAACAAAAAGTAACAGTTTAAAAAAAGAAAAAAAAAAGAGACCTAAGTGTTTCATAATTCAGAAAATATTTACCAGCAGAGGCTATAGGTGACAGAAAATGGACAGGCCCTGATGGGGATTTGGTGTGAAGGGAACCTGTAGCCTGATGTTCCTGGGTATGGTTGGTAATGGTGGGGACCAGGAACATACTAAGGTTTGGAGGGGACAGGAGGGCTGCTCATGTTTCCTCACAAACCCCTGGAGGGTCTAGCCCCACTCCCCATGTGGCAGCCCTGCCTCTGGCAGATTTGCAGACCTCCCTTGCTGAGCCACAGCCCTGTTTTGCACACTCCTGGGGGTCACAGCTTTGGCCTGCTGCTGCCACCCTCCCACAAGCCCTGGGGAGCCCGGGGACAGCAGCATGGCACAGTGGACAGCAGCATGGCACAGCGGACGGCAGGGTGGCACAGTGGACAGCGGGGTGGCACACCAGCTGGTCCCTGAGGGGTGGGCATAGCCTGGGGCATGCACATCCCCCAGGGCCACACTTGGATCTGCCTCTCAAGAGTGACCAACATCTGATGCATGAGCCCCAGCAATAAGAGGAAGCTGGGTGCTTGAGGCAGGGGCAGTCATGGTTTGACTTCACTCTCATCTGTGTATTTCTGCATCAGCCTTGACTGCTGTCAGCCTTTTCCCATCCATACAAACCCTGTACGTACACAAAGTCTTATTAAGAAAGGATCGGTCTGAATGTTGACACATGTTTTGGGGGAGGGAAACCTTCATTTAACTGAACTCCTTCATCCACCTCTAGTGCCTCCTCTGCCCAAAAGAAAAGGCTGTTCTCATTCACTTCTTTCACTGCAGTTAATTAGTAAGTCCGAGCTGGCCCGTCCTCTGGAGCTGGTGGTTCCTTTAATCTCTCTGTTGCTAGGGCATGCTGACATGCACCACTGGTACCAGTTCCAGCGTGATGTGGGGGATTGTGGAAAGAAAGGGGAAAGGGCTGATCAAACAAAATCTGATTTAAAAAAAAAAAAAAAAGAATAGAAAGAGAAAGAAAAGAGCTCTTTTTGATGAGGCTGAGAAGTTTACAACGAGGGAAAGCACACGGTGAATGATAAGGCCTAAAGGAGCTCATTAAATTGAAGCAAGCTGAGCAGAGTTATCTTATTTCACTCTCTTTCTCCTGACACCCTCATGATGGGGAATTCTTTTATTGAAGTGGGGGCAGGAAGGATCATTTCCTTGCAAAATGTTTGATAGAAATCAATGTATAATTGTTTTCCTAGAAGTTTTCTTTTTTTAAATCAACCCTTTAAACATCTGTAAAGCAAACTGGAGCCTCAACAAAGGGTGCTGCTTGAGAGAAGTGTAGGCTCCAAGTGAAAGAGGTCCCACAGCCCATTATTGTTTCCTTCTCTCAGCTCATCCAGCCTTCTGAGAAATAGGAAGATAGAAGTTAAGTAAGACACACGGACCTCAGGGATCTCAGATGTCAGGTGTGAATGTAAATATGAAATGTTTGCCTTGGAAGTAGTTTTGCTTACTTCATTTGATCTGCCTTTACAAAACCAGAGTGAGCACGTGATTTGAGAAGATTCATGTATAGAAACAAAGGGCTGCCTAGCTAAACCTCACACAGTGATTTCCTTGGGATCTCTGGGAAGTGCCTTTCCTCTGACTGTGGCCTGCGCTGGCTGCCTCAGGAGCAAAGAATCCCATCACAGCATATCTCAGTTAGTGCAGATAAATTGAAGAGCTACAGAATGTAGGAGGATGCAGGCTCATAGGGAACCTTCCTAGGTCTTTGCGCAGCAGAAGAAGGCGGGGTAGGGCTTAATCCCTTGCTGACAACACAGTGGGAGAGTGAAGTGATGGACAGTGCATTCCTTCTATCTGAAAATTAGTCAGATTGCTAACCAGAGCTCCATTTTGAAAGTCTGCTTAAATGGTGGACCACAAAACAGAAGTGAGCACCTGCTCCATGCAGGTTCTTACTCACAAAGTAATGAGATGAACACTCACTTTCTTGTGGGGACAGAAAGGGGTGGTGTGACTGCAGCTGTGCCAGCCAGAAAAGCTCTGGGCACTGGGGTGGGGCAGCAGTGGCAAGCAGTATGCTGTCTCTGCAAAACTCCACCAGACATATCAAAAATTTTTAATGGTTTTACTTGATCCTTTCTTTCATGGACCCTAAAGGAGGCTTTGGAAAGCCACCTTATAGTTCTTATTAAAAAAGCAATCCATTATTGTAAATAAATATTTTAGCCTCCCTCGCCTGGAGGTCTTTCTCCCTACCTTAGTACTTCCCTCTTGCCAAGAATTCCACTCCTGCTGTGCAGGTGATGACATGGACTGCTCATTTGTCCTGCAAGGGATAAAGTAAGCAATTTCCAAAGATAAGAGCAGCCTTTAAATGCGCAAATATGTTTTTATTAATCTCTCCTCCTACTTTCAATAGTTTCCCCTCCCCTCCAGCTGTAGGAGCACACAGAGAGTCTTGAGAGCCTTGCTTCATTGGTAGGTGCTGGATTTTACACATGGCAGTTCAGCCTTAGTACAGCTTTACTGGCTTAATCTCCTTCAGGTATCAGCCCATCCTTCTGCAGGCTGTTTTAAGACAAGGGTGTTTTTTTTTTTTTTCCTGAGGGATTTTTTCTTAAGAAGGATCAGGTGTTTGGCATCTAGCACATCCCCCACTCTCATTTACCCATGCTCCAGTCTTTTTATCTCAAAATTTTTCAGCAGAACACTACCCAAAGGTATGATGAGACATGGTGGGGTGTTATGGCTTACTTTGCCAGGCTGCCCCATGTTAGCCAACAGGCTGATTTTGCTAATATGGTGTGAATTAGTAAGTGCATTCCTCACATAAACCCAGGTTTAACTAATGGGACATACTGGTAAGGAGAAACTTTTAAGGACCTTTCATTAACCCTGGTGTCATCTTTGTGCGTGGGCACACAAATTTTCATGCTGCTCCTTCATTTACCCCACACATCTGTGCTCATTTGGGGTCTCATGCAGTGCAGGGAAATGCAAGTGCAGAGAGGCTTTGTTTACTCAATGGATTTGTAAAATAGAGATGGAAAGATAGGCCATTGTAGTCTTCTGTCAGTCTCATTCATTACCCTATAGCAGTGTCTGATTTAATTCACTGTATACTAATTTTGTACCCAGTGTTAACAGTGGTAACATGTACAGGACAGTGGAAAACTTGTCTGTTGTTTGAGTTACTTAATGCCTACCTTTGTCAGCTTGACAACACCCTTCTCTCCCTTCTTTCCAAGCATGGTGGTTTTTTTGCTTGTTTCTTGACAAGTAGTCTCCAGCAATTCTTTATAAGAACTGGAATCGTTGCTGTCATGCTCTCTTGCATTTTAGATGTGATACATTAAGTGCCACTGTGTATCAGGGTCTTTACACAAGAGTCACACATGATCTTTGCATATTGACATTGAAGAAGAAGTAAGACAAGTCAAAGCAAGATCCAATGGCTGAAAGCACAACAAATTCACACCACTAAGCACATTAAGGGTGGCTGAACAGGGGATATTGTGCAAATGGTGCAATTTGTCCAGGCTGGGAAGAAGAGGCAAGTTTTCTATCATGGAAAGTTGCCATGATAAGATTGCATAGGAACTCTGTTAGAAGAGGGCAACAGCCCTTATGGTTTACTCCTTCTAGTGTTAACCTGTGACAAACCATAAATATTGTGCAAGTTTCTGTACACTGCAGTTTATCAGCAGGGTATTCTGTTACTTGATTTATGGTTAGGTTGCTCTGGTTTAACAGCAGTTGGTAGTAGAGAACATGTCCTGCAGTAGGGTCTGGGTGGTGCCTGGGGTCTGAGGCATAACTAAAACCCATGCAAGGCTGTCTTCTCTTCTCTGGCAACTGGCTGACACTGCAAAACACACAGGAACCCTAAAAACAAAAGCAGCGTAATGGGAAGGAAGGCGACTCACAGTTAGGCAAGGGGCCAGCTTTCTCTGCTTTTTCCTCTGAGTCTCCACTTGTGGAAGTCCCTGTTTGCATGGCCTTACTATCAACTGATGTTTTAGCTGTTCATTTGTGGTGAATCATAACTGAAGGGAACTGAAGCACTATCTGAAATTTACTTCCTCTTGGACAACAGAAGGACCAGCTGAACTCCTTCCTCTTTTGGTTGCTCAGGCTGCTCTTTTGTCAGAGCACCATTATAGCAGTGCAACACTGCTTTATTTACAGAATTGGTTGCACTGCTTCGGCTTCCTTGAGTGGGGACCTTTTGAGTGTCTTTACTGGTGAGAAGAATATGTGACAGTGGAAGGTAAGTTAGAGCTTCTGTGCAGGCATGACTTCAGTGGCATTACATTTCCAGTGAATTCTTAGTTTTTCATGTGTATGAAACTAAAAACATATTCCCCTCTCCATCAGCCTAGTCTGTTCTGCCTTCAAGCTTGGCAGGCCAGCTGAGGGAAGCCAGAAAAAAATAGTACCTAAATGAGAAAATATGATTTTCTAATGAGCAGCTGACATGAAACTGAAGAATGCTTCTGGCTGTAAGCACTTCCAGCATTTGGGACTATGTAAAATTCTGATCTGGGTTAAAAAATATTGTTATTTACATTTATCATTTATGGTAAGGACAGGAAGTTAAACAATATTTGGTTAGCAAAGACTGAATGTTCCCAGGTTGAGCTTAACAGTTGGTAAGAGATGGAAACAAAGATCAGGCTTCTAGTCTTTCCTAGACCAAGAAAAGCAGTAGTGATTCCATTAAAACCATTTGCTCAGTAATTAAAGGCACGTAATTTTGGACCCTGGGTAAGGGAGAAGTTCTGGTTATGTAAAAAGCACCTTGAAGAGAATGGGAACAAGTTATCAGCTATCCATAGGAGTTATAACAACAGATCCACTCTGAGAAATCATCAGCTCTGCTTTGATCTCAGCCTTGAGGAAATGAGCATGCAGAAGCTGGGCTAGATATATGACAATAAAATCACAAAGGTCATGCAGCAAAATGGGAGCCAATTAGCAAGAGACTTTAAATGACAATTAATTCTCCCATCACTACATCATCAGCAAAAGGAAGACGTAGGTGACCAAAAACATGCTGCCCATTGGGGAAGAAAAGCTCCAGACAGTTCCTGGCTAGAGTGTCAGGGTGCTTCATACTCTTACTGCATTTGTTATCACTTCAGACAAATACTGCAATCAATGTCAATGACAGAGGGGGGCGAGATCACAAAAATATAACAAAGGCCAGATGAAAAGATCCTTCAGATAGTGTTGAAATTGGTTGGGCCAGATGAATTTCATCCTCGGGTAATTGCTACAGCCAGTTAGTTATTTAAGCACAAAAGCTCTAAGCGTAACCTCGCCCAGCTCCTGGGATGTTTTACGGTGCCCGGAGATCAGACTTGGAAGCCTGGAAAAGTGCAGACGTAGTTCCGCTCTTTACAAGGGAAAAAAGGCGGAGCCAGGGATTACAGATTGTTCAGTTTGACTTCAATTCCCGGAAAAATACTGGAACAAACAATCAAACTTTGGTAAGCACCTAAAACAAAACAAAGAGATGAATAATGGCCAGCATAGATTTGTCAAAAACAAATTGTGTAAAACAGGTCAAATTTCCTTTCATGACAGAATAAAGAATCCTCATTGATAAGGGACAAGCAATAGTATTCCTATATTTTGACGGTGGTAAGGCTTTTGTCACAGTGTAACATGATACTCCAAAGCAAATTTAATTAAGGGAGTCTGTGATAGACAGAGCTGGTCTGGGATGATGGAATGCTGATTGGAAAACTACATGAAGAGAAGAGTTATTACCTATACTTTTAGAAGGGAAAGATGGATCAAGAAGAGTTGGTGAGAATCTATTCTGGTTCAGTCTGATTTAAGGGGATTATGAACAGCTTGGACAATGGAATAGAAAATATTAGCTTCTTGGCTGCCACAATCTGGAAGGGTACTGTGGGTAATCTGAAATATAAGGCTACAATTTAAAAATATTTAGACAAACAGCCTTAAAAATAGGATTCATTTCAGTAAGAACAGTTCTTAGTTTCTATGCTTGGGCATCACCAGGAATAATTCATTCTATTTATATAGGGCAGTGAATTTTTGAGTAAGTAGCAACACTGCATAAAAAGATCTGAGAGATGTTCCAGGTCACAACCCAAATATGAGTTAATTGCTAATGTAAAAAGGACAAGTGCTTTTCTAGGATTTGTGCTTAGAGGTGAACTCCACAAATAATCATTCTGCTCAGTTGTCTGTGAGCAGTTGGAGTGTAATGTCACACAGCTTTGGGTGCTGGGCTCAAGACAAGGTCCAGAGGACAACTGGGGGATAATCAGGGGGGATAATCTTGCAAAACAGAGCTAGGAGGAAGAATGAACAAACTGACTTTCTTAAGTCTAGAGAAGACTAAGGCAAGATAGGGTTACTGCTGTCAAATACACGAAAGGTGGCTGGGAAGAAAAGGGAAATAAATTATTCGCCATATAGATGATGGATAGGACAACTAATGAGCTTAAACTATAGAGAAGCAGATTGGAGTTGGATGTTAGAAGATGGCAAGCAGTAAGGGTAATTACACACAGAAGTATCTGAGGAGGGTGTGGAATCGCCATCCTGCTTTTAGGAAGAGGTTAGAAAAGCACTTGCCAAGTGTGACATAAGTATAATGATCCTGCCCTGGGACACGAGTCTGGACTGAGTGATTTTCTGAGATTCCTCCCAGCCGTATAAATCTCTGATTCTCTCCTGGCTGCTGGAGGAAGCAAGGCTGGTGTGGAGCATTGCAAGTGCTCCATGATTGTGGTTTGCAGTGATCTCATTTGTGAGTGAGAACCAAGAGCAGGAGATACGTGTGCTGCTTTCTGGTTCAGAGAAAAAAGGCTGCAGTGACAGGTGAAGTCACCAAAGACTCAGATGTCCTTGGTGACATCTGATTATAAGAATATAGTCCTGTATGTTTGATCTCTCATTTAAATGTCTCTCGTTCCCAGAGGTGATGATATGTGACACTAACCTTGATTGATCAGTACAAAACAGTATGTAAAGCTGAAACTTTGTCACTCTGACTGTTCCTAGGATTGCATGCTATTGCAGCCTTCTGTAGAGCCAACCAGAGCAGCCTGTCCTTTATATAATTCAGGACTCTTGCTTCCGTTTTGGTTGGAACCAGAGGCCAGTTCAGCCTGCAGCCCTGGCAGCAGTGACACGGGCTGGCACTTGGAGCCCTAAAGCCTCCACAGTGTCAGATGCTGGGGAACAGAAATGTGAGAAACTGTGTTTTTATCTGGAGTCCCTGTGGGCCATTAGGGACAGAGCTTGCTAAAGATTATTTTATGCAAGCACTTACAGAAGTTTGTGTTTCTCTAGGAACTCCATGGAAGATAAATGGAAAAGGATACAAGCAGGAAGGACAGAAATATTCTTCTTTTTTTTTTTTTTTCCAGTTTCCAAAGACAGCTTCTACAAACACTAGTATATAAATAGGGAAAAAAAAAGAAAGAAAGAAAAAAAAGGGCTTATTTTATTTTAAAAGAGTAAAAGAGGTGGTTAACCCAAAGTCCCTTGAAAAAATAGCAGAGAGCAAACACTGAAGTCCTTGGTCCTTTAACTCTGTGTCATAATTTATAGCAGGTTTCCAATTGTGAAATCTCTCAGTGATGTGGGACAGATGTCATGGTGAGGAAAATAGACAACGGGATGGGAAATGCAGAGAAGATGAAATGACACTGTGTTGTAATCCTTATGGGAAATCTCTATATGGCTTTCCAAAATACTGTGCTGGTGAGCAATTAGGAAATAGATGAGCTATATAAACAGAGCCACTAGAGGTCTGTAACTGTTCCCATGCAGTTTCCACAGAAACTGTCAGTCTCAAGGGCAGCTTTGGGAGGGGACTATTCTGCCCACCATCTTCTAAATGGTCCTTTTAATAATCTGTCCGACCTATTTGTGTAAGAAATGGACAAAAATGAAGGTTTTCCAGTGCTCGTTCCGGTTCCTATGGCAGTAGATCAAAGGCAATAACAACACAGATTTAATTAATTCAGGAGAAGGAATTCCCACTTGCAGCAGTCTTAACCCAGCAGTGGAGGAAAGCTGTCAATCATAAGGGCAAAGGTGCTGAAACTGGCATGGATTTGTGGTTTGGTTTGGTTTGTTTTGTTTTCCTCCACACTAAGCAGTTCAGGAGGAGAGTGAAACAGTAAATGTCACCTGAGCTTCAGCAAAAGTGGGGGTTCACATATAATCAGTTTATGTTTAACATGTATATAAACATACAAGAATTTAAAACTGTGCCTGAACCATCCAGCTACAGGACATATGGACAATAACTGGGTCAGTCGAAAGAAACCTTTCTGGGGGAATTGAATTTCCTTGTCCAGGTCAAGTTTGGAGAACATCCCTATCGGCCTTACTCCCAAGGCCCACCTTCACACCAAAGACCAGCAGCATTCTTGAAGGCAGCAAAACCTGACAAACAAACAGTTGGGGAGGAACTCATCTCCACCTTCCAGCTTGGTGTAAATCATAGGAGCAGAAGGGATTAAATGATTAGAAAGAATCAAGAATTACTGACTTAACCAAAGATGAGTGAAGGCAAAAATCCTTGTACAGAGCTAACATCAAAAAAATGAAGAAAGGCCGTTTGGGAGACTGAGCAGGGAGCTGGCCACCAGGGCACTTGGGCTTTCTAGAATGCCTTAAAGACCAGAAGGAAAGATGAGAGAGGAAGTTTGTTGATTTTACTTGAGCTAGAAATTACCACCATAATAATCTGATGCAAATCTACAATGGGAGATTTTAAGGAGGCCAGCAGGGAATGGAAAAGTAGAAGAATGACTACTTTCCCATCAAAAATATATTGTCTGAGTGAGAACAATATACAAGAAAGGACCACACAGGAAGGAAAATATTGAAGAATTCTGCTGATGTTAAATGAATTCATTTCTTTGAATAATACCTTCAAAAAGACATATTTTCTTAAACAGAGGTTCTAAAATAAAATTTCACTCATACCTGTGACAAAGCTCCTGTTGCCTTCTCCTTAAAAGAACTGCAGAATATCAAAGGTGAAGTCAGTTCAAGAATCTGTTATCCCTTTGCTCTGTTTGCCCTTACTTTCTTTTCCATATGCAGCTCATCTAACCTGGCCTGAGTTTCTTTCTCAACACGAGGGAAGTGACCCACATGACCATTTGTGTGATTTCTGAAGCACTGAGACAGCACCAGAGCCCTGCTGCAGCTGATTTTAGACAAAACAGGTTGAACCCTGTGGCCAGTGTGTAGTTTGGTGCAAGGTGCCAAATACTTCAAGGATTGAATCTGCCTACCTAAAATTGCAATGAGGACATTTTTGCCTTGGGCAAAACAGGGATAGGAGCTCATACCCAACTAGGGCAATCTAATGATTTGTCTACCACTCTGCCAAACAGGCATTCATTAGAAAAATCAGATAAATAAAGACTCTCTTAGATCCAATGGCTTGCTCTGCTGAAGATACCTTAATACTTTTTGCAGAAGTCCCCCACACAAAATTATTTAGAAATTATTTCCTATCTGCAGCCTGCTTCATCTTTGAACTCCAGCTGACATCATCCCAATGGCACAAAACTTTAGGGCTCTGATGTATAAGAAAGGATCTTTACATTACAACATCTTACAGCCAGTCTTGTGGGTTTACCTGGAATCCTGCATGTGATTCCCAGTACTACACATGGTAAACATTCTTACTACACAGAGACCTCTGTGTGTGCATTCATTCAGATTCACCCTCTGTGCCCACACTGGGGCTCTCACCAACCTGTGTGTGTGCGCGCGCGTGCGCGTGTGTGTGGTTTCTCATCATGTGTGTGTTTTCACTGAAAGAATGAGGACGTGATGAAGAATGGGCCTTTCCATTCCTAGGAAGGCACCAAACCATCATGTTGTGTATGAATCTGGAAAAAAGAAGTGCTCCCATTTGGAGGAGAATTTAGGTGCTGAGAAGAGAATGACCTCTTCATGCTGACACAATTTAATTTATCTATTTACAGGATATTACCCATTAAACCACTTGCAGCATGGCCAAGGTTAGGCTATATAAGGCCTAATTGCACTCTGTTATGAAACTTGGTAGAAAAACCCTTCACACCTTTAGACTTTTTTTTTCAGGTTTATCAGGTATCATATGTCCTTACATTACCTTTGGAGGTATGTTTTTCAAGGTCTTTTGCAGAGTTCAGTCCCTTTGGTAAAACATTAGAAGAGCTTTCTCACACCCTACAGGATTAGACCCCAGACAGAAGTGGTCAGTCTGGTCTTCCATGAAGCACTCTCTTGTGCTGCAGGGGCTGGCAGAAGACTTGTCAGAGATCATAACAGAGTGGGTCACACAGTGGGTCACACAGAGCCAGTATGCGTGAGAGAACAGCACAAAAACTGCCATCAGGTAGGACCCATATAACAAAGGGAAATGGGGCAAGTCGCAGCCTCAAGGCACTTCCAGAAGGAGGTGAGGTCATGCCTGCTGGTGGCATTGCTTTTTATATAGGAGGTCTTAAAATTACTTATTTTAAAAGTGTCATTTTTGATAATTTATAGCCAGCAGGTTCTATTGGCACAGAGGAGCCTCATCATTGCACTTTAGATGTTATTAAAATTTGCCACTACAGTTCTAGGGAGAGTCCTTGGGCTATTTGCTTTATAGCTGGATTTTGGAGCCAAAATACTTACTGTAACCTGAGATTTAAAGATTTTGCATGTTATTAAGAAAGCAAGCTGCAGCCTGCCCTCTTCCCCATCCTTTCTTCAGGGTGGCTAAAGTACTGCAAATACGACACATGCACACTGCCTTTTAGCTGACTTCACAAAAAAGTGTCTACAATAGTGTAATTTTTATGTCAGTAACACATGTGAAAAGAATGTGTGAAGTCCATGAAAGTATGTAAAGACTCATGCTAGTTCTGTGTTTAATGATAGTGAGATACGAGGCTGCCATATCACACTGAGGTGTGCAAAGTTCTGGCTCTCTGAGCCAGCATTTAAGAAGAAGGCTGAGAAGCATTTGCCTCCTCTGTGCCATTTGTGTTGTCAGGAATGTGCTAAAACCAAATCCCTGTATACTGGTAGTGATAACTGCAATAGTCCCAGTCTCACAGGAGTAAGATGAAGGCATTCTGCTTTTTGTGGTCCCTGATAATGTGGAAGTCTGTTATGGATGGCTTGGATTTTTCTCAGGGACATAATTGGGAAGAGCCAGCTGATACCTACGTGTGAACTTCCATGTACATTAAAACATTGAGAATTCTTTTGATTTACCTTAGATTTGAATTTTCTGGGGAGGAAAAGAATAAAAGGTCCTGATATAATTTTATTTTTAATGTTTAAGTGCAGTGTTTCAAGAAGTATTTTTCCCTGTAAGATAGTGACTAACTCTCAGGTAGAGAGTGCTTCAGTTTAGAGTATCTTTTCTTGAAATCAATGCTTTTCCTCTGCCCTTACCATCCTCCTGTGTAACCCCAGAAAATGAAGGCTGGTACATTCCTGAAGGCTGCTCCAAAATAAACATCCATCAATTGCCAACTTCTGCCTCAGCTGCATTAATGAACCCCTTTAAACCACTAGTGCAGTGCAGTAGGTGCTTATAAGAATGATATTCATCCCCCCATGGTCTGTGCTCCAGATACAGGGTTGGTTGTGAAGCAGGCAAGTTTCCAAAGCTGGGATGGCATTCCTGTTACCACTTTCCATGCCAGCTGTCTCAAGGAGTTGTTACAAGAGGTGCTAATCAGGTGCTTGAGAACAGCATTCTGTCCCTCCTTCTTCTGCCAGGCTCTGGACATTGCTCCCAGGGAGGAAAATGCTATTAGAGTATTAGGTCATCTTGGTGCTTCCTGTTTTCTTGACTGATTCTCCTGTAGCTTGCTGTGCTGATTCTCAGGTCCCAGTGCACTGGGGTTATGGCTGTGTACAAAATAAAAGCAGAGAAATGAGACGCTGCATCACAAAAGCGTATGACTGGACATTTTGTTTTGCAAGGCTGGTGAGACAATATGAATCATACTGTTTCTCCCACACAGAAATCCCCTTCTGCTATAGTTACGCCTTGCATACCTAATAGCTTAGTAAATAGCATAAAGAAACTTCTCTGCAAAGCTGGGGAAAACTGTTATCTCCCAAGTGGCCAAATGCCACCCTCCTCAGCTTTGGTCTAATACTGGCATCTCAAGATATTGACACTGTGATAATTATTATGAGAAGTGTCAGTGGAAAACGACTGGATGCAAAAAATGCAATTACCTCTCCCTTAGACAGCCAAGAATAACTGGAATGTCCTTTAATATTTTGTTTACTCCACATGCTTACATGTGAACCTTGCTGGGAGAATGACAGCAGCATAACAAAAGCAGAAGAGCCTGTGGGATTATTCAAACCCCCCTGCTGCTCCTTATGGGCTTGTTTGATCAGAGGGGCTCAGCACAGCTCCACTGTGGCTCATGCCTGACATTCACATCTGTCTTTGCAGGTGAGTGAAGGCTTTCTGAAGCAGCCCAGGCACTGGAAGGCTCAGAATCCTATGTCCCCAGAGTAGGTTCAAGGCATGCAAAACGAGCACCATTTTGTTTATTGCCTGGTGGAGACTTTCCAGACTCCACATGCCATTGTTCACATGTGAAACCCTGCCATGGGTCATCACTTTGGGCAAATGCCTGGCAGGGACTGGGACAGTGGAACTGAGGAGGAGTCAGTGGTGTCAGATGGGTGGGCAGCCAGGAGCTGCCAGCCACTTTGTCCTTGACTCATATGCAGGTGTTACAGTATGCAGCAGACGTTTCAGGTGCTGATCAACAGTGCAATATGGGATAAAGAAGGAAATTCTGGCAGCATATGGAGAGATTTAGGCTGTGAGGAGGTGGGAAGAGCTGTCTCAGGAAGATGTCTTGAAAGCAAGCTACTACAATGGGAAACTGCCACCCTTTCTCTTGTGTGTCTGGGAATACAGGGGCTGTGAGTCCTGTAGTTCAAGTTTACAAGTTTAAAACACTGAATTCAATGCATTTTCATAGGGCAAGTCTTGCCCAGCAACTTGCAGGATGGTTTAACTGGGCCCAAAGCACTTGTGAAGAACAGGAGGAGTATTTCCAACAGCTCCTTGAAGGCAGAGAAAGCAGCAAGGTTGGTGTGGCCACAGCCTCAGGTACTGAACATGCTGGGGGCACATAGGGATGTGTGGGAAGTGTGGCTGGTGGGGATGCTGGACACGTCTGCCCAGACTCTGTGAATTTTCTTTCTCTGGCCCCTGGTACCGGCTCTGTTCAGCCATTGCCATCCTGGCTCGCTGTCCCTGAGCTGCAGGCCCTGCTGCCAGCGCCCCCCATCCCGCCCTGGCAGTGCCCCCCACCTGGTGCCCAGCGCTGCAGCAGCGCACCCAGCCCTGCCGTTTGTTTTGGAGGCCCAGAGCAATTCCCTCGGCCTCACGCCCCTCTGTTTACACGCGCCCCTCTGTTTACAGTATCGCAGCCGCTTCCAGCCTGCGATAGCGCCGTGGCCGCCAGGTGACCCTGGCTTAGTGTAAATATTTTGCTTTCACTGGAAGGAAATGTGACATACATTTGGGGTGGAAGTTATCCAGAGGCTGTGGCCTCGGGAGCCGAACTGCTGGGAAGCCCCTGCCACAGTGCTCTCAAGGTACAGCACTATCAAACACATTAGGGGACTGGGCACCAGCAAAGGGCCAAAGATTTGCTTCTCAGTGCCACAGCAGGGGCAGCTGGGGCTCAGTGAGGAGTGAGGGTGTCCATGCTGCCCAGGCACGGCAAAGTAAGGCACAGCATGGCCTGCCTGCCCTGGCACACCTCCCCCTGGGCAGCTGAGCCCTGGGATGAAAGAAGGTCATGGCAGAGAGAGATGAGCAGAGGTGCTTTCCAAACATCCATGTGAGTTTGGAGCAAAAATAAAAAAAAAATCACTGCATGATGATTTGTGTTTCTTAAACCATGTGGCCATATAAGCAGCCTTGGGTAATGTGGCAGGTCCCAGTCTCCTGCTAATGGGCTTTGTCCTGCACTGAGGATAGTCTGGTTTAAGGCCTGGATGGGTTTTAAAAGCTGCCTCCAGCTGAGGGGTGTTGGTTGTTGGTGACACTTGTGATTGCCTGCCTCAGCCTGTCTGTAGATATGCTTAAAAAGGAATAGTAATACAATGCTTAAAGGCATATTGTACCAAGTAGCTAGTGTCACATTTTACATCTGATAAATATTAATTATTGGTATTTCAAAGTACAAAAGGTGCTGGGAACTCATGCATTGGCTGGAGAGAAATAGATCTCCCATATTTAACCATAAGCTTGCTGAATTTGACTTGGCATAGCTGTTACCCTGGAGTGGTGTCTGCTTGTTTGGCATCCCTCCCTGTCATACCGAGGTGCCGACTTCCCACAGGACAGCCCCACAGGGAATCAAAGAGCCAGATTATCCAGATTGGGCAAGCTGCGCCAAGTCAAGGGTTTGGTTTTGGTAAGTATCCAGACATTAAGGCTCTAACTTGTTGAAGTTTTAGGCCTTGCCTAGGCCCCGTCCTTATCAACTGCTGTGAGCTTAATTACCAACCTTTGTTTCTCCAGACAGTCAAATATGTTACGGAGAAAATGCATGTGCATTCGATTCACTCGTGAAAGGCTTGGCAGTAGATAATTTAAAATCAAATTACAGTCTGCTGTTTAAACAAACCCAGAAAGTTCCATTTCACAGGACAATGTTCCTCATGCACTAAAATAAAAGCTGATACAACTGCATGGTAATGCTCAGCCAGATCACAAAAATGTAGGGAGGTTAATTGACTTTTTAGGAAGATCCCCACTGAATATTAAACAGACCCTGACATTCCTAGCACCGCAGCCTGAGATGAGCATTTCATTGCCTACTACGTGCAGAGACATTTAAACAGCTCTTGCAGCAGCCACTGACACCATCATACTGAATCCTGCCTGGGAGATCTTAGAAATGAGTCACAAATGGGAATGATCCTGTTCCCTAGAACACACTGCCAGTGTGCTTAGCTGAACAGCAGTGGAGAAGGAAGGAAATGTAATAAAAATTTTCGGAAATGGAAATTTTTATTGCATCATTTCATAATTAGAAATGAACACATACATATACTCACATGTGTATGTTTGCATACAACTACATATACATGCAGGCCAAAGAAAGCGCTAGGAAGCTGTTGCAACCAAAGCATGTGCCACACAATCCTAAGTAGGACGTTCTGTTCATAGTAGAACATAATGTAGCTCATGGAAGCTCAAGGATGAAGCAATAAAAGTTGTGTACTAGCCAGTTCAAGGTTACACAAAAACATTAAGCTCCTTCTTGTTTAGAAGACACTGAAATGTGATACATGAACAAAAAAAGAAGTAATATCTTTAAATCTTAAAAAAGAATAGCTGTTTTACTCTGTAGGGATCTATGGGATCCTCTACTCTGAGGAAAAAAAAAAGATCTTTTTCCCATCTGGAAGGAGGGATTAGTTTTAAATTGAAGCAGTGTACATGTGATATTCCTCATGTGTAGGCTGGCAAGTCTCTGGGCTGCTCACCATCAGTGTTTAACATTCAGAGCTGTGCTGTGGCACTGAGCAGTGAGGCTGTGGGACATCATGGGGGCCACACCTTAGTGCGGGTCTGGCTGCTCTTACATCTCTATATTCAGAGTTAGAACTGAAAATCATGCCAAAGCTCTTGCCTCAGGACTTCAGTTGACCTGCTAGCTCTTTGAAATCACCAGCAGCAGCAGGTTAGCCACCACCAGCACCCTGCAAGGTGCTTCTGGGCTTGTGTGAAGCAGGAGAGTTATGGAGAGGGATTTTTGGCTGCCACAGCCTTCGGGTGTGCTGTGCTGTGCTATGTAGTGCACATGCTGTGAGCTGCTGCTTCTTCTGAGAGCAGCCAGAAGGAAGGGGGTCCTGGCATCACAAGGCTGAGAGACAATCCATGCAAGGCCAGCAAGGTGTCAGTCCATGAACTCACTGCCACTATGGATATGAAATGCTGGGAAAGGGCAAAGGAGCTCCCAGCCATTACAGGCAGGCTCAGTTCCCTGCCTGGAGGATGACAGACCACTCTCCCACTACAGACTCTGTTTAACAACAGATTAACTGAATTCTTTTGAGCTTTTCTTGTGCTGAAAGGACGTTGCCCAAAGCAGCTGAAAAGACAGCCCAGTATCCAATACTAGCAGCCCTTTTTGATCTGCTTTTTCTTTGACATAGCCTGAGGCACCCTCCCCCACAGCCCTGCCATGTAAATTCACTTTTTAATGACGTTGGGTTGGATTTGTGAGGAGTACAAAGTTCCAGCCACCTAAAAGGCCAGTCAGAAGAATTGCCATCTAAAAGGCCAGCTGGCAGAGAAGTGATTTAACCTGACAAAAAAAGGTGTTGAGACTAGTTTGATTATTTTGGGGGTGGAGGGTGAGGGCAGGTGGTTGTGTTGGCACAAAGAAAGAGCTCTGGACCCAGTAGAAACAGCTCATTCAGCCAAGCACCAAAACTGGTGCCAGCTCTAGATAAACTCTGCTGCTCCTCTTGCAGTTTTTATCCAGACTTGTCCCAGTCAGCACCAGGAACTGCCAAGGGGTGCATCTCATCAATAAAAACAGGCCAGAAGAGACTTGTTTCCTGTGTGTTTGCCTTGAATCAGGATGTATCTCGCACCCAGAGCTCCACTTAGCTGTGCCAGTTCCAAGAGCTGGCTTGGTATTTACACCATCCTATATGGGAGCTGGGGCAGCCATCAGCCTGAGCAGCAGGAGGAAACCTCTCCCCTCTTCACAAGTGCTTATTTCTGGGGTTTTGACTCATTGCAGATGATGCTGTGGGGTGTGTGGAGTGTGTGGGCTGTGTGGGGTGTGTGCTGTCCTGCGAATTGCAGTTCTGGATGCAGCTTTCAGTGATCACCCCCATCACTGTGTGAACACCTGTGATGAAGCACATAGTTCACTTTCCAAGCACAAAGCTGTCCCATAGAGAGATGTGTATTTCAAGAAGAGGAGAAAAAGATACATGTGGCATGTGTTTCTGAGAAACATGAAAACATGAAAATTATGCCCAACAAGAAAACACAGCTGAGAGGGCTCTGTCCTTTCAATCTCTGTGTCTATCAACAGAAGAGGTGCTTGAAAATTGCACCCATAATTTTCTTTTGCAGAGTAATAAGCAAATAGGTTTTAGCCTGTCGCCTGCAGGGAAATGGTTTTGTAATGGAAGGAGCACTCTGAACTAAATCAACAAACAAGAGAATGGCTGTGTTTGTTTTTCCATGTACTGGAGGTGAGGGCTCAACTATGCTGGAGTTTCTTTCACATCCTCTCCACTTGACACAGGGCAGGGGACAGGCACAGACACATGAAGAGCTGCACATTTACGTGGAGGGAGCATTGGAACAACAAAACTTTTGGTCTCTGTCTTCCCCCCACGCTGTGCCATGCCCTTCCTGTCAGTGGAGTGGGAGATGTGGGTCTCTCAACATGCCTGATGCTCTCCCTCTGGCTGTATTTTCATGAATGTTTTAAGCTAGCACTTGCCACTGACATGGGAGCTGCCTGAGTGTCTCACTGCCCCTGACTACTTGTTTCCTCCCCTCAGCTCTTGTGCAATCATACTGAAGTGCATCGGTGAGTGCAGCTGGACCACAACCAACCAAGGACTACAAAAAGGATGCATTTTTTTAATCCCGTGGTTCTCCATCCAGTTCACTCTTTTGCACTGGGAGTGAACCTCGTGTGCCTCTTTTGGCAGTGATGCTGACTTATTGGGAGAGACATTCATGGCCCTCTGGCCCGGGGCAAGAGATGACCCGGCTGGGGAGGGCCCTGCTGGCCCCAGGGCATTCCTGCCTGCCTGTGTGAGTGGCAGGAGAAAGTAGCAAGTAAACTGAATTAATCAACCAGAAGCTTCGATAGTGGTGGAAGTATCTAGTTCACATGCATACATATACTTACAGAAATGCACTTAACTACAGCCAATTTCACATGAGGCATGTATTTTTGCTTATTGATTATGAATCCAGAACCACCAGTGTAGTCTTTTCATTGCTACATATGCTTTGTTGGTATGTCTGAAGGACATGTGCCCAGCACAGGCTCTGGCTAAGCATTAAGTTGGGAAGAGAGTTATCTAGCCAGACAGAGGCCTTTTTGCCTCCTTTAAGTTGCATTTCAAAGACAGACAATTATTTGGAAGTATCTTGTGTGCTTAATCAATGCACAGGAAGCATTTCCAAAGGCAAGGGCAGCAGTGAGTGTATGCTTTAATCCTGTCTCAAACACAGCATTCCCCTTATTCATCTATTCCCAGCATTTGAACTGTTAGCTCAAAGGCAGGCCTAGAGCTGGCATGAATAGCTTAAGATAGCTCTCTCCATGTCTAGGTGACTGGATGCCAATATGGGCTTATGTTTTTAATGTATATTCCCCCTTGTCCCTCTTTTCTTCCAGCAGGAGAGAGGTATTTCTGTGTGCTTGTATGCCTTGTATGTGGCAGGCCAGGCAGCCCCTGTGCCTGTACAAGTGCTTGTGAGCACATGCAGATATAGATGTGCCCATACAGACCCAGATGTGCCCAGACAGACCCACATCACCAGTCACATTTACATCTGTCTATATGCATGCCTATTCTGCCATGCAATCAACACATACACAAGTCTGTTGAAACAAGCCCATTTTTTTCCTCTCCTGAATTGCCAAATGCTGGAAGCTGCAGGCTAGCTATTGTGGTTACCCTGATTCCCAGGTTTCTCTTGCAGTTGGCAAGTAAGCGGCACTGCGAGTTTCCTAACAACTGGGATGAAGTTTTGTGTAAATCACCTTCTAGGCGTTAGACTTTTCCCAGCAAAAGAGGGGGGTGGGTGTTTGGAGGAGGGAGAATTGCTCTCTTTGATGTGGGGATTAGTTAACATGTCAGCATTATCCCCTTTTTTTTAATATGCTGTGATTTATAGAAGGGCGGCTATGAGAGATAGCCAAGGGGACACCCCACGTGGGACTGACAGACACCACCTCCCAGAAAATACCTACAACTAAAGCAGCTGGCATCAACAGAAAGAGTCCAACTGCAAAAAAATGAAAGCATTGTAAAAAAGCCCTGTTTTGCCTAACAAATGTTTTTTAAAATTTAGGATGTGCTTTACTGCTTATTGAGCAGAAACTGGTTTTCCCAGCAGCAGAGGGGGAATCTTTCTGTACATCCACAATAAAGAAATTATAAATACTTTTTTCCTTTAAAAAAAAAAAAGTTTGTTTTGTATTTTCCCCTTAGAGCACACATCACTAGTTAGAATGAGCAGGGTTTCAAAAAGATTTATGCTCGCTTGAAACATATTTTGCAATGGGACTGCTCCAGAGTTTCCACATTCTCCTGCATGAATATTTTATCAGTGCTTTAGAAAAACTTCACTTTTTGGTCAAAAGTTATATAGCTGTTCTGCAATCCAATCTTATGTCTATTAGTGTTGAAGGAAACTTTCCTGATGTTTTTCATGGGAACTGGATAAGGCTCTGACTTATTAGGCTAGAAGCCATATTCTGAGTAGCTTTGCTTAGCATATCTGAATTATTTGGGTTTACTGCTTTGTGAAGTGTATGACTGAGGGGCTGGCAAAGGAGACAGTGATATATACAGTAAGAGATTTAACTAACCTGTATAGCTTGTACCAGTATTTTTTCAAATTTCTCTCTGTTTTGACCCTTTTCAGTTCCTTGTCTTTTTATTTTTCCAATTCTCTTTGAACGAAACTTTGAGTCATTCTAATAAAGCCAAGTTTTATTTTGTAATTAAGAGTACAGTTTAATTTCCAGACAGTTCAGCTCTTTAAGCTGATTCCCTGTGTGGCTGCTCTTGTGTTGAATGCAGTGGGGGCAACGAGGCTGCGGCAGCCCAGACTGCTTTAGAGTGAGCTGCTGTAACTCTACCCTAAATAAGCAGTTTTATTGTGTTTTGACCACAGAGATACCATGGGATCTTCCTTGAGTGTTTCTTTAGGTCCTCTCCCACACAAAGCCCTGCACTCACCCTTGCTGCTGCTTTGCTCACGCTCCTTCCAGCACAGCAGAGGCAGCTCAGTGACTGCCTGGGCACCTTACCTTGAGGGACAGACAAAAGCCAAACCACTTCTTTGCTGCAATGTTTCCAGTGGTCTCCCGCAATTCCCCTCGCTATTCTTTAAGCATAAAGAGGTTATTGTGTCACCCCCCAGCAACCCATGGCTGCCAGTGACAACCAAAGTGTGACGCACGGCGGGACGTGCCCCACACAAGCAGGCTTTGTACCGGGGCGGTGCACTAAAGTGGCCACGTTCAAGTGTGGCCTCACAGTGTGACTTCTCCCACCCCAGCCGGGGCTGCTCCATGTGCTCTGACCCAAATACTAATCGAACTACTTAAACCCGCAGTGAAAGCAGACAAAAGCTGCTCTGGCATCTCCCCAAGCGCAGCCCTGGCCCAGGGCTCCTGTGAAGGTGTGCTGCAGCATGCTCACAGACCCACCTGGCTCTGCAGAGAGGGGCAGGTTTGGCTCTCAGGTGCCTGTGCGTGCCCCACCTCGGCTTGCTACTCCTCTTTGGTGCCACTGAGAAGTGACTGCAAGCACAATCCTTCTCAGAAACATGCACAGAATAACATGTAATGTGCACAGGCACCCTCTCCTCACAAACAGGTAACAGCAGAGTAATTCAGAGTGATGCTTCCTTTCACTCCAGCCCGAAGCAGGGTTGGGATGGTGTGTGGAGAGAGAAGGGTGACTCGGTGGACTGGAAATGATAACTGTTTCCACAGCCTGGGAAACACACTGCATATGTTTCTAGCAAACAAGGGTATTTAAGAGACATGGCACATGCTGCGCTTCTTATTCTTCTTCACAAATGGCCCAGGGGAGCCAAAAATCAAAACCATTTCCTGCTTATTTGTTAAATTGTCAAAATATTTGACTGAATGAATGTCAAGCAGTATCCTGAAGACAATACTTCATAGAAGGAAAGACAATTTGGAGATCACTGTGTTCCCCCATTTCGCTGCACTTTCCAGAAATGGAAAATCCTCCTTGCTGGTCTCCTGGCTGTTGTGTGGCAGGGTGGACAATGCCAGCTGACTACAGCCACAGACATCACCAACTTGTACTTTTTTCTACATATGTTACCATTTGGGGGCTCAGACCTGTCTCCATTGTTGCTAGTAGCTTGAATCTGTCCTGAAGGGCTAAATAAGTTTTTCTTTTAAATAAAGAGACAGCACTGGCTGATTAAACCCCAGTACTTATGCATGTATTTTGTTAATGCTTTTGAGTGAGAAAAGTAATTCCTATATTATTCAGGCGTGGTCTCATCTGGGAGAAGCAAGATTTCTCAACTCCTGTTTGGATTGAGTTGGGAATACAAATTTAAGCAAAGTTTGTTAAATGACATATATACTAAGAATTTAGATAAACCTTTTCAGTAGCTATGTTTGAGTGTAACTGAGACCAGAACTCAGATTTTATGATTTTGATGGCTTACAGTTAAGAATGAAACAATGTAATATAATATAAAGAAATAATCAAACAACCAGTCAGCCACGCAGGACAGGCTTACACTTTTGAATACATGACACTTTTGAAAATTATGAGGAAAGCAGAGAATTTGAAAAACACTGTCAGTTTGGGTGCTTTTTTTTGTTTGTTTTTAAGTTATGTTGATAATGATAGAGCTTAAATCAGAACAATATGAACAGACTGCAACTTAAAATTTTACCAGGTCTTTTCATTTAAATCCACATAAATGTAAGTACAGGCTGGAGTTCATAACAAGCTGGACCCTTCCCCTTCAAAAAAGAGAGAACTAAAACTGAAATCAAATGCTCAGTTTGATTATCCAACTGTTTGGCAGAAAGGTGCAACTGGCTTGTCTGTCTGAATGAAACCCAGAGGAACATTAGGCCCTGACTGCTAGACACAGCTCCCATGCTTCCAAAAGCTGATCATGAAAACATCAGGTGGAGGACGAGAACTCATCCTGCAGGAGATAGCTGCCCTCCCTCACGTAACACTGATAGCAAGAAAGTACTGTGGCTGCTGATACATCAGAAACAGCCCTTGAATATTTCTGCCTGTCATCCAGATTTATTAAAAGATAACTTCCATTTGAGATTCTCCAAAAGCATGTGTTTTTTCTGATATGTCATATATAAGGATGACACAAAAGTAAGTATGTTACCACTTTCACAAGCTGTGTGATGAACTAATACCTGCATCGTCTAGAATTCGGTAATGGAAGGGCTGTATTTTTGTTTTGACTCCCTAGTAACAGACATATTGTCAATGTCCAGCCAAGGCTAAAATTCTACTGGACCATACTGTGTACCTTGTAGGCAGGCTTTGAGAAGTGATTTCCATACCTGCTGAAGCAATTAACCATTAGTGCAGCAGTTGGGATAGAGCAAGTGAGGCAACCACAATGTGCCTTCAGTTGGTAAGCAGCTTCAGGGCTAAATCACCAGGTCAGACACTCACCTGGTTCCACTGCTTGCACTTACAGCTTGGGAGAGAGCTCAAAGAGTGTGGAAATTCTGCAGCTAAATAGCCACCTTCTTAGCACCCTGCTCAGTGCAAAGCTTCCCTGGCACCTACCTGGTTAAGAAAACACTGCAGGGGATTCACAGGAACAGAGGCTGGGGTCAGGAGAAAGCATTAAACCTTTGTGTGTAACTTTTCATGTGACCTGGCTGGCGGGCCAGTGACTGTGGGCTCCATTGGCAGGCAGTGGCTTGTGGAGAGCTGGGAATTATTATATAGGATTGGGAGAGAATGCCAGCAATGCACACAGAGCCCAGGGGGGAGGATGAAAGGCAAACGCCACGCAGTGAATGAATTCAGTAATATGCATGCAATTTCTGAATGACTTCTTTCCCTTTGCTGAACCTGCGCACCAGTTTCTGCAGCCACCAGGGAAAGCCTCACGTCCCATGGCTGAGAAGATCCGTACCAACGCCCTCGGCTCTGCCAGCCCACACGCTGCTCCCCAGCGCCTGCCGCTGCATGGGCACAGGCCACCCGTGCTGTCAGCAGCACGAAGAGCAGGGTGCTGGTGTGCCATGAGCGAGGGCCCTTGCCAAGACACCAGTGAGCCCCCTAAATGCAGCTGCCCTCAGGAGGAAAGCAGGGTGTGGCTCTTCTGAATGCGGCAGCTCCCACTGGTGGTGGCAAAGCTGTGGGGCTGCGGTGAAACCCAGAGCTGAGGGCAAGGGGAGAAAAATTCAGTGTTGCTGCTTTAGCAGTCTGAACCAAGCAGTGCCAGAACAGCCCATTGGCTGGGGGCAGAGCTCAGCTGGTGCCACCTCCATTGTCACCATGGTGGTTGGGGGCCCACCTGTCTTGTAGCTGGCCTTCCCAGGTGGCTGCAGCCAGATGGGGTGTGCAGGCATGGGCTTTGAAAGCGCACAGCAACAGTAACTTGCTGCTTCCCCACAGTGTATAATTTTGGAAAGATGGGAGGAGGGTCATCTAGAAATGGTGTCCCTGCAGCTCCTAACTTGGCATAGTAGAACCATCTTTTATTATCCTTTGGGGCTACAGCTGAAAACAAAAAATGCTTTCATTTCACTTTGGCAGCAGCTCTGGTTGTGTGTGCTCTGGCGGCTTCCTTAATTACAGTGGTTGTTGACAACTTCTGATAGAGACCCTCTCTTTGAGCAGTCCCCCCACTCCCCCACTCTTTTTGCAGTCTGAACACATAACAAACTGGGACAACGTTCTGTAAAAATAAGCTCACTGTAACTCAGTAATTCCCATGCCACAGTTATGCTCTCTTCTGTCCTCTCAGTTTGTGCTGCTGCTGTTTATTTCCTCTTTCTGGCTATAAGACGTTTTATTTATTAGTGCTGGATTTCCTGTTGCCTGCAGCTGCCCATTCTTTACTCTCCTCAGTGCATTTTGCCATGAGAGGCTGTCTGTAGGTTTGTTGTCCCACTGACTGAGGTACTCTCGTCAAGTTTGGTTGGTGGTTGTATTAAACAACACTTGAAAAAGAGGGGGCTTCCATGGCAGTCTGGGCATAAAAAACATCCCCCCCTCCAAATAAACCAGAGGCAGAGGAGGGGTCCCTTTTTATGCCTTACTGATGCAGAGATTATGCTTTTTCAGATGGCAGGAACACTTCTTGTTTTGCTTGCCCACACTGCATCAACACAGGGGAAGTCAGCTCTTTGACTGGACATGTCTGCAGGCCTGACTGACAAGGGGCTAGAGATTTGCAATTATTTATATTTCAGACATATATATGTTGGCCACATCACGCTAGAAACATCATGCAGACTTTACACATGTGAGGTTCACGAGTGACTTTCCTGATCTTTTGAGGACATTCAACATCCTTGTAGTAAACAGAAAAATTGCTTTTACCAAAAGTGAGATCATGAAGTGGAAAAAAATGTTTTGCTGCTTTGAACACGATTTCCCTGCTGGAAGGAAGAAGGTGGCAAAAGCTCCTTATGCTCTGTGTATTACCAGCAAGGCCAGCTGGAAAAGTTCACTCATCGACACTGGGGAGAAGTGCTTCATCTAAATTCTCTGTTGTCCAATAGCTATCTGGTATTATTTCAAATGGCAGAGAATAAGCTTGAAGCAGCATCTTGGTAATAGTCTCTTTCTTATGTTTTGCGTGTAAGGTGCTCCCCTAATTTTATAATTTTTTCTTTCTGTTTGGAAGGAATTTGATCTGAAACTGAATAATGAGATTTAGGGGTGAAGTGAACCCCAAGGCATGGAGGTGTGTTTTACAGTGGTGCAGCCATGGTCCTATCAGGATGTGATCTTTTCAGCGGTTGTTCATGGTGGGCAGTTGCTGGCAGAGAAGCTCTGCAGGTGCAGCACCATTTAGACACTTCTTCCTTTGTGTCAGATGTTCAAGAGCTGCCCATGACCATTAAATAGGGAACAGTCCTCTGACATCTTCCAGGTAAAATGGAAATGGGAGATCCTGAGCATTTGAATTATGAAAGATCCCAGTGTGTTACCTGCAAGCCAGTGTTTTAACCCCAGTGTCCTGGCCAAATTCCAGCTCTGCTAATTACATCCTGCCTATGTGAAAATTCCCCTGCATTTGTACACTGCTTTCTTCCTTGCTTGTTTTCAGCAGCTGTGTGGAGTTGCCAGGTGCGGCGAAGCGCTTGCCATGTTCCACCTCAGGCCTGGCTGCCTTTCAGCAGGGAATGAAATGAGCACTGTGCACAGCATTTGCACTGAGTCCAGATCCTCTGCAGGAAAGAGTGCTAGAGAAGCAGCCTACCCATGGGCCAGTGCTGGAGCCTTGTCACAAAAGGTAACAGCGTTAAGAGGCCAAAGGTTCTAGTGCTGGGATGTATCATAAGGTCACAGGAGAGACAGGAGGACTGATTTTCCTCCCAATGTCCCTCATCTGCAAGGACTAGAATAGCTGGTACATACTGATCTGGTTTTGGTAGCTAACTGACTTCAGATTTGTTTGCACAGTGCAAGAAGCTCTCGGTCCCCCTTACACTGGTCACTGTCAATATACGTCCAGCTTTGCATGTCTGGTTATCTCACAGTGTGAATGAGGGAAGCTAAGGGGAAAATAATTTAAGAGCTTTAAATCTATAGATTTGTTTCCTTGTCCTCCACTTCATCTCATACACAGTGCTTTTTGCTTGGCCCTGTTGGGAACAGCTCTCTTCAACTAACCATTAATCCCTCTGGTAAAAATCTCACTCGTACCACTGGAGAAGAACTGGCTCACGGATTATCCCTCTCTTCTGAAGAGGTGAAAGAGATGGCTGCAGCGGTAGTTACAGGATGCAAATAATAAGAAGCAGTAAGAAATGCAGGTCACATACAGAAGGATAATGAAATTACATCTATTCAATACAGGAGTGACTTATTGGCTCATCTGTCTGATCTTCTTGTCAGCCAAGACAAGAAGATCACACAGATGAGCTCTCTTGTTGATGATGGCATTTTTACCACAGTTCTGCCTGAATATTATATAGAAATACATACAAACATGTTTGAGATTGCTTTCAACAGAACACCAACTCCACTGGCAGCAATGGAGGCAGAACATGCCTAAGGCAGATAGAGCAGTGACTTGATTTTTTTTCCCCACCTCACATCCCTCTTTGATCTTTTCAACATCTTAATTCCATGGGACAGCAATCGTGAGCTAGGGGGAAAACCCAAGGTTGTCTCAAGGTGTGATGCCAGCATGTTTTCACTATATCCTAGGAAGGGAAGTAGAGCAAGTCTTGGAAAGGGAGGGAATGTGTGTTGTTTGTGGTGTAGGAATGTGTGTTGTTTTTGGTGTAAGACAGAAAGCTGGGACTCAAAGACCCAAGTTCTGTTACCATGCTGCCCCTGTGACCTCAGCAAAGCACAACTATTTAAGTCTCATTAGCCCTCTCTTTAAACTGTACTTGTTTCATGGGGATAAGAAGAAGGGGATTAAGCTTTAATTCACTGATGTTTGTAAAACATTTTAAAACTTGATGGAAATTTCCCAGGTAGTGCAGAGAGCATTGAAAAGCTTATCTCCCTCTCCAACTGCAAATGGCTCTGCAATATGACCAAAATGAGTGAAAACTCCTTGCATTCTGGTGTTTATAATAATGAAACCCTCTAGCTTCCCCTCTCAGTCATTCCATGTTTTTTTTTAAATAGGGAGAGACAGCAATGAGAAATTTTAGTCTAAACAAAGTGCAGTTGCTCCCTGGAGACTTGAATGCATCTCAGTGGAATTTTCCCTGCCTTCAGTCTATTGTACTTCTTAAAGGTCCTGGAACCAGGCATGTGACTGTAAGCAAAAACCACTTCTCTGTCTGAGTGCTCTACCAAATATTTACAAGATACTCAGATAAAATGGCTACAAGCAAGTTCAGCAGGGTTTGCGTGGCTGGTAGTGCAGCACTGTCAAGAAGAACATCTAAATCTTAGCTAAAATAAATTAAAATTGCATGTTACAAAGGTCTCCTCAAAGCACAAAACTGGTAACACTGAAGCTGCAAAATTGCTCTTCCCCAGGGTGAAATGTATTACTTTTAGAAGTAGCTTATTGAAATGCAGTAGCTTCCTTGTTGTGATGGAAACGTCCTTGTTACAGGAGAGTCCAAAGCTGCGTGAGCAAGCGTGCAAGCAGAGAGCTGCAGAGATGGCCTCTCCATGTCATCCTGTCTGGTGGCTGGGAGTAATGCAACATCAGCTTCCACATCTCTGGCACTACCAGCCTTAACAGTGTGCAGTACTTTTTAGTAGGGGCCACGTGCTCCCAGGAACTCTCTCGTCACCCCCAGACTGCCCAGCAAACAGCAGATGGCAACCTGCCTGCCTGGCTGCCCCAGGTGGCCTCATTGCAGCTCATTTCCTTGCTGGGTTACTTCAGCTACTTCAGCACTACTTCAGACCTCTCATATTTCTGTACAATTCTCAAGAGGGTGCTCAGGGAGGCTTTCCCTGTGATGGCAGAGGACAGAAGCAGCCTCTCAGGCCAATGGTGCCTTCAGCAGCAGCTGGCACTAACTGAACCCATGGCTTTTGTGTAGGCTTGAGAGCCAGGAACACATCCTGATCACAGCACAGCCAGTGATGCTTTTAGTGGCCTTGAGCAAGTCATACATTCTCTAAGTCTGTAAGGTGAGTAAACAGTTCTGTGGTTTGCAGTCATGTTGTGAATACTTCAAAAGTGCTTTGAAGACAGAGAAAGCTGAGCAGCTGTAATACACATTGATATTCCCACTGTTTAGATTGCTACCTGTTCTCCTAACATTCTGAACAGTGAGCCCAGCTATTTGTAACTCTTACATCATTTCCAAGTGAATTACTGGAGTAAGTACTTACTGTACTATTGCTTTGTAATCAAGCCACTGAGTGGGCTTATCATTCTCTTAAAAAAAGGAAGTGAACATTTCACAGTGTTTTGGGCTGTGGACACTCCTGTGCTTGGCCATTGGTTCCTCCCAACTGATGAGATGGTGAGGTGAATTAGGAACGCACATGTGGCCTACACTTCTTCAGTACCATGTATGTTGTTCAGAGGCTTTTATTATTAGGTCACTTAAATTAACCTAAACAAAAGACAGGTTTTTCTTAAGTTCAGAGTTAAGTATGGCCCCACATATAGAAAGAACAGCACTTGCTTTTAAAGTCAGTCTTTGAAGAGATGAAAGAAGAAGAATGTTCAATCTCTGCTTCACCAGATTTTTGAAAACCAATGTCATCATTCCTTCAAGTCTTTGGGGAGGTTTCATTTGTCCTTTCTATAGATTTGATGTATTTCTTGAAGTCTCACCAGTAGTGCTGGGTAAAGCAGCATCATGTAAAGTATCTTTCAAGGCAGTGTTCCTCACTCGTATGGGCTGCAGGGCAGGATTGGTTCCTTCCCAAACTAAATTAGTTTGATCCTTTCGATCTGAAACACACAATAAAGACAAGACACCTCAATCACAATATTTCTGAATGAGATTGCAAAGTTGCCATTTCCTCCAGCAAACAACCACTTGGAAACCCATTTAATACACAAAAGAAATCAAGGTAATAAGTTCACTATGAACTAATGGTACAGATCTGTTGAAAATGGATTGACGTGCATGTAATGATCCTCTTTTTTCTGCCTGTCTGGTTGTCCTTCTAGTTACCAGTGTAACTAGATCACTCTCCTTCTCATTCTGGCTGGCAAACTTTCTGATGTGCTGTAGAGCCAAACTTTAGACTGGTCAAGGCCCCTTTACCATTCTTTGCCAGAGCTCTCCAAAGGCCAGCATGTACTTGCTGAGAATACTGTACTTGCTAGGGTACTTGCAACACCCTAATTTTCCAATAAAACTGATTTTTCGTAGCCAGTACCTATGAACAGAGAATGGTATGTGCAGGAAGATGGACATTCTCTACTACAGCTCATGTTTGACAGTTCAAACACATTTTCTAGAGTTAAAGAGAGCACATCTAATAGCAATATGTTTTCTAACTAACAGCAAATTGCCTTGGATTCAGAGAGAATATTATGGCTCCACTTTACATGCTTTATTAATACCTAGGCTGAGATCAGAGCCTGCTCCCAACCAGTATAATCTACTCCTCTTCTAGTCTTAGACCTCTGTCATTGACAGACTGTAAAGTGCTTTGGGATGAACCAGTCTCTTTGTAAAGAAAGGATATTATATGACTGTGATTAGACATTTTATGTAGAAAACAGGCTGTTGTTTGTGAGAGGAAATATTTAAAACCAAAATGAAAGCCTTCCTGAGCAACCTGCAAGGTGACGAACATAAACTGAAGAAACACACACAGTTAGCAGGACCAAAATATCCAAGCTACCAAGCATCAGTCAGATCATGTCATGTCCTCAGGTTTGCTGCTATTAACTGTGTTGTAGGGCATCTCAGGCCTATTCAAATGTGTATTTCTCTTCCAGTCTCTGCAGCTGACCCACTGAGACAAACTCCATCATAGCACAGAGAGCCCTCAGGTGCCTGAAGGACTCTGCAGAACAGCCAGCTCCTACCTGGGATGATTCCTACTGTGCTGTACCAAAGCTTGAAGAAAGTCAATAAACCTGAAAGGAGGAAAGTAAAAGGCAGGATATTTCACAGTAAGAAGCCATGATTAACAGAGGTGATATTGTAGAAAAAACACAAGGCTTATTACACAGGTTGTCAAAGTAAGCTGTGTCTCAGTTTTCCTCTTGCTCTTTAGCCCTATTTTTTTAACTATACCAAAAAGCAACTACACTAGAAAAGAGCTGCTCCTATAGCTGTCCTGGTATAACCATACTGACAATGATGATAACTCTCATTTCCCATATTCCTCAAGGGAAATATGCTACACTGACAAAAGCACCTCTAAGACTGTTTAAAACAGCTTTGGTATTTACTACAAGACACCTAAAGCCCTACCCAACTGTACTTAATGTTAATATAAAGCTGGCTTGACAACCCCAAAAATGTATAGGGAGTCCTTCTGTGAATTTACTGGGAGAGAATAAGTGAAGTTTTCTATACTCCATCTAGCTTTGGGAGACGGCTGACAGGAAATGTATCTGAGAACCGATTTCAATAAAAAGATAGGAAAGAATAAGAAAACTATTCTTTCCAAAGAAACAGATCATAGTGAGCCTGTGAGAAGTCTATATTCTCATCCTATTCAAACAAACAAACAAACAAATAAATCCCCAAGCCCTACTCTCTAAGCAAGGGAACAGAAAATACTACCTGTCTTCAAGGACAATCCAGGCATTCCATAGTCATGATATACTAGGCTTATGAACATTGTCATTCTTAGTGCATAGAAGATAACAAAAAATAGTTTTGTGGTGTCATATTAGCCAACTACATTTCTGAGCTTTAGATAGCCCAGTAAATGTGCATTTTCAATATGCTGTATCTTTTTGCTTACTTGTTTGTTTCTGTTAAACCATGATGTTTAAAACAAATCACAGGAATCTTGGAAGTCTGTTTAACACCACTGCATTTGAACAGTATCACTCAGGAATTCCAGGCCAAATGAGTCTCAGGTTTTGTAAAGTGGATGACCATAGTTTTTAACTACAAGAGTACCATAGCTTTTTTCTAGTTTTCAGTAAGGTCTATTTTCTACCAAACAGAGTTCGTATAGGAAGGTATGTATGATACCACCCATCCATAATCACAAATTATAAAACATAACACAGTTTTGTTTTGTTTTTTTTTTGGAATAACTGCTGGTTACTAACAGGTGCTGAACAGTTCCCATTGATTTTGTTTGGAATAGCAATACCCAGTTGTATCTGCACCTGAAGCAGGCCTATGTGCTACATAAAACTGCTTAGATTTCTACACAGGCTCTGATTTGATCTTTTGTTATCTTCTCCAAGTGATTCAACTTGGAGAAGTGGCCTGATTATATCATTATAAGCAAGGACATGTAACTCTTTCATGGGGCTAGAAGCCATTGCAAAGTTATTTGTACTGAACATATGCAAATCAGCTTCAGTTTGAGGTAGTCTGGGGAAGTCTGGGGGGATTTCCCTGCTTTATGTAATCATTGTTGCTTCTTAGCTTCCTCTATTCACATAGCCAGGAGACATAGGCTTGACACTGCTTGGTAGTTTCTCAAACTCAATTTGAAAGCAAATGTCATGTGCTCAGTAACCTACAGCAGTCCTATGGCTTTCAGTAAATCCTCAGCTGCTGCTGCAGTCACATCTGGAATGAAGGAGGCCTGAAGGAGCAGTAGGGGAATAATGCTACAGACTTCATTTGCTGGCATACTTTGACAATGGTCAGCAGCCAGGAGGATCTGTGTGCTATCCCTCAGCTCTAACTCAGGCCTAGCCAGAGCCCAGATTTCTCAATCCTCAATCCACACAGAGTGAGGCACCTTATATGTGGTGAGTGCTGTCAGCTCACTCTGCAGACTGCGGGGCACTTACGAGGCCCCTGCACACCAGGCTGCAAGCACACAGAACTGGCTGCCCTCACCTCCCCATGTGGAGGTGAGGAACAACACTCACCTTACACCATCTGCTCAGGTGTCTCCAGGCCCACCAAAGATATTCACTGAAATTACAGGCTGGACAGGTAGAAATTTCAAGGCAAGTAAGAGAAACCCTCTATGTCTTAGCAACCCACAGAGAGTTCTGACACCCAGGTAAGCCTGCTCAGGGCTCTGCTGCGTATCACTCCCCACAATGTCTATCATGCTGTACACATTGTGGTGTTATGATTCCAAACTGGAAGATTTATAATTCAGCAACTATTGAGATTCTGAGAAACACACTTACTGAAAACCACTAAGCTAAGGGAAATAGGACAGGTGAAGTAAGCCTGGTGGCACTGTGGAGGAAGGAAATCTCCCTGCAGTGTGCTGATAAGAGAGTGCTTCATATATACAGTGTTCAATCTGGACAATCTGCAACTGGGAAAACACAGGCTAGCTGAAGGAAATTCAACTCTGGGCCCTAGGGACTGAATTGGTCTGTTAAAATGCTTTGTTGGTTTTATTTATCACTGCTTAATTAGGATGCTTGACCAACACACTGGAAAGATAGTAACTGTTAAATATTCAACAAGCTGACCTTTCAGTTACAATATTGCAATTCTGAATAAAGTTCATGGAAAGTTTGTCCTTCCTAGGTACTCCAACAAAGCCAAAGGGAACTAGATTGCGCCAAAAAAATAAAAAAGTAAGAAAAAAGTAGGGCAGTACTGTGGAGACCTGCTTAAAAATCCAAGTCTTGCTATGGGCTCATTGAATGATCTCAGACAAGTTGTTTCCTGCCCTGTGCTTCAATTTTTTCCATCTGTAAAAAGAGTACAACAATGTTGATCTTCCTTGTAAATCGCTGAGATGAATGGCTAAAAAAGCAGTAATATATTATTAATTACTTATTATTTCTGAGGAAGAAAAAGCAAAGAGAAGAAGTCATCAATCTTTCAGGGTTTTCTCAATCCTCAAAAAAAAAAAGCACAACAGAATGTGAATTTCACACAACAGAAACTTTTGGCAAATTACCTTTAAGAAGAAATAGTGGGTACACAATTAAAAGAAAGTTTAAAGTGAGCAGACACTCAGGAAAACACTCCAGATGGTGAAATGAGTTAGGCTGCAGAGCAGGCTCTCACAGGAAGAGATGAAACCCCCATTGTTTGAGACATGTGAAACTGAATTCCTCAAAGCGCTGGTATATACAATACAAGGAATCATTCTACACTGTCTCAAAGCACAGTGGCACTGTGATGACTTGAGAGAACTGCACCTTCCATTTCTTCAATTTTAAGAGAGAAATGACTCTGACTATGGAGAGCTGCAGACTCCTTTATCAATATAGTATCTGAGGAACATCTTCTGAGGAGTAACTACACTGTGTTTTTGCAGGAGATGGATTCATTAACCCTTAACAGATCTTTCACATTCCTAATTCTGATGTCTGAACTTTGTATGTTGAAGAGGGGAAAGAAAGCCCCCCATTCTCTGGGAATTAGTGTGCATCGTACTATTTATTTCCTTTATTACAATCTAAAGAGAAACTGAGTGGCTTGATTTTTACAGGCAGTGGTTTGCAGAAGAAATACCATTATTTTAATGGGAACCAAATGAACAATCATTACATAAATGGCATTATGAGACACGGAACTAATGCTGAAATGTTAAATGCTTGGGTGAAAATCATCATGATGGGAACTGACAGCAGCGTGCTGGAAATTGGGGTCTCTCCACACTCAAGATACTTCTGCAAACATTCCCCAGTGCTGTTAATGCTAGTTCAGCTCCTCTGGAGGTAGCTCTGGAGGGCATCTGACTTCTATTGTTACTGGCTTAAAATCTTAAGGCCATCTCTGAAATTCAAATTCAGAGCTTTGGGCCAGTTTTATTGATAGAACTTGGTTAACTGCTTGGAGCGGGTAGAGCAAGAAAACTTTTTAAAAGGAGCTGGAATTAGAGTTTTAAAATCTTCATTTCCTCTTGGTCTCATACCTGCTGGTAGACAAAAACATGCTGTGAATTGATTCAGTTGGCAGATGAGCACTAGTGATCCTGTTTTACTCTATTCACTTGGGCAGGACAGCCATGGAGTGCTCCTGATCCATTCTCAGCTCCTTGGGCAGGAGAGCTGGTGCCAGGAGCAGCAGGAGGTGCAGCCCAGCATGCCTTGCCTGCTGCCTCCACCATGGAGGGCTGGCACTGCCTGCGCTTCCTCCACCCCGTTCCTGGCCAGAGACTCAGCAATTTCCTCAGGAATGAATCACGAACAAAAAACCAAACAACAGCTATTTAAGAAGGTTTCGTCTCCCTCTGGAACTGTCCCGAGCAGTATCATATTCCTGACAGTTTATTCTTCAAGAATTTAGTCATCTAAGGTTACAGTGACTCATGTGATGAACCTTCTGCCCATTTCCTGGAAAGAGTCTTGCACGGTTCTCTACACCTTGTGCCATTTTCCTTCAGGGTCTCAGTTCTCACTTCATTTTCATATAGTTCAGCTTTTCTTCAATTTTGGGGTGGAGGAAGAAAGCAAAAATTTCTTGAGTGTACTCAAATTTACAATGTAACCAGAAAGCAGTGTGGTGAAAGAAACATCTGGAAAATAAAGATGGATACTGAACCAGAGAATCTCTTTTGGAAGTAGTTGCCTCTTGGGCTGAAATCTGGTTAGAAGGAGCTGCTCTATAAAGTGCTGTGTGGTCCAATATGATCATGAATTTACCAGGGCTGTACCCTGTAAAATATTTGAGGGCTCTCTCAGATCATTGCTTGGGTAGGTGTGACTCACCCAGGGCAAATGCCACTGATGACAAGCACCCTGACACAAAATATTGAATGAATTGTGCTGGATGGGTACCAAAGTAACCATTTTACATACTTGGGCCAATCTGAAAGAAACTTCTGTGCAGAAAACAACTGCTTCCTTTCCCTAATGGAAGTTCAAAAGCTGCTCACAAAGAGCTTGAAGGATACTTCAGCAAACTCTGATCTAAGTGGGGTTGTGCTATGCCTACAGCAGACAGCTGCCTGGACATCAGCGATGCCCAGACCATCCCTTATAACCCATACAGAAGTGATACAGCTGCATGTTTATATTACAGCTAAAGCAGGGAGTGGGGGTTTAGTGTTCCTGATAAAATATCCAGAAACATGTGAGAGTCTGAGCACATCAACTTAATTTCCAAAGTGTGAAACAGCTCAACAGCAGTGCCAGTGCACAGGACAGATCAACTCCTTCTACACCTAAGGGGACAGAGAAAGCATTCTGACTTACACTAACTTGCAGCAGAGATAGTTAAGGAATTTGCAGATCTGTCTGACAGGCCCAACATGTCCAGTGTTCTTACAGGATGATTTCAGTGGTCAGTTATACCAGTGTAGCTGGCACGTGTACTGGTGTGTGTGTGTACGTATATGTATGATTGTGTGTATATATATACACACACACACTTCAGTACATATACACTGACATGCATCAGAAGTCTGTTCCCTCTAAAGGGATATAGTGCCAGGCCAAAGTTGGCCTGACATTCTTCTTTTTTTTTAAAAAAGTAAACTTCTACAAGCCCTGATTCCAACAGAAATGTTTCCATGATTTATTTTAAGAAGAGAACATTCCCCTGCAGTGCTCACCGCAACCCAAACATTGCAGCACTGTTCAAGAGCATGAGAATCAGAGAGGAAACTTAAGAATCTATTTTCACTGCTTCAGAAGAGAAATAAAAAGAGCAAACAAACAGGAAAAGCAGTGAAAAATAAATTTTATTTTAGTGGTGGCTGTAGTGTTATCTGCAATATAGCTAAGGAGAGTAGACTTGAAGCATGCAGGCATTTCTATTGATTTCTGCAAGACATGACTAAATGTGTGATGGGCACTTGTGGGAGCCATCTACATTGTAAAAAAGAGATTTTTTTTTCTTGGGTTCACCCTTCCTTCTCCTCACACCTTACCTTTCACATCTGAGAAACTGAACAGTAGACTAGAAGAAATTGCCTCACTGTTTTCAAATTTAGAAAATAATTCAAAGCATGGGCAAGCTATGCAGAGAACAAATTCCTCATTGGTGGGAGAGCACTTAGATCTTGAAAGTAATGGGAAGAGTCCTTCCTCTAAATATCTGGAGCCCTCTATTGTACAGAAAGAGGCACCAGCCCTCAGTGCTACTGTTTGTTTCTTTGCTCAAATTTGCAACAACCAGCAAGACTTAGAAGGAAAAGAAGGGGCATATGTTAAGAGAAAGAACAAATGAGCAAACACAAGTTCCTGGCATAACTACTGGCTGCAAGCACACATGCCTGCAGACATGCACACACAGCACACAGTGCCTCAGTCTGAAAGATCTGTGTACTGAAGACAGAGAAAAAAGTGAGTGAAGCCTGCTCAAAAGGAACCATAAAGACTGATCTTGTGGCAGATTAGTGATTTCACCAGAAAGTTTTTGGAAGCCGTAAACAGGAAATGGTTAAGTAAAAGCAGGTGGAGCATGCTGATTGCAGGAAAAACGCAGGAAATTGCTGAGTGTCTGAATGGATGCAAAAAACCTGCTCTTTTGCTCAGATCTTGGCACTCACTGTAGGCCCATCCCACCTTCTCCTGGTCCTCCCGCTCTACCTTTATCTTCCCAAGCTACAGTCTCAAAGGCTGCAAACAACTTTTGCTTGAGTAATCTGCTCTTCTTGAAATTTGAAACCAGTTCAGGAGAGTTGGGAGGTTCTGCTTGGAAGGCAAGAAACAAGAAGGACTCACCTAGTTCAACAAGAATGAGTCAGAAGTACCCAGCAGTACCCACTGCCTGCCAGGAGTTTCAGGTCTGAGGAGCCTGAACAGCATCTCTGGCTACTGCCCCAAGTGCTGAATTCCCAAGTGTATTTAGTAGAAGAGTCAATCAGAGAAACATTACTCCTCTGGCCCCTTCCATTCAAGAGGGCTCCCAAAGCCCTAAGCTGTAGGGATCATTCTCCATCTCCATTGAATCACAGTCCCTTCTGGGAGAGAGCACTGCAGCTGTTTAATAGCTCACAGCAACAGCACACAAGCAGATGGAAAAGAAAGTGAAATATGCAAGAGGCATTTTTTCCACTTTCCTTCTAACCTTTCCTCTCTCCTCCTCGTCCACAGCCATTTGTGCCAATTCCAGACTACTCCACATGTGTCACCAGCCTGCAGAGGCTTGGCTCTGGAGATAGGGGTCTGCTTGCCAATTGCAGCCTTCCCAGTGCTTTCAGACCCAAGGGTCAAGTTCCTGCTGCCACACTCTCATCCCTGGCTGTGCTGCCAGATGTGCTGCAGGATGAAGTGCAGACATGCTGGTAAGAAACAATTCTGCTTTCTTCTAGAAGAGAAGGATGCTGATATAAAATTGCTTAACATACACAAGACAGTCTTGCCTTCAAAGTATACTAAAAGTCACTTTAATGCTGTGAGAAAAGTGAAGAAGTACATGGATTAGTTTGAATCATTTTGACCTTGTCTACATCTTAAGTATTGGATGGTAAAGCTCTGTTGGCAAACTCTCACTTAGATATTTCTCCTCCTCTCCTACACATACATTAAAAAAAAAAAAAATGTTTCTTCTTATATTCTGAGCAAAGAATGGCAAATGAGCAACCACGGAGTTACAACTGCACAAACAAAAAGATTTTTCTGGCAGAGAAATCTTGCAAGAAAATCCTGCTCTTTTTTGACATTGTTATTTTGGCAAAATTTACAGGTGTTACTGGGAGTTCAAGCTTTTACTGCCTTTTCTGTATCTTTTAAAACAGAGAGTTATTCTACACAACCTAACACTTTCAAAGTTCAAACTATTAAATCCTAGTCTAGACAGGACCTTTGGGAGTAAGGTTTAAACTCACCCTGAGCAATCTCCCATATCCCACACTTCTGCCCAGGCCAAACCTTGCTGGGAATGTCCTCAGAACAGTTGTGATCAGAGACCAGCACTCCATACTGCTGCCCCCATGGGAGGAAAGAGGTGGCACTGCCAAGGAAAAGTTGGTATGACACCTTCTGCAAGTGCCACCACACTTGTTTAGGTTGCCATGGGACAGAAGTGGACAGAGACGATGTGTGCTATCAGCTTCAGGTCAACTTCAGGTAGTTAAACCTGGACACTGACTTCCAGGAGAAAAGAGTCTGTGATTCATACAAATCTAAGAAAGGGAGAGAAAATAATTGGAATGGGCCGAAAAAAATATAAACAGGTACCTCTTTCCTGCTCTTTTCACAGTTTCAGCTTTCCTGCATCCTTACTCACATTTTTTTGCACTTAAGTTGTTGAGAAAATTAGCAGGAATGCGGTTCCTGGTATAATTACAGTTTGCTGAGAAAATCACAGCCCACAGCAGTGATTCCTTTAGTGCTAGAGACAGATGTTGCTGAAGTTTAATCACAGGCTTCCCACTAACCAGCCCTGAGTCTAATCTGTCATCAGCTGAGAGGCCGCTGGCTCCCACCATGTGTGTGAACCCCAGCTGCTGAGCTGGATCCTCTCCCCTCATGCAGAGCCAGGCAGTGCCAGAAGGAGGGCATGTTTCCATTCACTCCCTGCCCTCAGTTACAGAGATACCACAACTTCAATGTGCTGCTTATCTCTCCTCCAGGCCTAGTATCAAAGCCTTGCTGGAAAGGGCTCAAGTGGTTGTTTTCAACTTACAGTGTGTGGTGACTGCAATTCAAAAATACAATTTGAGATAAGTTGAAGGAGAGGCTTAGTAAGAATGGCCTGTAGCTAATTTGTCCTTCCAAAATGTGTGGTATTTTCTGCCTCCTAAGAGGACAAGGCTGCGCTCAGTGATGGGTCACATAACCCGTTAATAACAACAAGACCCAAAAGTGGATGAGTGCTGATGAGTGCAGAAATAGGAGGAAGAGAGCAAAGCAGAACTGGGCATATTGAAAAAGGTCAGGAAAGGGCATACATGCAAGAGGGGATTGAACAAATCTCTCCTACGTGTTACAGGCAGATGACATTGCCACTAAATGTTTTGTATCTGACATCCAAAGAGCACTGGGCCACTAAGAGCACCCGGCCATATCTTTGAGCTTCTATATTGAGGTGAAAGAATCTCAAAAATCAACAGATCCCATCAGTTCAGAAGTGCCCCTGTGCAGGCAAAACTCACTGTGGTACTGGATTAACATCTATAGATTGGATTCTGGTCGTGGAAGGAAACTGGCTGAAGGAGTCTATTTCAAAGGCACATTACTGCAGCATACAGAACCAGAGAGAACTGGGAAAGTCCTTAGGCTGGTAAGGACTTCCAGCATCTGTAAAGTTAACAAGTGCCCTGAAGTAACAGCGGAGATGGTAGGTGGGGAGGCATAGATTAAACAACTGTGTTTTGCATAAGGAGCTCTTAAGCAAGGCATAGGGGAACTGAGTTGGTCATCATTTCTGGTCAGAAGCAAAAGCATATTAAACAAGCTGACTTTCTGAAACAGCCTGTGGCCAACTCAATTTCTTTGTGTTTAGCTTTTTCTGAATCTGCACACGGTAGCTGGGCACACACTATAATAATTCTCACCAGATCTCTGCAGTAAAGGTGTGCAGGGCAGCACCTCAGCCACTGACAGATCGAGGGAAACAAAGTGTAGCATGATGTGTCAGAGAGGGGGAAGAAGTGACTCATATGGGAAGAAAAACAAAGCAAAGATGAACATGGAGCATAAGAGAAGTGGCAGACTGTTGGCTGTAAATCAGTTTTCTTGCACTCAGAAGGGTGGGTATTATGGTGAGAGAAGCTGTACTTGACAGTAATGGAAGTTCAAGGAAGTTTGATTAAGATTAAATGTCAGTGACATGCCAACTCAGAAAAGAGGCCTTAAGACTAAAATCAAAGACCGGAAGTGACTAAGTAGGTCAGAAGCTGTGGGTAGTGAGCTGCACAGATTAAGTGGGACTTGGAGCAACTGAGTTAGCTCTGCTGAGTGATAACAACACAATGTCACCAAGTTTAACAGATCTGACTCTGAGATCACCTTCAAGGCCTTGATAGCAAATCAGAGATTGCTGAGTCCTAGCTGTATCTACATCAGAGCAAATGCTGTATCTGTTTTAACAAGAGATCTGTTTTACAGTCACTTTTTGACCCTGCCAAGCTTCCTGTAAATAGAGTGCTGTTTTGTCTGTACGGGATTTCTTCTTGAGGAGCTGGGAAAAATGAACTGACTAATAGAAACCGTGAGACCAAGAAGGGCTGCTACTGCAGGTTGAAAAGACAGATGCAATGGAGAAACTTCTTTCAACTCCTCAATTCAGCAAGTCTTTGATTCGAGAGCTTTGTTCTCATCCAGGGCAGCCAGAAGAGAACAGTCACCTTGTATTTTTGTACCTGATGAGAAAACTCCAGATTGTGTGTGTGCATTGGGAAAATTCAATGTGTGTCTATTCCAACTTCAAAGAGGCTTTCAGTGCTCTTTGAGATGTAGGGTGTGAGGAAGGGTGAGAACTGCTAATGCTAGCCCCATCCTCATTAAATCTTTGCCCTCTCTGGAGCAAGCATGCAAGTGGAGAGAATAGATGATATGCATGAGCAACTGAGCATCTGTGATCTCATGACCTTTGACTGTTGTATTATGGGAAATGTATTCTCTGGTTGCTATGCTTTTCTAATTCATTTGTATTTTCCTTCAGTGACTCCCTTGTATTTTCTTTGGTGCTCCTGCGTAACGGTTTCAAGGAACCACAGATATCTCCAAGTTAAGCATGCATACAATGGCTTTAATTAAATGTTTGTGGGTATCCCACAGTAAAGCAGGGGAAAGGGAAAGCAAACAGTTCTGTACTTACTTGTACCTATCCCTTCTGAGCCCTGCCTTGGGTGGAAGCATCAGCACTATTGCCATTAAAGCCTATTTCTAAGCTATTGTGAAGTGAAGGGCATCAGGTCCTGCTGCTCTGCATGCAAGCACTTCAGGCATTTCACTCTCATAAAAAAGCTACAGGTCACCTGTGAAAGGTACAATGCTAAGATATTTTACACTAGGCTAAAGGAAATAAAAAATAAACTAAGGGAGGCACTTCTTTGCTCCACTTACAAAAATTGAAGACTAAGATTAAAAATATCCTTAACCATTCCTTAAAATACACTAAGATGCTATTGGAAGAGTAGCATAAAAGCAAAGATTTTGGTCTTCTTTGATATTCTGATATTAATATTTTCTGTTCTCTGTGCCATTAGCACAATCTCACTCTTGACGCCACCCTCTAGAATGAAATAATTATAATTATTGTTATTGTTATTATTTTATATGGGAATCTTCACTTCTTTTATAAGCAGTTAGCTACATTTTTCTTATGTATAGAAGAAATCTGTGAAGAAATTTATTTCCATTTCAGGCATTTAAAATAAATATACATGAGGCAAATGAAATTTGGAAGGGAAACTTTCATCACGCAAAGATGGAGGAATACGAGAAATAAGAGACGGGATACAAAGGTTATTGGTTAGTTCTTTGAGTCAAATACAACCGAATTCACAGCACATTAAGTGTTTAGAGGAAGAATCTTTCTCTCGTATGATATGGAATAGTCAGCAGTATCTGCAAAGATAACTAAGAGGTCTAACACTAACAATTATTGCTAATATTTAGCACTAGTATAAAGTACTAGTCTGGAGCTTTTCAATGACTGACGTCACTATTAGTTCACAGTTGATACAAACTAATGTAAAACTGCTTTAACAGAGCTGTACATATTTTATTGCAAATCCATCCACCCTTTTTAGTGGCTCTCGGAGACAACATACATCAGAAAATTCAAGAATAATTGCAAGGGTAGAGAGAAAAAATAAAGACCAGTTTGATGGAGAATAAAGAACCCATGCTTCTAACACTGATTTTGGTTATTTCCCCACACTGAGACCAAAGGCATTGCCAGTTTTTGCAGTCTGACATGCTGGATTTGGGCAGAAGTTGAGCAGAGCAGGGGCTGGGTTAGGTTTGCTGGAGCTAGAGCAGGAGTGACTTTTTAGGAGGGAACAGAAAGCACGGGTTGTTTCCCTCACGTAGCAAGGCACAAACAACAACAGGGTTATCTGAGAAGATTGAGAACTGCTGACATTAGAAACAGGAACTGGCATCTGCAAAGTTGAGTAGGAGTGGGATGAAAGCAGTCTGACAAAGCAAAGGAGGAAATGAGAAGGCCAGGGAAGATCTAAAATTGTGAGCAGCTAACAAATGCTGACAAATACTTGTTTCCTCAAGGGTATGATCCTGAGCACATTCAGGCCAACTTGAAGATTCCTACCAGGATTTTTGAGTTACTCTAAGTGAAGATTTCTACTCTTTGCCTCTCTCTTTAGCTGTAGTCTGTTTCCACTGCATCTTCAGAAAACGCCTCTCAAAAATACACCTAATTTTGATGACGGCTGACAGTAAAAAAGGTTTATTCTGAAAGTTGTGTGAAGAAAGATCTACACTTCCCCCTCCTTCACTTCTGCCATGTCAGTCTGATGCCCGTATTCCAGTCTGTCAGTTTGGATGGCCAGTGACCTATAGCAAGGATGCAGGGCAGTGGTGCACAGAAGGAACACAGCCTGGCCTTTTTTGGGTTTCCATTCTGATAATGGAGGGGTTTGATTTTTGTTGTTTGGTATTCTGAATTATTTACTCAAGCTGTCCTGAGCACTCTACTTACTCTATGTAAAACAAGACCTGGCAGATTCTCAGGTTTATTAGCTCCACTGCTCCATCAGCTTAATTTTTATTCATTGCCTTAGACTTTTCTGTATGCCACATATTTTTTGCTTAGTACTGTTTATATCCCACCTGTCAGTCTTCACTGTTGCTTCTCTGTTTCCTACTACATCACAGCTGTGAAACTCTCACATCAAAACCCAAGTTGCTCTTTTGTTTTCCATCCTATCAGGTACTCCAAGGACTACTTCTGCCCTTCTCCTCTAGTAGTAACAGCTTATCTACATCACCAAGGCTAAGGCCAGGAAAATCGATGCCTGATTTTCTCCCAGGGCTGAATTTTTATGGACAGTAATTAGTTACTGTTTTCACCACACAGGTCCCAAAAATACCCACACTAATTAAGGTCCATAGGGATATTGGTGCAGTAATCTTGGGCAATCATAAGTACATTTAGGCTTCTCTAGTTCTTCAGGTTTCATTTCCTTTTAGAATGTTGTATCTACGTTAATTCACCAAATATGTTAAAAACTTGAAGTTAAAGGCCAAAGTTCAGTGCAATCCTTCTGCTCTGTTACCTAAGCAGTGCAGTTTACTGACAAATGCTCCCCCAAGTTATTTGTGATAAGGAGAGGGAATTGAAAGAGAAGAAAATAGTGACTGGTGATTTCTTTACAAATTCTTTTTATTAGCTTGTTCTAAAAGTAGTTTGGTTCCCCTCAACACACAGAAAAATTCCTATTCCTGACATGAAAGCAGTTGCAAATGATTTAGCAGAGCTTTCTGTACACTATGAATGCAGTGCTCACACTACCTGTCACCCCATCAACACTCCAAACAGACTGAGAAAGAAGAAGAAAGGTTGCAAAATGAGTATAAATACTCTGCATGGAGCCAGTAAGGCAGCAAAGTCACAATGGTGAAAAGGAGAATGTCAAAAGTTAATCCCAGGTGTAATACCTCAGAAGTCAGATGCACGTTGTGAGAGGTGCTATTCAGTTAATATTTATGTTTTGTTTTCACTCTGTGAACTTTAAGGCAGACCTTAGCCAGTGAAAGCTGAATTCTCTGTAGATGCTTTGCACTACTCTTGTTTTGTTTCCAAGTTTCCTATTCAATAGCACATTTTTTCCCTTGTTTTCAAATGCTTGCTGGAGTCTTAAGACATTTTAAACCTAACAATAAAACACCTGCATTTTATTAAGACTTGAGACTTAAGTTCCACCTCCCTCAGTTTTACTGAAATGTTTCCATTAGACAGGTTAACCCTTTCCTAGTCAGTTTTGCTGTCAAAATGAAGCTACGTGTCTGCTACATACAGCCAAATTCCACACTCCTATACTGTATTTGGAGGAAAAGAAAACCAGCCCTGAGACACACCCAGAGAGCTCCATCCTGTGCTGACTGGCAAAAGGTGCAGAACCACAGCTGCAGAGGCACAACAGCCCTGGAATGACATGTCTGCTGGTAAAACTTAAAACTGAAATGTTCTTACCAACCATTTTTGTTTCAAGAAATTTTTGAATTGTGTCATAGAAACTTCATTCAGCTAAATGGGAGAACTTACTATTGTCTGTATCCCTTCCCTTTTGTCATTCCAATGTCTTAAATGAGAAACAGAGCAGCACTCTACAGTGATTTTTGTGCCTGTATGTCCAATAATGTTATTATTCCTATATTCAATTAGAAAAATGGCAGCACGTGAAGTAATTGCCCAAATTCATGCAGCAGTTTAGCAAAAGAGCTGATAAATTCAATTGTCAATGCACTAAACAACTGTGTTGTTACCCAATTAATTTAATTTTCTGATAAGCAGTTATTTCTAAGTCCACACACATCACAAAGCACTGCAGTGCAAAGAGCAACAGCTGCTGGCTATTTTACCAAATATGATTAGTTCTCTGAAGGCAGGAGAGAGAGTAACTTAATGCAACTAGACAGGGACTGAGGATCTGTACATCACAAGTTCTGATTCCATTTCTGTTGCTATTTACGTGTTTATGGGCATGTAACTTAAGTTCTTTATGACTCAGCTTCCCATCTATGCAAGAGGGAGAGTGATTCTTCACAGCCAGCAGGTGAATCAAGAGGTCATAGACTTCTGAGATGATTCTGAGTCAGTCATTCATCTTAGGGCTTAAGTGGCACACCTATACAAGGCTAATTGGACTAATATGCATCAGACCTGCAGATGGAGATCACAGATTCAGAGGTTTGGAGATACTCAAATACCATGGCTATACAGCCATACAAATTCCTAGGATAACCAGGTAAGTAAAGAGAAAATTAGTTGCTACCCTGTATATTTACCAGTATATTTAATTGGTGGTTATTATTTACACTGTCTGAGGTATTAGATACTGTTCTGATTTATACCAATACATCTCTGCAATACTGATACAGGAAATATTATCACATACCCTGGCAGTCATAAAGAAAAAAGTACAAAGTTTGTGCTGACCTTGTAAACAAATAATTTCCACTCATTCATACCTACCAGTACATGATTTCAACTCTGTGTAGGTATCAGTAATCATTGGAAATGGCCTTTATCCCCATGGCAGAGATAGTTGTAGGACATAAGCCTATTGCTATTGCATATAATGTCATATGATGTGGGGATCCAGCAGACTGGCACACGCAGCAGTGAAAGTCATGTGGTGTGAGAGTAGCAAACAGCCCCTACACCCTCATGCCAGCTCTGACCACAGACCAGGAGTGCACACTTGTGTTCCCACTGAGGAGCACACCTTGCCTTGCCTGCTATTAGGGAAGACAAAGGCTGAGCATAATTTATAAAGATAATCTAGCACGGAATTTTTCACATTTGAGATATGACCCATAAGATTTTTACTTTTCCATTCAGTGTAAACATGCATAAATAATCATTCTGAATTGATTTTAAATGTAAACAGCCTTTCAAAGTCTCTTTTTAACCAAATTGGTGTAAATCTCACATTTGTTTGAGTTTACACCCTTTAACTAGCATTAGGAAGCTGTGATTTATATTGCTGTGTAAATCACATCTGCTCATAAGCTGTGGTTTGAAAACATTGCACATCTGGGGTATCAAATGTGTGCAAATTAGAGAATTATATGACATTACCAGGCACTTGCATGCAAATGTAAGCAATGTAAGCTTCATTTTTTGTGTAGCATTTGAAGTCATGTTATTACATAGTGTAAACTACAATCATCTACTCTCTACTTAGACAGCAATCCAAACAGAGATTCGTAATCCCTTTGCAATCATGTTCACAGAGCCATATACTCAGGTACCCTGTCAAGAATGTAAGTTACAAACTGTTATGTGCCCTGAAGCATGCTTATGGCCCTTCTTTATAGGTGGCCTGGTCACCATACTCATTACTTTTGAATAAATTAAGAGCAGGTTTTCATATTTTGTAGTTGTGCTTGTTGATAAAAGAATCAGCAATCTGAGAAAACAGAGGTTTTCCAGCTTTACTTCCATCATGTATCTGTGACTTCTTTTAGAAGTCAGTACCAGATTGATCACAGCCAGCACTTTCTAATCCAGGATCTGGAGGCAGGGGTGGGGAGCTGGTATAATCAATCTCTTTCAACACTGTGAAGGGGGTTGTCCCCTGTGCTGTATTTTTCTTCCTCTGAGTATCTCAAAAGACAGCATCAGCAAGACTTTCCTCCTTCTATTTCATAGAATTGCTCCTATTTTCACGTCTTTTTATGTAAGTACTTTTAAAATTTAGTAATAGCAATGTTCTGCTTTAAATGACAAGTTGATTTCTTTTCAGTCTTGACTGCATTTTTCTTTAGACAAATACTTGTACAGAATTTTCATCAGAGGACCTAACATTACTTATAAGCACCATTAATGAAGCCCAACAAAACAATTATGCAAAAGCTGTTATCGTCTTTATGTTTCATAGTAAATTATAGATAAATGAATACATGACTCAGTCAAGGTCGTACTGTGAATCAATGATAGCAGTTGGAAATGTAGCCCAGGAACTTTGACATCCACACTTCTGCTGAAACTACGTGCCCTGAAAACACCAGGACTCTCTCAGACCCATTGTGCCCTACCAACATTTCTCTCATATCACTGAAGCCTTTTTAGGCTATGAAAATCTAAGAAAAGGAAAAAAAGAATGGAAATCAGTGTCTGATAGTACATTGTTCTCCCCTCTGAAACTAAAAGACTTTTTCTTGGTTTATTTTTTTCTTGCAGTAGATATTGGCAGGCTGAAAGTTGAAATGAAATAGGAAAAAATAACAAGCATATTTTGAGTGATTACTCAACTGAGGTCCTTTGTGACAGGAAATGCAGCTGCGTGACTAATGGGCCTGACTTTCTCTTGGCTTCCTTCCCCCTTCAAAGATCTTGTTTATTGCCCTGGCCAATTTTTTTTTTTAATTGCTAGAAGCTAGAATTTTCCAGGAAAAAAAAAAATCCTTGCAAGGGGCAAAGGCAGTAAATCTTAAAAAGATCAAGGGCTGCAGAGCTCTCCCTCATCTACTCCTTTTAGCCTTCCAGGCTCTTGAGTCACGTCATATCTTCCCCGTTCTGCTCTGAACATGTGTCTAGCAGATCTTTCTGCTTTGCTGAGGGGAGGGAGTATGTGAATCACATTTATAGCATTTAACCCTGGAATTCATAAAGGAAGGACTAATTCCATTAAGGAAACCAGGGGCCTCCTTAGCCTTTTGCATGTTGTCTTTTTTATTATTTTTCCTCGCTCTCTCCTTAGCAGTTGTGTGCCCATACCCCACAATGACATGGCTGTTATGTGTGAGCTATTGAGACTTGACACAGCACAGCCCCATTAGTAAGGGGCCATGGAGTTTTAAATGCTGTTTGCATTTGGCCTGCTTTGTAAGTCTGCTTTGTTGAGTTTTCTGGGTAACAGCAGATAGGCCAGGACCTGAACCTCCCCTGAACTGGAAGAGGAACTGTGCATCCAAGCTCCATGGCAGGTCCTTAACCCTATAACTCAGTGCAAAGAAGCCCTGAGTTCCCTCTCAGTACTGGAGGGTGTTGGTTGGATAGAGTGTCTATGGGAGCAGGGTCCTGCCATCCTTTGGAGATGCCCAGCCTGAAGAGCAGTGGTGCTGAGCCCTGTGTGGGGGCACAGTGGGCTGACTGAGCTCTCTGAGCTGTGAAGTGCTCCCACAGTCTCGATAAAGCCAACATGGCAATTAGTGGCCTGAGGGTGGGCACTGGGGCAGGAGCAGCTGCAGTGCCAGCACCAGCCCTGCCACAGAGGCAACAGGTACAGCTTCAGACTAGTAGTGGTGGGTTTAGTCCTGCAAGGAGGTTAAAACTCAACCAGACAGGTAAACAATAGCCTCAAAGAACATGATCTACAAGAAATGGGAGCCATTCTTTAGACTTCTCTTAAGAACCATTTCTTTGGAAAGCTGGAGTATCAAGTCACTGAAGGAGAGTTTGAAGGCTACTCTGTAATCTGCAATGCTGGCAAGGTTTCCTGTGCCTGTAGCAGAGGCTAAAAAAGGAGGTGTATATTCATTACCATAAACTGCACAGAGGAACCATCAGAATATGGGTATGCTAAAAAAAGAGATGGAACCTTTGCTTATGAACAGACCTAAAAGAATTGAATACATGTGTACAGAGAGATCATTTTCCACTACCTAGAAGAGGAAAAATCTCTGGGGAAGTAGCTGATGCCAAATATTTTCCTATGCTTCATGTGTCAGCAGGGTCTGGCAGAATCCCTTAAAAAACAGAGCATGCATTTTGTGCAAATTGAGAATCACAATTCTAGTGATTTAGATTGCTTCACCAAACTAGAGACATTTCTCCAAAAATACAGCAGATGTTTGATGATATACCAAGTTTTCAGCACTTAAACAGATCAGATAATGTTAAGATCAGCAGAAAAAATCTAACAATAACACAGTAAAAATCAGATCTTCAGATCTGTCCTGAAAAAAAACTTCAACTGGGTTAGACAGAAAAAAAGTTAATTTCTCACAACTGCTCTAAAATCCTGGCCAAGCTATACAGCAAAGTTACAGAGGAGCTAGACTGGGTGCAGAAGTGGTGGTCACCAGGATTGCTGGAATGGGAGATGTGTGTGTAATCTGGCTGCATGACCTGAGAACACCGAGGCACTGCTGCAAAAATACTGGCAGCAGACATTGACTACAAAGTTTAACAATTCCAGAGACTGAAGGATAATGGGGAAGCAGCCCTGAGGTATCTTAAAACTACAGGAGACAGAGCCATCCCCAAAAATGAACTAGCCTAATCCTCTTGCAGCTATATGGTCAAAACTGGAGATCACTAATTTCTGTGCAATGAATGCTAACAAAAGCTGAGTGTCAGTACATTCTGATAAAAAAAGAGAAGGATTTGGCACTTGTTCGTGAATGTAAAAAGTTTCCTGTCCTCTCTTTTTGTCTTTTATGAGAAGACTGTTTTAGAAAACTGACCATAACCCACTTACTGCAATTGCCAAAATGGCCTGGCAAAGCCCCCTCTCCTCATGCATACATGGATTTATTTGCTTCAGTTATAAATTTATGATTTACAGATTGGGAGGGATTTGGTAGGTTCAAAACTAATCCCTTGAGCATTTGATGAAAAAACAATGATGCAAAGTCCAGAGGTAGACTTTGTATGTGATGATTTGCTTAAAAATTTTTGCTTGTGATGGTGATAAGACCCAGTGAAAGCATATGAGCCTATCACTGAGAATATTCTCAGCTTTGTTGCTGACTTTGGGTGGAGTATGACTACTGTATCCTGGCTAGGAAAAATTATATAACCTCTCTTGATGCTTATTTTTACTTCCCTGAGGTAATCTTACTACAAGGTAGTACAACTAAACAGGCAGCACAGTATATCAAGCTTATCACTACACATCCTGTACCTGCTAAGGTAAACTAGATCTGACAGTGTAGCAGGAATAAGTGTGAGATATCTTCAGCAGAATAAGATTTAGCTCTACCACTCTAGTTCTATTACTCTTAATCAATGAGCTAGTAGGAAGTAGTGCCAAAAAAAATTTGTTACTTCGCAAAAGAATGTGGAATTAGGCTGTGATCTGATTTTGGGTCTATTATATCAACGTGTCAAGGTGGAACATATGAAGTCAGTCAACCACTGACATTTTGCTTGACAAAAAAACCCCGAAACAAAAATGCATACTATTTTCACTCCTGCAGTCTTTCAATTCCCTGACACCCTCAAGGGTGTCATCAAAATGATGGAGGTCTTGAAGAAGAGTAAAGTAACAGCCAAGGCACAAAAAACTTAGAATAACGTAACTTGCCTCCCTGAGGACTGTAGCTATGCTATTCCAGTATCAGAGACGTAAGAACAACTGCCCAGCCCTCAGGATTCACCGAGCACAGTCTATGTGAAGTTGGTTGTAACTACTTGCAGTTGCATATCAGCACAACTTGTCTGGATTTTGTCTTGGAAAATTCAGTGACTTTAGGACTTATGACACTAACAACTGCCCCTTCCAGTCTGAGAATCTGACTGAGGTGCTACAAAGTTCTTGTTTTATTATGAACAGCTGGATGAAACCAGATGCGTAATAAAGCAAATTCTTCATAGCCAGCCTAAGCACTGGATGTGCAATGACAACTGCATTTCAGCCCAGAGGTCGCTGCATTTGAGCCATAGGGAAATAATCAATTTATAAACAAACTTCTCAAGCACTTTGAGATGAAAACACTACACAGAATCAATTTAATTCACTCTTCTTATGTGACAAACTCATGTTATTCATGTTATTGTTTTCCTGGTTTTGCTACGCCAATCACACTGCAATTCCAAATGTCATCACTCTGTGCTGGAACAGCAGTCTGACACATTCAAAAAAACTTGCAGAATAAAAAAACTTGTGATGGAAATTGCTCCCGTGTGTGCAGCCTGCGCATACTCAGAAAGTGTTCATGTTCCATTTCTTTGTCTAGTTAACAAGAGGTATATGAGTATGGTTTTGAATTCCAAGCGCACTTTACCCACTAGGAGCCTGTCTTAGGCACTGTGTTCTGGAGCATGACAGTTGCCTTGCATTCAGGCTCCTGGCTGCCTTCATTTTCTGCTCTGATGCTCTCCTGACCCTGGAAAATCTCATCTCATCAGCAGAAACAACCAAACTGTATCTCAACAGTTTCAAATTATGAGACAGTTTGTAGATTTTCTCTCCCCTTTTGTTGAATCCTGCAAAAACAACTAAAAGGAGTGTGTTACCCAGGCGATCAAAAGGACTGGACTGCCTTTGACCTGGGGAGTATTACTGAAACTGGACGTCAGATGAAGTCTAAATTAGGCATCTGCTAACTACCGTAGCTTCACCCAAAATGTAACTTGTTACACAATGGCCACATGGCCTCCTGTGCCTTTGTTTCTTCACCTGTTACATGCAAACAGAAACACTCAGTGGTGTAGCAAGGAGTATTTAGAGTTCATTTGGCATTCCTGAAGACTTTGGAGATTCTTAGACAGTGCATACGAACGGAAGCCAGGTGATACTGTATCTTTCTCTTGGTGACACCCCCATGCTGTTGATAACGTGCTCTCACATTCCTGAGTTAAGCTTGCTTGAGGGATTTGATTTCACTTGGGCTTAAAATCTTTGTTTGATTCCTCAGAGAGGATGCTGGAATACACGGTAAAGCACAGCAAATCTCACATGTCCAGAAACTTCATTCTCAAACCCCTGCTAACCACTTCCACCTGACCTTCCCCACCTTTTTGAATATACTCAGCCAAGGATAGTGAGAACAATTTAATGCATGCATGGTTTGCACACCTTGCAACCCTGTGCATTTTGAAGGTCAGACAGAGCATTCTCTGCCACAGCAAACGATTTTGTGTAGATGAGAAGATTTGCTTTATACAAAAAACCCACTACTATATGCCTATGTGTGCAGAATTTCTAGCTCTTGATAGTGAAGCATAGTTACAAGTCTGGATACACATTTTGCTTCAGGAACTGAGTTCTATGTCTGTGTGCTTTCAAGAGGTCTTGTAAGTACAACATCATCTTTGTTTTTCCATCTTTAAAACTGGGATTATAATATTCTCCTATAATAGAGGGGGTTAGAAATGTTCATTTCTAGAACTTTTAACAAATGTTAAATATCAGTTGTTTTGATCCTATTCCATTACAAAGAAGCCCTGCAATTCTTCCATCCTCTCCTGTTAAAAAGATTGTCTTCTCTTTCAGCCTTTAAATTATTTAATTAAATTGTACAGGCTAGTTGTATGAGCCAACCTCTTTTATATAACTCCTTTTTGTTGTAACAGAGTGGAGGAAGATGTGCATTTAGGCAGCAAGTAACTATTTTGTGAGTAAAAGTGAGGGACATGCTGACAAAAGGTTTCCATAAATAACTCTTTCCCCTCTGTGCTCTCGTGGCAGCTCTGTCTGTGATAGCTCCTCTTTGACAGTGTGTCTAGCACAGAACAACTCACAATCAAAAAGTATCAGCAGGTGTGAAAAGCACACCCACACAAGTGTCAGGTCCTCAAGCATAATCCATGTAGCTGTTGAATTTCCCACTTTGCAGCAATGATTCAGCTTGGTGACGGCAATGTGAATGCTAGGAGAAGAATGACAGTGATATCAATATTTACAACAGCAGCTCATTAACAATGACATTAATGAGCATTTGCATTGAGGTGGCATGCTTCAGGTCTAGTCAGTGGTTTTCCATAAGGATCTCAGTGCTGGAGCACCTCCTACACAGGGCAGAGAACTGGGGGCTGGAGGTTGGGGCTATTCCTTATGGAGTGGGGGCTCACAATGAGGGCAATGTACACCCAGCAGTGCCCAGGAGCTGAGGGCAGCTGGGGAGCCCCACTGGCTGCTGTACAAGCACTGGGGTCACAGCTTGCCTGGAGGCATGGGCTTGTCCTGCCAGCGCTGTCCTTCATCTGTCCCCCTGAAAGTCACGCTCAGCCACACATTACAGCACAGCTCGGAGAGACAGCGGCTCCCTTCAACACATGCTCACACATAGCTAATGCAACTGGAATTATTGCAGCAGTTTGGGAAAGGGAAAATCTATAATGCCAGGCTGGATAAAACATTTAGACACTGTTAGCTTGATGTGGGCAGAACTCCTGCCAGATGAAGCATTTGCACCTGGAAATCCACGAGGCAGAGGCCTGGCACTGGAGCATCTGTGTTGCCCCCAGTGAGGCAGCAGCTCACTCACACGTACTCCGACTCCCAGGAGGCTGGGGCCCAGGGCTCCTCAAGGAGGTCAGTTTTTATATAGTAAAGCAAACAGTTGAGCTAATCAAGAAATTTTTTTTCTTTTCTTTTCTGAGGCTCTTGGCATCCAGCCCTGTTACTTGCAATCTTTAATTTGTACTGTGGCTTCCTTTTCCCTGCTGCCTTCTCACTCAGTCCAATTTTCCCACACACTTATTTCCTAACTCTACCTCTATCAAGGTCTTCATTTAGTTTGGACCCAAATTTATCTGAATCCTACACAAAGTTGATGTTACCTCCTCATTTATTCCTTCAAATGACTGTCACCAGAAATTCATAAGCCTGAAAAGTTTATGAAAAAAAAAAAAAGCTATTTTCTGTGTTGTTACTTATAAAGTAACTTTATTCATAGATAGATTCATTGATAGAAATTAATTGTGGATCAATTTAGGCCTTCTTTTTGGTTATACAGCTGCCTGAGTCTTAAAATTGGGGTTTTTAAAGTATCTGTGTATGTCTGTTGTACGGGTGGGTTGAAATTTACATACGCACCTCACACACTGGCCATGAAAAAGTCTCTTATCATAGAGCTTCCACTATAAGGGAGCAGATTCTGATGAAACAAAGTCACATTTTGGCAGATTCTCCCTCCCACTTCCATAATACTATGAAAAGAATGAAAGAGAGAAATGCATTTTTTTCTGTTTAGCACAGCAACACGGTCCAGAACATGTGTCATTTGTGTAGAGAAACTGCTGAAGGTGACATCAGTGCAAATAAACATCTCAAGTAAAACCATAGCAAAATCCCAGTAAAAATATACAGCCATCTAGTTCTTGATTGTCAACATGGCAGAAGCTAGCTTGCTCAACAGCTGATGAGAGATGTAGAAACATGAATAAGTGGCCCACCTGATCACTAGGTTCTACCTCATTTAATCACCTTTATATGGTCTTTTCTGAAAAGCTGCACAGAACCCAAGGTGTTCCTTCAGTCTGCACACACTCTAGGAGCTGCAAAGAGCACCATGTTGTAACAAATGCACAGCCTCCACCACACATTAGATCCAGCTGATCTCATATCATTTGAGGTAAATACTTCTCCTTCCCCCTGTGGTCATTTTCAAACCCATTTC